>NC_054469.1:19429881-20629881 GCF_017639515.1 Carcharodon carcharias
GGGCTGGGATTGGGATGGGGCTGGGACTGGGATTGGGATGGGGCTGGGATTGGGATGGGGCTGGGATTGGGATTGGGATTGGGATGGGGATGGGGTTGGGATGGGATTGGGATGGGGCTGGGACTGGGACTGGGGTTGGGATGGGGCTGGGATTGGGACTGGGATTGGGATGGGGCTGGGGTTGGGATGGGGCTGGGATTGGGATTGGGATTGGGATGGGGATGGGATTGGGATGGGACTGGGATGGGGTTGGGGCTGGGACTGGGATTGGGATGGGGCTGGGGCTGTGTGGAGTTTAGGGCTAGGCTGAACCGTGTCAGATTCTCTGCTCAAGCGCGCAGCTGATTAATATTTGAAGCAATGTACAGTGATGTGCATGGCGTGCGAGAGCGTCATCTGCTCCATTCCCCGCAGCGGGGGTGGGGTTTAAACACCCGCCGCACAAACTCCAGAGGCTCTGCACCAAGCGCGGATCCGGGTTCCTGCGGACAGCCGCTCTGAAAGTACAGTTTGAAATGTGCGCTTGTTGTCATTTTGTTCCCTAACGACAGGAGCCTTTGGAACTAAATCTTTACTCTGCCTGCCTACTCTGTTTCTGCTCCTCGGTGGACGGGGAATGGATGGGATGGGTGGGGGGGCATCAGGCGCTCCCCGGTACCTTGCTCAATCTTGTGATTCACGTGCGAGCCTTGACAAAGAATGTTGGCAGGCTATTTGGCCACAGTGGCATCGCAGCCCACTCAACTCTGTTCTCAGCTGAAATTTATAAATATACACACATTTACAGCAACGCACACACACATACACATTTACCCAGGTGCACACACACCGACACACACACACACATACACATACACAAAGCAGGCATATACACACACATGCACACATATGCACATTCATATACACTTATACACGCTGTACACACATGTATACACACATATTTACACCCACACACATACACATTTACCCAGGTGCACACACACACGTACACACACATACACAAAGCAGGCATATACACACACGTGCACAAATATACACATACACACATTCATATACACTTATACACGCTGTACACACATGTATACACACATATTTACACCCACACACATACACATTTACACAGGTGCACACACACGTGTACACACACATATACACATACATACATTCACATACACACATTTAACACATTGACACATTTACACACAGTTGTACACATACGTATAAACACACAAAAAACTCACAAACACACAACACACATTCATATACTTTCAGCAAGGGTTGCAGGATACCTACTGTCTGTCTCTACTTTCTCAACCCCCCACCCCCGTTGGGACTCTGCAACTTCAGAGGGCTGGGTTTTCCCCCTGTACCCTGTTCTTGCGTCCCCGCCCACCTCAACTAAAAAGTGGATGGGGAGCCCACCAAAAAAAAAACCCAGCTGTGTTAACATCATTAAGCGTCTCAGCGTGAGACTTCCGTCCCTGTCGGCCAGCCTGATTGGCTGGCAGCTCTGTAGTCCCGGCAGAGCCTGGTTTGAGCAGTGGTCACAGCTGGGACTATGGGCAGTCCCTCCAAAGGAGAGAAGGTTATGGAGTCCAGACTGAAGGTAAGTCTGGGGTACCTCCGGGGCCTGGCTGACAGACTCCAGCGAGGAGGTATGGGGGGGTGGGGGGGGGTGGCTGGGTTTCCGAGACCAAGGGGAAGGTTAAAGAGGGTGTGTGACCTTGAGGTGGGGGTGCCTCCGATGGGCACGGGAGGCTCCCAAAGCACGTACCCGGTGCCTTGCCCGACACCGGCCTGCACAGTAAAAGCTGCCGGGTCTACCCACCTGGTGTGCCCCCTCCCCCCACCCCCGGCCCTGGGTAAAGTAGCGGTGGAGGCAGAATAAGTCCCTTAAGTGGCCCATGAATTTCCCAAACCACCGTAAAATGGGAGACAGGTCAGGTCGGGGGAGGGCTGGATGGCGACGGGAAGGTCACGTGGGGCATTTTACAAACCCCAGCCCCCTCCTCCGCCTTCAAATACGTCAGCAGGGGGTGGTGAGAGTGCCGGGGTGGTGTGGGGGTGGGGGGGATAAAATCCAGCTCATAGCCTGTGGGGTGTGAATGGGGAGGGGGTCTGAGGCAAGTGGCATTTTCTCATTGTCCAATTAGTTGTGACTGACAACAGTAGGAGTTGGGATTTTAGGTCAAATTGGCAGAGAAACCGGCCTGTTTAGCTACTGGTCTAGAAAGTGCCCACAGGGACAAACTGGCTTCCAGTCAATGACCTGACATGTCCCCATGATCGGTCACCACTGACTGAGGGTGGGTGGCTGTATTGTGTGAAAAGAGAGAGGCTTGCATTTACATAGGCACCTCTCCCAACCTCCGGACGCCTCGCAGCGCTTTACAGCCAATGACAGACGTTCCTTTGGAGTGTAGCCCCTGTTGTACTGGAGGAGACGCAGCGGTCAATTTGTGCACAGCAAGATCCCACAAACAGCCATGACCAAATAATACCTTGCTTGAGGTGTGAATATTGGCCAGTACACCGGGTGAGGAGGGGGGCGGGGGGTGGGGGGGTGGGGTGTGCAGGAGGCAGTGCCCCCTGTCCTGTTCTGAATTAAGGTCATGGAAGCTTAACATCAACAGGAGCAAAAATGGTCATCACTTGTTATCGCACAGAGTCACGATCTACCCCCTCATCTCAGTGACATCTCACACACAACATGGACCATTGTCCAAATGGGATTGCATCATTAGCAAAAGTAAGTGATGAAGAAATAATAAGCAACCGAGCCATGGGCAAACATTCTCACCCTATTTATGGTATGCAATAGCCAGCACTGGACTGCAATAAATCCAATGCCTGGACGAGTGCAGCTCCATCAACACTTAAGAAGCTTGATACCATCCAGGACACAGCAACCCACTGGATCAGGACCCCATCTATCACCTTATACAGTCACTCCCTCCACCACTGATGCACAGTAGCAGCAGTGTGTACCATCTACAAGATGCACTGCAGGAATTCACCAAAGCTCCTTCGACAGCACCTTCCAAACCCACGACCACTACCATCTAGAAGGACCAGGGCAGCAGATAGATGGGAACACCACCACCTGCAAGTTCCCCTCCAAGTCACTCACCATCCTGACTTGGAAACATTTTCCTGTTCCTTTACTGTCGCTGGGGTCAAAATCCTGGAACTGCCTCCCTAACAGCGCTGTGGGTGTACCTACACCACATGGACTGCAGCGGCTCAAGAAGGCAGCTCACCCCCACCATCTCAAGGGCAATTAGGGGATGGGCAACAAATGCTGGGCCCAGCCAGCGAAGCTCACATCCCACAAATAAATAAAAAAAATAGACCATTAAGGACAGTTGTACCGATGGTAACACGCAGCAATTTACAGACAGGGTTAAATGTTTATTATCCCTGGCCTCCAAACTGCTGGCTGAAATGCACAGGCCAGCTGTCATCCCTCCGCAGCAAAACGTACAGACAACACAGATGGACACAGTGGGGGGGAGGGGGGGTGGGGGGGGAGGTGGGGGGATGAGGTGGGAGGGAGGGAAAGGGAGAAGCAGCCCATGAGCTGTTCTGAAGTGGGCCAGCGGTGGAGTAAACTGGATGGGGAGATCTTCAGAGAACGCCCAGCCCGGAGGCCCTGCTGCACTGTAGCAGGAGCGCCCACATGTAATAGGGTAGGATTTTGCGCCCCGCAACGCGGGCACGTGCCCGACTGGCCGGCGGGTGGAATAGTGCGCCGTGACATCGGGCGACCGGCCGGCGGGTGGAATAGCGCGCCATGACATCGGGCGATTGCCCTGGGGTCGCCGGGCACTCGCGCGGTGTCTCGGTCAGCGGGCGCACACGAGAGTCGGCAGCGCGGCCCACCGACAATTAGGAGGCGTGTTAAGGCCACGAAAGTCGCAGTCGACGGTGATTTCCCACTGCCTGCCCGACATTCCGGTTGGCGGGCGGGCGAGTTGGCCCAGGCGGTCTTTGGCTTTTAGCCTTTTGTAGGAAACCTCAACCGGGGGTGGGGGGGGTAGCGGTCTCTGGGATTAATTTTTAAAAGTATTACAACGCCTGGGCAAAACTTTTCAGCCCCTGGATGTTGAGGTGACTCATTCTGACGCGTAGACATTTTTTCTGGAGTTTAAATTCTTGCTTTTGTTGATTTTAAACTTGTTAAGCTCCCTAAGGCAGCTCCCTGCCTCCAGGGAGCATTCACTGCATACACCCCCCCGCACTGATTTCAGCGCTCGCCCTCCTCCCAACCCCCCCCCCCCACCCCACCCCCCACCGCCAGCCCTGGCAGTGCTGAGCGTTTTAGCGCACGTTTCACGCTAGCTGGCTGTTAATGGGCCAGACTGCACCAAATTGTGGTCGGGGGGCTGACCGTGGTCATTCTCCAGCAGCTCCTGGACCCTCCGATCATGGCCGCTCACTGACCCAAAAATTCCACCCGTAGCTTCTGCATGAAGGTTAAGAAGCCCATCTATTACTGCTGTCCGAGCAGAGCCACACTCTCCTTGGAGGTGCTGTTCACTGTAAATAGACAACCAAACTCTGGCACCGGCATTAAAGTCAGCGTGAAAAATTGGGACAAATATTCAAGATGCAATCGACTTGAATGATCCCAGCAGTTTCACTCCCAGCAGAGCCTCACTCCCAGCAGAAACTCACTCCCAGCAGTTTCACTCCCAGCAGATCCTCACTCCCAGCAGTTTCACTCCCAGCAGACCCTCACTCCAAGCAAAGCCTCACTCCCAGCAGTTTCATTCCCTGAGAGCCACACTCCCAGCACAACCTCACTCCCAGCACAACCTCACTCCCAACACAACCTCACTCCCAACACAACCTCACTCCCAGCACAACCTCACTCCCAACACAACCTCACTCCCAGCACAACCTCACTCCCAACACAACCTAATTCCTAGCACAAACTCACTCCCAGCACAACATCACCAGCAGAGCCTCACTCCCAGCAGCTTCATTCCCATGAGAACCTCACTCCCAGCAGAACTTCACTCAGAGCAGTTTTATTCCCATGAGAGCCTCACTCCCAGCACAACCTCACTCCCAGCACAACATCACTCCCAACAGAGCCTCACCCCCAGCAGAACCTCACTCGCAGCAGTTTCACTCCCAGCAGATCCTCATTCTCAGCAGCTGCAGTCCAGCAAAGCCTCACTCCCAACGGTTTCATTCCCATGAGAGCCACACTCCCAGCACAATCTCACTCCCAGCACAATCTCACTCCCAGCCGAGCCACACTCCCAGCACAGCCTCACTCGCAGCAGTTTCACTCCCAGCAGAGCCTCACTCCCAGCAGTTGCAGTCACAGCAGAGCCTCACTCCTAGTAGTTTCATTCCCATGAAAGCCACACTCCCAGCACAACCTCACTCCCAGCAGTTTCACTCCCAGCAAAGCCTCACTCCCAGCAGACCCTCATGCCCAGCAGTTTCATTCTCATGAGAGCCTCACTCCCAGCACAACCTCACTCTAAGCAGAGCCTTACAACCAGCAGAGCCTCACAACCAGCAGAACCTCACACCCAGCACCACCTCACTCCCAGCAGAAACTCACTTGCAACAGTTTCACTCCCAGCAGACCCTCATTCCCAGCAGTTGCAGTCCAGCAAAGCCTCACTCCCAGCAGAACATCACTGCCAGCAGTTTCATTCCCATGAGAACCACACTCCCAGCAGTTTCACTCCCAGCAGAGCCTCACTCCCAGCAGAACCTCACTCACAGCAGCTTCACTCCCAGCAGACCCTCATTCCCAGCAGTTGCAGTCCAGCAGAGCCTCACTCCCAGCAGTTTCATTCCCTGAGAGCCACACTGCCAGCACAACCTCACTCCCAGCACATCCTCACCCCCAGCACAACCTCACCCCCAACGCAACCTCACTCCCAGCAGAACCTCACTCCCAGCAGAACCTCACTCCCAGAAGAGCCTCAATCTGGAGCAGTTTCACTCCCATGAGTGCCACACTCCCAGAAGCTTCATTCCCAGCAGAGCCTCACTCCCAGTAATTTCACTCCCCACAGAATTTCATTCCCATCAGAGCTTCATTCCCAGCACAGCAACATTCCCAGAAGAACTTCACCCCCAGCTGAGGCTTGGGCTGTGAGGAACATGTTCCAGAGATTCCACCAGCTGCACCACAGATAAAGCCATCCCCCGAGTTCCCAGAAGCTATATGTTATGAGCTGTCATCTTTTCTGGCCGCTTACGTGACAACCTTTCCCCTCTGATCTGGCTGTCAGCAGTCATGTTGTGGTTGCAGGGTCTGGTGGGGAGCTGCTGAACTCTCTTTCCCAACGGCGTCCCTAGATAAATATGTATAAAATAAATATACTGGTATTCATCAGCTAAAGATAATCTGCAAGAAGACACAAAGTACTGTAAATAGGCGGATATCACAGTTCAAAGAAGTGAGTCTCATGCAAAGTCAGTCATCAATAGTACAAGGTAATTACACCTCACAGTGTATGTCATTGACACTGAGGCTATCCTGAGATTCTAGATGCAAGTCCTCCTTTTCTTACTCTGGTTTTTTCCTTCCATCTTCTTACCTTCCTTTTCTATTTACTTTGTTTCTTTCTCCTTCCTTTCTTCCTCTCTCTTTCTCTTTCTTTCTCTCTTTTTCTCTCTCTCTCTTCGCTTTCTCTGGCTCTCCTGCTCTCTTTCTCTTCCTTTCTCTCTCTCTCTCCCTCTCTCTCTTTCTTCCCCCCTACCCCGCAACCCCCACAACAACCCCCCCGCCCCCCCACCCCGAACCACCCCCCTCTCTCTACCTCTCCAGCTGTAATTTCCGGCCTTTATTTTAAAGTGAGATTGGTGAGGGCTGGATGCCCAGTTTCTTGGCACCTGAGGTAAACTGGAATAGGCCCGCGAGGAACCAAATTTGTCTCGTTTCTGGTTTAAAGCAAATGGAGGGAACAGGCTGAGTCAGGGAACCGTGGGCAATGAAGAAAGGTTAGAGAGAGGAGCAACCGTGAACAATGAAGACGTGAAACAAAACCCAGAAAAGACTATATAAGGGAGAGTGGTTTGGGGTGGGACCCTCTGTCAGAACACAGAGGGGTACACCAGAAACAGTAACCTAATTCAACCACGCTGTGAATTTCCAGCACTCTCCGCTTTCATTTCAAATTAGGCTTTGGATTCTCACTGCTGGTGTAAATAGGCCAGATAACTATTCATAACCGGCTGGTTGCTATGACGACTGACACCAGCCTCGGCCTCAGCTCGGATTGAAGCCTTCTTCCGGCTGCGTGGTGGGGAAGGCTGATACTCCGCCATGGTGGCGGTTACCACCATACAGTCATCTGAGGCCTGCACTCAGCCCCGTTAGGCTTCCTCCACTTTTGGGCCTCTTCCAACATAGCGAGCTGGCACCCGTCCCCTGGACCGCTGCCAAGGCAGCAAAGGTCAGCCAGGGGGCACCTGAGGCAAGCTCGCTGTAGAGGGCAACCATAACTCAGCTCAGCTGCTTTGAAGCAAGCCACGCTGGGAGAGAGCTGGGTTGAGGCTGCCTCCCAATGGCGAGAGCATAAGACTTGCATTGATATAGCGCTTTTCATGGTATCCCAAAGTTCTTCAGAGTCAATTAGTAATCCTTGAAGCATAATCACTCTTGTTCAGGAGCTGGTAGCTCAGTTGGCTAGACAGTGAATGTATGGATCAGATTAATGCCAACCAGCACAAAGTTCGATTCCTGCTCTGGTTGAGGTAGACTTTTGCAGTTAAGGGTTAATTATGCCAGTGTGGAACTGGCGTCAGGTACAGGCCCAACCAGGTAAGGATGGCAGGATTCCTCCCCTGAAAGACATTAGTGAGTGAGTTGGGACTTTACACCAATCCGATTGTTTCAAGGTCACTTTTTACTAATACCTGCCTTTTATTTCCAGATGTTTAAAAGTGATTTCAGATTCTCAGACTACCATAAGGTGGGGTTTGATCTCATGATCTACTCATTTCTTAATCCAGTGACATAACCAGTATGCTACAACATCCGTCATTTATGCCCACAAGCCTGCAATCATCCAGCCATTGCTGCTCAGTTTACGATGCTGCTGTCACGATGGACTGGGCGCAGTTACTGTTAGGACATACTATTGGCTTATGCTTCAGTTGGCATTCATGGAGGAACCTTATCAGTCAATTTTGTGAGGCACTAATGAGAAGCTTCAATTAGATCATCTGTATCGGCAAGAAGGAATTATTCTTTGCAAGTGAGATTACATCATCTTAATTAGTCCCTCATCATGTAATTTGCTCCCTTTATAAGAGTTACATTTATTACATGCAATTAATATTCATGTTAAATCACTGCGCCCGGCAGTGTAACACTTAACTCACCCACCCACCAATCCTCTTCCCCCCCATTATACTCCGTGTCGAGTACAAGGAGCAGTAGCGGCTTGTGATTTGGTGTATCTACCCACCCCTCCAGCTCCCCCACCCCCCTCCCCTGCAGGCTAATATACAAAAAGAAATGCAGACGATGAAGAAGCAAATCCTGTCCTGTGGAGAGTCTATAGCAAAGCAGAGAAGCTGTTCTCCTTAGAGCAGAGAAAGGTTCAGGGGAGATTTAATAGACGGGCTCAAAATCCTGTAAGTCATGTAAATAAGGGAGCAACTGTTTGCACTGGCAGGAGGGCCAGACCCCAGGGAACACAGGTTGCAAATAACTGGCAAAAAAAATGGCCTTGGTTAGAGATGAGGAAATTTTATTTTTTACACACAGCAAGTCGTTAAGATCTGGAATGCGCTTTTTGAATGCGTGAGCGAAGCAGGTTCAATAGTAACTTTCAAAAGAGAATTGTGTAGACACTAAACAAGCAAAAAATTGGCAGGGAAATGGGGAAAGGGCAGGGAATCGGGGCTAATTGGATAGCACTTTCAAAATGGACAATGTGCATCTTCTCAAGCGCAGTTAAGGGTGGGCCTACAAATGCTGGGATAAAAACAAAAAACTGCGGTTGCTGGAAATCCAAAACAAAAACAGAATTACCTGGAAAAACTCAGCAGGTCTGGCAGCATCGGCGGAGAAGAAAAGAGTTGACGTTTCGAGTCCTCATGATCCTTCAACAGAACTGACCTCTACCTCGCGGAGGCTAAGCGTCAACTCGCAGACACTTCCTCCTACCTCTCCCTGGACCATGACCCCACCACTGAACATCAAGCCACTGTTTCCAGGACTGTCACTGACCTCATCTCCTCTGGGGATCTTCCTCCCACAGCTTCCAACCTGATAGTCGCCCAACCTCGGACGGCCCGCTTCTACCTCCTACCCAAAAATTTTTAAAGAGTTCTGTTGAAGGGTCATGAGGACTCGAAACGTCAACTCTTTTCTTCTCCGCCGATGCTGCCAGACCTGCTGAGTTTTTCCAGGTAATTCTGTTTTTGTCCTACAAATGCTGGTCTTGCCAGCAATGCCCACATCCTAAGAAACAGCAGTCAAAATGAAAGAGATGGGCCGAATAACCTCCTTTTTCGATTCCATGATTCCCAGCTACGAGACTCTTTTCTCAGTGTCCAGCTTGGCTCAGTTGCCAGCCATCTTCCCTCTGGTTCCGAGGATTGTGGGGTTGAGATGCAGATCGAGGATTGAACTTTGTGATTTGAGCTGCTGCTTGCGTTTCAAAGTGAGAGGGGGCTGCATGGCTAGAGTTGCAATCCTTCTGTTCAGGCATTAGACGGAGGTCCCAACGTTGTGGGGGGGGGGGGGGGGGGGGGGCGGGTAGTGGGGGGTGCTGAGGGAAAAACCTGTGTTCTTCCCTCAAACAAAAAAACAACTGGCGTTCCTTCAAACTACTCCCACGGGCTTGTTTTATGAGGAGAGGTTGAGTCGGTTGGGTCTCTACTCATTAGAGTTTAGAAGAATGAGAGGTGGCCTTACTGAAACATTTCAGATTCTGAGGGGGCTCGACAGGGTAGATGCTGAGAGAATGTTTCCCCTCGTGACAGTATCTAGCACTAGAGGGCACAGTTTCAGAATAACGGGTCTCCCACTGAAGACAGACAGCAGGAGAAATTTCATCTTTCAGAGGGTCATTTGCCTTTGGAATTCTCTTTGTCAGAGAGCAGTGGAGGCTGGGTCATTGAATATATTCAAGGCTGAGTTAGATTCTTGATCTGCATGGGAATCATGGGTTATGGAGGGCAGGCAGGTAAATGGAGATAAGGCCACAGTCTGATCAGCCAAGATCTAATTGACTGGCGGAGCACGCTCAAGGGACAGAACGGACTCCTCCAGCTCCTATTTCTTAAGTTCTTATGTAAAGCCTCAACTGATTCTGCCTGTCCAGCCTCTGGGGCATGGTGTTCCATTGTTACCAGATCTCATGTCAAGGAATCTGCTCTGGATTAGCATTCGCTGAATTAGCTTGAATCCTAGGAAGATGCCCATTAAGTTTAAGAATGGCATTGTTTTCACCAGGCTATCGTCTGGGGTGCCAACATGCCCACGTTCTAGTTATAATCACCAGCAAAGCCTCCATAAAATGGGAGTCAGCTGACTGATGTTGCTGGGAGAGGGACTCTTGTGATATATAACACTGATTTACTAGAGGTGTTCAAAATTCTGAGGGGTTGAATGTTGAATTGATGCAGCCTTGATATTAATTCCATGGAGCGGGAGCGGCTCCTTTACCCAGGGACTGAATTTTAATGCACTCTTTCCATTTATACCCTCAGAGTTCTGGTATATGCTTCATCCTGATGCCATTTGCATACAATTTCTTGGCAAATCCATTTATCAGGACTCATCTGGATTACACTCCGCTAAATGTTGGTTACTTGTATGGGGCAAGGTTATAACTGCAGGCGATGCGGAGACAACTGCTGATGAATTAACCCCCTTGAGCCTCATTTGTGCTCACTAGATTAACCCTATTGATGGGAATTTATAGCTACATATCATGAACCATGATATCATGCATTGCAGTGGGATATCTGACAGTCTGTAGGAAAGCATTAACAGTAATTTGCACAACAACAGTAAAAAATGTAACTGCTGTTTCCCGTTACGGGTCTTGACACATTATGATGCGCAAATATCTCACAATTTTATCAAGTGATGTTAGCCATCCCTTCTAACAAGTAGCTTTCTTACATTAATTTATATTAACAATAATTCAAGATTGACTCCAATGAATTGTTGGCGGCTGACCCGTATAAAATGAGATTGATTGCATTCTTCTCTGTATAACTCAATCTGATTATTAGGCAGGCGTTGGAAATTCCTGCAAGTCAGAGCGTATGATGTATTATAAACAAAGGAAGAACCTGTTTTGTAATCTAGCACCATTCCCATCCTCAGGACACCACCTTTCAAATCCAATGAGCCATTTGTGAAGTGAATTCACTGTTGTTGTGGAGCAAGTGTTCAGCCATTTTCTGCACAGCACTAATTAGCAAGGGGATGAAAGACTGACTTAATTTTTTTGGATGATGCCGACTGGAATGCCGGTCAGGAAAACTCGCATGTTCTCCTCCAAACAGTTGTTCGCAAGCAGCTGAGCGCCCGAGACAGAGCCTGGGTTTAACATCTGTTCCACCTCTGGCTCCCTCACTGACACTGAAGTGGTCAGCCTGGGCGATTTCCTCAAGTACTGAGAGTAGGTGTTGACCACAACCTTGGGTTTAGAGGTGGTTGAAAAGGAAGTGGTACCAGTTGCTTCAGTTGGCGAGCCAGATGCCAGTTTTGGCTCAGTTTGTGATAAAATCAAAAATACTGCGGGTGCTGGAAATCCGAAATAAAAACCGGAAATGGTGGAAAAGCTCAGTGGGTCTGGCAGCATCTGTGGAGGGAGAAACAGAGTGAACGTTTCGAGTCCGTATGACCCTACTTCTTGCCTTTCAGTTGAGATGTTAAGTTGCGGCCCTACATGCTCTGCTGTCTAATGGGGAATGGGAGAGATCCCACGGCACTATATCAAAAAGGGTAGATCCCTGGTGTTCTGACCAACACTCATTCCTCAAACAACATCACTGAAACAGTGGTCCATTATCATGTGGCTGTTTGTGGGAGCTTGCTGTTCACTAATTGATTGCTGTGTTTTTTACATTACTACAGTGACTGCATTTCAGAAAAAAAAGTACAGCATTGTGCCTTGGGATGTCCTGAGGCTGTGAAATTTATTATCTTAATGTGGGTCTTTCATTTTCATTCAAAGAAAAACTATATGGCGGGTTTGGAACCCATATGTTCAAATGCACAGAGTGTGGTAAATAAGGTCGGTGAGCTGCAGGCACATGTTGCCACACGAGGGTTTATGATTGTGCGGCAGTGACAGAGACCTGCCTCAAACGAGGGCAGCAAAGGGAATTTAACATTCCTGGCTACAGTGTGTTCTGGAGGAATAAGGAGTCAGTGATTCTCGGATCTGAAGTAAAGGGATAGCAACGGAGCAGGCTGAGAATGTCATCGTGTTGGCCGGCATGGAATAATGAAGAGGCCAGCTATTCCTGTTAGCCTCAGTGAAAGCTCCTATTGATTGAACTATTTTGGTAAAGACAGAATGTTTTTCATGAAATGTGAAATGAAAACCCCTTGAGTGACATCAATCTCCGCTGGAGGCCCAGCGCTATTGATTGATGTGACATGGGCTGGCTATCAATAACTTCTCAGTGGAGGAGAAAGAGGCAGCGCTTTGCTTCGGTGCAGTTGCCAGTGCCAGGACGCTTGTATTTCTAAGGAGCATTTTCGTTCGCTGACCTCCCCTCACCTTGCCCCCCCCCCGACAGTCAGGCACAAACAACAAGACAACTTGCATTGATGTCATGATCTTTAACATCCACCTTAGAGAGCAGGGCACCTCGGGCCTCAGTAACACATCCTAAAGCACTTCAGGGGTGCTCGTCATGAGCTGGATTAAGAGGAGTTAGATGACCAAAAGCATGTTGAAAGCGGTAGGTTTAAAGGAGGAGAGAGAGAGGTGGAGAGGCAAAGGGGTTTAGATGCCAGACTAAAGCCAGGAATGGGAGGTTAAGAAGAAAGGTTGGACAGGTTAGGCTTGTACCCACTGGAGTTTAGAAGACTAAGAGGCGACTTAATTGAAACATTTAAGACCCTGAGGGGTCTTGACAGGGTGGACATGGAGAGAATGTTTCCTCTTGTGGGACAATCTCGAACTAGGGGCCACTGTTTAAAAATAAGGGGTGGCCCATTTAAGACAGAGATGAGGAGAATTTTTTTCTCTCAGAGGGTCGTGAGTCTTTGGAACTCTCTTCCTCAAAAGGTGGTGGAAGCAGACTCTCTGAATATTTTAAAGGCAGAGTTAGATTAATTCTGGATTAACAAGGCGGTGGGGGGGGGGAGGTGGTGAAAGGTTATCAAGGGTAGGCAGGAATTTGGGGTTGAGGTAACATTCAAAAAATCAGCCATGATCTTATTGAATGGTGGAGCAGGCTCGAGGGGCCGAGTGCCCTACTCCTGCTCCCAATTCGTATGTTCATATAGGGAATTCCAGAGCTTAGGGCCTAGGCAGCTGAAAGATTTCGATGTATTTTCAGCGTCAAAGCAAAACCTGCATCAGTACTTAAGCGACAACTTCATAACCCCCGAAGGACAACTAATGCGAGACAAGGATGACTTCCAAACAGCTACGGTGAACCTCCAGGTGATGTTGCGGAGACGAGTTGCTTTGGAATATTAACTTAGAAAGTGAGTAAAGTCGACAGCGAAACCACACCCTGTTTTTAATAAAGATAAGAAAGGATCGTGCATCCAATTTTTATTTTTACACGACGAGCCTGTATAAAGTATCGGATGGGGAAGACAAAGCTGCCAGGAAGACGGCCAATGCTGGATGTTGAATCTTGAGAAGGCCTAGCCCTGGCTTTCAGAGCCACACTGCATTTTTAAAAATCCTTTCATGGGGTGTGGGTGTCGCTGGCAAGGCCAGTATTTGTTGCCCATCCCTAATCGCCCTTGAACAGAGTGGCTTGCCAGGCCATTTCAGGGGGCAGACAAGAGTCAGCCGCATTGCTGTGGGTCTGGAGTCACGTGTAGGGCAGACCAGGTAAGGACGGCAGATTTCCTTCCTTATGGGGGGCATTAGTGAACCAGATGGGTTTTTACGACAATCGATGATTGCTTCATGGTCACCATTACTGAGACTGGCCGTCATTTCCAGATTTTTTATTCATTGAATTTAAATTCCACCAGCAGCCATGGTGGGATTTGAACCCAGGTCCCCAGAGCCCTAGCCTGAGCCTCTGGGTTACTACAGTGACATCAATAGGGGAGGCGGTCGCATTGTGGTATCGTCATTGGACTAGAATTCTGGTTCGGTAATGTCCTTTAAGGAAGGAAATCTACCATCCTTACCTGGTCTGGCTTACATGTGACTCCAGACCCATGGCAATGTGGGTGACTCTTCAATGCCGTCTGAACAAGGGCAGTTAAGATGGGCAATAAACGCTGGCCTAGCCTTTAGCTAATGTGGACCCGTGTCTAACCTGGTTTGGCATCCATCCACAGTGGGTGGGTCAGAATGCGCTTAATCTCACTGTTCACCCTACATCTCCATCAGCTGCAAATCCTTTCTTTCTCATTGCATGCAAGTGGAACAATCTTGCTAGAGATTTCCAATTCTTCTTCTCCACCAGGAGCAATTGCAAGCGAGAGAATGCTGCTTCAAAATAAAGAGTTGTAGGATCAAAGGATAGGATCAAGGATTGTACAGCACAGGAGGAGGTCATTTGGCCCATCGTGTTTGTGCAGGCCCTCTGAAAGAACTAATCAATTAATCCCACCACCCCCATCCCGCCTTGCTCGTTACACATGATCGTGCAAAATCTTCCTTTTCAAGTATGTATCCAATTTCCTTTCGAAAGTTACTATTGAATCTGCTTCCATCACCCTTTCAGGCAGCGAGTGTTCCAAGCCACAACTCGCTCCCTAATAAGAAAAAAAAGGGGCAGAATTTTTATGCCTCGCGGGCGCGCGCCCCTGACCCAAATGGGCTTGAAGTAGCGCCAGATGGTGTCGGGCGAGCGTGCCAACGTCATCCTGCACGCGAGCAATCTTCAGGTTGGCGGTGGGAAACGCACCCGCCGACAATCACGAGGGCAATTAAGCCCCCCAAGGAGGCGATTGAAAGCCAACTTTTGGTGGCCCGTCCACTTTTTACGGTTGGCGGGTGGGCCGATCGGCCAGGTGGCCTTCACATTTTGGCCTCAGACCTTGAGCCAGGGAGGGATGAAACCTCCGTGGGTTGGGGGGGGGGGAAGTAAAATCAAAAGAGACATCCGGGGACCGGTTTCTCGTGAGTTACGCTTTCAGGCGCTCGATTATGCCGCATGGACATATCTTACAGCATTTTTGTTGTTCCGTTCATTCTGCGGAGATCTGCTGCTCCCTGTCCCATCCCTAAGTGCCCTTGTTCAGAGGGCATTTAGGAGTCAGCCACATTTGCAGTGGGTCTGGAGTCACACGTAAGGACCAGGTAAGGATGGCAGATTTCCTTCCCTAAAGGGGACCAGATGGGTTTTTATGTTTTTATTTTATTGAATTCAGATTTCACTCTCTGCTATGGAAAAACTATGCCAGGTATCTGGGTTACCAGTCCAGGGGCAATACCACTGTGGCACCACCTCCCCAGCTAGCGGAGGGATAATCCTTGAAATGGAATGGCTGAACCTGAAAGGACATTGATGATCTCGTGGCACTATCTTGGAAGAGTAAAGCACCTTGGAATGTCCTGAGTTTGTATATCTTTTGTAAATGGAAATTCTTTTAGAAAACTGAAATAACAAAATGCTATTCCCATTGGGGCTGGAGTTCATTAGAGAGCTGTGTGTGTGCGTGTGTGTGTGTGTCTCTTTTTTAAAAACAAGACGTTTCACAGACGATGAACAGTGTCTTATCTTCCCAGTGGCAACACAGCTAATGGCCACAAAAGATTAGACCCACACAGCACCAGCCATTACCAACCAAGTTAAACATGAGATTGCCTGGTGTCTGGAGGAGGGATATTGTACAACAGTGCAAATGAAGGCACATTTGCAGCCAACCTTGCCGATTGTATAAGAAATTCCTCTTGATCATCCTTGAGGTTGACTGATGAGCATCGGGGGGGTCAAGGGAAGAGATTCCCACAGGGGCTACGGTCTGCAATCAAAGCTGGGTGTGCAGAGACACAGAGTAGCTGCAATCGTGCTTGGAAACAGCATCGTTAGTGAATGTGAATATTATTCTGCCGGAGGCTTCTCAGCAGCGTCATTTTCCCGCTCCTCTTCTGAAGTGACGGTAGCACAGGCTCCAGTCACCCTCTAGTACCTTGCTGGGCTGGTGGTTGTTCATGCCTGAGCCCTGAACCTGAAAAATGGCAGGCAATTCAACTGCAGAGGGCATCACAGTTGAGCAATGATGCTCGATGTCTGCGGCTGCTGAACTCCCAGCGGGATAGCAAGCAGGAACGGTCATCCCCTGGCCCATTACATAGAACAGATGAACTAGGAGCAGGGATAGGCCACTCAGCCCTTCGGGCCTGCACCATCATTCGATAAGATCGTGGCTGGTCTGACTGTAACCTCCCGCCTATCCCCCTTCACCCTGTTTATCAAGAATCTATCTAGCTCTGCCTTGAAAACATTCAAAGACCCTGCTTCCACTGCCTTTTGAGGAAGAGAGTTCCAAGCACTTGCTACCCTCTGAGAGAAAACATTTCTTCTTGTCTCTGTCTTAAATGGATGACCCCTTATTTTTAAACAGTGACCCCTAGTTCCAGATTCTCCCACAAGAGGAAACATCCTCTCCACATCGACCCTGTCAAGACCCCTCAGGATCTTAAATGTTTCAATTAAGTCACCTCTTACTCTTCTAAACTCCAGCAGATACAAGCCTAACCTGTCCAACCTTTCCTCATAAGACAAACCGCCCAATCCTGGTATTAGTTTAGTAAACCTTCTCTGAACTGCTTCCCATGCTTTTGCATCCTTATGCCATGCCTAACTCAGGAACTGAGGCCAATGGTAAAGAACGTAAGAACTTGCATTGATCTGGCACCTTTCACAACCTCCAGGATGTCTCAAAGCACCTTGCACCCAATGTAGTCACCATTGTAATATGAGAAACATAGCAGCCTATTCACACACAGCAAGCTCCCACAAACAGCAATGTGATAATGGACCCAGGTAATCTGTTCAGTGATGTCGATTGAGGGATAAATATTGGTCAGGACACCATGGTTAACTCCCCTGCTTTTCTTTGAAATAGTGCCATGGGATCTTTTAGGTCCATCTGAGAGAGCCAGCATTTAGCATCTCATTTAAATGGTGGCACTGCCAACAGGGCAGCACTTCCTTTCAGTACTGCACTGAAGTGTCAGCCCAGTCATTATGATAAGTTCCTGGAGTGGGATTTGAACCCATGACTCTGAATCGACAGCTGTACTAATACAGTGGACACCTTCATAGAGCTTCCAACCACCCATCGTAGCAGGACAGACTGGGCACAGAAGCTGGGACACTCCTCATCTGCATGGCTGTTACTCCCTGGATGAGGAACTATTTGGGTACAGGAGCACTCAAGAGGGACAAAATGACCACTCCCCCCCCCCCCCCGCCCCCCCAGCAAGAAGAAAGGAAGACCGTCAAGGTCTTTCTAGTGTAGGAGAGAAGGGCGGGGAGTCCTTAATCCTTAATGCTCTTGCCTTTCATTATCACTTAACCGTACGAACAACAGGAGGCCATTCAGCCCCTCAAGTCTGTTTTGCCATTAACGGATGATCTGTACCTCAACTCCATTTACCCACTTTGCACTATACCCCTTAATATACATACCTAACAAAAATCTATCAAGATCAGCTTTGATGTTTTGAATTTTCAGTTGGTCCCCGGCCTCGAAAACAGTGTTTTTTTTGGAGGGGGAAAGAGTAGGAGATTTCCTCTATCCTTTGTGTGAAGTATTTGACATCTCACCCTGAATGGTCTAGCTTTAATTCTAAGTTTCTTGCTCAGGGTTCCCCCACCAGAGGAAACAATTTCTTCCTATACAACCTATCAAATCATTTTATCCATCATAATTAGATCACCCCCTTAATCATCGAGACTCGAGGAATACAAGTCTAGTCTCCGCAATCTGTCCTCATTAATTTGAGCCTTTTAACCCTGGCATCAGTCTGGTTAATCTGCACTGCACTCCCTGTAAGGTCAATACACTGAGGTGTGCTGCCCAGGACTGAGTGCAGTACTCCAGATGGAGTCTAACCAAAGCTTTGATCGTGGATGCTCCACCATCGAATACATCTAAGGTTGGGATAGACAGACTTTTAGTCTCCCAGGAAATTAAAGGGATAGGGGGAGTGGGCGGGATAATGGAGTTGAAGCCCAAGATCGGCCATGATCTTATTGAATGGTGAAGCAGGCTTGACAGGCCTAGTGGTCTGCTCCTGCTCCTATTTGTTGCGTTCCTGTCCTGTGTGACATAACTTCCATCTATTGTTTTCCAGAACAAAAACAGAATTACCTGGAAAAACTCAGCAGGACTGGCAGCATCGGCGGAGAAGAAAAGAGTTGACGTTTCGAGTCCTCATGACCCTTCGACAGAACTTGAGTTCGAGTCCAAGAAAGAGTTGAAATATAAGCTGGTTTAAGGTGTGTGTGTGGGGGGCAGAGAGAAAGAGAGAGAGAGAAGTTGGGGGGGGGGTGTGGTTGTAGGGACAAACAAGCAGTGATAGAAGCAGATCATCAAAAGATGTCAACAACAATAGAACAAAAGAACACATAGGTGTTAAAGTTAAAGTTGGTGATATTATCTAAACGAATGTGCTAATTAAGAATGGATGGTAGGGGACTCAAGGTATAGCTCTAGTGGGGGTGGGGAGAGCATAAAATATTTTAAAATATTTAAAAATAATGGAAATAGGTGGGAAAAGAAAAATCTATATAATTTATTGGAAAAAAAAGGAAGGGGGAAACAGAAAGGGGGTAGGGATGGGGGAGAGAGCTCACGACCTAAAGTTGTTGGATTCAATATTCAGTCCGGAAGGCTGTAAAGTCCCTAGTCGGAAGATGAGGTGTTGTTCCTCCAGTTTGCGTTGGGCTTCACTGGAGCAATGCAGCAAGCCAAGGACAGACATGTGGGCAAGAGAGCAGGGTAGAGTGTTAAAATGGCAAGCGACAGGGAGGTTTGGGTCATTCTTGCGGACAGACCGCAGGTGTTCTGCAAAGCGGTCGCCCAGTTTACGTTTGGTCTCTCCAATGTAGAGGAGACCACATTGGGAGCAACGAATGCAGTAGACTAAGTTGGGGGAAATGCAAGTGAAATGCTGCTTCACTTGAAAGGAGTGTTTGGGCCCTTGGACGGTGAGGAGAGAGGAAGTGAAGGGGCAGGTGTTGCATCTTTTGCGTGGGCATGGGGTTGTGCCATAGGAGGGGGTTGAGGAGTAGGGGGTGATGCTTCTCCGCCGATGCTGCCAGACCTGCTGAGTTTTTCCAGGTAATTCTGTTTTTGTTTTGGATTTCCAGCATCCGCAGTTTTTTTGTTTTTATCTCTATTGTTTTCCAGCCCTCTTGAGATAAAAGTCAACATTCCATGAGCCTTTTTGATGACTATTTCTGAACCTGTGCGCTGGCACGTGTGTACATGGATTCCTAACTCTCTCTGCTCCTCTACTGTTCTTCCACCATATCTTCTCACCAGTTAGAAGACACTCAGCATCATTCTCCTTAGGCCCAAGATGAAGGAACTCCCAGACGCTAGCTGTTAAGCTGCTTGTGGCCCCCCCTCAGTTCTCCCCCCGACCACCCTCCAGAGCCTGATGGCAGTAGCTAAGGAGGCTCCAGAATAGTGTAGAATGGGGCAGAGGAGGAGAGTTGAAATGGGTGAAGGGAGAGTCAGTCATTTTTGAGGCAGTTCCGACAGAGATACCTTGCGAAAAAGAAAGTGAGGTCTGTCAGATTGAAAATAAAGGGGCCGTGAGAGATTTTAAGGCGATATCGAGGAGGGCAGTCCTAACCACACACCGGGAAAAGAGAACCTTAATTTAAATCTTATCTGCACTATCTGTTCTGCCGCTCTTTCTACCCTTTTATGTTTGAGTTAACGCTCTCCCATTGTTTCTCAGCAGACTGTTGAACAAAGCAGAGGAACCTTTCACCCAGTCACCAGATGTCCCCGCTGCACAATCCCTCTCCCACTCTCCATTCTCACACAAAGAAATAAAACTCACAGGCCAGCTGCCCAGGCACATTCCGACAGCAATTATCTCTTTTCCCCGCTCGCAGGGATCACAACATCCCTGAGGATGATTGATTAGCCTGGGATGGGAGAGGAGATTCCCAGAGTGGCTGCGGCCCATAAAGGCAGGTCGCACCGGCTCACCAACCCCTCGACAGTGGCCGTGTGACACGGCTCGGGGGTCACCCGTGAGCCCGAGACCTGTTCACGCATCCCCCCCTCCCCCACTCCCCGGTAGGATTGAGGGCAGTCCGGCACTTCCTCAGTAGTGAACTGTGTGGCACGAATCACAGTTACCAATTGAGTCTTGGAAAGCCGTTCAGAACGTTCGCACAATGACCCTCTTATTAATTCACTGGTTTCTTTCTCAGCCATTACCTTAGTCTGCATCCCTTCATTTGTCAGCCAGCCACATAAATCATCAGGCCCACTCGCTTTGTGCCCAGGTATGTAAATTCTGTTTAAAAAAGGAAGTACGTTAAAAGCAAGTGTTGAAGCTAAATGCGTGCTGCAAATGTTCTTCTGATTTTGCTTTACCCGTGATGAGGGGTGAAATCCTGATCTGCTAGATTGGCATATGACTCCATTGATGCATCAACTTAACCATTGTGGTAATTGTCTGGAAGACCTCAGTTTATTATGAATTCCACAGCATCAATGACTCCTGCAGGTTCTCTCCCGTGTTGTAGTAATTAAAGGCACAATTAGCACATGTCAAAATCATTGAGCTTAAATGTAAGGTGCATGGTTAAGAGGTTTTTCTTTATTATGTATTCTTTCACAGGATAGGGGAGGCCCAGCGTTTGTTGCCCATCCCTAATTGCCCTCAGGGGTTTATCCTGGGCCTTTGGATGAGCCGTCCAGTGACATTCCCACCACTCCGCCGTCTTTCCACTATAACCCACTAGCTGCACCGCAGCAAGAGCACTGCATATAGTTCTGAGCAACACATTACAGGAAGGATAGGATTGCATTAGAGTCATACAGAGTCTTTACAGCACAAGAGGAGACCATTCAGCCCACGCATTCATGTGGGCATGGGGGAGATTTCCAAGGTTTTTCTTTATTCATTCATGGGATATCGCTGCCTAGGCCAACATTTATTACCCTTCCCTAGTTGCCCTTGCTCAGAGGGCATTTAAAAGTCAACCACATTGCCGTGGGTCTGGAGTCACATGTAGGCCAGATGATTTCCTTCTCTAAAGGGCATTAGTGAACTAGATTGGTTTTTACAACAATCGCTTTGCAGCCATCATTAGACTTTTAAATTCCAGATTTTTACCGAATTCAAATTCTGCCATCTATTGTGGCAGGATTCGAACCCGGGTATCAAGAGTGTACCCCTGGTTCTCTGGATTACTAGCCTAGTGACACTAACGCAACACCACCACCTGCAAGATGTTAGCCACTGAATTAAACTTAGACTTGGATCCTCTGGTCCTGTGTGGGACAATGAGCAGCAAGACACCGCCCCACCCCCCCGGCCCTGTTCCATCAAAATGGTCAGCAAGACTCCGTCCCCGCACGATCACAATGGTCAGCAAGACTCCGTCCCCAGCCTCATACCATCACAATGGGCAGCCAGACTCCGCCCCCCCAGCCCTGTTCCATCACAATAGGCAGCCAGACTCCGCCCCCAGCCCCAGTCCATCACAATGGTCAGCAAGGCTCCGCCCCCCTGGCCGTGGTCCATCACAATGGTCAGCAAGGCTCCGCCCTCCCCGGCCCTGTTCCATCACAATGGGCAGCCAGACTCTGCCCCCAGTCCCAGTCCATCACAATGGTCAGCAAGGCTCCGCTCCTGCTCCATCACAATGGTCAGCAAGATTTTGCCCCCAACCCCAGTCCATGACAATGGTCAGCCCCCAGCCCCAGTCCATCACAGTGAACAGCCAGACTCCGCCCCCAGCCCCAATCCATCACAATGGTCAGCAAGGCTCTGCCCCACTGGCCCTGGTCCATCACAATGGTCAGTAAGACTCCGCCCCCCCCACCCCGGCCCCAGTTCATCACAATGGGCAGTCAGACTCCGCCCCCAGCTCCAGTCCATCACAATGGTCAGCAAGACTCTGCCCCTTGGCCCCCGTCCATCACGATGATTAGCAAGACTCCGCCCCCACTCCATCACAATGGTCAGCAAGACTCCACCTGTGTTCCATCACAATGGTCAGCAAGACTCCACCACTGGTCCCGGTCCATCACAATGGTCAGCAAGACTCCGCACCCTGCCCCAGTCCATCACAATAGTCAGCAAGACTCTGCCCCCAGCCCCAGTCCATCACAACGGGCAGTCAGACTCCGCCCCCAGCTCCGGTTCATCTCAATGGTCAGCAAGACTCCGCCTCCGGCCCTGGTCACTCACCATCCTGACTTGGAAATATATTGCTGTTCCTTCACTTTCGCTGGGTCAAAGTCCTTGTCCTTCAGCTTCTCCATTGCAAATGGCCATTGTGACTTTGTCATTTTTGCCTTCTTCAGCTCCATGTGGGTCTTACCTTAAGACAAGGTGGTGGCCCGATCCTATATCAGCACCTCGACATGTCCGGACATCTATAAGGAGGGCCCTCCATCTGCTGCATATATAGTCGAACTCGTTGATGGTGTTACCATCTGGAGACCTCCATGTCCTTGTGGTTGAAGAAGGTATTCCCAATGCTGAGCCTGTTGTAGAAGACCAGCAGATGATCGCTGTTTGCGTTGTGCATGCTTCTGACCCACGGGGCGTGATTATAATGTTTAGTGCTCGCCGGCTGCCCTCGAGTTTAGTGTCGATGTCAGCTTGCTATCGATGAAGAAAGATTGGATAGGCTCATTGTCTCCTTTGGAACAGAGGACAAGATTTAATTAAGATGTATAAAATTATGAGGGGCCTAGGTAGAGTGGATGGGGAGGGAAAGATCAATAACCAGGGGTAATAGATATAAAGTAGTTAGTGAAAGGGTTCGAGGAGAAATGTTTTCACCTAGAGGATGGCGTGGGTCTTGAACTCACTGTTTTAAAGGGTGGTAGAGGCAGGAATCCTCAACACATTTATAACACAACTGGACGTACACCTTAAAGCACTGTAACCTACAAAATGATGGATCAAGGGCTGGAAAATGGGATTGCGCAGGATGTGTCGTTAGCACAAGCAGGATGGAAAGAATAGCCTCCTGCAGTAAATGTGTATGATTCTATACATTTCATTGATCCTAGGATAAGGATGCGGAATTCTCTAACACCAGGAGTAGTTGAGGCGAATAACAGCGATGGCTTTGAGGGAGAAGTGAGAGAAGTACCTGAGGGAGGAAGGAATAATAAAAAATGTGCTGATCGGGGTAGATTGAAGTAGGATGTGTGGAGTAAATACACACAGGGCAGGATTTATCTGATGCCGGGATGTCCTGCCTCATCACTGGACAAACAGGTGGGGAACCAGGGCACTTGGGGATGGGCAATTGATGCTGGCCCAGCCAGCGAAGCCCACATCCTGTGAATGAATGAAAAAAAAAACACATTCCCACTGATCAGGGGTGTCCTGAGGCTATTTAATTGGCTGGAGGAAAGACTGTCTCTCAAACAGATGGAAGGCCTGTCTCAGAGAGCAGCCAGTCAATCTTTCCTTTGACAAATTTCCCTTCAACAGCACCTTCCAAACCCATGACCACTACCATCTAGAAGGACAAGGGACAGCAGATAGATGGGAACACCACCACCTGGAAGTTCCCCTCCAAGTCACTCACCATCCTGACTTGGAAATATATCGCCGTTCCTTCACTGTCGCTGGGTCAAAATCCTGGAACTCCCTCCCTAACAGCGCTGTGGGTGTACCTACACCACATGGACTGCAGCGGTTCAAGGAGGCAGCTCACCACCAGCTTCTCAAGGGCAACCAGGGATGGGCAATAAAAATTCTGGCCTAACTAGGAACGCCCACATCCCGCGAAAAAAATAAAAAAAATTTTATTGGCTGGTAGCTCTGTAGCCCCAGCAGCGCCACTGGTACCAATGGCCATTGCTGGGACTACAAGCATTTCCCACAGTCAAAGTGCTGTAGCTCCAGGATACAGATAAGTCTGGGGTCTCTTTGCCACTCGAGGGCCTCAATTGGGGCGAGGGTGGACGAGCTGCCCTAGGCAGGAGGGTGGTAGGACAGGTCAGGGCGGGCAGGAGGGTGGTAGGAAGGTCAGGGAATTTTACCGGCCCTACCCTCCCTGCAAACACACTGGTGGGGGCCTGTAAAGTTCTCCCCATAGAGCATCAACAGGGCTCAGACCAGTTGGGCCAAATTGTCTGTTCCAGTGCCATAAATTCCATAGCAACTTATTAATTCCACATTCTCAAACCGGCATGGTGGGGTGTGAACTCAGGTACGGGGTTGTGTGGGGGTGGGGTGGAGAGAATGATTTTAATCCCCGAGT
The DNA here is from genome assembly GCF_017639515.1 of Carcharodon carcharias. Taxonomy (NCBI): domain Eukaryota; kingdom Metazoa; phylum Chordata; class Chondrichthyes; order Lamniformes; family Lamnidae; genus Carcharodon; species Carcharodon carcharias. Next base: position 19,454,476 of record NC_054469.1, read on the forward strand.
GAGTTGGAGCCAGGTAGAAAGGTAAAAATTTCAATGTTTTCAAAGCCGTCCTTACCTGGTCTGGCCTACATGTGTCTCCAGACCCACAGCAATCTGGTTGACTCTTAAAATGCCCTCTGAACAAGGGCAATTAAGAGATAGGCAATAAATGCTGACCTAGCCAGTGATGCCCACATCCCATGAACAAATTGAAATTCAAACATCCTCACCCCTGGGTTTAACGGAGGCGTGTTTGGCTGTGTGTGAGTGAGCTGCCTGTCATTATTACATACTAACAAGGCTCATTGCGGGGAGAGGGGTGTGGTACACATAGAGTGGAGGCTGGAGGGGAGATCATCAGAAAGGATTGCAGTGAGTAGAGACAGAGGATTAATTAATTTCCCTGACTTACCTGAAGAGCAGTGGGCTGGGTCTTATGGCCTGTGAGTGGGGTTGGATCCTGCTGCAGTGGACGTTGAGACCCAGGGCTACATTTTATCAGCAGCGCCACTGGGAGTGGTGGCCACTGCTGGGACTGCACCTGGAGAAGGCAAGTGTGTCGATGGACATGCGCCCTCACACCTGGTAGGTGGGGTCTGGGGGTGTTGGGGCCCATCAGCCAGGCCCTGGCAAATGGTGAGCCCGGGGAGGCACAGCTGGCTTTTACCAATCAGCGGGCACCCCACATTGGCGCCTTGTCTCGCCGTTTCCCCTGCCTCCCAGTCCGTCCCCAGGAGACTGGTTAAAAACCAACCGGTGCCTCCCCAGGCTCAGTTTGGCAAATTGTGGGGTGGGGGATATTGGTGAAGGCAAGCAACGCTGTTGCCTTGAGTGCAGCCATGGCAGGGGACCCCCTCTGTGGGCCAAAGAGTGCCCAAAGAGGAGACACCCCTAGAGCCTGACAGGAGCCCGTCAGGGTGCACTAGGCCACCTCTCCACATGGTAGAGAGTGCCCTCCTCTGCCCACGGTTAAATGCCAGTGGAGATGGGAAGAGGCTCTTAATTGGCTCAGTTGGGCTGTGGTGTGATGGCATGGCAGCGGGAAGACAGCAGGCACCCCACTTATTGCCTTCTCTCGCTGTTTCCCCCACTTCCCAGAAGACTGGTTAAAAACCAGCCGGTGCCTCCCCAGGCTCAGTGTGGGACGGGCATGTGGCCCCAGAGCTCTGCAGCCTCCTAGATCGAGACCTTCTTCCTGCTGAAGCTGATGGTCCACGTGATGCCTGTCCCTGTGAAAGTGGAAGTGCTCTGAGTGGAATTCCTACTTCCATCCCATTTGTGATAATATTGACATGTATGTTCATGATATTTGTGATGAAGATAACATGCATGTTGGTGATTTTTATAATATAATCAACGTATGTGCTGGTGACATTTGTAATAAAGTTAACATGTGTGTTGGCGATATTTGTAATAAAGTTAACGGGCAGAATCGTTAGGTCTGCATGTGGGCATGCGCTTGACCCAATTGACGTGAAGTTGTGCGAGATGACGTCGGGCAAGCGTCCCTAAGTCATCTCGCACTTGCGTGATATTTTGGTCAGCGGTTGCGCACAAGTGTCGGAAGCACGCGTGCTGACAATTAAAAAGACAATTAAAGTTGTTACAATTCCAATTATCCCCGACTTTTCATGGTTCCTCCAACCTTACAATTGGTGATATTTGAAATAAAGTTAACCTGTGAGCTGCCGATATTTATAATAAAGTTAATGTGTGTTGGCAATATTTGTAATAAAGCCAACACGTTTGTTGGTGATATTTGTAATAAGGTTAACATGTGTGCTGGCGATATTTGTGATAATGTTAATATATGTGTTGGTGATGTTTTTAACAAAGTTAATGTGTGTGGTGATATTTTGTGACAAAGGTAACATGTGTGTTGGCGACATTTGTAATAAAGTTAACGTGTTGGCGATATTTATAATGAAGTTAACATGTGAGTTGGTGATATTCGTGTTAAAATCAACATGAATGTTAGTGATATTTATAACAAAGTCAACGTGTGTTGGTGATATTTGCAATAAAGCTAACGTGTATTGGTGATGTTTGTAATATAGTTAACACGTGTGAGTGATATTTGTAATAAAGTCAACATGTGTGTTGGTGATATTTGTAATATTGTTAACACATGTTAGTGATATTTGTAATAAAGTCAACATATGTGTTGATATTTGTAATATAGTTAACACGTGTTAGTGATATTTGTAATGAAGTCAACATGTATGTTGGTGATGTTTGTAATATAGTTAACACGTGTTAGTGATATTTGTAATAAAGTCAATGTGTATTGGTGATATTTGTAATATAGTTAACACGTGTTAGTGATATTTGTAATATAGTTAACACGTGTTAGTGATATTTGTAATGAAGTCAACATGTATGTTGGTGATGTTTGTAATATAGTTAACAGGTGTTAGTGATATTTGTAATAAAGTCAATGTGTGTTGATGATATTTGTAATATAGTTAACACGTGTTAGTGATATTTGTAATAAAGTCAACATGTATGTTGGTGATATTTGTAATAAAGTCAACATGTGTGTTGGTGATATTTGTAATATAGTTAACACGTGTTAGTGATATTTGTAATAAAGTCAACCTGTGTGTTAGTGATATTTGTAATAAAGTCAACATTTGTGTTGGTGATATTTGTAATGAAGTCAACCTGTGTGTTGGTGATATTTGTAATAAAGTTAACATTTGTGTTAGTGATATTTGTAATAAAGTCAACATGTGTGTTGGTGATATTTGTAATGAAGGGCAGAATATTTCCCTCATCGGGTGGGTATACGCCTGACCTGAACGGGAGTAAAGTAATGCGCGATGATGTCGAGCAAGTGTCCCTGTGCCATCGCGCATTCTCACGATATTTTGCATGGTGGGCATGCTGCCATCTCTTGTGTGCCCGCCGACAATTAAAAGGCCCATTAAGGCCCTTAATCAATTAATTAAATTGAATTTTTCGCTGCCCATCCAAACATTCAGTTGGTGGGGGTGGGTGGGGGGGCAGGGGGGGATTGTGGGTGGGGCGGGGAGGGGGTGATGGGGGTGGGGGATGCAAATAGGCCAAGCGCATTTTTTGCAAAACCTCATCCACGGGTGGAATGAGGTTTCGACCAGTGATTAAAAAAAACCCTTTTAAAACTCATTTCTAACATGTTCCTGCTCGTGTGACAGAGTCGCACAGGGGACGTGTTTCCCTTATTTGTCAACTCTTCGTTCATCACGTAAGAAACCTTCAGCTCCCTGGGGCGGCTCGGTGCCTTCAGGGAGCTGTCACTGAGCCCGCACCTCATCAACGCCCCCCCACCCCACCCCGGCGGCGCCGAGGCACTGAGCGCGCTTTTCACGCCGCCCGCCCTCCCGGTAATCAGCCAGTCAGCGTGAAATCGCGGTCATGGTCCGAACTCGGCGGCAGTCGGTTACACACCTTGCCTGCCCGATGAGGTAAAAACCCTGCCCAAAGTCAACATGTGTGGTTGCCGGTATGGGTAATAAAGTTAACGCCTGTTGGGGATATTTGTGATAAAATTAACCTGTGCTTTGGTGATATTTGTAACTGTGTCACCCAACTATTTGCCAGCTCCCTGATTATGGGACCAGGTTGGCCCACTTCCTACAAAATTGACACCAGCTGAAAACGAACTCTCTGGTGTATGTGCCTGCTGTATATTTAGAATCTCTGAATCTCATTTATTCATAAGAACCTTGTTGACACACATTAAGTTTCCTTGTTCCACCAGCTGTCCTGGTACATCTGCTCCAAACACTTCCCCATCCTTTTAGTGAAAAAAGTTCCTCCTGCGTGTCCTATTTTCTTCTGTTGTCCTTAATATGACCCTCCTCTGCTTAAATTCTGTACACAACAGAAAAATGCACTTGGACTGAAAACTTTTAAACCATCTCACTGTCTTCTCTTTTAAAGAGAGAAGATATCCAACAGTCAACATTTTCTGAGGATGTACCTCAGAAATTTGACAAGCTCCTGTCGACAGCATCTTCCAAAACCGTGACCTCTACCACCTAGGAGGACAAGGGCAGCAGGTGTATGGGAACATCACCATCTCTAGGTTCCCCTCCAAGTCATTCAACATCCTGACTTCCTTCATTGTCGTTGGGTCAAAATCCTGGAGCTCCCTCCCTAATAGCACTGTGGGTGTACCTACAGCACAGGAACTGCAGCAGTTCAAGAAAGCAGCTCACCCCCACCTTCTCAAACAAAACAAAAGCAACAAATGCCAGACTTGCCAGGGATGCATATATTCTAAAAAAAAAGCAAAAAAAAACTTGTGGTCTCAGCATGCATAGAGAGATTAAGACCATAAGAGCATAAAACCATAAGACATAGGAGCAGAAATTAGGCCATTTGGCCCATTGAGTCTGCTCCGCCATTCAATCATGTCTGATAGGTTTCTCAACCCCATTCTCCCGCCTTCTCCCCATAACCTTTGATCCCCTTACCAATCAAGAACTTATCTATCTCGGTCTTAAATATACTCAATGACCTGGCCTCCACAGCCTTCTGTGGCAATGAATTCCATAGATTCACCACTCTCTGGCTAAAGAAGTTTCTCCTCATCTCTGTTCTAAAAGGTCTTCCCTTTACTCTGAGGCTGTTCCCCTCGGGTCCTAGTCTCTCCTACTAATGGAAACATCTTCCCCACGTCCACTCTATCCAGGCCTTTCAGTATTCTGTAAGTTTCAATCAGATCCCCTCCTCATCCTTCTAAACTCCATCGAGTATAGACCCAGAGTCCTCAAACGTACCTCATATGTTAAGCCTTTTATTCCTGGGATCATTCTCGTGAACCTCCTCTGGACCCTCTCCAGGGCCAGAACATCCTTCCTGAGGGCCCCAAAATTGTATTGTAATATGCGCCCTCTGGATTTTAATGTTATACTTCTTGTGCACCCTGCCATTCTGTGCATGTCTTTTAACAGCGTGGTCTTCGACTGAACCTCATAAAGGAACATCTTATTGTTTCATCCTGAGCTCCAGGTCTAGATGAGGTTTCTTTAGGTTTTATTGTTACTCTAAGATTGTTACCATGGGCTGTCATTTATAAAAACCATCCTTGTTTATTTACAGATCTATGTAAGCCTCAGTACTCTACACGACGCTGTATTCCTGCTTCCTACCTGATTCTCAGTCTCTTAGTCATGTGACATTGCATCTTCATCACATCAGTATCAGGTGCTCCTGATGTTAACCCTTTACTCTACATCTCACCCCAAGTTTTTATCCCAACTATATACATCCTCCAACATCTCTCCACAAAGTCTCAGACTTCACAGGGTTACTCTCCCTGGTGTCTTGACCATTGTCCCTGATCTGGCCCTGATTTTGTTTTGAGGCGGAGGATGAACTGCATTGTCTTGTCATTTGATAGGAGTGTCTTCCACCTGGGCAGCTGTAGAGTTTCTACTTGTTCTGGTTCCTTGTCTCCATTCGGATTTAAACAGTGTGCCCAAGGTGCCAATGGTTTCCTTCCCAAAGATTCAGTTCCTTCTGATATTTCCCTGGTCTGTCTCAACTCTATAAGATCTCGCTTGTGGAGCTCTTTCTATTAGAATGCCTTATTTCTGTTGGTCTTGTATCCACACTCTCTCCCCAGGCTGTAGCACTTTCAGTCTCGTGCTCTGTGCCTGAAGTTGCAATTATGAGCTTGACTGTTGCTTTGTTGATCCTCACACTTCCTAACTCTCTCACAATCATCTGAGGTAACGTTAGGCTGTAGATTTTGTTGTAGAACTGGAGGTTGCACTCACAGCCATCTTCCCATCAATAGCTCGGATGGTGAGAACTCGTTTCTCAGTGTAGGCCTGTAGCTAGGAAAGATTAAGTTAACATCTTCATTTTTCATTAATTCTTTGAATGTTTGAACTCCTCTTTCTGCTTCTCTGTTTGACTGAGGATATCTAGGTGAACTAGTCACGTGTGTGAAACCATAATCTGCACAAAGTTGTAGGGCAGCTCATTAACAAGCTGAGGTCCTTTGTTTGACTCTACAATGTCTGGGATTGCCAAGCGTCACAAAAGATCTTCTTAGTGATGTAATGACAGCCTCCGCCATGGTGCTGTGCAGTCTGCTCACTTCAAACCATCTGGAGTAGTGCAGAATTTAGCCCTGGGATGACGGGCAGACAGCCAACCCCCGCCACCGAAACGGGGCCCGCCGCCATTTTGAGAGGGCAGGTCAATTAAGGCCCGCTCAATGGCCTTCCCGACAGGAAGTGCTATGCACTTCCTCTGCAGGGTGGGGGAGGGATTCCCCATCTGTTGAAGTGCGCTCTTTCACACATGCGCACGAAAGAGTGCACTGCGCCCTGAGGCTTAGTGCTGTCTCAGGGAGATTAGTGACAATAAGAAAAGTCTAAAAATAGAAAAATTTAAAAATTATTAACATGCACCCTTCATGTGACAATGTCACACGAGATGGGACATTTTAATAAAAATGACATAAACTTTATTAGACTTTTTAAAAACGGACATGAAACTTCGTCCCGCCAGTGGATGAAGTTTCATGAATAATCTGGAGCCCACTGAGGCTCCTGGCCTGCCTGCCAGCCTTAAGCTTGGACGGGCAGGTCTTTAATTATCTTAATTAGCCCGTCAATGGCCTCAATTGGCCACTGACAGGTCGGCGGATGGACAGCTGATTTCGCTGTTCGCCCGCCTTCCTAAAAATTTAAAGGGACCGGGATGACGTTGGGGGTTCTTGCGTCAATTTCCCCCTGGCGGGTGGGCCCCACCCCCCACCCCCCGCCCCCCTCCTCCACATCGCTGGCGGGGACCATTTAGGCCGTAATCAATGACGATGATGAAAATTTTGGGTAGGAGTTTGCCCTTGGCGGGGGTGCTTGGCAGGGGTGGGCGGGGGCAGTTGGGAAGCCGACCTCCCCCTGCGATCGGCTCTGCATCGCGATGTCACGTGGGCGTGTCAATTAAGACCCGCCCTGCGTGGATCACGAGCGGCAGCAATGAGCACTGCTCGTGCGGGCGGGGAGGAGGAGGGTGAGTGGGCCTTGCGTGCACGAGAGAGAGAGAGAGCGCTTCGATCTCCCTGAGGCACGGAGCTGCTGCCTCAGGGACTTGGAAGCGCTGTTTACAAAATTAATTAAAACAGTAAAAATTTAATAAAACAAGTCCCTTCATGCCCTGGTTCTTGATTGGTAAGGGGATCAAAGGTTATGGGGAGAAGGCGGGAGAATGGGGTTGAGAAACTTATCAGCCATGATTGAATGGCGGAGCAGACTCGATGGGCCGAATGGCCTAATTTCTGCTCCTATGTCTTATGGTCTTATGCCGAGCGTAATATTCTGCCCTTTGTCTTTAAACTGAAATAAATCCCTTTCCCAGGTGCTGCCAAGGCTTTGAAGGTAAAGTGGAGGGTGCCAGTGGTGCGTTCTGCTGTCAGCTATTCACTGCACATGTAAGGCAACTCGTGATTAACTATTCAATAGGGACTGATGCCTGCCACCATATTGACTCCTGGGCTCTTACTCAGCATTTCACTGTTCCCAAGTGACCTTGATGGATTTTCTGAGGAATGTCGAGTTGAAGTGTTTTAGGGATGACTGATCTGTCATTAGAAACTAATCATCAATGATTGCAGGATGTTTTCTCTGTTCGAAGTATTGGCAAAGCACTGGGTTGTTAGGAGTATACTCTGGCCATCCATTCTAGCAATACACTTTTATTTGGATGCACTCGTCATCCTGCTGTTGTGCTTGCTGGTAAGTGATTGGTAATGAGCGACGTATATGTTCCCACTTACTTAATAACATTTAAGTCTTCCAGTTTGACACCTTCCATGGTATTCTTGGTATTCTTGATCATGTATCCACTGTTGTCTGGTACTCCCTTTCAACATACTCAGTAACTGAATCGTTTCTCATGAGCCTCAGAATAAAATGTTGAATTCTAGGTGGCATTTTTGCAATTTCCTTTAGGTTAAGAAAAGGTTTGTGGCAAATTTCAATTTTAAATCTTTATCCCATGACATGATCAGAGAACTTCTCATAATCCCATGAGGTTGCTAATGCTTCTTTCTCAATGGCTGCATAACTCTTCTCCGTGTCCATGAGAGATCTTGATCTGGTCTTCTTTGTCCATCTTTTGAAACAACAGTGAGCCCAAGCCTGTAGATGATACATCTGTTGTCATAATAGTTGGCAAATCTGGATCATAGTGTGTTAGAATTTTTGGTGACATTAGGAGATTTTTGATCTTGTCAAAAGCATTTTGCTGGTCCGTGTTCCAGCACCACTGTTGACCTTATCTCAACAGTTGTTGTAACAGATCACTGACTTCCGCCAAGTATGGTGGGAACTTTCCTACTTGATTGACCACCCCAAGGAATCCTTGCAATTCTGTGATGTTTTTAGGCTGTGGGAGCCCTTTAATGACCTTGGTTTTCTGCGGGTCAGCTCTAGTTCTTGAAGCTTGGACCATGTGGCCTAAGAATGTTATCATAGGCTTTGCAAATTCACATTTGTCGTTTAATGCCAAACCTGCTTCTTGTAGGACTTTGAGGACTACTCTCTCTCAACAGTCATGTTCTTTATTTTCATTTACTCACGGGTTGTGGGCATCGCTGGCTGGGCCAGCATTTATTGCCCATCTCTAATTACCCTTGGGAAGGTGGTGGTGAGCTGCCTTCTTGAACCGCTGTGGTGCTCCCTCAATGAAACTGTGCATGAGTATGCCACCCGCATGGAATACTGCACCTTCCATGCCTTCCAGGGTCTTTGGAATATCTCAGGTGCAGAAGCAATTCTCAATGGTAACCTGTTAAACCAATAACGACCAAATGGGGTGATAAAGGCAGTTAACAACCTGAATTCTTTGTCCAGATGCAGCTGCCAAAAGCCACTGTTCGCATCTAATTTTATGAAGAGTGTACTTTTTGCTAATTTGGTGAGGTTTGCATTCGTTGATGACATCGGGTGCATCTCGTGCTCCACTGGGTTGTATAATTCAGTCAGATCCGCACAGATTCTAACTGAACCATTAGGCTTTGGTACTGTGACCATTGCAGTTCATCAGTGCGATTACTGGGGAGATGACCCCTTGTTGTAACATGTGTTCAATCTCGCTCTTGGCTTTGCCTAAAAGTAGGTGAGGGACCTTCCTCACTGGGGATAGACATATAGGCTGGAATTTTCCAGCCAGCCCGTGGCAGGCTCCCCCGTTGCAGGCTCCCCCCTGAGTGGGACTGGCGAGCCATTGAAATCTCCATTCACATCAACAGATTGAAAATCCTTGTGGTGTGAGGGGCTGGAAAATTCCAGCCATAGACTTAGCGTCTGCCCTTAGGGTTATGTGATATTCTGTTTTCAGCTTTCCTAAACCTGAAAATAGGGATAGAAATTCATTCCTGGATACCTTACTAGACTGCTCGTCAGCAGCGACTAACTCACTTATTAACTCACCTCCTGACTCTCCAAAGCCTGTCCACCATCTACAAGGCACAAGTCAGGAGTGCGATGGAATACTCCCCACTTGCCTGGATGAGTGCAGCTCCCACAACACTCAAGAATCCAGACATCATCCAGGACAAAGCAGCCCGCTTGATTGGCACCCCATGCTCAAATATTCACCACTGACACACAGTAGCAGCAGTGTGCACCACCTACAAGGTGCACTGCAGAAAGTCACCAAGCCTCTTTAGACAGCACCTTCCAAACCCATGGCCACTGCCACCTAGAAGGACAAGGGCAGCAGATAGATGGGAACACCACCACCTGGAATTTCCCCTCCAAGCCACTCACCATCCTGACTTGGAAATATATCACCATTCCTTCACTGTCGCTGGGTCAAAATCCTGGAACACCCTCCCTAACAGCACTGTGGGTGTACCTACACCACGGGGACGGCAGCAGTTCAAGAACGCAGCTCACCGCCACCTTCTCAAGGGCAATTAGGGATGGGCAATAAATGCTGGCCTAGTCAGTGACGCCCACATCCCATGAGCGAACCAACAAGAAATGATCAAAGTTATAACTGGGCCTCAGCTACAAGCATGCTTTTCTGCTCAATAATGATGACTCCTGGTCCTGTATCAGATACAACGGTTCCACAATTTCTTTACCCCTGTATTTTAATCTTGCCAAATGTTGGCCTATAACTTTTAGTGTAGTCCCTCCCGGAGCTTGCAACTGGATGGCTGTGTTGTGATATTTTTAAGCCATTTTACTTCATCATATAATACTGAAACACCACTGTTAACCTTGTCTTAACAGTTGTTGTAACAGATCACTGACTTCCGCCAAGCATGGTGGGAACTTCCCTACTTGATTGACCACCCCAAGGAATCCTTGATGTTTTTAGGCTGTGGGAGCCCTCCAATGGCCTTGGTTTTCTGTGGGTCAGCTGTCATTCTTGAAGCTTGGACAATGTGGCCTAATAATTTTATCATAGGCTGCGCCAGTATCTAGCTTGAGTTCTGTGGCCATCAACTTCTAATTTAATGTTCCAATAATTATTTTCCACTTTGTTAACTTCTCCTAAGGAGGTCATCTGGTTTTTCCTGTGGCTCCTCGATTCCTTGGATGTCACTTGGTTTCGTTGTTACCTCTTCCTTCCCATGAGCTACAGGAAGTTTGGATCTGCAGATTATTTTAAAACATCCGAACTCCCCACAGGGGTGGCACGCAGCTCCCCATGCTGGGCATTCTTCCCACTTGTGTAGGGTTTTTCCGCCACACCGACAGCATCTCAAATGGTGGTTGGCGTGTTTTTTCCGATTTTGCGGGCTTTTGCTTCACTGCGCTTTCTCTTTTTTTGTCCGACGCACTGAATTACTTGATTAATTTTTTCCAAGGGGCATTACTTTCCTCATGAACAACTGCTCTGTTTAGCTTAAGCTCAATCTGTCGCTCTTTGTTAAAAAAATAAAAACAAAAAACTGTGGATATTGGAAATCCAAAACAAAAACAGAATTACCTGGAAAAACTCAGCAGGTCTGGCAGCATCGGCGGAGAAGAACAAAGTTGACGTTTCGAGTCCTCATGAACGTTCAACAGAACTAAGTAAAAATAGGAGTTTTCACCCCTCTCCTATTTTTACTGAGTTCTGTTGAAGGATCATGAGGACTCGAAACGTCAACTTTGTTCTTCTCCGCCGATGCTGCCAGACCTGCTGAGTTTTTCCAGGTATTTCTGTTTCTGTCGCTCTTTGTACTGCCTTGTGAGAGTTAAATCCTCTCTTGTTTGTAAAAGATCTGATAGAGTTTCATCTAAGACCCCAACCACTATACGATCGTGTATTAATTCATCTCTGAGGATCCCATAGTTGCAATTCCCCATGAGTCTGTACGGGGCATTTATAAATTAAGCCATGGATTCACTTGGGTTTTGCCTTTTATCAAATTTCACTCGCTCAATGATCGTAATTTTTTGAACACTGAAGTACAAATCAAATGGGCTCAAAGCCTCATCAACTTGCAATGACATCATCTGCTATGGCCCCTTCTATGTAGAGTAAAGTACTGACCTGTTCTTCCTGGTCCTTCTTATGCAAATCTGAAGCTATTCTGTATTTGGAGAATATCTTCTTCCAATTGTCTAGTATTGAGCTTGTAGTCTTCAGCTCTTCGGAACGGTTCTGGAAGTGGCAATGTAGACTCCATGTTTACCTGAAGCTCTGGAACTGTTGCTGCTTCAGTTGGCTTGTAGATTGTGACCTGCACTCACTGCTCTCTGCACTCCAGGTCTGTGTGTCTGCTTGCATCTATCACCCACAATGCTCCTTTCCTAGTTGAATCTTCAATCTTTTTTCTTCTTGTCCTTTTTCCAAGGACATGTAGGTCGTTCAGGTCTGCAGTCTTCTCTTGAAGGTTTTCCAGGTCTTTACGGTCTGACTGCTGCCACCATGTTTCATCTTGACTTTGGCTTTAGATTAGATTTTTTAAAACATTCATTTAGAGGATGTGGTGGCTGGGCCAGAATTTTTTGCCCATCCCTGGTTGCCCTTGAGAAGGTGGTGGTGAGCTGGCTTCTTGAACCGCTGGAATCCATGTGGTGTAGGTACACCCATAGTGCTGTTAGGAAAGGAGTTCCAGGATTTTGACCCAGCGACAGTGAAGGAACAGCGATATATTTCCAAGTCAGGATGGTGAGTGACTTGGAGGGGAACTTCCAGCTGGTGGTGTTCCCATCTATATTTCAACTCTTTCTTGGACTCGAACGCAAGTTCTGTCGAAGGGTCATGAGGACTCGAAACGTCAACTCTTTTCTTCTCCGCCGATGCTGCCAGACCTGCTGAGTTTTTCCAGGTAATTCTGTTTTTGTATCTGCTGCACTTGCCCTTCTCAATGGTAATGGCCATGAGTTTGGAAGGTGCTGCCTAAGGAGCCTTGGTGAGTTTCTGCAACGTACTTTGTAGATGGTACACACTGCTGCCACTGTGCGTCGGTGATGGAGGGAGTGAATGTTTGTGGATGGGGTGCCAATCAAGTGGGCTGCTTTGTCCTGGATGGTGTCAAACTTCTTGAGTGTAGTGGGAGCAGCACTCATCCAGGCAAGTGGAGAGTATCCCATCACACTCCTGAATTGTACCCTGTGGTCAGGCTTTGGGGAGTCAGGAGGTGAGTTACTCACTGTAGGATTCCTAGCCTCTGACCTGCTTTTGTAGCCACAGTATTCATATGGCTAGTCCAGTTCAGTTTCTGGTCAATGTTACCTCCAGGATGTTGATGGTGGGGGGTTCATTGATGGTAATGCCATTGAATGTCAAAGTTAGATTGTTAGGTTCTCTCTTGTTGGAGATGGTCATTGTCTGGCACTTGTGTGGCACGAATGTGACTTGCCATTTGTCAGCCCAAGTCTAGATATTGCCAAGATCTTGCTGCAGGTCTTGCTCAAATACTGCTTCAGTATCTGAGGAGTCATGAATGGTGCTAAACATTGTGCAATCATCAGTGAACATCCGCACTTCTGACCTATGATGGAGGGAAGGTCATTGATGAAGCAGCTGAAGATGGTCGGGCTGAGGACACTACCCTGAGGAACTCCTGCAGTGATGTCCTGGAGCTGAGATGATTGACCTCCAGCAACAACAGCCACCTTCCTTTGTGCTAGGCATAACCCCAACCAGCGGAGAGTGTTCCCCTGATTCCCATTGACTCCAGTTTCGCTAGAGGGTTTGCCTGTTACCTTAAGAATGCTACCATAGACCATTGTTCATAAAAACTATTCTTGTTTATTTACAGATCTATGTGCATCTCAGTAGTGTACACAAGGTTGTGCTCCTGCTCCCATCAACTTGCAGTCTCGCCATCATGTGACATTGCATCAAAAATTACATCAGTAGTTACATCCGTATCAGGTGCTCCTGATGTTAATCCTTTACTGTACACTTACTGACCTAAACCCGAGTAAAGTCCACACCAAAATCATACCAGTTAGCAATCATAGTTGGATAGTTGGATTTAAGTGTCTTCACCTTCAGTGTCAGAACTGGGACTCATAAACCATAAAGCAAACACTCTGCAGGTGAGGCAGCATCTGAGGAGAGAGGAACAGAGTTAACATTTCAGGTTAATGACCTGCCATTGGAACCGGAAGAAATAAGCTGTCTTTGGTGAGAAGAGAGCCTGTTTGCCTGTTTTCATCAATTTAGGCCTCAGTCCAGGCCCAGGATCCATCTTCCATTTGGAACCCGGGCTGGGATTTTCCGGCCCTGTTGCAGCAGGAGATTCGGCAGCCCAGCCAAAAAGTCCCCTGACTTACGGCGGAAGCTGTCGATCCCGGTGGTGGGTGGGACTTTTCCTGTCCCTATCTCCTCGGGACGCAGACTGAAAATCTGTCGAAAGCATGACCCACCTAACCAGGGAAAAGAATGAGCGCCTGCAGGCACACAGCAGGCCTCCTGGAGGCTGCAGAGCCTTGGGGGTTTAGCACTGGCCCTGCAGTAAGCGCTTGTGCGTTTTCAAGCTGATTTGCTGCAAGCTTCAGTAGCACACCGCTTAAACAAAGAAAAAAACGTGAAGTCAGTCCTTTTAAAAGCAAATATTGAACCTTGCTGTGTGGCTCTCATTAAGAATCGATTGTACTCACTCAAGTGCTGAATCCATGAGCTCAATAGATTGGTTCTCGGGCAGTGGGGCTAAGTTAAATCAGAGAGAAAAAAAAGGCTCTCTCTAGCTGATCTTAACCAGGAGCTGGCTGTGGCAACAACTAACTTTCTATAAAAATTTTAACCTAAGCTGGTTGACTTGTGAATCCTCACACAGAAAGTATCCCCAAAGCCGGCCCGGAATTGTAACCCCACATTGTTTCCCCGCCCCCACCCCCCCCATCCCTTCATTCTCTTGAATGGGGCCGGTAGGCCTGCCTTGAGCCTATTAAAGGCCCAATGGCTGTTAAATGGCTGTGGGACTAAGCTGGGCAATTGCAGGAGGTTCTCACCACCGACTCTATCATCAGGTGGGGGTGGGTATCTTGTCTGAAGCATAAAATTCAGCCCTTTGGGTTTGAGCAAGAAAGAAATGGCTGTTTGACTTTTTAAAAATTAATTTATGGGTTGTGGCCGGGCCAGCATTTATTGCCCATCCCCAATTGCCCTTGAGAAGGTGGTGGTGAGCTGCCTCCTTGAACTGTTGCAGTCCATGTGCTATAGGTACACCCACAGTGCTGTTAGACTGATGGGCAATAGTCAGCCAATCAGGTGGTGAAGGGGCTGCTTGCAGTCCAATTGGTGTGGGAAGGTGGGGCCATATGAGGATGGATGTGTCGAGAGACCAATGGGAGTAGGAAGCCATTTGATGAAATCTCCAACCAGAGTTGACAACCCTACCGCAGAAGGTGTTGGCCAGGGTGTTGCAAGCCCACGGCACACGGAGCTCCCTAGTGTGGAATCATAAGATATTTTTAGATAGGGAAGTCCATTTGGCCCAGCTTAGCTCACTAATCCAAAGCAAGTTCCTTTACTGTAGCATTCAGTTAACTCTTACATGATTTCAGGATATTTGCTTTCACCATCCTATGTGTGAGAGGTACCCAGTGGGTAGCACCCCCTGCCTCTGAGCCAGAAGGCTCCAGGCTCAATTCCTACTCCAGGGCTTGTTGGCCACAGAAGTGTTCATAACACAGCCAAGCAGGTTGGTAATCAACCTGTCCTTCCAACACCACGGTAGGCAGTAAGCACGACAGATCTCTGGTTAGCCCTGCTTAATGCAGAGTGGTACCCCTCAAGCTATAACACTTGTCTCTTTAGAAGTCCCTGCTGACTATGGTTGCAGACAGACTCTACGTGGGAGTCCACTCCAGGTGTTTATCGCTCTGCGTGCACCATCACTGCTAAATTCCCTCTGAAAGGCCGAGGGAGCCACTTTAGAGTTCAAGGGCAATTAGGGATGGGCAACAAATGCTGGCCTTGCCAGTAATGGCCATATCCCACCAAGAAACAACGAAATAAAATTTTGCCTATGACATGTCTAAACATGCGACCCCCTTGTTCAACTCTCACAGATTAGTGTAATTTTCCAGACTGGCATTCTTACACACAATTTCCAATCTCGTAAACCTCAAGGAGAACGCCTCCCCGAGCTTATCTCAAAGCAAAGCACTGCAGGTGTGGACAGTCTGGAATCGACACTGAAAATGTTGGAAAACATTCAGCAGGTCAGGCAGCATCTGTGGAGCAGGAAACAGGTCACCGGCCTTTCATCAAAACAGTGATCTTTCAGTAATGTGGGAATGAAACCCTTTCTGTAAGTTGTTCATTGCTATTGATTTATTTTTTGCTTCCAATTACACTCTTACGTTAGACTTCAAAGCCAGTAAATAGTCACATCAGTGTGGGTTTTAAGATTAAAACATATCGAGTGATTTTATTTTACCAAAGGAGAACAAGCTTTAAAGTAACAGTCATATAGTCAGAGTCATAAGACACAGAAGGAGGCCACTTGTCCCTCTGAGTCTATTCTGGCCCTCTATACGGTGATCTAGTCACTCCCTTTCCGCGTAGCCCTGTACGTTTATCTCCCTCATGTCGATCTAATTTCCTTTTGAAATCATTCATTGCCTCTGCTTCCACCAACCAGGTTGATGCCACTCGCTGTGTAAAAAGGTTCTTCCTCACATTCCCGGCAATGCGCCTCCTGCCCAAAACCGCAGATCCGTGTCTCACTGGCCCTTGTACCATCAGCTAATGGGAGCAGCTTTTCTCTGTCTGTCTCACCCAAGCCAGTCGTAATCCTGTGCACCTCACCCAAATCTCCCTCCATCTTTTTGGTCCAAGGTGAAAAACCCCAACTTCTCCAACCTAGCCTTGTAGCTAAAATTCCCTGGAACCATTCTGGTAAATCTCCTCTGCACCCTCTCAAGGACCTTCACATCCTAAAGTGTGGTGATTAAAACTGGATGAAATACTCCAGTCGGGGCCTAACCAGGGCTTTGTATAGGTTCAGAATAACTTCCCTGCTTTTGTATGCAGTGTCTCTATTTCTTAGCTAGCCCCTCTCTCATTAAGTCCTGCCACCTTCAAAGATCTATTTACATGCATCCCCAGATCCCTCTGTCCCTGCACACTCTTTAGAACTGTGCTGTTAAATCTATATGACTTCTCCCTATCCCTTCTGCCAAAATGCATCACCTCACAATTCTCTGCACAAAATTCCATTTGCCCATTCTAATAGCCTATCTATGGCCTGTGTCAGTCAATTTGTGTCATTCTCACTGTCAGTCATACATTCCAGTTTGACATCATTGGCAAATTTTGAAATTTTGCTCTGTATTCCATTGCACAAATCATCCACCGGTCACAGATGCATCTGGCCATAGTAGTATTGGCAGGAGTGACCACTACACAGTCCTTGTGAAGACAAGGTCCCGACTGAGGACATCATCCTCGTGTTGGGTGGCACTATCATCGTGCTAAATGGGATAGATTCAGGACAGATTAAGCAGCTCAAAGCTGGGCCATCAGCAACAGCAGAGTTGTATACAACCACAACCTGTAACCTCATGGGCCCGCACATCCTCCACTCTACCATTACCATCAAACCAGGGGATCAACCCTGGCTCAATGAAGAGTGCAGGAGGCCATGCCAGGAGCAGCACCAGGCAAACCTAAAAATGAGGTGTCAACCCGATGAAGCTATAAAACTGAACTACTAGCGTTCCAAACAGCATAAGCAGCAAGTGATAGGCAGAGCTAAGCAATCCCGCAACCAAGGGATCAGATCTAAAGTTCTGTAGTCCTGCCTCACCCAGTCATGAATGGTGGCAGACAATTAAACAACTCACTGGAGGATGAGGCTCCACAAATATCCCCATCCTCAATGATGGAGGAGCCCAGCACAGCAGTGCAAAAGATAAGGCTGAAGCATTTGCAACAATCTCCAGCCAGAACTGCTGAGTGGGTGATCCATCTTGGACTCCTCCAGAGGTCCCCAGCTTAAGAACATAATAACATAAGAAATAGGAACAGGAGTAGACCATTCGGCCCCTCAAGCCTGCTCCACCATTCAATGAAATCATGGCTGATTTTCTTGTGTTTCGATTTCCACATTCGCATCTACCCCCGATAGCCTTTGATTCCCTTACCTAACAACAATCTATCTACCTCTGCCTTAAAAATATCCAATGACCCCGCCTCCACCACCTTCTGAGGCTGAGAGTTCCAAAGTCGCACAACCCTCTGAGAGAAAAAAATTCCTCCTCATCTCTGTCCTAAAAGGATGACCCTTAATATTAAAACAGTGCCCCCTTGTTCCAGACTCACCCACAAGAGGAAACATCCTTTCAACATCCACCTTGTCAAGGCTGTTCAGGATCTTGTATACTTCAATCAAATCACCCCTCACACTCATAAACTCCAGTGGAAACAAGCCCAGTCTGTCCAACCTGTCCTCATAAGACAATCCCTTCATTCCAGGTATCAACCTAGTAAACCTCCTTTGAACCGTCCCCAGTGCATCTACATCCTTCCTTAAATAAGGAAACCAAAACTGCACACAGTATTCGAGGTGCGGTCTCACCAAGGCCCTGTATAACTGAAGCATAATGTCCTTACTTTTATGTTCAATTCCTCTCGTAATAAAGGATTGCATTCCATTAGCCTTCTTAATTACTTGCTGTGCCTGCATATTAACTTTTTGTGACTCATGTACTGGAACACCTAGATCCCTCTGCACCTCAGAATTATGCAGCCTTTCTCCATATAAGTAATACTCTGCTTTTTTGGCCTTCCTACCAGAGTGAACAACCTTATATTTTCCCACATTAACTCCATTTGCCAGATCTTTGCCCACCCACTCATCTATATCCATTTGCAACCTCCTCATGCCCACTTCACAACATACTTTTCTACTTATCTTTGTGTCATCTGCAAATTTAGCTACCTTGTCTTCACTCCCTCACCTAAGTCATTGATGTAAATTGTAAAAAGTTGAAGCCCCAGTACAGACCCCTGTGGAATGCCACTTGTTATAGGTGTCAATCTTCAACCAATTTAGTTCACTCCACGTGATATCAAGAAAAGGCTGAAGGCACTGGATACTGCAAAGGCTATGGAATCCGACAACACCTGGCATTAGTATTAAAGTCTTGCTCCAGAACTTGCCATGCCCTTAGCCATGATGTTCCTGTACAGCTACAACATTGGCATCTACCCAGCTATGTGGAAACTTGCCCAGGTATGTCCTGCCCACAAAAAGCAGGACAAATCCAACCCGACCAATTACCCCCCCTCTATGTTCCACTTGTGATCATCAGTAAAGTGACAAAAGAGATCATTAACAGCGCTACCAAGCAGCACTTATTCAGCAATAACTTGCTCACAGATGCACGGTTTGGTTTCCACCAGGACCACTCATCTCCTGACCTCATTACAGCTTTGGTCCAAGCATGGACAAAAGAGCTGAGCTCCCAAGGTGAGGTGAGAATGACTGTCATTGACACAAAGGCAGCATTTAATTAGTGTGGCATCAAGGAGCCCAAGCAAAATTGAAGTTAATGGAAATCAGAGGGGAAACTCTCTGCTGGTTGGAGTCATACCTAGCACAAAGGAAGATGGTTGTGGTTGGTGGAGGTCAATCATCTCAGCTCCAAGACATCACTGCAGGAGTTCCTCAGGGTAGCGTCTTCGGCCCAACCATCTTCAGCTGCTTCATCAATGACTTTCCTTTCATCATAAGGTCAGAAGTGGGGATGTTCGCTGATGATTGCACAATGTTCAGCACCATTCACAATACCTCAGATACCGAAGAAGTCCATGCCAAAAAGTGGCAACTTCTGGACAACATTCAGGCTTAGGCTGAGAAGTGGTAGTTAATACATGCCACCCAATTTCCAGGAAAAGATCATCCAACAAGAGGGAATCTAACCATCTCTTGTCAGCATTACATTGCTGGATCCCTCACTATCAACATCCTGGGGGTTACCATTGACCAGAAACTGAACTGTGGCTACAGGAGCAGGTCAAAGGCTGGAAATCTTGCGACGAGTAACTCACCTCCTGACTCCCCAAAACCTGTCCACCATCTACAAGACACAAGTCAGGAGTGTGATGGAATACTCTCACTTGCCTGGATGAGTGCAGCTCCCAGAATGCTCAAGGAACTCGACACAATCCCAGACAAAGCAGCCCGCTTGATCGGCAGCCCATCCACCACATTCACTCCCTTCGCTACCGACTCTCAGTGGCAGCAGAGTGTGCCATCTACAAGATGCACTGCAGCAACTCATCAAGGCTCCTTCGACAGCACCTTCCAAACCCAAGATCACTAAGATCCAGAAGGACAAGGCAGCAGATAAATGGGAACACCACCACCTGGAAGTTCCCCTCCAAGTCACTCACCATCCTGACTTGGAAATATATTGCCGTTCTTTCACTGTCGCTGGGTCAAAATCCTGGAACTCCCTCCCTAACAGCACTGTGGGTGTACCTACACCACATGGACTGCAGCAGTTCAAGAAAGCAGCTCACCACCACCTTCTCAAGGGCAATTAGGGATGGGCAATAAATGCTGGTCCAGCCAGCGACATCAAAGAATAAAGCAAAGCCCAGTGGGCCATGATGGAGGCACATAAATGCCTTTGGGGTCAGCAAGACAGACGTGCGTCTCTCTAACCCAGTTAAAGCCATGCCTGTGGCAGTGCAAGTGCCTGGCCCCACTGCCACCCACTGGGTGGTCACACCCTCTCAACAAAACTCACCCTCTCGCATTGCCACATGTAAGTCCCGAATGGAAAAAGAGGTAAGACGTAATCACCTTGGTGGACCAAATGAGGTCATTGATGCACTTCATCCGTACTCTGGGTGACCCTGTGGCTGCTGAACTACTCCATGAGCTCCCCTGAGTCAATGCATGGTCAGGTAGGCTGGTCTTCTCCTCCCATACCTGGGGAAAGGGGCATCCCTAACTTGACCCTTTTATTTATTCACTGATGGGATGTGGGCTTCGCAGGCTGGGCCAGCATTTATTGCCCATCCATAGTTGCCCTTGAGAAGGTGGTGGTGAGCTGCCTTCTTAAACCACTGCAGTCCACTGTAGGTACACCCACAGTGCTGTTAGGGAGGGAGTAACAGGGTTTTGACCCAGCGACAGTGAAGGAACGGCGATATATTTCCAAGTCAGGATGGTGAGTTGTTTGGAGGGGAATTTCCAGGTGGTGGTGTCCCCATCTATCTGCTGCCCTTGTCCTTCTAGACAGTAGTGGTCGTGGGTTTGGAAGGTGCTGTTGAAGCAGCCTTGTTGAGTTTCTGCAGTGCCTCATGCAGATGGTACACACTGCTGCTACTGTGCATCGGCGGTAGAGGGAGTGAATGTTTGTGGATGTGGTGCCGATCAAGCCGGCTGCTTTGTCCTGGACAGTATCAAGCTTCTTAAGCATTGCAGGAGCTGCACTCACCCAAACAAGTGGGGAGTATTCCATCACACTCCTGACTTGTGCCTTGTAGATAGTGGACAGGCTTTGGGGAGTCAGGAGGTGAGTTACTCGTCGCAGGATTCCCAGCCTCTGACCTGCTCTTGTAGCCACAGTATTTATATGGCTAGTCCAGTTCAGTTTCTGGTCAATGGGAACCCCCAGGATGTTGATAGTGGGGGATTCAGTGATGGTAATGCCATTGAATGTTAAGG
Source organism: Carcharodon carcharias (assembly GCF_017639515.1). Classification (NCBI taxonomy): domain Eukaryota; kingdom Metazoa; phylum Chordata; class Chondrichthyes; order Lamniformes; family Lamnidae; genus Carcharodon; species Carcharodon carcharias. The sequence goes on from NC_054469.1 coordinate 19,475,546, forward strand.
AGCGATGGTTAGATTCTCTCTTGTTGGAGATGGCCATTGACTGGCACTTGAGTTGCACGAATGTTACTTGCCACTTGTCAGCCCAAGCCTGGATATTGTCCCGGTCTTGCTGCATTTGGACATGGACTGCTTCAGTATCTGAGGAGTCATGAATGGTGCTGAACATTGTGCAATCAGCAGCGAACATCCCCATTTCTGAGCTTATGATGGAGGGAAGGTCATTAATGAAGCAGCTGAAGATGGTTGGGCCAAGGACACTACCTTGAGGAACTCCTGCAGTGATGTCCTGGAACTGAGGTGACTGACCTCCAACAACCACAACCATTTTCCTTTGCACTAGGTATGACTCCAACCAGCGGAGAGTTTTCCCCCTGATTCCCATTGACTCCAGTTTTTCTACGGCTCCTTGATGCCACACTTGGTGTAGCCTAAACCTACAGGGAGACCTCACTGAGCAGTGGGTGCATCCGATGTCTTCCATCTGCCATTGTGGCTGCATGTTTCTGTTCAGTTCCCTGATCATAAGGCAGGTTGGCTGTTGCCCCTGAGGGTAGGCTGTTGTCCCCGGCAGTTGGCTTGCCCCTGGCAGTGGGCTGTTGCCCCTGGGAGTAGGCTATTGCCCCTGGCAGTGGGCTGTTGCCCCTGGGGTTAGGCTATTGCCCCTGGGGGTAGGCTGTTGCCCCTGGGAGTCAGCTGTTGCCCCTGGCGGTTGGCTATTGCCCCTGGGGGTAGGCTATTGCTCCTGGGTCTAGGCTGTTGAACCTGAGGGGAGGCTGTTGTCGCTGGGAGTAGGCTGTTGTCCCTGGCGGTCAGCTATTGCCCGTGGGGGTAGGCTGTTGCCCCTGACAGTCAGCTATTGCCCCTGAGGGTAGGCTGTTGCCCCTGGGGGTAGGCTGGTGTCCCTGGAGGTCGGCTGTAGCACCTGGAAGTCGGCTATTGTCGCTGGGAGTAGGCTGTTGCCCCTGAGGGTAGGCTAATGCCCCTGGCGGTCGGCAGTTGCACCTGGGAGTAGGCTGTTGCCCTGGGGGTAGGCTGTTGCCCCTGAGGGTAGGCTATTGCCCCAGGCGGTCGGCTATTGCCTCTGAGGGTACGCTATTGCCCCTGGCGATAGGCTGTTGCCCCTGGGGATAGGCTATTGCCCCAGGTGGTCGGCTATTGCCCCTGAGGGTAGGCTATTGCCCCTGGCGGTAGGCTGTTGCCCCTGGGGGTAGGCTGGTGTCCCTGGAGGTCGGCTGTAGCACCTGGAAGTCGGCTATTGTCGCTGGGAGTAGGCTGTTGCCCCTGGGGGTAGGCTATTGCCCCTGACGGTCGGCTGTTGCACCTGGGAGTAGGCTGTTGCCCCTGGGAGTAGGCTGTTGCCCCTGAGGGTAGGCTATTGCCCCAGGCGGTCGGCTATTGCCTCTGAGGGTACGCTATTGCCCCTGGCGATAGGCTGTTGCCCCTGGGGGTCAGCTGTTGCACCTGGGAGTAGGCTATTGCCACTGAGAGTAGGCTGTTGCCCCTGGGGGTAGGCTGTTGCCCCTGGCAGTCGGCTGTTGCCCTTGGGGGTAGGCTATTGCCCCTGGCGGTAGGCTGTTGCTCCTGGGAGTAGGCTGTTGCCCCTGGCAGTCAGCTGTTGCCCCTGGGGATAGGCTATTGCCCCAGGTGGTCGGCTATTGCCCCTGAGGGTAGGCTATTGCCCCTGGCAGTAGGCTGTTGCCCCTGGGTCTAGGCTGTTGCCCCTGGGGATTGGCTGTTGCCCCTGGGTTTAGGCTGTTGCCCCTGGCGGTCGGCTGTTGCCCCTGGGGGTAGACTGTTGCCCCTGGGGGTAGGCTATTGCCCCTGTCAGGAGGCTGCGGTAAATGCAGCATTGGCAGTCCTGTAAAAATGGCATCAGCATTTACCAGTGAGAGTTGACTCCACCTCTGCAGTGTTAGTGGACGATATCAGGACCTGCAGCCTGGCCGCAAAATTCAACCCTTTACATCCGTATTCACAGTTTGCAAACCACAGTCTGGGTTATGGCCACCCCATCAGATTCCCACACAGCTATTGGTGGCTTGCAGCTCATCAGCCTGATTCACCACGCTTTGTGTAGTTTCAGACACAAATATAGTAGACATCATATTTCCTAAGTCCATGTGTAGACAAACTAATAGAAGGGTTGCAAGAATTATATTCATTGGAGAAAGGTGCTGAATGAAAGCGAGAACACTTTGAAAATGATTGTTTTAAAAATAATATTTCTTTAAATCTCCTACCACTTTGGCAGCTGAATGAGCCTAAAACTGTTTCTTTGAAGTTCAAACTGACTTTTCATTCTCTGCCGCTCTCTCTTTCAGTAATTCCTAACTGATTACTTCTCCTCTGAGATTGTCAAACAGGCCCTTTCATTTTGACAGAGCAGCTCCTTTTGTATGAGTTACCGGGACAATCTGCATTTTAAACATTGAACCTTTCAAATTTGAAAATGGAGCTATCAGTCACAGGCAAATAGAATCAGCCTCACAGCAGTCTTCAAGTTTAACTTATTTTCATCTCCAAACTTGTCAGTGTAACATTCAGCCTTGCATCAACATGGAGGCGTAGGACTCCGATCTGAAGTCCTACTTTAAACTGCTTATCTCCTGCTAGACTAGATTTAAACAAACAGCCACCAAAGAAAAACGAGGTGTTAATGCCTAATTCGAGAAATTGAAGCGTGCAAGATTCTGAGGGGGTGGGGTGGGGGGGTGTTTGTTGGGGGCTGGGGCTTGACCCCACTAGGTGCCTCATGAGGAAATCTTGAACTAGGGGGCTCGGTTTCAAAACAAGGAGTCTCCCATTTAAGACAGAGATGAAGAGGAATTTCGTCTCTCAGAGGGTCATTAGGGTGTGGATCTCTCTTCCCCAGAGAACAGTGAAGGCTGACTTACATTGATTATAAGTCGGGGGTTATGGGGACACACAGGAAAGTGGAGTTGAGGCCACCATCAGAGCCATCTTATTGACCAGCGGAGCAGGGTCAAAGGGCCAAATGGTCTCCTCTTGCTCCTGTTTCTTCTGTTCTCATGTTTTCTTAAATGTAAGAGGAAGTAAGGTGCAACATTCATACTCAATGCCACATTTAAAAGTGAAAGCCAAACTAGAAAAAAATGGAGATGATAATGATTATCTAATACAGGGCAGGAATATTAATAAATGCTGCATTTCTATCGCACCTTCCACAACAACAGGATGCCCCCAATGTGCTTCACAGCCAGTGAAGCACTCTTCACGTAGGCTGTGCTGCAATGCTCCTCCTCCACCTTCAAATCCGCTATCTAGGGGGCATAAAATCCAGCTCTTAGTCTTAGATTCCCCAACCAGCAGGAATACTTTCTCTCTCTCTACCCTAGCTGTTCCCCTGAATATCTTGAAAGCTTTGATCAAATCACCTCTTAGCATTCTAAATTCCAGGCCTGCTTATTACCGCTTTCCCATTTTCTGCAGGTGCGGTGGGTGGTGCTGTGGTAACCTGATATGTAAAACACACTTTTAAGACAAGTGTTGTAATGTAAGATCACATGATCTTAATAGCCAATAGCAGAGTAGCGCGGGCTACCACTGTGGGAGACTCTTGAGTTAGACACTGAAGAGTGAAGACAGAGTTTTGAGTTTTGAGTGCACAAGTGTAACTGCTGAGTTTAGTTCATAAATAAACAACATGTGTTTATTCTAACAATGATCTACTGATGTTCTCTGTCTCTGTACCAACTCAGACACCCCGAATTAAGCATGCAACCCAGATCCTTTAGCCCCAACAAACCAAAGGGCACTGGATCCAACAGGTGCCCACCGTCTCTTGGGCCTATTGAGACCCTTAAGTGTTCAACTAATGGCCACTTAAATGCTTCATTCCACCTCACCACTATCTCACCCACAGCAGGGGGAAGCCCAATCTAAATAAGTCAGCAGCTTTAGCTGCAAGGGCAGGCGTCGGGTAAGGTCACTTCCTTTGGTGTTTCCCCTGTGCCCACCACCTACCCCCCAATAAGCCTCTCAGGCCCATCACTCTTAGGCCTCACTGGGGCCTGCCAGCCTGGACTTACCTGAAGTCCAACCTCCGTTACCCCCTTTTGCACAGGGACTGCCTGTAGTCCCAGCAGCAGCCACTGCTCGAACACAATGATGCTGCTGCTGCTGCGAGAGTTGCCAGCCAACCCAATTGGACTTTTATTCTTTTGTGAGATGTAGGCATCGCTGGCAATGCCAGCATTTATTGCCTGTCCCTAAATGCCCTTTGAGGGTCAACCACATTGCTGTGGATCTGAAGTCACAGGTAGGCCAGAACAGGTAAGGATGGAGATTTCCTCATAGGAGAGCAGATGGGTTTTCACGGTCACCATTACTGAGACTAGCATTCAATTCCAGATTTATTATTTATAGTTAAATTCCACCAGCTTCCATGGTGGGATTTGAACACGTGTCTCCAGAGAATTAGCCTGGGCTTCCGGATTACTAGTCCAGTGACATTACCATTACACCACCCTGCTCCCTAGGTATGCTGCATCCACTTCCCATGATAGGGGTGGAAGTCTCACCTTGAGCCCATTCACACAGTTCCCGCTGCAGGGCAGCTGACTTTATCGTGGGCTGAATCCCCACAGACGTTTTAGCCAGAGGGGCAGGGAACACAGCATCCCATAAAATCCAGCCCTAGGAGACACAGTCTAAAAATGTGAGCCCAACTTCTAAGGGGCGAAGTTGGGAAGCACTTCAAGACACAAAGTTTTCAAAATTCATTTATGGGATGTGGACATCCCTGGTTAGGCTGGCATTTATTACCCATTCCTAATTGCCCTTGAGAAGGTGGTGGTGAGCTGCCTTCTTGAACCGCTGCAGTCCATGTGGTGTAGGTACAACCACAGCGCTGCTAGGAAGGGAGTTGCAGGATTTCGACCCAGCGACAGTGAAGGAACGGCGATATATTTCCAAGTCAGGAAGGTGAGTGACTGGGAGGGGAACTTCCAGGTGGTGATGTTCCCATCTATTTGCTGCCCATGTCCTTCTAGATGGTAGTGGTCATGGGTTTGGAAGGTGCTGAGTTGCTGCAGTGCACCTTGTAGATGGTACACACTGCTGTCACTGTGCGTTGGTGATCGAGGGGGTGAATGTTTGTAGATGGGGTGCCAATCAAGCGGGATGCTTTGTTCTGGATGGTGTCAAGCTTCTTGAGTGTTGTGGGAACTGCACCCATCCAGGCAAGTGGAGAGTATTACATCACACTCCTGACTTGTGTCTTGTAGATGGTGGACAGGCTTTGGGGATCAGGAGGTGAGCTACTCACCACAGGATTCCTAGCCTCAGACCTGTTCTTGTAGCCACAGAATTTATATGACTAGTCCAGTTCAGTTTCTGGTCAATAGTAACCCCCCACTTTGTTGATAGTGGGGTAATTCAGCAATGGTAAAGCCATTGAATGTTAGGGGGTGATGGTCAGATTCTCTCTTGTTGGAGATGGACATTGTCTGGCACTTGTGTGGTGCGAATGTTACTTGCCACTTGTCAGCCCAAGCCTGGATAATGTCCAGATCTTGCTACATTTGGAATGGACTGCTTCAGTATCTGAGGAGTAACAAATGATACTGAGCATTGTGCAATCATCAGCGAACATCCCCAGTTCTGACCTTATGATGGAAGGAAGGTCATTGATGAAGCAGCTGAAGATGGTTGGCCAGGGCTCTATCCTGAGGAACTCCTGCAGTGATGTCCTGGAGCTGAGATGATTGTCCTCCAATGACCACAGTCATCTTCCTTTGTGCTAGGTATGACTCTAACCAGTGGAGAGTTTTCTCCCTGATTCCCATTGACTCCAGTTTTGCTGGGGCTCCTTGATACCACACTCAGTCAAATGCGGCCTTGATGTCAAGGGCAGTCACTCTCACCAAGAGGGTGGAAGTATGGAACTTTCTTCCACAAATGACAACTGATGCTTGATCAATTGCTAATTTTAAATCTGAGGTTTCTGAACTTCTGCCAATCAAAAGTATTAAGGGGTACGCGCAAAGTTGTTGCTGATCAGCCATAGAACCATAGAAAAGTTACAGTGCAGAAAGAGGCCATTCAGCCCATCATGTCTGCATGCCCAAAAAGGAGGGAAATAAAGAAACTAGCTGTTCATGTTAACATGACTTTGCAGCACTTGCTCTGTAGCTTCAGATGCAGGTCCTTTTAAATGAGATAAGCAATTCATCCTCAACCACTAACGCAGACAGTGAATTCCAGATGCACACCACACTCTGGTGAAAAAGTTTTCCCTCATGTCCCCTCTAATCCTTCTACCAATCACCTTAAACCTATGCCCCCTGGTAATGGATCGCTCAACTAGGGGAAACAAGTCTTTCCTGTCTACCCTATCTAGGCCCCTCATAACTTTGTACACCTCAATTAGGTCATCTCTCAGTCTCCTCTGTCCTTAGGAAAACAACCCTAGCTTATCCAATCTTTCTTCATAGCTGCAATTTTGAAGACCTGGCAACATTCTTGTAAATCTCCTCTGGACTCTCTTCAGAGCAATTATGTCCTTCCTGTAATGTGGTGGCCAGAAATGTTCACAAAATTCCAGCTGTCGCCTTACCAGTGTTTTTTACAATTCCATCATTACATCCCTGCTTTTGTATTCAATACTTTATCCAATAAAGGAAAGCATTCCATATGCTTTCTTGACCACCTTATCCACTTGTCTTTTTACCTTCAAGGACCTGTGGGCATGCACTCTAAGGTCTCCTATTTCCTCTACCCCTCTCAATAATTTCCCATTTATTGAGTATTCCCTTGCTTTGTTTGCCCTCCCTAACTGCATTACCTCACACTTTTTATGGATTGTATTCCATTTGCCATTTCTCTGTCTGCTCAACCAAACCATTGATATCATCTGGAGTCAACAGCTATCCTCTTCACTACCAACTACGTGGCCAATTTTTGTGCCACCTGAAAATTTCCTGAGCATGGCTCCCACATTTAAGTCCAAATCATTGATATAGATGACAAACAGCAAGGGCCCCAGCAGAGCCCTGCGGAATGCCACTGGAAACCACTTTCCATTTGCAAAAAGATCCATCGACTAATACCTGATGAAGAGTCATACGGACTCGAAACGCTAACTGTGTTCCTCTCTGCAGGTGCTGTCAGACCTGCTGAGCTTTTCCAGCTATTTTTGTTTTTGCATCGACCATTACCCTTTGTTTCCTGTCACTGAGCCAATTTTGGATCCAACTCACCACCTTCCCCTGTATCCCATGAGATCTCACTTTGCTGACCAGTCTGTCATGTGGGATCTTGTCAAATGCCTTACAGAAATCCATGTGGACAACATCCACTGCACTACCCTCATCAATCCTCCTTGTTACTTCTCAAAAAATTCTATTAAGTTATTAAGACACAATCTTCCCCTAACAAAACCAGGCTGGCTCTCCCTGATCAATTCGTGCCTTTCTAAGTGACAGTTTATCCGGTCTCTCAGGATTGATTCCAATAATTTGCCCACCACTGAAGTCAGACTGACCGGCCTCTAATTTTCTAGCTTATCCCTCACACCCTTTTTAAATAATGGTACAACGTTCACAGATCTCCAATCCTCTGGGATCTCTCCTGTATCAAGTGAAGATTGGAAAATGATCCTCAGACCATCCGTTATTTCCTCTCTGGCTTCCATTAACAGTCTGGGATACAATACACAGAGATAAAAACAAAAAAAACTGCAGATGCTGGAAATCCAAAACAAAAACAGAATTACCTGGAAAAACTCAGCAGGTCTGGCAGCATCGGCGGAGAAGAAAAGAGTTGACGTTTCGAGTCCTCATGACCCTTTGACAGAACTTGAGTTCGAGTCCAAGAAAGAGTTGAAATATAAGCTGGTTTAAGGTGTGTGTGTGGGGGGCGGAGAGATAGAGAGAGAGAGGTGGGGGGGTGGGGGGGTGTGGTTGTAGGGACAAACAAGCAGTGATAGAAGCAGATCATCAAAAGATGTCAACGACAATAGTACAATAGAACACATAGGTGTTAAAGTTAAAGTTGGTGATATTATCTAAACGAATGTGCTAATTAAGAATGGATGGTAGGGCACTCAAGGTATAGCTCTAGTGGGGTTTTTTTTTTTATATAATGGAAATAGGTGGGAAAAGGAAAATCTATATAACTTATTGGAAAAAAAAAGGGAAGGGGGAAAACAGAAAGGGGGTGGGGATGGGGGAGGGAGCTCACGACCCAAAGTTGTTGAATTCAATATTCAGTCTGGAAGGCTGTAAAGTGCCTAGTCGGAAGATGAGGTGTTGTTCCTCCAGTTTACGTTGGGCTTCACTGGAACAATGCAGCAAGCCAAGGACAAACATGTGGGCAAGAGAGCAGGGTGGAGTGTTAAAATGGCAAGCGACAGGGAGGTTTGGGTCATTCTTGCGGACAGACCGCAGGTGTTCTGCAAAGCGGTCGCCCAGTTTACGTTTGGTTTCTCCAATGTAGAGGAGACCACATTGGGAGCAACGAATGCAGTAGACTAAGTTGGGGGAAATGCAAGTGAAACGCTGCTTCACTTGAAAGGAGTGTTTGGGTCCTTGGACGGTGAGGAGAGAGGAAGTGAAGGGGCAGGTGTTGCATCTTTTGCGTGGGCATGGGGTGGTGCCATAGGAGGGGGTTGAGGAGTAGGGGGTGATGGAGGAGTGGACCAAGGTGTCCCGGAGGGAGCGATCCCTACGGAATGCTGATAAGGGGGTGAAGGGAAGATGTGTTTGGTGGTGGCATCATGCTGGAGTTGGCGGAAATGGCGGAGGATGATCCTTTGAATGTGGAGGCTGGTGGGGTGATAAGTGAGGACAAGGGGGACCCTATCATGTTTCTGGGAGGGAGGAGAAGGTGTGAGGGCGGATGCGCGGGAGATGGGCCGGACACGGTTGAGGGCCCTGTCAACGACCGTGGGTGGAAAACCTCGGTTAAGGAAGAAGGAGGACATGTCAGAGGAACTGTTTTTGAAGGTAGCGTCATCAGAACAGATGCGACGGAGGCGAAGGAACTGAGAGAATGGGATGGAGTCCTTACAGGAAGCGGGGTGTGAGGAGCTGTAGTCGAGATAGCTGTGGGTGTCGGTGGGTTTGTAATGGATATTGGTGGACAGTCTATCACCAGAGATTGAGACAGAGAGGTCAAGGAAGGGAAGGGAAGTGTCAGAGATGGACCACGTGAAAATGATGGAGGGATGGAGATTGGAAGCAAAACTAATAAATTTTTCCAAGTCCCGACGAGAGCATGAAGCGGCACCGAAGTAATCATCGATGTACCGGAGAAAGAGTTGTGGAAGGGGGCCGGAGTAGGACTGCAACAAGGAATGTTCCACATACCCCATAAAGAGACAGGCATAGCTGGGGCCCATGCGGGTACCCATAGCCACACCTTTTATTTGGAGGAAGTGAGAGGAGTTGAAGGAGAAATTGTTCAGCGTGAGAACAAGTTCAGCCAGACGGAGGAGAGTAGTGGTGGATGGGGATTGTTCGGGCCTCTGTTTGAGGAAGAAGCTAAGGGCCCTCAGACCATCCTGGTGGGGGATGGAGGTGTAGAGGGATTGGACGTCCATGGTGAAGAGGAAGTGGTTGGGGCCAGGGAACTGGAAATTGTTGATGTGACGTAAGGTGTCAGAGGAATCACGGATGTAGGTGGGAAGGGACTGGGCAAGGGGAGAGAGAAGGGAGTCAAGATAACGAGAAATGAGTTCTGTGGGGCAGGAGCAAGCTGAGACGATCGGTCTACCGGGGCAGTTCTGTTTGTGGATTTTGGGTAGGAGATAGAAGTGGGCCGTCCGAGGTTGGGCGACTATCAGGTTGGAAGCTGTGGGAGGGAGATCCCCAGAGGAGATGAGGTCAGTGACAGTCCTGGAAACAATGGCTTGATGTTCAGTGGTGGGGTCATGGTCCAGGGAGAGGTAGGAGGAAGTGTCTGCGAGTTGACGCTCAGCCTCTGCGAGGTAGAGGTCAGTGCGCCAGACAACAACATCACCATCCTTGTCAGCGGGTTTGATGACAATGTTAGGGTTGGACCTGAGAGAATGGAGTGCAGTAAGTTCAGAGAGAGAGATTAGAATGGGTGAGAGGAGCAGAGAAATTGAGACGACTAATGTCGCGCCGACAGTTCTCAATGAAAAGATCGAGAGAAGGTAAGAATCCAGAGAGAGGGGTCCAGGTGGAGGGAGAATATTGGAGGTGGGTAAAAGGATCCGTTGAACTGGGAGAGGACTCCTGCCCAAAGAAGTGAGCCCGGAGATGAAGACGGCGGAAGAAGAGTTCAGTATCATGCCGAGCCCGAAATTCATTGAGGTGAGGGCGTAAGGGTATGAAACTAAGTCCTTTGCTGAGCACTGAACGTTCAGCATCGGAGAGGGGAAGGTCAGGGGGTATAGTGAATACACGGCTGGGGTTGGGATTGGAAGATGGGGTGGGGACGGAGGGACAGGCAGGGGTGGAGGGTCCTAGATGGGTGTTGGTGTCGATGAGTTGTTGGAGCTTGCGTTCCTTAGCACTTGAGAGAAAGAGAAAAAGTTTCTTGTTGAGGCGTCGGATGAGCCGAAGGATAAAATGAAACTGGGGGCACGCGCAGCTTTGAAAAAGGGTGCGGCGGTGCTGCTGGAGGGAGAGGTCGAGTGTGTTCATATGGCGGCGCATGGCACTGAGTGTGGATTTCAGAATGTGACGGGAACAGCAGTCCGAGAAACGTTTTATGTCCTGGAGATACCTGTAATCCTGGGTGGGTTCAAAACATGAGGGGTGGAATTTCAGTTGAAATCCACATGGGGTAAGTCGGAGACGGAGACAGTCACTGAGAAAGGAGATATGGCTGTGAAAGCGGGTTTTAGTAAACACCTTGTCAAACACTAGGAGGGAAATGGAAAGCAACGAAGGTGAGCAAGACAACAGAGAGATACGGAAATCTTGTCGCAGAGAGGAACAGAACTTCTTCAAGGAGGTAGGCATTTCTTGAAGAGCAGTGGCAGTCAATTAAACACAGAGATAAAAACAAAAAAAACTGCGGATGCTGGAAATCCAAAACAAAAACAGAATTACCTGGAAAAACTCAGCAGGTCTGGCAGCATCGGCGGAGAAGAAAAGAGTTGACGTTTCGAGTCCTCATGACCCTTCGACAGAACTTGAGTTCGAGTCCAAGAAAGAGTTGAAATATAAGCTGGTTTAAGGTTTGTGTGTGGGGGGCAGAGAGATAGAGAGAGAGAGAGGTGGGGGGGGTGGGGGGGTGTGGTTGTAGGGGACAAACAAGCAGTGATAGAAGCAGATCATCAAAAGATGTCAATGACAATAGTACAATAGAACACATAGGTGTTAAAGTTAAAGTTGGTGATATTATCTAAACGAATGTGCTAATTAAGAATGGATGGTAGGGCACTCAAGGTATAGCTCTAGTGGGGGTTTATTTTTATATATAATGGAAATAGGTGGGAAAAGGAAAATCTTTATAATTTATTGGAAAAAAAAAGGGGAAGGGGGAAAACAGAAAGGGGGTGGGGATGGGGGAGGGAGCTCACGACCTAAAGTTGTTGAATTCAATATTCAGTCCAGAAGGCTGTAAAGTCCCTAGTCGGAAGATGAGGTGTTGTTCCTCCAGTTTACGTTGGGCTTCACTGGAACAATGCAGCAAGCCAAGGACAGACATGTGGGCAAGATAGCAGGGTGGAGTGTTAAAATGGCAAGCGACAGGGAGGTTTGGGTCATTCTTGCGGACAGACCGCAGGTGTTCTGCAAAGCGGTCGCCCAGTTTACGTTTGGTCTCTCCAATGTAGAGGAGACCACATTGGGAGCAACGAATGCAGTAGACTAAGTTGGGGGAAATGCAACCTTCCACAACTCTTTCTCCGGTACATCGATGATTACTTCGGTGCCGCTTCATGCTCTCGTCGGGACTTGGAAAAATTTATTAATTTTGCTTCCAATCTCCACCCCTCCATCATTTTCACGTGGTCCATCTCTGACACTACCCTTCCCTTCCTTGACCTCTCTGTCTCAATCTCTGGTGATAGACTGTCCACCAATATCCATTACAAACCCACCGACTCCCACAGCTATCTCGTCTACAGCTCCTCACACCCCGCTTCCTGTAAGGACTCCATCCCATTCTCTCAGTTCCTTCGCCTCCATCGCATCTGTTCCGATGATGCTACATTCAAAAACAGTTCCTCTGACATGTCCTCCTTCTTCCTTAACCGAGGTTTTCCACCCACAGTCGTTGACAGGGCCCTCAACCGTGTCCGGCCCATCTCCCGCGCATCCGCCCTCACACCTTCTCCTCCCTCCCAGAAACATGATAGGGTCCCCCTTGTCCTCACTTATCACCCCACCAGCCTCCACATTCAAAGGATCATCCTCCGCCATTTCCGCCAACTTCAGCATGATGCCACCACCAAACACATCTTCCCTTCACCCACCTTATCGGCATTCCGTAGGGATCGCTCCCTCCGGGACACCTTGGTCCACTCCTCCATCACCCCCTACTCCTCAACCCCCTCCTATGGCACCACCCCATGCCCACGCAAAAGATGCAACACCTGCCCCTTCACTTCCTCTCTCCTCACCGTCCAAGGACCCAAACACTCCTTTCAAGTGAAGCAGCATTTCACTTGCATTTCCCCCAACTTAGTCTACTGCATTCGTTGCTCCCAATGTGGTCTCCTCTACATTGGAGAGACCAAACGTAAACTGGGCGATCACTTTGCAGAACACCTGCGGTCTGTCCGCAAGAATGACCCAAACCTCCCTGTCGCTTGCCATTTTAACACTCCACCCTGCTCTCTTGCCCACATGTCTGTCCTTGGCTTGCTGCATTGTTCCAGTGAAGCCCAACGTAAACTGGAGGAACAACACCTCATCTTCCGACTAGGGACTTTACAGCCTTCTGGACTGAATATTGAATTCAACAACTTTAGGTCGTGAGCTCCCTCCCCCATCCCCACCCCCTTTCTGTTTTCCCCCTTCCCTTTTTTTTTCCCAATAAATTATAAAGATTTTCCTTTTCCCACCAATTTCCATTATATAAAAAAAAACCCCCACTAGAGCTATACCTTGAGTGCCCTACCATCCATTCTTAATTAGCACATTCGTTTAGATAATATCACCAACTTTAACTTTAACACCTATGTGTTCTATTGTACTATTGTCGTTGACATCTTTTGATGATCTGCTTCTATCACTGCTTGTTTGTCCCTACAACCACACCCCCCCACCCCCCCACCTCTCTCTCTCTATCTCTCCGCCCCCCACACACACACCTTAAACCAGCTTATATTTCAACTCTTTCTTGGGCTCGAACTCAAGTTCTGTTGAAGGGTCATGAGGACTCGAAACGTCAACTCTTTTCTTCTCCGCCGATGCTGCCAGACCTGCTGAGTTTTTCCAGGTAATTCTGTTTTTGTTTGGGATACAATACATCCGGCCCTGGTAATTTATCCACCTTCGAGGATGCCAGTCTCTTCAGTATTTCCTCTCTCACTATGCTTATTGTATCTAGTATTTCACACTCCTCCTCCTTAACTGGAATGTCTGCATCATCCTTTAGTGAAGACAAAGACAAAATACTGATTGAAAACCTTGCTCACATCTTCAGCATCAACGTATATGTTACCACTACATCTCTGATAGGCCCAACCCTTTCCTTAGTTATGCTCTTGTTCTCAATGTATTGGTAAAACATCTTTGGGTTTTATTTGATTTTACCTGCCAATGTTTATCGTATCCTCTCTTGCTTTCCTAATTTAATTTTTTACTTCACCCCTGTACTTTCTATACTCCTCTAGGCTTTCTACAGTATTAAGCTTTTTGTGATTGTTAAAAGCTTTCATTTTCTGCTTTATCTTGGATTGTATGCTTTCGGATAACCAGGGGGCTCTAGATTTGGCAGTACCACCCTTTTTTTTATGGAGACATGTCTACACTATGCTGTAGAATCTCGCTTTTGAATGCCTCCCACTGATTTGTCACTGTTTTCCCTTCTAATATCTGTATCCAGTCCACTCTCACCAGTTCACCTCTCAGCTTTGTAAAATCTGTCTTCCTCCAATTTAGAACTTTTATGCCTGTTCTATCTTTGTCCTTTGCCATAATGATAATGAATCGAACTATCTAGCTATCTCCATAATGGCCGCTCGCTGCTACTTCATTTACTTGCCCAGCTTCATTTCCTAAGACTAAATCTAAAATTGTGCCCCCTCTTGTTGGTCTTGCTATGTGCTGGCTCTAAAAGTTCTCTTGAATGCCGTTCAAGAATTTTGCTCCCTCTGTTCCCTTCACACTGTTTGTATCCCAATTGATATTAGGGTAGTTGAAGTCCCCAATGATTACTGCCCTATTGTTTTTGCACTCAGAAATCTGTCTACATATTTGCTCTTCTAACTCCCTTCCACTGTTTGGGGGTCTATAGTACACTCCTAGCAGTGTGGCTACCTCTATTTATTTCTGAGCTCAACCCATATGGCCTCATTTGATGCTTGATTTACTATATCATCCCTCCAATAATGCTACAAACCCACTTTTTTATTCCCCCTCTCCATTCGGCCTGAAAACTCTATATCCAGGGATGCTGAGCTGCCATTTTTGCTCCTCTCTTAGCTAAGTTTCTGTTATAGTGATGAAATCATGCTGCCATGTGTCTGCATGTACTCTCAGCTTATCAGCTTTATTTGCTATACTCCTTGCATTTACATACATACCTTTTAACACTGTCAAATTCCTGTGCTGTACGCTTTTTGACTGGTGCTTCTTCCATCTTTCAGAGGCACTCACTAATTTTCTATCTCCCATTCCCTGCTCTGAATTTGCCCTCAGGTTCCCATCCCCCTGCCAATCCAGTCTAAACACCGCACGCCGCCCCCAACCCCCCACCACTCCCCCACCCCCCAACAACACTAGCAAATCTCCCTGCAAGGATATGTGTCCTAGTCCTGTTCAGGTGTAGACCGTCCAGCTTGTACAGGTCCGACCTTCCCCAGAACTTATCCCAATCCCTCAGAAATCTGATGCCCTCCCTCCTACCCCAGCTTTCCAGCCACACGTTTAATCATTCAATTTTTCTAGTTCCATACACCACTTGCATGTGGGGCTGGGAGTAATCCTGAAATTATTGCTTTCGAGGTCCTGCTTTTCAATCGTCGTCCTAGCCCTCAAAATTCTGCTTTCAGAACCACATCCCCTTTCCCACCTAAGTCTGAACGTTTGAGGACTCTGGGTCGATACTTGATGGAGTTTAGAAGGATGAGGGAGGATCTGATTGAAACTTACAGAATACTGAAAGGCCTGGATAGAGTGGACGTGGGGAAGATGTTTCCATTAGTAGGAGAGACTAGGACCCGAGGGCACAGCCTCAGAGTAAAGGGAAGACCTTTTAGAACAGAGATGAGGAGAAACTTCTTTAGCCAGAGAGTGGTGAATCTATGGAATTCATTGTCACAGAAGGCTGTGGAGGTCAGGTCATTGAGTGTATTTAAGACCGAGATAGATAGGTTCTTGATTGGTAAGGGGATCAAAGGTTACGGGGAGAAGGCGGGAGAATGGGGTTGAGAAACTTATCAGCCACGATTGAATGGTGGGGCAGACTCGATGGGCCGAATGGCCTAATTTCTGCTCCTATGGTCTTATGGTCGTAAGTCATTGGCCTGAATCTTACCTTGGGCGGGAATGCGTGATTGGCGGGCCTAGGAGTGGCTGGGATATAGCCCACAGACTGCGATTGGCCCCCGGCTGCGATTTCATGCTGACCGGCTAATTAACGGCAAGGCCAGTGCGAAACAGGCGCTGGAAAGCTCAGCGCTGCTGGGGTGTTGGTGGGGGGGGGGTGGGGGAGGGGGGGGATGGCAGGTAGGCGGGAAGAGGGCGGGCGGGAGGGTATGGGAGAGCGCTGTGAGAGAGCTCCCCGAAGGCCGCAGTAAAGGTTTAAAAAGCTGAGTAAAAGTGTCCAGGCGTCACCGTCAAGCAGCTGAAAACACACCTCACAAAGATGCTGCCCACAGATACGTTTTTTATTTTATTTCATAACCGGAGGTTTCATCCTGCCCGCGGATGAGGCATGATGGAACATGTAAAGGCCGCCTGGCTGATTCTCATGTCTGCCAACCGTAAGGTTGGACGGGCCGCAAAAAATTGGAGACAATTGTGCCGCTAATGGGCTTAATTGCCCTCTTGGTTTTGGTGGGCAGGGTTCCGATTTTTGTGCATGCCCGCCGAACGAAATATCGCGGGAGTGCGCGATGGCATAGGGACACTCGCTCGACATCATCGCGCGCCTGATGGGGTCAGGCGCGTGCCCATCCACGGGTCCTAAAATTCTGCCCATTGGCACCAACGTGGACCACAACCTCTGGCTGATCTCCCTCCCCACAGAAGAATGTCCTGCAGCCGCTCCGTGACATCCTTGACCCTGGCACTTGGGGGCACGTCTAAGGCCACAGAAAAGCCTGTCTGTTCCCCTAACTAAAGAATCCCCTATCACTACTGCCCTTCCTTTCTTCTTCCTCCCCTGCTGCACAGCAGAGCCCGCCTTTGGGGCCACAAATATGACCCTGTCTGCACTCCTCCAAGGGTCCAACGTCCTCACCAGCACCCAAAATGGAAAACTGGCTGACAAGCGGGACCCCAGGAGACTCCTGCAGGACCTGCCTAGTTCTCTTGGACTGCCTGGCAGTCACTCATTCCCCTTCTGCCTCCAATTTCCTAAGCCAAACGATGATCTGACTGAAATGCAGAACAGACCTGAGGGGCTGAATGGCCCTCAATGCTGCTTCTACCATGTTTCATGCCTCCACTGAGTTCAAAATTCACGAATCTTCTGCTCCAAGTGGGGAGTTGCAGTTGATTGGAGAATTACCATGAGTTGACCATTTAGGGTCCTTAGAAAGATGCCCGCTTTTCTGGCCTGGCCGTCTCTGATATTAGAATTGTCAGTGCCAACCCGACCTTGAAGAAAACACCCACTTGGCTGAATCAAAGTTGTTGATTTAATGTGGGCCGGCTGTCTCCAGTGCCTGGTTCTGAGCGAGGGAACAGCCAGAGAAAGATGCCTGTACACTCAAAATAAACGGAGAGCGGCTGAAACACAATCGAGTGCTCGTTTGAAGGACGAGTCCCTCATGTTGTAATAGAAATTGCCTTGTCTCTTGTGTCAGAGGCTGTAATGCAAGTCAGTATTGTGTAAAGCAACATTCAACGTGAGTTTAAATTAGGTCAGTATGCAAGGCCCAGTAACTTTGTGATGCAGTCTTAAATTTGGTGCGATGTGACATTTTCATATTTGTGGTGCACAATTGCTTCATGGCAAAACCACTAGCGCGTTTAGATCCAATTCCACCTCGACCCAAATGCACTTTACTACAGATATAAAAAAAAATGAATGTGCCTTTTCACTTATGATTCAGAGATAAGACATCCCTGCTGGGCCAGTGAGTCAGGAAGAAGCCTTCTAACTCTGGGGATTCAGTCGCAAAGATGGAATTAATTTTGACCTGTAGAGCCAAGAGCTCCAGATCTTGTCTGCTGTTCCACTCCTGTGCTTGCTGAACAGGTCCATTACAGGAATGCCACCCGGCCTGGCAATGTCCCCATTTTAAAATCCTTGCCCTTGATTTCAAATCCCTCCATGGCCTTGCCCATCTCTATAGTTGTAGCATCTTCCAGCCCCTGAGATATCTGAAGTAATCCGTGTCCATATGCAGCAAGACCAGGACAATATCCAGGCTTGGGCTGTTAAGTAACATGTAACATTTGTGTCATTTAGAGAGAATCTAACCATCATTTTAATAGTCAATGGCATTACCATTGCTGAATCCCCCACTATCAATATCCTGGGTGTTCAGAAACTGAACTGGACCAGCCATATAAATACTGTGGCTATAAAAGCAGGTCAGAGGCTAGGAATCCTGCGGTGAGTAACTCACCTCCTGACTCCCCAAAGTCTGTCCGCCATCCAAAAGGCACAAGTTAGGAGTGTGATGGAATACTCTCCACTTGTCTGGGTGAGTGCAGCTCCAACAACACTCAAGAAGCTTGACACTGTCCAGGGCAAAGCAGCCCACTTGATTGGCACCACATCCACAAACATTCACTCCCTCCACCACCAACACACAGTAGCAACACACAATCTACAAGATACACTGCACCAACTCACCAAGGCTCCTTAGGCAGCACCTTCCAAACCCATGACCTCTACTCCCTAGAAGGACAAAGACAGCAGATACAGGGGAACACCACCGCCCGGAAGTTTCCCTCTAAGCCGCACACCATCCTGACTTGGAAATATATCGCCGTTCCTACACTGTCACTAGGTCAAAATCGTGGAATTCCCTTCCTAATTGCTCTCTCTCGCTCTCTGACTCTGTTTCTGTCTCTCTCTCCCTCCGTGTCTCTCTATTCCTCTCTCCTCTTTTATCACACTCTCTAAAACCTAACTCTTTTTGGTCATCCATCCTAATATCTCCCTATGTTGCTCAGCATTTTATTTTGTTTTGCACCTGTCTTGTGAAGGTCCCATAAAGCTTTTCCATCATTTAAAGCACTATCTAAATGCAAGTTGATGCTGTAGGACGGAGCCTGTTTGTGGGAGACTTTGGAGGGGTCAAATTTGAAAGCCAAATATTTACAGATTAGCCAAGATCCAATAGAAAGGTCTAAGGCTCTTAGCAATATATCTACATAGGTGCAACTGTGACTAGTTAAGCTGTGAGTAGATCAACTTGCATTTACATGGCAGGAGTGACCAGTTTGCATGTCTATCCCAGTACCACTTGCACATAAGTTAAGCAGTACTCAAGAGATGGTTAATTTTGATATTCTACTTGTCAATTTGCGCCTTAGCCCTTCAACACCCTAGCCCCAAACTCTCAGCAGAACCTTCTTCATTGTTCTATTTCTGCCATTGGTTCCCACGTGAACCACAACAATGGCATCCTCGCCGTCCTTCCTCAAGTTTTCGAGTGGGACTTGAACCCGGAAGTTGAGGTTCAGAGGGAGGGATGCTATGCATCACACCCCATGACCTCCCAACAAAGTCACTCGCTAATCAGCAATGGTTTCTCCTATTTCTCCTTCCGAGCCCTGCACAGTTTTTTTTTATATATATATATCCTTGAAGGCTTTGGTATAGCATCAGGGAAGGGAAAAGCTTCCTCAATCCCATTCCCTTAAGCATGCTCTGCTATCAGGTTCCTCACTGCCTCTGGATAGCTCATATCTGCCCATTCCTTCATGTTACTTGTCTAAGAAATGCTTGGTCTTTTCCCATTGATGTGGCCTTCAAGCGATGTCCTATGTATGGTGCTGCGCCCTACCAGCTAGTCAAAAGTATTCAATTTTCAGTTCTTGGTGATATCTATCATGCCTGCTCTGGACTTAATTCCTCCTAGGACATTCCCATTGTTTTACCCTCTCTTTCCAAGATACCCTTAGGGCGGAATCGTCTGTGCCCACTGGCGTCGGGGGTGTTCGGTGAGCAGTCAATATGGCGATAAGGACGTTTCATGACATCGTGAAGCCAGTTTGTGATTGCCCGCTCAGCCTGTCGAGGGCGAGCCGCGTTCCCCACCATCGGATGTCGGCAGCCTTGTTCTAATACATCAGCATATCATTATAAGGTAAGGCCAGCCTGCCAGACTCATTCCCCCCCTTAACCAAACCCCCTCCCCAGCTCCCCCAACACCACTGGATCAGCCGCCCAGGTCGGTGGGAAAACACATCTCGACAAGCGTGACGTGCAAGAGTCGGGACTTACCGCCAGGGCCTTGCTCACATTGCGGACACCCAAGGAGCAGAAGATGCTGGACCCCTACAGAGGCGGCACGCTGGAGGGACCTCCATGCCATGCCAGGTGGATTCTCATGGACACGGCTCTGCTGTGAAGCAGCCCACGGAAGTTGGAAAGTCACCGTTGATGCTCACAATGGATGATGGTCAAAGGGGCAGGAGAGGATGGTCAAGGATCACCTGGGAGAGGAGGAGGTGTCGGGGGAGTGAGGTTGGGAGGGGCGGGGAATGAAGGTTTCAGGGGTGCGGTTTGGGGGTGGAATGAAGGTGTCAGGGAGGTGAGGTTGGGTGGAGGGAGGGAATACACAGGAGGAGCAGGGTAATAGGGGAGAAGATGGCAGTTGGGCAGGTAGGTGCAAGGGGCTGGAAGGTGTAAGGAAGGGGTTCGGAGAGGGGAAGGAGTATGGAGAGGGAAGGGAGTCCAGGAGGAGGAAGGACTGTAGAGAGTGGAGGTAGTACAGGGGGTAGAAAGAGTGCGAGAGGGGAAGGAGTCCAGGGGGAGAGAAAGGAATGTGGAGAGGTGAAGGGGTCCGGGGGGAGTAGGAAGGAGTGTGGAGAGGGGAGGGAGTAAGTATGAAGGAAGAAGTGAGCGTGGTAGAAGGAGTCGGGAAGGGGGAAGGAATAAAGCTGGAGGAAAAGGTGAGGGTGTCTGAGGGAGCCAGGGAGGGGTAGGGACTAAGCGGGGGACGGTGGGGAGGGGTAGTTTGGGGGTGGTAGGAGGACTAAGGGGGGGAAGGGTCCGGAAGTGGGGGATGTCCAGGGGAATGCGCAAGGGAGGGCTCTGATGGGTCCGTGACTGCCTCCTGAGGAATGAACTGAGGGTGGGCATGGTATGATGGAACGGTGAGAATGACCGAGGACAGAGTGAGGTGATAGGGTGGGAGGGTGAGGGTTCGAGGGTAGCGGTAGAAGGGTTGGCGAGGGTGGTCAGTGGGGACTCGAAGGCAGACACGGACTCTAGGGGTGGGAAGGAGGTTGTCGGGGAGGTAAGTGTGGATGGGGGTGGGATTTTCAGGAAGGAAGGGAACGTGAACTTTCACCTGGACATCCCCAAAGGAAAAGGGTTGTGGTTGGTAGTTCACGGAGGGGAGGTGGAGGGTGATGCTGGGGGGTCGACAGTGAAGGGGGAAAGGAAATGGGTGACTGAGGAAGGGGAAAGATGGGGAACTGATGAAAAAGTGAATCCAGTCCATGCTGTCCAAATCGAAAGTGAAACGAGAGTCGTGGTGAGTGAGTTCAGGTGCTACATGGGAGTGTGGTCAGTGGGTGGGTGGAGGAGCAGGTCAGCTTAGATGGACAACTGAAAGCAAACCCCAGCAGGCAGCATTCAAAATGCTCAGGACAGTGAGATTAGTGTGATATGTGACGGATCTGCCTGTGTGAGAAAGTGCTTGCACGAGGCACGGAAAGGACTGGCCTCACACACACTTCTCCCTCCCGAATCACTCATTGGCCAGCTGCTCTCTCTGCAGTGACAGAGGATGAGGTTGAAGGGCTCTTAGACAAAGAGGACTCGATGGGAGAGGACAGCCTCTGAGATTCCTGAGTGGATGACCCAGGGGTGTCCAGCTGCTGCTCCCCCTTCCTTCGGGTGCTCAGGGGCCCTGACTTGACACCTTGAGGGGATGGAGCACCTGGAGGGACGTCGAGGTGCCCTGTTTCCCTCTCACGTTGCCGCTGCAGGAACTCACCCATGGCTCCTGCAGGTCTACACACATCTCCGCATTCTGCTGGACCAGGGTCTTCATGGCATCCACCATCCTCCTCATGGAGAATTCCATACGCGCAATGTGGGCACCACTTCATCAGAGAGCAGGCAGACACACTCTTCCAACTCGCGTGCCACTCTGTTGAGGGCTCCCAACAGTTCTGCATTATGTTCCCACACTTTCTGCTGACTCTCCAGGATGAGTTGCAAGGACAAATCTAGAGGCTCAGCATCTGACTCGGACCTCACAGATACCTGATCCCCAGCGGTTCTCCGAGTGCTGGGGAGCTCGCATGAAACTGCTTCGTCCTGCTGTGGACACGTGTCCATGTGGTGACCACCAGATTGTGAACCCGAGCCTGCTCTAGATCTAGGTGTCACCGAGGTGTGTGTCTCTGTGCTGGTGGAGGGTGTGGGTAAGCGCTGTGATGGGTCTTCCAGGCTGCTTATTTCCAGCTTCTCAATGGAGGGGGTGTCCTCTTGGCTGGAGGTGAGGACCTGAATGGAGCTGAGGGACTGGCTGGCAGAGGGTGTCGGTCACTTGGCAGAGCTCCCTGTGAACCAAAGCAGAGATAAGTTGTGCATGGCAGCAGAGTCAAAAGCAGGAGAGAGAGCACTCACAGTTGCATTGAGAGAGGGATGATGTGGTGCAGGATCCTCACCAGGGTGTTCACCACCGACCGCGCCATCACCGTAGGCACAGTCCATGTCCTCACCAGTCAGCACGATGACATACTCCTCAAAGTGAGTGAGGGGCCTAATGTGGGTCACTACACCCCCATTCTGGCACCTCTCCCTGCAGATGTGAGCCAGCTTCTCCTGCTTGGAAACAGATGGAGAGAGTGTGAGCAGGATGTGTGGAATGTTTGTGTGGTGAGCGAAGCCATGGACAGGATGAAGTCGTGAGCTTCAGAGGATATGAGCCTGATGGAGATGTGAGGGTGTGTGTGAGAGTTAGTGGTGTTGTCCCTCGAGGTGTGAGATCCCTGTGGGTGTGTGATGGGTTTGGGAGGGTGAGAGTTGAGAGGGATGGGAAGAGTGAGTTACCCTGTCAGAACGGATGGGACCATTCACCCTGTAGCACTGGGTGTCTGTCCTCTTTCTCAGGGCATTGGCCCTGACCACCGCCTCCCATGCTGGATTGGTGATGCCGCTGCCCCTCCTGCAGCCAGGGCAGGGGTAGAGGACATCAAGGCGAGTTTCCACTGCATCCGAAAGGCACTCAAGGGATGCGTCACTGGACCTGGAGACTGGCAGTCTTTTTGCCTTTTGGGGCAAGTTGTCCTCCCACCACCCCCACACCCCCCCCCCCCCTCCCCCCATGAAGCAGTCATGGGATGGAAGTGCAGAGAGGTGTGCGCGCGGCTAGACTTTAAATATGGCGCCCGGCGTGATGAAGCGGCCCACCATAGAAACAGGCGTGTTTCCCGGGGATGTATAATTAATACGGCAGGTTTGGTACAATACAGCCTGAAAACCTGCCACTGCGGCCGGTGGGTAAAAGCACTTGGTGCTTGGTGCTTGTTTCAGGTTGGTTTTTCCATTCGGGTGAAGGCTAACAAGGTTCTCAGGAAATACCCACCTAAGCTGCCACTGGCAAGGCTGACTCGAAAACTGGCGTCAATTTCTGTGTAAGTCAGTTTGAGGAAATTCCAGACATTTGAGGGTGGGGTTGTACCGGTTACACTGAGTGCTGTCCGACGCTGTGTATGGACGCTGCCTGGCTAGCAATGTCCACATCTCGTGAACAAGTGAGAGAAAAGCTGCAGGCCAATTCTGAAGGGTCGGCAACCCTCCTCTGATCCTCCACTCCCTTTAACGTCAGACCTATGTCTGAAATTGTCCTGTCTTTTCCATACCTGAGCCCTAGGTGTATTGAGCCCAATTCTAGAACCATAGAACACTACAGCACAGAAAATCAGGCCATTCGGCCCTTCTAGTCTGTGCCAAAATATTATTCCACTAGTCCCATTGACCTGCACCTAGTCCATAACCCTCCAGACCTCTCCCATCCATGTATCTATCCAATTTATTCTTAAAACTTAAAAGTGAGCCCGCATTTACCACGCTCGTTTCACAATCTCACCACTCTCTGAGTGAAGAAGTTCCCCTAATGTTCCCCCTAAACCTTTCCCCTTTCACCCTAAAGCCATGTCCTCTCGTGTTTATGTCTCCTAATCTAAGTGGAAAGAGCCTACTCGCATTTACTCTGTCTATACCCCTCATAATTTTGTAAACTTCTATCATATCACCCCTCATTCTTATACGCTCCAAGGAATAAAGTCCTAACCTGTTTAATCTTTCCCTGTAACTCAATTCCTTAAGACCCGGCAACATCCTAATAAATCTTCTCTGCACTCTCTCAATCTTACTGATATCCTTCCTGTAGTTAGACGACCAGAACTGCACACAATACTTCAAAGTTGGCCTCACCAATGTCTTATACAACCTCACCATAACATCCCAACTCCTATACTCAATACTTTGATTTATGAAGGCCAGTGGGCCAAAAGCTTTCTTTACAGCCTTGTCTATCTGTGATGCCACTTTCAGGGAACGATGTATCTGAACTCCCAGATCCCTTTGTTCCTCTGCACCCCTCAGTGCCCTACCATTTACTGTGTATGTCCTACCTTGGTTTGACCTTCCAAAATGTAACACCTCACACTTTTCCGCATTAAATTCCATCTGCCATTTTCTGGCCCATTTTTCCGGTTAGTCCAAATCTCTGTGCAAGCTTTGAAAGCCTTCCTCGCTGTCCACAACCCCTCCAATCTTAGTGTCATCAGCAAACTTGCTGATCCAATTCACCACATTATCATCCAAATCATTGATATAGACAACAAACAACAATGATCCCTGAGGCACACCACTAGTCATAGACCTCCAGTCTGAGAAGCAATCATCCACTACCACTCTCTGTCTTCCCCCACACAGCCAATTTCGAATCCAGTTTACAATCTCTCTATGGATACCAAGTGTCTGAACCTTCTGAACTAACCTCCCATGTGGCACCTTGTCAAAGGCCTTACTAAAGTCCATGTAGACAA
Source organism: Carcharodon carcharias (assembly GCF_017639515.1). Taxonomy (NCBI): domain Eukaryota; kingdom Metazoa; phylum Chordata; class Chondrichthyes; order Lamniformes; family Lamnidae; genus Carcharodon; species Carcharodon carcharias. The sequence goes on from NC_054469.1 coordinate 19,500,070, forward strand.
CATCCACAGCCTTTACTTCATTTACTTTCTTGGTAACCTCCTCGAAAAACTCTACAAGGTTCGTTAAACACGACCTACCACGCACAAAGCCATGCTGACTATCCTTAATCAGCTCTTGGCTGTCCAAATAATTATATATCCGATCTCTCAGAACACCTTCCAATAATTTACCTACTACTGACGTCAGGCTCACTGGCCTGTAATTACCTGGTTTACTTTTGGAGCCTTTTTTAAACAACGGAACAACATGAGCTACCCTCCAATCCTCCGGCACCACACCCGTGGCTAAGGACATTTTAAATATTTCTGCCAGGGCCCCTGCGATTTCTACACTAGTCTCGCTCAAGGTCTGAGGGAATATCATGTCAGGCCCGGGGGATTTATCTACCTTTATTCGCTGTAAGGCAGCAAACACCTCCTCCTCTTTAATCTCTATATGTCCCATGAAACTACTGCTTGTTTATCCTTCCTTATACACTATGCCAGTTTCCTGAATAAATACTGATGCAAAAAAACTGTTTAAGATCTCCCCCATCTCGTGAGGCTCCACACAGACGACCACTCTGATCTTCAAGGGGACCAATTGTGTCCCTTACTATCCTTTTACTCTTAATATACTTGTAGAACCCCTTCGGGTTTACCTTCACATTATCTGCCAAAGCAACCTCTTGTCTTCTTTTTGCCTTCCTGATTTCCTTTTTTAGTATTTTCTTATATTTTCTGTACTCTACAAGTACCTCATTTGCTCCTTGTTGCCTATACCTGCTATACACCTCTCTCTTCTTCTTAACCAGATCACCAATATCCCTTGAAAACCAAGGTTCCCTATGCCTGTTAACTTTGCCTTTAATCCTGACAGGAACATGCAAACTCTGCACTCTCAAAATTTCACCTTTGAATGCCTTCCACTTACTGAACACATCCTTGCCAGAAAACAACTTATGCCAATCCACTCTTCCTAGATCCTTTCTCATTTCCATAAAATTGGCCTTTCTCCAATTTAGAATCTCAACTCGAGGAACAGACCCAAGCTTGTTCATAATTAGCTTAAAACTAATGACATTGTGGTCCCTGGACCCAAAATGTTCACCTACACATACTTCTGTCACCAGACCTGTCTGGTTCCCTAATAGGAGATCAAGTATTGCATCCTCTTTCATTGGTACCTCTTTATATTGATTTAGAAAACTTTCCTGAACTCATTTGACAAACTCCAAGCCATCCAGCCCTTTTACAGTATGGGAGTCCCAGTCAATACATGGAAAGTTAAATTCTCCTACTATCACAACTTTCTGTTTCTTACATCGGTCTGCTATCTCTACAGATTTGCTCCTCCAATTCTCTCTGACTATTGGGCGGTCTATAATACAACCCTATTAGTGTGGTCACACCTTTCCCGTTCCTCAGCTCCACCATATGGCCTCTGTAGACGAGCCCTCCGGGCTGTCCTGTCTACGCACAGCTGTGATATTTTCCCTGACTAGTAATGCCACTCCTCCCCCTTTCATCCTTCCCCCTCTATCACGTCTGAAACAATGGAACCCCCGAACATTGAGCTGCCAGTCCTGCCCCTCCTGCAACCAAATCTCACGAATAGCAATAATGTCGTAATCCCACGTGCAAATCCACGCCCTAAGCTCATCTGCCTTTCCGACAATACCCCTTGCATTGAAATAGATGCACCTGAGAACATTTCTATCATGTACAGACCCTTGATTTCTGTCTGTACATGTATTCCTCCCTTGACCTTTATCCTCCTCCACCTCACTATCTGCTCTAACACTCTGGTTCCCCTCCCCCTGCAAATCTAGTTTAAACCCCCCGGAGCAGCACTAGCAAACCTACCCGCAAGGATGTTAGTCCCCCTCCAGTTCAGGTGCAAACCGTCCTGTTGGAACAGGTCCCACCTTCCCTGGAACAGAGCCCAATTGTCCAGAAACATGAAGCCCTCCCTCCTGCACCATCTCCTTAGCCACGTATTTAGCTGCATTATCCTCCTATTTCTAGCCTCACTAGCACGTGGCACGGGTAGCACTCCTGAGATGGGAACCCTGGAGGTCCTGTCCTTCAACTTAGCACCTAACTCCCTAAACTCTCTTTGCAGGACCTAATTTGCAATTCTAATGCTCATCGACACGGAGATCAAGTAACAACCCAGACTGGGAATAGTGGTGGGAACGTCCTGGTCTGTACCAAACTGAGCATTTATTAATTAACCCTTTGGGATGGGTGTAGATGGAGGAACAAAAGAAAACCTGAAGCCATTCATGGCAAACAGGTGTTTTACCCTTTACCAGTGTCCTTCGACCCCTCTCATTCAAATTATTGGACAGAGAAAAAATGCAGGCTTTAAAACAAGATCAAAGCTCTGAAGAAGGGTCATACAGACTCGAAATCTTAACTCCGCTTCTCTCTCCACAGATACAGTCAGACCTGCTGAGTTTTACCAGCATTTTCTGTTTTTATTTCAGGCTTCAAAACAAGACTGAGGGAGGGTCTTGTACAAATCCACAGAGCACATGCAGGTAATGTGATCCATTTAAAAATCAAAGATCACTTCATAGTCACGGGTTATTTAATTGGGTACACCGTGTGCATCCTGGCTGACGCTGTTGATTGTTAGAGGATTGTGCTTCAGTTAATCTGAGTTGTCACTGTGGCTTCCATTAACTTTAGATTGAAAGTAATCTATTTAAACGTTAACACTGCAAAGAGGTAGAGTCAGTTTGAGGTACTTGTACGTGCATACAAACACAGAGGTAGATAGACAAGTATGTAGGCAATTAGACATTCAGTTAAGTACACACCAAAATAGAATGATTAAATAGATTGTCAGGCAAATAAAAATTAAAGCCTCAGATAAACACACAGACAATAAATGGGTTGATAGATAGAAGGTTAAATAGATAGACAGGTAGATAAATAGGTGTGCAATAATATAGTAGGTAAATATATAGAAATCTATTCAGGCCAGAACAGCTTGCTTGATTGGGACTCCAACACACTCTTAAACATTAATTCCCTCACAGTAGCTGCATGTTTATGATGGGCTGCAGTAACTTGGCAAGGCTCTTTCCAAAGCACCTTCCAAACTCTGGACCTCTACCACCGATGACTTTATGTCAGCTGGAGTGTGGGTTCACTTTGAGTCTCTTCAGGTAGTGAGCTGGAAAATGTTAATGAATCCAGGCAGCTGTTGTTTACAGGCATCGATAAACAGCAGCTGCACATCCTCATTAGCCCCTCTCCGTGTCACTAACTGAAGAAAGCATCAGACAGCACTCTGTGAGATAAAAGCAAAAAAACTGCGGAAGCTGGAAATCCAAAACAAAAACAGGAACAGAAATACCTGGAAAAACTCAACAGGTCTGGCAGCATTGGCAGAGGAGAGCGCAGCTGACGTTTCGAGTCCTCATGACTCTTCAACAGAACTAAGTAAAAATAGGAAAGGGGTGAAATATAAGTTGGTTTGGGTGGGGGGTGGGGGCGTTATTAGGACAAGCAGTCAGTTAAAGGTGGAGATAACCTTAAACCAGCTTATATTTCACTCCTTTCCTATTTTTACTTAGTTCTGTTGAAGGGTCACGAGGACTCGAAACGTCAACATTGCTCTTCTCCACTGATGCTGCCAGACCTGCTGAGTTTTTCCAGGTTTTTCTAGCACTCTGTGAGATGCTGGGATTGGGGAAATATCCCTGCCATTGCGGGTCTCACCTTTCCCTGTAATCAGTGTGAACAAAGACAGGGTATTTTTTTTTCTCTATTTTGCATTAATTCATGAGATGTGGGCATCACTGGCTGGGCCAGCATTTATTGCCCATCCCTAATTGCCCTTGAGAAGGTGATGGTGAGCTGTCTTCTTGAGCCGCTGCAGTCCATGTGGTTTATCTGCACTCATCCAGGCAAGTGGGGAGTATTCCATCATACTTGTGTCTTGTAGATGGTGGACAGGCTTTAGGGAGTCAGGAGATGAGTTACTTGCTGCAGGAATCCCAGCCTCTGACCTGTTCTTGTAGTCATAGTGTTTATATGGCTAGTCCAGTTCAGTTTCTGGTCAATGTTAACCACCTCCCCACCTTAGGTTGTTGATAGTAGGGGATTCAGTGATGGTAATGCTTTTAAATGTCAAGGTCGCATGGGACTCTCCTTATAAAACTATTGGGCCATCATTACCAGGGCTTTATTAGGTGCTCCTTACAGCAGAGACGGCTAAGGGGAGATTTAATGGAGATGTTCAAAATCACGATGGCTTCTGACAGTAAATAAATAAAAGCTGTGCCCAGTGATAGAAGGATGGGCAACCAGAGGATACACCTCTGTATTGTATTGGCAAAAGAACCAAATGTGAGATGAGGGGAATTTGTCTTTAGCAGCGAGTTGTTATGCTCTGGAACACATCCTTCGAAGGCATGGTGAAAGCCAATTCGGTAGCAATTTCCAGAAGCAAATTGAATAAATACTTAAATATTGTTGAAAAAAGAGACACGTTGTCAAAGCTTTCCAACTTGAACTCATCAGGACAGATTCACAAGAATACCAAATCTCAAAGGGAACAACAATTTATACTGCATGGGAAGAGAGTATTGACTGGTTGGCATAAAAAGCAAGTTAGAAAAATGTTTGTTGGACGTGTATAAGAATAACAAGCTGCCTGGTAGAGTATATGACAGGATTCGACATGGCTCACTCTGGCCATCTATGTATGGGCTATCCAAGACCAAAAGTGATGCCTCTTTACGCCCTACCTTATCTATGACAGGTACTGCACAACACGAATTGGCCAAATGGTAGAATGAGTCACTGCAACCAATTCTGAGCAAGTTTTCCACACACAGACAAAGGAAAGAAGGTTGAGAAGAGATTTAATCACGGTATTCAAAATCATGAGGGGGGCTGGACAGAATAGATAGGGAGAAACTGTTCCCATTGTTGGAAGAATTGAGAAGAAGCAGTCACAGAATTAAGGTAATTGGCAAAAAAAAGCAATAGCAACATGAGGAGAAACTTTCTCATGCAACGGGTGGTTACAATCTGGAATGCACTGCCTGAGAGTGCGGTGCATGCAGAGTCGACTGAGGCATTCAAGATGGAATTGGATTATTATCTGAAAATGAAGCATGTGCAGGGCTATAGGGAGATGGTGGGGGAGTGGCTCTGGGTGAATTGCTCATTTGGAGATCTGGCACAGGTACGACGGGCCAAATAGCCTTCTTCTATTCTGTAACAATTCTGTGATTCTGCCTTGACTGAGTAGCTAGGGAGCAGCTGCTCCCATTGGCAGAAAGAACCAGAAGACACTGATTTAAGGTGAATGGTGAAAGACCCTAAAGCGACCCAGGAAACCTCTTTACACAACGGATGGTTATGGTCTGGAGCACACTGGGGAGAATTTATGTTTTCACTTTTACTGCTAGTGATCAATATGTTTGTGTTTAAGACATGTGTGTTTTCTTACTCTCAGAGTGGAGCGTCCCAATTATATAATTACAGCAGCAAGCGTTTAAGTTTAAGAATAAAGAATATTATTTATTGTCACACACTTATCCTGAATTTGACGAAACATTTCACTCACTCATCTCACACACAGATAAGATATTGATGAAGGTTAAATGATGTTACAGCTTATCATTTTCTCAGTCTCTTTTGTAGCAGGCCTATAACTTCCTTAATGCAGTTGATGCTTCAATGTTGAAATGTAGGTCTTGTAAAGTGAGGGATTCTCAGCAGGCTGTGAGGTTTCTTGTAGTCAAATTTCTAAGAGGTTGGTTCTCAGGTGAACTTTAACCATAACAGGTTGTGGGAGTCCTTCTCTCTGTTAGGATCTCCCACTTTCAAGGTATTGCTGTTTATTACCGTGTCTGCTTGGGTGACTTGCAGCTCGTTTGATGCTTCCTGTGGAACTCTCTGACCGCAAATAGCTTCTTGCTGATTTAAAAGCAGACTTCAAAAATGGTTCCCTCATCATGTCCCTTTCACAAGTTCAAAGTCTCTTTCTCAAACATGTCAATTCCAATCATCGTGTGTTGTCGTTTGACACCTTGAGATTCGCCTAGTCTAGTTTGGATGAGGGAAACCATCCTAATACAATGGAAGTTTGATAGGACCCATTCACATCTGTCTTACACTCAGAGATTCGATGTCCCATTTTGTCCATGTTGAAACAGAGAGTCAGTTTGACTGGAATTTTAGAGTCCTTTTGTGTTGATCAACTCTTATGCAAAGGGAGGTATGAACTCCATGATGGCTGTGATTGCCCCATATTTAATTAAGTATTTGCTTGAGACTTATGGCTGTCTGAACCTCAAAATGTCAAAGGTCACATGATTTGCATGGCCATTTTAATAGTCCGTCTGCATCTGTGTTTAAAAAGTATTGACTGAAAGTTCATAATATACTGGGACATGAGAACTGTCTGAGAGGTTGTGGAGGCAGGTTAAATGGTGGCTTTCAAAAGGAAATTGGATGAGCACCTGAAGAGAAAAGATTTTCAGGGCAATAGGGAAAGGGTGGGAGAGTGGGACTAGTTAAATTATTCTTGCAGAGAGAGCTGGCATAGACACAATGGATCAAATGGCCTCCTTCTGTGCTGTAACCATTCAATGATTCTATGTTTCCAAGAGTATGTTTTAACAGCTCCGACACCAGTCACTGGATGTGCTTTGATAAATGACCTTGTCTTCAGTTCTTCACTGCCTGCATTTTACAAATATAATTACTGTGTGAAGTCATTATATTGAAAATAATTAAAATATCAATATAACTCCGTGATCTACTACAAAAGGACTTTGTTTTTAAATTAGACTGTTGAGCAAGCATCATAGAAATGAGAAGCTGCAAATCCTGAAATCTTAAATGACAACAGAAATTGCAGGGATTATACAAGTCAGTCAGCAGAAAAGAAAGAGTTGCCACTTTTGGGGTGTGATGAAAGAGAGGACTCCTCTTTATGCACCATTTTTCACACAACCCAAGGCTCTTGCAAAGTACTTTACAGCCAATGAAGTACTTTCTTTGAAGTGTAGTCAACATTGCAATATAGGAAAACACTGCAGCCAATTTGCTCACAGGAAACTCTCTCAAACAGATAATTTGGGGTGAGGTTTTATGCCCTGAAGCAGCAGGTAGCCAATTCAGCTTGCTAAAGGCCCACTGAGGCAGTGGGGAACAATGTAGCTGCCTGGACACAGCCTCCTGCCCGCAGACTGGTGCTCCAAGTAGGCTTAGAGGTCCTCACCGCCTGCCTAGCTTCAGCCGCAGCCCCAAGCTGCCCTGGGCAGGGCTTTACCCTCCACAATGGTGGTCTAGATTCGAAGGCCTTTCTTTCCTTAACTTTAAAGAAGTTTGAGGGTGTTATAGAGTTGATTTTCCAGGCAACTTTTCTTGTTGGAAACATTGAACTTTATTTACAAGACAGCAGCAGCAGCTACACGTGTGCATCAAACTCTATAACTTAAGAGGAACTCTCTATTAGCAGTTTCCCGCACTGCTCACTCATGGGTTTACACAGATCATATGATCTTACGACACAGGATTATTCTTAAAGCTATAGTCCTACCTTTATCAGAGCTATAATTACTACATTCCACCCCCTTCAACTTTTCTGTACATCTTGTATTTACAAAGATATTTATCTCATGACATTACAATTTTTACACAGGTCGTGAAATTACAGATCCAGCCTTTCAGATGGTTCCCTGCTCCGTTTGGAGCATCGTAGCTCCACGGCTTCAGATTCTTTTGCAGGAACCACATTCTCTGGAACCACATTAACATCAGGTACCTCATTAGGCACAAGCAGTTCAGTGTGTCTCACTCCGACAGAGACATCGGGCATGTCTGTCCTTGGTTGAGCAACTTCAACAGGAACTACAGGTTCAGCAATAGTTACAGGTGGAACATCATTCCGTTGGGGTATCTCCCTTCTTCTTAAATGATCCACATGATTGCAGTTGATCCGACCCTCCACTTCCACACGGTATGACAATGGTCCAGTCATAGAGCTTACTTTACCAGGTCATCACTTCGGTCCTCCACCAAAAATCCCTTACATATATTGTTTCTCCAACAGTAAATTGTCGCTCACGACTATGCAAATCATGAGTTGCTTTTTGATTCCCTTGACTTTTCTCCATCTTCCCCATCAAATTGGGAAGTACCAGGCTTAGTCTTGTCCGAAGATGGCGCCTCATCAGTAATTCTGCAGGTGTTGCTCCTGTCGTGGTGTATTAAGTTCATTCAACAGCTTTTCCTTTTCTTTGCGAAGTTCACTCACTTTATCTTGAATTCTGCAACTCAGCAGAGTCTTCTTAGGTTTCTTCTGCTGTTCTTCCATGCCGCTGTTTAAGACAGCCTTCGTTTCTTCAGGCTGCTGAATGGCTACACACTCCTTTTTCAATACGTTGCGGTCCTTGGAGTCTCCAGGCTCTTTCTGAAGTACCTTGCCTTCTTCCTTTTCCAACTTAGGAACACTTCCAGCTGCCTTTTGAAATCTCACTGGCCAATTAAGGTTAATTTCCCTCAAACAACTTCGGCCTAGAAGACTTGGTCCTCTATCTTCCAATACCATCAAGGCTAGTTATGCCGTTTGGTGTCTATAATGAGCAGTTACTCTGGTGATACCTTTTACCTGGATTTCTTCGCCTGTGTATGTTTTCAACCTGGAAGATATTGATTCCAAATTTAATTGTTGATCATCTTTATTTAAATATCTGAAAGTGTGTTCTCCTATTACAGTGGTAGAAGCACCTGTGTCTACTTCCATTCTTAATGGTTTATCATTCACTTACACTGTGACAATAATTGGCTCTGTCTTCCCAACTTTCATGTTGAGTAATAAATAAATGTCAGAATTGGTTGTTTCTAGTTCTCCTACACTATATACTTCATTAGGATTCGATTGTTGTCTGGAAGCCTGTTTAAATCTCGCTTTGCAGTGTTTCAATATGCATCCACTTCTGTGACAAAAATAACACCCTACCCTTTTAACTGTTTAAAATCGCCAATCGTTAGGAGTATGATTGTTTCCATGTCGATGAAAATTAGTTTTCGACTTTGCTGCTAAGCTGTTTCCTCCTGCTTCCTGGCAGAGTCCTGGCTTTTTGCACCACTTTCAGCTGACTGTTCCCTACTAGGAGAATGACACCATTTTGCATCCCTTGAATCGCTTGTGAATCCCTTACAGCGCTTTCCATCGCTACTTCTAACACTTCCTTAAAATCAAGATCCACTTCAGCCAGCAATCTTCGCTGAATAGCATCCTCCTGCACGCCACAGACCAAACGATCCCTGAGCATGTCATTCAGGGATTTACCAAAATCACAATATTCTGCTAATTGTTTTAATTTCGCCACCTAGGTAACAATGGTCTCTCCCGCGGCTCTATTCCATGAACTGAACCTAAACCTCTGCATTGTGACTGAGGGCTTGGGTTAAAAATGTCCCTTAACGATGTTTACTATTTCACTGAAGGTCATCGAATCTGAGGCACTGGGGGCCATCAAGCTTAAACTGTAGGTCTTGCTCCCACAAATGCTCAGGAGAATCGCTCTCCTCTTTTCCTCCCCCATGATTTCGTTGGCTTGAAAGAAGAACGCAAGACGTCTTATATATTTTATACCAGTCATCTGTGGCTGGCTCAAAGGGATTGATTCTGCCAAACTGAGGCATCCCAAATTAGTATATCTTCCTTTCTTTTTAATGAACTTAGATACTCACAATCACTGGGTGAGGGGCAGTACCGGATCTGATTTATCCTTGTTGCCAGAGTTGATTTTCCAGGCAATATTTCTCGGTGGAAACATTGAACTTTATTTACAAGACAGCAGCAGCAGCGACATGTGTGCATCAAACTCCATAATAAAAGAAAGACTCCCTCCCCTAGAGGTTCCTTGTGCTGCTCACTCATTGGTTTACACAGATCATGTGATCATACAATGAAGGAATATTCTTAAAGCTGCAGTCCTACATTTATCAGAACTATAATTGCTACAGAGAGAGGGTGCCTCCATCTTGCTGTGCCCCCCCCTCTCTCTTTCTCTCCCTCACAAAGCCTGCTGCTTCTTCAGTGCTGGGGTGCCTCCTATTGGATCTCCAGCTTTGAGGGCCCAGCCATCTGCCTTAATTGGGTGGTGGGCCTGCACTCTAGGCACTCATTGGGTAATTTGGGGAAATCACAGCTGGGTGACGCTGCCTGACACAGTGAGGGTGTCTGACTCCCTTTGACTCTGACAGTGAGGTCCTGAAGCCCACACAGAGAATCCTGCCCTTTGCTTTAGTGATGCCGTTTGAAGGATAAATTTTGGCGAGAACACTGTTCGTATATTTCATATCTTGGATCTATGCAGTGACGACACATAGGCAGAATTTTACATTACCCCGCCCACAGCGAAGGTTGTAGATTTCATTCAGTCTTTGCCTGGCACTTGTGTGGCACGAATGTTACCTGCCACTTGGATATTATCCAGGTCTTGCTGCATTTGGACACGGACTGCTTCAGTATCTGAGGAGTCGCGAATGTGCGATCATTGTGCGATCATCAGCGAACATCCCCACTTCTGACCTTATGATGGAAGGAAGGTCATTGATGAAGCAGCTGAAGATGGTTGGGCCTCGAACACTACCCTGAGGAACTCTTGTCCTGGAGCTGAGGTGACTGACCTCCAACAACCACAACCATCTTCCTTTGTGCTAGATATGATTCCAATGGAGTGGGTGGGCAGAGATGCAGGTCAGCTCAGATGGACGACTGAAAGCGAACTCCAGCAGGCAACATTGAAAATACTCAGGACAGAGAGGTGAATGTGATATCTGAAGGATCCGTGTGTGTGGGACAGACCTTACACCAGGCTCCGGAAGGACCTTCCACACACACACACTTCTCCCTTCAGCATCACTCATTGACCAGCTGCTCTCTCTGTGGTGACAGAGGACGAGGTTGAGGGGCTCACAGGAAAAGAAAACTCAAAGGGAGAGGACAGCCTCTGAGATTCCTGAGTGGATGACCCAGGGGTGTCCAGCTGCTGCTCCCCCTCCCTTCGGGTGCTCAGGGGCCCTGACTTGACACCTTGAGGGGATGGAGCACTTGGAGGGATGTTGAGATGCCCAGTTTCCCTCTCACGTTGCCGTTGCAGGAACCTACCCATGGCTCCTGCAGGTCTGCTCTCATCTCCGCATTCTGCGGAACCAGGGTCTTCATGACATCCACCACCCTCATCTCACTCAGACCTCACAGATGCCTCTTTCCCAGCAGTCCTCGGAGTGCCAGGGAGCTCGGCTGAACCTGCCTCCTCCTGCTGTGGACATGTGTCCGTACGGTGACCACCAGATTGTGAACCCGAGCCTGCTCTAGATCGAGGTCCCACTGAGGCGTGTGTCTCTGCGCTGGTGGAGGGTGTGGGTTAGCGCTGTGATGGGTCTTCCAGGCTGCCTATTTCCAGCTCTTCAATGGAGGTGTCCTCTTGGCTGGAGGTGAGGACCTGGATGGAGCTGAGGGACTGAGTGGCTGAGGGTGTTGTTTGCTTGGCAGAGCTCCCTGTGAACCAAAGTTGAGATGATTAGTACATGGGAGCAGAGTCAAAAGCAGGAGAGAGAGCACTCACAATTGGTTTGAGGGAAGGATGATGTGGTGCAGGATCCTTACGAGGGTGTTTGCCGCTGACCTCACTGTCACCACAGGCAGGGTCCATGTCCTCACCAGTCTGTGCGATAGCACACTCCTCAAAGTGAGTGAGGGGCCTACTGTGGGCCACTCCACCGCACAACCCTAACCCCCCCCCGGTCTGGGACCCCTCCCATGGATGTAAGCCGGCTGCTCCTGCATGAAAACAGATGGAAAGAGTGTGAGCAGGACACATGACACTGGGTGGAATGTTTGTGTGGTGAGCGGAGCCATGGACAGGATGAGGATACGAGCTCCAGAGGATATGAGCCTGATGGAGATGTGAGGGTGTGTGTGAGAGTTAGTGTTGTTGTCCCTCGAGGTGTGAGATCCCTGTGGATGTGTGATGGGTTTGTGAGGGTGTGAGTTGAGAGTGATAAGAAGAGTGAGTTACCCTGGCTGAACGGATGAGACCATTCACCCTGTAGCGGCACCTTGTGGCTGTCCTCTTGTGCAGAACATTGGGTGGTGATCACTGCTGCCACCTCCAAGCCAGAGTGGGTGAGGTCACTGCCCACCCTGCACCCACAAGGCACTGGAGAGACGCGTCACTGAACCTGGGGGCTGCAGTTTTTCTGCCTTTTGGCGTCATCCTGTCTTCTGTGCAGCAGTCGTGGGCTGGAAGCACTGAGAGGTGTGCGCGCGCCCAGTGTGATGAAGTGGAGAGGTGATGACACAGCGGGCAAATGAGAGCCTGCCCGCCATTGAAACGCCGTGTTTCCCGGGAATGCATAATTAAGAGCTGGAAATAGGCAGCCTGGAAGACCCGTCACAGCGCTTACCCACACCCCGCACCAGCGCAGAGACACACATCTCAGTGGGACCTAGATCTAGAGCAGGGATGATACAGTGTGAAAAGCCATCATTGCAGCCGGTGAGTAAAACGTCATTATCCCCGGCCGCTACCACACTTAGTGCAAAGCTGGGATGATTCCGCCCTGAATGTTTTAAGATAATACATGGACAATATCATTTTAGACATTCAAGGATGTGAGAAGCAATGTTACCGGGAAACTATCAATCTGCAAGCTTCACTACAGATTACACACTGTCCTAACTTGGCCAAACATCATCAACCATTCCTTGTTGCCGGGTTGGTATCCTGGAATTCTGCAGCTAACATCATTGCGGGATCACCATCACAAGGACTTCAGTAATTCAAGGAGAAAGCTCCCCCATGACTTACTCAGGGCTATGAGAAATGAATAATAGATGTGGCCTTGCCAGCGAATCAGTGTTGAAGAATTTCATTTTGTCAACATACTTTGATGCTGGGCATGGATCTCTGGAACCCTCTCCCTTCTTCAATCTCTTCTTCCAGCTACAACCTGCAAACTTGTCAAATTGGCACCAACTAACCATTGCTTTCTAACGTTCCTCACATTCTCTTGGTGGATTTTAAGCCTTGCATTGTGACACTGGATCCTTCCCCGTCCAATAATTAAAAACAAAATCTCTACCTAATGCCAAAGTTTTCAGCCTTTGGGTTGTTGGGAAGAATGATTCAGATGGTAAGATCATTCTGCCTTCACCATGCTTGGCTCCCTAAAGGAATAACTAAATGAGGCAGTTGCTTGTGCAAGCAGAACAGGGCCGAAGGAGAGAATCCTTCCTTCCTGTCTGGACATATGCATATCACAGGCCACTCTTGTACAACCCTTCCTTTGTAAGGATGACTCTGCCATTCACAAGTCTTGAGCTCATCCAAGCGGTTTAACTTCTACACATTGTTGGGTATGTTTAACACTGAGATAGATCTTTGGTCACTCATAGAAACAAGGAATATGGGAAGTGGGTATAAAAGTGCCACTGATGCCATCGTAGTCATATTGAATGACACAGCAAGCTCAAATCACAGAATCTTTTTCTAGCAGAATCATAGACTTATTACTGGACAGGAGGAGGCTATTCGGCCTATCATGTCTGTGCCAGCTCTACAAAAGTGAAATGCGCCAAGTGCCAGCCTTTTCCCCATATCCACACATATGCTTCCTTTTCAGATAATAACCCAATTCACTCTTAAATGCTTCGACTGAAACTTCCCCCAACCACATTCTCAGGCTGCGCATTCCAGATTCTAACCCCTTGCTGTGTGAAAAAGTTTCTCCACATGTCTCCCATGGCTCCTTTTACCAATTACCTTAAATTTGTGCCCTCTCATTCTCGATCCTTCCACCAGTGGGAACAGCTTCTCCCTATCTACTCTGTCCAGACCCCTCATGATTTTGAATACCTTGATCAAATCTCCTCTCAGCCTTTTCTTCAAGGTAAACAGTTCCAATTTCTGCAATCTACCTACTTAACTGATGAACGTCCTCATCCTTGGAACCGTTTTCATGAATCTTTTCTGTACTCCCTCTAATCCTTCACATCTTTCCTAAAGTGTGGTGCCCAGAACCGGACGCAATATTCCCATTGGCCCACGTATGTTCTTAACTTTAGCTGCTGTTCGCTTTTGGAGCTATGAGCCCTCGTACCAAATACATGGGAGGATTCACTGGTCACTGCTTATGTTTACTCTCTCTAAACTCAAGCTCACTTCCACTGCAAATAACTCTTCTGTCTGCACCCTGTTATCAACCATGAGACTGAAAAATTCTGCAGTGCAGTGAGGTGGCAGGCGGAGTGGTGTTGGCAGTGGGATGTGTGGAAGATGTGGCTGACACTGAAATGTCCTCTGAAATGGCCTAGCCAGGCAGTCAGCTGTATGAATTGCTAAATGTCCAAAAGGAATGGACCTGGAAGAAAACACCCGGCATTGACATAGGCACCAGAAACGCCAATGGCAACTCAATCCTGTCGACCCTGCAAAGTCCTCCTTACTAATGTCTGAGGGCTAGTGTCAAAATGGGAGGGCTGTCCCATGCACTAGTTAAGCAACAGCCTGATATACTCGCGGAATCATACCTTACTGATAATGTCCAGACACCACCAACCACCATCACCATCACTGGGTATGTCCTGTCCCACCGGCAGGACACTCCCAGCAGAGGTGGCAGCACAGTGGTATACAGCCGGGGTGGAGTTGCCCTGGGAGTCCTCAACATCAACTCCCGACCCCATGAAGTCTCATAGCATCAGATCAAACATGGGCAAGGAAACCTCCTGCTGATTACCACGTACTGCCCTCCCTCAGCTGATGAATCAGTGCTCCTCCATGTTGAACACCACTTGGAGGAAGCACCGAGAGTGGCAAAGGTGCAGGATGTACTCTGGGTGGGGGACTTCAATGTCCATCAACAAGAGTGTCTCGGTAGCACCACTGCTGACTGAGCTGGCTGAGTCCTAAAGGACATAGCTGCTAGACTGGGTCTGTGGCAGGTGGTGAGGGAACCAACAAGAGGAAGAAACATACTTGACCTCATCCTCACCAACCTGCCTGCTGCAGGTGCATCTGTCCATGACAGTATCAGTAGGAGTGACCACTGCACGGTCCTTGGGGAGATGAAGTTCCTTCTCCACATAGAGGATACCCTCCATCGTGTTGTGTGGCACTCCCACCGTGCTAAATGGGATAGGTTCCAAACAGATGCAGCAACTCAAGACTGGGCATCCTCCGAAGAAGTTGTACGGACTCGAAACATTAACTCTATTTCTCTCTCCACAGGTGCTGCCAGAACTGCTGAGTTTTTCAAGCATTTTTGTTTTAATTTCCAATTTCCAGCAACAACAGTAATTTGCTTTTATCTATAAGGCACTGTGGGCCATCAGCAGCAGCAGAATTGTACTCAACCACAATCTGTACCCTCCTGGCCTGGCATATCCCCCACTCTACCATTACCATCAAGCCAGGGGGTCAACGCTGGTTCAATGAAGAGTGCAGGAGGGCATGCCAGGAGCAACAATAGACATAGCTAAAAATGAAGTGTCAACCTGGTGAAGCTACAACACAGAACTACTTGCGTAACAAACAGCATAAGCAGCAAGTGATAGGCAGACCTAAGTGATTCCATAACCAATGGATCAGATCTAAGATCTGCAGTCCTGCCACATCCAGCCATGAATGGTGGTGGACAATTAAACAACCCACTGGAGGAGGAGGAGACTACACAAATATCCCCATCCTCAACGATGGAGGAGCCCAGCACGTCACTGCAAAAGATAAGGCTGAAGCATTTGCAACAATCTTCAGCCAGAAGTGCCAAGTGGGTGAACCATCTCACCTCCTCTGGACGTTCCCAGCATCACAGATGCCAGCCCCCAGCCAATTTGATTCACTCCACGTGATATCAAGAAACGACTGAAGGCACTGGATACTGCAAAGGCTATGGGCCCTGACAATATTCCGGCAATTGTACTTAAGACTTGTGCTCCAGCACTTGCCGCACCCCTAGCCAAGCTGTTCCAGCACAGCTACAACACCCAGCTATGTGGAAAATCGCCCAGGTATGTCCTGTACACAAAAAGCAATACAAATCTAACCCAGCTAATTACTGTCCCATCAGCCTACTCTCGATCATCAGTAGAGTAATGGAAGGGGTCATCAACAGTGCTATCAAGCGGCACTTAAAGTTGACTAGGCACCGAGACCAGATGAGATGCATCCAAGGATATTGAAGGAAGTGAGTGTAGAAATTGTAGGGGCACTGGCCATAATCTTTCAGTCTTCCCTAGACTCAGGGGTGGTGCCAGAGGACTGGAGAATTGCAAACATTACGCCCTTGTTCAAAAAAGTTTGTAAGGATAAGCCCAGTAATTACACAGACCAGTCAGTTTAACTTCATGGTGGGCAAGATTCTAGAAACAATTATTCGGGATAGAATTAGTAGTCACAAGGAAAAATATGGGTTGATAAGGAAGAGCCAGCATGGATTTCTAAAGGGGAAATTGTGTTTAACTAACTTGCTGGAGTTTTTTGAAGGGGTAACAGAAAAGGTCAATGAGGGTAATGCTGTTGATGTGGTGTACATGGACTTTCAAAAGGCATTTGATACAGTGCCACACAACAGATTTGTGAGAAAAGTTATTGCTCATGGAATAAAAGGGGCAGTAACAACATGGATACAAAATCGGCTAAAAAATAGGAAGCAGAGAGTAATGGTCAATGGATATTTTTCGGGATGGAGGAAGGTTTGTAGTGGAGTTCCCCAGGGGTCAGTATTGGGATTCTTGCTTTTCCTGATGTATATTAATGATCTAGAACTTGGTGTGCAGGAGATAGATTCAATGTTTGTGGAGCTTGTGAGTGCTGTAAGCTGTGAGAAGGGCGGTGAGGAACTTCAAAAGGACATAGACAAGTAGCTGGAGTGGGCAGATAGGTGGCAGATGGAGTTCAATGTGGAGAAGTGTGAGGTGATGCATTTTGGTAGGAAGAATATGGGCAGACCATATAAAATAAGGGGTGAAATTTTGAAGAGGGTACAGGAGCAGAAAGACTTGGGTGTATATGTGTATAGATCATTGAAGGTGGCAGGACAGGTGGAGAGAGCAGTTAATAAAGCATATAGTATCCTGGGCTTTATTAATAGGCCATAGAGTACAAGAACATGGAGGTTATGCTGAATTTAAATAAGACACTGGTTAGGCCTCAGCTGGAGTATTGTGAACATTTTCTGGGCATCATATTATAGGAAGGATGTGAACACATTGGAGAGAGTGCAGAAGAGGTTTACAAGAATGGTTCCAGGGATGAGAAACTTTAGCTATGAGGATAGATTGGAGAGGGTGGGACTGTTCTCCTGGGAGAGAAGGCTGAGTGGAGATTTGATAGAGATGTTCAAAATCATGAGGGCGCTGGACAGAGTAGATAGGGAGATGCTGTTCACACTTGTAAAAGGATCAAGAACGAGAGGGCACAGATTTAAAATGAAAAGAAGCAAATGTGTCATGAGAAAAAACTTTTTCACACAACGAGTAGTTTGGGTCTGGAACTCACTGCCTGGAAGTGTGGTGAGGCAGGTTCAATCGAGGCATTCAAGAGGATATTAGGTGATAACAATATGTGCAGGGATACAGGAAAAAGGCAGGCTAATGGCACTAGGTCATAACAATCATTTGGAGAGCCAGTGCAGACATGATGGGCTGAATGGCCTCTTTCTGCGCTGTTAAGATTCTGTGATTCTGAATGAATAAAAAACAAATGTTTATTACATGGTGAGCTATTATGGTCTGGAATGCAATGCCTGTAAGGGTGGTGGAAGCAAATGAAATAATAACTTTAAAAAGAAATTGGAATATTACTTGAAAATAAAATGTTTTCAGGACCATGGGGAAGGAACCAGGGAGCGACACTAATTGGAGAGCTCTTTTAAAGAGCTGGTACAGGCATGATGGGCTGAATGGTCTCTATCTGTGCTAGGATTATCTACCAAATGTGTTGACCCCCTTACCATTAGCAGACAGGCCTTCAGTTCCCTCAGCTTCAAGCTCGGGAATGCCTTTCCGAAACCTTTCTGTGCCTCTCTACCTTGTTTTATGCCTTTAGGCCACTTATTAAAACCTACCTCTTCAACAAAGCTTTTGGGCATCTCCCTCAGTGGCTCTGTTTCAAATTTTGAGAACACTCCTATGATGTGCCTTGGCATATTTTATTATGTTAAAGACACTGTATAGACACGAGTTGGCACCATATTTTATTGGCAGCTTACCTGAATGACAGAAATGAGGCTGGAGGTCCAATTTCAGATTCCCCGATCTGCTGGCTCCACAGGCCCGAAATTGACCTTGGGCCAAATTTCCGCCCACAAAATGTCCAGCCCCCGTGCAGTCAGGGTTTGTTGATCCCTTTCTGTTTTCTAGCCTAACCATGTTTTAGCCAATCGCAGCACCTCCATTTCACCACCTGTCCCTAAGTCCGCTCCGACTGCAGCTCGCTGACTCAGCATGGATTGGAATTTGGACTTGGCACCTTGCTCGAGTTCCTCTGTGTGTTAGTTGCGCAAGGGACAATGCCAGTGCCAACCACAGGGCAGAGCAAAATGGAAATTATGGCCAACAATGCCCCAAAGCCAGGTGCTAGCACTGAAATTAATGTCTTGGGTGTTGTGCCTTCCCACCTCTTTTCAGAAACATCTCAAACTACCTCAAAAATAACAAATTACTTCCAAGTACAGTGTAAGCGAAGGGACACCCAATTTGCACACAGCAAGATCCCACAGTCCAGGACTGGCTAAACAGGCAGTTAGGTCGTTTGTGTTCATAAAAGTGTGCGTCTTACCTGAATCAATGGCTCCTCTACCCCTCCAGTTATCACCCCATTGATTTTGGGTGGGCCATGTAGTTTTCTAGCTCACTATCCAAGTGACCAAGTGAAAATAACCTCTTCTGTTTCTATAACCTTTGTGTTACCACAAATCTTCAGTCATTCCTCAGTCTCTCTAACCTGTTGTCCTGATAAACATTCACTCCTCATGCATTCTCCATCAAATAAATTCTCCAGAAACTCAGTTGACACAGCCTATATTTCCCTTTTCTTTTGCTTCCTTTATTCTTTCCTCACTGGCAGGACCAGCGTTTGTTGCCCATCCTCAATTGCCCTTGAACTGAATGGCTTGCTCGACCATTTCAGAGGGTAGTTAAGTGCTGTGGGTGTGGAGTCACGTGTAGGCCAGATCAGGTAAGGACAGCAGATTTCCTTCCCTAAAGGACATCAGTGAAGCAGATGGGTTTTTGGGCCAATCCAATAGCTTTCATGATCCTTATTAATGAAGCTAGATTTCTGTTCCAGATTTATTAACTAATTGAACATAATTTCCCTGGCTGTCATGGTGGGATCTGATCTCATGTCCCCAGAGCATTAGTCGTCGCCTCTGGATCAAGTAAGTTATTGTTGTTGGCAACCGCCTGTCTCAGGAGGTGATGGACCTCACCCAGGGTGCATGTCACTTCTGGATTGAACATTGTCCGTTGTGGCTGTAGAAGCCGATCCATGGTTGGCACTTCCATCCGCAGCTGGCACAGATGAATGGTGATGGCCCGAGGTCAACTGATGTTTCCCTTTCTGGCGGGGGTCTCCTTTCTGCCATCTGGTCTTTTCTTTTGTCCTCTGCTTTTTCCACGCCCTTCCTGACAGCTTCTATCCAGGCATGACCCGCTTGCTTCAGTGGGTGCTTGGAGCTTAGGGAGTAACCTCTCGAGAGGTGGGTTGCTAATCCATGCGCCAGACAAGAATAAGTCAACAAAGAAGTCACCAGTCTTTCCCATCCCAAGTTGGAACACAAGAACCATGCATCGTGGCCTTACCGAGGGCCTTCTGCAGGTTGATGATGGATGCTAGACAGCTGTGATCGGCAAAATAAGTAGGTAAAGTGTGGATTACTAGTCCGGCCACATTACCACTGTGCTACCACCGTCCACCTGTAACGGAGCCAAAAAAAAGCAAATTACTTCATAGAAGGGTCATCAGACAAAATTTGATACTGAGCCACATGAGGGGATCTTAGGACGTGTGGTCAAATGTTTGGTCAAAGAGGTAGGTCTTAAAGAGCCCCTTAAAGGAGGAGAGAGAGAGAGAGAGAGAGGAAGAGAGGCAGAGAGAATTCCAGAGCTTAAGGCCTCGGCATCTGAAGTCACAGCTGGAAATCGTGGAGGAATGAAAATTGGGGAATGAGTAAAAGGCCAAAATTGGAAGAGCCCAGAAATCTTGGTGGTTTGTGGGGCTGGAAGAGGTAAAGGCGGGAGCGAGGCATTGAGGGATTTGAACGCAAGAATGAGAAAACCTTTGTTTCCCTGACTTTTCCCGACAGAAAAGATTTTCACATCAATAATTCTACGCCACTTCTCGACTAAGATATGAATGGATTCTTTCTCCTTTCTCTCATGCACAATAATCCACGGAGGCAGATAATACTGTAAATAATGTATTCAGTTGCAGAGGTGATTATTTTTTAATCTGGAACTCCTTCCATCTAAAGTAGTTTGCTGAAAGGATACTCTGTTTGCGAGACATATATTTAACATGCAACACAATGTTCCCAAGGTAGCTCCCAGTGAAAGATGTTGCCAAACTTTTTCAGCTGATATCTGGTTCTCTGTGCTCACTTTCCCAAGGTCATTTCCTGCGTCCTTTTAATTGTCTCTCTCAGACAGAGCAGCCTGTGAGGATTACATCGCGCAAGTGTTTCAAAACAATTTTTATTTTCTCGTGCAGGCAACGCCTCGATTTCTAAAATTCTCCTTCTTGTCTTCAAGTCCCTCCATGGTCTCGCTCCTCCCTGTCCCTGTCATCTCCTCCAGTCCTACAACTTTCAAGAGGCCTGTGCTTCCCTCAACTCTGGCTTCTAGAAGCATCCCCGATTTTAATTGCGCCGCTGTTGCCAGGTTCTGCGTTTCCCGCATAAGGCCCTAAGCACCCGAACTGCCTCATTGACGCTCTCTGCCTCTCCACCTCGCTTTCCTCCTGGAAGAAGCTCCTAAATTCCTACCTCTTTAACCAGGCTTTTAGTCACCTGCCCTGAGTACTCCTGGTGTGACTTGCATCAATTTTTTTTTCCTCTCTTTTGAAGTGCATTGGGATGTTTCTGTTTTAACTATGTTATGGGCGCTATATAAATGCACCTTCTCGTTTGGGTGCGAAGGGGCGGTGCTGATATCAAATTGCATGTTTTCAGGATGAGTGTATCCTTCAGTTGTGCTGCGTGGGCTGGGAACACATCAGGATTTGAACTGATGTGTAATGGAAGACCCAGGCCAAAGTAATGTTAGTTTGAGGAGCACTGGCAGCTGCGAATTAGCAAGAGGTTTGGTATGCCCTGTCTTTTTACACTGAATGCCTAACTTGGGACTTTGGCATTTTTCTCATTTTCAAATGAACTGCCGCAAAAAAAAATGGAATTGTTGTCCTTTCTAGTTGTTTCGCCGTTCGCTTTTTCCTAAACTAGCTCCGTTTGAGTGGCGTGCAATGAAATACATCCGTCACATGAAACAGCAAAGGTCCCTGTCCATAGAAGCCATTAACACTGAGGCTGTAGAACACAGTAGCAGAGCTGCTGCTTGGAGAAGGGGCTGCCTGAGCTTTTAAAGAATCGGTTATAGTGAGGTGGCTTAGGGAAAGGGGGGAATAAAGGGATAAGGAGACAAGGCAGGCTTGTGGGGTTAGGATAAAAGCAAAATACTGCGGACGCTGGAAATCTGAGATAAAAAACAGAACGTGCTGGATCAGCTCAGCAGGCCTGACAGCATCTGCGGCGAGAGAAACTAAGTTAATGTTCGAGTCCTTACGTCTCTTACAGACTTGAAACGTTAACTCTGTTGTTCTCTCCGCAGATGCTGTTAGACCTCCTGAGATTTTCCAGCATTTTCTGTTTTTTTTATTGTGGGGATTAGGACTCTTGCTTCCGTGGAGGATAAACATTAAAATGAACTGGTTGTGTCAAGTGGCCTCTTTCCATTTGTAATCTCCACATAATTGTATGTAGATGCTTTCAGCCTGGGATGGATTCAGAGTGCTACAATTAGCCCTATTGTCCATGGGCCAGGAAAAGGAAACCTCAGCCAAATTCTTGCTTCTGGCTATTATCTGGTGATCCATTTCCAGAAAGTGTGTGTGTGTGTGTCTGTGTGTGTGTGTGTGTATATGTATGTGTGTGTGAGCTGGGGTCAGGCTCCACCTCTTCCTGAGGTGTGCCCACTGAAAGCTTCACATATGCCATAGCTCAGCCTCAAAGGCAGAAGCACTCGAGTGGATTATTGATGTAGTGTCGCATAGTTGGACGTGTGGTCACCCACGTTGGGTGTTAAACATCTGGCGTCTCAAGTGGGACATGAAAGACCTCGTGACAATTCATCAAAGAAAAATAGGGGAGTCCTGACCAAAATTCATCCATCAACCAACACCTAAAAATAGCTCACTGTCACGCTATAATACACTAGGCGTTAGATAAAGGTTCTGCTGATAGGGTCAGACGAAGTTGGGTAGGAGGAGGAAAAGCTGTAATCTGCTGGGATACTCAACTCCGGCAACATCTGTGGTGAGAGAAACTGAGGTTTGGACCTTACCAGTTCAATGAAGATGGACTGGGGGGTGGAAGTCATGGGGTGGGGAGATTGACATCGTCCTCTGCCAAGAGACATTTTCAGTAGTGGGAATGGCTCCACTTAAATCAATTAATAGCCACTTCCCACCCCGGCTGGCATTTCACCGATGATGGGATGGGCTCCCAACATGTGGCAAGGCCTCCAGGTTAAC
This sequence comes from Carcharodon carcharias, assembly GCF_017639515.1. Classification (NCBI taxonomy): domain Eukaryota; kingdom Metazoa; phylum Chordata; class Chondrichthyes; order Lamniformes; family Lamnidae; genus Carcharodon; species Carcharodon carcharias. The sequence goes on from NC_054469.1 coordinate 19,522,851, forward strand.
CACGGTGGCCTCTCAGCTGGTTCCTGGTGCTCCATGGGTAACAGATGGGGGTCCCAATGGCAATGGCTGCTGCCATGTCTCCAATGCCAATGCTGAAGGGTTCACCCCCCTGATCACCAGCTCCTGTCTGGCCCGCCACAGTAAAGAACATTCTTACCTGGCCTTTGAAGGTGCCTCAATGCAGAAGCACCTTTTTCCTTACCTTGCAGCCTCTGCAGTGACTGCTTCTATCGATGTTGCTGCCAAGGCTGATGATTGCTGGCTCCCTGAGTGGACCATCAGCTCTGGGAGGCAGAGAGCTTTCAATTGGACTGTTGTGTTGGCGATGGCCTTTTATTGACTGCTGCTGGTAATATTCCATCTGGAGACCCGCCGGCTGTCCACGCTGGTTAGGGGACCCGCTTTCGGTCCCAGTGGTAGGACAACCTGGGATTTGAGTCAGGTTCTGCCCAGTGTTAATGTTTCAGGGTGGGAGAGGTTTGGGTAGAGAATAGAACAGTTGGGCTGAATGGCCTCTTTCTGTGCTGTAAATTCTAGGATGTTTTTGGGAACCTGTTGTGGCCAGTTTTTTAAATTCATTCATGGGATGTGGGCATCAATGGCTAGGCCAGCTTTTATTGGCCATCCCTAATCGCCCTTGAGAGTATTCCATCACACTCCCAACTTGTGCCTTGTAAATGGTGGACAGGCTTTGGGGAGTCAGGAGCTGGGTCACTCGCTGCAGGATTCCTAGCCTCTGACCTGCTCTTGTAGCCGTAGTATTTATATGGTTAGTCCAGTTCAGTTTCTGGTCAGTGGTGACCCCCAGGATGTTAATAGTGGAGGGATTCAGTGATGGTAACGCCATTGAACATCAATGGACAACAAGGTTCTCTCTTGTTGGAGATGGTCATTGCCTGGCACTTGTGTGGCGTGCATGTTGCTTGCTGCATATCAACCCAAGCATGGTATTGTCCAGGTCTTGCTGCATTTGGGACATGGACTGTTTCAGTATCTGAGGAGTTGTGAATGGTGCTGAACATTGTGCAATCATCAGCGAACATCCCCACTTCTGACCTTTTGATGGAAGGAAGGTCATTGATGAGGCAGCTGAAGATGGTTGAGTTGAAGACGCTACCCTGAGGAACTCCTGCAGTGATGTCCTGGAGCTGAAATGATTGACCTGCAACAACCACAACCATCTTTCTTTGTGCTAGATATGACTCCAAATAAGGGAGAGTTTTCCCTCTGATTCCCAATGACTCCAGTTTTGCTAGGGCTCCTTGATGCCACACTCGGTCAAATGCCGCCTTGATGTAAAGGGCAGTCACTCTCACCTCACCTCAGGAGTTCAGTTCTTTTGTCCATGTTTGAACTAAGGCTGTAATGAGGTCAGGAGCTGAATGACCCTGGTGAAACCCGAACTGGGCATCAGCGAGCAGGTTATTGCTAAGCAGGTGCAGGTTCATGGCCCTGTTGATGACACCTTTCATTACTTTACTGATACCAGAGAGTAGACTGATGGGGCAGTGATTGGATGGTTTGGATTTGTCTTGCTTTTTGTGGACAGGACATAGCTGAGCAATTTTCCACATTGCCGAGTAGATGTCAGTGTTGTAGCTATATTAGAACAGCTTGGTTAGGGGCGCAGCAAGTTCTGGATGAAGCTGAGATGAATCATTCACTTAGCACTTCTGGCTGAAGATTGTTGCAAATACTTCATTTGCACTGATGTGCTGGGATCCTTTATCATTGAGCATGGGGAATACTTGTGGAGCCTCCTCCTCCAGTGAGTTGTTTAATTGTCCATGAATGATTGTGGCAGGACTGAAGAGCTTTGACCTGATTCATTGCTTGGGGAATTGCATAGCTCCATCTATCACTTGCTGCTTATGCTGTTTGGCACACAAGTAGTCCTGTGCTATAGTTTCATCAGGTTGACATCTCATTTTCAGGCATGCCTGGAGCTGCTCCTGGCATGCATCTCCTGCATTCTTCATTGAACCAGGGTTGATCCCCTGGCTTGATGGTAATGGTAGAGTGGGGGTTATGCCGGGCCATGAGGTTGAGTACAAATCTGTTGCAGCTGATGGCCCACAGCATTTCATGGATGCCCAGCCTGGAATTGCTAGATCTGTTCGAAATCTATCCCACTTAGCACGGTGGTAGTACCACACAACACAAAGGAAGGTATCCTCAATGTGAAGGCAGGACTTTGTCTCCACAACAACTGTGCGGTGGTCACTTTTACTGATACTGTCATGGACAGATGCATCTGCAGCAGCCAGGCTGGTGAGGCTGAGGTCAAGTATGTTTTTCCCTCTTGTTGGTTCCCTCACCACCTGCCGCAGACCCAGTCTAGCAGTTATGTCCTTTAGGGCTCAGCCAGCTATGTCTGTAGTGGTGCTACCGAGCCACTCCTGGTGATGGACATTGAAGTCCCCATGTTCTGTTGCCACCCTCAGTCCCTCCTTCAAGTGGTGTTCAACATGGAGGAGCACTGATTCATCAGCTGAGATGGCAGGGGGCACTGCTTGTCCATGTCTGACCTGATGCAATGAGACTTGCCTCCTGACTGTATACCACTCTGGTATTGCTGCCCCCGGGACAATGATGGTGGTGGTGGTGGCGTCTGGGACATTATCTGTACGATTTGATTCCAAGAGTTTGGCCGACTCTCTCGATTTTGTAACTAGCAGACTTTGCAGGGTCAACGGGGCTGAGTTTGCCATTGCTGAGGTCAATGCCAGGAGGTCATTCCTTTTCAGTTTGGTTTGATACAACTGAATGACTTGCTAGGCCATTTCATATTGCTGTGGAGGTCAGGATGGCTGACGTCCTTCCCTAAAGGGCATTAGTGAAGCAGTTTTTACAGCAGTGGTTTTATGGTCATCATTAGGCTTTTAAAGCCAGATTTTTATTGAATTTAATTCCACCATCTGCTGTGATGGGGTTTGAACCCGCATCACTGGAGTATTATCTTAGGTTTCTGGAATACTAGTGCAGTGACAATACCACTATGCCACCCCACCAAATTTCCTGTATCATGCAGTGACTACACCTCAAAATGATTTCATTGGTTGTTAAGCAACTTGGGATATTCTAAGTTCATAAAAGATGCTACATTACTCCATTCCTTTCTTGTTTTCATCCTTTCTCCGGGCTCCTTCATAACTATTCAGTGTGGCTCTGCACAATGATGCTGCTTCCTCCTTAGCAGGAAGAGGGATTTAAGAACACAAGAGTATTTGAAGCCGGAGCAGGAGTAGACCAGACGCCCTGTCAATCCTGCTCCGCTATTCAGTATGATCATGACTGATCTTGGGCATCAACTCCACTTTCCCGCCAATCCTCATATCCCTTGATTCACTGAGAGATCAAAAATCTGACTTTCTCAGCCTTAAATGTATTCAATTTTGGAGCATCTACAACTCTCTGGGATGGGAATTCCAAAAATTCACAGCCATTTGAGTAAAGAATTCTCTCCTCATCTCAGTCCTAAATGATCTGCTTCTTATCCTGAGACTGTGTCCCCGTGATCTACGTTCCCCAGGCAGAGGTAACAATGTCTCAGCGTCTACCCTGTCGAGTTCCTTCAGAATCTTGAATGTTTCAATGAGATCACCTCTCATTCTTCTAAGCTCCAGAGAGTATAGGCACGGTTTACTCAGTCTCTCATCATGGGACAACCCTCCCATCCCACTGACCACTGTGTACCTACGCAGTACCACCTCCAAGGCAAGTTTATCCTTCCATAGATGTGGAGAGCAAAACTGCACACGGTATCCCTGGTGTGGTCCCATCGAAGCCCCTACAATTGTAGCAAGAATTCTTTATTCTAGTACTCCAATCCCATTGCAGTAGAGGCCAACATGCCATTTGCCTTCTGAATTACTTGATGTATCTGTATGCTAACTCTCTGCATTCCTTGTATGAGCACACTCAAGTCTCTCTGAACATCAAGTTTCACATGTTTTAAAAAATATTCTGCTTTTCTATTCTTTTCTTTATTCTTTCATGAGATGCTGGCTTCGCTGGCAAGGTCAGCATTTGTTGCCCATGCTTAATTGCCTCTGAGTGACTTGCTAGGCCATTTCAGAGGGGTAGTTAAGAATCAACAAGATTGCTGTGGATCTGGAGTTACATGGTAGGCCAGACCGGGTAAGGATGGCAGATTTCCTTCCCTGACGGACATTCATGAACCAAATGGGTTTTTGCAACAGTCGATGATAGTTTCATGGTCAATATTACTGAGACTAGCTTTATATTCCAGATTTGATTAATAGAATTCAAATTTCACCAGTTTCCATGGTGGATGAACCTATGTCCCCAAAACATTAGCCTGGGGCTCTGGGTTACTAGTCCAGTGACATCACCACTATGCCACCGTCTCCTCTACCAGTGTGCCCACTATTCCTTTTCTATTCTTATAACAAAAATGAATAAACTCACACTTCCCCACATTATACTCCATCTGCCCATTCACTTAACCTGTCTACATCTCTTTACAATCTCTTTGTGTCCTCCTCACAGCTTACATTCTCACCTAGCTTTGTATCATTAGCAACTTTTGATGTTACTCTCAATATCTTCATCTAATTTGTTAATATAAATTGTAAATAGCTGAGACCCCAACAGGGATCCTTGCGGTGCTCCACTAATCAGTGTGCCAACGCGAAAGTGTCCCATTTATCCCTACTCCTTGCTCTCTATCCATTAACCAATCCTCTGTGCATACTAATGTATCACTCTCGACGTCTTGTATATCAATCTTTTGTGTGGCTATCAATCTATTGAACACCTTTTGAAAATAGTACATCTACTGGTTTCCCTTTATCTACCTTACTAGTTACAGCCTCAGACACTCATCAGTTTTTCAAACATTATTTCCCTTTTGTAAAACCATATTGTCTATGTCTGATCACATCATGGTTTTTTAAGTGCGTTAAGACTTTCCTAATATTATATTCCAGTATTTTCCCAACACTGACATCAGGCTAACTGGCTGTGGTTCCTTGTTTTCTCTCTCAGCCCTTTCTTGAATAGTGGTGTTATATTTGCTAACTTCCAGTCCTCTGGAACCATTCTAGAAGCTAGGGAACTTTGGAAAATCCTAACCACTCCATCCACTATTGCTGCAGCTACCTCTTTGAGAACCCTAGGATGTAGGCCTTCAGATCTTGGGGATTTATTAGCTTTTAGTCGATTGAGTTTCTCTAATAACTATTCACTGAAGATATTAAGTTCCTCACTATTACTACTCCCCTTACTGGTATGTAAATCGTGCCTTCTACTGTGAAGGCAGACATAAGATATTTGTTTAACCTCTCTTTCATTTCCTCATTCCCATGATAATTCTCCATTCTCTGTCTCTAAGAGACCAATATTCACTTTAGCTACTCTCCTCTTTTTCTTATACTGGATATGCGTGAAAGCACCAACGATCTGTTTTTATATTCCTGGATAGTTTACTGCTAATGGCAGGCAACATTTTCTCTAGCTTCCCCTAGACACTGCGAAATAGTTTTGAACCAGGGTGCATGAGAAACTGGGATAGCAATTTCTCTCAATCTTCGTCACATTTTGCTGTAACGTTAGCAGCGATGAGTGCCATTACTTTCTGAAGGGGCAATAAGACGGGATATGTGTATGAGGCACAAAGAGGATTTCAATGCACATCAGATGGAAGGGGGTGGAGGAGTTGGGGCATGATGGGGCAGAGGAATGGGTGTGTAAGCACCGGGTCCAGTCAGTAACATGGGGATATTGGAGATGTGGAATAAAGCAGCACTTAGAAACATAGATGAGTGGACAGGAGGAGAAAATAATAAAGTCAAATTAGTTTTCATTATTTTTTCCAATGCGTTAAAGTGCATATTCATAACTATTGCATCCTGTTATTGTGCTCCCATGGGATGGGGTAGGTTAAGTACAGACAGCCATTAAATAGTGCTGTCAACCTGTGTGGTAATCGGATATGTAATATACCTTTAAGACAAGTATTGTAATGTAAGGTCGCATGATCTTAATACCCAATAACAGAGTATCGCGAGCTACCTCTCTGTGAGAGAGTCTTGAGTTAGTCACTGATGAGTGAAGACAGAGTTTTATGATGTGAGCACAAAAGTGTGCTTTTGTTTAATTTGTAAATAAACAACATGTGATTATTCTAACAACAATCTCCTGATGTCCTCTGTCTCTGTACCAACTCGGTCACCCCGAAACAACAGTGCCACCCGAATCCTTTAGCCCCAAAAACCTAAGGGCACTGGATCCAACAAACTGGCAACGAGAGTAAAAGCACAAAAAAATCACAAAAAAATCGAGGTAAAAAGCGTGAAAGAATAAAGGAGTCCAGAAAAATCGAAATCGGACAGTACTTCACATGGTAGTCGTAAGAAAAGAGAATTTTCTTTGGAGCGTCGAAGCGGTCCCCCCCTGAGTAAGCTGTGATTAAGAAGAGTGGAGCCTTCCAATCCAACCTCGGACGTCTGGTCTCACTATGTTGAACGCGTCACATTCTTCTCCTGGGTGAACGACATTGCGGGGGAGGCGAAGACGCGCGCGATCCTTCTGTCCACGTGTGGGAGTAAGACATATGGATTAATTCAAAATCTATTGGTGCCCAGTGCCCTGGATCCAAAAGCTTTGATGATTTAGTGAACCTCGTATAGAATCATCACCAGCCCAAGCCGTCGGTGACGATGCAGCGGTTCAAATTTAACTCAAGGAATAGAGTTGTGGGGGAGACAGTGGCAAGTCTGAAGCAATTAACTGAATATTGTGAGTTTGGCACATCTATCGATGATATGCTTAGAGGTGGTTTGGTGTGTGGTAGAAATGAAAATGCAATTCAGTAGGGATTACTGGCTCAAACAAATTGGAATTTTCAGAAGACATTGGAAATTACTCTGGCAATGGAAGGTGCGGTGAGGGACTCAGAAGCCGTACAGGGGGCGCAAAGTGGCGCCGTCCCCCATGTTGTGCGGGGAGCCTCAGCCAAAAAGAGCGTGAAAGTGCAAGGCTTTGTTCAGAAGTGGGAAGCAGCCGCTGCTAGCAGACAAATAAAAAGAGTTAACTTAGCAGCAAAAACATGGTATAATGGTAACAGAGGCGGAAGCAGACAGCCTTGTAATGAACCCCAGTTTAGAAAAATCGAATGTTTTTTCGGTCATTGGAGTGGACAGCTCATGAGACATTGTAAAGATAGAATCAGGCAGACTTTCAGACAAAAGCAAAAACCCCATGAGCTAAACAGGGTTAAAATGCCTGAAGTAATCGATGCTGATATCTATCCGCTGTATAAAGGTAGGAAGAAAGAAGCCTATCCACGTAACCTTGAAAGTGAATGAGAAGCCTCTCAGAATGGAGGTGGATATTGGAGTAGCCATCACGGTGATCAGTGAGCATACTTTCAAATACCTGAATCATGGAGAATGTACGCTGAATTTATAGGAAACTGGTGAAAAATTAAAAACCTACACAGGAGAAGAAATACAAGTCAAGGGGGTATGTAAAGTCACAGTAGATTATGGAGGTCAAACAGAGAGATTACCCTTGATGGCAGTAGCAGGCAAGGGACCTAGGCTGCTCAGATGAAATGGGCTGAAAGAAATTAAATTGTAATGGACTGAAATCTTCCAGCTGAGAGCTGACGGGTTATCACAGCTATTACAAAAATATGCCTCAGATTTCAAGGAAGAACTTGGTAAAACTGAAGGGCTACAAGCAAAAATTCATCTAGATCCAGAGGCAACACCAAGATTCATCCATCCAGAAAAAGTGAAAGACATTAAAGAAGCCCCAGCACCATTAAAGAATACATCTGAACTGAAATCATTCTTGGGGATAATCAGTTATGTTTTCTGCCCAGTTTGTCGACAGAATTGGCACCATTGTTTTACTTGCTCAAGAGAAACCAGAGATGTTCATGGCAAACACCACAAGAAGAAGCTTTCATGAAAGTGAAAAAGTTGCTACAATCTTCTACACTGCTAGTACATTTTGATGCATCACCTTATGGAGTGGGACCAGTGCTTCTCATAGAATGGATGATAGATCAGAACAACCTATAGGATGGATATGTGTCGAGAACACTCAGGTCTGCAGAGAAAAAGTATTCACAAATTGAAAAAGAAGGCGTGGCAGTAATTGTCGGTATGAAAAAGTTTCATCAATTTGTACATGGTCGTCATTTCACTATCATAACGGACCACAAACCATTATTAGGACTATTCGGTGAAGACAAGGCTATACCCCCTATAGCCCCTGCAAGAGTACAAAGATGGGCATTGATCCTAGCAGCGCATGAATATACTTTTATTCATAAACCCGGAAGTCAAACTGCAAATGCAGATGCACTCAGTCGTTTACCCTTGCAAATAAAAGATGAGAATGTTCCAATTCCTCAGGAATTCATTTTGTCGTTGAACGTCCTGGACTCATCACTGACATGTGCTAAACAAATTAAAGCTTGGACGAACCGAGACCCCATCTTATCCAAAGTGAGGAATAATGTTCTTTCTGGTTGGTAACAAACACAAGAGTCAGATGAAATGAAGCAGCATTTCCAGAGAAGATACAAGATAACCAGTCAAGAAGGTATTTTATTGCGGGGAGCTGGTGTGATTGTTCCTCCAAAAGGGCGAAAGCTATTGTTATCTGAAATTCACGGTGCACTTCCCAGAATTTCCAAATCAAAGGCAATAGCACCTAGCTATATGCGGCGGCCGGGAATGGATGGAGAAATAGAAAACTTAGTGAGACGCTGTATACAGTGCCAACAAGAGCAAAAATGACCTGCAACAGCTCTGTTACACCCCTGGGAATGGCCAGCAAGTACACATTGATTATGTGGGACCTTTTATGGGAACAATATTTCTACTTATCATAGATGCCCATTCAAAATGGATGGACATATGCAAAGTGAGGTCACCCACATCTTCAGTGACAATAGACAAGCTATGAAAAAGCTTCGCTACAGATGGGATTACCTGAAGTGCTAGTACCAGATAATGGAACAGTATTCACAAGTGCTGACTTTAACTGATTTACAAGCCTCAGTGGTATTGTTCATGTGAAAACATCTCCATACCAACTTTATTCAAACGGACTCGCTGAGAGAGCAGTTCAGACGTTCAAATCTGGTATGAAAAAATTATCTGGAGATTCAATAGTGACTAAATTGGCATGCTTTCTTTTCCATTATAGAACTATCCCTCATTCGACAGCAGGTGTCACAGCTACAGAATTGTCGATGAACCACTGCCACTGGTCAAGACCGAGCCCAATCATGGCAAACTTGGGAGAGAAGGTAGAAAGAAGGTAAAAATCAGAAAAATCATAATTGTCACAGTCAGGACAGAACACAGTGTAGTAGAAGAAGTATTTGTGAAAAATTTTAGTGAAGGACCAACATGGTTTGTTCGATGACATAAGTGCTGTAACGAGGCTTCTTTCCTACCACGTGAAAGTCAGAGATGGAATAATAAGGAGACATGTGGATCACATACGAAGAGGAGAAACCAAATGTCCAGAAGTGATGCCACCGGTGCTCGAGCTGAATCAATATTTCCAGTTGAAAGAACTCAGCCAAGTACTAATGCATTTGAAGGGCTGACTATACCTGAAAGACTCAAAGAAACAAATTTACAGGTACCTGCTGAGGAACCGGATGCTCAGATGACTTCAGAAAGGGAGACTCCAAAGCAAACTTCAGAAGCTGTAGAGCTGAGACATTCTACACACATAAGAAAACCCCTAGATACTTTGTAAATAATCGATCCATGTAAATAACTTGATATATTGAAAAATGATAAAATGTATTTTTCAGTAAAGTGGGAGGGGTGTAGTAATCTGATTTGTAATATACCTTTAAGACAAGTGTTGTAATGTAAGGTCACATGATCTTAATGCCCAATAGCAGAGAAGCATGGGACCTCGCTGTGAGAGTCTTGAGTTAGTCACTGATGAGTGAAGACAGAGTTTTATGTTGTGAGCTCATAAGTGTAGCTGCTGAGTTTAGTTTGTAAATAAGCAGTATGTGTTTATTCTAACAACTATCTCTTGATGTTCTCTGTCTCCATATCAACTCGGTCACCCTGATATAAGCAAGCAAACCGGATCCTTTAGCCCCAACAATCTAAGGGCACTGGATCGAACACCTTGTTTGAGCCCTAGGTTTTATTTGGTTGGGGAAATATTAAAAGTTGTCATTGGTGATCACTCACTGCTTACTTTGGAACCTGGGAAGGAGTTAATCATTTCAACAGTGATTCCAGAGACCGGAAAATTGAGTGAGGGAAGAAGAAATAAAACAGCCAAGTCAGGCACACTGAAGAGCCTGTTCATGTTCTGCCACAGATTCCTGGCAGACTCATCTCAGTCGCACATACTGTTCACCTTTCCACAGGGTTGTGTGGAGCCTTATCATCCCTCCCACCCAAAACACACACTTCTGCTCCAAGACTGGCGGGCAGATGTTCCTGGGTTTGTATCTGCGAGTAAGCTGGCTGGCATGGCAGTGAAATCTCCAGGAACATCTTCAGCCAACTTGATGCTAGCTCTCATTGCAAATAATGCCTCCATTTAGGAGCTGACAGCTTGGAGATGCCAACAGGATTGGAGTGGTTAGGGGTGCAGCATCATCTTAGAGGAGAGCTCCTTTCTTCAACTGATTAAAGCTTTGCCGTTACCACCCAGAAAGGACTCTGTCAGCTATTTCTTTTTAGAAGGGTGAGACGAGATCTAATTGAGGTATATAAGATGCTAAAGGGGATAGACAAAGTAGACGTGGAGCGGATGTTTCCCCTTGAGGGGCATTCTAGAACGAGAGGCCATAGTTTTAGGCTAAGGGGTGGTAGATTTAAATCAGAGATTAGGAGGAATTACTTTTCTCAAAGGGTCGTGAATCTATGGAATTCACTACCTCAGGGTGCAGTGGATGCCGGGATGCTGAATAAATTTAAGGAGAAAATAGACAGATTTTTAATTAGTAACGGTTGAAGGGTTATGTGGAGAGGGTGGGAAATTGGAGTTGAGGCCGAAATGAGATCAGCCATGATTGTATTGAATGGCGGGGCAGGCTCGAGGGGCTGATTTGCCTATTTCTGCTCCTAGTTCTTATGTTCTTATGTTCTTTTATTTAAATAGCCAAAAATGTTCATCTCCACTATCCGCTCCACATTCTTTGGAAAAATAAACTTTAACAAACTTCACATTTCATGACCTCTGGAGTTTCAGAATGCTTCACCGCCGATGAAGTGTCTTATAGTCACTGTTGTGATGTTGGAAATGTGGCATCCAATTTGCACAGAGCAAGATCCCACAAACAGCAATATGATAATGATCAGATAATCTGCCTTTTTTTTTAGCCATGTTGACTGAGGGATAAATATTGGCCAGGACACCGGGGATAACTCTCTTGCTCTTCTTCAAAACAATGCCAGGGGATGTTTTGCATCCGTCTGGGAGGGCAGTCAGGACCTTGGCTTGACATCTCTCCTGAAAAATATTTGTGTGAAGGACCTCTTTTCATTAGTCTGAAATTTGCCTTTGCACCAGTAGTTCCTCGTCCTACTTCCAAGAATTTACAAGGATGATATCAGGAATGATATCAGGAAAGGATGAACAGGCTGGGCCTCTTTTCTTATGAAAAGCGAAGGCCCAGGGGTGACCTGATAGAGGTATTTAAAAATTCTGGAAGGTTTTGATGGGGTGAAGGCAGAGAGAATGTTTCCTCTTGTAGGGAAGAGCATAACTAGAGGCCATCAATATAAGAAATCCAACAGGGAATTCAGGAGAAACTTCTTTATCCAAAGAGTGATGAGAGTGTAGAACTCGCTACCTAGGGAGTGGTTGGAGTGAATAGAATTGATGTATTTAAGGGAGACTTGAGACGTATATGAGGGAGAAGGGGACGGAGGGTTACGATGATAGATTTAGATGAGGAAAAATGAGGGGAGGCTCAAGTGGAGCATAAACACCAGCATGGACTTGTTTGGCCGAATGGCCTTTTTCTGTGCAGTACATCCTATGTAATCCTATGTCATTTGAAGTTGTGTTTCTGCATCACTACAACTGGACTGGTGATCCAGAGGCCCAGGGTGATGCTCTGGGGACCCGGGTTTGAATCCCAACAAGGCAGATGGTGGAATTTGAATTCAATAAAAATCTGGAATTATGATGACCATGAAACTGTTGTCGATTGTTGTAAAAACCCATCTGGTTCACTAATGTCCTTTAGGGAAGGAAATCTGCTGTCCTTACTTGGTCTGGCCTACATGTGACTCCAGACCCACAGCAATGTGGTTGGCTCTTAAAGTGCCCTCTACACAAGGGCAATTAGGGATGGGCAATAAATGCTGGCCTAGCCAGTGAAGCCCACATCCTGCAAACAAATTTAAAAAAAATTCAGAGTCTTACCTCTTTAAAGTGTCCCTTTAATCAGAGCTGAATATGTCATAGAAACATAGAAAATATGAGCATTTGGCCCTTTGAGCCTGCTCCACCATTCATTACGATCATGGCTGATCATCCAACTCAATATCCTGCTCCCATTTTCTCCCCATACGCTTTGATCCCTTTCGCCCCAAAAGCTATATCTAACTCCTTCTTGAAAACATACAATATTTTGGCCTCAACTACTTTCTGTGGTAACGAATTCCACAGGTTCACCTCTCTCTGGGTGAAGAAATTTCTCCTCATCTCAGTCCTAAATGGTCTACCCCATATCCTCAGACTGTGACCCCTGGTTCTGGACTCCCCCACCATCAGGAACATCCTTCCTGCATCTACCCTGTCTAGTCCTGTTAGAATTTTATAGGTTTCCATGAGATCCCCACTCATTCTTCTGAACTCCAGTGAATATAATCCTCACCGACTCAATCTCTTCTCATACGTCAGTCCCGCCATCCCAGGAATCAGTCAGGTAAACCTTCGCTGCACTCCCTCTATTGCACATTATCACATTATCTCCCTGTATTCTTCCGTATGTGGGCTACAAATTCTACTGGTTTTTTTTCACTATTACTGCTTCCTCACACTTTAATAGATATGGATATCCTTTTATATATTTCTGAGTGGTCAATTGCTAACTCACTGCTCTCCAAGTAAATTAGAAAGCTCGACACTTTTCAGACTTCACATTTGTGATCCATACGGACCTTCCATTGGTTAAAAATAATCATAACAAAATTGCTTGCATTTTTATACTGCTGCTAATGTGGTAAGATGCCCCAGGAGCATTAACAAAGAAAATTAGACACTGAATCACATAAGGAGACCTTAGGACTGGTGATCAAAAGCTGGACAAAGTAGGTTTTGAGTGTCTGGCGGGTTTTCACACCGTATCATCCTAAACCCGCGGCATTAATTATCCATTCCCAGGAAACGTGCCACTTCCATGGCCGGCGGGCTCTCATTTGCACCCCCCACACCACCATCACGCCGGGCACCATATTTAAAGTCCGGCTGCCCACACCCCTCTCAGTTCTCCCAGCCCGTGACTGGGAAGATGTCCATGAAAGGTCAAAAAATTGCAGCCCCAGGTTTAATGACACATCACTGGAATGCCTTTTGGACACTGTGGAGGCCCGCCTCAATGTCCTCTACCCTACTCTGGCCGTGGGATGGGCAGCGTCGGCACCAACCAGGCTTGGTAGGCGATGGCAGTGGTGATCAGTGCCAATGCTGTACAGAAGAGGTTGGCCATCCAATACAGGGAGAGGATGAATGATCTTATCTGTGCTGCCAGGCTATGAAAACCATCTCATCACTCTAAACTCACACACGAAAGCCATATTCACTGGCATCTCACTCACTCAAGGGACATCACCACCCATTCTCGCACACATACCCTCACATGTCCATCTGGCCTCATCTCCTCTGGAGATTGCCTCCTCAGCCCTCACCACCTTCAGGCCGCTTGCACAGGCCAACATGTGCCCCCGCACACACCCTGGGATACCCCCCTTCCCCAGTACAGCTCTCATCCCACACCCTCTTCCCTTGCCTGAGGCCACTTCTCCCCCTTCCCCAAGCAAGCCCTAGCCCTGCAGTCATTGAAAAGCCACCCACATATGGTTGATCTGGTAGGTAGAGACCTGCCCGTGAGCCTCCCTAAAAGTGATGTGGTGCTGCCTGTGAAGCCTGGCACTGCTGACAGTGAGAGCTGCCCGAAGCAAGGTAGGGCAAACAAACCCTGAAGTCCCTAGTGAAGTGCAGCCCGCCAGGTGCATGTAGCTTATGTACAGTTGTGAAAAGCGTCAGCAGTAAAACACGCCGACATGGGCAGACGATACAGTATTGGGGGGGGGGGCATGATTCTGGCAGGTAGGCTTAATAATGATATGCAGATGTATTACAATGAGTTTCCCGATGTCCAATGGCGGGGAATGTGGCCCACCATCGGTGGGCTGAACGGCAAACTGGTTTCATGCCCGTTGTGATCGAACCACATTGTCTGCTCACACCACCGAGTACTCCTGACGCTGACGGGCACAGAAAATCCCAGCCATTGAGTATCCACCTGCAAACCCTTCCAACACACATACCAATGGCAGGCGGTAAGAGTGAGGCAGATTCCTGGACAGCCATGTGATGGGAAGAAAGTTGGAGCCTCTATCATCGCTATCCATAGCTCCAGACTACAACATGCATGTATAAGTGCATGTATCACAGCAACACGGACTCCCTGAGTGACCTGTAACACACCACCATGGGTTAGATCCAGACTTAGCATGATATGGTTAACTGTGTGACAAGGAGTCAACATCCCATTTTACTTTGGAAGGAGTAATTTGACAAGGAAGTATTCAATGAACGGCATGGCACTAGGAAGTTCTGAGGAACAAAGGGACCTTGGCGTGTGTGTCCATAGATCTCTGAAGGTGGAGGGGCATGTTAGTGAGGTGCTGAAAAAGGCATATGGGACACTTGCCTTTATCAATTGAGGCATAGATTACAAAAGTAAGGAGGTCATGTTGAAGTTGACCTTGGTGAGGCTACAGCTGGAGTACTGTGTGCAGTTCTGGTCGCCACATTATAGGAAGGATATGATTGCACTGGAGGGGGTGCAGAGGAGATTCACCAGGATGTTGCCTGGGATGAAACATTTATGTTATGAAGAGAGATTGGATAGACTTGGGTTGTTTTCATTGGAGCAGAGAAGGCTGAGGGGTGACCTGATCGAGGTGTACAAGATTATGAGGGGCATGGACAGGGTGGATAGGGAGCAGCTGATCCCCTTTGTTGAAGGGTCAGACACAAGGGTCATAAGTTCAAGGTGAGGTGCAGGAGGTTTAGGGGGTATGTGATGAAAAACATTTTTACCCAGAGGGTGGTGACGGTCTGGAATGTGCTGCCTGGGAGGGTGGTGGAGGCGGGTTGCCTCACATCCTTTAAAAAGTACCTGGATGAGCACTTGGCACGTCATAACATTCAAGGCTATGGGCCAAGTGCTGGTAAATGGGATTAGGTAGGTAGGTCAGGTGTTTCTCATGTGTCGGTGCAGACTCGATGGGCCGAAGGGCCTCTTCTGCACTGTGTGATTCTGTGATTCTGTGACATCTCTCCCTAGTTACAGGAGTAAAATCAGGGAGTGCAAAGGGTTGTGAAAATCTGGAATTCTCCCTCCGAAGAACTGTGGATAGTGGTCCATTGGTGCTTGGCTTGTATTCCCTTGAGTATAAGTAACTGAGGGGCGCCCAGGTCAAGGCATGTTGAGTGTTAAAAGGATTTCAGTGGCTGGATAGAGAGAAACGGTTTCCTCTGGTAGAGAAATGGAGGTGCAGGGGACACACATTAAGAATAAAATGAAGAGGATGTAAAGCGGGCTGCCAACTCATTCATGCCAGCTTTGCACAATGGCACAGAGTCAAGTTCTGCCCCAAAGCCCTTTCAGACAGCATCAAGCAAAAATTGTTTTAATCACTATTCATTGCGAATCTCACATGCAAAACTTTCTGGTAACATATTCATGGCAGCCTTTCTACATTTCTGTTTCTACACTTGGAACTCTGAATTAACTTCCAGTATCATTTAAATTTCATGCTCTCCAACAAGACAGTCTGAAAGACCAGGATCAATAAGTCCAAATGTGAGACCGACAGCAAATTTCGTCTGCAGGAAACACCACAGCACACACGCAAAATTACTTTTTATTCTTTCATGGGATGTGGGTGTCGCTGGCAAGACCAGCATGTGTTGCCCATCCCTAATTGCCCTTGAACTGAGTGGCTTGCTGGGCCATTTCAGAGGGCAGTTAAGAGTCAACCACATTGCTATGGGTCTGGAGTCACATGTAGGCCAGACCATATAAGGAAGGCAGATTTCCTCTGCTAAAAGGAACTATTGAACCAGGCGAGTTTTTACAATGACCGTTCCATAGACTCACTTCATATTCCAGATTTTATTAGTTGAATTTAAATTTGACCAGCTGCTGTGGTGGGATTTGAACCCATATCCCTGGACCATTAGCCTGAGCCTTTGAATTACTAGTACCAGTAACATTACCACTACACCACCCTCTCCCCAAAATTGCTACTATATTCAGATAAAACTTACCATTGTCTGGGGTGGGAGCACCCTGTGGCTATTGTCATTTTGTACTGCAAGCATTCTATTGTTCTATTAAGGCCAGGCCTCACTTACATGGGATTGGTGCTGGTGGGCATCTCATCGATCAAGAGGTGGGAGGCTACCCAAGAAACCCAGTGGCTTTATTGCAGAGCCAAGCCAGAGTTTGGGAGTTAAAGGGAGAGGCTATCATGATAATGGAGGGACAAAGGGAGGAGTGAGATGGGGTAAGGTTTTGTTGGGGGGAGGGGTTGGAGGAGCATTCATGCAGTGATCCCTTTAAGAGATGCCGGTTAGGTATGTTCTAACCAACGACTGGGAGTGCATACATTGTGTATGCTATAGGGTCTCACTCTGCGTTCTTTTAATAGGTTCCTATCTGAATGAATGGGCACTCTGGGTACTGTTCTTTGATGTGCAGTTGTGCCTTATTAAAAGCTGAGAAATGGTAACTTTATCACTCTTCAATATGGTGTGAAGACAGTTTCAAATCTGAAAACCTCTGGCGTATCATTGCTTTGGGTTTGGGCAGCTGACTTACATGGACCGTGAAAGGGTTTGTGTAGGGAATATAAGGGCCAGGGAGCAATACATGGTCCTGAATGTTGAGGCAGAGCTCAAACCAGATGGAAGGAATATCATCCAGAAACATGGGCCAAATCGCATGGAAGACAGAGATTAAAAAACAATTCATCAATGTCAATATCTGGAACACAAACTGGATAAAGAAATACTGCAGTGGAAGGTACATACTTGAAAAATACTGATACGACGTGCATTAACATCAACAGTCTTGGGACTGATTCATTTCCAGATTGTTTGCTGCCTGTTAATTTAGGTACACGCAGCAGGGGTCCAGGAGATTAAAATTCAAAATATCCCTGACAACGATTCAGCGCTGAAATATTGATCAGAATATAGAAAAATATGAGCTAAGTTTTGCTGCTTTATGCGTCGGTGTGTCAGAAGTTATCAGTGCTTCAATATGAGAAGCTGATTGTCCTGACATTGTGTTTATATATGAAACCTAGGTAAGTATAGCTAAATCGGTCAAGTGGAAAATGAAGGAGACTGTGCTTCAGGCAGGAGTTGTCAGCGAGGACAGGTCAGGAGATGAGGTCTGAGGCAGAGGTCAATGGGAGAAGTGAAGGAAGATGGCACCATGTGGCCTAACTAGGGACAGCTGCTCATTTCTTGCTCTTAGCCTGATGGATGTTTTCATTCAACTTCTCCAATTTTCTTCAGAACTTAGGAAATATGGGTAACAGGAGTAGACCATTCAGCCCCTCGAGCCTGTTCTGCCATTCACTTAGATCATGACTGGTCTGTATCTTAACTCCATCTTGGTTTCTTTTCCCCTAACAGCCTTATCTAATACAAAATATTACTGTCTCAATTTTGACATTTTCAACTCATTCCCAGCCTCGACAGCTTTTTGGGGGAGAGAGTTCCAGGTTTCCGCCGGTAATTTAGATTCCATGCTTTTCCTAAGCTCTGGATCTGTAACTGCTTCAGTTATTTGGCTTTTTAATTGTGATCTGCACTATGATCATAAGAAATAGGAGCAGAAGTAGGCCATTCAGCCCCTTGAGCCTGTTCCGCCATTCAATAAGGTCACGGTTGATCTGCTTGTGTTTCGAATTCCACTTTCCCATCTACCCCTGATAACCTTTGATTCTTTTGCCTGACAAGAATCTATCTACCCCTGCCTTGAAAATATTCAGCGACCCCGCTTCCACTGCCTTCTGAGGCAGAGTTCCACACCCACTGAGAGAAAACATTTCTCCTCATCTCTGTCCTATAAGGGCCACTCCTAATTTTAAAACAGTGCCCCTTGGTTCTGGACTCACCCACAAGAGGGAACATCCTTTCGACATCCACCTTGTCAATACTGTTCAGGATCTTGTATACTTCAATCAAATCACCCCTCACTCTTCTAAACAAGCCCAGTCTGTCCAACCTTTCCTCATAAGACAATCTGCTCAATCCAGATATCAAGCTGGTTAACCTCCTCTGAACTGTCTCCAATGCGTTTAGAAAAGGAGACCCAAGCTGCACACAATATTAGAGCTGCGGTCTTACCAATGCCCTGTATAATTGAAGCTCTCTGGACTCATTGCTGTATGGACTCTGGGTCTGTGTGTCAGATTGAATCTGCAGCACCCACAATTTTCCATACTCAGGTGAGATTTTAATCTTTTCCTTGTCCTTTATAGGTCTTACAGCTCTGCAGTCTTGGAGTGTTTATGGGTCTTTACGCTCTGCCTGCTGCTGCCACCATGTTCTGTCTTGAGTCTGAGGTCCAGATAGGGTTTCTTTAGGATTTGCCTGTCAGCCTAAGAATGCTACCATAGACTGCTATTCATAAAAACCATTCTTGTTTATTTACAGACCTATACATCTCAGTGCTCTACACAAGGCTGTACTTCCGCTCCCCATCATATCGCAATCCCTCTGTCATATGACACTGTATCATTATTACATCATCAGTTACATCAGTATCAAGTACTCCTGATATTAACCCTTTACTCTACAATGGTGACAATGAAACTGTCAAGGATTGTTGTATATATGCTTCAGGTTCACTAATGCCCTTTAGGGAGGGAAATCTGCCATCCTTACCTGGTCTGGCCTACATGTGACCCTAGACCCACAGCAATGTGGTTGATTCTTAACACTCTCTGAAATGGCCTGGCAAGCCATTCAGGTCAAGGGCAATTAGGGATGGGCAATAAACACTGGCTTTGCCAATGATGTCCACATCCCATGAAAAAAATTATGTTAATTATTTTGTTAAGATACACAGTTGAAGGGCATTGTTTATTTAAGTACTTAAAGCGCTTATAAAGAGAGACTGCCTTCCATGATCAGTGGGCATCATGGGGGCTGGAGTGCTTCCTCAGCCCCCAAAATGGCAATTTAATTTAATAAAGTTCCTTTAAAAATTGCCTCATTTGCTACAGTGCCCCTTTAAGGGGCTATCACTTTAATTTGACCTGTTTACTTTTTAATTTGCCGATTAGTTACAGGTGTACTCATAAGAGTATAAAGAGAAATTGTCTTCCGTGACTAGTGGGTACTGCAGGGGCTGGAGTGCATCATTAGCCATCAAAGTAACATTTTACTTTAATTTGATATGTTTTCTTTATGATTTTGTCTTTTATTGCAGTGCCCCTTTAAGGAGTTAACCCTTTTATTTCACTTGGTCATCGCTTAATTAATCTAAATTTTTGTTTAATCAAAAGAGTATAAACAGAGACTGCTGGGACACTGGGTTGGTGGTTAGGAATCAGGCATATGTAATGCTGCATTGTATAAATAAACCTGTTAACTGAGAAAAGCATTAGCGTCTAGTTTCATAGTTCACCAACTGGCTTGTGATTGATACAATTCACACCAAGTAGATGACTTGGAACAAACACCGGGGGGAGATGCGAATATCTTTTTGATGGAGCGAATTGTTACGATCTGGAAAACGCTGCCTGAAAGTGTGGTGGCAGTAGGTTCAGTAATAACTTCCAAAGGGGAGTTAGACAGATAACTGAAAAGAAGAAATGAGCTCAGTTACAGGGGAAAAGGAGGAGTGTTGCGCTAATTGGATAGCTCTTTCAATGAGCCAGCACAGGCACAGTGGGCTGCATGGCCCCTTGCTGTATTGTAAGGTTCTAAGACTATTCTACAGATGGAGCCCAGACAACGTATCTTGGTACAAAATCAAAATACTGCAGATATTGGAAATCTAAAATAAAAACAAGAAATGATGGAAATGCTTAGCAGATCAGGGCAGAGAGAGAGAGAAACACAAGAGTTAACATTTCAGGTCAATGAGATTTCACCTCATTTGCAAGCAAGAAGCTTTATTGATCCTGATATAGTTACAGTCCTTACATAATATGCAGGGACTGATGAAAGGTCATTGACCTGAAACATTAACAATGAATCTGTATAGGCTGGTATTCCGGAGTGAGAAAGAGCAAAGCTAAAGCTTAATTGTCTCTATATCCAACATACATTGACAAGGCTTTTTCAGTTCAATTGCAGTCAGGAGCTGGAAGCCTAACCCATTTAACTCCTTTCCTCAGCCCAGGGCACTGAGAAAGATTCTTGACTGCCTCCCCAACTGTGGTCAGGTCCGTGGACAGGCCAATCATTACATTCCTCTCCCGAGGTGAGGTGAGAGTGACTGCCCTTGACATCAAGGCAGCATTTGACTAAGTGTGGCATTAAGGAGCCCTAGCAAAATTGAAGTCAATGGAAATTGGGGAAAACTCTCCCTTGGTTGGAGTCATACCTAGGACAAAGGAAGATGGTTGTGGTTGTTGGAGGTCAATCATCTCAGTCCCAGGATATCACTGCAGGAGTTCCTCAGGGTAGTGTCCTCAGCCCAACCATCTTCAGCTGCTTCATTAATGATCTCCCTCCCCAACCCCACATCATAAAGCACGAAATAGGGATGCTCTCTGATGATCGCACAGTGTTCAATACCATTCGAGACACTTCAGATACTGAAGCAGTCCATGCCACATGCAGCAGCAGCTGATAAGTGGCAAGTAACATCTATGCCACACAAGTTCCAGACAATGACCATCTCCAACAAAAGAGAATCTAACCATTAGCCCTTGATGTTCAAGGGCATTGCCATCATTGGATCCCCCACTATCAATATCCTGGGGTTACCATTAGCCAGAAACTGAACTGGACTAGGCAAATAAATACTCTGGCTACAAGAGCAGGTCAGAGACTGGGAATCATGCGATGAGTAACTCATCCCCTGACTCCCCAAAGCCTGTCCACCATCTACAAGGTATAAGTCAGGAGTGTGATGGAATACCCCCCACTTGGCTAGATGAGTGCAGCTCCCAAGACATTCAAGAAGCTTGCACCATCCTGGACATAGCAGCCCATCCACCAACTTAAACATTCATTCCCTCCACCACCGATGCACAGAAGCTGCAGTGTGTACCATCTACAAGATGCACGACAGCAACTCGCCATGCCTCCTTAGATAGCACCTTCCAAACCACAACCCCTACCACCTTGAAGGATGCATTATAACTCTCTACCACCTTAGCTCCGTTCCTTCACTGTCCCTGGGCCAAAATCCTGGAACACCCTTCCTAACAGCACTGTGGGTATACCTACATCACGTGGACTGCAGCGGTTCAAGAAGGCAGCTCACCACCACCTTCCCAAGGGCAATTAGAGATGGGCAACAAATGCTAGTTTTACCAGCGATGCTTACATCCCTTGAACAAATAACAAAAAACCCACAGCATGGTTACTCACTGAAGGAACCGTAATGTTTATTGTTAAAACAGCTGTTCATCTCTAACATCTTCCATTTCTATTGAAAGATCATCGAACTAAAATATGGGGAGTTCGGGGGGGACACCAGTTCTAATCCACTCCTCCCACCAGAGAAGAGAGTTGTGAGATTCAATGCTGATTTAATAACTCAACTAGTTTTACACTTCATTGAAGATCTGTTAGATTTCCTGTCTGGCATGTTGGGTTAAAACTCTGCCTTCCCTCTAACTCTGTTTCTTTCTCCAAAGAAGCTATCCAATCTGCTGAAGGTTTCTGGCACTTTCTGTTTTTATTGCAAATATTAATTCATTAATTAATAATACAAATAACTTAAAACTCACACTGGACTTTTTCTTTGGCTCAGTGGTCCCACTATTTACTGCAGGTTTTTGAGGAGCGGCGAGGGAGGTGTTTTGACTCAATAGCGTGTGTCTCTTGCTTCCCCATTGAAAAGATGGCCTGATTGACAGGCTTGGCTCCCTGTCAGGTGGGGAGCACTCCTGAGGAGGCCGCAGTCCAGGAGGAGATAGGGAACCTGCAGCTGGGCTAGTGGGAGAATGGGAGTGCCTGGGACTTGGTGGGAGTGAGGGCACAGTTGGGTCAGCAATCCTTGTGGAACTTCCTTCCGATGCCAGGACGAAGATTGCAGTTCTGGACGGGTTTCCGATCCTTCATCCCAGGGGTGGTTCGATCTCAGAGGGGGGAGGGGGGAGCAGGGAAGAAATTCTTCACCTGGGGAGGGGTAGAAGGTCCAATTGCGATGCGAGGTCACTTGCAAACAAGGAAAAGAGCAAATGGTGGGCTGGTAGGTAGAACTCCTGCTCCTCTTGACCCACAAGCAGTGCTGGAAAGGCACATATCAGCCCCTTATCCAGCTGCTCCAGCCTCTCTTTAGCCATTGGGTTCCTGAGGCCTGAGAAAACCAACTGGCCAGTTTCAAAGCTGGAAGATAGGTTACATATGAGGCATCCAATCTCATTAAAATATTTCCTGCTAAGCTACCTCCTGGGAGGATGTCAGCTACCACCCCCATCGCATCTCCTTTTAAACCTGAAGTGGGTGGATTGAAGGTGGATTGGGATTGAGTTGGAAGTTTTTAAAAATTTAGCAGCCCTCACAAACTGTTCCCCGCCTCCCCACTCATTTTCAGGGTTAAAATTAGATTAAAATTAGAATTTGGAGGGAGATGCTGACATAAGGTAATGTCACTGGACCAGTAATCCAGAGGCCCAGGCTGATGCTCAGAGACATGGGGTTCAAATCCCACCTTGGTAGCTGGTGCAATTTAAATTCGATGAATAAATCTAGAATTAAAAGCTAGTCTCCGTAATGGTGCCTATAAAACCATTGTAGATTGTTGTAAACATCCATGTGGTTCACTAATGTCCTTTAGGGAAGGAAATCTGCCATCCTTACCTGGTCTGGCCTACATGTGACTCCAGACCCACAGCAATGTGGTTGACTCTTAAATGCCCCCTGAAATGGCCTGAGCAAGACGCTTAGTTGTATCAAACCACTAGGAAGTCTCCCTTCCTACACCAGATGGAGGGCAACAGTTCAAGCATCTTCTCAAGGGCAATTAGAGGTGGGCAATAAATGCGGGCTTAGCCAGCGATGCCCACATCCTGGGAACGAATAATGAAAGAAAAGTCAATATTTCACTTGCAGATGATTAACTGGGTGATCCAAAGTTTTATTCTTCCTGATAGAGTTACAGTACTTACATTATATTCAGGGTCATCATCCCAGGGTGTTCCACTGGTCCCTGTGTGACTGGTAGAAATTCTTCCTGGAGGACGTGATTAGAGATCTTGTTATCTCTTCTACTGTTGATGGCAGTGTCTCAGTGTCTTCTAACGGGACAGAGCTCTATCTGCCCCTCAGAAGGTAAATGCCAAGCCGGGCTGACCTCTAAGACGGATGTTCCCACTGCCCCCCATAGTCAGGGGTCAAAGTTTATGTGGGTCACCAATCTCTCAAGGATATATGAGGGTCCCGCGAATGAGCTCCTTGAGCTTGACTACGCTTCTCATCTTTCTTAAATTATTATCTTCAATGCTGGCAAAAGATCCACCTGGCCCATCAAATGAGATGTAACACCGCCCCCCCTCCCCCGCCACAATAGTACAAATCCCATCAAGTTCTAAGGGAGGTCAATGAATCAACAGGCTGAATTTTACTAGCCCTTTGGCGATGGCCTGGGAGGTGGGAAGGCTGGAAAAATGACGTGGGAAGGTGTGGTTTGGGAATCACAATATCTTCCCGCCACCATGCCATTTTTCCAGAGACAGGAAAGGTGTCAGATCGGCCACCTGCCGGGGACCCAATTTAGTCACTTCAGTGACCACCGAAGCACCTCCTCCTGCCTCTGCAGACATTTTTCCAGTGTTGGGAGGCCCTCGCCATGTGGTGGGACCACCAGGTACCTTTGCGACACCCCGTGGGTCTGAGGAGCGATGGCTGCCCCCGAGATAATGGCAGCATCTGCCCTCAGTCAGTGATCTCCCTCCCCCCTGTAACGCTGGGGCCTCCCTGCCTGGCCCCAGCACACCCAGACTTCACTCACCTCTCTTTGAGGGTGCATGGCCGTCGATGCACCCTCATCCTTCAGCTGCAGTTCCAGCAATGACCACTGCTCCTGGTGGCACTGTTGAGCTGTTGGCAGCTTTTGCTGGTGGGGGGAGGGATGGCGTTGGCCATCCTTCATAGAACTGCAACCCCTGGTGGCAGCCAGTTAGCTGACCACTGCTGATAAAACTCAATAAGTGGCCTCGACCTCCAGTTGTACTTCAACTGTTTCAGCATCTTTAGATTATTTACATCAGGAAGTAACCAAGCCTATTTCATCACTATTTCTGCCTTATTCATAAAAACTTTTGAGGCAAAATCACGTATTAAAATTATCACTTTTTCTAGAACTCAATGGTTTATCTACCATATTTTTAAACATGGTCTCTATGCTCAAACATGCAGGCTACATGCGAGCAGTTTGTTTTTTTAAATTCATTTATGGGATGTGAGCTTTGCTGGCTGGGCCCAGCATTTGTTGCCCATCCCTAATTGCCCTTGAGAAGGTGGTGGTGAGCTGCCCTCTTGAACCGCTGCAGTCCATGTGGTGTGGGTACACCCACAGCGCTGTTAGGGAGGGAGTTCCAGGATTTTGACCCAGCAACAGTGAAGGAGCGGCGATATATTTCCAAGTCAGGATGGTGAGTGGCTCGGAGGGGAACTTGCAGGTGGTGGTGTCCCCATCTATCTGCTGCCCTTGTCCTTCTAGGTGGTAGCGGTTGTGGATTTGCAAGATTAACATATAAATAGATTATTTGAAATTATTTTCTAATGACCCTGTTCCAGTGGCGTCTGAATGCTGGCATAAACTAGAACGTTAGTATATTCACAGACCATGAAGGTTAGTCAGAAATAAAAACAGAGAGTGCTGGAAAAACTCAGCAGGTCTGGCAGCATCTGTGGAGACAGAAACAGAGTCGATGGCCTAAATTTTCCAGTCCCGCCCACTGCGGGCATCGTCACGGGCGGGATGGATAATTTGACGGACAAGCAAAAGATCTGTTGACTTTGGGGCGGGCATTTCCAGTCTGGCCGTGGGAAGGACCGGAAAATCCCACCCAACGTTTCGAGTCTGTGTGGCCCTTCATCGGGTCAGGTTGGATCGAGTTGCCTCCTGACAAGCATGTTAAGCTAAATGGCCTAACTATGGGTAAAGCTTAAAAAAATACCCCAGGTCCTGAAAATAGTCACTCCAGCTGCCGAAGTGACTCAGTTTCTCAGTTTTCGGCTCGGGTGAGGAGGCGTCTTACCACCTCCTGAAAATTCCCCCACTCATCGAATTGTAAAATTGGGAGCGTCTGCATGTACCTGCTGTGCAGCACTCAAGAAACTGGCTGGCCGCGTCACATCTCTCCCTCAGTCCAGCAAGGCTCCCAAAATATTCCCACATGGACCAAAGCTACGCACAATTCTCTAAATGTGGTTTACATTTTGTGGTGTGTTTGTTGCAAATTGGTCGCCATGTTTCCCATTTTACAATGGTGACCATGCTTCAAATTCACTTCATTGGCTATAAAGCACATTTAGATGCCCTCAAGCCATGAAAGGCGCTATATAAATGCAAGTTCTTTCTTTGTTATTAGTAAACCTTCCTTGGAGTCCTATGACTTGTGGATTTATACACCCGTGTCTTTGTCTTACTGTGCTTTATTTAATGTGCTTTATATGTAGTAATATATACCAGCAACCGCATTTATTATTTTTAAATCCAGTAGCCACATACTGCTTTCCTAAATGTTGTACATGCTCAGTTGCTAAGTGGCTGTCAGTCTCTCTGACGGATAATCATTTTCTCTGAGATGTGCCAATCACAGCTGTGGCCGTCCACCATTACCAATGTCATTGGCCAATAGCATGGATTCCAGGCCCAATCAGAACGGCTGGTAGTGTCACTGAACTAGTAATCCAAAGGCCAGTCCTGAATTCAAATCTCACCATTCATTAAATCCAATTAGTAAATCTGGAATATGAAGCTAGTCTAGTCTCAGTAACGGCTATCGTCGATTGTTGTAAAAACCCATCTGGTTATGGCATGAAATCTGCCATCCTTACCTGGTCTGGACTACATGTGCCAGCATTTATTGCCCATCCCTAATTGCCCTTAACCTGTGTAGTGGCGTTCCTGTGTATCTGGTTCCTTGCTTTTTCAGGTGGTCGAGGTAACACGTTTGGAAGGTACCATTTCAGAGGGCAGTTAAGTCTGGAGTCACATGTAGGCCAGACTGGGTAAGGACGGCAGATTTCCTACCCTAAAGGGGATATTACCACTATGCCATTGTCACCCCTGACTCTTAACTGCCCTTGAAATGGCCTAGCAAGCCACTAGTTCAAGAGCAATTAGGGATGGGCAACAAATGCTGGCCATGAAAGGATAAAGAAACTCTTGTCATAGTTGGCCAATGTTGATTATTGCCTTCCCATCTTGTTTCCTATCACCTAGTTAATTATTAGTCCAATTGGCTGCTTATGTTCCTTGGGTCTCCTTGAGCTTTCATTTTGGTCAGGTCTCCATCAAGGGATGTTAAGTGCTTTTGAATGGTCAAAATATATGATAACCAATGCTTTTCCCTCAACTCTGATACCAGCCTCTGTGCTCACTGAGAGGCAGGGAGAGTGCACGGAGAGGGGGGTTAAACTCGGCAATACTCAAAATGAAAAGGTCCTGCCGATTTTAATGGTGGGAGTTCATTCCAATTTTTTCATCATTTCCCGCCTGGCAGCCCAACCCAGAGTTGGCAGGCTGTGACCTCCTTCTGTGCTGTGCGATTGTACTCTTCTAGATTTGCAGGGACAGCCTCCTGAAGAGGCTGGTAGCTGTGGGAAGACCTGCAGCGGGAGGCCACGGCCAGAGATCCCTGGCGTCGTGGTCCCCAACAAATTGGGAGAGGGGACGGAGGGTGAGATGAGGGGTTAGTGGAGGAGAGAGGCCATCAGAGAGGGGAGCGAGTGAAAGTCCACGGTTTGAGGGGGTGCAGGAAGGCTACTGCTGGAGGGAGTGAGATCGAGGCTTGGTGGGGCAGGTAGGGGTGGATGGTTGACGAGTGAGGCCAAAGGGAGAGTGTAGCAGCCCTGGCGACAGCCACTTAACTGACCACTGCTGACAAAATTCAATAAGTGGCCTTGACCTAGATTCATCCAGTTGTACTTCAACTATTTCAGCATCTTTAGATTATATACACCAGAAAACAGACAAGCTCATTTCAACACTATTTTTGCCTCATTCATAAAAACTATTGAGGCAAAATCAAGTGCTAAAATTATCATTTTTTCTGGAACTCAATGGTCTATCTACTACTTTATTTTTTAATTAAACACTGTCTCTATGTTTATACGCGTAGTCTAGATGCTAGCAGTTTGTTTCTTTATCCATTTATGGGATGTGGACATTGCTGGCTGGGCCAGCATTTATTGCCCATCCTTAATTGCCCTTGAGAAGGTGGTGGTGAGCTGCCTTCTTGAACCGCTGCAGTCCATGTGGTGTAGGTACACCCACAGTGCTGTTAGGAAGGGGGTTCCAGGATTTTGACCCAGTGACAGTGAAGTGATATATTTCCAAGTCAGGATGGTGATTGACTTGGAGGGGAACTTATGGGTGGTGGTGTTCCCATGTTCCCATTTAACCCTTCCAAAAGGGAGAGTGTAGCATAGGCCAGAAGGGTTAAATGGCCTCCTTTTGTGCTCCATGATTGTACAATACTAGATTTGCAGGAAAAGCCCTCTGAAGATGCTGAAAGGATTGGATACCATGGGATTGGGGGAGATGGAACTTCCATTTATACAGCATCTTTCAGACACTCACAAAGGTACTTTTGCAAAGTACATTTGAAGTTTAATTAAGGTAGCTAGGTCGTGAAATCTGACAGACAATTTACAGGCAGTAAGCTCCCACAAACAGCAATGTGATAAATGACCAATCATTTGGGGGTTTTTAATGAAGGGGGTGGATAAATATTGGCCGGAAAACCAGGAGAGCTCTCCGCACTTATTCAAATTATAGAGTTCACCAGAAAATCTAAACTGGGCATCAACTTGAAGTATTACCCAAAAGATAGCACCACTAACAAGACAAAGTTCCTTTAGAAAGACCTGTATTTATATAACGCTCTTCATGACATCACAAAACGCTTTACAGCCACGAGGTACATTGTGAAGTGTGCTCACTGTTTTAAGGTAGGAAACACGACACCTAATTTGTGCGCACAAAGTCCCACATGTGATAACGCCCAGATAATCTGTTTTTTGGTGATGCTGATTTAGGGATATATATGGACCAGGACACTGGGGGTGGTGGGGGGGGGGGGATCTCCCCTACTCTTCTTCGAAATAGCGCCAGGGGATCTTTTACATCCATCTGAGCAGGCAGGTGGGCCCTTTATTTAATGCTTCATCCAAAAAAAACCAGCACCTCCAACAGTGCAGCATTCTGTCAGTACTGCACTGGAGTGTCAAACCCTGGACTTGAACCCAGAACCTATGACTTAGAGACAAGAGTGCTACCAACTGAGGCACAGCTGAAATCTTAGCCATTTGCATTTTGGCCAAGTTAAAACAGCAACAATAGGGAGAGAGGCAGGATATATCAAGTCATGTGACAGGATGCACTAATATACAAGGTCCTATGTTTAATAGATCTGAGAAAGACCAGCACAGCTAGACAGATAACGATGGACATACATGCTTGAAAACTATTTCCCTTCTCTGGTTTCTCCCCCTTGTGTTCTGAAGGCACTGACTTATGCTGAGGTACAGCTATTTGGACAAGCTATCCATTGCCTTACATCTGTGTGTGAGCCCTGACAGTGCTGCTTGGCTGAAGAGACATCACAGCCAACACCTTTCACACCCTCACCTTGTGTGGTGGCATTCGGCAATGGAAAACCTGACTGATCCTTCTTCATCCCTCTGATGAGAAGCCCCGAAGCCAACTGTAGGCCCTTGGCTAATTTCTGCTAACTCGGCGCAGGCTGGGATCTGAACCAGGGCCTCTATGGCTTACATTGCCTCACATTCCCTCCATGGTCTCACCCCTCCCTCCAGACCTGCAACTGTCCGAGATCTCTGCACTCCTCCAATTCTGCACTCTGTGCATCCGCAAATTACATCACTCCCCTGTTGGTGGCCATGCCTTCAGCTCCCTGGGCCCCGAGCTCTGGAATTCCCTCTCTAAACCACTCCAGCTCACTACCTCTCTTTCGACACTCCTTAAAACTACCTCTGTAACCAAGCTTTTGGTCACCTAATACCTCCTTATGCGGCTTGGTGTCCAACATTGATAATCTGGGTGAAGTGTGAAGTGCCTTAGGATGTTTCAGTAGGTCGCAGGTGCTATTTAAATGCAAGTTGTTGTTGATCTCCACCAAACCATCAGAGTGGGATTTCTTTAATTAATCAAAACTATGATTCAAGGGCAACAGACTGAACAGCTTTAACAGAGGCACGTACATTTACTTACTGAACCAAGTTAAGAATATAGTGACATTTGGAGACTTGCTAAGTATAGATTGCAAACAAGTATTGATTTAATATATGCACTTATATACAGACTACCCACACACATGTAGTTTGTAAGTCCCTAATAAGGGCAGCACTGAGAGCTGTATACAGAGATTAGAAAGTCTCACTATTGGAAAGAAAGGAACAAGACAGAGAGAAAAGAAGGGGAAGAAGGAAAAGGCCTGCATTTATATAGTGCCTTTCACAACCACAGGACATCCCAAAACACTTTGCAGCCAACAGAGTACTAATGAAGTGAAGTCACTGTTTTACTGAATTTAACTACCAACATTCACTCAGACAGAAACATATGGTATCAACCTGACTCTCTGAGCAGAAGTTAATACCACCCCCCCACCACTACCCCCCACCACTACCCCCCTCCATAGTGAGTTTAGTGGGTGGGGGGGGGGGGAGTTAATCGGTAGGAGGGCGGCGAGGTAGGTACCTCACCACCTTCCTGCCTTCGCCCTAATTAAATCCATGGACGGCCTCCCCCCCACCCCGGCCCTCCCCTCACCCTGCCCCTCCCCCCACCCCGCCCCTCCCCTCACCCCGTCCCTCCCCCCACCCCGCCCCTCCCCTCACCCTGACCTCCCCACCCCCCCCTCCTTCTGCCGCCACCAACTGAGGCTTTTAAGTGGGCAAGTGGAGCCTGAAAACCAAATGCTGATGTGTTTGATTGCAGGCTCCTGGGGTTGGTGTGGGGGTGGTCCCTTGTTCAAGTGCGCGATCGAGGGACTAACATCGGCAAGCAGGCCAATGAAAGCCAACAAAAAAACAAAAACAGAATTACCTTGGAAAACTCAGCAGGTCTGGCAGCATCGGCGGAGAAGAAAAGAGTTGACGTTTCCAGTCCTCATGACCCTAGCTTCTGGAAGGGTCCAAGCAGATTGGATAACTGCAAGTGTAACACCACTATTCAAGAAAAGGCAGGAGGAAACTATGGGCCAGTTAGTCTAACATCTGTCATTGGGCAAAAGCTAGAATCCATTATTAATGAAGTAGTAGTAGTAGGACATTTAGAAAATCATAAAACCATCAGGCAGAGTCAACATGGTTTTGTGAAAGGGAAATCATGTTTGACAATTTTATTACCATTCCTGGAGGAAGTGACAAGCAGAGTGGATAAAGGGGAACCAGTGGATGTAGTGATTCCTGCACACGGGTCTATACACACAACTTTTAAAAGCTGACAGGGGTAGGCCTCGTACAGCCCCCTGGAACACGGAGGTGAGGGCTCTGTCCTTCTGCATGTTTTTCATGTGGCCAAGCACTTTGTACACATGACCAAGGCCTCTTAACACAGAATAATACAGAACCAAGACTGCACAAGCTCTGCTGCAAACCCTGCATCACAAAACACAGGGACAAGAGCAGGCTATTCAGCCTGTTCTGCAATTCAATTAGATCACAGCTGATCTGTACTTCAACTCCATCTACCTGCCTTAATTCTGTATCTTTTAACACCTAATAAAAACTTTAATGGTACATTTGGTTTGACAATGCTCTTTTGAAACAATTTGGGATGTTTTATAATGTTAGAGCCTCTATCATGCGGGCTGTTGGTGTTACTGAACAAAAATATCGGCAAGCGATTTTAACCTAACCTTTGGAGCACAGGAACAAGTTGGGGGGGGTTGGGTGGCATTCAGTCTCCCCAATTAGATTGATTAGCTCATGGCTGATCTGCGCCTCAGTTCCATTTTCCCACCTTCGTTCACATCTCCTGTTATCCTAACCTAACAGAAATATGTTGCTCTCAGCCTTCAAAGCTCTGATTGTACAAGCATCCCAGTTCCTTGTGCGAAAAAGTGCTTCCCGGTTTCACTCCTGACTTCCCTGAATTCCTAATTTTATGTCCCCTTGTCCTTGATTCACCCCCACCAACCAGAGGAAATGGGTTCTTTGTAACTGTCTTATCAAATCCCTTTGTCATGTTAAACAACTTGATTAAATGACCCCTCACTCTCCGAAACCCAGGGAAGTGCGAGCCAAGATTATGCATCCTGTTGTTCTAAATTAACCCTCTCAGCCCCAGTGGCATTCTGATCATTGGTATTCCGAACAAAATGAGCACCCATCCAGACAGTCCCACAAGTGTTTGACTGAAAAAGTGAAAGCGCGTCTGTCGAAGCAGTCAGTCAGAGAACAGCACACTAGGTATAAATAAATCAACCAGTGTGGAAATTAGCAGCATCATGCGATACTTACTTGTGTGTCTCAGTCGCTGGCGCTAACCGTTGGTTCCAATTTTCCTCAAGGGGTGTAGTGTGACCCTAACATGCTTAGAAATAGAAATTCAACCTTGGAATGCCAGCCTCAAGCCTCCACCAGGGCTTTCATTGTTAGAGATGCCCATGCTGCTGTCTTGTTCAAAAGTTCAGTGTCCTCAGCCCAACCATCTTCAGCTGCTTCATCAATGACCTTCCATCCATCATAAGGTCAGAAGTGGGGATGTTTGCTGATGATTGCACAATGTTCAGCACCATTCGCAACTCCTCAGATACTGAAGCAGTCCATGTCCAAATGAAGCAAGGACTATATCCAGGCTTGGGCTGATAAATGGCATGTGACATTTGTGCCACACAAGTGCCAGGCAAGATTCACCTCCAACAAGAGAGAATCTAACTATCTTCCCTTGGCATTCAATGGCATTATCAGCACTGAATTAGAATTTCTGGTCGTCACTAATGACCAGGACCAGCCATTTAAATACTGTGGCTACAAGAGTAGGCCAGAGGCTTGGAATTCTGAGGCAAATAACTCATCTCCTGACCTCCCAAAGCCTGTCCACCATCTACAGGACCCAAGTCAGGCGTGTGATGGAATAGTCCCCACTCGCCTGGATGAGTAAGTGTAGTTCCAGCAACAATCAAGGAGCTCAACCCTGCCCACCACAAAGCAGCCCACTTAATCAGCACTGCCTCCACCACTTTAAACACTCACTCTCTCCACCACTGATGTTCAATGGCAACAGTATGTATCATCTAAAAGATGCACTGCTGCAACTCGCCAAGGATCCTTCGACAGCACCTTCCAAACCTGCAGCCTCCCTGGGGGATGGGAGGAGAGAATTTTTTCATATCCGTGATCTTGGTTGAAATTTGTTAAGTGTTGTACCGCGTCCTCCAGTCCTACACTCATTTTCCAAGTAAGATCACCATGGCCCACATTTACCTGAAGTTATTGGGTTGTACTTGCTGTTGACTGGCTACTGCATTACAGGGTGTGATGGGTAGAGCAAGATTATTTTTCAGTATTCATTTGCCAAATCGAGGAATTCGCCAAAATATTCTGAAAATTAATTAGCAAGCTTCAGTACTCAAACCCGTCAGCCTAAAAAGAAATGTTTGCACAGAGTTAGCAAGTGCTTGATCCAGTCAGCTTCCCTCTGTGGCACACATTAGACTTTCGGATTCACGCCCCCGCCACAGGGCAAGAGATCCTGTCATCACGACTGGAACATTCAATATATGTCGATAAAATGATGCTCATTGCACAAAACTAGTCAACAAACCCTATGACTGAAGTTGCACAAAACTGAATTCGTGTTGGCTGACACAATGCAACGATCATTATTGAAATGATGTAAATTGGACCATTGATTTGAACTGGCACTCGGTGAGCCCCATCTCTGATTATAACGGCTGCCTTTGTGACTTACCTCAGGGTACCTCAAGGTACGGAATTAGGTCCGATTCATTAATTTGCTGTTAGGCTCTCAGGGGAAAATCTTGGATGATAGTTTGGATGCCAGTATATTCAAACCAAAGACCACAGTCACCGTTTTGATATTTAAAATATCTTTGTTCATTTTTTAAAGTTTTTCTTGAGCCATGCCCAGTTCCTTGACCAGGTTAATGGGAAGGGAACAGTTTCTGGTCCCATTCCCTTCTAGCCCAGGACTTGAGACTGCCCTGGGAGGGTGCTTGAATTTAATACAGATTGATATCTCCTCGTGCACTCCTCAGGTTTGTCTGGATTGGAATTCACCCAGTACAGCTCTGTACATGTAGTGATTGAAGGTATTATCTTTCCTACTGCCTATTAGGGGTCATATGATTGTCCTGACAAATGAGCCCTAAGCGCGGGTAATCCGCAGATCTTTCCAGTTGTGGACCTGGGTTCAAGTGCGTAGCTTCTAAAAAAACTCTGTAATAAAGTTTATCTGGTTCAAGTAGAAACCTGTCCAGTACATCAAGTTCATTACATTTGGCAATGAGGGTAAAATATCTCCAACGCTGCACCTCGCCTTGTGAATGTGAGTACATTAGTTCTTAAGAAAAAAGAAAGTGTACTGGCCAATCATACCGCTATTCAGCAGAATCGACCCTTATGATGCATCTATGGAAGATTGGAGACAGTATGTAGAGCTCCTTGGCTTTTATTTCGTGGCGAATGAAATTACTGCGGGAGAGAACCTGGAAGAGGTTTTAGGAAGATTTTTGGGGGCTAGTGTACAATTGAAGAAAGAGAAATGTACATTCCAAGCGCCAGAAGTCACTTATCTGAGTCACCGAATGGATGCCAAGGGGTTGCATCCAGTAGAGGAGAAAGTTAGGGCAATCAAAGAGGCACCCTCTCCTACCACTGTCACTGAAGTCAAACCTTTCTTGGGCATGATTAATTATTATAGCCGCTTCTTGCCAAACTTGTCAACAATACTAGCACCTTTACACTTGCTACTGAAAAAGAATCATCGTTGGTCATGAAATTGTGAAACTTAAGAAGTTATTACACTCATCATGTCTAATGGTACATTATAACTCATCAAAAGAATTAACATTAACCTATGATGTGTCTCCTTATGGTGGGGAGCGGTGTTATCACACAGAATGAAAGTTAGTTCCGAAAGGACAATTGGCCAAGTGTCCTGAACCCACTCTGCAGCCGAGAAGGGTTATCCACAACTTGAAAAAGAAGGTTTATCAGTAATATTTGGAGTGATCAAAATCCACCAGTATCTACATGGACGACATTCCACCATTGTGTCAGACCATAAACCATTAATGGGTTTATTCAGTGAGGATAAAGCCATTCTGCCAATAGCCTCAGCAAGAGTACAACGTTAGGCTTTGATATTATCTGCGTATGAGTATACTTTTATGCACCATCCTCGTGTGCATGTTGCAAATGCAGGTGCTCTCAGTCATCTTCCGTTACCAGATAGTATAATACATGCTCCAGTGCCACAAGAAGTTGTCCTTGGGCTGAATTTCTTGGACTCTTCGCCAGTGTGTGTGAAGCAAATAAGGAATTGGACAAACAGAAGATCCAATTTTGTCAAAAGTCTGAAACATTGTATTGCAAGGGTGGTTGAATTCACCAGCGCCTGAGGAGATGAGACTATTCCTTGCTCATAAATCAGAGTTAAGTTGTCATGGTGGAATCATGTTGTGGGGATCAAGAGTCATCGTCCCTTCGCAAGGAAGTGAACCACTCGTGACAGAGCTTCACAATCCACGTCCAGGCATATTGAAGATGAAAATTCTTGCACAAAGATATGTCTGTGGCCAGGCATTGACAGTGACATTAAAAATATGGTCAAGCACTGTCTCCATTGTCAGCAACAACAGAAGTTGCCTGTTTCAGCTCCACTGTATCCGTGAGAGTGGCCAGGTTGACCCTGGGTTAGACTATATATTATGTAGGTCCATTTTTAGGTACCATGTTTCTATTGATTGTCAGCGTGCATTCTAAGTGGATGGTTGTGTATGAAGTGAGATCACCGACATTGTGTGCAACTATTGAAATACTGAGTCAATGTTTTAGTATACGTGACCTACCGGAAGTCATTCTTTCGGATAACGGTGTTGTCTTTACCAGCACAGAATTTCAGAGATTCATGAACTTAAATGGAATTAAAACATATTAAAACAGCACCATATCACAGAATCACAGAATCACAGTGCAGAAGAGGCCCTTCGGTCCATCGAGTCTGCACCGACACGTGAGAAACACATATCATCCCTCATCAAATGGGTTAGCTGAAAGAGCAGTGCAAACTTTCAAATCTGGAAGGAAGAGGTTATCAGGAGATATTCCAGAAACTCAGCTTTCCCACTTTCTTCTCAATTATCATATGACGTCTCATTCAGCTACGCGTTCAACACCGTCTGAATTATTGATGAAACGTTGCTTACGTACAAGGTTAAGTCTGGTGTTTCCAAACTTAGAGGGGAAGGTAGAGAAGGATCAGAGTCATCAAAAATTGAATCACAATATTCATATCAAAGCTCAAAGGTTTACTGTAGGCGATACAGTTTTCATGCAGAATATTGGACATGGATCTAGTTGGGTTCCTGGTACAATTGTCTCAGAAACTGGTCCCTTGTCCTGAAGCTGATTGTTTGAAAACATCCAAGGAGTAGAGAGACATTCCAACAACCAGCTATTTCGCCTGTAATTACTGTCGAACCATTAATCCCTGCGGTGACAGATTGGTCTAGAATCGGCTTGCCTGATGTCTCTGTAGGATTGCCTAATCCTGAACTGCCACTTTCTAAGGATGTACCTGATGCTGCAGTTCCTGATCATGTCGATCCGGTGGGAGAACCTCAATTGGTAGAGCTACGCCGCTCTAACCGAATTAGAAAACCACCTCAGAGATTTAATCTTAAATCACCTAACCTGTACATATGCATATTTTGTGGATTAAAATGTTCTTCGTAGATAGGAAATGTAAAAAAAAAACTAAAGGGGGAGGAAATGTTGTGATTGAAGGTATAACCTTTCCTACTGCCTATTGGGGGTCATGTGATTGTTCTGGCAACTGACCCCTACGCGCGGGTAATCTGGAGGGGGAGGGGGTGGTGGAGCTTTCTAGCCGTGGACCTGGTTCAAGCATGTAGCTTCTAAAAGAGCTCTGAAATAAAGTTAACTGTTTCAGGTGGAGACCTGTCCAGCACATCAAATTCATCACACTACATGGCCACACATCTAACCAACTGTGAGATGGGGGCTGCCTGAAAGACGCTATGGACGTTTTTAAAATTAATTCTCAGGAGGTTAGAGTTGCTGGCAGAGCCGGGACTTATTCCCCATCCCTACTTACCTTGACAACTGAACGGCCACTTCAGAGGGCAGTTAAGAGTCAACCATAATGGTGTGGGTCTGACCAGGTGAGGACAAGTTTCCTTCCCTAAAAGCAGTAGTGATGGCGTTGACTTTTCACCACAATCCAGCCACTTCTCTGGCGCCACCTTTTTTATTTCCAGAACTCATTTTTAAAAAAAAACTGAACTCAAATTGCCAATGTGAGCTTCAAACTCATATTCTCTATACAATTTGTCCAATTCTCTAACATCACTGGTCCGCTACTATAGCAGCTATACCGCAGTATCTTCTGGTTTTCAAGCAGCGTAGCCTAACACTTTCATTTTTTTAAACCTAACTACGTTTTAAAAACACATTACGAAATGTGGTCAGCTCGGAGAATTTGGTGTTGTTTATAAAGAGCTGAAACCTTGTTGAATGGTGCTGAGTTGGTAATGGTTTTGTTGACAGTCTTTGGAACATGATCTTTCAGGAGCTTAAATTGTACAAATTCCGGAAATTCCAGAATTCTGGAAATCCTACACCTTGATGATAACTGCTCCTTTATTAGTTAGTTAGGCATCCCGTCCATCTTGATGATGATGGGCTGTGCCCAGGGGTCTGAGTCACTTCTGGATTGGACACTGTCAGTTGTAGCTGGAGAGGGCAATTTGTGTGTGGCAGCGCCTTTCACAGCTGGCACAGATGACTAGCGCTGGCCGAAGTCGGCTAATGTTTTTTTTCCTGCTGGTGGAGTCTCCTTTATGCCATCTGACCATTTCTTTTGCCCCCTGATTTTTCCAGCCTTTCCTGACTGCTTGTCTCCAGGCACTCGGGCCAGCAGTGAGGAATTCCCCAGCACCGGCTCCAATCCCGGTCAACTTGAAGTCTCTTTGCGGACATCCTTGTATCATAGATGTGGATGGCCTGTTGGTTTCGTGCCAATAGCAAGCTCGCCATAGAGCATGTCTTTGGGGATGTGGCCATCACCCATTTGACTCACATGACCCAGCCACTGACTCAAGAGAGCAAACATGCTGGGGATCCCTATATGCTGGGTGTGCTTCCACGTTTAATGCTTCACATACTGAATGGGCCAAAGGACTTTGCAAAGGACATTGCAACTGTGACCATGTTGTATTTTTTTCTCCTTGACGCTTCTGCCGAGTACAATTATTCTGTACAATTAATTGTTCCGTCCTTCCCTAACACCTCTCCCTCATGATGCAGTCCTGAATCTTCAAACTCAGCCAGAGCATTCCCAGTAATGGCATTTCTTTCCTCCTACACTCCGAGGTCGCCCAAGCATCTACCCTGACCCTCATCCTCTTTCCTACCTACATGTTACTTAATGAAGTGCTCCATGAGTCACAACATTCTCCAGCTCAACACGAGGAAGGTTGAAGCCATTAGTCTTTGGAGCCTGCCACAATCTTCACTCCCTTCAGCCCCCTCCACTGCCACCCTCTCAGGCTAATCCGGACTGATTGTGGTGCTGATGTCTTGTCTGACCTCGAGTTAACTTTTAAACACCTCACCCCATCCTTCACTATGAATGTTTCCGTCAATTGTAACACTTGAATTGTTACAAGGGTTTAGACTTGAATAGAATAAATAATCAATCACGCTGGCAAAGATACAGGGTTATAAAATTCTTGAACTAATTTTATTGAGCGATGTTTCAAAATCACAAGGATATGAATAACACACTGAGAGCTGATGAACAGACGAATAACATCATGCAGGGATCATCAATGAAAGATAAAACTTGCAACTCACTTCTTTCAATTCAGCTGTGTCCTCATTTTATAACTACCCACAGAAATGTAATCTTCCCAATCCAGTTCATGTTTTACCTTTTAAACTATAGCGCAATTGGCCCCTTTCCTTCAGTTCCCTGTCTTACTTTAAACTATGATATCAAAAGTTTACATTCCTGGTTGTCTGGATGATACCCCAAAGCTAAATCTTCCACCAAGTCCCCAGCCTTGCCCCTCAACCTCTTTATCTCTTTGCTTTAATCCACAGAAAACCTACTGGTCTCTTTCACCCAGGCCTTCTGCCTTTAACTGAACCAGGAGGCTATAGGTTACATGAATGATGGTCACAATACCCTTGTCCCAGTTCACACATGGAATGCTGATCAGATGCCCAGGGCAAAAGACGTGTTGGCTTATATCTGGCTGTACAGGAAGGAACAAAGGAAAGGTATGTCTTTCTTATACCCCTCTGTACATGCGTTCAAAACCTGTAGCGATCAGGGATTGGTTACTCTCTGCTTAGTTAACCCTGTGAGTGGCCAAAGGTGATGTCACCCCTCATGGACAGAGTCCCTATGAACTGTTACAAAATGCCCTTGTTGATTGTTTCAAGACCTCACAACATTCCATACATTTTATAAGCATCACACAGGTGCATCTTCACATTGTTTCAAGGCTTCCCGTTCCCCTGATGATCCTATGAAATCAGAAGAAGTTTCAAGATTTACTTAATGAGGTCTACCCTGTTAGCATCTTGATAATCATAGGTATTGGTACCATTGAAATGTTTCCTGACCCCTTATAATTACAGGTTCCCAGTCATTTGATTGCTTATGTCCTGCCTGTATGAGTGCAGACCATTTCATACTGATTTTCTGTTAAGTGCTTGCTTCACAGGTGAATTGACCTTTATCATTTTTTCACTCACTTAACCTTCGTGTTCCCACAAAGATCGCACTACCAAATTCAATAGTGGCCAATTTGACTTAACCCGATGCTGTCGTATTCTCACAGCACAACAGGGATAGCTGTAGTCACAATGCAGTCGAAAATTAATGCATTACGTTATCATTTTGATCTTTTCAGTCCATATTACACTATTTCTGCAATATTACCCATTCCCATTTCATCCCAGCTCCCTTAGACCCTTATTCATGTATTTATTACCTGTGGGTTCAACAATTCTAGTGATTGGTTTGCTGCCTCCCATCTATTAATTCCATATTGTTCAAAACACAAATGCACTGAGTCCTGCTTGTGTGGGCCACTCATTCACACTTCCCTTCAATGTCTCTGGGTCCCCCAACACCTTTAACTTGACTTGCTTTGTCTGCAGCTTCAGTAACCTCCTCTACGTCTCACCTAACTCTTGCTCGCTGCTCATTTTGTGAAGTGTCCAGAGGAGTTCCCTTACATGGCAACTGCTCTGTAAATGGAAGCTGCCATTGCATCACCAATCAAATTGTTAAAAATCTAGAAAAAAGCCTCAAGGCATTGTGACTGAGGGGAAAATAAAATGGTCACAGCCCGACAAGGAGACATTGGGAGGGATAACCAACAACTATGTCAGAGAGGGTCTTAAAAGAGAAAAAAAAAGGGCGGGAGGAGAAGTCAAGATCATTTACGAAAGTTATTGTCGAGTGTGGGGCCCAACTAGCTGAAGGCACGGCTGCCAGTAGTGGGTGGTGTCCCGAAGATGACCGAGTCAGGGAAACGCAGGGTTCGGGCTGGGTTGCAGAGATGGAGGAGTCAACAGAGACAATCAGGGGTGATATGATGGAGGTAAGATTCAAAAGTCCTTTTCCTGACACCTCCTTGTCAGTGTTAGGTTTGTACTTTGCAGCCAAGCAGCTGCACTATGCTGTGTGTGCAATCATACTGATTTATTATAGGCATGGGGCTGTTCATGGATAAATAGCTACAATAACATTTAAATAACTTCAAAAGATGAATGAGCAGTAAGAAACAATCAGAAATTCAAACGGTAGTTTAAAAGCAGCTCCCAACATAAATGGGACGAGGAGAATATTGATTGTGCACATTAATAGTTTCTTCCAATTACAAATTGATTTATTTCCATTCCCGCTCCCGCCTTGCCCACCACTCTTAGCTGATGTTAGACAGCTTGTAATACAGATGAGCTAACCATGCAAGCTACTGTGTAAGGATTTCAGATACTGCTAAGGTTTCTCATAGGGGGAAACTCATTCATTGCCAGTTTCAGTTTGTTGTCATTGCAGGGTTGCATCGTTAATAAGATCAGGAGTATCTCTCAAACCCTCAACTCCACCATAGAGCTGTAGGAAAATTATGACACAGGAAGAGGCCATTCAGCCCATCGTGTCTGTACCAGACAGTCAAGGGCACCCCTGAACTCCCCTCCAAGCCAGACACCATTCTGCCTTGGACATAAATCATTGTTCCTTCAACCGCCACTAAGTGAAAAACCTGGAACTAGATCATGAGCTTCCTTCCCAAAATGAAACGGTTGGATTTTTGCAACAATCTGAGAGCTTCGTGGACACTCTAACCATTGCCAGCTTCCTACCTCCCACTTAGGGGAGATGGTGATGTAGTGGTAATGTTACTACATTAGTAATCCAGAGGCTCTGGCACATGGGTTCAAGTCCCACCATAGCAAAGAATTTGAGTTAGTTAAAATCTGGAATATTGTGTATAAAACTATCATTGATTATCATTAAAAAATCCCATCTGACCCTTTAGGGAAGGAAATCTGCTGTCCTCACCTGGTCTGGCCTACATGTGACTTCAGCCCCACAGCTATGTGGTTGACTTTTAACTGCCCAATGAAATAGCTGAGCAAGATACTCAGTTCAAGGGGTAATTAGGGATGGACAACAAATGCTCTCTCCTTGCCAGCAATGCGCATGCCTCATAAAATAATTTTTTTTTTAATAATTGTATTCAAGCTGCCATGTGTAGGGAGTAGTTGAGGCAAACGGCAAAGATACTTTTCAGGGGAGGCCAGATAAACACATGAGGGAGGAAGGAACAGACAGATGTGCTGATGGAGTGAGATGAGGAAGGGTGGGAGGAGGCTCATGTGGAGTATAAACAGCACAGGTGCCCTCACAGGCTGAATAGCCTGTTCCTACAGTGTACATTTTGTGTAATTCTCCAACTGTGCTCATGCACTCTAGCAGAATAGAAAGCATCATGTCTGAATAGTAGAAATTTGAAATACAAACTCCCTGGGATATGATACAATTCCAATGCCATAAATGCATAATAGATTTCAATCGAGTCAGGGAAGTAGGAACAAGGCAACTTGAAATCAAAGTGACAGAATGCCCACTGGCCAGAGAGGAGCAGCCATTAGCTTGCGAGGCCAACCTTCATGCAATTTGATGCCATTTTTTAGTGGTATCATGAAGCAATAAAACCCAGGCAACAATCTGTGAATTCTCATTGTGACAGTATCTGGGAGTCACTGAAAGCAAATGACATATAGAATGAAAACGGCCAGTGTTGCTCTTGGCAAAATCGTCTTAATACAAAAATCACTTCTCACAGCCAGAAATGCATCCAGGCACCAACAAGGATCTGTTCCTCCTAATGTGTCAACCTTCTTTCGGGTTAAATCCCATTTTAATGAGAGCAATAGCACAGCATTCAGAAAAATCGACGTTCCGGACCAACACAACATGACGCGCATTGACAGTCACTGAAGGCCATTATGTTTTTAGCCACATTGCGAAGGTTAAAAGCCATAGACCCCTTGCTGTCTTCAACCCTGCTTTGCATTTCATCCCATGCCAAGCAAAATTAAAATGTAGCTGCTTGCTACCACAGGCTTTGGCACTCTGGTAAGGGTGTCACATTGAGCAGGAGAACATTACTATCTTGTGGAACAGGTTTTTGTGTTACAGACCCATTTTTCCCATGTGAAACAATGTTTGATTAGCTACTAAATTCATGCAGGATCTAAATAGTTCAGCGCTAGCATATGCTGGATGTTGATTGTGACCAGCTAAGGAAGGTTGCTGAGAGATCGCTATGTCTGAACAATAACTGTTTATTGGACGAACGTTAACTATTTACAGCTATACAAGAACAGGTATTACTCAGTCTAAGT
Source organism: Carcharodon carcharias (assembly GCF_017639515.1). Classification (NCBI taxonomy): domain Eukaryota; kingdom Metazoa; phylum Chordata; class Chondrichthyes; order Lamniformes; family Lamnidae; genus Carcharodon; species Carcharodon carcharias. The sequence continues at coordinate 19,565,667 of NC_054469.1, forward strand.
CATGGGCTTTCTCCTTCTACACTCTTGGTCATGTGACTCCCTCTGACATCATCATGTGGATGGCACAGTTTCTCCAGGCCCACACATTAACTCTTTCAGCCCTGAACACCCTAATACTACTTCTCCCCCCAAGTCTTTGTCCATTTATATTTTTACATTTATATTTACATACTACCCCTTCTACTCCCAAGTCTCTGACTTCATTGGTTTAATCGGTCTGGAGCTTTCATGCCTCTCCCTGATCGTGTCCTCGTGAGTCCTGGAAGATCGTCTCCCCTCTGACTTCTTAGCTTTGACGTGGTTGGTCTTCGGTAAGAGATGCAGTATCTGGTGCATTGTCAGTTTGACTCTCAACATCTGGCTCTCCCAAAGTATAATGGAAAACTCTCCTTGAGGAATGAGGGCAAGATTTCTCCTGTTCCTTCTCATCGTGCCTTCCGGTGTATGTATCAAGTGAGATCATTGTTGATCGCCATCCCTTTGGATGATAATACCTTCTCTAACTAAGACTGACCCAAACCTTCGTTCAGCCTGGGCCGGTTTCTGGTGTGGAGCCTCCTATTGTGAGTGGGAGTTTGTTGTTTTCTGTAGGACTGCTTTTGGTCATGGACCTTCTGATAGTCCTGGACTGCTAACCCTGGGATTACTTTCTTGGGCAGCACGTGAACCCAAGTACAAATCTTCTGCCCATTAGTAGCTCTGACGGTACCAATTCATATTGCAGTGGAGTGGACTGATATGTCAAAAATGTCATTGGAAAATCCTCATTCTTCTTCAAGAAGGTTTTAATAGTGCAGACACCTTCCGTCTTATTGTTGGACTGGGGATACCTCAAGGAACTGGCAAGGTGTTGGAATCCGTATTCCTCAGTGAAATGGGTGAAGCCATCATTAGCAAATTTTTTTTAATAAACATTCATGGGATGTGGGCATCATTGGCCAAGCCAGCATTTATTGACCATCTCTTGTTCAGAGATCATTTAAGAACAACCACGTTGCTGTGGGTCTGGAGTCACATGTAGGCCAGACCAGGTAAAGGCAGAAGATTTCCTTCCCTAAAGGACATTAGTGAACCAGATGGGCTTTTATGACAATGGCTTTACAGTTGTTATTAGACTTTTAATTGCAGATTTTTTTTTAATTGAATTCAAATGCCACTATTTGTTGAAGCAGGATTTGAACCCAGGTCTCCTAAGTATCACCCTGAGTTTCTGGATTATTAGTCTAGTGACAATACCGCTACACCATCACCTCCCCTCTTAAGGGCCTATTGTCAGACACCACCAGGTCCGGAATGCCATGTATGGTGCAGACTTCTTTCAATAACTTAATGACCGACTCTGTGGTCGTTGTGTGTAAAAGCTTCACCTTGATTTACCCGGTGAAGTAGTCGACAATGAGGAAGAAGGATTTGTCATTGTGCATAAATAGATCCATTCCCAGGCATTCCCACAGTCTAGTAGGGAACTGGGTGGGCATAAAGGGTTCCATCTGGACTAGTTTGTACAGTGCGTACACCTGGCAGTGCGGAAACATCTCTTCAATCCAATGTTTTGCTCTCACGGTCAGGTTTTGTGGGATTTTCCCTTTTCTTACATTTACTATGTTCCCTGTCCTTGTTTGTTGGGTGAAACCTGGTTCCTTTTGATGGTTTTGATCACCTTTCTTTACTTCTGGAGTGATGGCTCCTTGTAGACGCTGGTTCGTGAAGCCTTGGGCAATCCAGAATTAATTCTTTAGGCAGGACAGGAAAGTGTGAGGTAGGCACTTGATGAACATCTCGCTGCCCCTCAAATTCCAGTCACTCTGGTGTAGCAGGAAGGTCAGTGCCTTCCCACTTGGAAGAGGTGGACATTGTCTGATTCAGTTCTGCCTCTTGGTTTGGGCTTGTGTGACTGCCTCCACCCTGGACCACCAAATTGGTTTGGATAGGTGTAAAAGCACTTCCAAAGGGGTCATTGCTGTCGGATGAATGTGGTATTGCACTAATGCATTCTATCACTTGAGTTTCGTACTAATGTATTCTATCACTTGAGTTTCGTCTTCCACCTGCTCTGCGGACTCACAAAGTGATGGAGGGTCATGGTCGCGCTCGGGTACTCGTTGGTCCAATTGGTTCATTGCCTCTTCAGTGAAAAGGAGTTTAGCCTCTGTCCCTTGGACACCTTCTTGGAAAAGGGCTGGATGGTCGGTCTCAGTGAAGAGTGGAAAAGAATTGGCGCTGAAGTCCCAGTCTCGATGGTCAGTGCATGAGGATGGTTTGAGGGGCTCTGATTTGGTATCATTGATGACTGTCTGTTCAGCCCTCTGCTGCCTTGATGAGGCTGAGATCGACACAGATGTTTCGGTTCAGAAGAGAGAATTCCTCATTGCAAATAACCTAAAAGTTGTTCAGTTGTCCTCAGCCATTGTTTTTCTCACCACGGTTCTCTGTTGGACAAGACTGTTACACTTGCTCCTGTTTTGTGACATCCCCATTGACACAAAAGTGTCAGTTCCATGTCTGATCTGGCTCTTCCTTATGCCCAAATTGGCCTGGCAAGGTGAATGCAGAATTCATAGCTGTTTGAAGCCTGGATTTTTTAAACTTCTGGTGCAGTGATGGAGTTTCCCCGCACAGAATAGGCTTTAACTGATAGCCGCATTCCAGAAAGTGAATCTTGGGTCTTTGATCTAGCCTAGGGTACACTGTAGCTCCTCTTCTTGCTGAGATTCCTCTATTTCATTGATGGCTTTGCCTGTGAAGATTCTCTCATGATCCTCTGTATACCCAGAGGTTTCAGTTCAGCCTATCTTTCCAAAGTGCCCAAAACCTTTACAATGAAAGCATTCCGCAGTTCTTGCAGGACACTATTCGTGCCTTTGGAGTTTTTTGGTGCCACAGCATTGGCATGGTTTAATGGCATCTCGAACTTCTGTTCCATAAGGTGTCTTTTTCCCTGTAGTGCCTTTGGCGTATTTAGTTTAACAAGCTGTACCATCATAGGGAGTTCTCTGAACCATGGTTTGTCTTTCCTTCTTAGTATGGCTGTATTTTACTGACGGATCTCTGACTGTCCGACCAACTGTAACGCCCTCTCCAAAGTTAAGTCTTCTTTGGACTGCAGTAGGTTGGAAAGGGTCATCGGTTACTCCGACTACAATGCGGTTCTGCATCAGCTCAGATTTAAGATCACAATGCTCACAACCTTCAGCCAGTCAATGCAGATCATCGATAAATGAATCTACTGGTTCACTGGGTTTCAGGACCCTTTTGTTAAACTTGGCTCTTTCCAATATCTTGTTACTCTGTAGGTTAAAATAATTATCAAAAGCTTTGAAGACCTCTTTGAATTTACCCGATGTTTCATCAATGCCTTGCCTTGCTATCACATCAACAGCAGTTGCTCCAATACTTTATAATAATGTATTGACTTGTTCAGCTTCTGACTTATTGTTTAATCTGGATGCAATTCTGAATCTTAAAAATCTCTTCCCCCATACAGTGCCCAATTCTATGTCTGATCTGGCCTTGCTTTATGCCCAAATTGGCCTGGCAAGGTGAATGTGGAATCCATAGCTGTCTGAAGCTCTGAAGAGGTACGCCTGGATTTTTTAAACTTCAGTTGCAGTGATGGAGTTTCCCCGCACAGATCAGGTTTTTACTGAAAGCTGTGGCAGTTACTGACCCTTTTTTGGTAGTCACTCATAAGAACACAAGAACATAAGAAATAGGAGCAGGAGTAGGCCATTCGGCCCCTCAAGCCTGCTCCGCCATTCAATAAGATCAAGGTGAATCTGCTTCTGTTTCAAATTCTACATTCCCATCTAACCCCGATAGCCTTTGATTCCCTTGCATAACAAGAATCTATCTACCTCTGCCTTAAAAGTATTCAATGACCCCGCCTCCACTACCTTCTGAGGCAGAGAGTTCTCAAGTCGCACAACCCTCTGAGAGAAAAAATTTCTCCTCATCCCTGGGCAGCCCCTAATTTTAAAACAGTGCCCCCTAGTTCTGGACCCACCCACAAGAGGAAACACCTTTTTGACATCCACCTTGTCAAGGCCGTTCAGGATCTTGTATACTTCAATCAAATCCCCCCTCACTCTTCTAAACTCCAGTGGAAACAAGCCCAGTCTGTCCAACCTTTCCTCATAAGACCATTCATTGGAAGTAATTATCAAGGCCAGTTCGATGCTATCCTCCTGTTGGGGAATCATTTGAGCTGCTGAGTTTTTTTTCTTGAAGCCACATGGTAGCCACTGCGCAATGGCACCAAGCTTGGACCCAGGCTGCGGGGTGCCTGGAAACCTATGCTTGTTAAAATGGAATTCTCCCAGTGCTGCCTGCTTACTGCACTGTTAATTTGAAGTTTTAAAGACTTTTTCAAGATTTGCTCACCCTTCCTCGATCGTCGCCAGGCTCTTTGACCCTGCTAATGGATTGGGATGTTTCATGGACCACCATGTTCTGTAGTGCAGCCCTTAGTAAACTGAACAGTTGACTTCTTCTCTGCCTCTCAGCCTCCACACCCTCTCGGGATCTCTTCTGGTGATTTCCGAGTGTCTTACTAAAATCTTCAATTTTGGCGCCTTTTTTCAGGTCAGACTTGCAAACTTTTTCAAAGTCAATTTTTGGAGATTTCGGAATCCTTTGCTGCTGCCACCATGTTGTGTATATTCGTTTTGACTGGCTAAGGAAGGTTGTAGAGACATTGGTGTGTCTGAACAATAACTATTTATTTATTTATAAAGTGACAGAATTTTATTCGTGCACCCAATTATAAAATTTATGCCATCAATACACAGGCTCCACCAACTTCCTTCATCTTCTCTCCAGCCTTCCTGCTGAAGAACTTTGCCTTGATAATGACTGGTTGTTCTGGCCCAGGACTTTATAGTAACCAGCATGCACAGCATCAATAACAGGTGCTGGTCCTTCAGGTTTCTTGGCATAGTTTAATCTGGTCTGCTCACTGACCAGCGTCCACAGCTTATCCAGATTTATGGTCGGACAGAACAACTGATTCTTCTTCAGATGGTAATGTCTCGTGCCAACTTTTGCAGAGTAGCCTGGATGATATTTATCAAAGTTGATCCTGAGATGATGCATACCACCAGCATTGCCACGATCACCAGGATGTTTTCTGTGTTTGCCAATGTAGCCATGACCATGGCTAATGTGCCCTCTTAACTTGCTGGTTTAACTCAATCTGGATGGCATCTTGGTTGATGACACAAAAGAGAGAAGAATTTAAATTCCACCAGCTGCCGTGGTGGGATGTAAACCCACATGCCCAGAGACATTCGCCTATGCCTCTAGATTATTAGGCCAGTGATATTCCCACTAAGCCACCATCTTTCAATGCGCATAACTATTTACGGATATACAAGACAACAGGTGTTATTCAACCGAAGCCACGGGCTTTCTCCTTCCAGACTCTTAGTCACGTAACTCTCTCTTACATCATCATTTAGGTGGTGCTGTTTCTCCCGTCTCACACATTAACTCTTTCAGCCCTGAGCACCCTAACACGACGATGTAAGATTCAAAAGGATGTTGATTAGGGCCAGGGCAAGGTTAGGATAAGACCATAAGACATAGGAGCAGAAATTAGGCCATTCGGCCCATCGAGTCTGCTCCGCCATTCAATCATGGCTGATAAGTTTCTCAACCCCATTCTCCCGCCTTCTCCCCGTAACCTTTGATCCTCTTACCAATCAAGAACCTATCTATCTCGGTCTTAAATACACTCAATGACCTGGCCTCCACCATGATAAGGTTATGTAAGGAGGTCAGATAGGCAAGACAGGGGGTGGGTTCATGGTTCAAATTCTGTTTTCTTCCAAAAATATACTTCATTCATGAAATTTATAAAAGTGCATCACACAACAGTTCAAATTTGACTTTACACAAAGTGTAATACCATTTAATTTCTCTCCATACAGCATGTAGTGCACTGAGGTGCCTCACTACACTTTACATATTTACAATATGAACTTGCATTTCGTGTCAAACATTCACATTTTACATGGTTTCTAGCTCCTCGGTATCACGCGGCTGGAAGGCCTTAGTCTGTGGCCTATCCTCATTGAGCCTTTGAGGTAGATTCCCCAAGCTTTACTGCAGCCCTCAGCACTTAATCCTGGGCCTTGGAATGTGCCAGTCTGCAACACTCGGTCATCAATAGCTCTTTGCACTGGAAGGCCAGCAAATTTCAGGCAGACGTACGAAAGGAAGTCTTTCACCAGATTGATGGTCCTCCAGCAGCAGTTGATGTTTATCTCGGTGTGCATCCCGCCCTGGGGACAGCACTAAGTCCTGAGTATTGCTGAAGAAGATATTTTGTCAAAGCTTTTCACCTTGCACTCATCAGGACAATCTCAAGAATACCTGGCCTTACCAGAAGTACCTCTCTCTGACCCCACACAGGATTCCAACTGTTATTGCATCCTACTTATTTTTGCATTGAGATATTTTTGAGATATTTGCTATAAAGATGAAAGAAAGAAAGATACTTCATTTATATAGCGCCTTTCCGTGCCTTAGGACATCCCAAAATGCTTCCTAGCTGTGAAGTACTTTTTGAAGGGTAGTCACTGTTGTAATGTCGGAAATGTGGCAACCAATTTGCGCACAGGAACAGCAATGCAATACTGACCAAATAATCTGTTTCCTTGGTGTTGACCGAAGGATAAATATCGCTCAGGACACCGGGGAAAACCTCTTCGATCTGTGTCACCTGAAAGGATGGCAGCAGCAGAATTCCCCACATTACTTGGAAGCCTTTATATAGCACCTTTAATGTTCTCAGGTTGGCCTAAAGCACTTTACAGCCAATGAATACCTTGAGACCACATTTGATGGCATTGCCCAGGCAGTGCTAGTGTCTCTGTAGCAAACGAACCAGGTAACACTTGAGAGAGGAGAGACAGGGTTAAGTAAGGCCACAGTAGTGACAAGGCAGTTCCGAGATGGTTTTTTAGAAATTCATTGTCTATGGCGGGCTGAATTTTTAGGCCCCACATGGAGATTGGAGGGAGGTCTTGTGGCACAGTGGGTAGTGTGCTTCCTGCTGGACCAGAAGCACTGGGTTCAAGTCCTGCTCCAGGACTTGATGGCCACGGAAGGTGCGTTCAAAATGTGGCTGAACAGTTTGATTGTCAGTCTATAAACCCTTCCAATACGCCTGGTGGCTGGTGGTAAGAGCAGGAGAGTTTGCTGGTCAGCCATATACAGAAGGCAATGGCAAACCACTGTAGCGCTTTGCCAAGCTTAATCATGGATCAACCCAATGGAAGTCCAGGATCACCAACATCCTCTTAAGGACATGGTACCTGAAGGAGTCTGTCTGGAGGTGGCCTTCCATGTGGTAGAGCGGAGGACGAGTGCTCCAGGCAGGCTTAGAGGCACTCCCTGCCTGAATGTTTTCAGCAGCAGCTACAGTGCCACCCTGTAGAAGGGTTTCCCTCCACAATGATGGTTTAAAATCCATTGTCTATGGCAGGCTGAATTTTTAGGCCCCATATGGAGATAGGAGGGAGGCTGGCTGGCTGGAGCATGGCTGCTGAGGTAATTTTTTTAAGTTAAGATGAATAAGGTTGCGGTGAGGAGGCCTCTATCTTGGGGCTTGTACTTACCTAAAAAGGCATCCTATTCTTCCATGCTGGAGAGCCTCCTATTGGCCCTCCATCCTTAATAGGATGGTGAGTGACCTCAGGCCATTAATCGGCCAATTGTGGGATATCACTGTGGGCTGACTGTTTGCCTCATGGTGGGGGTTTCTGATCCCATTTGGCCCTGATATTGGGGTCCCAAAGCCCGCTGGGAAAAGCCTACCCATTGGCTCTGGGCTTAGTTTGTGAAATTGCATTTAAAAATATCTTATTACAACCTCAGCACAGCTTCATTACCAAAATGCTGCTTTTAAACTGCAAATGCAGAGGTAAACAGTGCAGCCAATCCACACACACAGAGCAAGCCTACAAGTGGCATTTGAGGTGAATGGCCAGTTTAGGTACCTTGTTCATGCTGAGATGGCTGATGGGGAAATGTTGGCCAGGATACCAGAAAAGTCAAAGGGTCATACGGACTCGAAACGTTAACCCTGTCTTTCTCTCCACACATGCTGTCAGACCTGCTGAAGATCACTGAGTAACTGTGCCCAGAAAAATCACCAATGTACAACATATACCTCCAGGCATTCTCTCCACTAGGTTTCCAAGAGGCCGTGGATATGGTACTGTGTGCAGGCAGCTGTATTTACATCTTGTTTACAGTTAGACGTTCCAGCATTTAACTGCATTTAGCCTGAACTGCAGTGGGATCACAGGCTCCTCCGACACTGTAGCAGCGCTTCAGGGAAGAGGCCCTGCAGTATAACCCCTGGGAAACTTGCCTTTGCGTTCCCAGCCTCTCTGGGGCAAGGACCCGCACTCTATTTTGGGATCGCCGCACAATAATTTCTGAAATTGGGGAAATCACACGGGTGTTAACCCTTCCCCTTCCACTTCTCATCATACCACTCAATGGCTCATCATGATACTGTGCATGATGGCTTCTTGCTACCCTACCTATTTGGCATTTTGACAGTACCCCATAGACACGTGATTAACACGTGAAGAATGAGCACAGATAAAGATTATTTGGCAGTGTTTACACTCCTCACGAGTCTTATCCAACCTTACTTCGTCCCACCCTATCTGCATTGGATTCTTTCACCCTCATGTGTTTATCTAGCTTCCCCTTAAATGCATCTCTGATATTTGCCCGCAACTACTCCTTACGGTAGCGAGTTCCATATCAACAGAGGAACATAGGACTAAGGAGAGGGAGTAGGCCATTCAGCCCTTCGAGCTTGTTCTGCCATTCAGTAAGGCCATGGCTGTGTCTCAACTCCACTTTCCTGCTCCCCCCATAACCATCAACTCCCTTGTCAATCAAAAATCTGTCTAACTCTGCCTTGAATAAATTCAATGACGTATCCTCCACTGTTTTCTGGGGAAGAGAATTCCTCAGACTAACGACCCCCCGAGAGAATAAAAATTACCCTCATCTCCGCCTTAGACAGTGTTATTCTCAATTATTCTAACAGTATTATTCTTATTCCCAAACTAAGTCCCTTGGTTTTAGTCTCTCCCATAAGTGGAAACACCCTCCCAGTACCTACCCTGTCAAATCCCCTCAGGGTCTTGTATGTTGCAATAAGATCACCTTTCATTCTCCCAAACTCCACTGGGCATAGGCCCAATCTGTCCAACATAAGATAAGCCCCTCAGCGCAGGAATATTGTAACCACTCTCTGGCTATAAGTTCTTCCTGAAATTCCATATTGGATTTATTTGTGATTATTATATTTATGGTCCCTAGTTTTCAACTGCCCCGTAAGTAGAAGCATCTCCAAGGCAACACTATAAAATCTCTTCTAAATCAAAGGGATTTAGACAGACTAAGTGAGTAGGCAAGAGAATGGCAGATGGAATATAATGTGAAGTTATCCACTTCGGAAGAAAAAACAGAAATGCAGAGTATTCCTTAAATGGGGAGAGGTTGGGAAGCACTGTGTATTGATCCCAGCTGAGGTTAGCCCTGGAAAAGCCTGATCCCAGGATGGAACCCAGCTTGATAGATCCTAACTTTTCTTTGTTTGTTTGGATACGTGGAGACGGGCTACTGAACAGAGTCACCAGAGTCAGCTAATGAACTTTTAACAAAAGAATGAAACACTGATTTAACAAGAAAAGGTGAACGATATTACAATACTCCTTCACCCACAACTAAACCTTTACAGACATATACAGATTAGTAAGGATAATGCAAGTTACAAAAGTTATCTTATACTCTAATGTTCACAGTAAGTACACAGTCCATACAAACCAATAGGCAACCTGTGTTCAGACACACCACACTCTGAAATCATGCAACCTCAACCAGATGCTATGGATCACTTATCAACTTCCCCAAGATGCTTGTCCCACCATGAGCCAACCAATCTCATTGGACTCCGTCTTTCACATGAGGGTTTCCAATCTCCACTCTCCAAGAACTCACTTTGGAATCATCTCCCCAACTGACACTTTCTCTCAGACACCTTCCGCAAGGGTCCATCTCCTAGGTTTCAAACTGTCCTTCAGATGTTCCTCTTCCCTGGGTCACCATATGCATTCAAGCTGTCTTCCACACACTGTCTCTCACTGACTCAGCTGCCATAAATATACTACTGTTTCACATGCCTATAGCAAAGAGTTACAGACCTTCAGCTGTCTCTTTGGACCTTCTTGCCTCTTGCAAGCTGTTTGTGCTTTAAGACTGCATTCTGCAGATTTTTGTCTCCTTAAATCTAAAGCTTGGAGCCTATCTCTCTGCCCTTCACTCTTAACTTCATTTAACAGGACCTTTTCCAAAATCCTGTACTTCCTTTGACTAGAAGGTCAGCTTGGGACTTTCTCCTGTTCCACTCCCCTGGATTTTGGGGTCTTTTCTTTAGCTTGGGACTTGCTAGCTGCCCCTTTTGCTCCAGTCTCTCTCTGGCAGCTACTTTCAACCAATTTTAGCTTGGGCCTGGCTATTGGTCACTTCTAGGTGGCTTCTGTTTGTCAACTGTCTTCAAACTGAACTCAAAACTGCTGTTCCTTTATTTTTTCTGTGTGTGTGTGGATGGGACCTGCCTCTCCGGATCCCTGTTGCTAGGCAACAGCCCAGCTTCTCTACTGTTGCTTGTTTAACTTAGCTGCAACTGTCGTCAACCACTCATTAGAAATGCAGGCACGTTTTAAAGTGAAACTAAAACTCAATTTGACCTTTCCTTAACACAGTGATGCAGAAATACAAATCAAAGTTAAACTTTAAAGCTAAAACTCATTCCTAACAAATACCAATATAACTTACTTAAACTAATTCTATTTCCTAGTAGCTGATGTCCAAAGGGACCTGGGTGTCGTTGTTCATGAATCACTGAGAAGCTAACACGTAGGACCAGCAAGCAATTGGGAAGGAAAATGATATGTTTGGCTTTATTGTGAGTGGATGTGAATACAGGAATAAAGATGTCTTGCTGCAATTTTATAGAGCCTTGGTGAGACCACACCTGAAGTATTGTGTACAGTTTTGATCTCCTAACCTAAAGAAGGATGTACTTGCTATAGAGGAGCACACCAAAGGTTCACCAGGCTGATCCCTGGATTGTCCTGTCAGGAGAAATTGAGGAAATTGGGCCGGTATTCACTGGAGTTTAGAAGAATGAGAGGCTATCTCATTGAAACATACAAATTCGATATGGGTAGATGTAGGAAGAATGTTTCCCCTGGCTGGGGAGGGGGTGTCTGGAACCAGGGGACACAGTCTTAGAATAAGGAGAAGGCCATTTAGGTCTGAGATGAGGATGAATTTCTTCACTCAGAGGGTGGTGACCCTTTGGAATTCTCTACCGCAGAGGGCTGTGGAAGCTCAATCATTGAGCATGTTCAAAACAGAGATTGATAGATTTCTTGATTGGAATGATATTGAGAGATATGGAGATAGTGTGAGAAAATGGTATTGTGGTAGAAATCAGCCATGATCTAACTGAATGGAGGAGTGGGCTTGAAGGATCAAATGGCCTAATTCTACTCCAATTTCCTATGTTTCTGTGTTCTCTTTATCATTGTAAAGGCCTCTATCAGGTAACACCACCACCGCACCCCCCCAACCTCACCACCCACCCCCCCCCCGCCCCCCCCCCCTTTGCAATCTTCTCTTTTCTAGAGAAATGAGCCTCAGCTTCTTGAGTCTTTCCTGCTAGGCATGGGGCTGGATTTTCATCCCTGAGCTGCAATAAGAAACAGTGAAAGACTCCACATTACAGAAACTGTGGAAAGCCATCATCGAAGGATGACCGATTTCAATTCAGCATGTCCACAAATACGTGAGAACATTTTGGCCTTATCGGGATGAGTTAGGCATCTCCCGGAGAGTCACTTTTAAAGGCAGGCAGGTCATTATTCCTTAATCTTTGCAACCTGATGTTCTTCAACAACTTCATCACCCACACATGGGAACAGGCTGGACAAGATGTGCAAGGGAGACAGCCTATTGGCCGAGGATGAACAGTGACATTGAAGTCATTGTCAAGAGGTTTGAACCATGTAAAGAGTCAGCGCAAAGAACCACTGATTCCACATGAAGTTCCTACCCATTCTTGGACCAAAACCACATCCGACCTCGTTCGTGTCCATGGCACTGACTTCATAGTTATTGTCGACTACTTTACCAAGGACCCCATTATTCAACAATTGAACAACATGTCAATCACAACTGTCACGCACACTTTAAGTGCCAGTTTCAGTTAACTTGGTGTGCCTAGAGAGATAATTATGGATAAAGGTCCGCAATTTATTGGTAAGCCATTTTAGGAGATGTGCGAGAGATGGAATCGATCACACTACTTCTTCTCCTCTTTACCCTGGATCTAACGGCTTAGCTGAATGAATGTTTTGCATGGTAATTCCCTAATTCTCGAAAATAGACAGACCAAGCAAGACTCACACATTGCAGTGTTACATCTGAGAGCAACACCCTTCAGTGCAACAATTCCATCACTGGTAGAGCTCATTTTGGCAGAGCAGTGCCTATCTCACCCATTCTACTCTCTCGGAAACTAGAGATCAACTTTTGAAACAGAAAGGGAAGATGACAAACATACACGATAACAATGCAGCTACAGAATTGTCAAGTTTTGAGTTGGACAAGAAGTTTGCATCAGGGATTCCACCGCAGGTTCATGGCAACCAGTCAAGGTGACAAGGATTTGTTTGGAACCAAGGTCCAATGAAGTCATTACACACAAAGGTACAATGGTGAGGCATAACCGAGGACAAATCAGATCCATTTCAGCGAGGACAAAATCCCAAATGCAACCAGGAACAACATCTAAGAATGACAATCCCACAGATCACTACAGGCAATTAAAAAAACTTCCAAACAAGGTTGCCATTACAAGATCTGGGTGTACCAGCAGATTATCCCTGTGCTTTAGAGATTCATGGATTCATCAATTCCATACACTTATGTAATGGTAACTGAACATGAACATGTATTGTAAACAGTTATACTTCGTTGGAAGAAGGGAAAGTACCTTGAAAAAGAAAGGTGGATGTTGTAAATGCCTTTAAGGGACAGCACCATGACATCACTAGAAGGGGCATGTGTCATGAGATCCAGTCTTATTTTACTTCTGCTTTTGAGTAGAACACAGAGACACACAGCTCTGCTGCTGATGTCTTTGAGCTTTCTACCTGAGTATATTTGGGCAGAACATTTCTCTCGGATTGCGGGCACATGCCCCCTGAAATGCCCGAGTGTAAAATAGCGCGCGATGACATCAGGCGAGCGTCTGGACATCATTGTGCACTCCTGTGATATCTCAGTCGGCGGGCACGGGTGAGAGCGGGCAGCACGCCCATCGCCAATTAAGAGGCCTATTAAGGCCATTAATGTATTGGTCAAACTGGACTTTTCGCTGCCCATCTCACATTACGGTTGGCGGGTGGGCCAATTCGCCAGGCAGCCTTCAGATTTTTGAGGAACTCTCATTCAAGGGCAGGATGAGTTTTCCGATATTAGGTTTAAAAAAAGGTTTGGGCCAAATTTTTATAATATACGTGTTTAGGCGAGTGAGTCCAATGTGTGGACATCTTTTTCTGTGTTTTAAAATCTTTTTTATGATGGTTTTAAAATTTTCAACTCCATGAGGCAGCTTTCTGCCTACAGGGAGCTTTTGTTGCACGCTCCTCCTGCCCCCAACTCCAGCAGCGCTGAGCCCTTCTGCGCGCATTTCACACTGGGCTGGTCATTCATTGGTCAGGGGCCGATCACGGGCGGTGGGCTGTTACCCGGTTGTTCCCAGGCCCATCCACCACACCCGCCCGACCACCTCAAAATTCTGCCCATGTTCTCATGTTGCCTCTTCTAAATAAATGAACACAGAACGTGCTTACACAATCCCTGACGAGCGATTGGCGTTTATGTCAGTGTAACAACATGACAGGCATGAAGGGCCATAGGGGGTGGGGGGACATACTTCAGCATGGTAGGGGGGGGAGTTAAGAGGGACCTTTTGAACTTAACTTTCAAAAGGTCCCCTCAATGCATCCTAAAGCTCATGACACTTCTGAGCTGCCGTGAGCCGTGACTCTTTGAAAAGTGGCCCCAACTCCATGAAAATTGCAGGGGACTAGGAAGTACCAATTCCCATAACGAAGTCGGCCAGATCAGGAGTTCAGGGTGTTGGCTCATGACCCGAGCCAACCCACGCCCTTAAAGGGCACTCCTGAAAATCTGAAAACCCCGGGAATGGGGTTGGGAATCCTGGAATCCACCCGCCATTTTTTAAGGGCTCCCAAGGCATCCTGGCTGGGTGACGATCCCGCTCCTGATCTCTCAGATCTGGCTTCAATCCTGTAGATATTTTCTGCACCTTCTCCGGTGTTTCTATACCCTTCCCCCAGTATGGAGACCAGGACTGTGCACTTGGCCCAAAAGCTGAATCCGCAACCTTAATTTTAATTTAGGTTTCTGAGGCCTTCTACTTTTTCTTTTAAATCACTAAAGGTTAGCTTATAAGCATGGAAATTGGTCCTCATTGAGTCCCTTTCCCAAGGGGCCCTATGTTCCATGCCTTCATAGATGCCTGATCCCAAATTAAATCAAGAGATCTTTAGGCTTCCCTGGTAGCCACCTAAAACTGGCATTAAGCCCCTTCCATATGTTAATGACATTTTAAAATTTATTCTTTCATGGGATGTGGACGTCACTGGCAAGGCCAGCATTTGTTGCCCATCCCTAATTGCCCTTGTACTGATTGGCTTGCTTGTCCATTTCAGAGGGAAGTTAAGCGTTAACCACATTGCTGTGGGTTTGAAGTCACGTGTAGGCCAGACCAGATAAGGATGGCAGATTTCCTTCCCTAAAGGACATTAGTCAACCAGATGGGTTTTCACGACGATCAATTCATGGTCCCATTACTTTTAAGTTTTTAAGATTCAAATTCCCATCAGTTGTCGTGTCCCCAGAGCATTAGCCTGGGACTCTGAATTACTAGTCCAGTGACATTACCTCTACGCCACCATCTCAAGCTCTGCTTCTGAAATTGTGAATGAAGCAGGGGCGATGAGAATGTTCTGATCCACTCAAATGTTCCTGGGCTGGGTGCGGCCTAACAAGTGGCTGTCAACAAAAGGTACCGGCCTTCTTTTTCCAAAACAAAGTATTCCTATTTGGCAGCCAGAGGGAACAGACGTACCCTTGCGAGCTCCACAACACTCATCTGTTTTTCCTTCCGTATTTGAAGGGCCTCTGTCAGTAAAGCAAGTGTCCCAAATTAGATGGATTGGAAGCTGACGAGTTACCTCTGGAGTTGTGACACATGCTAGCAGCTCACGCCATTAATGAGGCCTGAGGCCCAATTGTGGGTGAGCTGGAGTTTTCACCCTAGATTATATAGATGTCTCTGGCATGTGGCTTGAACTCAAAGCTTCTTTGACTCCGAGGAAGACCCGATGAGCCACAGTAACCTGTCTATTATCTCGAAGGGGATTTCCCTCTGTCTGTGCAATGGGTGTGGGGAGGGAAGGGTGCCTGCGTTAATAGTGGGACATTGTTTTAAATGAAGTCCGCCTGAGCATCCCAGATCACATCACAGGTTTCGGGAGTGAGAAGGCACGTGAGAAGGGATGTGACTTCAAACCATGTGCCAATGGGCCACCCCCAAAGGCACAAAAAGCCCTCAGTCTAGAAATGGGCCTGGCACTAAGGGGTTCCCACCCTCCAGGATTGGCCTGGGGTCTCCAGGAATTGAAGATCAATCTCCAGGGCACTGCAGTCTGCAACTCTGGAGGAAAATCATCGGGAGATTGAAAAAGATTGAGTTTTGTTTTTGTCATATTCTTTGAACCCAATATAAAAATATTGAAAATGGGGATAAAGGGGCTGTTTGGCTGACAGTCAACCATCATCCAATTGGGTAATGAGTCTTTTTGCTTTCTAATTGCGTAGGAAGGTGTTTGTTCCTCAAAGCTTGGAGTTAGTTCCAATTTCCATGTTGCGTAACCCACTGTGCACTTACTAAAAATGACCAATTAGCTGAATTCAGATTAATTCGGGCACCTCTGAAATCTACACTGATGAGAGGGGGCAGATAAATTTACACTTCATTGTCAAGGCTTCCATGAGATTTGAACGCAAAATTAGTGATCAATCAGCGCATGTGGAGTGTACACAAGCAAGCACTTATTGCCTTCAGGAGAGGGGGAGGGGAGAAAACAATAATAAATAAGCCAAGAAGATTTCCTGCTTGTTATGTTGAATAACTGCCAATTGGGCTGGAGTGGAGTCTGAATCTTGTGGTGTCACCCAGCACCTTGACGGAAAGAGCTACTGAGGAGACGAATGTATATACGTCACAAGGATGGATGTGTTAGTGAATAATGGCTGGAGTGTGGGGGGGGGGGTGGGGAAGGGGGTGTGGTGTGTGGGGGGAGGGGTGCAAGTCATGTGATGAAACTTCCAGGAATACATTTAATTCGGAATTGGCCAACCTACCGATCACTCTCTCTTTGCTGCAAACTGCCTCATGCAGATTTTGCAGGGTGGCAGAGATTGGAGGGAATCGCCTCTGTGGTCAGGTTCAAACACTGACTAGCTGGATGCAGTATAATGAGGCTCCTTTGGACTTGTGTTCCAATGTGAGCCAAAAGCTTCAGGAGGGGTAATTTTTTTTTTATTCATGGGATGTGGGCATCGCTGGCTGGGCCAGCATTTACTGCTCATCCCTAATTGCCCTTGAGAAGGTGGCAGTGAGCTGCCTTCTTGAACTGCTGCAGCCCATATGCTGTAGGTACACCCATAGTGCTGTTAGGGAGGGAGTTCCAGGATTTTGCCCCAGCGACAGTGAAGGAACAGTGATATATGTCCAAGTCAGGGTGTTGAGTGGCTTGGAGGGGAACTTCCAGGTGGTGCTGTTCCATGTATATGGTGCCCTTTTCCTTCTAGATGGTAGCAGTTATAGGGTTGGAATGTGTTGTCCAAGGTGGCTTGGTGAGTTCCTGCAGTGCATCTTGTAGATGGTACACACTGCTGCCACTGTGCGTTGGTGGTGAATGTTTGTGGATGGGGCGCCAAAGAAGTGAGCTGCTTTGTCCTTAATGATGTTAAGCTTCTTGAGTGTTGTTGGAGCTGCACTCATACAGGCAAGTGGAGAGTATTCCATCACACTCCTGACTTGTTCGTTCTAGATGGTAGACAGGCTCTGGCGAGTCAGAAGATGAGTTACTCACCGCAGGATTCCTAGCTTCTGACCTGCTCTTGCAGTCACAGTATTTATAGGGACAGTCCAGTTCAGCTTCTGGTCAATGTTAACCCCAGGATGTTGATAGTGGGGAATTTAGCGATGGTAATGCCATTGAATATCCAATGGCAATGGTTAGATTCTCTTTTGTTGGAGATGTTCATTGCCTGACACTTGTGTGGCGCAAATATTACTTGCCGCTTGTCAGCCCAAGACTTAATATTGTCCAGGTCTTGCTTCATTTGGACATGGGACTGAGGAGTCATGAACAATGCTGAATACTGTGCAATCATCAGCGAACATCCCCACTTCTGACCTTATGATGGAAGGAAGGTCATTGATGAAGCAGCTGAAGATGGTTTGGCTGAGGACACTACCCTGAGGAACTCCTGCAGTGATGTCCTGGAGCTGAGATGACTGGCCACCAACAACCACAACCACCTTCCTTTGAGCTAGGTATGACTCCCACTAGCGAGGGTACGGTTGAGGGGGTAAGGGAGGGGCACGCGTGCGGTACTGTGTGGAAATGTGGGGAGAACACCTATTCCTTTACTCTGAAGAACACATTGACAGTGTTGTTGGTGGCTCCAGGATCTATATTTAACAAACCCATTGCACTATGTTTCAAGCTGTTACATCCTGGGTTTTTATTTTGGTCTGAAAATCCTCATGAGGGTTTTCTCATTGCCTCATTGCTTATTTACGACTCGAATGTTTAAGTACAAGGGAAAACAGTCATTGCAGCTGCCACGCAAAGGTTAAAACACAATTTAAGGAATAAGGACATGGGTAAAATGATCATTGTTAATGTTTGTAGTGAGTTACTGCCATGAAAACAAAATTACAGATGCCTTTCAGTCTCTAGCCCCAGGCAATGAATTAGAGATGAGTTAACCTAAAGAAAAATGCAGCTGGGTAAAATGCAGTTAATGTCGAAAGCAGAGAGGCATTCTGCTTTTAGAAATTGCTCGACTTAAAACAAATAGATAATTCATGCCTCTCTAACCAACGTGGAACATTTTTGACTGTCCCTGTAGTGCAACACCCATTATCCTGCTTTTCAAAGTCAAACAAATTTTAATATAGCGACTGGAGGCTTTGATCCTTAAAGGCGCCCAGAGTGGATCTTCTACTGGTTCAGCACAAGTTCAGCCACTGGTTAATTTCTCCCCCTGCGTAGGTAATATTTGCCAGGGTAAAATATATGCACTTTAACTTGTGAAGATTGACTGCAGCATCCTGAAGATGAATAATTTTCAAACGAAAAATGTAATTCCAGTTGCAGTTTCCAAGTCTGCAGCCCAAGACCAGGCATTAAATGAATGTTAAAAGGTGGGAAAGAAAATTGGTAATTGTTCTTATACTGCAGGTCTGCCTTAGACACCGGTAGAGCTGTGCTGGTCACTCTGTTAACTGGTCCGATCTGATGTCCAGGGGTGTGCCAGTCTGCCCAGTATCTGATTAATCAGTAGCAGTGCAGTGTTAACTGTGGCTCAGTGGACACTCTCACCTCCTGGGTCAGACGTTTGTGGGTTCAGGTCCGACGTCAGTGGCTGGGACACAAAATCTAAGCTGACACTCCCAAAGGAGTACAGCACCGCCAGAAGCGCTGGCTTCCAGGCTCTGTCTGTAAGATCCCATGACACATTTTCAGAGAAGAGCAGAGGCGATCTCTCTGATTCGGCAACCACCTTGTGGAACGCCTTTGTTCTGTCCGCAAGCGTGACCCCGAGCTTCTAATCGCCTGCCATTTTAATTCTCCACCTCTCTCCCATGCTGGCCTCTCTGTCCTCAGTCTCCTGAAGAATTCCAATGAAGCTCAACATAAGCTTGAGGAACAGCACCTCAGCTATAGGTACTTTACAGTCTTCTGGACTCAATAATGAGTTCAACAATTTCAGACTATAATCTCTGTCCCCAATTTGGTCCCCCTTTTCCTTTGCATGTTTTGGTTTTGTGTACAATTTTGGGCTCCTTAAGGAAGGATGTACTTGTCTTAGAGGGAGAGCTACAAAGGTTCACTTGGCTTACTGCCAGCATGAGATCAGCCATAGTCCTATTGAGTGACAGTGCAGGCTGGAGGGGCTGATTGACCAACTCCTGCGCCTAATACATATGTTCCAAAGCTGTTTGATGAAGATTGTGTAAAATGGATTAGACTGGAATAGGAGTTTAGAAGGACGAGAGTGGTTCTCAATGAAACATATAAAATTCTTAGATTGTTTGACATGCTTGATGCTGAGAGGTGCTTTCCTCTGGCTGGAGAGTCCAGAACTAGTGGTCATAATCTCAGGATAAGGAGTCGGCCATTTAGGACTGAGATGAGGAGAAATTTCTTCACTGAAAGGTTTGCCAATCTTTGGACTCTCTACCCCAGAGGGGTAGTGGATGCTCTTTTGATGAATATATTCATGTCAAAGATTGACAGATTTGGGGGTACTAGGGGAATCAAGGGGTATGGGAATAGGATGGGAATGTGGAGTTGAGGTAGAAGTTCCCCATGATCATATTGAATGGCAGAGCAGGCTCGAGGAGCCCTATGGTTTACCCCTACTCCTATTTCTTATGTTCTCATTCTTTGAGCACGTTCTCCTCTTAAACCATATATTTCACCCTAATAGCCATCTGAAACTTCCTTTTTTTATGCCTGGTGAATATCTTTGTTAAACACTTCTTTCATTGTACATATTATTCATATGAATCCCAACAACACTTCTCATCAACTTGCTCACAGGATATGGGTGACACGGACAAGGCCCTATATATTGCTCACTCTAGTCACCCTACGAAGGTGGCGACCTTTTACCACTGTCTTGAGATGCCACTGTAGAGGGCATTAAGTGGCAACTGCACAGTGTGAGACTGGAATCACGTTTAGGCAAGAGCAGGTGGGAGGGGAGGGCAGGTGAGGGGGGTGGGAGGCTTCCTTTGCTAAAGAACTTCAGTAATGTTTTCTGGGTTTTGACGAAAATTGGTAGGTTTTGTGATCATTTTTCTTGTGCCGACCCACAAATGAACTGATGTATTGGATTCAGGTTCACAGTTTGCCATGGTGGGACCATAAACGATCTCTGGGTTCTTAGTCCAGTTCCATTACTACTATGCCCACAATACCCTCTTCCACTGGTGTCTGTGTGGACTACTTAAATCAACCATTCACAGGCCTCACACTCTTGTGATAGCAGTGAAAATGGTCGGTTGTGGTCATGAAGAAAGCGGGTGTTCGTGACGAGGAATGGTGTCTGCATCAAGCACTCCCAGTTCAGGCATGGTGTCTCATAGCTTCATTACAGGCTGGAAACTCATTACAATATTTCGGAAAATGTTATTCTGTCAGAGCCATGAAGAGATCTGAAATATGAGTGTTGTCATCTTCTATTTTAATTGTTCTCAGTTCAAATCTGTTGGAAAATGTTGCTTCGAACTGCACAATTTACTTTAGACTTCCCTGAAACAGCTTATTAGAGAGACAATTCTGACAATTCTGAATGCCCTATTTTTAAAAATACATTCGCGGGATGTGAGCTTCACTGGCTGGGTCAGCATTTATTGTCCATCCCTAGTTGCCCTTGAGAAGGTGGTGGTGAGCTGCCTTCTTGAACTGCTGCAGCCCATGTGTATTTGTTGCATTCTCAAAAAACAGACCTTTCATCTGTATAGAGGAATGAAGACAATGGATAATATGTTAGGAAAGTAAGAAAGATTGGCAATTATACCGTACTTTTTAAAGACCTCAGGGCATCGCAACAGTCACTGGTGTAATGTAGAAGTTGGTTACTAATTTCATGAGAACGCAACAAGCTACATTTCCAGAAGGAAGTCAGATGCTCAATGATTCCTTTCCCTGACAACTCTTGCTTCACCTCTTCTAGTCTCACTTTGAATATAAATTGCAAGGAGTTTGTGAGGTTTTCATGTGAAAGATGCAGACCACCCATACAGTGCCTCCAGGTATTATCCTCCTCTCCAGTCCTGAGCAAACACCACCTCAAGCCTGTCTGCTGTCTCTTTTCATCTTCCTAATCTACATGTTACCACTCAATTACCTTCTCCTAGACACAGGGTCAGTATTCACACACACCTTGATGATACGCCCCTCAATCGCTCCACTATTTCTCCTCAGTCCTACACGGTAGAATTTCCTCCAGCTGAGCATCACATAAATGAAAGCCATTGCTTTTGGCTGATCTTAGGTCGTTGCTTGCACGGCTGATCTGACTGTAAACTCCCGCCTACCCATGATAACCTTTTACCCCCTTGTTAATCAAGAGCCTATCTAGCTCTGCCTTAAAAATAGTCAAAGACTCTGCTTCCACTGCCTATTCAGGAAGGGAGTTTCAAAGACTAACTACCCTCTGAGAGAAAAAACATTCTCCTCACGTCTGTCTTTAATGGGCAACTCCTTTTTTTAAAAAGTGACCCCTTATCCTATATTCTCCCACAAGAGGAAACATCCTTTTCACATCCACCCTGTCAAGACTCCTCAGGATCTTATACGTTTCAATCAAGTCCTCTGTTACTTCTCTAAACTCCACCAGACACAAGCCTAGTCTGCCCAATCTTTCCTCATAAGACAACCCTCCCTTTCCAGATATTAGTCTAATAAACCTCCTCTGAACTCCTTCTAGCACATTAATTTTCTTCCTTAAATAAGGAGGTCAATACTGTACACAGTACTCCAGATGTGGTCTCACCAGTGCCCTGTACAACTAAAACATAACCTCCCTACATTTGTATTCAATTCCCCTCAAATAAACAATAACATTCTATTAGTTTTCCTAATTACCTGCTGTACCTGCATACTATCCTTTTGTGATTCATGTACTAGGACACCCAGATCCCTCTGAATCTCAGAGCTCTACAATGTCTCACCATTTAGATAATAAGTTTTCTTTTATTCTTCCTGCCAAAATGGACCATTTTGCATTTGCCTACATTATACTCTATTTGCCAGATCTTTTCCCACTCGCTTAACCTATCTGTGTCCCCTTGTAGCCTCCTTATGTTCTCTTCACATCTTGCTATCCTACCTATCTGTGTAACATCAGCAAATTTAGCAACCACATCTTCAGACCCTACACCCAGTCATTTATATAAATTGTAAAAAGTTGAGGGCCCAGCACTGATCCCTGTGGCACATCATTCGTTACATCCCACCAACCAGAAAGTGACCTATTTATGGCTACTCTGTTTCCCATTAGCTAGCCAATCATCTATCCATGTCAATATGTTACCCCCTACACCATGAGCTCTTATTTTCCACCATCACCTTTGATATGGCACTTTATCAAATGCTTTCTGGAAATCTAAGTACAGTACATCCACCAGTTCCCCTTTATCCACAGCACATGAAACTCCTTCAAAGAACTCCAAAAAATTGGTTAAACATGATTCTCCTTTACAAACTATGTTGACTCTGCCTGATTGCCTTGAGCTTACCCAAGTGCCCTGCTTTAACATCTTTAATAATAGCTTCTAACATTTTCCCTTTGACAGATGTTAAGCTAACTGGCCTGTAGTTTCCTTATGTCTGTCTCCTTCCCTTTTTGAATAAAGAAGTTACATTTGTTAATTTCCGATCTAATGGAATTTCCCCAAATCTAGGGAATTTTGGAAAATTAAAACCAATATATCTACTAATTCATTAGCCAAATCTTTTAAGACCCTAGGATGAAGCCCAACAGGATCCAGGGATTTGTTGGCCCACAGCTCCAACAATTTTCTCAGTACCACTTCTTTGGTGATTGTAATTTTCCTGAGTGCCTCCTTCCCTTCAATTTCCCGATTTACAGCTATTTCTGGGATGTTACTTGTATCCTCTATAGTAAAGGCCAATGCACAATACCTGAAACAAATATAAAAATACCTGGAAAAACTCAGCAGGTCTGACAGCATCTGTGGAGAGGGACACAGTTAACGTTTTGAGTCCGTATGACTCTTCAACAGAATTAAGTAAAAATAGAAAAGAGGTGAAATATCTATTTTTACTTAGTTCTGTTGAAGAGTCATATGGGCTCGAAACATTAACTGTGTTCCTCTCCGCAGATGCTGTCAGACCCGCTGAGTTTTTCCAGGTATTTTTATTTTTGTTTTGGATTTCCAGCATCCGCAGTTTTTTGCTTTTATCTTAATGCAAAATACCCGTTCAATTCATCTGCCACCTCTTCATTTTCTGTTCTTAATCCCCCAGACTCACTTTTTATAGGACCAAACACTCACTTTGTTAACTCTTTTCTTATTTAAAAACTCTTACTACATGCCTTTATATTACTAGCTAGCTTTCTCTCATACTCTAATATTCCCCCCTTATTAATCTTTTTTGTCATCCTTTGCTGTTATTTATATTCTTTCCAATCTTCTGACCTGCCACCCATCTTTGTGTAATTATATGTTTTTCCTCTAGGTTCGATACTGTCTTTAATTTTTTTAATTAACCACGGATGGTAGGTCCTCCCCTTGGAAATTTGCTTTCTTGTTGAAATGTACCTATTCTGTGTATTCTGAAATATCCCCTGCATCTCTACTGACCTATCCTTTAACCTAATTTCCCAGCTCACTTTCACTAGCTCTGCATTCATTCCCACACAATTGCCCTTATTAATGTTAACATACTTGTCTTGGACCCACTCCTCTCTCCCTCAAACTGAATCTAAAATTCAATAGTATTATGATTGCTGCTATGCAGGGGTGCCTTTACTTTGAGGTTATCAATTAATCCTGTCTCATTGCACAATACCATCTTGTACAGCCTGCTTTCTGGTGGCTCCAGAACATGTTGTTTTAAGAAAGTATCCCAAAAACATTCTATGAACTGTTCATCTAAGCTACCTTTCCCCATCTATTTTTTGAATCTTTGACTTTTGAAAAGGGTCTTAGGTCATAGTTCAAGGTACCCCCCCAGGTTATGATAAGCCAAGGTGCTACATCAACTGTGGCTCAGCTGGTTGCACTCTTGACTTTACATCAGAAGTTGTGGGTTCAAGCACCACTCCAGGACTTGAGTACACAAGTCAAAACTGAAACTGCAGTGGGCTATGGAAGGAATGCTGCACAGCTGGAGGTGCTGTCCTCTGTTTGTGACGTTAAGTCAAGGGTCTGTTTTCCTCCTCAGATCCTGTGGCACTATTTCATAGAGAAGCCGGAGAGTGTCTTGATGCCCTGATGAATATTTAACCAGAGCAGATAAGCTGGTCGCTACCATGTAGAGCTTTTGAGATCTTGCTGTGCACAAATTGGCCATTGTGTTTTCTACATTACAACAGTTAACTACACCTCAAAAGTACTTCACTGGCTGCACAACACTTTGTGGTTATGATTGGCGTTATGTGAATGCAAGTTCTTTCTAATAGCCCGAGGTTAGTCCTAAGAGAGTTCTTGAGAAAGAATAAGTTTGAATTTTCTGCCATCCTTCAGTCATGCTTGGACAGGGTTTTGTATACGTGCAGCTGCAGTTGTCCTGCTCAACAGATGTGGGAAAGAAAGGCATCAAATTGATAGTGAGCTCAAGCTAGCAAAGGCTCACTCTGAGTGGGACTGATTGAATTGGACAGATTCAGAGACACCCAGTTCTCTGACCTGGTTCAGTGCTCTTTTTGACTCTCTGCTGGTAAAAAAAAAGTCACATCTGACTGGAGGACGCACTTTGAGATGCCAAATAATAGAGGGCAGGGACCAATGAGTGAGCCATCCTGTGTAAAGCTGACAGATCATCCATCAAAATAAAGATGGGAAAATCATCAAAATCATTCCTGTACATTGTTTGCAACGGGAAAAAAAAAGGAGTTTCATTCCTCAAGAGCTGGATCGAATCTGAAAGGCAGGGCCTCAAAGATTAATCACTGACATCCAACAATATGAAGAACCTGTTAGAAAGCTACACAAGGGTGATGTTGAAAAGCTCTCAACAGGATTCTGAACCAATATATTTACAATTGACTATCAAATAACATCACAGTTCACAGAAAACATTCATGACAACCCAACAACATGAATGTCTTGAGGGTCTCACAGCATCATATGGATTATCAACAGAGAGAGAGATATTAAGGAGGCAAAGGATGCTTGCAGTTGGCAGCCATGACCAGTTCAACTGGAATCCAAAACAATAGTCATTCCCTGAATAGACCAGTGGTTTTTAAAAATCTCTCCTTGCCTTGACCAACATGGAGAAACTCACTGTTTCTCTCGTCCTTGAAAGCAGGGGTTGGAAAATCATCTCGGGCAGTCACGAAAGACATGTGGTGCAGCCTGCAGTCGAGCATTGTCCACCCCTCCCAGTAAAATAAATGCTTAAGAATTTATATATGGGCCTTTCACAACCTCGGGACATCTCAAGGCATTTTACAGCCCCGAAGTAAATTAAAGTTTTTAAAATTTCTTTCATGGGATGTGGGCATCGCTGGCTGGGCCAGCATTTATTGCCCATTGTTAATTGCCCTTGAGAAGGTGGTGGTGAGCTGCCTTCTTGAACCGCTGCAGTCCATGTGGTGTAGGTACACCCACTGTGCTGTTAGGGAGGGAGTTCCAGGATTTTGACCCAGCGACAGTGAAGGAACGGAGATATATTTCCAAGCCAGGATGGTGAGTGACTTGGAGGGGAACTTCCAGGTGGTGGTGTTCCCACCTATCTGCTGCCCTTGTCCTTCTAGATGGTGGCGATCATGGGCTTGAAAGGTGCTGTCTAATGAGGCTTGGTGAGTTTCTGCAGTGCATCTAGTAGATGGTACACACTGCTGCTGCTTGTGGACTGTCTACTGGGCAGTTAATGCGATAATGTCTGCTCTGCATTAGCGCCCAAGCCGATTGCAATTTCTCATACACAAACTGATTTTCGCCAAGAACTCAAAACTACAGGCCTCTTCAACCCACTCATAGAAACATAGTAAATAGGACCAGGAGTAGGTCATTCGGCCCCTTGAGCCTGCTCCGCCATTCAATATGATCATGGCTGATCTTCTATCTCAACACCATACTCCCACTCTCTCCCCATACCCCTTGATGCCTTTGGAGTCCAGAAATCGATCTATTTCCTTCTTAAATATACTCAATGACTTGACCTCCACAGCCCCCTGTGGTAGACAATTCCATAGGCTCACCACACTCTGAGTGAAGAAGTTTCTCCTCATCTGAGTCCTAAATGGCCTGCCTTGTATCCTGAGACTGTGACTCTTGTTCTAGACCACCGCCCCCACCAACCCCCACCCACACCCCCCCCCACCCCCCCAACCCCCCGCCCCCCCCCACCACCCCCACCCCGCCACCCTCAGCCAGAGGAAACATCATCCTTGTATCCAGTCTGTCCAGTCCTGTCAGAATTTTATATGTTTCAATAAGATCCCCTCTCATTCTTTTAAACTCCAATCTCTCCTCATAAGACAAGCCTGCCATCCCAGGGATCAGTCTGGTGAAACTTCACTGCACTCTCTTTATACCTTTCCTAGGTAAGGAGACCAA
Organism: Carcharodon carcharias; assembly: GCF_017639515.1. Classification (NCBI taxonomy): domain Eukaryota; kingdom Metazoa; phylum Chordata; class Chondrichthyes; order Lamniformes; family Lamnidae; genus Carcharodon; species Carcharodon carcharias. The sequence continues at coordinate 19,592,419 of NC_054469.1, forward strand.
AAGTGCACACAATACTCCAGGTATGTGGTGTGGTCTCACCAAGACCCTGAATAGCTACAGTAAGACATCCTTGCTTCTGAACTCAAGTCCTCTCGCAATGAAGGCCAGCATACCATTTACCTTCTCAACTGCTTGCTGCACCTGCATGCTTGCTTTCAGTGATTGGCGTACAAGGAAACCAAGGTCTCTTTGTATATCAACATTTCCCAATCCATCCATTAAATAATACTCTGCCATTCTGTTTTTCCTACAGAAGTGGATAACTTCATACTTATCCACGTTACACTGCATCTGCTATATATTTACCCACTCACTTAACCTGTCTAAATCACCTTGAATACTCCTCATCGCTCACATTTCCACCAAGTTTTGTGTCATCAGAAAACTTGGAAATGTTACATTTTGTTCCCTCATCCAAATCATTGATATATACTGTGAATAGCTGGGGCCCAAGCGCTGACCCCTGCGGTACCCCACTAGTCACCGCCTGCCGCTCTGAAAAAAAACCTGTTTATTCCTACTCTCTGTTTCCTGTCTGCTAACCAATTCTCAATCCATGCCATTATATTACCCCCAATCCCATGCGCTTTAATTTTTCACACTAACCTCTTATGTGGGATTTTATCAAAATCTTTCTGAAAATCCAAATACACCACACCCACTGGTTCTCCCTTATCTTTTCTGCTAGTTACTTCCTCAAAAAACTCCAGTAGGTTTGTCAAACATGACTTCCCTTACATAAATCCATGTTGACTTTGTTTAATCCCATTTATATTTTCTGTTATCACATTCTTTAGAATAGACTCTAGCATTTTCCCTACTACTGATGTTTGGCTAACTGATCTGTAATTTGCTCTTTTCTCCCTTCCTCCTTTTTTAAATAGTGGGATTACATTTGCCACCCTCCAATCTGCCGGGATTGTCCCAGAGTCTACAGAATTTTGGAAGATGACAATCAACACATCCACTATTTCCATGGCCACACCCTTGCTGGGATGTAGATTATTGGGCCCTGGGGATTTATTGGCTTTCTACCCCATTAATTTCTCCAGCGCTATTGTTTTAATAACACAAATTTCCTTCAATTCCTCCTTCTCACTAAACATTTGGTCCCTTAGTATTTCTTGGAAGTAACCTGTGAAGACAGAACTAAAGCAGTTGTTTCATTGTGCTGCCATTTCCTTTTTCTCTATTATAAACTCTCCCGTTACGGACTGTAAGGGACCTACATTTGTCTTTGCTAATCTTTTTCTTTTTACATACTTATAGAGCTTTTACAGTCTGGTTTTATGTTCCTGCAAGTTTACTCTCATACTCTATTTTTCCCCTCTTAATCAATCTCTTGGTCCTCCTTTGCTGAATTCTAAACTGCTCCCAATCCTCAGGCTTGCTACTTTTTCTAGCAACTTTATATGACTCCTCTTTGGATCTAATACTATCCTTAATTTATTTTGTTCGCCATGGTTAGTCCACTTTTCCTGTTGTGTTGTTGCACCAGAAAGGAATGTATAACTGTTGCAATGCATACATTCATTCCTTAAATATTAGCCATTGCCTATCCACTGTCATGCCTTTTAATGAAGTTCCCCAATCTATCTTAGCCAACTCACGCCTCATACCTTCGTAGTTTCCTTTGTTAAGATTTAGGACCCAAGTTTCAGATCAGACTACTTCACTTTTCATCCTAATGAAGAATTCTATCATGCTAGGGTCACTGTTCCCTAAAGGTCTCTGCACAACAAAGTTATTAATTAACCCAATTTCATTGCACAATACCAAATCTAGGATAGCCTGCTCCCTATTCGATTCCTTAACATAGTGGTCTAGAAAACCATCTCGTACACACTCCAGGAATTCATCTGCCACAGTATTATTGCTAATTTGGTTTGCCCAGTCCATATGTAGATTAAAGTCACTCATGATCACTGTAACACCCTTATTACATGCATCTCTAGTTTCCTGTTTAATGCTGTCCCCTACCTTATCACTACTTGTTTGAAGGCCTATAGATGACTCCCATGAATGTTTTCTGCCCTTTGTTGCTTCTTAGCTTCACCCAGATTGATTCTACATCTAGAATTTCTGAGCCAATATCTTCTCTCATTATCGCACTAATTTCATCCTTAATTAACAACGTCACACCATCTCCTTTTCCTTTTTGTCTGTCCATCCTAAACATTGAGTACCTTGGATACTCAATTCCCCGCCTTGGTCACCCTGCAGCCATATCTCCATAATTGCAATCATATCGTACCCGTTCACATATATTTGCACTGTTAATTAGTCTGCCTTATTGCAAATGCTCCATGCATTCAGATACAGTGCCTTTAGACTTGTTTCATTTAACATATTTACACATTTTTTGTACTATGGCCCAATTTGCTGCTAGTTCTTGTTTCCTCTGCCTTCCACTTTTGCTTTCTACTTTTCTCTCTTTCATTCCTATCTTTGTTTCCCTCTCTTGTGTCTCCCTGCTCATGTTCCCATTCCCCTGCCAATCTAGTTTAAACCCTCCCCCACAGTATGAGCGAATACCCCTTTGAGGATATTGGCCCCAGTCCTGCTGGGGTGCAACTCATCCAGCTTGTACATCTTCCCATCTTCCCCAGAATTGGTTCTAATGCCTCAGGAATCTACATCCCTCCATACACCATCTCTCCAATCAACCATTCATCTTATCTATTCACCTATTCCTGGTCTGGCTAGGACATAGCATTGGGGTAAGCCTGAGATTACTACCGGTGAGATCCTGCTTTTTAATTTATTTCCTAGTTCCCTATATTCTGCTTTCAGGACCTCATTCCTCTTTTGATCTATGTTGTTGGTTCCGATATGTACCATGACCTCTGGCTGTTCACCCTCCCCCTTCAAAATGTCTTGCAGCCGCTCATTGACATCCTTGACCCTGGCACCAGGAAGGCAACATACCATCCTGGTGTCACGTCTGCGGCTGACGAAATGTCTATCTGTTCCCCTTATGACAGAATCCCCCATCACTATTGCTCTCCCACTCTTTTTTCCTCCCCCCCCTTGTGCAACTGAGCCACTTGTGGTGTCACGGACCTGGTTCTTGCTACACTCCTCTGAGAAACCATCTCCCCCAGCACTATCCAAAATGGAAAATCTGTTGGAAAGGGGGATGGACCCAGGGGACTCCTGTAATACCTGCCTAGTGCTTTTACTCTGTTTGGCAGTCACCCATTCCCTTTCTGCTTGTGCACTCTTTACCTGCGGGATGACCACCTTACTGTAGGTGCTATCCTTGAAGAACTCATCTTTGCAGATGTTCCACAGTGACTCCAGCTGGAGCTCCAGCTCCTAAACGCGGATTTCGAGTAGCTGCAGCTGGAGACACTTCCTGCACATATGGTGGCTCTAGACACTGGAAATGTTCCTGACTTCCCACATTGCACAGGAGGGCCATTTTACTTGGCAGAGCTGTCCTGTCATGACTTACCCTTAAATTAATCCCTTTACTTTTACTTCCTCTAGTTTGGAGAATATTGAAGAAAGAAGAAATGCATACCAGGTCCTACTTACCAAGGCCACTGTTCTTCTTATGAGAGAAAGGCAGAAAATGAAGGGATGCTTCCTTCCCTCTTCACCAAACTCCCTCCCTCAACAAATTCCAACTGGAGCACACTAATGTAGCCCAAAGCAGAACTGTAGATGGCTTGCTTTTATGCTGTCTGAATCTAGCTTCTGAAAGCCAGTTAACTAATTAACTAGCTGCAGCTGCAAGCAGAGCCTATATAACGCCTGTTTTAAAGCTGGACTAAAACTCGCCTTCTCCCAACCCAAAGAGCAACATGTCGTTCATTGCTAACTTAAAGAAAGACTAGAATTTAGATAGAAATTAACCCTTAAAAGTACCTCTCTCACCAAACTCTAACTGAAGCAGCCCAAAGCATCACTCCAATGCAGACTCATTCATCCCCTTCCCCGAGCTTTGAAAATGCAAGCTTTATACAACCAAAACGTTACAAACATACAGAAATGACGGGCAGCAAATAACCAGCTGGTCCATTAACCCTGCTCTCTCACATTTCACCCCTCAATCCCTGCCCTTATCCCCACCCCCTCTCTGCAGCCAGGGCATCTCTTGTGAGAGGCGGCAAAATGAGGGAAAAAAAATACTAGAACCAAAGCAAAACCCAGCAGATACTGGAAATCCGAAATAAAAACAGAAAATGCTGGAAATACTCAGCAGGTCTGGCAGAATCTGTGAAGGGAAAGAGAGTCAACATTTCAGGTCAATGACCTTTCTTCAGAACTAGAAGTTGTCGGAAATTTAGCAGTTTTTAAGCAAGCATAAATCTCGGAAAAGGGGGAGCAGGGAGGAAAAGCTGACAGAGATGGCCCGTGATGGAAGGAAGGGCAGGAATGGTTAAATGAGAAAAGGAATGAAGGTATAAGGCAAAAGGAAAATCTCAGGGTGGAATACTCCTCACTTGCCTGGATAAGTGAAGATTCAACAACAGTCAAGAAACTTGATGCCATCCTGGATAAAATTGGCACCCCTTTCACCAGCTTAAACATTCACCCTCTCCACCACTAATGCACAGTGGCAGTAGCGTGTACAACCTGAGATGCACTGCAGCAGCTCACCAATACTCTTTCAACAGTGTCTTCCAAATCCACGGCCTCTACCAACTAGAAGGACAAGAGCAGTGGACGCATGGGAACACGAGCAACTGCAAGTTCCCCTCTGAGCCACAAACCATCCTGACTTGGAAATATATCCTTTATTGTCACTGTATCAAAATCCTGAAACTCCCTTCCGAACAGCACTTTGCAGCTACCTACGCCACATGGACCAAAGCAGTTCAAGTGTGCCTTTAGGGATGGGCAACAAATGCTGGCATTATGCATTAGATATCCCCTGATAATTAATAAAATAAAATGTGACTTAATCAATACCTCTGCTATTGAGGGGGGATAAAAAGCCTGGAAAATTCCCCATGCCCTTCTTTGGGTGATATTAATTTAGGACATCCTCACACCTACTGCTGTCAATCTGAATAGTATCGTCCACTTGACCTCTGGCTTACCCTGTCAGAATCCTGCTCAAAGGGCATGTGAGGTGACCGGCAACATCCTGCCCCCTCACTTGTTTGAGATAAACAAGCCATCCTGAGGTCTTACTGGGACTCTGTTGTCGTGAAGGAAGGGCTACCTGATTCCCATGCACGTCTAGTTCCACTCCAACAGCAAATTCTTCCTGAGGTACAGGCCTGCAAGTGGTAGGTAAAAGAGGAACCAGAGCAGGTTTATCGCGAAGTACCTCCAAGGCCCCTAGAGGACACCAGGTGATAAGAAAGGCCTTGGATTGGAGGGAGACTGTGCAAAAGAACAAGTTGTTAATGTTCCAATTACCTGTATATTCAACCAGTCCACTAGGTGTCTTGAGGTTTGGTTGGGTTGAAGTTCATTGTTTGCTTATCAAGACAAAGGAAGATGATTAGTCATGGAAGGATTAAAGTAGGCATGAAGGCTGAGGAGAGGTTGTGTTGGAAAAGAATACACAAGAAACTGTCTCTTCAAAACCCCTCGGGCAATCAAAACCAATCCAGAAGATCACATGGACCTCAGCACTTTCCAACCAATGAGGTCAAGTTGGTCTTGTAATGTAGGAAACCCAGCAGCCAGTTTACCCATAGCAAGCTCCCACAAACAGCAATCTGATAGTCACCAGATAATCGGAATTGGTGATGTTGGTTGAAGGGTAAATATTGGCCTGGACATCAGGGAAAACTCTCCTATTCTTCTTCGAGTAGCGCCATCATTTTCATTCCTTCCCTCGCCAACTAATCCATCCCTCTCCCTGGCAATTGACTGTTCACAACCGTGGGGTCATATTTGACCTTGAGATGAATTTTCAACCACAGGAGTGCAGCGTGACTAAGATCATCCAATTTCAGCCCTGCCTCAGCTCATCTGCTGCTGAAGCCCTCATCACGCCTTTGTTCCCTCTAGAATTGATGAATCCAACAGACACCTGCCCCCCACATTCTACCTTCTGTAAACTTGATGTCATCCGATGCTCTGCTGTCAGTGTCTTGACTCACACCTAGATCCCTATGTTTGCTGACCTGGTAATCTCTTGGTTAAGCAGCACTTCAATTTTAAAATTTTCAACCTTGTTTTCAAATATCTCCATGACCTCAGCCCCCCCCTCCCTAGCTCTGCAACCTCCTCCAGTGCTACAACCCTCCACAATATCTGCACTGCTCCGATTCTGGCCTCTTGAGCTTCCCCAATTTTAATTGCTCTACAATCGGTGACCTTGGGCAGGATTTTCCCCTCGTCGGGAGGGCAGGCCTAGGAATGGGCCGCGAGATGGACCCCTCCGCCCGCGATCGGGCTCTGACCGTGATTTCACGCTGGTTGGCCAGTTAACGGCCAGGCATTGTGAAACGCATGATAAGAGATGAAGTGCTGCCAGGGTGAGGGCGGGAGGAACGTGAGCGCTGAAGCCTGCGCGTGTTCCGGTGGGGTTGGGGGGGAGTGCACACAGAAAACTCCCTGAAGCTGCCTCAGGGAGCTGAAGAAATCTAAAATGCAAAATAAACATTTTACAAATGATATAAACATGTCCCCACTGGTGACTCAGTCACATGAAGAGGGATATGTTAAAAATGATGCTAAAATTTTTTATTGTTTATTTTTTAGTTACCGTTGGAAAATCATCCCGCCTGTTGGTGAAATTTCACAAAAAAATGCTAAGGTCGCCTGGCCTATTCGCTCATCTGCCAACCAAACTGTTGAGTAGGCAGTGAAAAATACAAATTAATGACTTATTCAAGAGCCTTAATAAGCCTCTTAATTGTCCTCTTGTGCACACCCGCCGACTGAAAGATCACAAGAGTTGCCAATGACATTTCGGACACTCGCCTGATGTCATCACGCACTATTTCACTCCCGTTTGGGGCGGGCGTGTGAAGAGGACATAAGGAGTCTGCAAAGGGACATTGATAGGTTAAGCGAGTGGGCAAAAAAAATCTGCAGATGGAGTGTAAGCTGGGAAAGTGTGAACTTGTCCACTTTGGCAGGAAGATTAAAAAAGCAGTGTATTATTTAAATGGAGAGAGATTGTAGAACTCTTGAGGTGCGGAGGGATCTAGGTGTCCCGGTACATGAATCACAAGAAGTTAGCACGCAGGTACACAAAGTGATTGGGAAGGCAAATGGAATGTTGTCATTTATTGCATGGAGAATGGAATATAAAAGAATGGGAGTTTTGCTGCAGATGTACAGAGCGTTGATGAGATGACCTCCGGAGTACTGTGTGAAGTTTTGGTCTCCTTTAAGAAAGGACATAATTGCACTAGAAGCAGTTCACAGATTCCTGGGATGAAGGGATTGGGAGGAAGATTGGTCAAGTTGGGCCTGAACCCATTGGAGTTTAGAAGAATGGGAGACGAGCTTATTGAAACATATAAGATCCTGAGGGGACTTGACAGGGTGGATGCTGAAAGGATGTGGGAGAGACTAGAACTATGGGACACAGTTTAAAAATAAGGGGTCTCCCATTTAAGACAGATGAGGAGAATTTTTTTCTCTCAGGGGGTCGTTATTCTGTGGAATTGTCTTCCCAAGGAGCAGTGGAGGCGGGGGCATTGAACATTTTTAATCAGAGTTAGATAGGTTCTTAACAAAATCAAAAACAGAATTACCTGGAAAAACTCAGCAGGTCTGGTAGCATCGGCGGAGAAGAAAAGAGTTGACGTTTCGAGTCCTCATGACCCTTCGACAGAACTTGAGTTCTCGAACTCAAGTTCTGTCGAAGGGTCATGAGGACTCGAAACGTCAACTCTTTTCTTCTCCGCTGATGCTGCCAGACCTGCTGAGTTTTTCCAGGTAATTCTGTTTTTGTTTTTGTTTTGGATTTCCAGCATCCGCAGTTTTTTTGTTTTTATATTAGATAGGTTCTTGATTGACAAGGGATTCAAAATGTACAGATCGGTAGATGGGAAAGTAAAGTAGAGGCCACAATAAGATCAGCCACGATCTTACTTGGCAGAGCAGGCTCGAGGGGCAGAATGGCCTACTCCTGCTCCTAATTTGTATGTATGCTCGTAATGATACTCAGTAATATGATAGGAGCATTTATGAAATCTATCCCATACGCATTGCAATACACCCTCACTGATGACTGCACAGTTTTATTGCTAATTAATTTGCTGAACTCTCATAGGCTCCTTGCTATTGTTCGCTGACATGTTATCTGAGCCCATCAGTGTTAGGACTGTCTCAGCTGCCACGATGCTCACTCGACTGTTTTAAATCTTTCACAGCTTGGAACTATTACTAAACCTACATTAGCATGTTGCAACCTGACTCTGCACTGACGGTCAATTGGTGAAGAGTTTGAAGAGGGATATGGCTCCAGCCTTCAATATAATGAAGGTGAGTTAAGGGTTTGTGCAAATCACACTTCCATGATTGAATAGGTCATCCACACCTTACGGGTAACACAGGCCACTGGGTGGTGTGGGATCACCAGGCCAATGTTAAACCGTTGGCTCCACACAGGTTAAGTGGCATAGTGCAATCCTCTTGTTTCTCAGTGAGCAGGTTCAGGGTTGGAGTCCCACTCCGGTGACTTAAGCACAAGATCTTTGACGACAATCCAGTGCAGTACTGAGGGAGTACTACACTGTCAGCGGTGTCATCTTTTGATGAGGCTGCTTCGAAGAAGAGCAGGGGAGATCTCCGTTGTGTCCTGGCCAATATTTATCCCTCGGCCAACGTCACTGAAGAAAATTGATTATCAGGTCATCATCACATTGCTGTTTGTGAGGGCTTGTTGTGCCCAAGTTGCTGGTTGTGCCTTTTATATCACAGCAGGGGCTACAATACAAAGGTACACCATTGGCTGTAAAACATTTTGGGACATTCTGAGATTGTGAAAGGTGCTACATAAATGTGGGTGTCTTTCTTTCTTCAGCCCAGTTTTCTCTCACATCTACTCTCCTTCCTACTAGCCCCAGTGTAGCAGCATGCTGAACCAAAACGCAATTTAAGAATGTTTCTATGTTAACAGTGTGCCGATGGGACAACGGGCTCCCTATTAACACAAACGCTCAACATTGATGATGGCCCAGAAAGCTCTGCTCTGCCCGCCAGTATCCTGAGAGGGCCTTTGGTTTAGTGGACGTGGCATTCCCACCTCCAAGGCAGACTGGTGCAAGGGTCCCCTGCAGAGGTCACAGGTCAAGTCTGAAGGGCACAGCCCTTGTCGCCCACTGGCCAGCCCTGTCAACTAAAGGCCTGGTTTGGAATCCTGTGGCGCAGGATGAACATAACATGACTGTTGCCTGGGAAACCGTGGCACAGACCCACACGATGCCCGTGGTCACAAAATGGCTTGGTCACTGAGGGAGTTGAATTCAGGGCAGGTGTCTCGGTGAACCTGCAGCCTTGCGTTCCCACACCCCTGCCCCAACCCCACAATTAACTTTCAAAAATGAATATTGTATGAATTAAGATTTTGTTTTGATAATTACAGATGTATCTTGCATGGAGAAAGAGAATGTTATGATACTGAGTGTACGTTCTCATTGCTCTACACTATTCACAGGATATGTACCAGAAGAAATGCACATTATGATGTGTAATATGGCTGACATGATGTAATACTATGTGTTGCTATAACAGTTACTAGATGCTTTTATGTGCAATTTACACGATCAATCATTATGATAGATTAAATTATGTTCTTCGATATTATTCACTGGTTCGCAGTTTTGGAATAGTCAAGTAGATGTACAAACTTGGAAATTTCTCCCACAAACAGAATGAGGAATATAATATGAAATTTTGGGAAAGCCTGCAATGTAAATACATGGAGATCTATGTGTATATCAGTATGTGTGGATGCACATCAGTAGATCTGGATCTTTTATTCCCACTGCTGAGGCCTGTTTGTTTACTTATGTATTTTCATGAATGGTTTATTCAGCTTTTTGCCGTCCACCAAATTTTTGTCTCTTTAGGTAACTGCCTCGTTTGTGTAGTGGTTGCACTGTCCCTGTTCAGAAAGGTGGCAGGATGTTGATGGGGGTGGTGGGTGCCATATAAAGCACCTTGCATTCCAGGGAAGCCTGCATGGTCATGGGGAGACTAGTACTTTGCCCATGCAGAATGTTGCTCTCGCTGTAGAAAACTTCAGTGACCTCTCTGACACAAAGGAGGTCCTAGCGAAGCCTTCCTCTGGATGTTGGAAAGACAGGAGCTTGATAAACCTGTTCAGAAGAAAAAACACTGGGCTACAAACGTATTTTATTGACTGAAGTCACTTGTTGCAATTGAGAAGTCTGCGGCATAAAGGTTAAAGGTCACGAAGGCCTCAACAACCACAAACAGTGCTGTCCATGCTCTGGTGCAAGGTTCCCGTTATGGCTGCAACAGATGGATGAAAGCGTCCTTGGTGAATCATGGCACCTGAGACATTTTCCAATAAGTTCATGTTGCTGATGGCAGGTGATAAGTGGATTCTAAGCAGATGGTTATGGATGAAACTAAATGCAAATCCTTTTGTGATAGTTGGTTTATTTACAGAATGCAGCGTTACATATGTCTATTTCTGACCAACTAACCCAGTGGCCCAGCAGTCTTTCTTTATAAGTGCTCTAAGTACTTAATTAAACAATGCCCTTTACCAGAGTATCTTAACAATACAATTAACACATCATTAACAAGAAATTCTAACATGGAACGAGCATGCATTTTGGATGTTAAGGTGGATGTTTTGCATCTAAGAAAAAGAGATGCATAACCATCAAATGTATCTTTACAGGGTCGAGTCTATATGTGACTCTGGTCCCACACCAACATGGTTGATGCTTGATCTCCTCGGAATAGGCCTGATGTGACCTAAACCGTTCAGTTAACAGCGCCCGACACCACCATGGACATTAGATGCCAACTTGCCCATTGATGCTAGGGTTACCAATGTTCATCCTGGTTAGATATACCCTTGGAGGTGTTGTCACATGACAACCTGTCACCATCTGCTCCGCTCCCAAACTCCTGCCATTGGCAACCCAACGTTGTCCATCCTCACATTGCCCGCCTCCCTGTTACAACTGGAAAGTGGGAGTTGGCTCTTCACCACCTGACTTGGTGATTCCCGACAATCGACCACACTTTCCCCTTCACCCCGGGTCCTTTTACAGCTAATAAACAACAAACGGGCTCAAAGTAAAGCTTTGGAAAACATGGGGTTTTTTTTCTAACTGCCCATCTGATTTTTCTGCCAGGTTTTTGCTCATAAAAGTGGCCTGTATGGTAGTCTATAATTCCTGGAGACCTTTGGGCAGTCCTGGGTGGGGTGGCTGGGGGTGGGGGGGTGGGATGGGGGTGGTGGGTTGGCAATCTTAACTGATGACCATATTCCGAGATTGAATTAAAAAAAAACACTGCACCCGGTATAACTTAAATGAATGAACACTGGAGAAAAATTATTTCACTGTGCATCAGTTACAATATCATTTGCATCGACCTGATTATACTGCCTAATGAACAACAGCAAGTTCACACTTGTGGATTGAGATTGGCTCTGCATTATTAGCAAGGAATGTATTAACTGCTTTAAGTGGGTCATTTGCTTTCATTAAAACTGCAGACAGAATTGTTTCATACTAAATGTTTGGACATAACCAATATTACTGGTGCTGTTTCAACCCTGACAATAAAAGGAGGTGGTGCAGGGGGGGGTCTTCTAAACCAAAACAAACTTCCCATCCCTTTGATGACTTCATTAGCAACGTAGCTGTCCCAGAAAATGAACCAAAGACGAGTTCTTACCCAAACTAGGGCGAAAATGGTTCTGCCCAAGCTCCTTACTAACAGCTATGATGATGAAGTGGTTTCTCTTCTGGTATAGGGGTCTCTGAGCTGATTAAAGCTTTCCACTATTACTTCATTCTTTAATCAACTCATTCCCCCACTGCAGTGTAAGGCCCACTCAATCATACGCTGTAGCCTCATTATGCATTCTTCGGAATAATTCATTATAAGGATCCCTCTGACTGGTGATTGAAGATTAATTTTAGATTCTGTTAGGTCTATGGCAGAAAGTGTGTCACAGGGAATTGGGTTACAATCAAGGTTCAGTCACTGCAGAATTTATTGATCTTTATCTGTTTTACAGATCCCTTTTGAAAAATATATGCTCAAAATTCTGGTGCATTCTGAGGAGTCCAAATCACAAACGTTTAGCAGTTCTGCTCACATATTAATATTTCCCTTTAACCTGCTGATCACAACTTAAGAGAGGCCAGGTAGTCTTTGTGCTCATAATTGCATGTTAATTCTGATAATACTCGCAGTCCACACTGCCTGATCACACTGCCTGCTGTCCAGGAACTTGACGTAACGAGCCGCCTTGAATCGCAATGGACTCTGTTACGCTAGAGAGCGCGGTAACCATTTTATACACAGTGCTATCCCCCAAACGGTCAGCTTTGGATTTTGTTTTGATGGCACTCGTAATAACTTGATGGAGCGGCAGGTCTGGTGGAGGAAAGGCTAAACTTTATTTAGGAGGCAAGTAGAGGTGCCTGCACACTGGACACGATCTCTCCGTCGGAAACCCCGCCCCCAGGATTACCGCGCAGTGAGCTTATTGGTCGAAGTCCCCGCAATCGCATCACCCGATGAGTGATTGACAGGAGGGAGGAACAATACATTGAGTTACTACAGTACTGGTTGATGAAAGGTGTGAGCAAGGATACCCAGGGCCCAGACAATAAGCGCCAGCCTTGCCATTGACGCCCATATCCCAATTAAGGCTCCGTTTTTAAACATTGGAGTCATGATGTTCTAAGACACGTGTTAATGGGTTTATACGAAATTCCTAGGTCTGCTGCTGTAAAAAAAGATGTCACCCTGTCTAAAATAGTGACACAGGAGAATTTCAATATGTTAACACATTCATTATTAATGGAGGATTTTGTCTCCACTGTATCTAGTTTGCTCCAGTTCAGTGATGTTCTTATTCTCTGTCTGTTTTATGGGAGGGTTTGTTATGTGTGTTGATGGTGCACTAATTTCCCAAAAGAAAACATTTAACAGTCTCCATTACTTTGCTCATTTGCTGTTACTTTTCACCCTGTACAGTAGGGAGAGGAAATAGCTACAAATAAATAAGAGAACCTCAATTCTGACACTTTTATTCTCTTTTTTGATTCATTCGCAGGATGTGGGCTTTGCTGGCTGGTCCAGCATTTATTGCCCTTCCCTAGTTGCCCTTGAGAAGGTGGTGGGGAGCTGCCTTCTTGAACAGCTGCAGCCCACGTGGTGTAGGTACACCCACAGTGCTGTTAGGGAGGGAGTTCCAGGATTTTGACCAAGCGACAGTGAAGGAACGGCAATACTGGAGGTGAGGCAGTGGCATTGTGGTATTGTCACTGGGCTAGTAATCCAGAGACCCACGGCAAATGGTGAAATTTGAATTCAATAAAAATCTGGAATTAAAAAGTCTAATGATGACCATGAAACCATCGTTGATTGTTGTAAAAACCCATCTGGTTCATTAATGTCCTTTAGGGAAGGAAATCTGCTGTCCTTACCTGGTCTGGCCTACATGTGACTCCAGACCCAATGTGGTTAACTCTTAAAAAATGAGCGATGGGAAATGAATGCTGGTCTAGCCAGCAATGTCCACATGCCATGAACAAATCAAAAAAACATTTCCAAGGTGAGTGACGTGGAGGGGAATTTCCAGGTGGTGGTGTCTCTGTCTATCTGCTGCCCTTGTCCTTCTAGATGGTAGTGGTTGGGGGTTTGGAAGTTGCTGTCTAAGGACTCCTGGTGAATTCTTGCAGTGCATCTTGTAGATGGTACACACTGCTGTGTCGGTGGTGGAGGGAGTGGATGTTTATGGATGGGGTGCCAATCAAGCGGGCTGCTTTGTCCTTGACAGTGTCCAAGCTTCTTGAGTTTTGTGGGAGCTGCACTCATCCTGGCAAGCGGGGAATATTGCATCACACTCCTAAATTGTAGATAGTTGACAGGCTTTGGGGGGTCAGGAGGTGAGTTACACATCGCAGGATTCCTAGCCTCTGACCTGCTCTTGTAGCCATAGTATTTATATGACTAGTCCAGTTCAGTTTCAGGTCAATGGTAACCCCCAGGATGGTGATAGTGAGGGATTCAGCGATGGTAATGCCATTGAGTGTCAAGGGGCAATGGTTAGATTCTCTCTTGTTGGAGACGATCATTGCCTGGCACTTGTGTGGTGCGAATGTTACTTGCCATTTGTCAGCCCAAGCCTGGATATTGACCAGGGGTCTTGCTGCATTTGGAAATGGACTGCTTCATTATCGGAGGAGTCACGAATGTTGCTGAACGTTGTGCAATCATCAGTGAACATCCCCACTTCTGACCTTATGATGGAAGGAAGGTCATTGATGAAGCAGCTGAAGATGGTTAGACCAAGGACACTACCCTGAGGAACTCCTGCAGTGATGTCCTGGAGCTGAGATGACTGACCTCCAACAACCACAACCATCTTCCTTTGTGCTAGTCATGACTCCAACCAGCGGAGAGTTTTCCCCCGATACCCACTGACTGCAGTTTTGCTAGGGCTCCTTGATGCCACACTCAGTCAAATGCAGCCTTGATATCAAGGGCAGTTGCTCTCTCCTCACCTCGGGAGTTCAGATCTTTTATCCATGTTTGAACCAAGGCTGTAATGAGGTCAGGAGCTGAGTGGCCCTGGTGGAACCCAAACTGGGCAGGTTATTGCTAAGCAAGTGTCGCTTGGTAGCACTGTTAATAACCCCTTCCATCACTTTATTGATGATGGAGAGTCGACTGATGGGGCCGTAATTGGCCGGTTTGATTTGCCCTGTTTTTTGTGTACAGGACATACCTGGGCAATTTTCTAAATAGCCGGGTAGTTGCCAGTGTTGTAGCTGTACTGGAACAGCTTGGCTAAGGGCACAACAAGTTCTGGAGCACAAGTCTTCAGGACTATTGCCAGAAAATTGCCAAGGCCCATTGCCTTTGCACTATCCAGCGTCTTCCGTCGTTTCTTGATATCATATGGAGTGAATTGAATTGGCTGAAGACTGGCATCTGTGATGCTGGGGACCTCCAGAGGAGGCTGAGATGGATCATCCACTCGGCACTACTGGCTGAAGATTGTTTCGAATGCTTCAGCCTTATCTTTTGCACTGCTGTGCTGGGCTCCTCCATCATTGAGGATGGGGATATTTGTGGAGCCTTCTCCACCGGTGAATTGTTTAATTGTCCACCACCAATCACGAATGGATATGGCAGGATTGCAGAGCTTAGATTTGATCTGTTGGTTATGGGTTCACTTAGTGCTGTCTAACACTTGCTGTTTATGCTGTGTTGCACACAAGTAATCCTGTGTTATATCTTCATCAGGTTGACACCTCATTTTTAGGTATGCCTGATGCTACTCCTAGCACACCCTGCTACACTCTTCATTGAACAAGGGTTGAACCCCTGGCTTGATGGTAATAGTAGAATGGGGGATATGCTGGGCCATGAGGTTACAGGTTGTGTCTGAGTACAATTCTGCTGCTGTTGATGACCCACAGCACCACACGAATGCCCATTCTTGAGTTACTAGGTCTGTTTGAAATCTATGCCATTTAGCATGGTGATGGTGCCACACAACATGATGGAGGGTATCCTCAATGTGAAGATGGGACTTCGGCTGCAAAACAACTGTGCCGTGGTCAATCCTATTGACACCGTCATGGACAGATGAATCTGCAGCAGGCAGGCTGGTGAGGATGAGGTCAAGTGTGTTTTTCCCTCTTGTTGGTTCCCTCACCACCTGCCACAGACCCAGTCTAGCAGCTATGCCATTTAGGGATCGGTCAGTAGTGGTGCTACCGAGCCACTCTTGTTGATGAACATTGAAGTTCCCCACCCAGAGTACATTCTGCACCCTTGCCACCCTCAGTGCTTCTTCCAGGTGATGTTCAACATGGAGGAGCACTGATTCATCAGCTGAGGGAGGATGGTATGTGGTAATCAGCAGGTTTCTTTGCCCATGTTTGACCCGATGCCATGAGACTTCATGGGGTCCGGAGTTGATGTTGAGGACTCCCAGGGCAACTCCCTCCTGACAGTATACCTCTGTGCCGCCACCTCTGCTGGGTCTGTCCTGCCGGTGGGACAGGGGACATACCCAGGGATGGTGATGGTGGTGTCTGGGACATTATCTGTAAGGTATGATTCTGTGAGGATGTCTATGTCAGGCTGTTGCTTGACTTGTCTGTAAGACAGCTCTCCCACTTTTGGCACTAGCCCACAGAAGTTAGTAAGGAGGATTTTGAAGGGTTGACAGGGCTGCGTTTGCTGCTGTCTTTTCTGGTGCCTAGATCGATACTCGGTGGTCTATCCAGTTTCATTCCTTTGTTGAGGCTTTGATAAAACTGAGAAACTTGCTCGGTCATCTCAGAGGGCAGTTAAGAGTCCACTACATTGCTGTGGGTCTGGAGTCACATGTAGGCCAGACCAGGTAAGGACAACAGATTTCCCTCCCTGAAGGACATTAGTGAACCAGATGGGTTTTTACAACAATCGACAATGGTTTCATGGCCATCATCAGACTTTTAATTCCAGATTTTTATTGAATTCAAATTGCACCATCTGCTGTGGCAGGATTCGAACCTGGGTCCCCAGAGCATTAGCTGAGGGATCTGGATTACTATCACTACACCATCGCCACCCATCTACTTCTAAGGCAGACACAGAAATTACGAGAGTTAAGTTGTCAAAGGGACACTCATCTGCCAAGTGAATATCTTTGTGCTGGTTCAGTTCCATGTTCATCTCCTTTCATGGGAGCTGAGCATCTGGGAATGGGAGGTGTGAGGATGATGAGAAGAGGCTTCAAGGGGATTTGGGCAGGCTTAGTGAGTGGGCAAGGACATGGCAGATGGAATATAATGTGGATAAGTGTGAGGTTATCCACTTTGGTAGGAAGAATGGGGATGTGGAGTATTTCTTAAATAGTGAGGGATCAGGAGGTGCGAAATCTAAAGGGACTTGGGTGTCTTGTTCATAAGTCACTGAAAGATAACAAGCAATTAGGAAGGCAAGGCTGGCCTTTATTGCGGGAGGATTTGAGTACAAGAGTAGAGATGTCTTTCTTCAATTTTGTAGAACATTGGTTAATCTGCACCTGGAGTGTTGTGGACAGTTTTTTTAATTCATTCACGGGATGTGGGCTTCACTGGCTAGGTCAGAATTTTCATTGTCCATCCCTTGTTGCCCTTGAGAAGGTGGGGGTGAGCTGCCTTCTTGAGCTGCTGCAGTCCATGTGGTGTAGGTACACCCACAGTGCTGTTAGGAAGGGAGTTCCAGGATTTTGTCCCAGCGACAGTGAAGGATCGGCGATATATTTACAAATCAGGTTGGTGGGCGGTTTGGCTGGGAACTTGCAGGT
Organism: Carcharodon carcharias; assembly: GCF_017639515.1. Lineage (NCBI taxonomy): Eukaryota > Metazoa > Chordata > Chondrichthyes > Lamniformes > Lamnidae > Carcharodon > Carcharodon carcharias. The sequence continues at coordinate 19,609,859 of NC_054469.1, forward strand.
GGTGGTGTTCCCATGCATCTGCTGCCCTTGTCCTTCTAGGTGGTAGAAGTCACGGGTTTGGAAGTTGCTTTTGACTGAGCCTTGGTGAGTTGCTGCAGTGCATTTGGTCTCCTTACCTAAGGAAGGATATGCTCCCATACAGGGAGTGCAGCAGATGTTCACCAGACTGATTCATGGGATGGTGGGACTGTCCTATCAGGACAGATTGAAAAGACTGGGCCTGTGTTTTCTAGAGTTTAGAAGAATGAGAGGTGATCTCAGTGAAACTTATAAAAATCTTAAAGGATTAGACAGTGGAAATATAGGAAGGATGTTTCCCCTGGCTAGGGTGTCCAGAAGCAGGGAACACTGCCTCAGAATGAGGGGCAGGCCACTTAGGACATGAGGAGGAATTTCTTCACTCAGAGGGTGGTGAACCTTTGGAATTCTCTGCCCCAGAGGGTTGTGGGGTCTCAATCATCAAGAATTTTCAAGACAGAGATCAATAGATTTCTAGATACTAATGGCATCAAGGGTGATGGGGATTTTTTAAAAATTATTCATGGGAGTGGGGCGTTGCTGGCTGGGCCAGCATTTATTGCCCATCCCTAATTGCCCTTAAGAAGGTGGTGGTGAGCTGCATTCTTGAACCGCTGCAGTCCATGTGGTGTAGGTACACCCACAGTGCTGTTAGAAATGGAGTTCCAGAATCTTGACCCAGTGACAGTGAAGGATCGGTGATATATTTCCAAGTCAGGATGGTGAGTGACTTGGAGGGGAACTTCCAGGTGGTGGTGTTCCCATGTACCTGCTGCCCTTGTCCTTCTAGACAGTAGTGGTCATGGGTTTGGAAGGTGCTGTCTAAGGAGGCTTGGTGAATTTCTTCTGTGCATCTTGTAGATGGTACACACTGCTGCTACTGTGCGTTGGTGGTGGAGGGAATGAATGTTTCTGGATGGGATGCCAATCAAGTAAGTTGCTTTGTCCTGGATGGTGTTGAACATTCTGAATGTTGTTGGAGCTGCACTCATCCAGGCAATTGGAGAGTATTCCATCACATCCCTGACCTGTACCTGACAGGCTCTGGGGGGAGTCAGGAGGTGAGTTTGTCACCATCGGGGTTCCTAGCATCTGACCTGCTCTTATACCACAGTGTTTATATGGCTAGTCCAGTTCAGATCCTGGTCAATGGTAACTCCCCAGGATGTTGATAGTGGTGGATTCAGTGACGGTAATGCCATTGAATGTCAGATTCTCTCTTGATGGAGATGGCCTTTGCCTGGCACTTGTGTGGTACGAATGATACTTGCCACTTGTCAGCCCAAGCCTGGATGTTGTCCAGGTCTTGCTGCATTTGGACATGGACTGCTTCAGTATCTGAGGAGTCGCAAATGGTGCTGAACATTGTGCAATCATCAATGTAAAGCCCCATTTGAAATTTGCATCATCCCTCACCCCAAGAACTGCAAGAACACACTGAAGGCGCTTGTCGCACCATTTGACTATTTTGCAGTGTCCTGTTGGCAAACAGCCGGGGAAAGTTTCCTTCAGTCAGGCATGATCGTTCATAAACCCCATTGTAAACCGCTCTGAGCAGCTGTTAAATGATGCACTTGCTGCAGGGCTATGGGGAGCGGGGGTGGGGTGGGGGGTGGGTGGTGAGACAAATTGGATTGCTCTTTCCAACCGCTGGCAATGGCACAATGGGCTGAATGTCCTCCTTCTGTGCTGTATGATTCCACCTTATAAGTGAAAAGCTGCACATCTAAAACAGAGACAGTAAAATGCTGGAAAAACGCAGCAAGTAAACCAGCATCTAACAGAACGTTATAACCCTACTTTTACAGGGTCTGACTGACCTGCCATATATTTCCAGCATTCAGAATCCAAATTTACCCGGCGCACAGAAAATAATCGTGTCATCGCACGCCCAGCAAAAGCTCTGATCCAACTCACTTACCGGCTTATCTTGGCAATTATCTTGCAACACACTTTATAGAGACAAAAAGAACCTTTCATCATGTCAATAACTTGTTGCCTTCACCCTCAAGTGCAGTCAATATTTGCGCACTACACCCTTGGATCACATGTGATTAACTGCATAGCAGATTCGAGTGGGAAGGCAGTTCAGTATTGACTGCTAATGCATTAACAGCGGCTGATAGAGCAGGGACTGACTGCACAGGCAAGTGGCAGCAAAACATGTTCCATTTTAAACTAAAAATAATCAAAGCGTGTAATATAATGTTTGTTCGCTGCACTATTGGAGCCTTGCCAGCTTCTAAATAGAAGAGGACCTACTGAGCAAATTAAGGGAAGGCCTTCGGTCAATAGTGAAGAGGCAAAACATGAAGGTGAATGAATAGGAGACAATGACTGCAGCTTGCATTTATATAGCACCTTTAATATAGTAAAGCATCCCAAGGTGCTTCACAGGAGCGTTAGCAGCAAAGAAGTTTGACGTGGAGCCACAAAAGGAGATATAGGTGACCAAATGCTTGCTCTGGGAAGCAGGTTTTAAGGATATCTTGAAAGGAAAGAGAGAGGCAGAGAGGCACGTGGATGATGAGCTTAGAGCCTCACCACTGAGCTGCCAATGGGGGGAGTGATTAAAATGGAGAGTGCGCAGGCAGCCGGAATTTGAGGACAGAAGAGATCTTTGGTGGGTTATAGGGCTGGAAGAGGTTACAGAGACCAGCGGGGAGGGGAGATTGGAAAGCAGAATGGCGAGGCCATCAAGACACTTGAACGCAAAGATAAGGATTTTAAATTCAGAAACGAGATGGGCTCGATTCCCCTCTCCCCGTAACCCCCCTCGAACCGTGATCCTGCACAAAACGGGCTAAGCTGCTGTCCACCCTTGTCTGTTTGATTTCTAACGCTTAACCGATTATAACTGGGTGACCACAGCACAGCCCATCCAAAATGTTACAGGATTCCGTTCGAGACCTTCCCTGGATTTTTGGGTCAAGAACAGGACATTGGGGCTAGTTCATGCTTTAGACACGCCCACCGTGATTTTGAAGGCCTTATACCCAACTAAAGACCAGGAAGCAGGCTCGCCGACCAATCAGGGACAGCGTAAGGGCTCCTGATGCTGGAGGCCCAGTGCAAGGCCCTCCAACCCTCAGAGCCTGGCAGCTCGGCTGGCTGAGGTGGGACTATCAATCTGAAAGTAGAGACAGCGAGGGACCAGGGCAGGTAACTTAATTTTCATTTTCATTTTTCAAATACCTCAGCTGCCCGGTCATGGTTCTGGTAGGTCAATGCCGCCAGGTGGCAACCAACCTTTATGGACAAAGAAATAGACAAGTTGCAAAAAAACATTTTGAATTGGGGGAGAGCGGATTTTAGTAAAATAAGGCAGGGTCTGGCCAAGGTAGACTAGGAACAGCTACTTATGGGGAAATCTACAGAAAAACAGTGGGGGGGTTGGGGGGGGGCATTCAAAAAGGAAATGGGGAGAGTACAGGCTCAACATGTTCCCTCTAGGGTGATAGGAAGGAGTAACAAGCCCAGAGAACCAGAGATATTCTAGATACGATGAGAAGGAAAAGAGAGGCTTTTAGCAGGTATAATAAGGGGATCAAATCAGCGGAGGCATTAGTGGAGTACAGAAAGTGCAGAGTGGAGCTTAAGAAAGCAATTGGGAGAGCAAGGTGGAGATATGAGAAAGCTCTGGCTGGTAAAAGTAGGGAAAATCCCAAGATATTCTATAAGTATATCAATGGGAAGAGGATAACCAGGGAAAGAGTAGGCCCATAAGGGACCAAAGGGGAAATCTATGGGTGGAGCCAGAGGACATTGGTACAATGTTGAAATGTACAATGTTAAATACTTCACATCCGTCTTCACTCAAGAGAATGAGGATGAAGGTATGGAACTCGGGGAGAGAGATTGCGAGGTTCTTGAGCAAATTGATATAGGGAGTGACAAGGTATTGGAAGTGCTGGCAGGCTTAAAAGTGGACAAATCTCCAGGTCCAGATGATTAGTGTCCCAGACTGCTGAGGGAGGCAAGGCTGGAGATCGCAGGGGCTCTGACCCAAATTTTTAATTCCTCTCTGGCCATAGAGGAGGTGCCAGAAGACTGGAGAACAGCTAATGTGGTTCCGCTATTTAAGAAGGGTTGTAGAGAGAAGCCAGGGAACTACATGCCAGTGAGTCTCACGTCAGTGGTAGGGAAACTATTGGAGAAAATTCTGAAGGAGAGAATCTATCTCCACTTGGAGATGCAAGGTTTGATCAGGGATAGTCTGCGGATGACACAAAGATTGGCTGGGTGGTTAACAGTGAGGTTGAGTGTCTTGGACTACAGGAAGATATAAACGGGATGGTCAAATGGGCAGATAAGTGGCAGATGGAATTTAACCCTGAAAAGTGTGAGGTGATACTTTGGAAGGAGTAATTTGACAAGGAAGTATTCAATGAACGGCATGGCACTAGGAAGTTCTGAAGAACAAAGGGACCTTGGCGTGTGTGTCCATAGATCTCTGAAGGCAGAGGGGCATGTTAGTGGGGTGGTGAAAAAGGCATATGGGACACTTGCCTTTATCAATTGAGGCATAGATTACAAAAGTAGGGAGGTCATGTTGGAGTTGACCTTGGTGAGGCTACAGCTGGAGTACTGTGTGCAGTTCTGGTCGCCACATTATAGGAAAGATGTGATTGCACTGGAGGGGGTGCAGAGGAGATTCACCAGGATGTTGCCTGGGATGAAACATTTAAGTTATGAAGAGAGGTTGGATAGACTTGGGTTGTTTTCGTTGGAGCAGAGAAGACTGAGGGGCGACCTGATCGAGGTGTACAAGATTATGAGGGGCATGGACAGGGTGGATAGGGAGCAGCTGTTCCCCTTAGTTGAAGGGTCAGTCACAAGGGGACATAAGTTCAAGGTGAGGGGCAGGATGTTTAGGGGGGATGTGAGGAAAAACTTTTTTACCCAGAGGGTGGTGACGGTCTGGAATGTGCTGCCTGGGAGGGTTGAGGAGGCGGGTTGCCTCACATCCTTTAAAAAGTACCTGGATGAGCACTTGGCACATCATAACATTCAAGGCTATGGGCCAAGTGCTGGTAAATGGGATTAGGTAGGTAGGTCAGGTGTTTCTCACGTGTCGGTGCAGACTCGATGGGCCGAAGGGCCTCTTCTGCACTGTGTGATTCTGTGAGTCTGTGATTATGCACATGGGGGGGGATTGGTCTATGTGTGCACAACTGTGGCCCCCTGTTCCCTTCCACCCCCACTTCCTGTGCGCTGCCTTCATTTCCATGGGAACTGGCCTCAATAGGCCTTTCCATTGTACCTAATGAATGTCAAACTGTCTCAGGGTTGGGATCGCGGTGGGCAACCGGCATGGAAGCTGGCAGCGTAAAATTGTCTGCCCACCCGCCACTGACCTGGACCCCAACCTGTTTTAGAAACCTTTGTGACATTCCCATTTGTGTATCCCTGAAGAAGAACAGTACCAGTTAGTGCCACCCAACTCTTGGTTATGTTCAGGCAATGGTCTGTAATTCAGAATGCTTATCTGTCCTGATTAACATAATTAGTTATCTCTTTGAAGAGAACAAATTGTCCTCACACTGTGAAAATCGTCTGTATAGCCACAGCTTGGTGCGTCAGACTTTTGTCTATCAGAAGTTTGCGAATGAATGGTGCCAAGAATCTATGTTGTCTTGGTCTAGTTTTGTGTCATATATACGCACATGCGAATTAGGGGCAGGAGGAGTCCATTCGGCCCCTCGAGCCTGCTCCTCCGGTTTGCGTTGGGCTTCACTGGGAACATTGCAGCAGGCCAAGGATAGACATGTGGGCATGAGAGCAGGGTGGGGTGTTGAAACGGCAAGCGACAGGGAGGTGTGGGTCATGCTTGCGGAAAGACCGAAGGTGTTCCGCAAAGCGGTCACCCAGTCTGCGTTTGGTCTCTCCCAATGTAGAGGAGGCCGCATTGGGAGCAGCGAATGCAGTAGACTAAATTGAAAGAAGTGCAAGTGAAGCGCTGCTTCACCCGAAAAGAATGTTTGGGCCCTTGGACGGTGAGGAGGGAGGAGGTAAAGGGGCAGGTGTTGCACCTTCTGCGGTTGCATGGGAAGGTGGCGTGGAAAGGGGATAGGTGTTGGGGGTGATGGAGGAATGGGCCAGGGTTTCCCGGAGGGAATCGTCCCTGCAGAATTCTGATGGGGGTGTGAGGGGAAGATGTGTTTCATGGTGGTATCATGCTGGAGTTGGCGGAAATAGCGGAGGATGATCCTTTGAATGTGGAGGCTGGTGGGGTGAAAAGTGAGGTCAAGGAGGACCCTATCATGGTCTGGGAGGGAGAGGAAGGTGTGAGGGCAGAGATGTGGGAGATGGGTAGGACACGGCTGAGGACCCTAACCCCTAACAATCACTGTGGGTGGGAAACCTCGGTTAAGGAAGAAGGAGAAGATGTCAAGAGCGCCGTTTTGGAAAGTGGCATCATCGGAACAGATGCGACGGACTCGAAACGTTAACTCTGTTTCTCTGTCCACAGATGCTGTTAGACCTGCTGCATTAAATTAAGGTGCTGTCTTTTGGACAAAATGTTAAACTGAGGTTCTGTTTGGTGTCTGCGGGCGGAAATATATTTTCTGCCAGCCATGGCTCAGTTGGTAGCGCACTTGTGTCCGAATCACAAGGTTCTGGGTTCAAGTCACACTCTAAGCCTTGAGTACAAGAATCTAGGCTGACGCTCCAGTGCAGTACTGACGGGGTGCTGCATTGTTCGAGGTACACTTTAAGATGAAATGTTGCAGTAAGGTCCCATCTGCCCACTTGGCTGGATGTAAAAGATCCCATGGCAATATTTCCCTGTGCCCTGGCCAATATTGTCCTTCAACCAGCATCAATAAAAGGACCAAAGATAAAAACAAAAAACTGGGGATGCTGGAAATCCAAAACAAAAACAGAATTACCTGGAAAAACTCAGCAGGTCTGGCAGCGTCGGCAGAGAAGAAAAGAGTTGATGTTTCGAGTCCTCATGATCCTTCAACAGAAAGACCCTTCAATAAAAGAACCAATTCCCTGGTCATTATCGCATTGTTGTTTGTGGGAGCTTGCTGTGTGCAAATTGGCCACCATGTTTGCTACATTACAGCAATGAGTACACTTTAACCCTTGTTTGTGATTTGGAGGTTTCAAGACCCGGGTTGTTGGATATTTGTTTGGCAAGGATATGAAGCTAGGATGGGAAAATGGAACTGAGATGCCAATCAGCTACGATCTTTCTTTTTAATTATCTTTGGGATGTGAGTGTCATTGGCTAGGCCAGCATTTATTGGCCATCACTAATTGCCCTTGAGAAGGTGGTGGCGTGCTGCCTTCTTGAACTGTTGCAATTCACGTGGTCTAGGCTCTATAAGTTTGGTTCAAGTTACAAATGGCTAGGTCATTTCAGAGGGCAGTTAGGAGTCAACCACACCACTGCTGGTCTGAAGCCTCTTATAAGGTGAGGACAGCAGATTTCCTCCCCTGATGGGCATTAGTGAACCAGATGGGTTTTCCTGCTATCCAGTAGATTCATGAGATTAACATTTTATTCCAGATTCGTTTATTGATTTTACATTCCCCAGCTGGTGGGATTTGAACTCATGTCTCCCAAGCATTAATCTGTGCCTCTGGATCACTAGCCCAGTAACATTACCACTGATGCTACCATTGCTGAATGGTGGAGCAAGCTTGAGGGGTTGAATGGCCTCCTCCTGTTCCTATGTAAGAACCTCTTTTACAGATTTGAGGCATTTATCTTTCATGGGATGTGGGCATCGCTGGCAAGGCCAGCATTTGTTGCCCATCCCCAATTTCCGTTGGCTTTCTAGGCCATTTACATATGAACAAGGAGCAGGAGTAGATCATTCAGCCCCTCAAGCCTGCTCTGCCATTTAATAAGAGTACGGCTGATCTGATAGTAACCTGAAATCTTCATCCCTTCTACCCCCTATCACCCGCTTGCTTACCAGGAATCTGTCTACCTCTGCCTTAAAAATATTCAAAGACTCTGCTTCCACCATCTTTTCAGGAAGAGAGTTCCAAAGACTCACAACCCTCTGAGTGAAAAAATTTGGCACCATCTCCATTTTGAATGGATCATCCCTTATTTTTAAACAGTTAACAGTTTAAACAGAGGGCAGTTAAAAGTCAACCACATTGCTGTGGGTCTGGAGTCACATGTAGGCCAGACCAGGTAAGGATGGCAGATTTCCTTCCCTAAAGGACATGAGTGAACCAAATGGGTTTTCACAACAATCAATAATAATTTCATGGTCACCATTACTGATAGTAGCTGTATATTCCAGAAATTATAAATTGAATTTAAATTCCAGCATCTGGCATGGTGGGATTTGAACCCATGTCCACAGCATGGTCATTAGCCTGGGTGAACAACACTGCCTTTCCTTTTAACCTGCTGCCTGTGGAAAATTGGGTCAGCATCATCCCTTCCCAATTTATCACATTTCTTAGTGTTGGTCTCACGTTTAAACTGTGCCTCAAAGCTAGCAAAACATCCCAAAACTCTTTCCCAGGAATGTTATGGAACCAAATTTGACACTGAGACCAATAGGGAGTCTTGGTAAACCTTGGTAAAATTGGACAGATTTAAGAGGCGTCTTGAGGAAGAGAGGTGGAGAAGCGAAGGGGTTTAGGCCGTGAATTTCAGAACTTAGGGACATGGAGGCTGAAGGCGCAGCTGTCAGTGATGGAACGATTCGAATTGTGCCTAGGCAAGAGTCCACAGTAGGAGGTGTGCAGAGATCTCAGAGGGTTGGAGGAGATAGGAAGGTGCAAGGCTGTTGAGGTGTTTGAACATGGGGATGAGAATTTTAAAATTAAAGTGTTCTTGGACTGGGGAGCCAATGCAGACCTGCAAGTGCAGGCCGATTGGGACTTGGTGTGGGTTTGGATACAGGCAGCAGAGTTTTGGATGAGCTCAACACTTAGGGAAATCCGAGGGCAGTATAAAAGAGGACGGAGTCCCATTCTAATGGATCTCCATTCACATTCTCCTTCTGTAGGGTATGAGACTCTAGCAATGGACTGCAGCGGCTCAAGAAGGCAGCTCACCACCACCTTCTCAAGGGCAACTAGTGATGGGCAATAAATGCTGGCCCAGCCAGCTAAGCCCACAACCCATGAATGAATTAAAAAAAATGGGAGTAGGCCTTTCAACAATTGAAACTTGTTCCACCAGCCGTGCAAAGATTGGTAAACAATGTGACTGAGCTAATGGAGAGAATATAGTTTCTGAAGATTAGCTCATCACCCAATGGGATGCTGAGCTTATGGGTTCAATTGCTCAACATTTCAGTCTGAAGCTCATTATCCCCAACCTCTTCCATCACTTCCTACCTTTATTCTTTCATAGGATGTGCTGGCTAAACCAGTATTTATTGCCCATCCCTAGTTGCCCTTGAGAAGGTGGTGGTGAACTTCTTGAACCGCTGCAGTCCATGTGGTGTAGGTACACCCACAGTGCCATTAGGGAGGGAGTTCCAGGATGGTGAGGAATGGTGATATATTTCCAAGTCAGGATGGTGCGTGCCTTGGAAGGGAACTTGCAGGTGGTGGTGTTCCCATCTATCTGCTGCCCTTGTCCTTCTAGGTGGTAGAGGCTGCGGGTTTGGAAGGCGCTGTCGAAGAAATCTTGGTGCGTTGCTGCAGTGCATCTTGTAGGTGATCCACGTTGCTGCCACTGTGTGTCGGGTGGTGGAGGGACTGAATACTTAAGATGGTGGATGGGGTGCCGATTGGGAATGCTGCCTTGCCCTGGATGGTGTCAACTTCTTGAGAGTTGTTGGAGCTGCACTGGCCCAGGCAAGTGAGGAGTATTCCATCAGACTCCTGACATGTGGCTTATGGATGATAGACAGGCTCTGGGGAGTCAAAAGGTAAGTCACTCGCCACAGAATTCCCAGCCTCTTGATCAGCTTTTGCAGCCACTCGTGGTATTTATGCCCTTGGTTGCTGTCCTTAGGTGAAGGGATTTAGTGCTTGGCTACACCTCCAGGCAGCGCACGGCTGGTCTGATGAATGTCCTCCGCGAGGAAGTTGAAGCATAAAAGTCCAAAGCAGCCACCAGGCACCTGGATATCAGGACAGGACAGGTTCACACTCAGCCATACAGTCGAACGGCCTGGCTGACACTCACTGTCTTGGATGACAAATGGCCTTTCGGGCGAGCGAACGACCTGAAGAGGAATGAGCTCATTGTGCTGCAATGCTTCCAGAGCAGACAGGGTGAAAAGAAAAACAACCCTATTACCAAATGGAAACAAGCACTGTTTCCTTCTACTGGGTAATGGGGGGTTGGAGAATTCCTGCTCGTTCCTGAAATAATAAACAGTGAGGCCCTGGTTATGGATCATGAGCTGTAACATTTTATGCACAGTGGCTAAAGATATAAAAGCCAGGTAGCGTACAAAACCTCGGAGGTGTTATCAACATCTTCATCAGCATTTTATGATGAATAAAGTGACAGAGCTCCGTGTTATTTACTGCCAATGCTTCCCAGCTAATATCAGCAGAGCATGTAGTGACTCTGTATTACAGCACATTTCGGTTTAATGTTCGCTTTGATGAGTGTGTAATTTGGTTTTGTTCATAAATTCTTTAAAAAAAAACCAAAACCATCTTGCAGCGCTGCCCATTTATTCATTGATACAATATGAATAGTGATTGAACCCATCTGTGCTGCTGAAGAAGTGCATCCTCGTTACACATTAACAAGTCTGGGAAAGTTACAAGCTGCAGCCGATGGCGAGTGATTGATCATCATGTTGAACTCCCTGGTTCACTGGGTTATGGTCAGCTCCTTTCAAAAGGAGCACATGTTTCTTCTCTCTCTCTCTCTTTCTTTGTATCCTCAGGCAGCCCTTCAGCCAAGCTAATGTCTCCTTCAGCTCTCCTTCCCCACCTCCCTCCATCACTACATGCCTGTGCGAGGAGGAATAAGACCGAGACATCTGTGAAATTTGCTGGGCTGTTAAGCCTTCAGTCACAGTCTGGGTACAGTGTTAGAATCGTGGAGTTATGGATGCTTCCAGCACTGCAGGAAGCCATTCAGCCCATCCCGCCCAAGTCAGCTCTTTGACAGATCTAGCTACCTTTGAACCTGAAAGCTTTTCCTTCTCAAGTATTTACCCAATTCTCTTTTGAAAGTTGTGATGTTTCTGCCACCTTCCTAACACCAGAAACTGTTCCTCCCTTTCTACTCTATGAATGATGAGATCTGGTGGTGCAGTGGGTAGCCTCTCGACCTCTGAGACGGAAAATCCAGGTTCAAGTCCCACTCCAAGCTACTTGATGGCTAAGGAAGGGTGAGGCTAACCAGGTTATGTATCAACCCTGCAAATTGCTCCAGCACAGCCCATTGGTAGGTAGTAAGAGTGGGAGAGATTACGGGTCAGCCATCACTATTCATAACTCCAGATCTCAACATACATATAAAAAGTGCATGTTATCACAGAAGCTTGGACTCCCTGAGTGAACTATAACACACCACTTGACCATAATTTTGAACACCTCCCTCAAATCTCCCCTTCTCACTGAATGGTGGAGCAGGCTCGATGGGCCAAATGGCCTGCTTCTTCTGCTATCTCGTATGTTCACCTGTCAACTTTTCCTATTCTAAAGAGAAAAATTCCAGCTTTTTTAATCTCTCCACATAAATGAAACCCCTCACTCCTGGCACCATTCTAGTAAATCACCTGTGTATCTCCTCCAAGGTCTCGATGTCCTTCCTAAAGTGTGGTGCCCAGAATTGGACGCAATGCTCCAGCTGAAGCTTAACCTGTGATTTATAAAGGTTTAGCGTAACGTCTTGTATTTAGAGCACAAAAACAAAGAAGTTATGTTAACTTTTTAATAAATGCTCTGCCTGCAACAGTCAGTGATTTTGTCGAGCTGTAGCATAGACAGTGAGTGCTGAGCTCAGAATACCGGGTGACTGCTGAATGTAACGGTGCTGCATCGAATGCCTTATGTGGGTTTTGAAATGTGCGCGATGAAATGGGATCCTCCTGCTTGGCTGTCCAAGGATCTTCGTTTTCATCACTCTTCCAAGCTCGCTCAAAAAACGTTCAAAAAAACGCCAACAAAGATGGTTCCCAAGAAGAGATTTTTGAGGAATGTCAAAGGCGCAAGGAGTAATTAAGGAGAGTGGGATTCGAGTGCTTTAAACAATGCAAGGAATCACAGAGCACATGCAAAGTGTGCATAGAAGTAAAAGCAGAATTATGAAATGTGGACTCCACAAGCTATCCCTCTGTTATGAACTGATTGCATCACATTCGAGGCTGGGGCTCCACTGAAAGTTTCAGAATGGAGATTGATAGATTTTTGTGAAGCAAGTTTATCAAGACGTACAGCAGGGGTGGCCAGGTAGGAACCTTAGAGCTGCTTACAATAATCTTCAGACATTCGAGAGCCACAAGACACAGACAAGCTTTACAGGCACATTTTTATCATTATTGCATGCACTTCTGTGAGGAAAGCTTCAGTTTTTTTCTTCTCTAGCGGTCCAGGCTTCCTTCACACAGTCTTTTCCTCTCTTATCTTCCAGGCTTCTGTCACACACCATGCTGTTCATGGCAAAACTGGATTTGCTTCACTGACACATATCAGGGCCAGCACATGCTCACTGCTTAACTTTTCTTTATTCATATTCAGGATATGAGCATTGCTGGCTGGTCCAGCATTTATTGCCCATCCCTAATTGCCCTTGAGAAGGTGGTGGTGAGCTGCCTTCTTGAATTGTTGCAGCCTCTGCAGTGTAGGTACCCCCACAGTGCTGTTAGGGAGGGAGTTCCAGGATTTTGACCCAACGACAGTGAAGGAACGGCGATATATTTCCAAGTCAGGATGGTGAGTGACTTGGAGAGGAACTTCTGGGTGTTGATGTTCTCATGTGTCTGCTGCTCTTGTCCTTCTAGATGGTAGTGGTCATGGGTTTGGAAGGTGCTGCCTAAGGAGCTTTGGTGAGTTTCTGCAGTGCATCTTGTAGATGGTACACACTGCTGCCACTGTTTGTCGGTGGCGAAGGAAGTGAATGTTTATGGGGTGCCAATCAAGTGGGCTGCTTTGTCCTGGATGGTGTCGAGCTTCCTGAGTGTTGTTGGAGCTGCACTCATCCAGGCAAGTGGAGAGAATTCCATCACACTCCTGACTTGTGCCTTGTAGATGGCAGATAGGCTTTGGGGAGTCAGGAGGTGAGTTACTTGTCGCAAGATTCCTAGCCTCTGACCTGCTCTTCTAGCCACAGTATTTATATGGCTAGTCCAGTTTCTGGTCAATGGTAACCTCCAGAATATTGATAGTGGGGGATTCAGTAATGGTAATGGCATTGAATGTCCAGGGACAATGGCTGGATTCTCTCTTGTTGGAGATGGTCATTGCTTGACATTTGTGTGGTGCAAATGTTACTTGCCACTTGTCAGCCCAAGCCTGGATATTGTCAGGTCTTGCTGCATTTGGACATTGACTGCTCCAGTATCTGAGGAGTCGCAAATGGTGCTGAACATTGTGCAATCATCAGTGAACATCCCCAGCTCTGACCTTACGATGGAAGGAAGGTCATTGATGAAGCAGCTGAAGATAGAGCTGGGCCAAGGACTTTTGCAGCCTTACTGTTCCAACCTATCAAACCAAAAAAAGGTTTGATTTCACTTGGAAAAAAGCTGTATCAACTGAACAACACATTTGAATCAGAGTCCCTGTGTCCCAACCTGTTTGATGTTAAATTGTTTCCTCCCTTTCCAGACAGAAGCTGCAAGTTGGAGGGTCAGCAGCGAGGAACTGGGTTAGGGAGTGGGAGGAAATGGCACTGAGGGTCACGCAGCCTTACATAGGACCAGCAGGAAGCTACAAAAGAAATCTCACGACAGTGCTGGGACGAATGATTAAATCTTAACCCTCCTCCCTCCTTCCTCCCAGTGCTGCTGCCTGCTCTCCGGTTCTCTCCTGTGAAGCTGAGGCTGCACCCGACTATTTACCTCCCTCCAATGCGGGTTTTCACTAGTTTCACAGCACAAGGAATGAGCTGCCCTCTGTATGTCTAAGAGTCACAAGCAGCTCGAGAGCCACAGTTTGGCCACCCCTGGTGTACAGAACCAAAGCTGTCAAATGGGGTTGAGGTACAGACCAACCTAATCACAGAATAGGCTCGAGAAGCTGAATAGCCTACATTTCAGCTTATCCTTAATTGTCCTTGAGAAGATGGTGGTGAACCACCTTTTTTTAGGCACAACTGAATGGTCTGCTAAACCATCTCAAAGAGCAATTCGAGTTAACCACATCGCTGGAACATAACAAGATAAGGAACAGGAACAGGAGTAGACCATATGGCCCCCGGAGACAGATTCAACATTCCACAAGATTGTAGCTCATCTTCTGCCTCAACTCCACCTTCTTGCCCGCTCCCCATATCCTGCGATCTGCTGAGTGACTAAAAATCTGTCTATCTCAGCCTTCAGTGATGGAACACCGACAACTCTCTGAGTTGTAATCTCACAGATAGTCCATTTCAAGTAAGGCAGCAGATTTCCTTCCCTAAGGTGAACCGAGTTGTTTTTTACAACATTATTATTAATACCAGCTTTTAAAAAATCCTTTCATGGGATGTGGGCATCACCTTCAAGCCAGCATTTGTTGCCCATCCCTAATTGCCCTCGAACTGACTGGCTTGCTCGGCCACTGCAGAGGGCAGTTAAGAGTCAATCACATCATTGTGGGCTTGGAGTCACATGTAGGCCAGACCGGGTAAGGATGGCAGATTTCCTTCCCTATAGGACATTAGCGAATTCCAATTTTATTTAATTAACTGAATTCAAGATGCCGAGATAGGATTTAAACTCATGCCACTATTAGTCCAGGCTTCTGGATACTTGAGCACAAAAATCAAGGCTGACACTCCAGTGCAGTACAGAGGGACTGCTGCATTGCAGATGCTCTTCCAGATAAGAGATTAAAGCAAGGGCCCATCTACTATGTCAGGTGGATGTAAAAATCTCATGGCACTATTTCGAAGAAGAGCAGGGGAGTTCTGCCCTGTGTCCAGGTCAATGTTTATCCCCCAATCAAATTCACTAAAAACAGATCATCTGGTCATTATCTGTTTGTGGGAGCTTGCTGTGTGCAAATTGGCTGCTGTGTTTCCTACATTACAACACACGTCAAAATTACTTCACTGGCTGTAAAAGTAATTTGAGACGTCTGGTGGTTGTGAAAAGTCCTATATAAATGTAAGTCTTTCTGTTTACTCACTGAGGATTCCTTCCCCAGGTAGCCAAAACTTCACTTCGTCCAAGTATCATTGATGAGCTAAGCACTCAGTTGCGTCTAGAGAAACCATGGCTGGGCAATAAATGCTGGTCTTGCCAGCAATGCTCAGTTCCTGAGAATTTAAAGTAAAAAATGTGTTTTTAAAACTGCCTGCATCTGTGGGAATGACCAGCCCCCAGTTGGGAATATATTGTACACATGTATATTGTATATCGGAAGGGCAGTTGCTGCTGCTATGTTGAGGTTGAAACAAATAGGTTGGGTTATGGGGAAAAGGCAGGGAAGTGGAACGAGTGAGTCGCTCTTGCAGAGAATTGGCACACACCTGATGGGCCAAATGGCTTCCTTCCATGCTGTGGCCATTCTATAATTCTACAATTTAATTGGCTACAAAAATGGGGGGGCTGCACCATCAACATGCTTATAACATTCATCTGGAAATCCAGCACAGAGATAATAATAAAGAACTTTCCTTTATATAACGCCTTTCATGACCTCAGGGCATCCTTTTTCTCTTCAATTGTAGGAAAATGTATATTAATAACCGTTTGGTAGTACAGAACTTCAGTATTGCTGAAAAAAGAGACACGTCGAAGCTTTTCATCTTGCACTCAACAGGACACTTTGCAAGAATACCAATATAAGGGGAAAACACAATTTATATTGTATGTGAAGAGAGTGCTGATGGGTTGGCAAGTGCACTCTGATTGGTAAAGGCATTGCCATGGAGAATGCACCAGTGACAGTAACTGACAATGCATGTTCCTTGCAGTCAATTTACACACAGCATGGCGGACAAATAGCAATGAGATAATGACCAGATAATCTATTTTACTGGCAAATTCTGGCCGTGATATCAGGGAAACACACCTCCTTTTCTTCAAAACAGTGCTGTGGGATCTTCTACACCTGCCAGAAAGGGCAGACAGGGCCTCACTGCAAGATGGCACCTCCAACAGTGCAGCACAGCTTCACTAGAACTGGAACCTTGGTGAAACCAAGGCCATTGACCTACAGCTGGCGTAACAATGCCCCGCCTCAGACACTATCGCAGCAGGAATTTTGGCACAGACTGGAGCATTCTGTATCCCTTCAGTCAGAATCCTGTGGAGAATATTGCCTTATCAAGTTATACAATTAATAACATTACAGGGGCATTTAACAGAGCAATTTTCTTTTGTTCTATCTTTCTGTAGCAGAGAAATGATATATCTGAGGGGCTGCAGGATTTCTGGCTGTGAAAGGAATTAGAGAACCTCTTCTCATTCCTTATGCAATGAGTCCAGCGGATAAAAATTTGTTAGAATTTGACATTCAACTGGTCTTAAACCAATCAATTTAAAGAAAACTTTTAGGATGTGGTGAGACAAGTGAGACAGTATTTATTTCCAATTACCAGTCTCCATGAGCACATGATGAGTCAACTAGGCAGCTTGGGACTGGAGTTACATGTAGGCCAGGACATGGTAAGGGTGCTTACTTGCAAATGCAAAGGGCCTAATGCTTGTTATTAATGGACCATGGATGCCCAAGATTTATTCTTGATCAATAGGCGGATGCCATTCTGGCTGGAAATGTTCTCATGCTTCCTGCTGCTATTCTGGGGGCTTAGTAAGGTGCTGAGTGGCCTGAATTTATAGGCCCGTATATTTATAGCTGGTTGTTTTTAATAAAATTGCACTTCTGCCCAAACCCTGATGGCCCCTTTCATTGTTACAGCCTCATTACTGGAAAATTGTTCACGTACGTTGGTCATTGTTGTTGTTGTAAGTTGTCCTTCCATTCAAGGATGACGTCTGCTCTGGGTCACGGGTTTCTGCCATGGGTCTTCATACGACTGAACATCCCGATTCGCGACTCACAGGTCTTTGGGCACGTGGGGCAGGACGTTCCCACGAGGTAGTTGGGATGGGGGGTGCTGGAGTTGCTTCCTTTTCTTTCCTTCTCTGCCACCGCTCTGCCTCACCATTAAGATGTGGTGACTCAAAGTGTGATGCAGCCTGATGGACAAGTTGTCGCCATTCTGAACGATCGGTAGCAAACGCCACCCAGTCATTAATGTCAATGCTGCCGTGCTTCAGAATGTCTTTGAAGTGTTTTCTTTGTCCTCCCTGGACCGCTGGCCGTTTGAGAACAGGACCTGGCGGGGGTCTGTCATTACGGTAGTGATAGTATTTCCAAAGCCTGAGACTTGAAATCCTACAGCATAAAATTGAATTGAATAATCCGATCATTTGTGGGTTGGTCCAAGAAACAAATAACTGAGAAAAGTTTTTGAAATGCTCCGCTGATTTCCTAATGCAAAGGAGAAGCTGTCACCCTTCCTTTCCCGCTCTGGCCTACATGTTATTTGCTGTTTATAATTTGTCAGTGATAGAAAGCCGGCCTCTTGCAGCCCCATTCAGTTCTTTTCTCTTTCAATCAAACCTTTAACATTCTCTGGGACTTGAGTGTTGTCATATTTGTTGGTTTGTTATTTCTTTTATATATGTCTAGAAAAATCCAGAGATGACGCTAGTTTCTAAATGTGCAACTGGTTTAGTTACAAGAGTTTGAAAATATCTCTGCAGTCACAAAATGCCTGCACTAATGCTCACCCCAGATCTAACTTCGAGGTTCTTCTGTTTACTTCAGCTCTGCGTCAAAACCCAGGCTTAACCAATCAAGCACAGTGAGCATAGATCAGTTACCAGACTCACATAATCAACCACAGAACAATTAAACCATTCCACACAACACATCTTTCCCCCCCTTGTCGCTAAAATTTCAAATTAAATCATTGAACACTACAATACAATCTGATGCCAGCCATGCCCGCATCCGCTGAAATGGAAGAAAATACTTATATTCATGCAAAATAAGTTATGGGATGTCTAAGCCCAAATATCAATGTAAAACAGTAGGAGGTGCTAAAGCATTGCTGACAGCTTCGAGATAGATAGTAAAATTTTTTTGCAAGAAATTGGGTAGGTGCCAGTCTGGCCTCCTCAAATGAGATTGACGTTATCTTCATTAATGTTTTCGTTGCTGTTGTGTTAAAGCTGTGTTTAACTCCACGTGGATAAGACAGAGTGGTGCTAATTACTCTAATTGTTGCATTAGTGTCAGGGAAATGGCAAATATGCAGCAACCATACTCCCCAACATAGGGCAATCTGAGCAATCAGACTTTCTCATTTGTCTAAGCCTGCACTCCAATATTAAAGAAAATCTATAGAAATATCTGGCAGTGAACTGAAGTGATGTTAAAAGTAACATAGCAGGTGGCTCTTAGGAATTTCACCATGAGTATACTGAAAGCAAAAACCGACAGAACAGCAAGCTGAGCCTCCGCACTAAAACAAAACAAATTCATCAAAGGGCAGCTATAATTATTTAAGTGGCACTAAAACCACTCGAGCAGTTGGCCATCTTGTGTTTGAAAAGGGTAATCCATTTCCTCAGAGATGAGACCTTGATTGAATTTGGTGCTAATGCAGTTGTGATATCTCCATTTGTGGAAGGAGCACCAACAATAAATATGTTTTTAATTCCATCAGATGAATGAGTTTGGTGCAATGTCTATTCTAGTTTTTTGGGTCATGACAGTCCTCACTTCCAGTGGTGTATCCTGGTTTAACTGGCTGTCTTTAGCGCTGTGCTGTTGATCTGGTTTAGAAATGGTACTTGCTAATTGTCAGCTACAAATTAAAATGCATATTTTGGTTGGAGTCAGAGTTTGAATTTTTGTTTAGGGCCTTACTCCTCCCACCCCAGCCATCACCCCCACACCCCCGCCATCTCTGGAACCTCCTCCAGCCCTACAAACCCTCTGCAAATCTCTGCACTCCTCCAATTTTGGCCTCTTGCACATTCCTGATTTTCATTGCTGTCCCATTGGTGACACCCCGCTTCAGCTGCGTGGACCCCAAACTCTGGAATTCCCTCCCCAAAACCTCTCCATCTCTCTGCCTCTCCTGCTCCTCCTTTAAGATGTTCCTTAAAACCTAGCTCTTGGTCACTTGCCCTAGTATCTCCTGACATGACTCGGAGTCTAAACAGCCCCAGTGTAGCACTTTGGGGCTTTTAAGGCCGCTTTAGAAAATAAAATTGCTGTCTTGATTCTGACAAATTAAACTGCAGATTATGGATTACAGGGACTAAACTCATTCTGATCAGACATTGATTATGGATGAGGAAGGTTGCCTTGGGCCATCTGAGATCACTCATCCAGACCATGCTCCTAGCATCATATGCAAGTGTTTCTTTTAATGATTCCACCCTTCCCAGTGTCCATTCCAAGTGTCAGCCCCTCTTTGTATGAAGGATATGTCCTCGATTAGTTCATACTTGTGTCCATCTTGTCCCACTCTCGCAGATTATTTTTAAACATTTTTCTGGATGTACTTTTCCCATACTTTTATTACCACCCCTCCCCACCCCACCCCACCAATTCTTGACTTACCAGCCAATATCCTTCCCTGACACTCCCACCTGTCCCCCCACCCTATAGGCTGATGTTGTAAAGTTTAATCAGATATGATTCCCCCCTACCCTTTCAAAACACACTTACCGTACCCCTTCAGAAAGCCACAGCCTTGACACCCCTGACTTTGCAAACTACTTCCCCATCTCCAAGCTCCCTCCCTCAACCCTGCAACCGCACCCCCCCCCCCACCCCCGCCCTTCACAGATTGCTTTCTGGAACGTAGGATCTGGGAAAGATTTGCCCTTCTGCATTTTCACAGGGCTCCAACAGGCCCTAAATCAAAGTCACACAAGACATCTTCAGCGACTGTACATTATCCCTCCTTGATCTGCCTGCAGCCTTTGCCACAGTGAACAATACCATCCTCCTCCAATGCTTCTCCTCCTCAGGGGTATCTCTGTATCTCTCATCTCTGTGACCTCCTACAAAACCCCGTCCTGGACTCTTCGTTCCTCCAACTCAGCCATCACTTGCTGTAATATAAAGCAGCTTCGCCCTTCTATTGGCTCTTGTGCCTTCATCCACCAGGGCCCTACGCTCTGGGATTCCTTGCCTTAGGCCAGAGCTTCCCGAGCTTTTCCCACTGTGGCCCTATCTTAATGCCCCGTGCAAAGCATGACCCCAGAGAGAAAGTTTAGGGAGTACAGGGGGTGGGGGGTGGTGGGGAGGGTGGTTGGGTGGCAGTAAGGTTGGGTGCGGTGGGAATTGTTTAAACCACAGGGATTATTTTTCACACACCTTTCCACAGCCTTTGTTTTTTTTTGAAACAGGCATCAGGCCTCAAAGATCTATCCGTTAGGCCACGCCCACCATTGGAGGAAAAGCGTGAGGGTTTAAAAGGCTCACATTCAGTCTGAGCTCCGAGGCAACCATTGCTGCACCAAGGGCTTGCTACCACACAATCTCGTCTCGCCACCCTGCTGGGGGTCGTGACCCCCAGTTTGCGAAGCCCTGCCTTAGGCCCTGCCTTTCCAGCCCCCTCTCCGGTTTTAAGGCGCCGCTTGAAACCCAACTCTTCAGGCAAGTTATTGGGCTGCCCCGTCCAATGTATCGCTCTGCCTTCCATCCTCTTATCACTGGTTCTGAGAAATGCCTTGGGAGGGGTTTCTTTTCTGTGCTGAAGGCTCAATATGAGTTGTTCTTGTCATATGCCTTTATAAGGCCAGCTCCTCCTCAAGGCTAAGATTCTCAAGGGCTGAAATTTGATTGGCTCCGAAAGCAGGAGCGGGGATCGTCGTGCGCGATTAAGTGGAACGTGTGCAACGCGCCAACTTTGTGCCGCTCGCTCATTATAATAATTACTGCACGCAGCCGGTGCTCCCAACGCTGTTCAAGGGCTGAGTTTATCAACACTCGGGGCCAGTATCATAAGTAGGTTGCCCTTCTTAAAGCCAGTCAGCAACCCTTAAAGGTGAGGCGCACTGTGGCTGCAGCAGGTGCTGGAAGTCACTCTGAATCTAGAGAAGAGACAACGCTGCTGCTAATTCAAGATGGCTGCAACCATGCGCTTAGCATCAGGAAGGGCAGCAGAGCGCTAATGGTACTGAATTTAATCACCCAGAGGCCTGGGCTAATTCTGCAGAGATGTGAGTTCAAATCTGACCATGGGAGCTGCAGGAATTTAGAATGCCTGGGTGTACGTACCAGGAAAGACTGGGTCTCTTTTCTCTTGAAATAAGAAGGCTGAGGGGGTGACCTAATAGAGGTGTTTAAAATTCTGGAAGAGTTTTGGTAGAGCGGATACAGAGAGAATGTTTCCCCTTGTGGGGAAGAGCATAACTAGAGGCCATCAATATGAGATAGTCGCACAAAAATCCAGTGGAGAATTCAGAAGAAACGTCTTCATCCAAAGAGTGATGAGAATGTGGAACTCGCACCCACGGGGAGTGGCTGAAGTGAGTGGTATAGATGTGTAAACCTATAGTTTAAAGTGAAACTGTACAAGTGTATGAGGGAGTAAGGAATAGATGGTTACAATGGTAAATTTAGATGAGGAAAGATGGGGGGAGGCTTGAGTGGAACATAAACACCAGCATGGACTGGTTGGGCTGAATGGCCTGTTTCTGTGCTGTATATCCTATGTAATCCCATCTAATCCTGAACTAGGAAAGAGGGATCAATGGCTGACCAAGGGAAAGAGAACAGGCCCCAATTTTCGCATGCTGCACTGGAGGTGGAAAGGGCGACAGATGTCCCCTATACTCTGGGGGCAAGGAGGCTCTTCAGACTGATGAAGGGGAGGCAGTGGAGGTCAATGTCAAGAGCATAGCCTTAAATCCCTGAACACAGTGCTGCAAGAAATCATGTTTAACCAATTTATTGGAGTTCTTTGAAGGTGTTAGATGTGCTGTGGATAAAGGGGAACCAGTGGATGTGCTGTACTTAGATTTCCAGAAGGCATTTGACGAGGTGCCACATCAAAGGTTATTGCGGAAAATAAAAGCTCATGGTATAGGGGGAACACATTGGCATGGTTAGAAGATTGGCTAGCTAACAGGAAGCAGAGATTTGGCATAAATGGGTCTTTTTCTGGTTGGCAGGATGTGGTGAGTGGTGAGCCACAGGGATCAGTGCTGGGGCCTCAACTTTTTACAATTTATATAAATGGCTTGGATAAAGGGACCGAAGGGATATTTGCAAAATTTGCTGATTACATAAAGGTAAGTAGGAAAGTAAATTGTGAAGAGGACGTAAGGAGGTTACAAAGGGACATTGATAGGTTAGTGAGTGGCCAAAGATGTGGCGA
Source organism: Carcharodon carcharias (assembly GCF_017639515.1). Taxonomy (NCBI): domain Eukaryota; kingdom Metazoa; phylum Chordata; class Chondrichthyes; order Lamniformes; family Lamnidae; genus Carcharodon; species Carcharodon carcharias. The sequence continues at coordinate 19,632,342 of NC_054469.1, forward strand.
ATGGGGTATAATGTGGGCAAATGTGAAATTGTCCATTTTGGCAGGAAGAATAAAAAAAAGCATATTTTCTAAATGGTGGGAGATTGTAGAGCTTCAGAGGGATCCGGGTGTCCTAGTGTGTGAATCACATAAGGCTAGTATGCAGGTACAGCAAGTAATTAGGAAAGTTAATAGAATGTTATGGTTTATTGTGAGGGGAATTGAATGCAAAAGTAAAGAGGTTATGCTTCAGTTGTACAGGGCACTGGTGAAACAACATCTGGAGTTTTGTATACAGTACTGGTCTCCTTATTTAAGGAAAGATATAATTGTGTTAGAAGCAGTACAGAGAAGGTTTACCAGATTAATGCCATGGAATGGGTGGGTTGTCTTATGAGGAAAAGTTGGACAGGTTAGGCTTTTATCCTCTGGAGTTTAGAAGACTAAGAGGCAACTTGGTTGAAACATATGAGATCCTGAGGGGTCTTGACAGGGTGGATGTGAAGAGGATGTTTCCTCTTGTGGGAGAATCTAGATCTAGGAGTCACTGTTTAAAAATAAAGGGTCGCTCGTCTCAGACAGAGATGAAGAGAAATCTTTTTCCTCAGTTGGTCATGAGTCCTTGGAACTCTTCCTGAAAAGGTGTGGAAGCAGAGTCTTTGAATATTTTTAAGGCAGAGCTAGAGAGAGGTGAAAGGTTATTGGGGGTGGGCAGGAATGTCAGGTTGAGGTTACAATCAGACCAGCCAGGGTCTTATTGAACGGTAGAGTAGGCTCAAAGAGCCGAGGGGAATTGAATACAAAAGTAGGGAGGCTATGCTTCAGTTGTACAGGGCACTGGTGAGACAACGTTGTATTGGTGTACAGTATTGGTCTCCTTACTTAAGGAAAGATATAATTGTGTTAGAAGCAGTTCAGAGAAGGTTCACTAGACTAATGCCTTGTTCATATATTCTTAAGAAGCTTAATAATCTCACCTAAGTGATCAATGTCAGTGCAGCATCCCACCAACTGCACCATTAGCCTCAGCCACTACTCAATGCACCGCACCCCCATCACTCACCTAACAACAATCTCTATCAATCAGGCCACAGGCCAAAAATTCCAATGTTTCATTTCACTCTCATAGTGCGGCAAGCCTCACACCCACATCGCACAGCTTGCACGCCATCCATGACAACCACACATCATCCAAAACCGATTGCACCGCACTCACTGATACTGTTTCCTCTCTCGAGAAGAGAGAGGTGATGCCTGACCGCGGACAGCAGGAACCATCCAGAGGAGGCGAGCGGTGCCTGCGTGTTATCATCTCCATGACGGAGATTATGGGAGAGGCCACCGGCAGAGCTGATGCCATTAAAGATAAGGGTATCCCCATACCTAATCCTCCTTCTCTCGTCCCAGTTCTTCCTCATCCTTCCATCTCCTCTGAGGCACAGGCTGCATGTAGCGCAAGTGCTCAAGTCTGTCTTTGCCCTCCCCCCCCTCACCACATCACCACTCTCTCCCCTTCCCGCTCTCCGGTGGAGGAATAGCAAGATGCCAGCGATCATGAGGACGCCACCACTCACGTTCACATTCACAGCCACCTGCTCTATTATTGACGCAATGGGCTGGATTACCCGGCGAGACCCACCGCCGGGATCATTCGCTCCTGCCGAAATCCTTCTGGCCGGATGGTTGGATACCCCACGGTGGGTCCAGCCATGATGCAGCCGGAAAATCCTTTCCGATGTGTATCTTTGGGGATAAGACAGAAATGGGATCTGAATGTGGTGAGGCGCTGCGGCTTGGTCAGGAAAAAGGGACAGCACAAGTGCCAACTGGTAGGTACAGTCTTGGTCTCCTTACTTAAGAAAGGTTACAATTGTATTGGAAACAGCTTAGAGGAGGTTCATTCAGCTGATTCCTGGGATGAAGGGGTTACCTGATGCGGAAAGGCTGAGCAGGTTGGGCCTATAACCTAATGTAATTTAGAAGACTGAGAGGTGATTTTATTGAAATATTTAAGGTCCTGGGGGCATTTGACAGGCTGGATGCTGAAAGGATGTTTCCCCTTGTGGGAGAGACTTTTTTAAAAATTCATTCATGGGATGTGGGTGTCGCTGGCTGGGCCCAGCATTTATTGCCCTTCCCTAATTGCCCTTGAGAAGGTGGTGGTGAGCTGCCTTCTTGAACTGCTGCAGTCCATGTGGTGTAGGTACACCCACAGTGCTGTTATGGAGGGAGTTCCAGGATTTTGACCCAGCGACAGTGAAGGAACGGCGATATATTTCCAAGTCAGGATGGCGAGTGATTTGGAGGGTAACTTCCAGATATAAATGTTGGAACGAAGGGACACAGGGACTAAGAACTAAGGGACACAGTGTAAAAATTAAGGGTCTCCCATTAAAGACAGATGAGGAGAATTTTTTTCCCTCAGAGGGTCATTAGCCTATGGAAGTCCCTTCCCCAGAGAGCAGGGGAGGCTGGACCATTAAATACATTCCAGGCTGAGCTCAACAGATTTTTGATCTGGAAGGGAGTTGCAAGCTATGGTGGGGCAGGCAGGAAAGTGAAGTTGAGGCCAAAATCAGATTGGTTATGATCTTATCAAATGGCAGAGGAGGCTTGAGAGGGCCAAATGGCCTGATCCTGCTCCAAATTTTTGTGTTCTTGTGTTGGAAGACAAGGGCACACACCACTTCTGTAAATAAGGATTCAGTTGAATACTTCAACGGGCCATGCTACTAAAGAAGGCTGATGGGCGTACATAACCGGATGCTTTGGACAGTGGGTAAGCCGGCAGAACCCCCATTTAATATTGAGGAGCTCAGAGGATTCCAGAACCGCTTTGGCTTAGGGCTTTTGCACAAAGCTTCGAGCCCATCTTCACAAACTTGGAATTGGCGGCCATTTTCATCAAGACAACCATGGAGTCAACCATGATGCCATGTCTGGTGGATGATGTCTCAGCTGCTATAGAGTAACAAGCGACATTCATCCAATACCTGAGTGCTGCACAGGAAGCTCAGACTAAATCACAGAAACCACATCAGCTGCACCACCCTCATCAACACCCTGGTCACCTCCTCAAAAAATTCAATCAAATTTGTTAGGCATGACCTCCCCCTGACAAAGCCATGCTGACTATCCCTGATCAAACCTTGCCTCTCCAAGTGGAGATCGATTCTCTCCTTCAGAATTCTCTCCAATAGTTTCCCTACCACTGACGTGAGACTCACTGGTCTGAAGTTCCCTGGCTTATCTCTACAACCCCTCTTAAATAGCGGAACCACATTAGCTGTTCTCCAGTCCTTTGGCACCTTCCCCCATCATTATGCAATCTCAGCTTGCTGCTATTAAAGCTCAATATGCTGTCGTATTCAATGGTTTGTTTCATCTGTGCTTGATTATGCTAGCCTGGTAACTGATCCTTGTACACTGCTTGATTGCTTAAGCCTGTGGGTGAGCTCACAGGTTAAGTATTGCCACCACACAGGGAATGTTCCAGAAAGGGTCTGGGGCTTCCTTCAAATACCATGTGTGTTGAAACTCCTGTAAGTTCTGAGATGTTTTAAAGTGAAACTCTGTATTGTTTTGAGATAAATACAATATACAGCAACCCTGCGAATTTTTTTTCTCATTCATTCTCATGATGTGGGCTTCGCTGGCTGGGCCAGCATTTATTGCCCATCCCCTAGTTACCCTTGAGAAGGTGGTGGTGAGCTGCCTTCTTGAACTGCTGCAGTCCATGTGGTGTAGGTACACCCACAGCGCTGTTAGGGAGGGAGTTCCAGGATTTTTTCCCAGTGACAGTGAAGGAATGGTAATATATTTCCAAGTCAGGATGGTGAGTGTCTTAGAGGAAAACTTCCAGGTGGTGGTGTTCCCATCTATGTGCTGCCCTTGTACTTTTAGGTGGTAGTGGTCGTGGGTTTGGAAGGTGCTGTCTAAGGAGCCTTGGTGAATTCCTGCAGTGCATCTTGTAGATGGTACACACTGCTGCTACTGTGCGTCGGTGGTGGAGGGAGGGAATGTTTGTGGATGTGGTGCCAATCAAGTGGGCTGCTTTGTCCCGGATGGTGTCAACCTTCTTGAGTGTTATGGGAGCTGCACTCATCCAGGCAACTGGAGAGTATTCCATCACACTCCTGACTTGTGCCTTGTAGATTGTGGGCAGGCTTTAGGGAGTCTGGAGGTGAGTTACTCACCACACGATTCCTGGCCTCTGACCTGCTCTTGTAGCCACAGTATTTGTATGGCTGTATCAGTTCAGTTTCTGCATTATAATTAATACATAACAATTACCAGACCAATAGGGCTTCCAAGGCATCACAGCATTCTGCAATCTGTTCTGCAACAGATTGAAAGACCTCCCTAAAAAGCCTCAGGAGATATAGTTCTTCTGAGAACCTTTCTCCTCCTCCCCGCTCTTCCATCAGCTTGTCCTGCTCTGCTAGGCCTCTGCTCAAAGCTGGGAGGAAGATCTACTCGGCCACTTATGTCTGGAAGCAACAGGTTTGTGCACAAGCCTTTAAGTCACCAAAAATAAAAGTACCAGCCAAACCACGGTCTGTAGATGATTGAAACTTTTAATAAGTCTGGAAAAGCAGAATTACATCAACAACCAGAAGAAATAATCCAGCAACTAACTTGTCAGCAGTTGATGATCTCCCACCTAACTACCAGAGATTAGAAGGCGGCCTTCTGCCTCCCGTGGTTCCCCCATCTCCTCCGCCTCTCACTTGCCCTGCCTGCTGGCCAGGCAGATAGTCCAATGGGAGCCATGGCCAGGAATATTAGTTAGAAGCTCCCTGGGCCTTGACACATGTGCTTCTTGCTTACTGAGGCACTCTGCCTGCCTCCACAAGCTCCCACCAGTCACCCTTCCCCAACCCACCTACTACACCATTTGATCCCAACCCACAATAAAATCAAGGCCTATCCCCCTTCTCTCCTTGAAGTAATAATCTGAGTGCCCTGTGGCTTCCTCTGGCTGACCTGCTTGTTGCTGACGTACCTTTCAGTCTACACAACCTCTAATGGCAAGACCTGACCTCCTAGTGTTTTTAGCTTCTGTGCTGTGTCTTGCAATCCTTTATAAATCTTCCTGAAACCAAGAGGCGTAGGACCCAAGTGAAGTTTATCTTGTAGACGAGAGAGAGAGAGGAAGGTAGAGGTGGTGGGGAGAGGTTTTTGGGGTAATTTATATGATCTAACACTCGTTGCACTGGCACAAACTTCTGTTTCACTCCGACATAAATAGGGCCTTCAAAATTCATCGTAAAATATTTATTCTGAACTGTAAGCAAGTTGCAGGAATGCATTCCACACCAAGAGGAAAGCACCCTGAAGGGCCTCTGGAATCCAGCTAAGACCCGTGAGGCTCAGTTAACACCCTGCCGTGCTCATTTTAGATCCTGCAAAAGATTCTTTGGTGGGGGGAAAGGAATCAAAGGCAGTTCCTGTATCTTGTGACATCCCCAGCTAGTGTTTGCACTGACAAAGCAGCTGCCTGGTACCCATTGGCTTAGGTGGCTCTCTTTAACTGGAAATTTATACCCAATGCAGGGGTCTCTCCTTCAGATGACCCCTTCCCTTTGACCCCGCAACCTCTGCGGCATGCTTGCCAGCACCCCCCTGTCGCCAAGGCTACGGTGTTTGAACATCTGGGTCCTTCCCTCTTTCATCACCCTTGCTCTATTAGATTAGGGGGAGGCCCAGCATCAGGTTAGATCAAGGCCCTCTTCGGCCGCCCTCAACTCATAATCTCATTTGCTTAATTCCTCACAGGGTTAAGTGAAAAAACATGCAAGTCAGGCTGTGCTAGCTGGTCAGCTGAATCCTACCTTCACCGAAAGCCAATTTAAACCACTAAATGTTCCAACATGACACACGAGCGTCTACACTTTCCTCAGCTCAACTGATGTTTTGCACAAACCGATCCCAAGCCGAGCAATAGATTGTTAACCCCTTTGGGTGCTGTGTTCTGTTTTCGCATTCCTCTGATAACTTCTACCTTTAAAACCACGGAGGAGGCCATTCAGCCCATTGTGTCTGCGTCGGCTGAAAAAAACGAGCTGCCCGTTCTAGGCCAAACAAAGCAAACACAATAAACGGGAAGTTATCGAGAGGGGCTGAGGGTGTGGGAGACCTTGGAGTGCATGTCCACAGGCTCCTGAAGGTGGCAGGACAGGCCGGTAAGATGGTAAGGAAAGCACATGGAGTGCCTTCCTTTGTTGGACAGGGTATTGAATGCAAAAGCAGGGATGTAATGCCGGAATTGTATAAAACGCTAGTTAGGCCACAGCTGGAACTTTGTGTACAGTTCTGATCGCCACATTACAGGAAGGACATAACTGGTCTGGAGAGAGTGCAGAGGAGATTTACAACAATGGGAACTGCAGCTATGAGGCAAGATCGGATAGGCTGGGGTTGTTTTCCTCAGAACAGAGGAGGCTGAGGGGTGATTTGATTGAGGTGGACAAAATTATGAGGGGCCTAGATAGGGTAGACAGGAAAGACTTGTTTCCCCTAGCTGAGGGGTTCATTACCGGGGACATAGATTTAAGGTGTTTGGTTGAAGGATAAGAGGGGACATGAAGAAAAACTCTTTCACCCAGAGGGTGGTGGGTGTCTGGAATTCACTGCCTGAATTGATGGTTGAGGCAGAAATGCTCAACTCATTTAAATGTACCTGGATCTACACCTGAAGTGCTGTAACCTGCAAGGCTAAGGAGCAGGTGCTGGATTACTATCAATATTTTTATACAACAGCCAACAAACCTTTAAACCAAATGAATTTTATATTGTTATCAGTCATCCACATTTTTTTGTGTGAGCTCAAGTTTGACTACAGAGTATTGGATACAAAACCCGGGCTTGAAGGTCCATGGCAGTATTGAGGGAGTGCTGCAGTGTGGGAGGTGTCGTCTTTCGGAAACAGTACATTTCTCCTGTACTTCCTATTGGATTTATTGATGACTGTCTTATATTGATGGCCCCTATAGTTCTGGTCCTCCCCTGCTGGTAGAAGCACCTCTTTGGACAGCTGTGTGTCAGCTGTGGTTCATTTGGTTGCACAGTCGCCTCTGAATCTCTGAGTTCAAGTCCCAATTGTGGGATTAGATATTACAGTTTGACTGGGTTAGATATTACAGTGTGACTGGTTTAGATACTACAGTGTGACTGGGTTAGATATTACAGTGTGACTGGTTTAGATAATACAATGTGACTGGGATAGCTAATACGTTATGACTGGGATAGGTATTACAGTGTTACTGGTTTAGATAATACAGTGTAACTGATTTAGATAATACAGTGTGACTGGTTTAGATAATACAATGTGACTGGGATAGCTAATACGTTATGACTGGGATAGGTATTACAGTGTTACTGGTTTAGATAATACAGTGTGACTGGTTTAGGTAATACAGTGTAACTGATTTAGATAATACAGTGTGACTGGTTTAGATAATACAATGTGACTGGGATAGCTAATACGTTATGACTGGGATAGGTATTACAGTGTTACTGGTTTAGATAATACAGTGTGACTGGTTTAGATAATACAGTGTAACTGATTTAGATAATACAGTGTGACTGGTTTAGATAATACAGTGTAACTGATTTAGATAATACAGTGTGACTGATTTAGATAATACAGTGTGACTGGGATAGATAATACATTATGACTGGGATAGATATTAGTGTGACTGGTTTAGATAATGCAATGTGACTGGGATAGATAATATATTATGACTGGGATAGATATTACAGTGTGACTGGTTTAGATAATACAGTGTGACTGGTTTAGATAATACATTATGACTAATTTAGATAATACAGTGTGACTGGCTTAGGTAATACAGTCTGACTTGGTTAAATAACACAGTCTGTCTGGAATATATTATAGTGTGACTAGGTTATATAATAAAGTGTGACTAGGTTATATAATAAAGTGTGACTGGTTTAGATAATACAGTGTGACTGGTTTAGATAATACAATGTGACTAATTTAGATAATACAGTGTGACTGAGTTAGATAATAAAGTCTGGTTATACAGTAGTGTGACTGGGTTAGGTAATAAAGTCTGGCTGGGTTATATTATAGCGTGGCTGGGTTATATAATAGTGTGGCTGGGTTAGATAATGCAGTGTGACTGGGTTAGATAACACAGTGTGATTCGGTGATATAATACAGTGTGACTGAGTTAGGTAATACAGTGTGATTGGGTTGGGTAACATAACGTGGCTGGGTTAGGTAATACAGTGTGACTGGGTTGGGTTGGATAATAAAGTGTGACTTGGTTAGGTAATGCAGTGTGGCTGAGTTAGATAATACAGCATGACTGGGTTACATAATACAGTGTGACTGGGTTGTTTAATACAGTATGACTAGGTTGGCTTAGGATAATACAGTGTGACTTGGCTAGATAATATAGCATGACTGGGTTAGATAATACAGCGTGACTGGGTTACATAGTACAGTGTGACTGGGCTGTAGAGTACAGTGTGACTGGGTTGGGTTAGATAATGCGGTGTGACTTGGTTGTATAATACAGTGTGTCTGGGTTAGGTAATGCAGTGTGACTGGGCTAGGAGCGCAGTGTGACTGGGTTAGATAATGAAGTCTGGTTATATAATAGTGTAACTGAGTTAGGTAATACAGTGCGACTAGGTTAGAAATTACAGTGTGGCTGGGTTATATAATATTGTACAAAAACAGAATTACCTGGAAAAACTCAGCAGGTCTGGCAGCATCGGGTCTTGAGGACTTGAAACGTCAACTTTGTTCTTCTCCGCCGATGCTGCCAGACCTGCTGAGTTTTTCCAGGTAATTCTGTTTTTGTTTTGGATTTCCAGCATCTGCAGTTTTTTGTTTTTATATAATACTGAGATGGGTTAGGTATACAATGTGACTGTTAGATAATACAGTGTGACTGGGTTACATAACACCATCTGACTGGGTTAGAAAATACAGTTGGCTGTTTTAGATGATACAGTGTGAGTGGGTTAGATAATACAGTGTGGCTGGGTTAGGTAATACAGTGTGGCTGTGTTAGGTAATACAGTGTGGCTGGGTTAGGCAATACAGTGTGTCTGGGTTAGGTAATACAATGTGGCTGGGTTAGGCACAACAGTGTGACTGGGTTAGGTAATACAGTGTGGCTGGGTTAGGTAATACAGTGTGACTGGGTTAGGTAATACAGTGTGACTGGGTTAGGTAATACAGTGTGGCTGGGTTAGGTAATACAGTGTGACTGGGTTAGGTAATACAGTGTGACTGGGTTAGGTAATACAGTGTGACTGGGTTAGGTAATACAGTGTGGCTGGGTTAGGCTCTACAGTGTGACTGGGTTAGGTAATACAGTGTGACTGGGTTAGGTAATACAGTGTGACTAGGTTAGGTAATACAGTGTGACTGGGTGATATAATACAGTGTGACTGGGTTAGGCAAGACAGTGTGGCTGGGTTAGGCACTACAGTGTGGCTGGGTTAGGCACTACAGTGTGGCTGGGTTAGCTAATAAAGTGTGACTAGGTTAGGTAATACAGTGTGGCTGGGTTAGGCACTACAGTGTGGCTGGGTTAGATAGTACAGTGTGACTGGGTTAGGTAATACAGTGTGGCTGGGTTAGGTAACACAGTGTGACTGTGTTAGGTAATACATGTGACTGGGTTAGGTAATACAGTGTGGCTGGGTTAGATAATACAGTGTGGCTGGGTTAGGCTCTACAGTGTGTCTGGGTTAGCTGATAAAGTGTGACTAGGTTAGGTAATACAGTGTGACTGGGTTAGGTAATACAGTGTGGCTGGGCTAGATAATACAGTGTGGCTGGGTTAGGCTCTACAGTGTGTCTGGGTTAGCTAATAAAGTGTGACTAGGTTAGGTAATACAGTGTGACTGGGTTAGGTAATACAGTGTGACTGGGCTAGGTAATACAGTGTGGCTGGGTTAGGTAATACAGTGTGACTGGATTAGGTAATACAGTGTGGCTGGGTTAGGCACTACAGTGTGACTGGGTTAGCTAATACAGTGTGACTAGGTTAGCTAATACAGTGTGACTGGGTGATATAATACAGTGTGACTGGGTTAGGCAAGACAGTGTGACTAGGTTAGGCAAGACAGTGTGGCTGGGTAAGTCACTACAGTGTGGCTGGGTAAGACACTGCAGTGTGGCTGGGTTAGGCACTACAGTTTGGCTGGGTTAGGCACTACAGTGTGGCTGGGTAAGATACTGAGGTTCTGTGGAAGGGTCACGAGGACTCGAAACGTCAACTCTTTTCTTCTCCGCCGATATTGCCAGACCTGCTGAGTTTTTCCAGGTAATTCTGTTTTTGTTTTGGATTTCCAGCATCCGCAGTTTTTTGTTTTTATCTGCTGCCCTTGTCTTTTTAGATGGTAGTGGTCGTGGGTTTGGAAGGTGCTGTCTGAGGAGACTTGGTGAGTTCCTGCAGTGCATCTGGTAGATGGTAGACACTGCTGCTACTGTGCGTCGGTGATGGAGGGAGTGAATGTTTGTGGATGTGGTGCCAATCAAGTGGGCTGCTTTGTCCCGGATGGTGTCAAGCTTCTTGAGTGCTGCTGGAGTTGCACTCATCCAGGCAAGTGGGGAGTGTTCCATCACACTCCTGACTTGTGCCTTGTGGATGGTGGACAGGCTTTGGGGAGTCAGGAGGTGAGTTACTCATCGCAGGGTTCCAAGCCTCTGACCTGCTCTTGTAGCCACAGTATTTATATGGCTAGTCCAGTTCAGTTTCTGGTCAATGGTAACCCCCACGATGTGGACAATGGGCCGTAAATTCCTCAGAGTGGCAAACAGTGTCCAACTGCCTCTCCATGGCCAATAGGCTTTGTGGATTTACTTCTGTGCCTGTCTCGCCCGACATTCCAACTTAGACCAGGCAAGATCCAGGCAACGCAATTCGCCCCAGAGACCCAGTGTCGAAGTCCAGCTCCGTCAAATTGAAGGAGGACACGCCCCCTTGTGTATGGCACTAAACCTGGAACATTAAAGGTGATTGAAATTGACAGGCCAGGGAAAAGGTAAATGTCTAAGGTAAGTGGATTTTGGGGTTGGTGGGGGGGTGGTGGGGGGGATCAGATGTCAGGGGGTGGGGGCAGTAGGCCGGGAGGGGGTAGGGGATATTGGACATTGGGGTGGGGGTGGTCGGAGGTTGGCGGTGAGGGGGGAGTGGGGCCGGAGGTCAAGGGTTGGGAAGGTTAGACCTCGGGGGTTGAGGGGTGTCGGAGTTCGAGGGGGATCGGACGTCGGGGTGGTGGCAAGAGTTGGAGGTCAGGGGGGTGGGGGTGGGGGAGTCGAATATCAGGGCGGGAGTTGGAGGTCGGAGTGATGGTGAGGGTCGGATGTCATGGGGTGGGGAGAGAGACATCAGGGGTTGGGGGAGGAGGGCGTGTTTGGAGGTTGGGGAGGTGGTGGCAGGGGGTTTGGAGGTTGAGGATGGGTCAGAGGTCAGGGGGTTGGGGGTGGGTCGGAGGTCAGGATGGGTAAGGGGGTCAGGTCAGGGGGCAGGGGGTCGGGCTAGGCAGGTTTGGTCAGGGGGTGGGTGCCTGAGAGCTGGGCCTGGGGGAGGATGTGGGAGGAGTCCCTTGCAGGTGAGCAGAATCCCATCAGGACCAGGGGGTTGGGATGGTGGTTAGTTGGCAGAGGGTGGGTGGTATCCCCTGGGGGTGGTGGGGGTCAAGGGTGTGGGGATGCCCCATGGGTGGGTCAGGGTTGTGTGGGGAGTCCCGTGGGGGGAGTCTGTTTGGGTCTTTACGACAGTTGCCCAAAAATTAAAGGAGGTTTTAATTTTTCTAACTTTGAGTGATTATTGGTGTAACCCTAACAGAATCATCTGAAGTTTGAGATTTGAATTGGATCTTCAGATGGTTCCCAGCACAGGGCAATTGCCCAGAGGAAGATTGCGCTTCTGGGCAAATACCATGCAAACTCTTACCTGAGAAGTTCCGAGAGGGGATTTCGCAGCACGACTTTGGGGTACGCCCCTCATTCTGATGCTGAGGAGCTCCAACGTTATGGCCTATTCCTTCTGTTTTTTTTTTCCATTTTAAAACTCTATTGAAATATTTATACAGCTCTTCTTAAAGCCAGTTTAGACGATGCCAATCTTATTAGCAACATCCAATGCATCATAGTCTGGGGCCAGACGGACGTAAGCTTTCTTCTCACCATTGGGCCTTCCTTCTGTTTTCAGAGGTCAGGGCCCCCTGTATGAATGTATGTAGCTTCTAGCACGTGTAAGTGAGCCACATTGTGGGCTTGACTGATAACCATAAACTGGTTTTTAGTGTAATCGTTAGTACACTCAGGGTTGTTCAGTAAGTGCTGTCCAACACAGAATCACATTTAATGTTGGACACTATGTTCTGTGTTTTGCAAGCAGGAACTGGTTGAGTATGACCAGTATTCTGCCTGTTGCAAACAGCCAATGGGACATTCTGTTTGATACAATCCACTCGTCATTGGGTCCTACATACCTGGCATCACGCTGGCACTGAATTCATATACCACATTACACAGTTGTGTGGTAGACAGAAAGTCTTTTTGGCTTAAAACAGCATCCTGTTAGTGGCGAATACCACTTGTGTTGCTACTGCATAGTAGCAGCGTGAATAGTAGCACCTATTGCTCAAATTTTTGAGACGCCTTGCCCTTCCAGGATAATCTGAGGTAGCCTGAGCACTTTTCAGGACTAGGCCCATTCATGAGTTTGCACAATAAACCATGAGCAATGGTCTGATCAGCCTAGCCGTTGGCCCGCAGGATATCTTTGATGTGCTCTATTTCAGCATCAGTGCTGGGGCCTCAACTCTTTACAAGTTTTCTAAATGATTTGGATGAGGGGACCAATGGTATAGTTGCTAAATTTGCTGATGACACAAAGATAGGTGGGAAAGTAAGTCTTGAAAGGGACGTAAGGAAGCTACAAAACAATATAGATAAGTTAGTTGACTGGGCGAAGATCTGGCAAATTGAGTATAATGTAGGAAAATGTGAGATTGTCCATTTTGGAAGATCGAATAAAACAGAGGCATATTATCTAAACGGTGGGAGACTGCAGTGCTCTGACAAGCAGAGGGATCTGCATCGTGCAAAAGGTTAGTATGCAGATGCAGCAAGAATTAGGAAAGCTAATAGAATGTTATAGTTTATTGTGAGGGGAATTTAATTCAAGAGTAGGAAAGTTTTGCTTCAGTTATACAGGGCATTGGTGAAACCAGATCTGGAGTATCGTGTACAGTACTGGTCCCCTTATTTAAGGAAAGATGCAAATGCATCAGAGACATTTCAGAGAAAATTTATTAGATTAATACCTGAAATGGGCGGGTTGTCTTATGAGGAAAGGCTGGACAGGCTGGGCTTGTATCGGCTGGAGTTTAGAAGAGTGAGAGGTGATTTGATAAGATCCTGAGGCGGCTTGATAGGGTGAATGTGGAAATGATATTTCCACTTGTGGGAGGATCTAGTACTGGGGGTCACTGTTTCCAAAGAAGGGTTCACTCATTAAGGGCAGATGATGAAAACTTTTTTCACTCAAGAGGGTTGTGAGGCTTTGGAATTTTTGACCTCAAAAGATGGTTGAGGCAGAGTCTTTGAATATCTTTAAGGTAGAGTTAGATAGATTCTTGATAAGCAAGGGGGTGCAAGGTTATCGGGGTAAGCAGGAATATAAGGTTAAAATCAGATCAGCCATGCTCTTATTGAATGGCGGTACAGGCTTGAGGGGGCCGAGTGCCTATTCCTGCTCCTAATCTGTATGTTCATAGGTTCATATGTATGTCTAGGGAAGGTGGTGGCACAGTGATATTGTCACTGGACTGGTGATCCAGGGTAAAGCCCTGGGGACCTGGGTTCAAATCCCACCATGGCAGAGGATGGAATTTGAATTCAATAAATAACTGGGATTAAAAGCCTAATGATGATCATGAAATCATTGTCGATTGTCATAAAATTCAACTAATGTCTAAATCTGCTGTCCTTACCTGGTCTGGCCTACATTTGACTCTAGACCCACAGCAATGTGGTTGATTCGTAAAAAATGCCCCCTGAACGAAGGCAGTTTGGGATGGGCAATAAATGCTGGCCTAGCCAGTGATACCCACCATGATCGAATAGGTGGGGGAAAAAACATGTTTGCACAGTGAGCAATTGGCTTGGATCTTTGCCGATAAGGCCAATCTTACAGAGTGTGGAACTGTAGGAATCCAGTAAAGGAGCAGTTAAAGTGGTAGACAACAGTAGAGAACTCATTTGCGGATTTCTCAGTGAGCATGTTGAAGAAAAGGAGTGTATTAGCCTGCTACATTTCAAAGGTGAATTTGAGTGCAGGATGGAGCCCAGTAAGGTGTGTAAGACACACAGCCGTAGGCTCAAACATAGCAAATACATAATCTGTACATCAGAGACGTGCACTGGGGTAGGCGGTTCAGGGTCATTCCATCAAGAACACGTTTCTCATGTAAACCAACAAAGATGTTGGTGAGAGCTGGGTCTAGAGGGGGTCCCGTGGCAACACCCTCTATTTGGGCAAACATGATTAAAACTGAACTCAACTGCACAAGTTGCTAAATATGTGATGACTCAATGGAGCAGACTGGTTTCGTCAAGATACGGTTAAACTTTATTACAGAGGCATTTTCAGTGCTTGCACGCTCAACCAATCAGATCGCTCATCGGAAAAGCTCCGCCACCACCCCCCCCCCCCAGATTACCCACACTATGAACTCACTGGTTGGAGCTGCTGCAGTACATCACATGACCCGTGATTGACAGGAGGGAGTGACGATGCATCCAGTTACCACATTTTCTACTCCTCTAGTTTTTTGCAATTACTCTTTACAGTAAAACATTTGAGCAATCCAACAAACATATATACAATTTCAGGTGATTATAAGTCAAGTCTCTGAGGTGCTGCTCTTATACGGCTAGAGCAGTGTAGCTCGACCACTGGAGGTTCCTGAATGGGATCGACACGATCTGGAGCTGCACTGTGAGATGCATGATCGGAAGTGTGCAGTTCAGGATTTGGCAACTCTTCTGAAACATCTGGAACATCTGTTCTAGGTCGATCACACAGCTCAGAGGACATCGGTTCAATGTTAATCACAGGTTTATCAGATAACTGTTGGAATTACCTCTCTGGCATGGATATGATCTACATGCTTACAGACAATTCTATCTCCCACTTGTACTTGGAAAGATAATGGGCCAGTGCCTGAGACAATGGCTCCCAGAGCCCAGCAATGTCCACTGCCAAAATTTCACACGTATAACCTACACTGAATGTGTGAGCTTTATTTTTTTTAATATTTATTCAGGGATGTGAGTGTCACTGGCTAGGCCAGCATTTATTGCCCATCCCTAATTGCCTTTGAGATCTGAATGGCTTGCTAAACCATTCCAGAGTCAACCACATTGCTGTGGGTCTAGAGTCACACGTAGCCCAGACCAGGTAAGGACAGTAGATTTCCATCCCTAAAGGGCATTAATGAACCAGATGGATTTTTACATCAATCAACAATGGTTTCATAGTCATCATTAGACTTTTT
Source organism: Carcharodon carcharias (assembly GCF_017639515.1). Taxonomy (NCBI): domain Eukaryota; kingdom Metazoa; phylum Chordata; class Chondrichthyes; order Lamniformes; family Lamnidae; genus Carcharodon; species Carcharodon carcharias. The sequence goes on from NC_054469.1 coordinate 19,647,882, forward strand.
TTAAAATTCCAGGTTTTTCTGCCAAGGTGGGATTCGAACCCAGGTCCCCAGATAATTACCTGGGGTATCTGGGGTACTAGTCCAGTGAAAATGCCACTACACCACTGCCTCCATGTAAATGGTTAAATTTCTGATTATTCTAGTTCTGCGCTACCTCCCCCTCTAAATTTGGAAACACCAAGTGTAAACGTGTATGCAGAAGGTGTTTCATTAATAACTCCAACAGTGTTGAACCCGTAGTCGAATGTGGCGTTATACGATAACTGAAGAGAAACTGGGAAAGTGAAGGTTCCAGAGTGCCTTCCTTATAATTTTTCATACCAGACTTAAAAGTTTATACTGCCTCTTGGCTAGACCATTTGATGAGGAATGGTGAGGGGCTGTTTTAATATGTTGGATTCCATTCAGATCCCTCAATTTCTGAAACTCGCTGCTGGTAAAGGCTGTACATAATCAACATGTAGTCTAACCCAGGGTTGACCAGGCCACTCCACAGATTCAGGGCAGGCAAAACAGGCAACTCCCATTGTTGCTGACACTGGAGACAGTGCTTGACCGTGCTTTCAATGTCACTGTCAATGCCTGGCCACCAGACATATATTCGCGCAAGCATTTTCATCTTTGGTATGCCTGGATACGCACTGTGGAGCTCTGTCAAGAGTGGCTCTCTACCTTGTGATGGCACGACAATTCTCGAACCCCACAACACAATTCCGTCTCGACATCTTAATTCCGTGTTTCTGGCATGGAACGGTCTCGATTCTTTAGATACAGGCGGGTTTGGCCATCCTTACAAAACAAAGTCTCTGACTTTCAACAACATTGGACCTGTTAGTTCAATTTCTAATTTATTTCGTACACACAGTGGAAGAATCTAACAAATTCAGTAATAGCACTAATTCTTGTGGAATGGAAGTAGTTACAATAATGTCTGGTAATGGGAGACGACTGAGTGCATCTCCATTTGCAATGTATAGGCCAGGGTGGTACATAACAGTATACTCGTACGTAGATAATGTCAGAGCCCAGCTCTGCTATTCTGCTATTGGCAGAATGGCCTTATCCTCACTGAATAGTCCCGTTAATGGTTTATGGTCCGATACAAAGGTAAAATGTCGTCCATGTAGGTACTGGTGAAACTTTTTTACACCGAATACTACTGATAATCCTTTATTTTCCTCACTGACAATAGCCCTTCTCTGCTTCGGAAAGGGTTATCTAGGCATAGCCAATTGGCCTTTCTGATACATTTTCCATTTTGTGTAATAACAAGGCTCCTACACCATAAGGAGAGGAATCACATGTTAATGCCAACTCTTTCAATGGGTCATAGTCTACCAATAAATATGATGAATGAACAACTTCTTTGCTTTCACAAAAGGCTTCTCCCTGTTGTGACCAATGATGGTTCTTTTTTAGCAGCAGGTGTAATGGTGCAAAACAGTTGACAAGTTGGGTAAGAAGCGTCTATAGTAATTGTTCATACCTAGGAATGACTTGAGTCCTCTTACATTGGATGGTGATGGTGCATCTTTTATTGCCTGAATTTTAACTTCTACCGGATGCAAACCCATGGTATTCACCCTGTGACCTAGATAAGTGATTTCTGGGGCTTGAAATGTGCATTTTTCCTTCTTTAACCATACGCTGGCTTCCATGAACTTTCTTAGCACCTCCTCCAGGTTGGTCAAGTCTTCAGTCTCATTGACCCAGTGATGAGAACATCATCCAAATATATTACCACTCATGGGAATCCTTGCAAAAGACTCTCCATTGTTTTCTGGAAAACAGCACATGCTGACAAGACTCCAAAGGGCAGGCGAGCAATCTGATAGAGACCCTCGTGTGTGTTAACAGTCACATATTCTCTTGGCGTGCTGTCCAGTTCTATTTGTTGGTAGGTGTGGCTCATATCCAGCTTTGTAAAGGACTTGCCTCCAGCCAGCTTGGCAAATAAGTTGTCTCTCCTTGGATTGGGGTACTTGTGTAGTTTTGCCGCCTTATTTACTGTCAATTTATAGTCTCCACAGATACGTATGGTGTGGTCAGACTTAACCACTGGAACTATGGGTGCGGCCCACTCTGAGAACTGGACAGGTTGGATGATGCCCAGCTTTTCTGCACAGCTCTGCCTTCACCTTCTCTTTCAATGTATAAGGCACAGGCCTGGCCTTTAAAGAAACGTGGATCAACATGTATCTCGGCGTGCATGACTTTTAACTTCCCTAATTCATCCAGAAAAACCATGTTGTATTTCTTTAGAAGTTCTGGGATTCCATCTGATTTCAGGCGAAATATCTCAGACCAGTCGGGTTTGATGTTCTGTGGCCAATCCCGACCTAAAAGACTGGGTCCCTCTCCTTTCACTATTATTACAGGCAGTTGGACTGTCTGTCGCTTATAAGAGTCTAGGGCAGAGGCGATGCCCTTTACTTGAATAGATTCTCCCGTGTAAATTCCTAATTTAGCGGTTGTCCGCTCCAAGTTTGTTGGCTGTCTTCCTTCATTAAGGTGAAAGTGTGCTCTCCCACCACCGTAGTGAGGCACTAGTATCCATTTCCATTGTCAGTGGCTTCTCAATCACTTGTGCTGTCACCATAATAGGCTCAGTCTGCACAGCAGCCACATTATATAAGGAGTAAACGCCAGGAGCAGCAGATTCAGCCTTTGCTGTGCGCGTTATTTCTAACATGTTTATTTTCTGTTTTGCAAACTGCTTCAGTTTTGTCCGGCATTGCCTAATCTCGCGACCCTTCTTATGACAGTAATGGCATCCTGCCTCTCTGAAATTACAGGTATCTTCTCTGTGGTCACCCCCACATCTATAACGATTTTACCTTGAAACCGATGATGAAGTGTTTCTGTCCGGCTTCTTAATGTTTCTCATATCCGCCATTGAATCGCGCTTTAATTCTGCAGGTCCGGATTTGGTGCCTCGCTCGGTGGCAGGTTCCCACCCAACATGAAGTAAGGCGCCATTATCCATGTGTCGCAAACTCTGCAAGTCTCTCACAGCACTTTCCATGGAGATTTCTAGGGCGCGATATCGACCTTGGCAAGCAAACAGTGCCTTTGACTCCAAATACCAATCGGTCCCACAGCATATTGTTTAAAATGTCTCCAAAGTCACAGTATTCTGTTAACTGCTTGCGGTTCACTTCATAGGCTGCGATGGACTCTACCGGGGCCCGAACACTTGAATTGAATTTAAACCGCTGCATTATCACAGATGGCTTTGGCTGGAATTGTAGTTTTCACTAAGTCCATGAATTCGCTACATGACTTGGAATTGGGTGCACTTGGGGCAGTCAGGTTATGAATCAGGTTATATATTCACTGCCGCACACACTTAAGAGGATCGCTTTCCACTTTTCTTTGGTGATTATTTCATTTGCTGCAAAATAAAATCCGAGGCGCTCAACATACTGGCTCCGATCTTCAATATTAGCTTCATTTGGGTCAATTCTTCCAAACAGCAGCATGACTGATGAGTAGTTGTTTTTAAAATTCAGTTGATTCACAGTAACAGGGCGAGGTGCAGAGTCAAAGTTCCACTTACCCTTGTCGCCAAATGTGATGACTCGATGGAGCTGACCGGTTTCGTCAAGAAACAGTTAAACTTTATTACAGAGACATTTTTGATGCTTGCATGCTCAACCAGGTCTCTCATCAGAAAATCCCCGCCCCCGCAGATTGCCCATGCTAAGAGCTGACTGGTCGGAGCCCCCGCAGTACATCACATGACCAGTGATTGACAGGAGGGAGTGACTATACATCCAATAACCACAACACAGATTCAGACAATGACAGCACTTCTAGATCGCCATGATATAGTGACGTGGTGCCAATATCTATGGCTTCTTTGAGCGGTACATTAGTGAATAGGCTAGCAATGTTGAATGAGCATATGGACACGATATTGCTATTGAAACATAAGTCCTGTGTGGTCTTTGTGAACGTGATGGAATCCTGCTGTAAACTGACTCAGGGCTGTTGTAGCAGCTCGGTCAACCATTTGGACAGTTCATGGGCATGGGCGTTGCTGGCTAGGCTGGCATTTTTATTGCCTATCCCTGATTGCCCTTGAGAAGGTGGTGGTGAGCCACTTTCTTGAACTGCTGCAGTCCATGTGGTGTAGGTACACCCACAGTGCTGTTAGGGAGGGAGTTCCAGGATATTGACCAAGCGACAGTGAAGGAACACTGATATATTTCCAAGTTAGGATGGGAATGGCTTGGAGGGCAACTTCCAGGTGGTGGTGTTCCCATGTGTCTGCTGCCCTTGTTCTTCTAGTTGGTAGAGGTCAGCTCCCCCTATCTGTCTGGGCTATACAATACAGTCTGCCTGGGTTTAGATAATACAGTCTGAATGGGTTAGATAATGGCGACTGGGTTAGATAATACAGTCTGAGTTAGATGATAAAGGCTGTCTGGTTTGGTGGTATGGCCTGACTGGGTTAAATAATACTGTCTGACTGGGTTAGACATTACAATCTGACTGAGTTAGATGATAAAGCCTCTCTGGGTTGGTGATGCAGTCTGTCTGGTTTAGATAATACAGTCTGATTGGTTTAGACAATTTGGTGTGACTAGGTTAGAGAAAACAGTCTGACTGGGTTATATAATACAGTTTGAATTCATTAAATAATGGCAACTGGATTAGATAATACAGTCTAACTGATTTAGATAATACAGTGTGACTGGGTTAGACTTTACAGTCTAACTGGGTTGGAGAATACAGTCTTACTGGGTTAGATAATGCAGTGTGATTGGGTTAGCTAATACAGCCTGATTCAGTTAGATGATACAGTCTGATAGGTTAGATAATACAGTGAGACTGGATTAGGTAACACAGTCTGGGTTATATGATAGGGTGGGACTGGGTTTGAAAATATTGTCTGACTGGGTTAGATAATACAATCTGACTGCCTCAGCTAACACAGTCTGACTCCATTAGATTACATAATTGGGTTAGATAAAACCATGTGAGTAGGTTCATTAACTTAGTCTGGCTGGGTTAGATAATACAGTCTGAGTGGGATAGATAGTACCGCCTGGCTGGATTAGATTACATATCCTGACTGGGTTAAATAAAATATTTGCTGTAATTCGTAGAGGGGGCAATAGTGGCATAGCTGTGATGTCATTGGACCATTGCAGTGGGTGGAATTTGAATTTGAGTTCCATTAATAAATCTGGAAGTGAAAGCTAGTCTCGGTAATGGTGACCATGAATCTATGATTGATTGTCATTTAAAATCCATCCGGTTCACTAATGCCCTTTAGGGAAGGAAATCTGCTGTCCTTACCTGGTCTGGCCTACACGTGACTCCAGACCCTCAGCAATGTGGGTGACTCTTAACTGCCCCTCTGAAACTCAGTTCAATAGCAATTAGGGATGGGCAATAAATGTTGGCCTTGAGGCCACATCTCAAGAAATATTTTTTTTTAAAGCTACCCTTTGATGGATAAATAGGCTGTTGTAAACCCTTCCAGGCATCCTGCCCTGCCTCCATCTCTGGTGTAAGCACTTAATTTGTTCAGTAAAGTGATCTGATTTTTAAATCTCAGGTTGGGGGGAAAGGGTTGTTTGGTTCAATGAAAGCTCACCCAGTGTTTAGGTTGGTATCAGGGATTCGTTAACCTAATGCAATGAAAAAAAATACAGTTTTCCAAGGCCTATATGTTGCCTGTGGGGACTGGCTCTCTGGCCACCAAATCCCTTTGAGGCTTTATATTTAAATAGCTTAAGACCATAAGAAATAAGAGCAGGAGTCGACCATGCAGCCCAATGAGCACGCTCTGTCATCCAATAAGATCAAGGCTGATCTGATTGTGGCCTTACAGGGACACCTTCTTGGCTGTCCCCTTAAGCCTTGACTCCATTGCCAATCAAAAATCTGTCCGACTCAGCCTTGAATATATTCAATGACCCAGCCTCCACTGCCCTCTGTGTGGAAGAGAATTCCAAAGATTCTCCGAGCGAAGAAATTTCTCCTCAACTCTGTCTTAAATGGTCAACCTCTTATTAGATATGCCTCCTAGTTCTAGATATCAGCCGAGGAGAAGTGTCCTCTCAGTGTTCACCGTGTCAAGCCCCCTCAGAATCTTAGATGTTTCATTAAGATCACCTTTCATTCTCCTAAACTCTAATGAGTATAGGCCTAACCTGCTCAACCTACAAGAAAACCCCTTCATCTCAGGAGTCAGCCTCTCACTCCGTCTTGCCTCCTCTGCTTGGGGGTAACCAGAACAAGTGAGTGTATCCTTAAAATTAGAGCTCTAGGCTGTTCGAGGTGGATGTCGGAAAGCACTTGTTCGCACCAGTGTGATGGAAATCTGGAACTCTGTTCCCCACAAAAAAAACTGTTGATGTGTTGGGTGGGGTGGTTAGTTCAGGGGTGGGGCGGTCTGGGGGGGGGGTCAACTGAAAATTTCCAAACTGTGATTGTTGGCTTTCTTGAAAAAGTAGTGTTATGCAGGTAAGTGAAGTTAAGATACCAACCAGCCATGATAATTGAGTGATCGAACAGCCACATAGGCTTGAATGGCCTACTGCTGTGCCTGTATTGTTTCCCCTGTTTCAGCTTTCAGGACCCCTGGTTCTTAATAAAACTCCCTCACTAACTTAGTCCACATAGAGATGAGTTGCTCAGTGCTTTTTACAGCTCCTGGTTGTAAGTGGCTCCTGAAGGCTGGCGGTGCACAAGAGAAAGGAAAGTAAGATTAGACGAAAGGAAGCAAGAGTTGCACTTATATAGCACTTCTCATGACTTCAGTTCATTTCAAAGCGCTTTACAGCAATTAATTACTTCAGGAGTGTAGTCACTGTTGTAATACAATGTAAGTAAGTGGCCCATAAAGGGTTGGGTCCTTCCATTGTAAAGTGTTAGTAAAAGAATGGAGGTGTAGCACTCGCTGATGCTTTCTATCAGGCAGAGTGAATGTGTAAGCAGACAGTTCCATTAGAGGCTGAACTAATGTGAGGCAACACAATCTTTTTGGACATTCCTGCCATGTTCACCTTCCATAGCTGAACAGGCACGATTCACAATTCAGCGCATCGGTAAAAATACTAGCAGTTGCAATTCTTTTACTTTTCAGGAACACATTGATAAGTGGGGATGAGCTCCGTTCTCCCTCCGAGTGAATCCTGGAAAGCTGATCTTTCGTTCAGACAGGAGGCTTAAATAAATGTTTCCTGAAAGCGAGACTTTACCTTCAACTTTCTGCACTGCAACTATGATCGTGCACAAAAGTTAAGCTTATTCTGTGACAGATGAGATGTTGCTAAGCATATGGGGCTGAACAGAGGAAAGCAACATTGGTTTGATAAGGCAGACTTCAATTGATTTGTTTTGTTTACATTTTGTTTTAAATTGCAAAGAGCATAAATCTTTTCTTCCGTACAAATCTGAAAGCTATCAAAAAAAATCAATCTATTAACTGCTCGGTGGTAGTCTTAAAGCAACTATTCATGAGGGACAAAAATGCTTAACGATGGGAAGCAAAATATCCTGGCTGGTTGAGACTCCAGTCGACATCAGTGTTGTAAACCCCGGTTTGAGTCCAGTTCGGGATCTGCATCTTTCCCTTTTTGATGGTGGTTACAGCCTCACCACAAGGAACTGATCTGCCAATATTGGCCTGTCATTTACTCCGATGGTATTGGGGTCAGTGTTTAAGTCTGCCACAGGTGGACGTGGAAAGGATGTTTCCTCTTGTGGGTGTGTCCAGAACTAGGGGACAGAGGTGAGGAGAAATTTTTTCGCTCCGAGAGTTGTGTGACTTTGGAACTCTCTGCCTCCAAAGGCACTGGAGTTGGGGGTCATTGAATATTTTTAAGGCACAGGTGGATAGATTCTTCTTGGGCGAGGGAATCAAAGGTCGTCAGAGGTAGATGGGAATGCGGAAATCGAAACGCAAACAGATCAACTGTGATCTTATTGAATGGCGGAGCAGGCTCGAGGAGTCGAATTCTGTTCCTATTTCATATGTTCGTATGTTGTCACAGAGGGAAACAGGTGGTGAAATATCAGTGCAGTGAAAATTAATGAAAGAAAGAACTTGCATTCGTATAGTGCCTCTCATGGCCTCAGAACGTCCCACATCACTTTACAGCCAAAGAAGTACTTCTTGAAGTGCAGTCACTGTTGAAATGTAGGAGTCAAATTGCCCACAGCAAGCTCCCATAATTAGCAATGTGATAATTACCAGTTGGTAGAGGGATAAGTACTGGTCAGGACACTAGGGAAAACCCGCCTGCATTTCTTCAATCTAGTGTCAGGGTGTCTTTTACATCCACCTGAGAGCACGGACCTCAGCTCAACATCTTATCTGACCATGCAGCACTCCTTCAGTACTGCACTGTAATACCATCCACTGGTTCAAACCATTGGCAGGGGACTTGAACTCACAACCTTTTGATTCAGGGATGTGAGTGCTACCACCGAACCACAGTTGATGCCAGCATGTGCTTCTAAATTCTATATAGTCATGAGATAACTGAGGCAAACCTGTTCTCTTTTATCATGGGCGTGTAAACAGTATTCATCAGGGCCTTGGTCAGATTCCATCTTGCGCACTGTGTCCAATTCTAGATCCTGCAACTCAGGAAGCCTATATTAGCCCAGAAACAGAAATTGCTGGAAAAACTCAGCAAGTCTGACAGCAACTGTGGAGAGAAGGACAGGGTTAATGTTTCGAGTCCATATGATTCTTCTTCGGAACTGTCCTGAAGAAGAGTCATACAAACTCGAAATGTTAACTCTGTCCCTCTCTTCACAGATGCTGTCAGACCTTGCTGAGCTTTTCTAGCAATTTTTGTTTTTGTTTCAGATTTCCAGCGTCTGCAGCATTTTGATTTTAAGCTTATATTGGCCGTGGAGTTGCTGCAGCTCAGATTCACCACAATGATTCTGGGCCTGGAGGGTTAAATAATGAGGACGGGTTGCATAGCTGGGATTGTATCCCTTTGAGTTTTGAAAGTTGACGTTGTTTAGGATGATTAACTGGATTCGATATATTAAATATGAAGAAGTTATTTCCACTGGAAGATGAATCTAGAACCAGGACACACAACCTTACAGTTAGAGCCAAGTCATAGAGCAGGGCTCTGAAAAAGAATCATATTCGACTCAAAATGTTAACACCTTATCAAATGCTTTCTGGAAGTCTAAGTACAGAACATCCACCAGTTCCCCTTTATTCACAGCACATGTGACTCCTTCAAAGAATTCCAGTAAATTGGTTAAACATGATTTCCCGTTTACAAAACCATGTTGACTCTGCCTGATTACCTTGAATTTTTCTAAGTGCATCTTTAATAATAGCTTCCAACATTTTCTCTATGCCAGATGTTAAGCTAACTGGCCTGTCGTTTCCTCCTTTCTGTCTTCCTCCCTTTTTTTGAATAAAAGGGTTACAGTTACTATTTTCCAATCTAATGAAACCTTCCCTGAATCCAGGGAAATTCAGAAAATTAAAAACAACACAGCGACTATCTCACTAGCCACTTCTTTTAAGACCCTAGGATGAAATCCATCAGGACACAAGGGTTGTCAAACTGCAGCTCCAACAATTTGCTCAGAACCATTTCCCCGGTGATTGTAATTTTCTTGAGTTCCTCCATCCCTTCCATTTCCTGATTTAAAGCTATTTCTGAGATGTTACTTGTATTCTCCATAGTGAAGACCTGTTCAATTTATCTGCCATCTCCTTATTTTCCATTATTAATTCCCCAAACCCACTTTCTTTAGGACTAACGCTCACTTTGTTAACTTTTCTTTTTTTAGTATCTATAGAAACTCTTCCTACCAGTCTTTATATTTCTAGCTAACTTTCTCTGGTACTCTATTTTTTTCCCTCCTTATTAATCTTTTAATCATTATTTGCTGATTTTTATATTCTGTCCAATCCTCTGACCTGCCACACATCTTTGTGCTATTATATGTACTTTTTGTTTAAATTTGATACTATCTTAATTTCTTTAGTTAATCTCGGATGGTGAGTCCTCCCCTTCAAATTTTTATTCCACGTTGTGTATTCTGAAAATCCCCTTAAGTGTCTTCCACTGCATCTCTACTGACTTATCCCTTAACCTAATTTGTCAGTTCACTTTAGCTAGCTCTACTTTCATGCACTCATAATTGCCCTTATTTAAGCTTAAATTTGGAATACTAGTCTTAGGCTCACTCTTCTCTCCATCAAACTGAATGTAAAGTTCAATCAATATTATGATTGCTGCTACCCAGGGGTGCCTTCACTACAAGGTCATTAATTAATCCTATCTCATTGCACAATACCAGGTCTCATATAGTCTGTGTTCTGGCTGGCCTCAGAATGCACTGCTCTAAGAAACTATGCCCCAAACATTCTATAAACTCCTCATCTAGGCTACCTTTGCCAATCTGATTCTTCCAATCTATATGTAGATTAGAATCCCCCACGATCATCACCATACTTTCTGACAAGCTCCCATTATTTCTTCCTTTATACCCACCCTATCATGTGGTTACTGTTAGGGGGCCTGTACATCACTCCCACAAGTGGCTTCTTGCCTTTATCATTTCTCATCTCTACCCAAACCGTATCTACATCCTGATTTCCCGAACTTAGGTCATCCATCTCTATTGTGCTAATATCATCATTAATTAACAGAGCCATCCCTCCACCTTTTCCTAGTTTCCCATTCTTCCTAAATATACCCTTCAATATTCAGGTCCCAATCTATCCTGCAGCCATGTTCTGTAATGACTATCAGATCGTACTTATTTATTTCCATTTTCGCTATCAGTTTATCTGTTTTGTTTTGAAAGCTACATGTGTTTAGATACAGAGCCTGTACTTTTGTCCTTTTATTATTTTTGTAACCTCTGGCCTTATCTGATGATTTACTCTTAGGTTTGTACTCTCCATCCCTTCCTGTACCATCTGTTTATCATTTCCCATATTAAAACCTTTCTCTCTTGCCTTGTCTCTACTCTATGATTTATCATATCTTCCCAAATTTGATACCTTGCTTCCAGCATTTAGTTGGTTTCTTGGCAGGCAACCTGTTTCAATAGCAAAGCATACACAATGGGGAGTCAAAGCGGTCCAGCATTTGGGAAAACCCAAATGCTCGGCATTCTGACCAAATTCCTCTCCAGCTCTGGTAGTCAAGACATAGGCAAACTCAATGTCAATCCAGAATTGTGGAGCTGCTCCAAGGAAGAGGAAGGAGACAGCCTGATGGGTATAGCCTCACTGCCCCTCCTTACAGAGTCAGTCTGGCTTTCACTCCAGAGACATGTTATGTGTTGCGAATGAACCATCGATCACAGTAGCTGGACGTCAATTTGAAATGAATTACACTTTAAAGGAGGTTTGTTCTGAATAGCATCTGGTTTCCACGCTTGTAAACAGAAAACATTTCGATTGTATAATATGTAATATAAAATAAAAACAGAAAATGCTGTCCTGACAGCATCAGTGGAGAGAGGAACAGAGTTAACGTTTCGAGTCAGCACGAGCCTTCTTCAAACCTATGTCCAGTTTATATGAGAGATTTTTTTTTAACAATACAGGATGTGCTTCAAGTCAGAAAGGGCTTTTCATGTGCGGTTGGTAAATTATCAAGAGTGTTGTCCTTGCAATTTCTGATGTTTTGAACCCCTTATATTATCAGCTGTGGCTCAGTAGGTATTCCTCTCGTCCCTGAGTCAGAAGGTTGAAGTACCTCAAAAGTACTTCATTGCCTGGAAAACAATTTGGGAAGTCCTGAGGTTGCGAAAGGTGCTATATAAGCTTAAGCCTATTTTCAATCGTACTCTTTTCATATTCTCTTTTAGGCTTTCTTATTTCCAGTTGCACTTTCAGACGTCATGCAAGTTCTATGTTCATTAACTGCCCAGCCCTGTGCAGGACCAAAGCCTGGGCAGGATTTTCAACACCCTCCCCCACCGATGGGGAAGAGCATAGGGTGGGGCAAGCATGAAACTTCATGCCACCAGCCAGCCAGCTTATCAGTTTGCATGCACCATAACACCCTGGGGTGGTGGCGTGGGAGGTGGGGGGTTGGGGGAGGGGGGAGTGTGGCATGTGTGGGGGTGCGCAGGACTACCTCACGCGAACAGCCAGTTAAGGGGGTTAAATGGTCGCTTAAGGCCAATTGTCAGAGGCTGACTGGAATTTTTCAGTCTCCAGGACCCCCCCTGAGGATATAGGCAAGTTGCCTGGAGACGGCCTCATGGTGACAAATGACGGGGAGTGGATTGCGGGTGGGGTGGAGGTGTATCAGTGCTCCGGGCAGACTTTGAGGCCCTCCCTCCCTGACTGTCTGGTCAAAGCCTGCGCTCTCCTACCTCAAAAGGCAGGCTGCGGTTTCTTCAGTACTGGAGGGATTGACCATCAGCTTCGAGAGCCCGCCCACCGTCCTTAATTGGATGACAAGCCCACCCTCTGGCCAATTATTGGCCAATTTGGGGAAAATCAGCGCCGGGTGACTGTTTCCAAAGCAATTTGGGTTCATGACTGCCCTTTGACCCTGACTTTGGGGTCCTGATGCAAAACGCAATCTTGTGCCCCAAGTCTCTGCTATTGCTAGTGTATCATAACTCCCCATAGTTATCAATCCTTCTACCCTACACAATAGGAAAATTAAATAATACTTACATTTCCAATGCTTCGAACAAGGGCAGGCAGTGAGTGCAGTTGTCCGTGGAACGTTCAGACCAGAGCATAAATGAGGCATAATCATTTTTACAATGGACCTTTGGTGTCAACAGTGTTGTGGAGAAAGTGATGGCTTTGGAGAGATCAGTTCATTCCTAAATTAAGAAAATCTGTTCCTTCCAAGACTGCAATTATACCAAAGTACTCATGCAGATCGTTCAGTGAAACTATGTGATGGTAGCATTGTATTTACGTTACTGGGCTGGTTAATCCAGTAGAACATGAATTCAGATCTCGATGTGGCACTTTGACCATTTGAAGTCAGTTTTAATAAAGCTGGTAAAGGAAAGCTCCTACTGCACTGTATTATTCTTCAAAACAACTAACACAAATGTTGTCTCGCCAGCCATGCCCACATTCTCACATTTATATCGCATCTTTCACAACCTCAGGGTGTCCCAAAACACTTTACAGACAATGAAGTGCTTTCTTTCCAGCATTGTCACTGTCGCAATGCGAGAAGCGCGGAAACTAATTTGTGCACAGCAAGCTCCCACAAATAGCAATGTGATAATGGCCAGTTCGTTTGTTTCTTTGTGATATTGGTTGAGGGATAAATTTGGCCCGGGCATTCTGCTCTACTTCAAAGTACTGCCATGGGAACTTGGCCACTCGAGAGGGACGACAGAACCTCGGTTTAATGTCTCATCAGAGAAAAAGGCACCTCTGACAGTGCAGCACTCACTCAGTAGTGCACTGGGAATGTCAGCTTCAACTTTGTGCTCAAAACTCCACTACCCTTTGCAAGCTAAAGTAACCTGGTGCCTGCTTTCAGCAGGTTGACAGCCCACCAATCGACACATCCCGAGCGACAGATACATTCGCCCCAACCCCCACACTCAACACAGCGGCTCACCACCACCTTCTCAAGGGCAATTAAGGATGGGAAACAAATTCCGTCCTTGCCAGCGATGTCCACATCTCATGAAAGAATATATACAAAAAGAACTCCACGGTCATCACAATTTGTACAGAAAGCTATAGCGGACCTTCACCTTGTGCACACCTCCCTCTTCTCAAAATCATGCCCCCACCACCCCCTCACAACAAGAATACTGCCACATTTCCATGGCCTCAGATCATGGGCTGCAGATAATAAGAAAAAGGAGTAGAAGGAAAGGGTGAGATCAAGAGATTACTAAGCAAGTGGAGAAAGCGAGCAAGAAAAGAGAGCATAGAAAAGAACAGAACGCACATGGACTGAGCTCATTAGAGATTGGCACAAGGCCAGCTAGTCTTTCAGAACAATGCTAATAAAACAGCTTTATTCAACATGTTCATTCATGATTTCAGTCATTATTCAACCATATTTATGAACAGACAACCGAATCTGCCAAGCATTAGTACAATGTCACTACAGAAATAATTATGAACTACAGTGTAGAATTTGTATTGTCTGTCTTATGCAGAATACGTCTATAAGAAAGAGCTGTTTGGTGCGTGTTATTTTCATTCTCCATTATTAAAGCCACTTTGATGAATTATCGCGGACAATGGTGTTTGGACCTGGGATAAATGGCCAGGACCTGATAAGCAAATTCCAAGCACTGGCTCAGTTGTCACTCGGAGTTTTGTCCTTGTCGGGTGCCACTTTCTGATGTTGATCCTGACATTAATATTTCATGAAGAATATAGCGGTTACCATATTCTCACGATCAGCATGATGCTGGCAATTAAGTCTAAGCCACATTCAGATGCAAAACATTTTAGGTGAAGTTCTTCACCACAGTCATTAATGGATGTGTCATTAATTCCTGCGATGTTAATTAGCACAGGCTTATTACATTTTCGGCATCTGAATCTGAATTGAGTACCATTGTTGTCGTTTATGCATTCAATTTTTTTTCTTTTAAGAACAATATCCCAGGTACACTTTCCCTCCTAAACATCGAAGGGTGGCCGGCATGTGCAGTCAACAGACAGAAGGTAGCATGCAGGTACAAAAAGTAATTAAAAAGGCTAATGGACTGTCGGTCTTTATCCCAAGGAGATTGGAACTCAAAATGAGGAAATGCTGGCTTCAGTTGTAAGGAACCATGGTGAGACCCCATCTGGAGCACTGAGTCCATATTTTTTCAGGAAAGACATATTGACCTTGGCGGGAGTACTGTGCAGAATCACCACAATGGCACCAATGCTTAAACAGTTAAACATGAGGAAGATTGAGTTAACTTTGCTTCTATTCCTATGAGTTTCGAAAATTGAAAGGTGACCTAATTAAAGTGTTGAAGATGCTAAAGGGTTTCAGTAGAATAGATTTGCTACAATCATCAGCCAGAATGCCGAGTGGATGATCCATCTTGGCCTCCTCTGGAGGTCCCCAGCAACAAAGATGCCAGTCTTCATCCAATTTGATTCACTCCACGTGATATCAAGAAATGGCTGAAGGCACTGGATACTGCAAAGGCTATGGGCCCTGACAACATTTCGGCAATAGTACTGAAGGCTTGTGCTCCAGAACTTGCTGCGCCCCTAGCCAAGCTGTTCCAGTACAGCTACAACACTGGCATCTACCTGGCTATGTGGAAAATTGCCCAGGTATGTCCTGTCCACAAAAAGCAGGACAAATCCATCCCAGCCAATTACCACACCATCAGTCTACTCTTGATCATCAGTAAAGCAATGGAAGGGGTCATCCACAGTGCTATCAAGTGGCAATTGCTTAGCAATAACCTCCTCACTGATGCCAAGTTTGGGTTCTGCCAAGGCCACTCAGCTCTAGCCCTCATTACAGCTTCGTTCAAACAAGACAAAAGAGCTGAACTCCAGAGGTGAGGTGAGAGTGACTGCCCTTGACATCAAGGCCACATTTGACTGAGTGTGGCATCAAGGAGCCCTAGCAAAACTGGAGTCAATGGGAATCAGGGGGAACATTCTCCAGCGGTTAGAGTCAAACCCAGCACAAAGGAAGATGGCTGTGCTTGTAAGGTCAGTAATCTCAACTCCAGGACATCACTGCAGGAGTTCCTCAGGGTAGTGTCCTCGGGCCTACCATCTTCAGCTGCTTCATCAACGACCTTCCTTTCATCATAAGATCAGAAGTAGGGATGTTCACTGATGATTGCACAATGTTCAGCACCATTTGTGACTCCTCAGATACTGAAGCAGTCTATGTTCAAATGCAGCAAGATCCCGGCTTGGGCTGACAAGTGGCAAGTAACATTCGCGCCACACAAGTGTCAGGCAATGACCATCTCCAACAAGAAAGAATCTAACCATCGCCCCTTGACATTCAATGGCATTACCATCACTGAATCCCCCGCTATCAACATCCTGGGCATTATCATTGATCAGAAACTGAACCGAAGTAGCCATATAAATACTGTGGCTACAAGAGCAGATCAGACGCTAGGAATCCTGCAGTGAGTAACTCACTTCCTGACTCCCCAAAGCCTGTCGACCATCTTTAAGGCACAAGTCAGGTGTGTGATGGAATACTTGCCAGTTGCCTGGATGAGTGCAGCTCCCACAACACTCAAGAAGCTTGACATTGTCCAGGGCAAAGCAACCTGCTTGATTGGCACCTCATCCACAAACATTCACTCCCTCCACCACCAACGCACAGTAGCAGCAGTGTGTACTATTTACAAGATGCACTGGAGGACCTCACCAAGGGTCCTTCAATAGCACCTTCCAAATCCACAACTATCATCACCTAGACGGATAAGGGCAGCAGATAGATGGGAACACCACCACCTGGAGGTTCCCCTCTAAGTAACTCACCATCCTGACTTGGAAATATATCGCCATTCCTTCACTGTCGCTGGGTCAATATCCTGGAACTGCCTCCCTAACAGCACTGTGGATGTACCTACACCACATGGACTGCAGTGGCTCAAGAAGGCAGCTCACCACCACCTTCTCAAGGACAACTAAGGATGGGCGATAAATGCTGGCCCAGCCAGCGAAGCCCACATCCTGTGAATTAATTGAAAAAAGTACTTTTCCTCCAGTATAGGACTCTAGAACAGAGGGCATCATCTTAAAATTGGACTAGCAGTGAAATCAGGAAGCACTTTTTCACACAGAAAGTTGTAGAAATTTGGAATTCGCCCTTTCAAAAGGTTGAGACAATTGAAGTGTTTTCAAGCCAGATCGATAGATTTTTTTTAGGTGGGCGTAAGGCACTGAATGGGGGAGCAGGTTTCAGGGTCCAAATCCTGCTGACCACACCAATATCTGTAAAGATGTTTTGCCTTCAGCTTCCCTTGCTAGACTGATGGATTGGTCCTTTGCAATCTGGTCTCGTGTGACTCCAACCTCATCCTTTTAGTGAACGTTAATAAAAATCTAGAATTAAAAGTCTAATGATGACCATGAAACCATTGCCGATTGTCACAAAAACCCACCTGGTTCACTAATATCCCTTTAGAGAAGGAAATCTGTCGTCCTTACCTGGTCTGGCCTAGACGTGACTCCAGACCCACAGCAATGTGGTTGATTCTTAATAGCCCTCTGAACAAAGGCAATTCAGGATGGGCAATAAATGCTGGCCTAGCCAGTGATGCTCAACTTTCATGAATGAATAAAAAAAGTTGACTTCTGAAAGTGCCCCAAATTTGGCTTTAACTGACCGGTGCTTTCTCTTCCACAATCTAAATGCCTGTTTCAGTCAGGGATTTGTTATTCATTTTATTTTGCCTTGAGTGCCTAAAGCTTTGATGCATCTCGGTCCTTGAGAGATGTAGGGCATTCTCCCACAATGCGAAGGCTGATGATAGTGAGTTCTCTGCTCTTGTTTCTTTTATATTTGGCTTTCCTTTTCGTGTCGAAAACACCTTGATGAAGGCATTGACATTCTTCTCTATTCTTAGCTTGCTCTTGGACGTGTCGACATCAAATTTTTGTTCACAGGGTATGCTACCTTGTAGCTATGATAATGGACTAGCTATCCATGGAGGTTTGTAAGTTATGAGCAATGCGGTTGACTCTTCAAAATGCCCTCTGAACAAGGGCAATTAGGGATGGACAATAAATGCTGGCCTAGCCAGCGACGCCCACATCCCACGAATGAATAAATTTTTTAAAATCCCAACATGGCAAGTTGGGAAATTCAAAAAAAAAAGTATTATTGGAAAACATTAAATGGCACACGGGTGTAGAAGATTGATTCTATATTGTAACTCAATTGATTCCTGGGTGGAGAGTGTCTTGTTTTAACTAGCTTGATTCCTGGGATGAGAGAGCTGCCCCCTATGAGGAGAAATTGAGTAGAATGCTTCACCGCTGTCTTGAGATTAGTAGAATGAGAGGTGATTTCATTGAAACATATAAAATTCTCTGAGAGCTTGACAAAGTAGATGCTAGGAGGAGGTTTCCCACGGCTGAGGAGTCCAGAACCAGGGCCAGGATTTTACAGCCCTGCAGTGGCGAGTCTCCCCGCCCCCGGCTGATGCGGTGAGCTATTCCAATCTCTAATCAGTTCAGTGGGACCATTATATCCTGCTGGGCAGGAGGCGCCATAAATCCTGGCACGGGGGTCACGGTCTCAGCATCAGGTTTCAGCCCATTTAGGACGGAGGCAAGGAAAAGCTTCTCTAGTCAGGGGGTTCTTTGGAATTCTCTACCGCAGAGGGTTGTGGATACTCAATCGTTGACCATATTCAAGGCAGAGATTGACAGGTTTCTGAACGCTAAGGGAATCAAGGGATGTGGAGGTTGGGTGGGAAAGTGGAGTTGAGGCTGAAAATCAGCCATGGCGCTATTAAATGGCGAAGCAGGCTCGGTGGACCATATGGCCTACTCCTGCTCCTATTTCTTATGTTTTGGTGTCCTTTAGAAAATGGGAGCTGCCACTCTGTCCTATTTGGATAAGCTTACATATGTCTCCAATCTAATGTTGCACAACTAGCTCTTAATGGCCTTGAGGATCGACCTGTGAAACAAGATACCAGCTGGTGCGGTGAAGGCTGGTTCACTGAACTCCAAGAAACCAAGGCTGGACCTCTTTCAGCCTGGGGTGAAGAGTCCCTTGGGTCAGAGGTGTGTACTGTATGTTAATAGTAGCCATGTGGTCACCTGGACTAGTTTTGATCTGTTGAAAGGGTTCGAAGAGAGAGAGACTTTCCCAGTTTTTTACCCCCTCTGATTGGGTTGGGTTTTTAACTGACTTTTCACCCCTTCTAGTAGATCACATGGTGAGCAGGTGGATTGGAGACTGCATCTGATGTGAGGCACTGGCCATTGCAGTTGTGAGGGACATTCAGTTCAGATTGGAGGGCCTTTTCCTGTCCGTTATTGCCTGTATGTTCACTACTAGGGATGGGCAATACGTACTGTCTTGCCTTTTTCAGTAACACTCGCTGCACCATTCAAAGAGCACACTGCTAAAAGTGTTAGTTTAACAAAGTCTACTGTGCATGTCCACTGCACATGTCCACTGCATATAGCTACTGTACATGCCAACTGCATAGGTCTACTATACATGTCTACTGCATATGTCTACTATACATGTCTACATGTATATGCCTAGAGCACGAGAGAGGACTTTAAATTAAGCAGAGGGGGGAGTGTTCTGGAAAGGGAATATGTAGGCTTACAAAGAAAAAGGATATGATAGCTTTGCAGGGCAGCTATTTAGGTAATGATACTGAGTGTGACAGGAAGGGGCAGAGAGTACAAACATAAAAAAACAGCAGCAAACAGGGTCAAATAGGAAGAAAATGGTAAAAAGGCAAAATTAATGGCCCTTTACTTAAATGAACTTAGTGTTCAGAACAAAATAAATGAATTAACGGCACAAATGGGTATGGTCTTATAGCCATTACAGAGACGTGGTTACAAGGAGATCAAAGTTGGGAACTAAATATTCAGGAGTAGGACAGGCAGGAAGGAAAGGGTGGTGGGGTAGCTTTGTTAGTCCGAGATGGAATAAGTACGGTAGCAAGAAAGGATCTTGGATTGGAAGATGTAGAATCCATATGGATGGAGGTAAGAAATAACAAGGGGAAGAAGACATTGGTGGGAGTAGTCTATAAGACCCCTGACAGTAACTATGCTGTAGGACAGAGAATAAATCAGGAGATAATGAGGGCATGTGAAAAAGGCAGTACATTAATCATGGGTTACTTTAATCTTATGTAGATTGGGAAAATCAAATTGGCAGAGGCAGACACAAGCAAGAATGCTGAGTGTATTTGGGACAGTTTCTTAGAACAATATGTTGTGGATCCAACTAGGAATCAGGCTATTTTGGATTTGGTAATGTGTATGGGCAGGTTTAATAAATGATCTCAGAGTAAAGGATCCCCCTAGGAAACAGTGACCATAATGTGCTAGAGTTTAGTATCCAGTTAGAGAATGAGAAATTTGGGTCGGAAGCAACTGTGCTAAACTTAAATAAGGGTAATTACAAAGGAATGAGGGCAGAGTTGGCTAGAGTGGACTGGGAAAGGAGTTTAGCAGAAAAGATGGTTGATGAACAATGGCAGACGTTTAAGAAAATAGTTTATGATTCTCAACAGAGATATATCCCGGTGAGGAAGAAGGATTCAAGGAAGGAGATAAGCCAACCATGGTTAACCAAGGAAGTAAAGGACAGTGTGAAATTGAATAAAAAAAACAATGTGGCAAAGATTAACGGTAAGACTGAGGATTGGGAAAGTTTTAAAAAACAACAAAAATGACCAAAAAATAATGAAGAGGGGAAAAAATAAACTTTGAGGGTAAACTAGCAAGTAATATAAAAACGGACAGTAAGAGCTTCTTTAATATATAAAAAGGAAAAGAGAGGCCAAAGTGAAATAGGCCCCTTAGAGAAAGAGGCTGGAGAAATAATAATGGGGAACAAGGAAATGGCAGAGGAGTTGAATAAATACTTTGCATCAGTCTTCACGGTAGAAGATACTAATAGCATTCCAAAAATACTAAATAATCAAGGGGCAAAAGGCATGGGAGAAAATAGATGCAATAACTATCACTAGAGAAAAAATACTAGGGAAACTAATGGGTCTAAAGGCCGATAAGTTCCCTGGACCTGATGCGTTGCATCCTAGGATATTAAAGGAAGTAGCTACAGAGATAGTGGATGTACTGGTTTCTTCCAATTCTTCCAAGAATTCTTAGATTCTGGAAAAGTTCCAGAGGATTGGACAATGGCCTTATTCAAAAAGGGAGAGAGATAAAAAAAACAGATAATTGTAGGCCTGTTAGCTTATCATCTGTGAAAATGTTGGAATCTATTATAAAGGATGTAATAGCAGAGCATTTAGAAATACATAATCTAATCAAACAGAGTCAGCACGGCTTCATGAAGGGGAAACATGCCTAACAAATTTATTAGAATTCTTTGAAGAGGCAACAAGCAGGATGGATAAAAGGCAACCAGTTGCTTTAATATATTTAGATTTCCAAAAGGCATTTGATAAGGTACCACACTTAAGGCTACTTAATAAGATAAGAGCCCAAGGTGTTAGGGGTAGAATATTAGCATGGATAGAGGATTGACTAACTAATAGAAGACAGGGAGCTGGGATAAGGGTGGCATTTTCAGGATGGCAACCTGTAACTAGTGGAGTGCCACAGGGATCAGTGCTGGGGCCTCAATTATTTAAAATACATGTTAATGACTTGGATGAGGGAAGTAAATGTACTATCGCCAAGTTTGTGGATGACGCAAAAATAGCTGGGCAAGGTGGATTGGAGACTGCATCTGATGTGAGGCACTGGCCATTGTAGTTGTGAGGGACATTCAGTTCAGATTGGAGGGCCTTTTCCTGTCCACCATTGCCTGTATGTTCACTACTAGGGATGGGCAATAAATACTGTCTTGCCTTTTCCAGTAATATTCGCTGCACCATTCAAAGAGCACACTGCTAAAAGTGCTAGTTTAACAAAGTCTACTGTGCATGTCCACTGCACATGTCCACTGCACATATCTATTGTACATGTCGACTGCATAGGTCTACTATACATGTCTATTGCATATGTCTACTATACATGGCTACTCTATATACCTAGAGCACGAGAGAGGACTTTAAATTAAGCAGAGGGGGGAGTGTTCTGGTAAGGGAATATGTAGGCTTACAAAGAAAAAGGATATGGCAACAATTTAGGTAATGATACTCAGAGTGTGACAGGAAGGGACAGAGTGTACAAACATAAAAAAAGCAGCAAATAGGGTCAAATAGGAAAAAGATAGGAAAACGCAAATTTAATGGCCCTTTACTTAAATGAACTTAGTGTTCAGAACAAAATAAATGAATTAATGGCGCAAATAGAAGTTAATGGGTATGGTCTTATAGCCATTACAGAGACGTGGTTACAAGGAGATCAAAGTTGGGAACTAAATATTCAGGAGTAGGACAGGCAGGAAGGAAAGGGTGGTGGGGTAGCTCTGTTAGTCCGAGATGGAATTAGTATGATAATAAGAAAGGATCTTGGATTGGAAGATGTAGAATCCATATGGATGGAGGTAAGAAATAACAAGGGGAAGAAGACATTGGTGGGAGTAGTCTATAAGCCGCCTAACAGTAACTATGCTGTAGGACAGAGAATAAATCAGGAGATAATGAGAGCATGTAAAAAAGGCAGTACATTAATCATGGGTTACTTTAATCTTATGTAGATTGGGAAAATCAAATTGGCAGAAGTAGACACAAGCAAGAATTCAGAATGTATTCGGGACAGTTTCTTAGAACAATATATTGTGAATCCAACCAGGGATCAGGCTATTTTGGATCTGGTAATGTGTATGGGGCAGGTTTAATAAATGATCTCAGAGTAAAGGATCCCCCTAGGAAACAGTGACCATAATGTGCTAGAGTTTAGTATCCAGTTAGAAAATGAGAAACTTGGGTCGGAAGGAACTGTGCTAAACTTAAATAAGGGTAATTACAATGGAATGAGGGCAGAGTTGGCTGGAGTGGGCTGGGAAAGGAGTTTAGCAGAAAAGATGGTTGATGAACAATGGCAGATGTTTAAGAAAATAGTTTATGATTCTCAACAAAGATATATCCCGGTGAGGAAGGAGCATTCAAGGAAGGAGATAAGCCAACCATGGTTAACCAAGGAAGTTAAGGACAGTGTCAAATTGAATAAAAAAAACAATGTGGCAAAGATTAACGGTAAGACTGAGGATTGGGAAAGTTTTAAAAAACAACAAAAGATGATCAAAAAAATAATAAAAAGGGAGAAAATAAACTTTGAGGGTAAACCAGCATGTAATATAAAAACAGACAGCAAGAGCTTCTTTAAATATATAAAAAGGAAGAGAGAGGCCAAAGTGAAATAGGCCCCTTAGAGAAAGAGGCTGGGGAAATAGTAATGGGGAACCAGGAAATGGCAAAGGAGTTGAATAAATACTTTGCATCAGTCTTCACAGTAGAAGATACTAATAGCATTCCAAAAAATACTAAATAATCAAGGCAAAAGGCATGGGAGAAAATAGATACAATAACTATCATTAGAGAAAAAAATACTAGGGAAACTAATGGGTCTAAAGGCCAATAAGTCCCCTGGACCTGATGCGTTGCATCCTAGGATATTAAAGGAATTAGCTACAGAGGTAGTGGATGCACTGGTTTCTTCCAATTCTTCCAAGAATTCTTAGATTCTGGAAAAGTTCCAGAGGACTGGACAATGGCCTTATTCAAAAAGGGAGAGAGATAAAAAACAGATAACAATAGGCCTGTTAGCTTATCATCTGGATTGGGAAATGTTGGAGTCTATTATAAAGGATGTAATAGCAGAGCATTTAGAATTACATAATCTAATCAAACAGAGTCAGCATGGCTTCATGAAGGGGAAACATGCCTAACAAATTTATTAGAATTCTTTGAAGAGGCAACAAGCAGGATGGATAAAAGGCAACCAGTATATTTAATATATTTAGATTTCCAAAAGGTGTTTGATAAAGTACCACACAAAAGGCTACTTAATCAGAGAAGAGCCCATGGTGTTAGAATATTAGCATGGATAGAGGATTGGCTAACTAATAGAAGACAGGGAGCTGGGATAAGGGTGGCATTTTCAGGATGGCAACCTGTAACTAGTGGAGTGCCACAGGGATCAGTGCTGGGCCCTCAATTATTTACAATATATATTAATGACTTGGATGAGGCAAGTAAATGTACTATCGCCAAGTTTGTGGATGACGCAAAAATAGGTGGGAAGGCACATGGTGAGGAAGACACAATGAGTCTACCTAGGGATATGAACAGGTTAGGGGAGTGGGTAAAAGCTCAGCAGATGGAATATAACGTGGGAAAATGTGAGGTTATGCACTTTAGCAGGAAGAATAGAGGAACTGAATATTATTTAAATGGAGAAAGACTGCAGAAAGCTGCAGCACAGAGGGATTTGGGAGTCTTTGTGCATGAATCCCAAAAAGCTAACATACAAGCTCAACATGGTAAAACGGAAGGCAAAGGGCCTTTATTTCAAAGGGAATGGAGTATAAAAATCGGGACATTTGCTAAAATTATACAAGGTACTAGTTAGACCACACCTAAAATACTGTGAACACTTTTGGTCCCCTTATCTAAGGATAGGTATACTGGCATTGGAGGCAGTCCAGAGAAGCTTCATTAGGTTGATCCCGGGTATGGAGGGATTTGCTTATGAGAAGAGGTTGAGTAAGTTGGGCCTGTAGTCATTGGAGTTTAGAAGAATGAGAGGCGATCTTATTGAAGCATATAAGATTCTTAGGGGGCTTGACAGTGTAGATGCTGAGAGGTAGTTTCCCCATGTGGGAGAGTCTAGCACCAGAGGGCATAAACTCAGAGTAAGGGGGCATCCATTTAAAACAGAGAGGAAAAATATCTTCTCTTAGAGGGTAGTTAATCTGTGGAATCCTTTCCTGCAGAGCGCTGTAGAGGCTGGGTCATTAAGTATATTCAAGGCTGAGAATAGTCAGATTTTTAATCAGTAAGGGAGTGAAGGGTTACGGGGAAAAGGCAGTAAAGTGGAGTTGAGGGTTATCAGATCAGCCATGATCTCATTGAATGGTGGAACAGACTCGATGGGCTGAATGGCCTCCTTCTGCTCCTTCATCTAATGGTCTTTTGTTTACTACACATGTCCACTGTACAGGTCTACTGTATATGCCTACTGCAAATGCCTACTGCACATGTCTATTGTACATGCCTATTGCACATGTCTACTGTACATGTCCACGGCATATGCCTACAGTACATGCCTACTATACATGTCTACTGTACATGTCAGCTGCACATGTTCACTGTACATGCCTACTGCATGTGTCTATTGAAATGTCTACTGTACATGCCATATGCATATGTCTACTGTACATGCCTATTGTACATGTCTACTGCACATGTCTACTGCACATGTCTACTGAAAAGTCTACTATACATGCCATATGCACATGCCGACTGCACATATCTACTGTACATATCGACTGCACATGTCGACTGTACATGTCTACTGTACATGTCTACTGTACATGTCGACTGTACATATCGACTGTACATATCGACTGTACATGTCGACTGTACATGTCTACTGTACATGTCTACTGTACATGTCTACTGTACATGTCTACTGTACATGCCGACTGTACATGTCTACTGTACATGTCTACTGTACATGTCGACTGTACATGTCGACTGTACATGTCGACTGTACATGCCTACTGTACATGCCTACTGTACATGTCTACTGTACATGTCTACTGTACATGTCTACTGTACATGCCTACTGTACATGTCTACTGTACATGTCTACTTTACATGTCTACTTTACATGTCTACTGTACATGTCTACTGTACATGCCTATTGCTCATGCCTACTTCTAGATGCCCACTGTACATGTTGATTATACATGCCTAAGGCATGCGTCTACTGTACATGCCCATGATACTTGGTTAATGAACATGCCTACTGCACCTGTCTACAGTACTTGTCTACTGTACATGTCTAATGAACATGTCTACTATATATGCCAATTGTACATGTCTATTGTGCGTTTCTACTGCATGTCTACTTTACTTGCCTTCTTTATTTGCCTAACGTACATACCTATTGTACATGTCTCCTGCACATTTACTGTACATGTCTAATGTACATGCATGCTGCACATGTCTACTGTACATTTCTACAGCACCATGTCTATTTAACATGTATGCTACTATACATACCTACTGTACATGACTTCCATACATGTCTACCGTACATGTCTACCATAAATGCCTACTGCCCATATCTACTGCTCATGACTACTGTACATGTCAACCGTACATTCCTACTGCACATACCTACTTTACATGACTATTGCTCATATCTACTGTAGACTACTATACATGTCTACTGTACATGCCATCTACACATGTTTACTGTACATGCCAACTATATATGTCTGATGCACATGTCTACTAGACAAGCCTACCATACATGCCCATTGCACATGTCTAAGGCACATGTCGACTGTACATGTCTACTGCACATGTCTACTTTACATGCCTATTCATATCTACTGTACATGTCTACTGTACATGTCTACTGTACATGTCTAATGCACATGTCTACTGTACATGTCTACTGTACATGCCATCTACACATGTCTACTCTACATGTCTACTATACATGCCTGTTGTACATGCCTACTGCACATCTACTGTACATGCCTAATGTACATGCATACTGCACATGTCTACTGTATGTGCATACTGCACATGTCTACTGTACATTTCTACAGCGCCTGTCTATTGTACATGTCAACTGTTCATGTCTACTATACATGTCGACTGCACATGCCTGCTGTACATATCGACCGTACATTCCTACTTCGCATGTCTACTTTACATGCCTATTGCTCATATCTACTATAGATGCGTACTGTACATGTCAACCATACATGCCATCTGCACATGTCTACTGTACATGCTTACTATACATGTCTACTGTACATGTCCACTGCATATATCTACTGTACATGCTTACTATACATGTCTACTGTACATGCTTACTATACATGTCTACTGTACATGTCCACTGCATATGTCTACTGCATATGTCAACTTAATGTGCCTACCATATATGTCTACTGTGCACGCCTACTGTGCATGCCTACAGCACATGTCTACTGTACATGTCTACCGTACATGTCTACTGTACATGTCTACTGTACATGTCTACTTTACATGCCTACAGCACATGTCTACTGTACATGCCTACCGTACATGCTTATTGTATATGCCTAGTGCACATGTCCACTGAATATGCCTGCTGCAAATATCTACTGTACAAGCCTACAGTACATGCCTAATATACATGTCTACTGCACATAGCGACTCTGTAGATGCCTATTGCACATGTCTACTGTACATGCCATCTACACATGTCTACTGTACATGTCTACTGCACATGTCCAATGCACATGTCTACTTTACATGCCTATTGCTCATGCCTACTTCTAGATGCCCACTGTACATGTTGACTATACATGCCTAATGCACATGTCTACTGTACATGTCTACTATACATGCCTGTTGTATCTGCCTGATGTACATGCCTACTGCACATCTACTGTACATGCCTAATGTACATGCATACTGCTCATGTCTACTGTATGTGCATATTGCATATGTCTACTGTACATGTCTACTGTACATTTCTATAGCACCTGTCTATTGTACATGTCTATTTTTCATATCGACTGTACATGCCTACTATACATGTCAACTGCTCATGTCTACCGTACATGCCGACTGTACATGCCGACTGTACATGTCGACTGTACATGTCGAGTGTACATGCCGAATGTACATGCCGACTGTACATGTCGACTGCACATGTCTACTGCACATGTCGACCGTACATTCCTACTTCGCATGTCTACTTTACATGCTTATTGCTCATATCTACTGTAGATGTCTACTGTACGTGCCTACTATACATGTCTACTGTACATGTCCACAGCACACATCTACTGTACATGCTCACTGCACATGTCTAAGGCACATGCCTACTTCACATGTCTACTGTACATGCCTACTGCACATGTCTAAGGCACATGTCTACTGCACATGTCTACTGTACATGCCTTCTATACATGTCTATTGCACATGTCCATTGTACATGTCTATTGTACATGTCTAATGAACATGCCTACTGCACCTGTCTACAGTACGTGTCTACTGTACATGCCTAATGCACATGACTAATATACAGGCCTATTGCACATGCCTACTGTAGATACCAATTGTACATGTCTACTCTACATGTCCACTAAACATGCTTACCGCACCTCACCACTGAACATCTACTGCACATGCCCACTGTTCATGCCTATTATTCATGCTTACTGCACATGCCTACTGTATGTGTTTACTGCACATGTATACTGTACACGTCAACTACACATCCCTACTACAATATCTGCTGTACATTAAATGCCTACTAAACATGCCTAATGCCCATGCCTACTGAATATGCCTACTGCACCTGTGTACCGTACATTTCTACTGTACATGTCTACCACATGTCCTTGATGTACATCTCAACAGCACATGCCTATTGTACATGCCTACTTTACATGTCTACTGTTAATATCTACTGTACATATGTCTACTGCACATGCCTACTGTAAATGTCTGCTGTACATATCCACTGTACCCGTCTACTGTACAGAACTACTGTAGATGCCTATTGTACATCCCTGCAGTATGTGCCTACTGCACATTTCCACTGTACATGAGTATTGTGCATACCTACTCTATATGTCTACTGTTCACTCCATCTGAACATGTCTACTGTACATGCGTACTGCACATGTCTACTGTACATTCCAACTATACATATCTATTGCACATGACTACTGTACATGTCTGCTGTACATGCCTAATGAACCTGCCTACTGCATATGTCTACAGTACATGTTTACGGTACATGCCTTGTTTACATGCCTATTGTACATGTCTACTGCACATGTCTACTATAAATGCTTACTGCATGTGTCTACTGCAT
Source organism: Carcharodon carcharias (assembly GCF_017639515.1). Classification (NCBI taxonomy): domain Eukaryota; kingdom Metazoa; phylum Chordata; class Chondrichthyes; order Lamniformes; family Lamnidae; genus Carcharodon; species Carcharodon carcharias. Next base: position 19,676,518 of record NC_054469.1, read on the forward strand.
AGGTCTACTGTACATGTCTACTCTACATGCCATCTGTACATGTCTACAGCACATGCCTACCATACATGCCAGCTGTACATGTCCACTGTACATGTCTACTGTACATGCCTACCATACATGAATACTGCATACGTCTTTTGAACATGTCTACTGTACATGTCCATTGTACATACTTACTGCACACATCTACTATACATGCCTACTATACATATCAGCTGCACATGTCTATTGTACAGGCCTACTATAAATATCTACTGCACATGTCTATCCTACATGTCTATTCTACATGTCTACTATACAGGTCTACAATACATGCCTACTATACATGCCTACTATACATGTCTATTCTACATGTCTACTATATAGGTCTACTATACATGCCTGCTATACATGTCTACTGGACATGCTTGCTATACATGTCTACTGCACATGTCTACTGCACATGCTTGATGTACATGTCTACTGCACATGCTTGCTGTACATGTCTACTGTAACTCTTCCTCTTAGGCGTCTGTTGCGATTGAGATGAACATGCTTCCACTTTGGGTTGTTTCGTTCTGCAATGGTTGATAAGTCTAATGAGTGATCTGCAGTTTCTGCCACATGCGATAGAGATGGTGCTTGACGGATCGGGAGTTGTTTGGAAGTCTGTGCGTGCTCTCCGATACATCGACTTTGTCTCAGCAGGGTTCCCGAGGATGTCTCTCGGCCTACTCGGTGACTTCCTGAATGAACCTTCTCCATTTCGGTCGGTTACATGACAGGGTCTCCCGTAAGTCTGCGGGGATGTTTGACTTCTTCCGGGATACTTTGGGGACACGACGGGCTGAAAGGCCTCGTTCTGTACTTTAACCGTTCTGTGATTCTGTGATATACCTTGGATCCATTGCACTTCGGTGAAACCTCTGTCAGAAAGGTGATTAAAAAGATAAATTTTTAAAAAGTCATTTCCAAATGGTTTCTTCTGATGAGCAACCAGGCATTTACAAGCAACTCCCAATTCACAAGTTCCCTCCCCAAACACGATTAACCCCAGGGGTAAGTATGGAGTGGGGTTAGGGGAGACAGCTGCATGGACAGCAATTACAATGCACAAACCTAAAAGGGGCAGGCCAGCTTAAACACAACTCTAGCTCTTCTGACACGATGTAATCATATAGCAGTTGAGCTCCAGTTGCAGGACACAACTTCGACTCTTCCAAGAAAAGTGGCTCCCAACCAACCCCTCATGTCGCCACGCTGGTAATGAAGTAGACCTTTGTTGAGTTTTCACCCATCCTGCAGGCCGTAATGTCCCTTTAAGAAAATATCACTGCCGATAATTTACCCCTTGACTCTCCTCATTCAATGATTTAAACTAGGTGCCTCTGAAGGTGTAATGTCTGAAAGATTGGGAATCACAACTGACACAATTTCACAAAACAAAAATAAAAATACCTGGAAAAACTCAGCAGGTCTGACAGCATCTGCAGAGAGGAACACAGTTAACGTTTCGAGTCCGTATGACTCTTCAATAGAACTAAGGAAAAATAGGAGAGGTGAAATATAAGCTGGTTTGGGGTGGGGGGGGTTGTTGGGACAAGGGACAAGTAGAGCTGGATAGAGGGCCAGTGATAGATGGAGATCACCAAAAGATGTCACAGACGAAAGGACAAAGAGATGTTGAAGGTGGTGATATTATCTAAGGAATGTGCTAATTAAGGGTAGAAAGCAGGACAAGCAAGGTACAGATAGCCCTAGTGGGGGTGGGGTGGGGGTGAAAGGAAGGGATCGAAATAGGCTAAAAGGTAGAGATAAAACAATGGATGGAAATACATTTAAAAATAATGGAAATAGGTGGGAAAAGAAAAATCAATATAAATTATTGGGAAAAAAGGGGGGATTGGAAAGGGGGTGGGGAATGAGGAGAGAGTTCATGATCTAAAATTGTTGAACACAATATTCAGTCCGGAAGGCTGTAAAGGGCCTAGTTGGAAGATGAGGTGCTGTTCCTCCAGTTTGCGTTGAGCTTCACTGGAGCAATGCAGCAGGCCAAGGACGGACATGTGGGCATGAGAGCAGGGTGGAGTGTTGAAATGGCAAGCGTCAGGGACGTCTAGGTAATGCTTGCGGACAGACCGAAGGTGTTCTGCAAAGCGGTCACCCAGTCTGTGTTTGGTCTCTCCAATGTAAAAGAAACCACATTGGGAGCAACGGATGCAGTAGATTAAATTGAGGGAAATGAAAGTGAAATGCTGCTTCACTTGAAAGGAGTGTTTGGGCCCTTGGACAGTGAGGAGAGAGGAAGTGAAGGGGCAGGTGTTGCATCTTCTGCGGTTGCATGGGAAGGTGCCGTGGGAGGGGGTTGAGGTGTAGGGGGTGATGGAGGAGTGGACCAGGGTGTCCTGGAGGGAGCGATCCCTGCGGAATGCCACCGGGGTTGGTGGGGGGGTGCGGGGTGCGTGTGAAGGGAAGATGTGTTTGGTGGTGACATCATGCTGGAGTTGGCAGAAATGGCGGAGGATGATCCTTTGAATGTGGAGGCTGGTGGGGTGATAAGTGAGGACAAGGGGGACCCTATAATGGTTCTGGGAGGGAGAGGAAGGTGTGAGGGCGGATGCACGGGAGATGGGCCGGACACGGTTGAGGGCCCTGTCAACCAACGTGGATGGAAAACCTTGGTTAAGGAAGAAGGAGGACATGTCAGAGGAACTGTTTTTGAAGGTAGCATCATCAGAACAGATGCGACAGAGGCGAAGGAACTGAGAGAATGGGATGGAGTCCTTACAGGAAGCGGGGTGTGAGGAGCTGTAGTCGAGGTAGCTGTGGGAGTCGCTAGGTTTGTAATGAATATTGGTGGACAGTCTATCACCAGAAATTGAGACAGAGAGGTCAAGGAAGGGAAGGGAAGTGCCAGAGATAGACCATGTGAAAATGATGGAGGGGTGGAAATTAGAAGCAAAATTAATAATTTTTTCCAAGTCCAGACGAGAGCATGAAGCAGCACCGAAGTAATCATCGATGTACCGGAGAAAGAGTTGTGGAAGGGGGCCGGAGTAGGACTGCAACAAGGAATGTTCCACATACCCCATAAAGAGACAGGCATAGCTGGGGCCCATGCGGGTACCCATAGCCACACCTTTTATTTGGAGGAAGTGAGAGGAGTTTAAGGAGAAATTGTTCAGTATGAGAACAAGTTCAGCCAGACGGAGGAGAGTAGTGGTGGATGGGGTTTGTTCAGGCCTCTGTTCGAGGAAGAAGCGGAGAGCGCTCAGACCATCCCGGTGGGGGATGGAGGTGCAGAGGGATTGGACGTCCATGGTGAAGAGGAAGCAACTGGGGCCAGGGAAGTGGAAATTGTTGATATGATGTAGGGTGTCAGAGGAATCAAGGATGTAGGTGGGAAGGGACTGGACAAGGGGAGAGAGAATGGAGTCAAGAAAGCAAGAAATGAGTTCCGTGGGGCAGGAGCAAGCTGACACGATCGGTCTGCCGGGACAGTTCTGTTTGTGGATTTTGGGTAGGAGATAGAAGCGGGCCGTCCGAGGTTGGGAGACTCTCAGGTTGGAAGCTGTGGAAGGAAGATCTCCAGAGGAGATGAGGTCAGTAACAGTCCTGGAAACAATGGCTTGATGTTCAGTGGTGGGGTCACAGGGAGAGGTAGGAGGAAGTGTCTGCGAGTTGACGCTCAGCCTCTGCGAGATAGAGGTCAGTGCGCCAGACAACAACAGCACCACCCTTGTCAGCAGGTTTAATGACAATGTCAGGGTTGGACCTGAGAGAACGGAGAGCAGCAAGTTCAGAGAGAGATAGGTTACAGTGGGTTAGAGGAATTAGAGAAATTGAGACGACCAATGTCACGCCAACAGTTCTCAATGAAAAGATCAAGAGAAGGTAAGAATCCAGAGGGAGGGGTCCAGGTGGAGGGAGAATATTGGAGGTGGGTGAAAGGATCCGTTGAACAGGGAGAGGACTCCTGCCCAAAGAAGTGAGCCCGGAGACGAAGACGGCGGAAGAAGAGTTCAGCATTGTGCCGAGCCCGAAATTCATTGAAATGAGGGTGCAAGGGTATGAAACTAAGTCCTTTGCTGAGCACTGAACATTCAGCATCGGAGAGGGGAAGGTCAGGGGGTATAGTGAATACACGGCTGGGGCGGGGATTGGAAGATGGGGTGGGGACGGAGGGACAGGCAGGGGTGGAGGGTCCTAGATGGGTGTTGGTGTCGATGAGTTGTTGGAGCTTGCGTTCCTTTGCACCTGAAAGAAAGAGACAAAGTTTCTTGTTGAGGCGTCAGGTGAGACGAAGAATAAAATGAAACTGGGGGCACGCGCAGCTTTGAAAAAGGGTACGGCGGTGCTGCTGGAGGGAGAGGTCGAGTGTGTTCATATAGCGGCGCATGGCACTGAGTGTGGATCTCAGAATGCGACGGGAACAGCAGTCCGAGGAGCGTTTTATGTCCTGGAGATACCTGTAATCCTGGGTGGGTTCGAAACATGAGGGTTGGAACTTCAGTTGAAATCCATATGGGGTAAGTCGGAGACGGAGACAGTCACTGAGAAAGGAGATATGGCTGTGAAAGCGGGTTTTAGTAAACATCTTGTCAAACACCAGGAGAGAAATGGAAAGCAATGAAGGTGAACAAGGCAAAAGAGAGATACAGAAATCTTGTTGGAGAGAAGAGCAATACTTCTTCAAGGTAGGCATTTCTTGAAGAGAACTGGCAGTCAATTAAACACTAAGATAAAAGCAAAAAACTGCGGATGCTGGAAATCCAAAACAAAAATATAAATACCTGGAAAAACTCAGCAGGTCTGGCAGCATCTGCAGAGAGGAACACAGTTAATGTTTCAAGTCCGTATGACCCTTCAACAGAACTAAGTAAAAATAGAAAAGAAGTTTCACTCATTGTTTTATCTTTACCTTTTAGTCTATTTCGATCCCTTTCCTTCACCCCACCCCACCCCACCCCCACTAGGACTGTCTGTACCTTGCTTGTCCTGCTTTCTACCCTTAATTAGCACATTCCTTGGATAATATCACCACCTTCAACACCTCTTTGTCCTTTTTGTCTATAACATCTTTTGGCAATCTCCACCTATCACTGGCCCTCTATCCAGCTCTACATGTCCCACCACCCCTCCTTAAACCAGCTTATATTTCACTTCTTTTCTATTTTTACTTAGTTCTGTTGAAGAGTCATACAGACTCGAAACGTTAACTGTGTTCCTCCCCACAGATGCTGCCAGACCTTCTGAGTTTTTCCAGGTATTTTTACTTTTGTTTTGGATTTCCAGCATCCACAGTTTTTTGCTTTTTTCACAGTAACCCTAACAGTTCTAGAGTCAAAAGATTAAACTTAAAAAAAACAATAGAGTGATAGTTACTGTTAGTTAGATCAGGTCTGACTAGGACTGATACTGCTTCCAGCAGGACTGTTTCTGTTGATGGTCTTGCTCTGACGATGCCATGTCTATGAGGAACTTTGACAAGACTTTATACTTTGGCTGCACAGAATCTGCCTTCATGTCTGATCTCTCTGAGTCTCTGGGGTTTGTGATCAGTCTTTGATTGGTGCATGTTGAGCTCCGGGTGTCTGATCAGTCTTTGATTGGCCCGTGTCCCACTGGAATTAGTCCATGTATACTGTACTTTGTTTTCTCAGGTGGCCTGCTGACAAATACTTGTTTAGTCATAGGATGCCTGACCTTCCGTCTGCTGTTGCTTCAAGTTGTTTTCTGTAAATGGTTATGCAGCTGTCCACAATGAGGCACCTGCATGTAACAGCTAAACACAACCACAGCAAGCTCCTTAATCAATAAATCTCAGGCATTCTTTTAAGTAAACTTATTCAGGGATTCTTAAGCATATTCTTACAGAGGGTTCCAAATCAGCTCATTCATAGCTGCCAAAAAATGGCACATTAAAATGTAATTAAGATGGAAATCAAATTAGAATTACTTTCTCTTCTGACACTATTCGCCTGGGGCTGCACTATTCTGTGTTAACATGAATTATATCTTCAGGACACTGGGGGTGGAAAACCTCAGGGAGAGTATTCAGTGATTACACATGCTTGCATATTGATTATTCCCCCCCTTCTTCAATGGTCCTCATTATGCTGGCCCTCAGTTCAGTTGCCCTTTTAACTGTGGCACTTTCCAACGATAGAAACCCACGGTAAACGAGCTATTAGGATCATTTCCAATAGGAACATTTTCAGGAACAGTACGGATCAGGCTGGAATTTGTCACAACGAGTGAGGTGATGATGTTTGCTCGGCCGATGTTACTCTGTGATGACATGGCATTCCCAGCCTTTGCAGGCCCCGAACATAAGATCAGCAATGGTTTCATTTGGTGAACTGGTGTTTGGACATTAAAAATCTGAATGAATTTGCGGCTGACATTTTGAACATTGCTGAAAAGAGAGACATGTTGCCAAAGCTTTTCATCTTGCACTCATCAGGACAAACATAAGAATACCAAATTACAAACTATCACAACAATTTGTACTACAGGAAAAAAGGATGCTGATTAGTTGGCAAGTCAACTCTGATTGGTCATTTCCCTAGGGAAGAATAAGTTCCCCAAGGTCCTGGGTAATTCAAAAAAGGTGCAAGGCTTGAACATATTCCTTTTGTTTGCAGACAACAGGCCCCTGTGTATGAATGTATGGGGCTTCCAGCAAATGTTAATGAGCCGCTTTACAATCTTGACTGATTATCATAAATTGGTTGTTCGTGTAGCTATTAGTGCACTCAGGATTGTTCAGCAAGTGATGCCCAATCGCTGAATTGTATCTAACAGTAGATGTTTTGTGTTTTGCAAGTGCAGTCTTGTTGAGTATGGTCTGCTTATTGCGACTAACTGAAGGAACATGCTGTTTGATTCAATCAGCCAATTGCTGGGACATACTCATAGACAACATGTGGTAGGCAGAATACCTTTTCCTCCTATAGTACAAATTGTTGTGATAGTTTGAAATTTGGTGTTCTTGTGTTTGTCCCAATCAGTGCAAGATGAAAAGCTTTGGTACCATGTGTCTTCTCAGCAATATTCAAGTTCTGTATTATCACGGGACTGTAGATAAGATTTTGTACCACACAAGTCCTCGGGCAATGATGATCTCCCAACGAAATGAAAGCCTAACCATCTCCTCTTAAGCTTCAATGGTACTGCCATCCTCAGGTTCTCGCCCTTCGATATCTAGGAGGGTGGGGGGGTGTGGTCCATGGTTCACAGATGATGACCCTGCTTTCCTGCTTTGCTTTGTCTCGCTTAGCTTTACCTCCAGGACTCTGTGAAATGGAGAACTTATTCCTCATCTCTGGCCTTGAATCTTCTTCCCCCATCTCCAATATAGAGCTGAAAACAACTGCCACAGGCCCTACTTCAGCACCACGCAGAGGGTGCAGGCGTCCCTTTAAGACTGGGCAGCTCCTGCTACCCTGGGCACACCCGCCCCCCAAGGCCCTCTCCCTCTGGGAACTCCACACTCCGAGCATATGAATCAGCCGTCACTGGGAGCACTGCAGCATCCGGGAATTGATGCGGAATGTGTTTGTGGACTTCTGGCTGTGTCCTGACTGCGCTGTCAGTGGGAAATCTCCTCTAGAAAAGGAGCTGTGCGAGTTCAGCAAGAGCATGAAAAAGCCTGAGCAGCATTCTGACATTATCACATAGGCAGGACTGGGGCCCCTTTCTCTGGAAAAGGGAAGGCGGAGGGCTGACTTGGTAGGGGTCTTTGATAGGGTAGACATGGGAGAGATGTTCCCACTTATGGAGAGAAACCAGAATTAGGAGTCATAAAGGCAAGATTTTCTTCAGTTCTCTGCCTGGAGGCAAGTCCTCTGGCAATTACTTATCCAACCAGAGCAAAGTGTTGTGATGTTTTTTTTGACTATGAGTAAGGTGAGGAGGCAGGCCCTGACCCTACCACAGCCTGAATGGGGGTTTGAACCCTGTGTCGATCCACATGTTGGCTGTCCAGCCACCTGAGATAACCATCCCCCCAAATGCACGGTGCTGATCAATCAATCCAATAGAAAATTCAGGGGAAACATCTTTACTGCAAGCGTGGTGAGAATATGGAATTCGCTACCACCAGGGGTAGTTGGGTTGAAGAGCAGAGATGCATTCAAAGAGAAGTGAGCTAAACACATGGGGGCGAATGGAGTAGACGGAGGTGCTGATAGAGTGTGAAGAGGTTCATGTAGAACACAAACTGTGGCATTGACCAGGGAGAAGGGATGGAAGATAGAACTTACCTTTATAGCTTCATTTTCCTTGCTGCCTAGTCTCATCCCGATCCCCTCAGGGTTTCCCATGCACAGCCCACCACCAACTCCCTCAGGGCAACTGAAAATGGGTTTCGTCTCTGACGGAAAGTGGGGAGAGTGAAGCAGGAGGGTCAGGAGTGCCGCCTTCTATCTCACTTTCATGGCATAGGCAATGCCCATCCACTATCCGGGGCAGTGTGAGGGGGTCGGGGACAGGGGGCTGGTGGCGGGGAGTTGGGGGGGGGGGTAACAGGAAACTCTCTCAATGTCCGAGATGGATCTACTTACCTTCCCCGGAGAATGGATAGTCCTCCTCCTGGGGCCTAAGTGGGGACCATTGTTTAGCGGATAAGTCACAAAGGGGGCCATAGACTGAGGATTATCATCAGGAGAATTGCGGTCGTTATGGCCAGAATTTCTCACTCGTCATGAGGGTAAAATGCCACGATGATGTCGGGTGAGCGTCCTGACCTCATTGCGCACTCGCGCACTATTTCGGTCAGCAGGCACGCGCAGGAGTCAGCAGCCCCCCCCACCTCCCCCCCCTACCCCCACCGCCAATTCGCAGGCCTATTAGGCCACTGAAGTCTTAACTGAATTACATTTTTCGCTGCCAGTCCAGCCTCACGATTGGCGGGCAGACAAAAGGCCAAGAAGCCTTCGGATTTTTTTTAGGAAACCTCATCCCACGGGAGGGGTGAGGTCTCCAACAGCGATTAAAAATTAAGTAAAAATGTTAACATTTCATTAATAACCCGTCCCTGCTCATGTGACAGAGTGACGGGAGGGGACATGTTTTTTTTTAACCTTTTAAAATTCCTTCCCTTTAATTTTTAAAATCTTCATTGTCCTGAGGCAGCTCCGTGCCTCGGGGAGCTTTCCCTGTGCGCTCAGTGCGCGCAAGCGCGAAGTTCCCCGCTTGGCTTCCTCCCCTCCGCCACACAGGCAGCGCTGAGCCCACCAGCCATGAAATCGCGGACGTGGCCCGATCGTGGGCGGCGGCTGGCATCCTGACCGCTCCTGCTCACCCCTTCAATCCCGCCCAACGAAAGCAAGATCCTGGCCTATTACTTTATTTAGTGTGTAATATACCTTTAAGAATAATGCTTGTCAAGGAAGATCACATGACCTTTAGCAACCAATAGGAGAATAGCATGGGCTACCTCTGTCGCTCGTAGCTAGTAGTGTAGACATGGGGTTTGAAGTGAAAGGACACGAAGAGCACCTTTGTTCATAAACTTAAAGTTCCGCCTAAGAGGTGGCTGCTGATCAACTCCATTAATGGTACCAAGTCCCTCATAACAAACTGGCGATGAGGATCCACGGGATCCAACAAGAATGAAAGAAGAAGTTGGAAAAAATATTTTCGTTCACTTATTTGAATATGGAATATTTTTTCCACAAGCAGCTGGTGAGGCTGAGAAGCTATCACATCACTGAACGAAAGAGAATTGGGGAAATCCTGGTGAGAACAGAGAACCCACTTCAGAACTTAGAATTCACTAAATATGTTTAAGGCTGGGATAGACAGGTTTTTGGTCTCTCAGGGAATCAAGGGATGTGGGGAGTAGGCAGGATTAAGGGGTTAAAGGCCAAATTCGGCCATGATGGTATTGAATGGCAGAGCAGGCTCGAAGGGCCGTGTGGTCCACTCCTGCTCCTGTTTCTTGTGTTCTTGCTACCTCAAGGAGTGGCTGAGGGAAAGAGCATTAATGCTTTTAAATAGCCCGATAAATGCATCAGGGAGAAAGGTATAGGAGGGTGTTGATAAAGTGAAATGAAGTAAGGTGGGAGGAGGCTTATGTGGAACATGAACACCGACACGCTGGTTGGGCTGATAGGCCTGAGTTCGATGCTGTGAAGCTCCACATTCTGCTCTATAATTTAAAAAACAAGAACGTAAAACCAGAGAGGGAGGAAAATGGGATTAGAGTCGGGAGATCCGGTTGAAGAGTTAGCACCAGCATGATGCGTCCAACAGTCTCTTTTTGTGCTGCAATTTCTATGACTCTATGTATAATATTATCAGTGTAGCATGAACTACATGTAGCATGGAGGAAAATATTCTGTCACTCTGATTGGCTGGCAGCTGGGAGCAGTGGCCACTGCTAGGGCTACAGGCAGTCCCTCCACGCCGAGTAAGTGCGGGGTCAGGATTCTTGGCAACGAGGAAACAGGGGGAACGGGGTTCAAGAGACTGACGGGAGGGTTAAAGGGAGGGATGACCTTGGGGTCAATGCCTCCAATGGGCACAATGGATCCACAAAGATGGTGCCACCCACCTTGCCCGATAGCGGCCCGCTCAGCTAAAGCTACCAGACCTCCCGCCTGGCGTGGTCCTCCCCCTGCCGTGAGGAAGGTACCAGCAGTGGTGGCATGAGGCCCTTAAGTGGCCATTAACTGGCTACTTTAGGGCCTCAATGGGCCCAAGGGTGGGCAGGTCAATGTCTCCCCACCCCCCCCGGCCCCTGTAAAATTTCAGACAGGCCAGAGGCAGGTGGGTAGGCCACCCGTGGGACTTTGCGTGGGCCCACGTTCAAACCTGCCAGCGGGAGAGTGTAAAACCCAACCCTGGAGACTTGAGCACAAAGGTCTGACAGTCCATTGCAGTACTGAGGGAGCACAGCACTGTTGAAGGTGTGAGGTGTTGAAGTGAGGCCCCCCCCACAATGACTCTCAGGTGGAGAGCCCATGGCAGTATTCTGAAGAAGAACAGGGGAGTTATCCCCATTGTCCTGGTCAATATTTATCCCTCAATATCAGTAAAACACAGATTACCTGGTCTTTATCACACTTCTGTTTGTGGGAGCTTGCTGTGCATTATTTGTTCGCTGCGTTTTCCACATTTCATTGGCTACAAAGCGCTTTTTTATTATTCATTCATGGGATGTGGGCTTCGCTGGCTGGGCCAGCATTTATTGCCCATCCCTAGTTGCCCTTGAGAAGGTGGTGGTGAGCTGCCTTCTTGAACCGCTGCAGTCCATGTGGTGTAGGTACACCCACAGTGCTGTTAGGAAGGAAGTTCCAGGATTTTGACCCAGTGACAGTGATGGAACGGCGATATATTTCCAAGTCAGGATGATGAGTGGCTTGGAGGGGAACTTCCAGGTAGTGGTGTTCCCATCTATCTGCTGCCCTTGTCCTCCTAGATTGTAGTGCTCATGGGTTGGAAGGTGCTGTCGAAGGAGCCCTATTGAATCCCTGCAGTGCACCTTGTAGATGCTACACACTGTTGCTTCTGTGCATCGGTGGTGAAGGGAGTGAATATTTGTGGAAGGGGTGTCAATCAAGCGGGCTGCTTTGTCCTGGACGGTGTCAACCTTCTTGAGTGTTGTGGGAGCTGCACTCATCCAGGCAAGTGGAGAGTATTCCATCACACTCCTGACTTGTGCCTTGTAGATGGTGGACAGGCTTCGGAGAGTCAGGAAATGAGTGGAGAGTCAGGAAATGAGTTGCTTGTCACAGTATTCCTAGCCTCGGACCTGCTCTTGTAGCCATGGTGTTTGTATGGCTAGTCCGGTTCAGCTTCTGGTCAATGGTAACCCCAGAATGTTGATAGTGGGGGATTCAGCAATGGTAATGCCATCGACCAACAAGGGGTGATTCGCTCTTGTTGGAGATGGTCATTGCTTGGCACTTGTTTGGCATGAATGTTACTTGCCACTTGTCAGCCCAAGCCTGGGTGGTGTCCAGGTCTTGCTGCATTTGGACATGGACTGCTTCAGTATCTGTGGAGCTGCGAATTATGCAGAACATTGTGCAATCATCAGCGAACATCCTCACTTCTGACCTTATGATGGAAGGAAGGTCATTGATGAAGCAGCTGAAGATGGTTGGGCTGAGGACACTACCCGGAAGAACTGCTGTGGTGATGTCCTGGAGCTGAGATGACTGACCTCCAACAGCCACAACCATCTTCCTTTGTGCTAGGTATGATTCCAACCAGTGGAGAGTTTTCCCCCTGATTCCCACTGACTCCACGGCTCCTTGATGCCACACTCGGTCAAATGCAGCCTTGATGTCAAGGGCAGTCACTCTCACCTGACCTCGTGAGTTCAGCTCTTTTGTCCATGTTTGAACCAAGGCTGTAATGAGGTCAGGAGCTGAGTGGCCCTGGCAGGACCCAAACTGGGCATCAGTGAGCTGGTTATTGCTAAGCAAGTGCCGCTTGATAGCACTGTTGATGATCCCTACCATTACTTTACTGATGATAGAGAGTAGACTGATGGGGCGGTAATTGGCCAGTTACATTTGTCCTGCTTTTTGTGTACAGGACATACCTGGGCAATTTTCCACATAATCGGGTAGATGCCAGTGTTGTAGCTCTACTGGGACAGCTTGGCTAGGGGCATGGCAATTCTGGAGCACAAACGTTCAGTACTATTGCTGGAATATTGTCAGGGCCCATAGCCTTTGCACTATCCGGTGCCTTCAGCCATTCCTTAATATCACGTGGAGTGAATTGAATTAGCTGAAGACTGGCATCTGTGATGCTGGGAAACTCTGGAGGAGGCCGAGATGGATCATCCACTCGGCATTCTGACTGAAGCTTGTTGCGAATGCTTCAGCCTTATCTTTTGCACTGATGTGCTGGGCTCCTCCATCATTTGTGGAGCCACCTCCTCCAATGAGTTGCTTAACTGTCCACCACCATTCACGACTGGATGTGACAGGACTGCAGAGCTTAGATCTGATCCGTTGGTTGTGAGATCGCTTATCCCTGTCTATCACTTGCTGTCTGGCACGCAAGTAGTCCTGTGTTATAGCTTCACCAGGTTGACACCTCATTTTTAGGTATGTCTGGTGCTGCTCCTGGCATACCCTCCTGCACTCTTCATTGAACATGGTTGATCCTCTGGCTTGATGGTAATGGTAGAGTGGGGGATATGCTGAGTCATGAGGTTACAGATTGTGTTTGAGTACAGACAGGCGTTTCTGCAGCCATAGATGTGACACTAGGATGGTATATTTCCTTCCTAGTGCCAGGGTCAAGGATGTCACTGAACGGCTGCAGGGCATTCTAAAGGGGGAGGGCAAACAGACAGAGATCGTGGTACAGATTGGTACCAATGACATAGGTGGAAAGAGGGATGAGGTCCTGCAAGCAGAATTTAGGGAGCTGGGAAGCAGATTAAAAACCAGGAATTCAAAGGTAGCAATCTCTGGATTACTTCTGGTGCCACACACTAAGGAGTTTAGAAATAGGAGGTTAGTCCAGATGAATTCATGGCTGCAGAGATGGTGCAAGAGGGAGGGCTTTAGATGTCTGGGACATTGGGATGGTTTTTGGGAGTGTTGGGATCTGTACAAGGCGGACGGATTGCACCTGAACCGGAATGGGACAAACATCCTTGCGGGGAGGTTTGCTAGTGCTGTTGGGGAGGGTTTAAACTAACTTGGCAGGGGGATGGGATCCTGAGAGGAGGTTCAGCATGGAGAGATGCACATCCAAAATTAGAAGAGAGAGCAAGTGAGTCTGGAAGGCATAGAAATTATAGGCCAGTTAAGGCACAAGGGAGTTTGGCAAGGTTGGATGGTATTTATTTTAATGCAAGGAGTCTGACGAATAAGGCAGATGAGTTGAGGGCACAAATTAACACATGGAAGTACGGTGCCATTGCTGTCACAGAGACATGGTTGAGAGAGGGGCAGGACTGGCAGTTCAATATTCCAGGATACAGGGTCTTCAGGCGAGACAGGGAAGAAGGCAAAAGAGGAGGGGGTATCGCAATATTGATCAAGGAATCAATTACAGCAGTAAAGAGGGATGACATCCTGGAAGACTCCTCAAATGAAGCCATATGTGTAGAACTTAAAAACAAAAAAGGAGCAATCACATGGCTGGGAATGTAGTATAGGCCCGAAAACAGTCAGAGAGAAATAGAAGAGCAGATATGTAGGCAAATTTCAGAGAAATATAAAAATAATAGAGTAATAATAGTGGGGGATTTCAACTTCCCCAACATTAACTGGGTTAATCATAGTGTGATAGGTTTAGAGGAAGCGGAATTCTTAAAATGCATCCAGGAGAGCTTTTTAAGCCAGTAGGTAGAAGGTCCTACAAGAAGAGGGGTGGGCCTGGACTTAATTTTAGGGAATGAAACTGGGCCAGTGGTAGAAGTATCAATGGGGGAGCATTTTGCAGATAGTGATCATAACTCTGTTAGATTCAAGGTTGTTATGGAAAAGGACAAGGATGGGCCAGAAATCAGAGTTCTAAATTGGGGGAAGGCCGATTTTAATAAGATCAGATATAATTTGGCCAGAGTGGAATGTGTAGGGGGGAACTTAAAAAGGAAATTAGGAGAGCAAAAATGGGGCATGAGAGAACATTGGCAGGTAAAATAAAGGAAAATCCAAAGTTATTTTACAGGTACATTGAGAGTAAGAGGATAACTAGGGAAAGAGATGGGCCCATTAAGGACCATAGTGGTAATTTGTGTGTGCAGCCTGGAAGATGTAGGTAGGATTCTAAATGAATTCTTTGTGTCAGTGCTCACAAGTGAGAGGGATGATGTGGGTATGGAAATCAGGACTGTGATATAATTAAAGAAATTAGCATAGAAAGGGAGGAGGTTCTAAGTGGTCTGGCAGGTTTAAAAGTAGATAAATCTCCAGACCCGGATGAAATGTATCCCAGGCTGCTGAGTGAGGCAAGGGAGGGGATAGCAGAGCCACTGGCAATAATTTTCAATACCTCTCCAGCCACAGTCAGTCTAACCTCAGTGGTGGGGAAACTATTGGAAGCAATTCTGAGGGACAGAATTAATCTACACTTGGAGAGGCAGGGATTAATCAAGGACAGTCAGCATGGTTTTGTTAAGGGAAGGTCATGTCTGACCAATTTGATTGAATTTTTCAAAGAGGTGACCAGGTGTCTAGATGAGGGCAATGCATTTGACGTAGACTACTTGGACTTCAGCAAGGCTTTTGATAAGGTCCCACATGGGAGACTGATAATGAAGGTAAGAGCCCATAGGATCCAAGGCAATTTGGCAAATTGGACCCAGAATTGGCTGAGTGGCAGGAAGCAGAGGGTGATGGTCGAGGGGTGTTTTTGTGACTGGTTGCCTGTGTCCGGTGGGGTTCCACAGGGATCAGCGTTGGGTCCCTTGCTGTTTGTGATATATATAAATGTAGGAGGGTTGATCAGTAAGTTCGCGGATGACACGAAAATTGGTGGGGTGGTAAATAGTGAAGAGGATAGCCTTAGATTACAGGAGGATATAGATGGGCTGGTCAGATGGCAAATGGAATTTAATCCAGATAAATGTGAGGTGATGCACTTGGGCAGGATAAACGAGGCATGGGAATACACGATGAATGGTAGGACCCTGGGAAGTACCAAGGATCAGAGGGACCCTTAAGGTAGCGGGACAGATAGATAAAGTGGTTAAGAAGGCAAATGGGATACTTGCCTTTATTAGCCAAGCCATAGAATATAAGAGCAGGGAGGTTGTGCTGGAACTGTGTAAAACGCTGATTAGGCCACAGCTGGAGTATTATGTGAAGTTCTGGAATCCGTGTTATAGGAAGGATGTGATTACATTAGAGAGAGTGCAGAGGAGATTTACCAGGATGTTGCCTGGGCTGGAGAGTTTTAGTTATGAGGAGATTGGGTAGACTGGGGTTATTTTCCCTGGAGCAGAGGAGATTGAGGAGGGACATGACTGAGGTGTATAAAATTATGAGGGGCATAGATAGGGTAGACAGGAAGGAACTTTTCCCCTTGGTGGAGGGATCAATAACCAGGGGGCATGGATTTAAGGTAAGGGGCAGGAGGCTTAGAGGGGATGTGAGGAAGAATTTTTTCACCCAGAGGGTGGTGAGAATCTGGAACTCACTGCCTGAAAGGGTGGGAGAGACAGAAACCCTCATAACATTTAAGAAGTATTTGGATGTGCACTCTATGACTCTGCTGCTGCTGATGGCCCGCAGCGCCTCATTGATGCCCCGTCTTGAGTTGCTGGATCTCTTTGAAATCTATCCCATCTAGCAGGGTGGTAGCGCCACACAACACGATGGAGGGTATCCTCAATGTGAAGGCGGAATTTTGTCTCCACAACAACTGTGCGGTGGTCACTCCTACCGATGCCATGGGCAGATGGATCCGCAGCAGGCAGGTTGGTGAGGATGTGGTCAAGTGTGTTTGTTCCCTCACCACCTGCTGCAGACCCAGTCTAGCAGCTATGTCCGTTAGGAGTCAGCCAGCTAGGTCAGTAGTGGTGCTACCGAGCCACTCTTGGTGATGGACATTGAAGTCCCCCAGTTTGATACAGCTGAGTGGCATGCTGGGCCATTTCAGAGTCAACCACATTGCAATGGGTCTGCAGTCACATGTAGGCCAGGTAAGGATGACAGATTTCCTTCCCTAAAGGGCATTAGTGAACCAGATGGGTTTTTAACAACAATGATTACATGAACACCATTTGACTTTTTTAATTCCAGATTTTTATTCGAACCCAGGGGCACTGGTCCAGCGACAGTTATCCATCAGTTATCCATCACCTCCCCATGCTACATAAATGCATGACTTCCTTCCTTTAATGTTTTGTGATTTGGTGAATTCGCTGTTTGGCAGGTTACATACCAGCACAGCCAGTGTTGGAGTTCTGAAATTATTGAGAAGCTGGTGAAATAATAATTAAAATAAATTCAGAGCAGCAGAGCTGCATAATTCATTTTGGAAACCAGGTTTATTTGAAAGGGCTGCTGCAGAGTAGTGATCTGCCTGCAACCAGTGAGTTTGAGCAGAGTCACTTGAAGTGTACAGATGTGTTGTGTGGAAGAGTCGGATAACATCAGAGTATAGCAGTTATCTGGTCACATGGGCATGTTTACAACCTCAGTGTTATTATTGTTGACACCACTCCAACACATGGGCAGAACAACTTAGTTTTATCCCCTATTTCTTATATAATCAGCCAGTGCACCCTGCCAGGCAGCCAGTGCGCTCCATGATCAGCCAGTGCACTCCATGATCAGCCAGTACGCTCCATGATCAGCCAGTGCACTCCATGATCAGCCAGTGCACTCCATGATCAGACAGTGCGCTCCATGAACAGACAGTGCGCTCCATGAGCAAGCAGGACATTCCATGGTCAACCAGTGCAGATTGTTTAACCAGTGCATTCTTCCAGTCAGCCAGTGTACGCCATCAGCCAGTCAGTGAACTCCATAGCCAATGAGTGCAAACCACAACCAACCACTACACTGTAGGACCAGCCAGTGCATTCCACAATCAGCCAGTGCATTTCAAGGTTAGCCAATGCACTCCAAAGTCAGCCAGGCAGATGAAAAATGAAGTGAAAGAGTGGAGCAGCTCCTTGGGCCATAAGGAGCAGTTTGTCATATCTACAAATACCGTTTCTAGCAGGGGTCAATGGATTGCAAGCAAAGCAGGAACTACCGCCTGTCTCTTCTCCCCCAGCCCAGGAACTCTCACTAGAACCATGGGGCTGCTGCCTTGGCTGGGATTGACCAACTCATTATAGAGTGTGGGGGTCAAACCTGTCAATTTCTTGCTGAAACACTTCTTCTTGATTTGGACCTCATCACTGAATCCATCACTGAATCCCCCTCTACAACATCCTGGGGGTTACCATTGACTAGAAACTGAACTGGACCAGCCATATAAATACTGTGCCTCCAAGAGCAGGTCAGAAGCTGGGAATCCTGCGGCAAGTAACTCACCTCCTGACCCTCCAAAGCCTGTCCACCATCTACAAGGCACAAGTCAGGAGTGTGATAGAGTACTTTCCACTTGCCTGGATGAGTGCAGCTCCAACAACACTCAAGAAGCTTGACACTGTTCAGGACAAAGCAGCCCACTTGATTGGCACCACATCCGCAAACATTCACTTCACCACTGACGCACAGTAGCAGCAGTGTGTACCATCTACAAGATGCACTGCAGGAACTCACCAAGTCTCCTTTGATAGCACCTTCCAAACCCACGACCAGGCACCATCTAGAAGGACAAGGGCAGCAGATAGATGGGAACATCACCACCTGGAAGTTCCCCTCCAAGTCACTCACCATCCTGACTTGGAAATATATCATCATTCCTTCACTGTCATTGGATCAAAATCCTGGAACTCCCTCCCTAACAGCGCTGTGGGTGTACCTACACCACATGGACTGCAGCAGTTCAAGAAGGCAGCTCACCACCACCTTCTCAAGGGCAATTGGGGATGGGCAATAAATGCTGGCCCAGCCAAAGAGGTCCACATCCCGTGAATGAACAAGAAAAAATTCCCCCTGCATCACTTTGCACTGATCCTCACAGGGATAGACTCTGCTATCATTAAAGGAACACACTGACTCGGGACTGTATTGGAGAAGTTGCTGAACCATTTTTCGTTCTTTCACAAGGGCAAAGGAATTTCTATTGTTTTTGCAGAGAAATTCACAGTTTGGCTGTCATAGCATGAGTTGTCAGCCAAGTTACTCAGATTAATGGCCCTGTCTTGGGTGTTCCTGCTTGCCATGTACACACTGCCTGAAAGGGCAGTGGAAGCAGATTTAACAGTAACTTTCAAAAGTCAACGGGATAAATACTTAAAAAGAGGAAAAATCTCAGGGTGACGGGGAAAGAGCAGGGGGAGCGAGACTGGACGAATCATTCTTTCAAGGTGCAGACACAGACACACTGGAGGGGACAATTTCAAAGTTTGTGGATGATACAAAGCTTGGGAGTGTTGTAAACTGCGAGGAGGACAGTGAGGAACTTCAAGAGGACATAGACAAGTTGGTGGAGTGGGCAGATAGTTGGCGGATGAAGATCAATGTGGAGAAGTGTGAGGTGATGCATTTTGGTACGAAGAACGTGGACAGACAATATAAAATATGGGGTGAAATTTTGAAAGGGGCACAGGAGCAGAAATACTTGGGTGCATTTGCGCATGGATCATTGAAGGTGGCAGGATAGGTGGAGGGAGCAGTTAATAAAGCACATAGTATCTCGGGCTTTATTAATAGGGGCATAGAGTACAAGAGCTGAATTTATATAAGACACTCGGTAGACCTCAGCTGGAATATTGTGAGCAGTTCTGGGCGCCACATTACAGGAAGGATGTGAACACATTGGAGAGAGTGCGGAAGAGGTTTACAAGAATGGTTCCAGGGATGAGAAACTTCAGCTACGAGGATAGATTGGAGAGGTTGGGACTGTTCTCCTTGGAGAGAAGAAGGTTAAGAGGAGATTTGATAGAGATGTTCAAAATCATGAGGGGGCTGGACAGAGTAGATAGGGAGAAGCTGTTTCTGCTCAGAAAAGGATCAAGAACGAGAGGGCACAGATTTAAAATGATTTGTAAAAGAAGCAAATGTGATGTGAGAAACAAACTTTTTCACACAGCGAGTGGTTCGGGTCTGGAAGGCGCTGACTGGAAGTGTGGTGAGGCAGGTTCAAGCAAAGCATTCAAGAGGTCAGTAGATGATTATTTGAATAGAAACAATGCGCAGAGGGATGGGGAAAAGGCGGGGCAATAGCACAGGGTCATAATGCTCATTTGGAGAGCCGGTGCAGACACGATGGGCCAAATGGCCTGCTTCTGTGCTGTTAAAATTCGGTGATTCTGTGAAATGGCCCTCTTCTGTGCTGGATAATTCCTCGACTGTCCTACTTGGATTAATATTGTGACAGGAAAACTGATGTATAAATTAGGATCAGTTGCACTCCACAGATGTGGAGGGTTATTTTGGCCAAAGGGTGAAAACAGGCTTGAAATATGTGCTAATAAGAAACGTCTGTTTGAAAGTGTCGATTCAACGTACAAATCTTGGCCTGGCTGATGATTATCATGATTTACACGTGCCTGCAGGTTAGGAAACCAACAGGCGAGGTTTAGCACTCAAGAGCTGAATAGTTGCATTTTTGCAGAAGCCTTCATTCGGCCACCTCCACTGAAGGTGTGGAGGACGTGTGCCGGCTGGCACAGAAAACAATGTGGAAGGGTGCCTCAACGGCCTAGAGAAGGAGCCCAGATTCTCAGATTCGGCCCTGGAAGCCCTGGTGGGGGAGATCCAAAGGAGGAAGCAGGGTGAAGGAGTCCACATCGACCTCCTGTCGCTCTGTCTCCTGCAGTAGCTGGTAGGCCTCAGCCTAACCCCATGTCGTCCTCCCATTCCTCATCCAGAGCGAGGGAGAGTCAAATTTTTGCATCTATCACAGAGGAGATGTCGCGCTTTGTTACGGGTCTGTAAAAGAGAAAGAAAAAGCTGCCAGGAATTTTAACTTGGATTCTGATAATAAAACGTGAAAGGGAAAAGCTCTCTGTGCCCGCTTGTGTCAGGCATGATTGGTGGCGTGAGTGGACAACGTGGTGCGATCGGTTTCACGACAGCGATGGTCTGGAAGCGCTGTGATGTGTGCTTGTGGCTGGAATTTAAATATGACGCCTCGTGTGATGATGCGGCTGGGTGATGGCCGGTGGACGGATGAGAGCCTGCCCGCCATGGAAACTGCGTGTTTCCCAGGAACGTATAAATAATATGGCAGGTTTGGGATGATATGGTGTGAAAACCCATCATCGCGGCCGACGGGTAATCTGCCCGATTGGTGCAAATCTGGGAGAATGCCACCCAAAGCGTTAACTCTGTTACTACCTCCAGTGGCGCTGCCTGATCTGCTGCATATTCCCAGCGCTTTCTAATGCGTTTTCTGATTCGCCAGCTTTACAAACAATTCGAATTATGAGAGCTCCCGCAAGGAAATGTTTAACTATAAAAGGACAGGGCAGATTAGAAGTCAAACATCAGCCCAGATTCCAAACAGTTTCTGAGCAATGTCACGGGAGGTCTGTTAGTGGAGTTAAGGCAAATATGTGGCATTGCTTAAATGTGCGCTTGCTCATTATTTCCCCCTTCTTTAAACTAAGGTTCATAAACACAATGTTGACACCAAAAGATACTGAAAATATAATTTTGTAACAGTAGATAATGACAGTGAATTCGATCCAATAGAATGCACTATGCAGAATCAGGCTGTTCAGTGCAATCGGTCATTACCAATGTTTCTGTTCCACAGAAGCCTTTTCCCATCCTGCTTCATTTAACACTATCAGCCAAACACTAACCCAAACTGACTAATCTCCAACTTTGATGACTTTATACCTGATAATGCTTTAATTTCACTGTTAATCACTCCCACTCAGGGGAATGTTGCCTGGATGAGTGAGATGTTGAGCTGTAGAGAGAGGGTGAGGCTGAGGTCGCATCAAGAGCACAGCACAGAAACAGGCCATTTTTAAAATTCTTTGCTGGGATGTGGGCTTCGTTGGCTGGGCCAACATTTATTGCCCATCCCTAATTGCCCTTGGGCAGGTGGTGGTGAGCTGCCTTCTTGAACCGCTGCAGTCCATGTGGTGTAGGTACATCCACAGTGCTGTTAGGAAGGGAGTTCCAGGATTTGGCCAGCGACAGTGAAGGAACGGTGATATATTTCCAAGTCAGGATGGTGAATGACTTGGAGGGGAACTTCCAGACGGTGGTGTTCCCAAATGTCTGCTGCCCTTGTCCTTCTAGATGCTAGTGATCATGGGCTTGGAAGGTGCTGTCATCTTGTAGATAGTACACACTGCTGCTACTGTGCATCAGCGGCAGAGGGAGTGAATGTTTGTGGATGGGGTGCCAATCGAATGGCTTCTTTGTCCCAAATGGTGTCCAGCTTCTTGAGTGTTGTGGGAGCTGCACTCATCCAGGCAAATGGAGAGTATTCCATCGCACTCCTGAATGAGCCTTTTAGCTGGTGGACAGGCTTTGATGAGTCAGGAGTTACTTGGCACAGAATTCCCAGCCTCTGACCTGTTCTTAGATTCATAGAATCATAGACGTTTACAGTGCAGGAGGCCATTCAGTCCATCATGTCCACGCTGGTCAACAAAGATCTGACTATACTAATCCCATTTTCCAGCACTTGGCCCATAGCCCTGGAGGCTATGGCAACACAAGTGAATATCTAAATACTTCGTAAATGTTACCAGAGTTTCTGATTCTACCACCCTTTCAGGCAGTGAGTTCCACACTCCCAACACCATCTGGGTGAAATAATTTCTCCTCAACTCCCCTCTTAACTTAAATCTATGACCCCTGGTTATTGACCCCTCTACTAATGGAAAAAGTGCCTTCCTAACCACCCTATCTATGCCCTTCATAATCTTATACACCTCTATCAGGTCCGCTCTCAACCTTTGCTGCTCCAAGTAAAACAATCCCAGCCTATCCAATCTTTCCCCATAGCTAGACATCTCCAGCCCAGGCAGCATCCTGGTGAATCTCCTCTGCGCCCTCTCCAGTGCAATCACATCCTTCCTTTAATGTGGTGACCAGAACTGCACGCAGTACTCCAGCTGTGGCCTAACCAGCATTTTATACAGTTTCAGCATAACCTTCCTGCTCTTGTATTCTCTGACTCGGCTAATAAATGCAAGTATCCCATATGGCTTCTTAACCACCTTATCTACCTACCCTTCTACCTTCCAGGATCTGTGGATATGCATACCAAGGTCCCTCTGATCTTCCAGCATGACTCAGACCTTTCAGACGCTTGCCATTTCAACACTCCACCCTGCTCTCATGCCCACATGTCCGTCCTTGGCCTGCTGCAACGTTCCAGTGAAGCCCAACACAAACTGAAGGAACAGCACCTCATCTTCCGACTAGGCACTTTACAGCCTTCCGGACTTAACATGGAGTTCAACAACTTCAGACCATGAACTCTCTCGTCCATCCTCACCCCCTTTTATCCCCTTTCTTCAGTATTCATTCTCATTTCTTAATTTTTACATTTTAATTTTTATTTTTATCCACTTATTTTTATTTTTATTTAAATTCATTTTTATTCATTGTTTTATCCTATTTTCAATCTTTTTCCCCCACCACCCTCCCCTTCCCCCACCCGTCTGTCACTTGTTCATGTTGTTCTTTCCAGACTGCTTACTCCTGTCCTGTTATCATCACATTCTGCTTTCTGACCTTAATGCCACCATCAGCACCTCCTTTAGCCAGAATCACTATCATTAACACCCCTTTGTCCTTTTGTCCATAACATCTCTGGCAATCTCTCCTTTGCCCCCACCTATCGCTGACTTTCTATCCAGCTTCACCTGCTCCACCCCCCTTAAACAGTATAAATTTCATCACATTTTTACTTCTCTTTAACTCTGAAGAAGAGTCAAAAGGATACGAAATGTTAGCTCTGTTTTTTTTTTCTCTCTCCACAGATGCTGTCTGACCTGCTGGGTTTTTCCAGCATTTTATGTTTTTGTTTCAGATTTCCAACATCCGCAGTATTTTGCTTTTATCCCTCTGATCATCAAAGCTTTCCAGGGTCCTACCTTTCATAGTGTAATCCCTTGCCTTGTTAGCCCTCCCCAAGTGCATTACCTCACACTTTTCCGGGTTGAATTCCATTTTCCACTGCTCTGCCCACCTGGCCAGTCCATTTATATCTTCCTGCAGATTACAATTATCCTCTTCACTATTTACCACCCTACCAATTTTCGTGTCATCCGTGAACTTCTTGATCATACCCCCTACATTTAATTCCAAATCATTTATGTGCACCACAAACAGTAAGGACCCCAGCACCGAGCCCTGTGGAACCCCACTGGAAACAGACTCCCAGTCATAGAAATGTCCCTCTAACATCACCCTCTGCTTCCTGCCTCTCAGCCAATTTTGGATCCAATGTGCCACTTTTCCTTAGATCCTATGGGCTCTTATTTTCTTGACCAGTCTTCCATGAGGGACCTTATCGAAAGCCAAGCTAAAGTCCATGTAGACCACACCAAATGCAGTACCCTCATCAAAACTCCTGGTTAACTCCTCAAAATATTCAATCAAATTTGTCAAACACTACCTTCCCTTAACAAATCCATGCTGACTATCCCTGATTAATCCGTGTCTCTCCAAGTGCAGATATATTCTGTCCCTCTGTTACTAGAATTCTTTCTAGTAACTTCCCCACCTCCGAGGTTAGACTAACTGGCCCGTAATTTCCTGGTCTATCTCTTCAACCCTTTTTTAATAACGGGACAATGTTAGCAGTCCTCCAGTCCTCTGGCACCTCACCTGTGGCCAGAGAGGATTTGAAAATTACTACCAGGGCCCCGATATCTGTCCCTTTGCCTCCCTCAACAGCCTGAGATATATCTCATCTGGGCCTGTGGATTTATCCACTATTAAGGCCACTAAGCCTGTTAGTACCTCCCCTCCCTCTATGTTAATTTCCTCTACTATTTCACAATCCTCCAACCTGATGTCTATACCTGCATCGTCCTTTTCCATTGTGAAAACCAATGCAAAGTATTCATTGAGGATTGGACCCACATCTTCCAGGTCCACACAGATTACCTCTGTGGTCCCTAATTGGTCCTACTCTTCCCCTAGTTATTCTTTTGCTCTTTATATATTTAAAAAACCCCTTTGGGTTTTCCTTTATTCTACCTACCAATTCTTTCTCATGCACTCTCTTAGCTTTCCTATTTCCCTTTTAAACATCCCCCTTTTATAGTCCTCTAAGGACTCTGCCATATTGAGCCCTCGGTATCTATCTTAAGCTTTTTTTCCTAATCCTAATCTCTATGACCCTGGACATCCAGGGTTCTCCAGACTCAGTCCCCCACTTTGTCTTTACAGTAACATATTTGCCCTGTACTCTCTCTCTATTTCCTCCTTGAATGCATCCCACTGCTCTGCCACAGTTTTATCTGCAAGTTGCTACTCCCAGTCCACTTGGGCCAAATCATATCTCATCTTAGGAAATTTTACCTTTCCCCAGTTTAGAACTTTTATTCTCAGCCCAACATTGTCCTTTTCCATAATTATCCTAAATCTAACTGAGTTATGGTCACTATCCACAAAATGCTCCCCAACTGATATGCCTTCCACCTGCCCGGGCTTATTTCCGAATATTAGATCCAGAACTGGATCTTGTTGGGCTTTCTAAGTACTGGCTAAAAAAGTTCTCTTGAATGCAACTTAAGAATTTTGCTCCTTCCCTATCTTGCACACTAAAACTATCCCAGTTAATACTTGGGTAGTTAAAATCCCCTACTATTACTGCCTTATTATTCTTACACTTCTCTGAATTTAATTATATATTTGATCCTCTATCTCTCCCTGAATGTTTGGGGGCCTATAACGCCAACAGTCCATTTTCCTCTTTTGTGTTTTTTACTTCTATCAAATGGCCTCATTTGATGGAAAAACTCAGCAGGTCTGACAGCATCTGTGGAGAGGGACACAGCTAACATTTCGAGTCCGGATGACTCTTCATTAGAACTAAAGAAATATAGAAATGTGGTGAAATATAAGCTGGTTGAGGGGGGTGGGACAGGTTGAGCTGGATAGAGGGCCAGTGATTGGTGGAGGCAAAGAAGAGATTGCCAAAGATGTCATAGACAAAAGGACAAAGAGGTGTTGACGGTGGTGATATTATCTAAGGAATGTGCTAATGGTGACTTTAAGGGTTGAAAGCAGGACAAACAAGTGGCCGATGGCCCTCGTGGGGCTGGGGTGGGGGGAAGGGATCGAAAGAGGCTAAAAAGGTGGAGATAAAGCGATAGATTTAAAAATAGGTGGGAAAAGAAAAATATATTTAAAAAATATAAATTATTGGAAAAAGGGGGTTCGGAAAGGGGGTGGGGATGGAGGAGAGAGTTCATGATCTGAAGTTGTTGAACTCAATATTAAGTCCGGAAGGCTGTAAAGTGCCTAGTCAGAAGATGAGGTGCTGTTCCTCCAGTTCGCGTTGAGCTTCACTGGAACATGCAGTTCTCTAGTTCTGATGAAGAGTCATCCAGACTCGAAATGTTAACTGTGTTCCTCTCCGCAGATGCTGTCAGACCTGCTGGGTTTTTCCAGCTATTTTTGTTTTTGTTTCAGATTTCCAGGATCCGCAGTATTTTGCTTTTATGTTGGCCTCATTTGATAATCCTTCCAAGATACCATCCCTCCTCACTGCTATAATTGATTCCTTGATCAATATTGCAATGCCCCCTCCTTTTCTATCCCTCTCTCTATCTCATCTGAATACCCTATAACCAGGAATGTTGAGCTGCCAATCCTGCCCTTCTTTTATCCAAGTCTCAGTCGTGGTTATGATATCAAACTCCCACGTGCCTATCTGTGCCCTCAGCTCATCTGTCTTGTTCCTCAGGCTCCTTGCATTAAAATATATTCCATTTAGCCTAGCTAAACTCACTTCTTTCTTATCTAGTCTATGTTTCCTCTGCCTTCTAGATTCACTTACTAGCGTTTTAACTCTAAATTCAGGAATCAGGTCATCAGGTTTTACATTAAACTAATTGAAACATTTTATTAATTTACACAAGTTAAAATATATATACACATGTCTACAAATTACTACCGTCATAACTTCTAACAAATTCCCACACTAATCTCCATTAAGGCAACAGCAACCTGTAGTCTTAACCAAACACCAGGGAAAGTATTTTCACTTTACAAATTCAAAATGAGGTTCCTTTCATTGTGGAGCCAGTTGGAGGTTTGCAGCTGCCTTTTGACCTGACATTGCCTCTGCCTGCACACCCGAAAGCTACTTAAGTTATACCTACCAGCTCCATTGAATGTTAATTCTCATTGTATCAACAACCTTTTTGAACTTCACCTTTTAACAATGAAACCCCTTTCATAGTACCAATTTTATTAGTAATATAAACATATTGTTTGGTAGCTGCTAGAAAGGCATCAATTTTCACCCCACTTCTTGAATGCTCTGTTCAAAAAATGCAAATGCACTCTCTCTCTCTTACATATCAAAACTAGTAACTATTAAAGCACCCAGACTAGCTGCTGGCTTTAGTCCAATTAAAACACACCTGCAGACTAAACCTCTGTTTTAAAAGAAAAATATTTTCCAAAATATTACATACATTAATAGCTTCATGACATAGGGCTACTTGATGCCATTTGGCCTAACAGGTCTAAGTCAGTATTTATGCTTCACAGAAGCCGCCTCCCACTCCCCTTTAACTCACACAATCAACACATCTTTCTATTATTTCTTAGATAATGTCACCACCTTCAACACCTCTTTGTCCTTTTGTCTGTGACATTCTTTGGCAATCTCCACCTATCACTGGCCCTCTATCCAGCTCTACATGTTCCACCACCACTCCCCGCCCCACCCCCCACCCCCACCCCACCCTAAATCAGCTTATATTTCACCTCTTTTCTATTTTTCCTTAGTTCTGTTGCAGTCTTTTTGCCTTTCAAGGCCATGTACTCTTTGCAGCAGCCGTGGGCTGGAAGGACTGGGATATGTGCGCACGGCTGGACTTTAAATATGGCATCCGGTGCGATGAAGCGACAAATGACAGCCCACCTGCCATCGAATCAGCGCGTTCCCCTGGATTGCATAATTAACACGGCGGCTTTGGGATGATACGGCGTGAAAAGCCGCCATTGCGGCTGGCGAGTAAAACTTTGTTTTACCAGCCCACTAACACGCTTAGTGCACAGCTGGGACCATTCCGCCCAATATTTTCAAGGGTTGGGGGTCACACACCGATATATGCATCTCGTGTTGTTCTGCCCAAATAACCCATTAACACTTCCTTGGAGAGAGGAACATTTTCAGGAGATATTTGTTCCCGGCAACACAATATCACGGCCTTGACATCATTTGCGAAGATGATACCAGGACTGAGAGGATATTCTCATCAGAAAAGATTCGACAGGCTGCAGCTCTTTTCTCTAGAAAAGAGAAGACTCGGACTGGTGGGGTGGGGGCGGTGTTGGCACGATAGGGGTCTGACAGGATTTGACAGGGTAAATGCAGAGAAGACAAGATAGTCGCTAAAAATCCAATAGAGGAAATTTGGGGGAAACCTCTTTACCCAAAGAGCAGTTAGAATGGGAACATGCTGCCACTGCAGCTGTTGATGTGCATAACATAGATACATTTAAGGGGAGGTTAGACAAACACATGAGAGAGAAAGGAATGGAACGATGTAATCTAAAGGCAAAAAACTGCGGATGCTGGAAATCCAAAACAAAAACAGAAATACCTGGAAAAACTCAGCAGGTCTGGCAGCATCTGCGGTGAGGAACACATTTAACCTTTCGACTGTATTCCAGGGCTCCACCAGACCGGTCCAGGCACCGGAACCGCATCTTCACCATCCCGATGGTCTGCTCCACCAAGCTGTGAGCTGCTGCATGAGCCTCATGATAGCATCGCTCTGCTGCAGTCTGAGGCTGCTGCAAGGGTGTCATCAGCCACGGCCTCTGTGGGTAGCCCTTGTCCCCGAGGAGCCAACCCTGCAGCTTCTGTGGACCCTGGAAGACCTCAGGGATCTGTGGCTGACTGAGGATGTAGGAGTCGTGCACACTCCCTGGAAACTATGCACACATCAGCAGAATGCACATTTGCAGTGGTTACACACCAGCTGAGCATTCAGCGAGTGGAATCCCTTGCAGTTGATGTAGTTCACCGTGTGTTGGAATGGAGATCTGGGCGCCACATGAGTGCAGTTAATCTCACCCTGTACTGTGGGAAACCCGAGATCAGGGCAAATCCAATCGCTCTTGCATGCTGGCTGTCCTGGTCCTGGGCGAAATGCACAAAGTTGTGTGGCCCTCGCAAAGATGGCATCCGTGACCTCATGGATACATTTGTGGGTGGAGGCTTGTGAAATCCCACAGAGGTCACCTGTGGAGCCCTGAAAGGAGCCACTGGCATAGAAATTGAGCACCGTGGTCACTTTCATGGCCATGGTCAGTGGATGCCCTCCATAACCCTGTGGTGCCAAATCCTGCAACAGCTGGCAGAGGTGACCGACCAGTTCCCCTGACATACGCAGCCTCCGGCGACACTGGTTCTCAATCATCTGCAGGAATGAAAGGCGGTGTCTATACACCCTGGGTCTAGCTAGGAGCTGACCAGCCACAGCTCACTGTGGCTTTTCTGCAGCATGTGCAGGAGCACAGCCACCCCATCTTCCAGAAGGTGCTGCTCCTCCCTCTGCACAGCCAGGAGCCTCAGACGCTCTCTCTTCCATCGTCTTCGTGCTCTGTAAACCATCAGGCACACAGCTAGTTCACCAGGCTCCATGATGCTGATGTACTCCTCCTGCAGGATGAAAGAGAGAGACACGTGGTTAGCTCGAGTGTATTAAGAGCCTGTCCTGGTTAAGTGTAAAGGAACCTTAACACATCCCGGAGAGTGCCGGCCACCACTTGGATGACCAGATATTAGTGCGCTGCAAGACTGCCTGAAACCCCACCCACCTCCACCCCACTCCACCCGACCGATTGGCAACAGCTTTGCCCACTGGTCTGCAGGCTGTGCCCTCAGCTCAGGCACAGACATTCTCCTAACCTGTGCTGCCAGGCTGCACTGTTAGCCTAAACCTTGGGGGAGACTGGTCCAAACCGGGATGATGACATTGCACAGGGGCTGTGAGCACCTCCACCAGTGACTGCTCCATGGAACTTTAGCAAGGAGATTGTACAACGTGTCCAGTCATCCAGCTGTTCTGCAGTCCATTAAAACGCTCATCATTTTGCAGTCTGTGCCCGAGGGGTGAAAAGCTCTGGAGCACTCGGTGGTACTTCGATGCCTCTGAGTTGCTTGAGTGGGCAGAGAAGCTCTAGGCCCCATTCCAATCATATCAATGTGACTGCGCCTGAACTGTCTCAGCTGCAGAGGAATGGTTACTTTATACAGGTTTCCCTAACGCGTGACCGCTTTCCTCGCCCACCACCCACTCTCATCCTGCACGTGCTTGTGCACTACCTTCAACCGGAGGGCAGCCTTTCCCCCCCTCCAAAGTCACTTCCACCGCAGGGCGGCCTTTGCACCCCCATCCCCACCAACACGGCTCAACCTTGAAGTCCAAGAGACGTCCCTTGCGAGTGCTCTGCAACGTTACCGTGCATTCAGCCCCGACTTCCCCTCACAGTGCAGCCCGCCAAGTGCTGATGATCCAGTGGGGGGAGGGGGGGGTTGGTGGGGGGAGGGGATGAGTCCAGTGGGCTGGCTTTGTAATGACATGAGCTTCCCGAAGTCTGATGTCGGGATAGGCGGCCCCCCCCCGCCGTTGAGGGGCTGAGCGGACGATCGCAAACTGGTTTCACAACGCCCTGAAACCGATTTTTGGCCTTCTTGCCATATTGTCCGCTCACGCCACCGAACACGCCTGAAGCCAGCGGGCGCGGACTATTCCACTCGCTGCCATTGTACAGGTAGTAAGGCAGAGCACTGGAGGCTTCGATTTATTTGATGGGTTTGTTTTAATATTCTCGTGTCACAGGCCGTGTGAAGCTACCTTTATCACTCTTCCTTCATTGAAGATGATAAATCACAGCAATTGTTGGTACAACTGGGCAGCCGAGGCCTTGAACAGTCAATTGTGTGCAACAACATCTTGCATTTATATAGCACCGTCAAGGTATTAAGACATCCAGAGCCTTCAGAAGAACGTTATCGAACGATGCTTGATACCCAGCCATATAAGGGGCTAGATTTTACGGGGTGCCATATTCCCTACCCCCTCCCCACCCATCCACTACCCCCCCCACTCTCCTCCCACCGACTGAAAAGTCAGTAGGGAGCCCGCACACCAAAAAGCCATTGGGCGTTGGGTGAGACTTCAGCTGCTATGGTGAGAAATTTAACCTGTGTCCCCAGAACATTAGCCTAGGCCTCTGGATCACTAGTCCAGTGACATTACCATTACACCACTGTCCCTCTTTAAGCCTCTAAATTATCAAACTGTTTGTCTGCCATCCAAGTATTGGGTGAGCATAAATTTCCTCCAACCACATTTTGGAAAGACTGAAGCCATTGTCACAAGCTCTATTTCCTAGGTACCAGCTCCCATCCCTCTCACTGGCAACCCTCCGAGGCTGTCTGGAGCCCTGGCAACCTTGGTGTAGGATTTGACCTCGCAATGAACTTCCAACTTCATTTCCATTCCACCGCCAAGAGTGCTGACTTGCACTCCTAGCTCATCTGCTGTTAAAAGCCTCATCCCCATGCCCTGGCATGTCAAAGGACTTGACTATTCCAATACTCTATTAGGGATGGGCAATAAACGCCTACATCGCATGAATTAATAAAATAAAAGCTCCACTGGTCGGCCATTCCACCCTCCGTAAGCCTGAGCTCATCCAAAACTCTCCGGATCTTGTTTTAGCTAATAGGGGAGAGGGTGGCTTTAGTGGTAATGTTACTGGACTAGGAATCCAGAGATCCAGGCTGATATCCTGGGGGCAAGGGTTCAAAACCCACTAAGGCACAAATCCCAGCTGTTGAAGTTCAATTAACAACCTGGCATTTAAAAGCTTGTTACAGTAACTATGAAACTGTTAACAGTTGCCATGAAAACCCATCTGGTTCACTCACGCCCTCTAGAGAAGGAAACCCGCCATCCTTACCTGGTCCAGCTCCAGCCTCACAGGAATGTGGTTGGCTCTTAACTGCCCCAATGAAAGGGTCTGGCGAGCCACTCAGTTCAGGGGCCATTAGGGATGGGCAACAAATGCTGGTCTTGGCAGTGACACCCACATCCCATTGAGGAATGACAGGAAAAGCCTCACACCGAGCCCTGTTTTACACACACTGACCTACATTGGTTCCCTGTCCAGCCATGCCTCGGCTGTAAAATTATCATTCTTGTTTTCTATTCTCTTCATGGCCTCAGCCTTTCTTACATCTGCAAACCTCCCCAGCGCTACCACCCTCTGAGATTTCTGAACACTTCCAATTCTTTTCTCTTGAACTTCCCCAGTTTATTTTGTTCCATCATTGGTGTCCGTGCTTAAACTCTGGAATCCCTGTCCTAAAGCTCTTTGCCTCTCCACCTCTCTCTCTCTCTCTTCTTTGCAGCTACTCCTTAAGTGTCACCTGTGGCTCAGTTGGTTGCACTTGTGCCAAAGAGTCATGAAGTCCTAAGTTCAAGTTCCACTGTAAGGCTTGAATGCAATAATCAAGTTTGACATCCTAGTGCTAAACTGAGAGGCTGCTGCACTGCTTTGGATGAGATGTTAAACCAAGACCCATGTCCCAGCTTGGCTGGGTCCCATGGCACATTTTGAAGAAGAGCTGGGCGGAGTCATTCCTGGTGTTCCGGCCAACCTCCCTCAATAAACATCAGAAAAGCAAATTATCTGGTCATTTTCACATCACTGTTGGTGGGAGTTGCAGTGCTCATATTAGCTTTGTTTCCTACATCACACCAGCGACTGCCCATCAAACAAAGTACTTCATTGGCCAGTCTTTCTTTCTTTATAACCTCCCACTTTGACCAAGCTTTCGATCACCTGTCCAACTATCCCATTATGTGATACAGTGTTCATTTTTCATAGGATCATAGAATGGTTACAGCACAGAAGGAGGCCATTCAGCCCATTGTGTCTCTGCTAGCTCTCGGAAGTAGCAACTCACCGAGTGCATTCCCCAGCCTTCTCCCCATAGCCCTGCACAATTCTTGCTTTTCTGATAATTATCCTATTCCATTTGAAAGCTTCAACTGAACCCTCCTCCACCACACCATCAGGCAGTGCATTCCAGATCCTAACCACTCGCTGAGTGAAAATGTTTTTCCTCCTGTCTCCATTGCTTCTTTAGCCAATTTCTTAAACCTGTGCCTGCTTATTCTCGATCCTTCCACCAATGGGAACTGTTTCTCTCTATCTACTCTGTCCAGACCCTTCATGATTTTGAATACCTCTATCAATCTCCTCTCAACCTTCTCTTCTCCAGGAAAACAGTCCTAACTTCTCCAATCAATCCACGTAACTAAAGTTCCTCATCCTGGTACCATTCTCATAAATCTTTTCTGCACTCTCTTTAATGCCATCACATTTTTACTAAAGTGTGATGCCCAGAACTGGACAAAATACGCCAGTGTTTTATACACATGTAACATTATTTGCGTGCTTTTGAAAATAGAGTGTTGATTGCTTAACAGGAAGTAGAGAGTAAGGATAAATGGGTCATTTTAAAAAATTTTATTCAATCATGGGATGTGGACCTCATTGGCTGGTCCAGCATTTATTGTCCATCCCTAGTTGCCCTTGAGAAGGTGGTGGTGAGCTGCCTTCTTGAACCACTGCAGTCCCTGTGGTATAGGTATATCCACAGAGCTGTTAGGGAGGGAGTTCCAGGATTTTGGAATGGTGATATATTTCCAAATCAGGATGGTGAATGTCTTAGAGGGGAACTTCCAGGTGGTGGTGTTCCTATCTATCTGCTTTCCTTGTCCTTCTAGATGGTAGTGGTCATGGGTTTGGAAGGTGCTGTCGAAGGAGCTTTGGTGAATTTCTGCAGTGCATCTTGCAGATGGTACACACTACTGCTACTGTGGGTCAGAGGCGGAGGGAATGAATGCTTGTGGATGGGCTGCCAATCCAGCAGGTCGGATCTGCAAGCTATAACCGTGGAGCACCGGAGGGCTCAGTGCTGAGGCCTCAACTAGATGCAAGCGATATCAATAACTAGGATGAAGGGATTGATTGTATGGTAGCTAAATTTGCCAATGACACAAAGATAGGTAGGAAGTATGTTGTGAAGGGGACATAAAATAGTCTACAAAGGGGTTTAGATAAATTTATGAGTGGGGAAAAAATTGACAGTTGGCGCATAATGTAGGAAAATGTGAACTCACCTACTTTGGCAGGAAGAATAGAAAAGTAGCATATTATTTAAACGGAGAGAGAGATTGCAGAACTCTGTGGTGCTGAGGGATCTAGGTGTCCCGGCACATGATTCACAAAAAGTTAGTTTGCAGATACAACAAGTGATTAGGAAGGCAAATGGAATGTTGTTGTTTATTGCAGGAGGAATCGAGTGTGAAAGTAGGGATGTGTTGCCACAGCTGTACAGAGCCTTAGTGACACCACATGGTGTACTGTTTTGGCCTCCTGACTTAAGAAGGGATATATTTGCATTAGAAGCAGTTCAGAGTAAGTTCACTCGACTGATTCCTGGGATGAAGGGGTTATCTTTTGAGGGAAATGTTCAGCAGCATGTTCCCACACCCACTGGAGTTTAGAAGAATGAGAAATTATGTTATCAAAATACATAAGGTCCTGAGAGGACTTGACAGGGTGGATGCTGAAAGGATGTTTCCTCTTGTGGGATGTCTAGAACTAGGGAACGCAATTTAAAAATTGGGGCTCTCCCATTTAAGACTGAGCTGACCTTATTGAAACATATAAGATTCTTAAGGGGCTTGACAGTGTACATGCTGGGAGGTTATTTCCCCTTGTGGGAGAGTCTAGGACCAGAGGGCATAATCTCAGAGTAAAGGGTCACCCACTTAAGACAGAGATGAGGAGGAATTTCTTCTCTCAGAGGATAGAGAATCTGTGGAATTCTTTACCGCAGAGGGCTATAGAGGCTGGGTTGTTAAGTATATTCAAGGTTGAGATAGACAGATTTTTAATCAGTAAGCGAATCAAGGATTATGGGGAAAAGGCAGGAAAGTGGAGTTGAGGATTATCAGC
This sequence comes from Carcharodon carcharias, assembly GCF_017639515.1. NCBI lineage: Eukaryota > Metazoa > Chordata > Chondrichthyes > Lamniformes > Lamnidae > Carcharodon > Carcharodon carcharias. Next base: position 19,711,257 of record NC_054469.1, read on the forward strand.
TCAGCCATGATGTCATTGAATGGCGGAGCAGACTCGATGGGCCGAATGGCCTACTTCAGCTCCCTCGTCTTAAGGTCTTACGAGCAGAATGTTTTTTCTCTCTCAGAGGATCATTAGTCTGTGGAATTCTCTTTCCCAGAGAGCAGGAGACTGGATCATTGAATATATTCAGGGCTGAGTTGGACAGATTTTTGATTGACAAGGGTGTCAAGGGTTATGGGGGCAGACAGGAAAGTGGAGGTGAGGCCACAATCAGATCAGCTGTGATCTTCTTGAATGGCAGGGCAGGCTCGATGGGCTGAATGGTCTGCTCCTACTCCCATTTCTTATGATCTTAAGTCCTTTTAAAACCCTCAGGGAACGTTAGTCTTTTTCAAATTAATTTTTTTTTTTAAATCTGTCTTTAAATAAAACCGGTAGCAGAAAATGGACATTTTTATTCTGAAGTGTGGCTTTCCTTGCAAGTTATATTTTAATCTGGAAGAGCAGTAAATTCAGAGTATAAATCCGAATTTACGACTCTCATATAAATGGACAGTATAATTCTGGGAAATCACCCTTATACCCTCAGAACACATCATGAAGAACCATACATCAATAAAGCTACTCACTGTTAAGAATAACCTGAGGCAGCTACTCTTTCATATATTCCACAACGATACACAGTATGCCAAAGTCATCTTTTATGGGCTAGTTAAAAATTGCCTTGTAAATGAATTTGTAGTTAAACGGCAGTACATGTTGCATAAATTGCAATAAAAGGTGTACTGTGGAGATGGTTTTCAAATACAGTTTGAAAATCAAACTGATAAATGGGCCTGAGGTTGTGTGCTATGTCATAAAATGACACCTCTATGCATACACACACACACACACACACACACACCGGCACCCATCCACACCCACACACACACACCCACACCCATCCCCACACACACACCCATACCCCCACACCCACACACACACACCCACACCCACCCCCACACACACACCCATACACCCACACCCACACACACACCCCCCACACCCACACACACACACCCACACCCACCCCCACACACACACCCATACCCCCACACCCACACACACACACCCACACCCACCCCCACACACACACCCATACCCCCACACCCACACACACACACCCACACCCACCCCCACACACACACCCATACCCCCACACCCACACACACACACACCCACACCCATACACACAGACACAGACACACACACACACACACACACACTCTTCATAATGAATCCTGGTCCCTGAGCCTTTCAATAATGTAGGGAGCATTGAGGGAAAAAAAATCATTTTCTTGCTTAAGGTTAAAAAACCCACTAACTTGAGCTGACTAATTGACAACGGTGATAGGCTTACATCAAAGAATGATGTTTTATTTCTATAATGAACAACACCCATTCGGGAAAAAGTTGCCTTGATGAGTGAGTTGGGAAATAGAGGCAGAGGGATTGGCAAGATTGGGGGTTACATCGAGTTACATTGAGTTGACGGCACAGTAACAGGCCATTTGGCCCAAGTGGCCCGTGCTGGTGTTAATGCCCTGCACAAGCCTCCCCCATCCAAACTCCATCTAACCCTGTCAACATAACCCTGTCAACATAACCCTGTCAACATAACCCTGTCAACATAATCCTGTCAACATAACCCTGTCAACATAACCCTGTCAACATAATCCTGTCAACATAACCCTGTCAACATAATCCTGTCAACATAACCCTGTCAACATAACCCTGTCAACATGACCCTGTCAACATAATCCTGTCAACATAACCCTGTCAACATGACCCTGTCAACATAATCCTGTCAACATAACCCTGTCAACATAATCCTGTCAACATAACCCTGTCAACATAACCCTGTCAACATGACCCTGTCAACATGACCCTGTCAACATAATCCTGTCAACATGACCCTGTCAACATGACCCTGTCAACATGATCCTGTCAACATGATCCTGTCAACATAACCCTGTCAACATAATCCTGTCAACATAACCCTGTCAACATAACCCTGTCAACATGACCCTGTCAACATAACCCTGTCAACATAATCCTGTCAACATAACCCTGTCAACATAATCCTGTCAACATAATCCTGTCAACATAACCCTGTCAACATAATCCTGTCAACATAACCCTGTCAACATAACCCTGTCAACATGACCCTGTCAACATGACCCTGTCAACATAATCCTGTCAACATGACCCTGTCAACATGACCCTGTCAACATGACCCTGACAACATGATCCTGTCAACATGATCCTGTCAACATAACCCTGTCAACATAATCCTGTCAACATAACCCTGTCAACATAACCCTGTCAACATAACCCTGTCAACATAATCCTGTCAACATAACCCTGTCAACATAATCCTGTCAACATAATCCTGTCAACATAACCCTGTCAACATAATCCTGTCAACATAATCCTGTCAACATGACCCTGTCAACATGACCCGGTCAACATGACCCTATCAACATAATCCTGTCAACATAATCCTGTCAACATAATCCTGTCAACATAACCCTGTCAACATGACCCTGTCAACATGATCCTGTCAACATAATCCTGTCAACATAATCCTGTGAACATGACCCTGTCAACATGACCCTGTCAACATAACCCTGTCAACATAATCCTGTCAACATAACCCTGTCAACATAACCCTGTCAACATGACCCTGTCAACATGACCCTGTCAACATGACCCTGTCAACATAACCCTGTCAACATGACCCTGTCAACATGACCCTGTCAACATAATCCTGTCAACATAACCCTGTCAACATGACCCTGTCAACATAACCCTGTCAACATGACCCTGTCAACATGACCCTGTCAACATAATCCTGTCAACATAACCCTGTCAACATAACCCTGTCAACATAATCCTGTCAACATGACCCTGTCAACATAATCCTGTCAACATAACCCTGTCAACATGACCCTGTCAACATGACCCTGTCAACATGACCCTGTCAACATAACCCTGTCAACATAACCCTGTCAACATAATCCTGTCAACATGACCCTGTCAACATAATCCTGTCAAAATAACCCTGTCAACATGACCCTGTCAACATGACCCTGTCAACATGACCCTGTCAACATAACCCTGTCAACATAATCCTGTCAACATAACCCTGTCAACATAATCCTGTCAACATGACCCTGTCAACATGACCCTGTCAACATAACACTGTCAACATAATCCTGTCAACATGACCCTGTCAACATGACCCTGTCAACATAACCCTGTCAACATGACCCTGTCAACATAACCCTGTCAACATAACCCTGTCAACATGACCCTGTCAACATAACCCTGTCAACATGACCCTGTCAACATAACCCTATCAACGTAACCCTGTCAACGTAACCCTGTCAACATAACCCTGTCAACATAACCCTGTCAACATGACCCTGTCAACATAATCCTGTCAACATAACCCTGTCAACATAACCCTGTCAACATGACCCTGTAAACATAATCCTGTCAACATAACCCTGTCAACATGACCCTGTCAACATAACCCTATCAACATAACCCTGTCAACATAACCCTGTCAACATAACCCTGTCAACATAATCCTGTCAACATGACCCTGTCAACATAACCCTGTCAACATGACCCTGTCAACATGATCCTGTCAACATGATCCTGTCAACATAACCCTGTCAACATAATCCTGTCAACATAACCCTGTCAACATAACCCTGTCAACATGACCCTGTCAACATAATCCTGTCAACATAATCCTGTCAACATAACCCTGTCAACATAATCCTGTCAACATAATCCTGTCAACATAACCCTGTCAACATAATCCTGTCAACATAACCCTGTCAACATAACCCTGTCAACATGACCCTGTCAACATAATCCTGTCAACATAATCCTGTCAACATAATCCTGTCAACATAACCCTGTCAACATGACCCTGTCAACATGATCCTGTCAACATAATCCTGTCAACATAATCCTGTGAACATGACCCTGTCAACATGACCCTGTCAACATAACCCTGTCAACATAATCCTGTCAACATAACCCTGTCAACATAACCCTGTCAACATGACCCTGTCAACATGACCCTGTCAACATGACCCTGTCAACATAATCCTGTCAACATAACCCTGTCAACATGACCCTGTCAACATAACCCTGTCAACATGACCCTGTCAACATGACCCTGTCAACATAATCCTGTCAACATAACCCTGTCAACATAACCCTGTCAACATAATCCTGTCAACATGACCCTGTCAACATAATCCTGTCAACATAACCCTGTCAACATGACCCTGTCAACATGACCCTGTCAACATGACCCTGTCAACATAACCCTGTCAACATAACCCTGTCAACATAATCCTGTCAACATGACCCTGTCAACATGACCCTGTCAACATAACACTGTCAACATAATCCTGTCAACATGACCCTGTCAACATGACCCTGTCAACATAACCCTGTCAACATGACCCTGTCAACATAACCCTGTCAACATAACCCTGTCAACATGACCCTGTCAACATGACCCTGTCAACATAACCCTGTCAACATGACCCTGTCAACATAACCCTATCAACGTAACCCTGTCAACGTAACCCTGTCAACGTAACCCTGTCAACATAACCCTGTCAACATAACCCTGTCAACATGACCCTGTCAACATAATCCTGTCAACATAACCCTGTCAACATAACCCTGTCAACATGACCCTGTCAACATAATCCTGTCAACATAACCCTGTCAACATGACCCTGTCAACATAACCCTATCAACATAACCCTGTCAACATAACCCTGTCAACATAACCCTGTCAACATAATCCTGTCAACATGACCCTGTCAACATAACCCTGTCAACATAATCCTGTCAACATGACCCTGTCAACATAACCCTGTCAACATAACCCTGTCAACATGACCCTGTCAACATAATCCTGTCAACATAACCCTGTCAACATGACCCTGTCAACATAATCCTGTCAACATAACCCTGTCAACATGACCCTGTCAACATAATCCTGTCAACATAACCCTGTCAACATGACCCTGTCAACATAATCCTGTCAACATAACCCTGTCAACATAACCCTGTCAACATGACCCTGTCAACATAACCCTGTCAACATAACCCTGTCAACATAACCCTGTCAACATGACCCTGTCAACATAACCCTGTCAACATAACCCTGTCAACATGACCCTGTCAACATAACCCTGTCAACATAACCCTGTCAACATGACCCTGTCAACATAATCCTGTCAACATAATCCTGTCAACATGACCCTGTCAACATAACCCTGTCAACATGACCCTGTCAACATAATCCTGTCAACATAACCCTGTCAACATAACCCTGTCAACATCACCCTGTCAACATGACCCTGTCAACATAACCCTGTCAACATAACCCTGTCAACATAACCCTGTCAACATGACCCTGTCAACATAATCCTGTCAACATAATCCTGTCAACATGACCCTGTCAACATAACCCTGTCAACATAATCCTGTCAACATAATCCTGTCAACATAACCCTGTCAACATAATCCTGTCAACATAATTCTGTCAACATAATCCTGTCAACATAACCCTGTCAACATGACCCTGTCAACATAATCCTGTCAACATGACCCTGTCAACATGACCCTGTCAACATAACCCTGTCAACATAACCCTGTCAACATAATCCTGTCAACATAACCCTGTCAACATGACCCTGTCAACATAATCCTGTCAACATAACCCTGTCAACATAACCCTGTCAACATAATCCTGTCAACATAACCCTGTCAACATGACCCTGTCAACATAATCCTGTCAACATAACCCTGTTAACATGACCCTGTCAACATAACCCTGTCAACATAACCCTGTCAACATGACCCTGTCAACATAATCCTGTCAACATAACCCTGTCAACATAACCCTGTCAACATGACCCTGTCAACATAATCCTGTCAACATAACCCTGTCAACATAACCCTGTCAACATGACCCTGTCAACATAACCCTGTCAACATAACCCTGTCAACATGACCCTGTCAACATAACCCTGTCAACATAATCCTGTCAACATAATCCTGTCAACATGACCCTGTCAACATAATCCTGTCAACATGACCCTGTCAACATGACCCTGTCAACATAACCCTGTCAACATAATCCTGTCAACATAACCCTGTCAACATGACCCTGTCAACATGACCCTGTCAACATAATCCTGTCAACATGACCCTGTCAACATGACCCTGTCAGCATAACCCTGTCAACATAATCCTGTCAACATAATCCTGTCAACATAACCCTGTCAACATGACCCTGTCAACATGACCCTGTCAACATAACCCTGTCAACATAATCCCTGTCAACATGACCCTGTCAACATAATCCTGTCAACATGACCCTGTCAACATGACCCTGTCAACATAATCCTGTCAACATAACCCTGTCAACATGACCCTGTCAACATAACCCTGTCAACATAACCCTGTCAACAAAACCCTGTCAACATAGCCCTGTCAACATAACCCTGTCAACATAACCCTGTCAACATAACCCTGTCAACATAATCCTGTCAACATAATCCTGTCAACATGACCCTGTCAACATAACCCTGTCAACATAATCCTGTCAACATAATCCTGTCAACATAACCCTGTCAACATAACCCTGTCAACATAATCCTGTCAACATAATCCTGTCAACATGACCCTGTCAACATGACCCTGTCAACATAATCCTGTCAACATGACCCTGTCAACATGACCCTGTCAACATAATCCTGTCAACATGACCCTGTCAACATGACCCTGTCAACATAACCCTGTCAACATAACCCTGTCAACATAATCCTGTCAACATAACCCTGTCAACATAATCCTGTCAACATGACCCTGTCAACATGACCCTGTCAACATGACCCTGTCAACATAACCCTGTCAACATAACCCTGTCAACATGACCCTGTCAACATAATTCTGTCAACATGACCCTGTCAACATGACCCTGTCAACATAATCCTGTCAACATAACCCTGTCAACATGACCCTGTCAACATAACCCTGTCAACATAACCCTGTCAACAAAACCCTGTCAACATAATCCTGTCAACATAACCCTGTCAACATGACACTGTCAACATAATCCTGTCAACATAACCCTGTCAACATGACCCTGTCAACATGACCCTGTCAACATAACCCTGTCAACATGACCCTGTCAACATAATCCTGTCAACATAACCCTGTCAACATGACCCTGTCAACATGACCCTGTCAACATAATCCTGTCAACATAACCCTGTCAACATAACCCTGTCAACATGACCCTGTCAACATAACCTTGTCAACATAACCCTGTCAACATGACCCTGTCAACATAACCCTGTCAACATAACCCTGTCAACATAATCCTGTCAACATAATCCTGTCAACATAACCCTGTCAACATAACCCTGTCAACATGACCCTGTCAACATAACCCTGTCAACATAACCCTGTCAACATAACCCTGTCAACAAAACCCTGTCAACATAGCCCTGTCAACATAACCCTGTCAACATAACCCTGTCAACATAACCCTGTCAACATAATCCTGTCAACATAATCCTGTCAACATGACCCTGTCAACATAACCCTGTCAACATAATCCTGTCAACATAATCCTGTCAACATAACCCTGTCAACATGACCCTGTCAACATGACCCTGTCAACATGACCCTATCAACATAATCCTGTCAACATAATCCTGTCAACATAATCCTGTCAACATAACCCTGTCAACATGACCCTGTCAACATGATCCTGTCAACATAATCCTGTCAACATAATCCTGTGAACATGACCCTGTCAACATGACCCTGTCAACATAACCCTGTCAACATAACCCTGTCAACATGACCCTGTCAACATAACCCTGTCAACATAACCCTGTCAACATAACCCTGTCAACATGACCCTGTCAACATAATCCTGTCAACATAATCCTGTCAACATGACCCTGTCAACATAACCCTGTCAACATAATCCTGTCAACATAATCCTGTCAACATAACCCTGTCAACATAATCCTGTCAACATAATTCTGTCAACATAATCCTGTCAACATAACCCTGTCAACATGACCCTGTCAACATAATCCTGTCAACATGACCCTGTCAACATGACCCTGTCAACATAACCCTGTCAACATAACCCTGTCAACATAATCCTGTCAACATAACCCTGTCAACATGACCCTGTCAACATAATCCTGTCAACATAACCCTGTCAACATAACCCTGTCAACATAATCCTGTCAACATAACCCTGTCAACATGACCCTGTCAACATAATCCTGTCAACATAACCCTGTTAACATGACCCTGTCAACATAACCCTGTCAACATAACCCTGTCAACATGACCCTGTCAACATAATCCTGTCAACATAACCCTGTCAACATAACCCTGTCAACATGACCCTGTCAACATAATCCTGTCAACATAACCCTGTCAACATAACCCTGTCAACATGACCCTGTCAACATAACCCTGTCAACATAACCCTGTCAACATGACCCTGTCAACATAACCCTGTCAACATAATCCTGTCAACATAATCCTGTCAACATGACCCTGTCAACATAATCCTGTCAACATGACCCTGTCAACATGACCCTGTCAACATAACCCTGTCAACATAATCCTGTCAACATAACCCTGTCAACATGACCCTGTCAACATGACCCTGTCAACATAATCCTGTCAACATGACCCTGTCAACATGACCCTGTCAGCATAACCCTGTCAACATAATCCTGTCAACATAATCCTGTCAACATAACCCTGTCAACATGACCCTGTCAACATGACCCTGTCAACATAACCCTGTCAACATAACCCTGTCAACATGACCCTGTCAACATAATCCTGTCAACATGACCCTGTCAACATGACCCTGTCAACATAATCCTGTCAACATAACCCTGTCAACATGACCCTGTCAACATAACCCTGTCAACATAACCCTGTCAACAAAACCCTGTCAACATAGCCCTGTCAACATAACCCTGTCAACATAACCCTGTCAACATAACCCTGTCAACATAATCCTGTCAACATAATCCTGTCAACATGACCCTGTCAACATAACCCTGTCAACATAATCCTGTCAACATAATCCTGTCAACATAACCCTGTCAACATAACCCTGTCAACATAATCCTGTCAACATAATCCTGTCAACATGACCCTGTCAACATGACCCTGTCAACATAATCCTGTCAACATGACCCTGTCAACATGACCCTGTCAACATAATCCTGTCAACATGACCCTGTCAACATGACCCTGTCAACATAACCCTGTCAACATAATCCTGTCAACATAACCCTGTCAACATAATCCTGTCAACATGACCCTGTCAACATGACCCTGTCAACATGACCCTGTCAACATGACCCTGTCAACATAACCCTGTCAACATAACCCTGTCAACATGACCCTGTCAACATAATTCTGTCAACATGACCCTGTCAACATGACCCTGTCAACATAATCCTGTCAACATAACCCTGTCAACATGACCCTGTCAACATAACCCTGTCAACATAACCCTGTCAACAAAACCCTGTCAACATAATCCTGTCAACATAACCCTGTCAACATGACCCTGTCAACATAATCCTGTCAACATAACCCTGTCAACATGACCCTGTCAACATGACCCTGTCAACATAACCCTGTCAACATGACCCTGTCAACATAATCCTGTCAACATAACCCTGTCAACATGACCCTGTCAACATGACCCTGTCAACATAATCCTGTCAACATAACCCTGTCAACATAACCCTGTCAACATGACCCTGTCAACATAACCCTGTCAACATAACCCTGTCAACATGACCCTGTCAACATAACCCTGTCAACATAACCCTGTCAACATAATCCTGTCAACATAATCCTGTCAACATAATCCTGTCAACATAACCCTGTCAACATGACCCTGTCAACATAACCCTGTCAACATAACCCTGTCAACATAACCCTGTCAACAAAACCCTGTCAACATAGCCCTGTCAACATAACCCTGTCAACATAACCCTGTCAACATAACCCTGTCAACATAATCCTGTCAACATAATCCTGTCAACATGACCCTGTCAACATAACCCTGTCAACATAATCCTGTCAACATAATCCTGTCAACATGACCCTGTCAACATGACCCTGTCAACATGACCCTATCAACATAATCCTGTCAACATAATCCTGTCAACATAATCCTGTCAACATAACCCTGTCAACATGACCCTGTCAACATGATCCTGTCAACATAATCCTGTCAACATAATCCTGTGAACATGACCCTGTCAACATGACCCTGTCAACATAACCCTGTCAACATAACCCTGTCAACATAATCCTGTCAACATAACCCTGTCAACATAACCCTGTCAACATGACCCTGTCAACATGACCCTGTCAACATGACCCTGTCAACATAACCCTGTCAACATGACCCTGTCAACATGACCCTGTCAACATAATCCTGTCAACATAACCCTGTCAACATGACCCTGTCAACATAACCCTGTCAACATGACCCTGTCAACATGACCCTGTCAACATAATCCTGTCAACATAACCCTGTCAACATAACCCTGTCAACATAATCCTGTCAACATAATCCTGTCAACATAACCCTGTCAACATGACCCTGTCAACATGACCCTGTCAACATGACCCTGTCAACATAACCCTGTCAACATAATCCTGTCAACATAACCCTGTCAACATAATCCTGTCAACATGACCCTGTCAACATGACCCTGTCAACATAACACTGTCAACATAATCCTGTCAACATGACCCTGTCAACATGACCCTGTCAACATAACCCTGTCAACATGACCCTGTCAACATAACCCTGTCAACATAACCCTGTCAACATAACCCTGTCAACATAACCCTGTCAACATGACACTGTCAACATAACCCTATCAACGTAACCCTGTCAACGTAACCCTGTCAACGTAACCCTGTCAACATAACCCTGTCAACATAACCCTGTCAACATGACCCTGTCAACATAATCCTGTCAACATAACCCTGTCAACATAACCCTGTCAACATGACCCTGTCAACATAATCCTGTCAACATAACCCTGTCAACATGACCCTGTCAACATAACCCTATCAACATAACCCTGTCAACATAACCCTGTCAACATAACCCTGTCAACATAATCCTGTCAACATGACCCTGTCAACAGTAACCCTGTCAACATAATCCTGTCAACATGACCCTGTCAACATAACCCTGTCAACATAACCCTGTCAACATGACCCTGTCAACATAATCCTGTCAACATAACCCTGTCAACATGACCCTGTCAACATAATCCTGTCAACATAACCCTGTCAACATGACCCTGTCAACATAATCCTGTCAACATAACCCTGTCAACATGACCCTGTCAACATAATCCTGTCAACATAACCCTGTCAACATGACCCTGTCAACATAATCCTGTCAACATAACCCTGTCAACATAACCCTGTCAACATGACCCTGTCAACATAACCCTGTCAACATGACCCTGTCAACATAACCCTGTCAACATAACCCTGTCAACATGACCCTGTCAACATAACCCTGTCAACATAACCCTGTCAACATGACCCTGTCAACATAATCCTGTCAACATAATCCTGTCAACATGACCCTGTCAACATAACCCTGTCAACATAACCCTGTCAACATGACCCTGTCAACATAATCCTGTCAACATAACCCTGTCAACATAACCCTGTCAACATGACCCTGTCAACATAACCCTGTCAACATAACCCTGTCAACATAACCCTGTCAACATGACCCTGTCAACATAATCCTGTCAACATAATCCTGTCAACATGACCCTGTCAACATAACCCTGTCAACATAACCCTGTCAACATAATCCTGTCAACATAATCCTGTCAACATAACCCTGTCAACATAATCCTGTCAACATAATCCTGTCAACATAATCCTGTCAACATAACCCTGTCAACATGACCCTGTCAACATAATCCTGTCAACATGACCCTGTCAACATGACCCTGTCAACATAACCCTGTCAACATAACCCTGTCAACATAATCCTGTCAACATAACCCTGTCAACATGACCCTGTCAACATGACCCTGTCAACATAATCCTGTCAACATAACCCTGTCAACATAACCCTGTCAACATAATCCTGTCAACATGACTCTGTCAACATAATCCTGTCAACATAACCCTGTCAACATGACCCTGTCAACATGACCCTGTCAACATGACCCTGTCAACATAACCCTGTCAACATAATCCTGTCAACATAACCCTGTCAACATAATCCTGTCAACATGACCCTGTCAACATGACCCTGTCAACATAACACTGTCAACATAATCCTGTCAACATGACCCTGTCAACATGACCCTGTCAACATAACCCTGTCAACATGACCCTGTCAACATAACCCTGTCAACATAACCCTGTCAACATAACCCTGTCAACATGACCCTGTCAACATAACCCTGTCAACATGACACTGTCAACATAACCCTATCAACGTAACCCTGTCAACGTAACCCTGTCAACATGACCCTGTCAACATAACCCTGTCAACATAACCCTGTCAACATAACCCTGTCAACATGACCCTGTCAACATAACCCTGTCAACATAACCCTGTCAACATGACCCTGTCAACATAACCCTATCAACATAACCCTGTCAACATAACCCTGTCAACATAACCCTGTCAACATAATCCTGTCAACATGACCCTGTCAACATAACCCTGTCAACATAATCCTGTCAACATGACCCTGTCAACATAACCCTGTCAACATAACCCTGTCAACATGACCCTGTCAACATAATCCTGTCAACATAACCCTGTCAACATGACCCTGTCAACATAATCCTGTCAACATAACCCTGTCAACATGACCCTGTCAACATAATCCTGTCAACATAACCCTGTCAACATGACCCTGTCAACATAATCCTGTCAACATAACCCTGTCAACATGACCCTGTCAACATAATCCTGTCAACATAACCCTGTCAACATGACCCTGTCAACATGACCCTGTCAACATAACCCTGTCAACATGACCCTGTCAACATAACCCTGTCAACATAACCCTGTCAACATGACCCTGTCAACATAACCCTGTCAACATGACCCTGTCAACATGACCCTGTCAACATAATCCTGTCAACATAACCCTGTCAACATAACCCTGTCAACATAACCCTGTCAACATGACCCTGTCAACATAACCCTGTCAACATAACCCTGTCAACATGACCCTGTCAACATAATCCTGTCAACATAATCCTGTCAACATGACCCTGTCAACATAACCCTGTCAACATAATCCTGTCAACATAATCCTGTCAACATAACCCTGTCAACATAATCCTGTCAACATAATCCTGTCAACATAATCCTGTCAACATGACCCTGTCAACATGACCCTGTCAACATAATCCTGTCAACATGACCCTGTCAACATGACCCTGTCAACATAACCCTGTCAACATAACCCTGTCAACATAATCCTGTCAACATAACCCTGTCAACATGACCCTGTCAACATAATCCTGTCAACATAACCCTGTCAACATAACCCTGTCAACATAATCCTGTCAACATAACCCTGTCAACATGACCCTGTCAACATAATCCTGTCAACATAACCCTGTTAACATGACCCTGTCAACATAACCCTGTCAACATAACCCTGTCAACATGACCCTGTCAACATAATCCTGTCAACATAACCCTGTCAACATAACCCTGTCAACATGACCCTGTCAACATAATCCTGTCAACATAACCCTGTCAACATAACCCTGTCAACATGACCCTGTCAACATAACCCTGTCAACATAACCCTGTCAACATGACCCTGTCAACATAACCCTGTCAACATAATCCTGTCAACATAATCCTGTCAACATGACCCTGTCAACATAATCCTGTCAACATGACCCTGTCAACATGACCCTGTCAACATAACCCTGTCAACATAATCCTGTCAACATAACCCTGTCAACATGACCCTGTCAACATGACCCTGTCAACATGACCCTGTCAACATGACCCTGTCAACATAATCCTGTCAACATAACCCTGTCAACATAATCCTGTCAACATGACCCTGTCAACATGACCCTGTCAACATGACCCTGTCAACATGTCCCTGTCAACATAACCCTGTCAACATAACCCTGTCAACATGACCCTGTCAACATAATCCTGTCAACATGACCCTGTCAACATGACCCTGTCAACATAATCCTGTCAACATAACCCTGTCAACATGACCCTGTCAACATAACCCTGTCAACATAACCCTGTCAACAAAACCCTGTCAACATAGCCCTGTCAACATAACCCTGTCAACATAACCCTGTCAACATAATCCTGTCAACATAATCCTGTCAACATGACCCTGTCAACATAACCCTGTCAACATAACCCTGTCAACATAATCCTGTCAACATAACCCTGTCAACATAACCCTGTCAACATAATCCTGTCAACATAATCCTGTCAACATGACCCTGTCAACATGACCCTGTCAACATAATCCTGTCAACATGACCCTGTCAACATGACCCTGTCAACATAATCCTGTCAACATGACCCTGTCAACATGACCCTGTCAACATAACCCTGTCAACATAACCCTGTCAACATAACCCTGTCAACATAACCCTGTCAACATAACCCTGTCAACATAATCCTGTCAACATAATCCTGTCAACATGACCCTGTCAACATAACCCTGTCAACATAATCCTGTCAACATAATCCTGTCAACCTAACCCTGTCAACATAACCCTGTCAACATAATCCTGTCAACATAATCCTGTCAACATGACCCTGTCAACATGACCCTGTCAACATAATCCTATCAACATGACCCTGTCAACATGACCCTGTCAACATGACCCTGTCAACATGACCCTGTCAACATAACCCTGTCAACATAACCCTGTCAACATAATCCTGTCAACATAATCCTGTCAACATAACCCTGTCAACATAATCCTGTCAACATGACCCTGTCAACATGACCCTGTCAACATGACCCTGTCAACATGACCCTGTCAACATAACCCTGTCAACATAACCCTGTCAACATGACCCTGTCAACATAATCCTGTCAACATGACCCTGTCAACATGACCCTGTCAACATAATCCTGTCAACATAACCCTGTCAACATGACCCTGTCAACATAACCCTGTCAACATAACCCTGTCAACAAAACCCTGTCAACATAATCCTGTCAACATAACCCTGTCAACATGACCCTGTCAACATAATCCTGTCAACATAACCCTGTCAACCTGACCCTGTCAACATGACCCTGTCAACATAACCCTGTCAACATGACCCTGTCAACATAATCCTGTCAACATGACCCTGTCAACATAATCCTGTCAACATGACCCTGTCAACATGACCCTGTCAACATAATCCTGTCAACATAACCCTGTCAACATAACCCTGTCAACATGACCCTGTCAACATAACCCTGTCAACATGACCCTGTCAACATAACCCTATCAACATAACCCTGTCAACGTAACCCTGTCAACGTAACCCTGTCAACATAACCCTGTCAACATGACCCTGTCAACATAATCCTGTCAACATAACCCTGTCAACATAACCCTGTCAACATGACCCTGTCAACATAATCCTGTCAACATAACCCTGTCAACATGACCCTGTCAACATAACCCTATCAACATAACCCTGTCAACATAACCCTGTCAACATAACCCTGTCAACATAATCCTGTCAACATGACCCTGTCAACATAATCCTGTCAACATGACCCTGTCAACATAACCCTGTCAACATAACCCTGTCAACATGACCCTGTCAACATAATCCTGTCAACATAACCCTGTCAACATGACCTGTCAACATAATCCTGTCAACATAACCCTGTCAACATGACCCTGTCAACATAATCCTGTCAACATAACCCTGTCAACATGACCCTGTCAACGTAATCCTGTCAACATAACCCTGTCAACATAACCCTGTCAACATGACCCTGTCAACATAATCCTGTCAACATAACCCTTTCAACATAACCCTGTCAACATAACCCTGTCAACATAACCCTGTCAACATAACCCTGTCAACATGACCCTGTCAACATAACCCTGTCAACATAACCCTGTCAACATGACCCTGTCAACATAATCCTGTCAACATAATCCTGTCAACATGACCCTGTCAACATAACCCTGTCAACATAACCCGGTCAACATGACCCTGTCAACATAATCCTGTCAACATAACCCTGTCAACATAACCCTGTCAACATAACCCTGTCAACATGACCCTGTCAACATAACCCTGTCAACATAACCCTGTCAACATAACCCTGTCAACATGACCCTGTCAACATAATCCTGTCAACATAATCCTGTCAACATAATCCTGTGAACATGACCCTGTCAACATGACCCTGTCAACATAACCCTGTCAACATAACCCTGTCAACATAATCCTGTCAACATAACCCTGTCAACATGACCCTGTCAACATAATCCTGTCAACATGACCCTGTCAACATGACCCTGTCAACATAACCCTGTCAACATAACCCTGTCAACATAATCCTGTCAACATAACCCTGTCAACATGACCCTGTCAACATAATCCTGTCAACATAACCCTGTCAACATAACCCTGTCAACATAATCCTGTCAACATAACCCTGTCAACATGACCCTGTCAACATAATCCTGTCAACATAACCCTGTCAACATGACCCTGTCAACATAACCCTGTCAACATAACCCTGTCAACATGACCCTGTCAACATAATCCTGTCAACATAACCCTGTCAACATAACCCTGTCAACATGACCCTGTCAACATAATCCTGTCAACATAACCCTGTCAACATAACCCTGTCAACATGACCCTGTCAACATAACCCTGTCAACATAACCCTGTCAACATGACCCTGTCAACATAACCCTGTCAACATAACCCTGTCAACATAATCCTGTCAACATAATCCTGTCAACATGACCCTGTCAACATGACCCTGTCAACATAATCCTGTCAACATGACCCTGTCAACATGACCCGGTCAACATAACCCTGTCAACATAATCCTGTCAACATAACCCTGTCAACATGACCCTGTCAACATGACCCTGTCAACATAATCCTGTCAACATGACCCTGTCAACATGACCCTGTCAACATAACCCTGTCAACATAACCCTGTCAACATAATCCTGTCAACATAATCCTGTCAACATAACCCTGTCAACATAATCCTGTCAACATGACCCTGTCAACATGACCCTGTCAACATGACCCTGTCAACATGACCCTGTCAACATAACCCTGTCAACATAACCCTGTCAACATGACCCTGTCAACATAATCCTGTCAACATGACCCTGTCAACATGACCCTGTCATCATAATCCTGTCAACATAACCCTGTCAACATAACCCTGTCAACAAAACCCTGTCAACATAATCCTGTCAACATAACCCTGTCAACATGACCCTGTCAACATAATCCTGTCAACATAACCCTGTCAACATGACCCTGTCAACATGACCCTGTCAACATAACCCTGTCAACATGACCCTGTCAACATAATCCTGTCAACATAACCCTGTCAACATAACCCTGTCAACATGACCCTGTCAACATAATCCTGTCAACATAACCCTGTCAACATGACCCTGTCAACATGACCCTGTCAACATAACCCTGTCAACATAACCCTGTCAACATGACCCTGTCAACATAACCCTGTCAACATAATCCTGTCAACATAATCCTGTCAACATAATCCTGTCAACATAACCCTGTCAACATGACCCTGTCAACATAACCCTGTCAACATAACCCTGTCAACAAAACCCTGTCAACATAGCCCTGTCAACATAACCCTGTCAACATAACCCTGTCAACATAACCCTGTCAACATAATCCTGTCAACATAATCCTGTCAACATGACCCTGTCAACATAACCCTGTCAACATAATCCTGTCAACATAATCCTGTCAACATAACCCTGTCAACATGACCCTGTCAACATGATCTTCTATCCCTTTCTTGCTCATCTGCCTAACTTCCCCTTCAAAATCTAACAATGCTTTTTGCCGTAATTCGTCACTGCGTTAGCACACTGTGACCCCGCTCTCTGGGCAAAGAGGTTTCTCCTGAATTCCCGATTGGATTTGTTATTGGCTATCTCACATTTTGAACCTCCAGCTTTGAGATCACCCACAAGTGAAAAAATTTTCTTTATTTCTACCGTTTTATTATTTTAAAGATGTCTACCTAGTCACACTTTAGCCTACTCTTTTCCAGGTAAAAAGAGTCTCAACCTTTCCTGATAAGTATTTCCATTCAATTGTAGTACTTATCCTTCTGAATCTTTTTTTTTTTGTGCACCTTTTGCAGGCCCTCTATATCTTTCTTTAGAAAATGGAGACCAGAACTGTACACAGCCCTCCAAGTGTGTGATTATAAGTTTACCAGATAAGTTTCTCTACTTTTCAGTTCTATCCCTCTAGAAACGGACCCCAATGCTTTGCTTGCTCTTTTTATGGCCTTGTTACCCTGCATCATTAGTGATTTGACTATCTATAATCCCCTCCGTTCCTCTTCTTCATTTAGGCATCATGCAGTGTGTGACCCTCTTGTTAGCAAGCCCACCACCTCACAATTATCCATATGAGCAGTCAGGCAGTACAGAACTTGAGTACTGCTGAAAAAAGAGACATGCCGTTGAAACTTTCCATCTTGCACTCATCAGGACAGAATCACAAGAATACCAAATCTCAAAGGGGACAACAACTTATACTGCAGGAGAAGAGGGTGCTAATTCATTGACAAGTGGGCCCTGGTTGGTAGGGGCATTGCCACTGAAAATGTATCAGGGAACTACCAAGCTTTTGTTTAAATTCAAACCAGACAAGGTATCTCTGATTGGTCAAAGCATTGCCATGGGCAATGAATCAGGGAATGGCTGTCCACCAAACTTCTGTTTAGTTGAAAAAGGCGCAATGTGTGGGAATGTTTCTTTCTGTTTGCAAAGGACAGGGCCAATGTGAAAATATGTAGCTTCTAGCACACGTAACTTAGAGCCCGACTGATAATCTTACATTGGTAATTCTTAGCACAATCAGAATTTTTTAGTAAGTGTTGTCCAATTGCGGAATCACATCTGATGTTGAGCCTTGGATTGTGCTAAGAATTAGACTAACAACCAACTTATGATTAGGCAATGTCTTGACCAATCAGAGTAGACTTGCCTGTTGCAAATTTAAACAAAATCATGGCGGCTAACTGTTCCCTGGCACATTCTCCATGGCAACACCTCTACCAAAAAGAGTCCACTTGCCAACCAATCAGCACCCTCTTCCCATGCAATACAAATTGTTTTTCCCACTGAGATTTGGTCTTCTTGCAAATCTGTCCTGACGAGTACAAGATGGAAAGCTTCATCATGTCTCTTTTTTCAGCAATTTTCTATATTGAAATTCACTTTCCAATTATAGTCTGCAGTTTATTCATGGCTTCTTGTATTTTATCATGTTCTTTCTTTATGTTGAGTGCACCTCCCAATTTTGCATCATCCACAAATATTGAAATTGTGCTCCCGAACCCTGAATCCAAATCATTACTGCATATTGTAGACAATAATAGTCCCAGCACCAATGCTCGTTATAAGTGTCAGGCATATGGACGCAAGCCCCAAAAGCAACTGTTCTACTTGGAACTTGAGCATGGCAGGAGACTCCCTGGAGGACCAAGGAAAGGCTTTAGGGATGTCCCCAAAGCTCTCTGAAGGGGTCAAACATACCCACCGATTCAGGGGAGACCCCGGCTTGCGACTGACCAATTTGAAGAAGAGTAATTCAGAAAGGCACCAAACACATCGAGAGACTTCATCGAGAACACACAGACGTGATAGGTTGAGGCATCGAACGTCGATCATACGAAATTAGCAGCAGAAGCAGGCCATTCGACCCCTCGAGCCTGCTCTGCCATTCAATAAGGTCGTAGCTAATCTGTTTGTGTTTTGAATTCCACATTCCCATCAACCTCAGTTAACCTTCGATTCCCGTGCCTAACAAGAATCCAACTATCTCCGCCTTAAAAATATTCAGTGACCCCACATCTGCTGCCTTCTGAGGCAGAGAGTTCCAAAATCACACGACCCTCTGAAAAAAAAAAATTCTCCTGATCTCTGTCCTAAAAGGGCAACCCCTAATTTTAAAACACTGCCCCCTAGTTCTAGACTCACCCACAAGGGGAAACATCCTTTCGACATCCACATCGTCAATACCAGTCGGGGTCATGTATACTTCAATCAAGTCACCCCCTCACTCTTCTAAGTGGAAAGCAGTGGAAACAAACCCAGTCTGTCCAACCTTTCCTCATAAGACAGTCCACTTATTCCAGGTATCAATCTAGTAAACCTCCTCTGAACCGCCTCCAATGCATTTACATCCTTCCTTAAATAAGGAAACCAAAACCATTGGAGAAAGCACACAACCCTCCAAATGCCTCACCTCCCTGACCCTTCAAGTACCACCGGCCCTGCATGTGGCAGAGCCTGCAGATCATACATTGGATTAATCAGCCATTTTAGAACCCATTGAACGGGAGTGGAAGCAAGTCATCCTCGATCCTGAGGGACTGCTGAACAGAGAGAAAGAGAGATAAGGGGCAGGTCAGAATGGCAACGGAGTCCTTCGTTAATCCTGGATTAAGGAACCGGTGCTAAAGAAAGGGGGAAGAGGCTGAACAAGAACCTCACAGAGCCCTGTTGTACAAGAAACAGCAGAGAAGGGCGAGGGAACATTGCGAAGAGAATTATCAGGGAAAAGGTGGAAGCTCTGGATGATTCAGTCACCTTGGAAGTTGCACACAGCAGCTAAGGTGGACTTGAACAGTCTAGTATGGCAGGAAAGTGTAAGTCTAGTCTAGCCAAAAAGTTATACAGTGCCTAATCAAAAGATGAGGTGTTGTTCCTCGAACTTGCATTAAGCACTTTCCATTAGGGTCATTTACAGCCTTCCCAATTCAACATTTGAGTTCAACGATGGATCTAATTTTCTCAGGACCAGAGGTGTTGGAAATGATTCAGCTCCAACCAGTGACACCTCCCCTGAAGTATCATTGTTCCTTTAGTATCCCATTAGCATTAACAACAACACCAGCGTGCATTTATATCTTTATACCTTTGGTCTTGCACCATCATCCATTTTGTCATTTAATCGCTCCAACCCCCCCAACCTATCACAAATCATCTCTTTGTTGTTCTCCCCATCCCACTACCCCTACACTCCCTGGCTCTGGACAGAAACACAACCAAGCCCGATAACGGTACCAAGGCAGAGAGGGGTGAGAGGAAGAAGGTGGATCAGTGGAGGGGAAGAGTCAGTGAGAGGACAATATTTAGCTGATAGGTGGGATAGAGAGACACTGTTGGAGGAATAAAATATCAAGGAAGGGGGCTGGTGGGTTTGGATGGAAATGGGACCAAAGAGGCTTGTGATTGCAATGTTCCCTGCTGCCTCTGCTTCATCTCATGCTGCAGGCCAAGGGTGATGGTAACTATAGCAGCCATGACTGAACGGAACCCTTGAAGTCAAAATATAGGCCTTTTCCACATAAGCACCACTCCCTGACAACTTCACCTACTTTAAACAACTCTACCAGCACATCTGTAAGCTTGAGAGTGGGTGTCAGCTAAGGCTGTGAGTTTGAAAATGGCATCGCAGACTGGCATCACCATCTCTACTCTGCGCATCTGAAACAAAGACAGAAAATTCTGGAAAAACTCAGCAGGTCTGACAGCATCTGTGGAGAGAGAAACAGAGTTAACGTTTTGAGTCCATTTGACTCTCCTATTTTTGCAACATCATGTTGAATTGTGTCTGTCACACACATAGCTGAAACCAAAGCAATATTTGTTAAGTGATATGAGTCTGGGTTAAATTAGGCAGAGAAACTGTAAATTAGTCATTGAAATATTTTCTATGTTGAAAGCCACAAGGTATGTTTTTGTACTGTGAAATGGTTCTTTAGCTA
Organism: Carcharodon carcharias; assembly: GCF_017639515.1. Classification (NCBI taxonomy): domain Eukaryota; kingdom Metazoa; phylum Chordata; class Chondrichthyes; order Lamniformes; family Lamnidae; genus Carcharodon; species Carcharodon carcharias. The sequence goes on from NC_054469.1 coordinate 19,733,441, forward strand.
TTTTTAATGAACAAATAAAGCAGCCAAAGATGAATATATTTAACTTTTTTTTCAATGATGTAATTGCTTTGAAAGAGCTGAATGGAATAAGTAGATTGTGGTAACTGTGGTTATATCTAGCGTGTAGTATACCTTTAAGAAGGATGTTACAATGGAAAATCACATGATCTTGTGTAGCCAATGAAAGAGTTGCGTGGGCTAACTCTATAGTTAATTAGTAGTCTGTAGTGAGTAGGAAAAGTATGGATATAGGGTTGGGGGTGGAAGCACACATAAGTAGCTCCTGAGTATCATGTAAATAAACAGAATATGTTCCACCTAAGAAGTGCCTGCTGAACTATTCTATCTGAAGTACCAACTCAATCAAACAAGCATGCATTTAGACCATAAGACATAGGAGCAGAAGTAGGCCATTTGGCCTATCAAGTTTGCTCTGCCATTCAATGAGATCATGGCTGATCTGATAACCCTCAATCCACTTTCCTGCCTTTTCCCCATAACCCTCGATTCCCTTCCTGATTAAAAACCTGCCTATCTCAGCCTTGAATATGCTTAATGACCCAGCCTGTGTTATGATCCCAGCTGAGATTACCCCTGGACAAGCCTGATCGCAGAGTGGAACCCAGCCTGATAGATCCTAATTTTTATTGGTTTGGTTAAATACGTGGCAGGTAGCTACTGAACAGAGTCACAGGAGTCAGCTGATGAACTTTTTGCAAAATGTTTATTCAACAAGAAAAGATGAACTATACTGCAATACTCATTCACCCACAACTATACCTTTACAGATGTATACAGATTTGTAAGGATGACACAAGTTACAAAAGCTATCTTATACTCTAATGTACATAGTAAGCACACAGACCATGTAAACCTATGACATCCTGTGGTCAGACATGTCACACTTTGACCTCAAGTGACAGATGCCATCTCAACCAGGTGCTATGGATCTCTCCTCAACTCCTCCCAGATGCTTGTCACGCTATGAGACAACCAGTCTCACTGAATTCCGTCCTTCACACGAGGGTTTCCAATCTCCACTCTCTAAGTCCTCACTTTGGAATCTTCTCTCAAATCGACGCTTTCTTACAGACACCTTCCACAAGGGTTCACCTCCAGGGTTTCGAACTCTCCTTCTGATGTTCCTCTTCCCTGGGTCAACACATGTACTTAAGCTGTCTTCCATGCACTCTCTCTCACCAACTCAGCCTTAACAGTACACAACTGCTTCACATGCCCATAGCAAAGAGTTACAGACCTCCAGTTGTTCTCTTTGAACCTTCTTGGTTCTTGCAAACTGTTCTCGTTTTAACTCTGAAGCTTGGCGCCTTTCTGCCTGCCCCTCACTCTTAACTTCACTTAACGGGACCTATTCCCAGGTTCCTGCCCTTCCTTTGACTACAAGATCATCTTTGGACTTTCTCCTCTCCCACTCTCCTGGTTTTTAGGGATTCTTCTTCGCTTGGGACCTTTTTGTTCTCTTGGAAAATCTGCAGTTCCCTCTCTCAGTGTTTAGTCTCTCTGGGGTCCTGGCTTCAACTGAACTTAAAACTCTTAAAACTGCTGTTTCTTTACTTCTGTTTGTATGTCTGTGGGAGGAACCTGCCTATCTGCCCACCGCTCTCCCCCCCACCCCCCGCCCAACCCCCCATCCCCAGTTGTTTCTAAGCAAAAGCACTATTCTTTCTACTCTTGTATTTTACTATTACTTCACAGGGATCGTAAACATCTCATTAGAAATGCAGGCAGCCTTTTTACAGTGAAACTCCACTTGACATTTCTTAACACAGAGATACAGAAATACAGATCAAACTTAAACTTTAAAGCTAAAACTCATTCCTAACACCCGCAAATACAAATATAACTTACTTAAACTATCTCCATTTCCTAATATCTCTACGGCCCTCTGCGCTAAAGAATTCCACATGTTCACTACCCTCTGAGAGAAGAAATTCCTCCTCATCTGTGTCTTAAATGGGAAACCCCTTTCTCTGAGATTTTGCCCTCTTGTCCTAGAGTCTCCCACAAGGGGAAACAACCTCTCAGCATCTGCCTTATCAATCCCCCTAACAATCTTATATGTTTCAATAAGGTCACCTCTCATTCTTCTAAACTCCAATGAGTACAGACCCAACCTGCTCAACTGCTCCTCATAAGAAAATTCCTACATACCCAGGATCAACCTAGTGAACCTTCTCTGGACTGCCTCCAATGCCAGTATATCTTTCCTTAGATAAGGGAACCAAAACTGTTCACAGTATTCTAGGTGTGGTCTAACTAGTGCCTTGTATAGTTTTAGCAAGACTTCCCTATTTTTATACTCCATTCCCTTTGAAATAAAGACCAACATTCCATTTGCCTTCCCTATTACCTGTTGAACTTGTACATTAGCTTTTTGGGATTCATGCATAAGGACTCCCAAATCCCTTTGTGCTGCAGTATTTTTTTCAGTATTTTCTACAGTATTTCTCCATTTAAATAATATTCAGCTCCTCTATTCTTCCTGTCAAAGTGCATAAGCTCACATTGGCAGTTTTCCAATCTTCTGGGACTTCTCCAGAATCTAAGGATTCTTGGAAGATTACTAACAGTGCACCCACTATCTCTGTAGCTACTTCCTTTAATATCCTAGGATGCAACCCATCAGGTCCAGGTGGCGTATCTGCCTTTAGCCCCTTTTAGTTTCTCTAGAACTTTTTCTCTAGTGATAGTTATTGTTTATTTATTTCCTCCCCTCCCCCTTTTTCCCCTTGAGTATTTAGTATTTTTGGAATGCTATTAATGTCTTCTACCGTGAAGACGGATGCAAAGTATTTATTCAACTCCTCCGCCATTTCCTGGTTCCCCATTATTATTTCCCCAGCCTCATTCTCGAAGGGGCCTATGTTCATTTGGGCCTCTCTCTTCCTTTATATATATTTAAAGAAGCCCTTACTGTCTGGCTTTGTATTACTTTCTAGTTTACCCTCAAAGTTTATTTTCTCCACCTTCATTATTTTTTGGTCATCTTTTGCTGTTTTTTAAAACTTTCCCAATCCTCTAGTTTACCACTAATCTTTGCCACGTTGAATGTTTCTCTTTCAATTTGATACTATCCTTAACTTCCTTGGTTAACCATGGTTGGTTTATCCCCTTCCTACAATTCTCCTTCCTCACTGGAGTATATCTTTGTTGTGAGTCATGAACTATTTTCTTAAACATCTACCATTGTTCATCAACCGTGTTTTCTGCTAAAATCCTTTCCCAGTCCACTCAAGCTAACTCTGTCCTCATTCCTTTGTAATTACCCTTATTTAAGTTTAGCACAGTTGTTCTCAACCCAATTTTCTCACTCTCTAACTGAATGCTAAATTCTACCATGTTATGATCACTGTTTCCTAGGGGATCTTTTACTCTGAGATGACTTATTAAACGTGCCTCATTACACATTACCAGGTCCAAAATAACCTGATCCCTGGTTGGATCCATGACATATTGTTATAGGAAACTGTCCTGAATACACTCTATGAATTCTTGCTCATGGCTACCTCTACCAATTTGATTTTCCCAATCTACATGAAGTTTAAAGCCACCCATGGTTAATGTCCTGCCTTTTTTACATGCCCTCATTATCTCCTGATTTATTCTCTATCCTACAGTATAGCTACAGTTAGGGGACCTATAGACTACTCCCACCAATGTATTCTTCCCCTTGTTATCTCTTACCTCCATCCATATGGGCCCTACATCTTCTGGTCCAAGATCATTTCTTGCTATTGTACTTATTCCATCTCGTACTAACAAAGCTACCCCACCACCCTTTCCCTCCGGCCTGTCCTTTCGAAAAGTCACATACCCCTGGATACTTAGTTCCCAGCTTTGATCTCCTTTTAACCATGTCTCCATAATGGCTATAAGATCATACCCATTAACCTCTATTTGTGCTGTTAATTCATTTATTTTGTTCCAAATACTATGTGAATTTAAGTAGCCATTAGTTTTGCCTTTTTAACATTTTTCCCCCTTTGACCCTCTTTGCTGCTGTTTTTTATATTTGTACACTGTCCCTTCCTGTCACACTCTTTGTATCAATACCTAAATAGCTGTCCTGCAAAGCTATCATATCCTTTTGCTTTGTTAGCCTCCATATCCCCTCTCCAGAACCTTCCCCACTCACCCCGCTCCACCCTCTTTAGTTTAAAGGCCTCTTTTCAGCCCTGGTTATTTAATTCACCAGGACACTGGTCCCAGCACAGTTCAAGTGAAACCCGACCCACCGGAACAGCTCCCTTCTACCGCAGTACTGGTGCCAGTGCCCCATGAATTGAAATCCATTCCTCCCACACCAATCTTTGAGCCACGTATTTAACTCCTTGACTTTATTTACCCTATGCCAGTTTGCCCATGGCTCAGGCAGTAATCCTGCGTTTATTACCTTGGAGGTTCTGCTTTTTAATTTAGCTCCTAACTGTTCAAATTCTTTCAGCAGAACCTCCTTTCTAGTCCTATCAATGTCGTTGGTAGCAACGTGGATGATGACAACTGGATCCCTCCCCTCCCACTCCAAATTCCTCTCCAGCCCAAAGGAGATGTCCTTAACCCTGGCACCAGGCAGGCAACACAGCCTCCGGGACTCTCACTTACGGCTGCAGAGAACAGTGTCTATCCCACTAATTATACTGCCCCCTACCACTACTACGTTCCTATTTCCTCCCCTGACTTGATGATGCCCTGGTCAGTTCATTCATCCTCCCAGCAGTTCTCGCTCTCGTCCACACATCTTGCAAGAACCTCGTAACTGTTGGACAATTACATGGCCCGAAGCTCCTCGAGCACTACCCGCTGGGTCTCCATACCTGCTTCAATTGCAGTCACACTCTCCTGTCCCTGATCACAGACCAAATCTGAATTACCTAACCTGTGGGATGTGGACACTTCTGGGAGCAAAGGACTTTGCAGGGTCGACAGCTCTGAGTTTGCCGTTGTCGTTTCTGGTGCCTAGGTCGATGCCGGGTGGTCCGTCTGGTTTCATTCCTTTATTGTGACTTTGTAGCGGTTTGACACAACTGAGTGGCTGCTGGGGCCATTTCAGAGGCATTTAAGGGTGAAGCACATTGCTGTGGGTCTGGAGACACATGTAAGGATGACAGATTTCCTTCCCTAAAGGGCATTAGTGAACCAGATGGGTTTTTACGACAATCGGCAATGGCTTCATGGTCATCATTAGACTTTTAATTGCTTTATCCTCATCGCTAGTTTGTTGTGACTTGTGAGTCCGAGCTGCAGACATTGCCCCACATCAGGGAGGGGGAGAGTTACCTGGACACTTCTGGGAGCAAAGTGTCCAGGTAACTCTCCCCCTCCCTGATGTGGGGCAATGTCTGCAGCTCGGACTCACAAGTCACAACAAACTAGCGATGAGGATAAAGCAATTAAAAGTCTAATGATGACCATGAAGCCATTGCCGATTGTCGTAAAAACCCATCTGGTTCACTAATGCCCTTTAGGGAAGGAAATCTGTCATCCTCACATGTGTCTCCAGACCCACGGCAATGTGCTTCACCCTTAAGTGCCTCTGAAATGGCCCCAGCAGCCACTCAGTTGTGTCAAACCGCTACAAAGTCACAATAAAGGAATGAAACCAGACGGACCACCCGGCATCGACCTAGGCACCAGAAACGACAACGGCAAACTCAGAGCTGTCGACCCTGCAAAGTCCTCCTTACTAACATCTGGGGGCTTGCGCCAAAATTGGGAGAGCTGTCTCACAGACTAGTCAAACAACAGCCTGACATAGTCATCCTCACAGAATCATACCTTACTGATACTGTCCCAGGCTCCACCGTCACCATCCCTCGGTATGTCCTGTCCCACCGGCAGGACAGACCCAGCAGAGGTGGCGGCACAGTGGTATACAGTAGGGAGGGAGTTGCCCTGGGAGTCCACAACATCGACTCTGGACCCCATGAAGTCTCATGGCATCAGGTCAAATATGGGCAAGGAAACCTCCTGCTGATTACCACGTACCGCCCTCCCTCAGATGATGAATCAGGGCTCCTCCATGGTGAACACCACTTGGAGGAAGCACTGAGGGTGGCAAGAGCACAGAATGTACTCTGGGTGGGGGACTTCAATAACCATCACCAAGAATGGCTCGGTAGCACCACTACTGACCGAGCTGGCTGAGTCCTAAAGGACATAGCTGCTAGACTGGGTCTGTGGCAGGTGGTGAGGGAACCAACAAGAGGGAAAAACACACTTGACCTCATCCTCACCAACCTGCCTGCCATTGATGCATCTGTCCATGACAGTATCAGTAGGAGTGATCAACACACAGTCATTGTGGAGATGAAGTCCCACCTTCACACTGAGATACCCTCCATCATGTTGTGTGGCACTACCACTGTGCTAAATGGGATAGATTTCCAACAGATCTAGCAACTCAAGACTGGGCATCCATGAGGTGCTGTGGGCTATCAGCAGCAGCAGAATTGGACTCAAACACGATCTATAACCTCATGGCCCCGCATATCCCCCACTCTACCATTACTATCAAGACAGGGAATCAATGCTGGTTCAATGAAGAGTGCAGGCGGGCATGCCAGGAGCAGCACCAGGCATACCTAAAAGTGAGGTGTCAACCTGGTGAAGCTATAACGCAGGACTACTTGCATGCCAAAGAGCATAAGCAGCAAGTGACAGACAGGGCTAAGCGATCCCATAACCAACGGATCAGATCTAAGCTCTGCAGTCCTGCCACATCCAGTCGTGAATGGCGATGGACAATTAAACAACTCACTGGAAGAGGAGGCTCCACAAATATTCCCATCATCAATGATGGAGGAGCCCAGCACATCAGTGCAAAAGATAAGGTTGAAGCATTCGCAACAATCTTCAGCCAGAAGTGCCGAGTGGATGATCCATCTTGGCCTCCTCTGGAGGTCCCCAGCATCACAGATACCAGTCTTCAGCCAATTCGATTCACTCCACGTGATATTAAGAAAAAGCTGAAGACGCTGGATAGTGCAAAGGCTATGGGCCTTGACAATATTCCGGCAATAGTACTGAAGACTTGTGCTCCAGAACTTGCCGCACCCCTAGCCAAGCTGTTCCAGTACAGCTCCAACACTGGCATCTAACCGGCTATGTGGAAAATTGTCCTGTACACAAAAAGCAGGACAAATCCAACCTGGCCAACCTCATCAGTCTACTCTCGATCATCAGTAAAGTAATGGAAGGGGTCATCAGCAGTGCTATCAAGCAGCACTTGCTTTGTAGTAACCTGCTCACTGATGCCCAGTTTGGGTTCAGTTAGGGCCACTCAGCTCCTGACCTCATTACAGTCTTGGTTCAAACATGGATAAAAGAGCTGAACTCCCGAGGTGAGGTGAGAGTAACTGTCCTTGACATCAAAGCAGCATTTTAGCAAGTTTGACATCAAGGGGCCCTAGCAAAACTGGAGTCAATGGAAATCAAGGGGGAAACTCTCTGCTATTTGGAGTCATGCCGAGCACAAAGAAAGATGGTTGTGGTTGTTGGGGGTCAGTCATCTCAGTTCAAGGACATCACTGCAGGAGTTCCTCAGGATAGTGTCCTAGGCCCATCCATCTTCAGCTGCTTCATCAATGACCTTCCTTCCATCATAAGGTCAGAAGTGGGGATGTTCGCTGATGATTGCACAATGTTCAGCACCATTTGTGACTCCTCAGATACTGAAGCAGTCCATGTCCAAATGCAGCAAGACCTGGACAGTATCCAGTCTTGGGCTGACAAGTGGCAAGTAACATTCGCGCCACACAAGTGTCAAGCAATGACCATCTTCAACAAGAAAGAATCTAACCATAGCCCCTTGATGTTCAATGGTATCACCATCACTGAATCCCCCACCATCAACATCCTGGGGGTTACCATTGACCAGAAACTGAACTGGACTAGCCATATAAATACTGTGGCTAAGAGAGCAGGACAGATGCTAGGAATCATGTGATGTGTAACTCACCTCCTGACTCTCCAAAGCTTATCCACCATCTACAAGGCACAAGTCAGGAGTGTAATGGAATATTCCTCACTTGCCTGGATGAGAGCAGCTCCCACAACACTGAAGAAGCTGGACACTGTCCAGGGCAAAGCAGCTCATTTGATTGGCACCACATCCACAAACATTCACTCCCTCCACCACTGATGCACAGTAGCAGCAGTGTGTACCATCTACAAGATGCACTGCAGGAATTCACCAAGGCTCCTTCGACAGCACCTTCCAAACCCACGACCACTACCATCTAGAAAGACGAGGGCAGCAGATAGATGGGAACACCACCACCTGAAAGTTCCCCTCCAAGTCACTCACCATCCTGATTTGGAAATATATCACCGTCCCTTCACTGTCGCTGGGTCAAAATCCCGGAACTTCCTTCCTAACAGCACTGTGGGTGTACCTACACCACATGGACTGCAGCGGTTCAAGAAGGCAGCTCACCACCACCTTCTCAACTAGGGATGGGCAATAAATGCTGGCCCAGCCAGCGAAGCCCACATCCTGTGAATGAATAAATAAATAAATAAATAAATAAATAAAAGTGAAGATACAACAAACTGACGTCAAGGGTAAACTCACTTAACAGAAGAAATCAAATGAACCAAAATCAGGCTGTACCTCGCACAGTCAAAGCAAGTAGAATTTACCATTCAAATCATCGAAGCAGTACCCTCACAGAGTGCCACAATTCGAGAGAACTGATAGCTTCGATCCTGCCTCGGACGATCATTATATTGAACGCCTTGTGTTCTGTTTGCAAGTGAATGAGATTACAGAGGAAGAGAGGGGGGGAGATCCTCTTATTGACATGTGGGAATAAAGCCTATGGCTTAATTCAAAGTTTGATGGCACCCATAGCCCCAGACTCGAAGAATTTTGATGAACTGGTGGACCTTGTGAAGGGTCATTACCAGGCAAAACCCTTGGTAACAACGCAACGTTTCAAAGTTTAATTCAAGGAATAGAGCCCCGGTGGGGAGATAGTTGCTTGTTATGTGGCAAGTTTGAAACAGTTAATAAGACGATGGGAGTCTGGTGCATCTACAAACGACAGGCTCAGAGATCATTTAGTGTGCGGTGTGAATGAGGACATGATTCTGAAGAGATTACTGTCCGAAACAAATTCGGGTTTTAAGAAGGTGCTGGAGATGGCACTGGCAATTGAAAGTGCAGCAAGGGATACGAAAGCTATACCGCGAGCGCACAATGGTGCCATCCTCCACATCGGGCGGGAAGCCTCAGCCGAAGAGGGCACGAAAATTCAAGGCTCTGCCGAGAAGCAGGAAACAGGCTCCACCAGCAGGAAAACAAAAAAGAAATGACTTAGCAGCGAAAATAAAGAATAACGGCCACAGTAACAACTGGCACTTTGAAAAAATTGAACGTTTTGATTGTCATCGGAATGGACACATAATGAGACGGTGCAAGCAAGAGTCAGGCAGACTTTCAAACAAAAGAGAAAACCCCACGAGATTTACAGCGTAGCACAGCCTGAAGCAACAAATTCAGGTTTTTATTCGTTATTTAATTTGAAGGTAGGAAATCAGAACCAATATGTGTAACAGTGAAAGTGAATGGCAGGCCTGTTCAAATGGAAGTGGACACGGGAACTTCCACTACAGCGACTGGCGATCATACCTTCAGATACCTGAATTATGGAGAACATCAACTAAATTTAGAAGGAAGTGATGCCAAATTAAGAACATACATGGGTGAAGACATCCAAGTCAGAGGCATAAGCCGAATTGGAAAAAAATTCTGAGGGGCAGGATTAACCTCCACTTGGAGAGGCAAGAGTTAATCAGAGATAGTCAGCATGGCTTTGTCAGGACAAAATCATGTCTAACAAATTTGATTGGATTTTTCGAGGAGGTGACTAGTTGTGTAGATGTGGGTAGTGTTGTTGATGTAGTCTACATGGACGTCAGTAAGGCTTTTGGTACGGTCCTGCATGGGAGAATGGTCAAGAAGGTAAGAGCCCATAGGATCCAGGACAACTTGGCAAATTGGATCCAAAATTGGCTTTGTGGCAGGAGTTAGAAGGTGATGGCCGAAGGTTGTTTTTTGCAATTGGAAGCCTGTGACGAATGGTGTACCACAGGGATCGGTGCTGGGGCTTTTGCTGTTTGTAGTGAACATTAATGATTTAAAACAAAAACAAAAATACCTGGAAAAACTCAGCAAGTCTGACAGCATTGGCGGAGAGGTATACAGTTGACGTTTCGAGTCCTTTTAACCCTTCATCAGAACTAAGACATAAGACGTGAATATAGGAGGTATGATTAGTAAGTTCACAGATGACACAAAAATTGGTGTCGTAAATATTGAGGAGGAAAGCCTTAGATCACAGGATGAGATAGATGGGCTGGTAAGATGGGCAGAGCAGTGGCAAATGTAATTTAATCCTGAGAAGTGTGAGGTGATGCATTTTTGGAGGATTAACACAGCAAGGGAATACACAACGAATGGTAGGACCCTAGGGAGTACAGAGGATCAGATGGGCCTTGGTATACATGTCCATAGATCCCTGAAGGCAGCAGCACAGGTAGATATGCTGATTAAGAAGGCATATGGGATACTTGCCTTTATTAGCCAAGGCATAGAATATAGGAGCAGGAAGGTTATGTTGGAGCTGTATAAACCACTAGTTAGGCCACAGCTGGAGTACTGTGGGTAGTTCTGGTCACCACACAATAGGAGGGATGTGATTGCACTGGAGAGGGTGCAGAGGAGATTCACCAGGATATTGCCTGGGCTGGAGCATTTCAGCTATGAAGAGAGGCTGTATAGACTAGGGTTGTTTTCCTTAGAGCAGAGAAGGCTGAGCGGGAACCTGACTGAGGTATACAAAATTATGAGCGGCATAGATAAGGTGGATAGGAAGAAACTTTTCCCCTTAGCGGAGGGGTCAATAACCAGGAGGCATAGATTTAAGGTGAAGGGCACGAGGTTTAGAGGGGATTTGAAGGAATTTTTTTCACCCAGAGGGTCGTTGGAATCTGGAACACACTGCATGAGGGGGTAGTAGAGGCAGGAACCCTCACAACATTTAAGAAGTATTTAGATGATAACTTGAAATGCCATAGCATACAGGGCTATGGGCCAAGTGCTGGAAAATGGGATTAGAATAGAGAGGTGCTTGATGGCTGGCACAGGCATGAAGGGCCAAAGGGCCTGTTTCTGTGCTGTATAATTCTATGATTCCATGACAGAGTTACTGTCCATTGCGGAAGCCAGTCAGCAAAGCCACCAGTGTTGGCATTGAGAGGCAGAGCACCAAGGCTCCTCTGGTAAAACTGACTGAGGGAACTCAACCTTGATTGGTCACTGGGATTCCAAAAGGAAGCTGAAAGCTTTCCTGTTTTGGAAAAGGAGTGTGGAAGGACTCAACAACCTAAAGAAACGCAGGGTGTCAAAACTCGAGAGAACGGCAAAGGAACTCGGAGAGACCATACTGAGAGGCAGCGTTCGAGACACACAGAGCAACCCCTGGAATGAAAGAGAAACCCTCCTGGAAGACCTTCAGACACTACCAGATTCCTTCAGGTCTAAGTTTGTACCTCTGGAAAAGTACGAAGAGAAACGGAGGGAATCCAGCACTTCTCTGAGTAAAATGAAAGATGAGTTGGCAGAGAAGGCACAAAAATGCTTAATTTTCCAGGAGGCAGCAAACAAATATAAAAAAAAAGAGATGGAAGAGCTGAAGAGTCAGCGACGTGAAGCCAAAGAGGCTTTGGAGACAAAGGTCACAGAATTTCCTAAGAAGCAGACAGATGATGAGATTCTGGAAGACTCAACCACTGAGCTGACTCAAGTCGAGCTTGTATCTGAGAGTAGTCTGGCCAACAGTGAAGTCGAAAAGAAGGCCGAGAGTAAAGTCAGTGTTAGAAAGAAGAAGACACGTAGGAAGAGGACACAAGCACAAATAAGGCCCTGATCCTGGGAGCATACAAGTAAACTTTTGTACATAGGCCTGGAAATCACATTGCAAACGCCGCTGCACTGAGTCGTTTGCCTTTACAAGAAAATGATGAGTGAGCTCTTGTGGAAAAAATTGTTTCATTGTTAAATTTCTTAGATTCCTTCTTAGATTCCATGTGCTAGACAAATCAGAGGCTGGACGAGTCGAGATCCAGTCTTATCCAAAGTACAAGAGCTTTATGGTTGGTCACAAGAGCAGGTATCTGATGAAATGAAACTGTATTTTAACAGAAGACATGAAATAACCCACCGGGATGGTATCTTATTGCGGGGAGCATGAGTGAAAGTTCCTCCAAAGGGAAGAAAGCCATTGTTAATTGAACGACATAGTGCACACCCAGGAATTTCCTGAATGAAGACCAAAGCACGCAGCTATCTATGGTGGCCTGGGATGGATGGAGAAACATAGAGCTTAGTGAAGAATTGTGTGAAGTGTCAGCAATTGCAAGAGTTACCTTCAGCAGCTCCGTTACGCCCTTGAGAGTGGCCAGGAAGACCATGGGCGGAATACTGCCATTGGCGAGTGGGATGTGGGCCCAGCATACTGAGGTGTAAAATGATGTGAGATGACATCAGGCGTGTGTCCCGACATCATCGTGCGCCATTTTGATATTTCATTCAGCAGGCGCACGCCAGAGGCAGCTGTGTGCCTGCCGAACTGTCAACTCCCTATTAAAGCCATTAAAAATGTAATTTAACTTATTAACAATGCTGCCAGTCCAACCTTAAGGTCAGGGGGCAGGCAAAGAGCCCAAGCGGCCTCCACAGGCAGGATGGGATTTCCTGAAGGTTTTATTAAATTAATAAATAAATTTTGCAAACTTCACAAACATGCCCCAGCTCATGTGACACTGTCACATGAGGGGACATGTTTAAATAATTGTTCACGCAACAACAGATGTCACACCTGTGGAATTATTGATGAAACACTACTTCAGGACGAGGTTGAGCTTAATAATGACAAATTTAGGAGGGGGGAGGTGTAAAGGAGTCAAGGAAGTCAGAAAACCGGACATGACTGGCATAGTCGTGAGAGGAAATTTACTGTGGGAGAGATGGTATATGTGAAGAACTTCAGAGAAGGGCCAAAGTGGCTACCGGGTGAAATAAGTGCAGTGACTGGACCTCTATCTTACCACATGAAGGTGGAAGGCTGACAGAGACATGTGGAAGAGAGGAGCAAATCACTAAGAAATGATTCCTCCAGTGTTCATAATCAGGTCAACGTTTCCTGTTGAGAGAACTCAACCTAATACAGATGTGTCTGAAGTTCCTGCTGTACCTGCAAGAGTTGAGGAAACAGATTTGCAGCTGCCAGTCAAAGAACCTGATGTTTAGGCAACTCCAGAGGAGGAGGTTTCTGACAAAGCATCTGAAGCTGTTAAGCTGAGACCTTCTACACACATAAGGAACCCCCAGAAAAACTAAATCTGTAAATTATTTATCAGCTATTTTGAGAAAATTGTAATTGTAAATGTAAAATGTATGTTCCGAGTAAAGGGGGAGGGATGTGGTAGCTAGTGTGTAGTATACCTTTAAGAAGAATGTTATAATGGAAGATCACATGATTTTATGTAACCAATAGAAGAGTAGCATGGGCTAACTCTGCAGTTAATCAATAGTCTATAGTCTGCAATGAGCAAGAAGTATAGAGATAGGGTTTGGTGTGGAAGCACACATTAGTAGCTGCTGAGTATCACGTAAATAAACAGAATGTGTTCCACCTAAGAAATGTCTGCTGAATTATTTATCTAAAGTACTAACTCGGTCACCCCGCAGCAAGCGTGCATTTGGGACTCACAAGTCACAACATTGTTTTTCCCAGTTTCACTTTCTTGCCACTTGTCTCAAGGGCCAATTTTCCTTTTTAAGTGAATTGTGCAGTCAAACTCATCACTGCAAACTCGTGGCAGCCATCAAAATACATTTCCTTCCCTGATGTTCCTGCGACCCTGCTCTGACCCACACTCCTGACTGTATCGGACTATAATTTGGACTGAGAACAACAGCAGGAAATACATTAGAGGAGCAGAGACCTCTTAGGAACAGGAAAAGGCTATTAAGGCCAATATCATTGTTCCTTCTTGGTAGCTCATTCTCAGTTCTCATCCGTCTCACACTATTCCTTACTTCACCTCCAGAAACACACCCCATTGTCTCTTTTACCCACTTGAATAAGACGAACATAGAAATTGGGAGCTGGAGTAGGCCATTCGGCCCCTCAGAACTGCTCCGCCATTCAATAAGTTCATGGTTGATCTGATTGTAACTTCAACTCCACATTCCCGCCCAACCCTGTTGACCTTTCACCCCTTTGCTTATCAAGAATCTATCTAGATCTGCCTTAAAAATATTTAAAGACTCTGCTTTCTGAGGAAGTGAGTTCCAAAGGCTCACGACACTCAGAGAGAAGTTTCTCCTCATCTCTATCTTAAATGGGTGACCCCTTATTTTTAAACAGTGACCCCTAGTTCTAGATTCTCCCTTAAGAGGAAACATCCTCTCCACATCCACCCTGTCAAGACCCCTCAGATCTTAAAGGTTTCAATCAAGTCACCTCTTACTCTTCTAAACTCCAGTGGATACAAGCCTAACCTGTCCAACCTTTCCTCATAAGACAATCCGCTCATTCCAGGTATTAGTCTAGTCAACCTTCCCTGAACTGCTTCTAACCCATTTACATCCTACTATAAATAAGGAGACCAATACTGTGCACAATACTCCAGATGTGGTCTCACTAGTGCCTTGCACAATGGAAGCATAACATCCCAACTTGTGTATTCAACTCCCCTCACAAGAAACAATAACATTCTATTAGCTTTCCTAATTACTCGCTGTACCTGCATATTAGCCTTTTGTGATTCATGCACTAGGACACCCAGATCCCTCTGAATCTCAGAGCTCTGCAATCTCTCACCATTTAGATAATATGCTTTTTTTTTTATTTTTCCTGTCAAAATGGACAATTTCACATTTTCCTACATGATACTCACTTGCCCATTCACTTGTCATATCTATATCCCTTTGCAGTCTCCTTATGTCCTCTTCACAACTTATTTGCCTACTTACCCTTGTGTCATCAGCAAATTTAGCAACCATACCTTCAGGTCCTTCATCCAAGTCATTTATATCAGTTGTAAAAAGTTCAGGCCCCAGCATTGATCCCTGTGGCACACCACTCATTACATCTTGCCAACCAAAAATGATCCATTTATGCCTAATTTCTGCTTACTGTTAGCTAGCCAATCTTCTATCCATGCCAATATATTACCCCCTACACCATGAGCTTTTATTTTCTGCAATAACCTTTAATGTGGCACCTTATCAAATGCCTTCTGGAAATCTAAGTGCAGCACATCCACCAGTTCCCCTTTATCCACAGCATGTTATTCTTCAAAGAATAAAGGAATTACATTTGCTATTTTCCAATCTAATGGAACTTTCCATGAACCTAGGGAATTTTAGAAAATAAAAACCAATGCATCAACTATCTCATTAGCCACTTCTTTGAAGACCCTAGGATGAAGTCCATCAGGACCCAGGGATTTGTCATCCCACAGCACCAACAAATTGCTCTGGACCACTTCCATGGCGATTGTAATTTCCTGAGTTCCTCCCTTCCATTTACTGATTTACAGTTATTTCTGGGATGTCACTTATAGCATCTACAGTGAAGACCAATACAAAATACTTGTTCAGTTCATCTACCATTTCCTTATTTTCCATTGTTAATTTCCCAGACTCATATTCTATAGGACCAACACTTACTTTGTTAAAACAAAAGTAGAAAATGCTGGAAAAACTCAACAGATCTGGCAGAACCTGTGGAGAGAGAAATAGAGCCGATGCTCTATGTCCATATGACTCTTCCATTAAGGGAGAGTCATACAGACTCAGAGAGTTGACTCTGTTTCTCTCTCCACAAATGCTGCCAGGCCTGCTGAGTTTTTCCAGCATTTTCTGTTTTTATTTCAGATTTCCAGTCTCTGCAGTATTTTGCTTTTAATTCACTTTGTTAATTCTTTTCATATTTGAATACCTATAGAGCTCTCACTATCTGTCTTTATATTTATAGCTGGCTTTGCCTCACATTCTAATTTTTATTGTTTTAGTCATTACTTGCTGTTTTTTATTTTCTATCCAGTCTTCTGATTTATCACCAATCCTTGTGCAATTGTATGCTTTTTCTTTAAGTTTGATACTATCTTCAACTTCTTTAGTTAACCATGGATGTTGGATCCGCCTTTTGGAATGTTTCTTTCTCATTGGAATGTATCTATTCTGAGTATTCAGAAATATCCCTTTAAATGTCTGCCACTGAACTTCTATTGACCTATCCCTTAACCTCATTTGCCAGTTCACTTTAGCTATTTCTGCTTTCATAATTGCCCTTATTTAAGTTTAAAATATTAGCCTCAGTCCCACCCTCTAGCCCTCAAACTGAATGTAAAAGTCAATCATATTATGATGGCTGCTACCTAGGGACTCCTTCACTACGAGGTCATTAATTAATCTTGACTCATTGCACAATACCAGGTCTAGTATAGCCTGTTCTCTGATTGGCTCCAGAATGTGCTATTCTAAAAAACCATCCCAAAACACTTTATGAACTCCTCATCTAGGCTTTCTTTGCCCATCTGATCTTTCCATCCCATGTGTAGATTAAAATCCCCCATGGTTATCGCTGTACCTTTTTGACAAGCTCCCGTTATTTCTTCGTTTATACTCAGCCCTACCGTGTAGTTACAATTAGGGGACCTGTATGCCACTTCCACAAGTGGTTTCTTGCCTTCATCATTTCTCATCTCTACCCAAACTGCTTCTACACCCTGGTCTCCTAAACTTAGGTCATTCCTCTCTATTGTGCTAATATCATCATTAATTAACAGAGCAACCCCTCCACCTTTTCCTAACTTCCTGTCCTTCCTAAATGTCATGTACCCTTCAATATTCAGGGGCAGTATCTTCTGCTTGGCATGCGGGGCTGGCCCCCCCCCAACACCGATGCATAAAACGATGCACGGTGATGTCAGGCATGCGTCCTGATGTCACCACGCATCATTCTGATCTTCCGCACCGGAGTCGACTGCACGCCCACCGAACTGCCAAAGGCCTGTTAAGGCCGTTAATAAAACAATTAACCCAATTGAGAAAGCTGCCTGTCCAACCTTAAGGTTGGTGGGTGGGCAGCCGAAGAGCCTAGGCAGCCTTCGTATTTTTCATGAAACCTCATCCACGGGCGGGACAAGGTTTCATGAAGGGTTTATTAAAGAAATAACAATTTTTAGCAAAATTCACAAACATGCCCCAGCTCATGTGAAGCTGTCACAAGAGGGGACATGTCTGAATAATTTTACTTTTTCTTTTTTTCTAACAACTTTACAACCACACTTAAAATCTCTCTGAGGCACGGAGCTGCCTCAGGGAGATTTCTGCGCTCCTCCACGCGTGTGCATGAAAGAGCGCAGGCCCTGAATCTCCCTCCTCCTCCTGCCTGCACTGTTAGTGCTGAGGGCCACCGGGCGTGTGCCACGCGGGGCAAGCCTGAATTGGCCCGCCCTGGTAAAATGGCGGCGCGCAGCCAATCGCGGATGGGGATCGGCTCCGCACCCGTTCACGCCTGCGTCCACTCCTGACCAGGAGAAAATTCTCCCCCAGGTGCTGACCTTAGACCTTAATCACTGATCCTTTTGCTAACAAATATAACTTGCATTTCCATCTTTCAATACTATGTTAAAGAAGAGCAGGGAGTGCGCCCAATGTTCAAGCCAATACTCCTCCCTGGATCCATTCTGGTAAATCTCCTCCACGCCCTTTCAAGGGCCCTCACATCCTCCCTAAAGTTTGCTGACCACCAGGGTCAGCATAGCTTCCCCGCTTTTGTACCCGATGCCCCTATTTATAAAACTCAAGGCACCATATGCTTTGCTAATGCTCTCTCAATATGTCCTGCCACTTTCAAAGATCCATGTGCATGAATCCTCAAGTCCCTCTGTTCCTGCAAACCCTTTAGAGCTGTGCCATAAAGCCTATGTTGCTTCTCTCTATCCCTATCCCTAAATGCATCATTCACAATTCTTTGGATTAAATTCAGTCTGCCACCTATCTGTCCATTCTGCCAGTCTATCTATGCCCTGTTGCAATTCGTTGGCATAAAGAGTTACTCAAGGGAAATCTTTTTGACCAAGCTTTTGGATTACCTCTCTTAATCTCTCTCCTAGCCTGGTGTTTGCTTTTTTATCTATTTGTGAGGAGAAAACCTTTCAATGCAGTAATGACCTGGAACTCGCTGCTTATGAGGGTGGTGGGAGCAGAGTTGATCAATAATTTCAAAAGGAAATTGGATGGACAATTTAAAGTAATAAACTGACAGGGTTATGGGGATAGAGTGGAGAATGGAATTGACTAGATTGCTCTACAGAGAGCTGGCATAGATTTAATGGGCCAAATGGTCTCCTTCTCTGGTGTAATAATATCTCGTTGACTCTAAGGCCTGGGCTTTTGCTCCTGGGTTGGCACCACAGAGTTGGGAGATTTCCCTCCTCCGCAAACCCAGCCCATGAGAAAGTTTCCCGGAAGGTCAGGCATTTGTTCCAGGGCGGCGGGTTCCCATGGAGTCAGGCTGGGCGACCCCAGAACAAGTGTGGAGGATACCGGGTGCGGCAGCAGGCTGGGTGGGAGGTCTGCCTCGGTGCACTGGCACTGTATTGAAGTTCAAAGAGAAACAGGAAAATGTAAAACAGCCCTTTAGCCCTCACTTCCCACACTCCTTTACACCCTACCCCTCTCTAAGCCCAATCCATGCCAACACACACTACCTCATGCTCTCCACCTACCCTATGGATTCTCATGCTCGCCATGCCAACCTATCCCCCACCCTCCCCTCAAGGCTGTTTATAGCCCCTTTGCCAACTTAGTGCCAAACCATGAAACTCCCATCCACCATCCTTTGCCCTTACACCTACACTGCCAACTCACCCAGTATCCACCATGGGCAGACCTCAGGACCAAAGATGAGATTAAATAAAGTTCCAAGAGCCTATTGCAGACTTCATTTTTTTAAAAAAAAGCTCTCATTTATAAAACTCAATTTATTATGTTTACATTCCTTCAACTACATTATTCCTTATAAGAATAAGCATTTCATTCAATTGCATAATCCCTTATAAAAACGAGCATTGGAATTCATAGTTCCACTTCAAAGAGTCCATAACCACTTGGAGCTGTCAATCAAACTGTGAAGTAGCAAGCATCTTACTGTGATAATGGACAGTTGGGAAAGGAGTCACGAAACACTGGTCCAGAAATGATAGTCATAAGGCTTAAATCAATAAATAGAGAGAAATAGCAAGCAATCAATTTTTCAAAACTCCAGACAGTTTTTTTTTCAAAGAGTTAAAGGGCAGGAGTTTTAAATTCCTTGACAGCTTGACAGCTCCTGTTGAAAGTTCAGCTTGACATTTTTGACAATTGTTTTTGGCAGGTCCAAAGAGTTTCACAGTTCCAATGTGTTTATGCACTTTTTATGCAGATCCATGTCTACTATTTGCAAACCCAAAACGCATCTGACCTCCCCCAAAGTTGTCCCAGAACTACATCCAAAGGGGTACTCTACCTCTCTAAAAGGGTAATCTGGCTATCCAAACCAATCCACAAAGTTCAGATCTGCTCCTACCAGATCTAATTGGGTTTCAGACACCGCCCACACCAAAATCACACGAGTGGAGGCAGCTGCCTCTGCGGAATGGACATGTGTGGAATGTGACCCCATCCCATTCCTGCCCCCGCAAAACTGGCGGGTGCTGTGTTACTGGGGGCGGGACTTCTGATTTTCGGGCTCATCCGCCATTTTCCCAACGGCAAGAGGCCCTCCATCAATGCAAAAAAAACCAGGCCTAAGTGTTAAAGGCTGAGAAGGTTGAGGGATAGAGTTCCAAAATGTAGGCCATGAAGGGCATTACCACCATTCATGAGCTGAAGGGAGGATGAAATCACAAAAGGCTAGAGGCAGAGGGATGGAGCACTCAGGGCAGGCTAGACCGATGGAAGGTAATACGTAGATTGGGAGGAGCAAAATCATAGATGGGTTTGTAAAGAGGATTTTAAATGTAATGCCTTGGGGGCCTGTGTAGATCGGGGAGGATGAGGGTCAAGTGCGGCTCAGTGCGGAACAGGGTGAAGGCAGAAAACATGGAGCTTTTAAAGACCCAAGAAGGATAGTTTGTTAGGAATTGGTGTAGCAGAGGGCCTGAAGTAAGGGAAAAGGGGAGCAGCATTGTGGAAGTCAAGGTAAGCAGATTAGGCAATGTTCGAATCCAAACTCAGAAGGCCGTGATTATGATTCAGGTGGAGCTAATAGGAGGGATCGAGGTTATTGTAAAAGCTGAAAACAATGGGTCTCACCTTCTCCATATTGTGCTGCCAGAGATTGTGACTGTTTTAAGAGCTGGGATGTTGGACGGGCTGTCTGACAGCACAGGGGGTGTTCCAGAGATTGTCATTTGTTCCTTTGGCTGCAGCTATTTTGTGCGAATAATGACTGTTGGGCTTGAGGGGTTTGAACAGGGAGGTTGAAGACAGATGGGTAGGGAGCTGGGAGGTAAGGTCATATTTGACGCCTTTAAAGGGAATTGAGAGAAGTAAAGCCACAACCTTCAGACTCCATTAAATTGCTGCGAGAGCAGAGAAGCTTAAAGGGAGACTAAAAAGAGGTGTTCAAAATTATGAGGAGCTCTGACAGAGTAAGTAAGGGGAAACTGTTTCCACTGTGTTCAATTGGCCGGAGTTCGATGGTGTGGATCTGTTGACTGCTCACTGTGCTGCGTGCTGTGGGTCAAGCCTGTGGGTGTGGTGGGCAAAACCAGAATCAAGCCGTAAGCTTAAGAAAGCAGACGTCTTAAAGGCCGTGAAATAAAGCAGACACACAATCCGGTGAGTCAGCTCTGCACGTATCTCTGAGGCACAAAACGCAATCATTTCCACTGGCACAAGGGTCGGTAGCCAAAGGACAGATTTAAGATAATTGGCAAAAGGAACAGCGGGGAAAGTGAGGACGTTGTTTACGCAGTGAATTATTATGGTCTGTAATTCACTGCTTGAAAGGGCATGTTACAGATAGGTTTTACTGTTACCTTGCTCCGATCTGTTACCATGTCTTGTAGTCGTACCTTGATGAGGCTTTACTTATTCTATGGTTGATTTAAGATGTTCGGTATATAATTTTTCTTGAAACTATTTATTAAAAACTATTCACAAGCACCTCAGGGTAAGCATTTGGTTTCCAGGGCACAGACTCTTTTGTGTCCTGCTCTCTTGAAGCCTCTTGGTCATCTGACTCTTGATGTCATGCTTACATCATCATTGACATCATGGCCTCATTAACATAACCACCAACCCATTACCCTACAGGTATAATGGAAGCGGATTCAATGGTAACTTTCCAAAGGAGCTGGATAAATACTTGAAAAGAGAAAATTGCAGAACCATGGAAAGAGCAGGGAGGTGGAACTGGTTGGGTAGCTCAAAGAGCTGGCACAGGCACAATGGGCTGAACGATCTCCTCTGCTGTATCATTCTACCCTGGCATTTCTATCCCTCTGCGGACATTCGGTGAAACAGGAACAGGTCCAGTGATGAAGCATCCTTGATGGTGATTAATCTTTTTGTGTGCATTGCCTTTGACTCCAACACGAGGGTAAATCAACTCTGGAATCGTGTCTCAGCATGACCCCAGGACAAGAGGCAGGAAACATCTGCAGTGAAACTATCCTCTTGACATTCAGAATAGCTTAAAATAAAAATATATCGAAGGCAAAAATTCCACTTTGACAAGTTCCGGCAGTGACTGATTTTCAGGAGTTCATTCCATAGAATGTGCTTAGTTTCTAACGGGCATCAGATGGCTGTTCCATTTTAAGAATTTGTTCAAAATAATTTCTCCACAGGAAGGATTTGGTGAAAGATTTAATGTTAAGATTTTAAAGCAAAGTTCAATTGCCTCATTAGGTAGGGGTGGTGAGTGACCCGGTGCAGGGTGGGGGGGGGGTGGTATGCGGCATGGTGAGGGGTCCCCAGGGAGAGGTAGGTGCTAGGGTTGTGGGAGATGGTGAGGAATCTGGTGGGGGGGGGCGGTGGGGGTGCAGGGTGTGGATTGTGGGGCTGGTGTGGGGCTCGTCAGGGGTCTGTGGGCTTTGAGGGGTCCCAGGGCAGTGTGAGAGGTGTTGCGGGGTCTGGGGGAAAGGGCGTGGGAGCTAGTGAGGGGTCCTAGTGGATGTGGGTGGTGATGGGTGGGTTTTGGTGAGCGGGGGGTGGTAGTGAGGTGTCTGGGTGGTGGGGAGAAGCCTGGGGTGGTTATGGAGGGGCAGTGAGGGGCCTGGATGGGTGGGATTGTGGTGAGAGGTCCAGGTGAAGGTGTGAAGTGCAGTGAGGGGATCTGAGTGAGAGGGAGATACTGCTCCCCTTCCACATATGGCGGAGTGTCTCCAACTCACATCACAGCGCAAAGACTCTGATCCGGAGAGATTTCTGACAGAGATGTCTACCGTAGGTGGTCAGGACTTCAAGCCCCCAGCAGAGCTGGAAATGACTGCTTTCCATATAGTGCAAACTCCTCACCTACATATCAGCTCGACGGTGGAGTTTAAAAGCTCAGAGGGGAAAATCCTGACCGATGGTGTTTGCTTGAGACAGTTTGACTGTCCACAAACTCCCACATGTTACTGTCCAGACGCACAGTCTGCTCTGCCATATCTTAGTGCAGGTCATTTCTGTGATTTATTTCTATTTTGTTACAAGATCTAATTTACTCTTTTCCCACACACACACACACACACACACACACACACACACACACATTAATTTTTTTTTATTCATTCATGGGATGTGGGTGACACTGGCTAGGCCAGCGTTTATTACCCATCCCTAGTTACCCTTGTTCAGAGGGCCAGTTAAGAGTCAGCCGCATTGCTGTGGGTCTGGAGTCACATGTAGGCCAGACCAGGTAAGTTTGGCAGATTTCCTTCCCTAAAGGACATTAGTGAACCAGATGGGTTTTTACAACAACTGACAATGGTTTCTTGGTCATCATTAGAGTTTTAATTCCAGATTTTTACTGAATTCAAGTTCCACCATCTGCCGTGATGGGATTCAAACCCAGGTTCCCAGCTGGGCTCTCTGGATTACTAGTCCAGTGATAATACCACCAGGCCATCACCTCCCCAATTTGCACTAAAGACTAAAACACTGGGGAAAAAAATGTAAATTTTTTGAACATATATTATGGTCTCAAGCTCTCACTAACTACTACAAAGTATTGGAGGCACCAAATTCCCACTCTCACCAAATTCCCAACATTTACACCTGCTGTACACCTCTTTTCCGTCCTGACCACTCTGTGAAATGGCAGGTGCTGTTAAAGGATAAATTACTGATTTTTTTCAACAGTTGATTCGTTTTGCAGCATTGTTTAATAGACACGATTCATTGGGGCAGAATGAGAGGGCAGATCCTTTTCCCTCCCTTCCCATGAATCATGTACGTTTTAACAGTTGAACAGAGGTGTATCTCTTTAACAAGAAGGGCAGTAGTGCAAGTGAGATTAAACATCGGCAAGAATATCTTGCAGGCAGGCCCAACAGGCTCACAATTTAATTAGCTGATATTATGTGATGTTACAGAGGTAGACGTTGGTGCTGTTAGCAATGGTGGGGATCAAGTGTGACACCAAGTTTGCAAGCAATTTGGTTTCATTTCAGACAATTACCATGGGTGGAGTCAGCAGCTATGGAACAGAGTTTGGAGAGTGCATATCCATCCATACCTCACTATCGCCTCTCTCAGCCGCTCCGTTGCTGCTAAATTATCAGGCTGCTTATCTGACATCCAATACCGGATGAGCAGGAATTTCCTCCAATGAAATACTGAAAAGGTTGATGCTGTTACCTTCAGCCTTCGCTCCCAAATCCATTCCCAGGCTGCCCACTCCATCCCTCTCCCTGACAACAATCTCAAACTAAACCAGTCCACCACCTGGATAAAAACAAAAAAACTGCGGATGCTGGAAATCCAAAACAAAAACAGAATTACCTGGAAAAACTCAGCAGGTCTGGCAGCTTCGGCGGAGAAGAAAAGAGTTGACGTTTCGAGTCCTCATGACCCTTCGACAGAACTTGGGTTCGAGTCCAAGAAAGAGTTGAAATATAAGCTGGTTTAAGGTGTGTGTGTGGGGGGCGGAGAGATAGAGAGACAAAGAGGTGGGGGGGGGGGGGTGTGGTTGTAGGGACAAACAAGCAGTGATAGAAGCAGATCATCAAAAGATGTCAACGACAATAGTACAATAGAACACATAGGTGTTAAAATTAAAGTTGGTGATATTATCTAAACGAATGTGCTAATTAGGAATGGATGGTAGGGCACTGAAGGTATAGCTCTAGTCGGGTTTTTTTTTTATATAATGGAAATAGGTGGGAAAAGGAAAATCTTTATAATTTATTGGAAAAAAAAGGGAAGGGGGAAACAGAAAGGGGGTGGGGATGGGGGAGGGAGCTTACGACCTAAAGTTGTTGAATTCAATATTCAGTCCGGAAGGCTGTAAAGTCCCTAGTCGGAAGATGAGGTGTTGTTCCTCCAGTTTGCGTTGGGCTTCACTGGAACAATGCAGCAAGCCAAGGACAGACATGTGGGCAAGAGAGCAGGGTGGAGTGTTGAAATGGCAAGCGACAGGGAGGTTTGGGTCATTCTTGCGGACAGACCGCAGGTGTTCTGCAAAGCAGTCGCCCAGTTTACGTTTGGTCTCTCCAATGTAGAGGAGACCACATTGGGAGCAACGAATGCAGTAGGCTAAGTTGGGGGAAATGCAAGTGAAATGCTGCTTCACTTGAAAGGAGTGTTTGGGTCCTTGGACGGTGAGGAGAGAGGAAGTGAAGGAGCAGGTGTTGCATCTTTTGCGTGGGCATGGGGTTGTGCCATAGGAGGGGGTTGAGGAGTAGGGGGTGATGGAGGAGTGGACCAGGGTGTCCCGGAGGGAGCGATCCCTACGGAATGCCGATAAGGGGGGTGAAGGGAAGATGTGTTTGGTAGTGGCATCATGCTGGAGTTGGCGGAAATGGCGGAGGATGATCCTTTGAATGCGGAGGCTGGTGGGGTGATAAGTCAGGACAAGGGGGACCCTATCATGTTTCTGGGAGGGAGGAGAAGGAGTGAGGGCGGATGCGCGGGAGATGGGCCGGCCACGGTTGAGGGCCCTATCAACGACCGTGGGTGGAAAACCTCGGTTAAGGAAGAAGGAGGACATGTCAGAGGAACTGTTTTTGAATGTAGCATCATCGGAACAGATGCGACGGAGGCGAAGGAACTGAGAGAATGGGATGGAGTCCTTACAGGAAGTGGGGTGTGAGGAGCTGTAGTCGAGATAGCTGTGGGAGTCGGTGGGTTTGTAATGGATATTGGTGGACAGTCTATCACCAGAGATTGAGACAGAGAGGTCAAGGAAGGGAAGGGAAGTGTCAGAGATGGACCACGTGAAAATGATGGAGGGGTGGAGATTGGAAGCAAAATTAATAAATTTTTCCAAGTCCTGACGAGAGCATGAAGCGGCACCGAAGTAATCATCGACGTACCGGAGAAAGAGTTGTGGAAGGGGGCCGGAGTAGGACTGCAACAAGGAATGTTCCACATACCCCATAAAGAGACAGGCATAGCTGGGGCCCATGCGGGTACCCATAGCCACACCTTTTATTTGGAGGAAGTGAGAGGAGTTGAAGGAGAAATTGTTCAGTGTGAGAACAAGTTCAGCCAGACGGAGGAGAGTAGTGGTGGATGGGGATTGTTCGGGCCTCTGTTCGAGGAAGAAGCTAAGGGTCCTCAGACCATCCTGGTGGGGGATGGAGGTGTAGAGGGATTGGACGTCCATGGTGAAGAGGAAGCGGTTGGGGCCAGGGAACTGGAAATTGTATTTGACCCTAAAGGTGAGCTTCCAGCCTTATATCCACTCTGTCACTAAGATTACCTGTTTCATCCCCTTTAACGTCACCCAGCTCTGTTCCTCCCCATGCTCATTGCTGCCGGAACCCTCAGTCAATTCTTTGTTACCTCTGGACTTGGCTTTTGCAACGTGCTCCTGGTTGCCCTCCAACATTCTACTCCCTAGAAATTTGAGGTCATCCAAGACTCTGCTGCCTTTATCCTAACTTACAGCAAGCCCTGTTCCCCATCGCCCCTGTGCTCGCTGACTAAATCGGCTCTCAGTTAAGCAATGCGATGGTTTTAAAATTCTCATCTTTGTTTTCAAATCCTCTGTGGTCCCATTCCATCCTTATCTCTGTAACCTGCTCCAGCAACCACCACCCTCTGACATATCTGCACTCCTCTAATTCTGGCCTCTTGAGCATCCCTGGTCATAATTGGTCCACCAAAGGTGGTCACGCCTTCAGTTGTCTAGACCCCAAGCTCTGGAATTCCCTCCCTAAACCTCTCATTCCTCCTCGAAGACATTCCTTAAAACCTAACTCTATGACCAAGCTTTGATCATCTGGTCTAATATCAGCTTCTGTGGCTTGGTGTCAAAGTTTGCTTTATAACTCTCCTGCAAAGTACCTTGGAAGGTTTGATAACATTCAAGGTGCTGTATAAATATAAGTTGCTGTTGCAGGATGATCTTTCAGATAAATGTGATCTAGAGAGGGCAGAGGGCAGTGTCTATAGAGAGCAGCGCTCTGGGACAAAGGTCATTGACGTGGGATGGGATTTCTTTTGATCCTCTTTGTTCACTGGAGGCAACAAATTGTAAAGACCCATCAGTCGGTTAAATGGGCGGTGTAGAATTTTAATTTATTTATTTATTCTTTCATGGGATGTGGGCATCACTGGCCAAGCCAACACTTGGTGCTCATCCCTAATTGCCCTTGTGGTTTGTTAGGTCAGAAGGAAGTTAAAGCTCCAGACCAGACAAGGACAACAGATTTCTTTCCCGGAAAGGACATTAGTGAACCAGCACACACAGGTTTTTATGACAATTGACATGGTCACCGTTACTGAGACTAGCTTTTAATTTCAGATTTATCAATTGGATTTAAATTCCCCCAGCTCCCATGGTGGGATTTGAACCCATGTCCCCAGGGCGTTACGATAAAAGCAAAACACTGCAGATGCCGGAAAGCTGAAATAAAACAGAAAATGCTGGGAAAACTCTAGCAAGTCTAGCGGCATCTGTGGAGAGAGAAACAGAGTTAACGTTTCAGTGCTCTGAAGAGGAGTCATACAGAACAGAAACGTTAACTCTGTTTCTCTCTCCACAGATGCAGCCAGATCTGCTGAGTTTTTCTAGCTTTTCTGTTTTTATTCCCCACAGCATTAGCCTGGTGTAGTAATTGAAGGTATAGCCTTTCCTACCGCTTATCGGAGGGAGGGGGGGGGGGTCACATGATTGTCCTTGGAGGCTCTGACCAATGAGCCCTAAGCGCAGGTAATCTGGGGGCGGGGCTTCTTATCGAGGATCTAATTCAAGCATGTAGCTTCTGAAAAGCTCTCTGTAACAAAGTTATTCGTTTCAAGTTGAAACCTGTCCGGTAGGTCAAGTCATTATACCTGGGTCTCTGGATTACAAGTCCGGCGACATTCCACTATGCCAAAGCCTCCCCTACCCCTTACCTGCAATAGGGGTAGAGTGGACACCAGGCACAGAAGCAAGCCTGATGGACCAAATGGCCTTTTGGGCAAATGCATGGCAGGTACAGTTTAATGTGGATAAATGTGAGGTTATCCATTTTGGTAGCAAAAACAGATTATTATCTGAATGGCTACAAATTGAGAGACGGGAATGTGCAACGAGACCTGGGTGTCCTGGTACACCAGTCGCTGAAGGTAAGTATGCAGGTGCAACAGGCAGCAAAGAAGGGAAATGGTATGTTGGCCTTCATAGCCAGAGGATTCGAGTACAGGAACAGGGATGTCTTGCTGCAATTATACAGGGTCTTGGTGAGACCACACCTGGAATATTGTGTGCAGTTTTGGTCTCCTTATCTGAGGAAGGATGTACTTGTCATAGAGGGAGTACAGCAAAGGTTTACCAGACTGATTCCTGGGATGGCGGGACTGACATATGAGGAGAGATTGAGTCGATTAGGACTATATTCGCTAGGGTTCAGAAGAATGGGGGAGGAATCTCATAGAAGCCTATAAAATTCTAACAGGACTAGACAGGGTAGATGCAGGAAGGATGTTCCTGATGGTGGGGGAGTCCAGAACCAGGGGTCACAGTCTGAGGATATGGGGTAGACCATTTAGGACTGAGATGAGGAGAAATTTCTTCACCCAGAGAGAGGTGAGCCTGTGGAATTCGTTACCACAGAAAGTAGTTGAGACCAAAACATTGTATGTTTTCAAGAGGGAGTTAGATATAGCTCTTGGGGCGAAAGGGATCGAAGGGTATGGGGAGAAAGTGGGAGCAGGATATTGAGTTGGATGATCAGCCATAATCATAATGAATGGCGGAGCAGGCTCGAAGGGCCGAATGGCCTACTCCTGCTCCTATGTTTCTATTGCTTCTCATACATGCTATTTTGTGCACTTCGAACGAGTGCTGGGATTCAGGAGAGGTGAGGTAAGGGGTGAAATCAGGGGGACAATTTGAAGGCCGGGTGGTGGCTATAAATTTCAAAAGAAATGGATGGAAAGCTGCATCGACTGTGTTTTCACTGCTGGAGAGCAAAGTGAATACACTGCCAGTTAACCCAGTGCTCAGATAGGCCACATTCGGGCATATATGCCATCTGGGCCCTTTGTGCCAGGCCTGAAGGTTTCACTAATTAATATATAAATATATATATATATAGAAAGGAATAAAATTAGTTTAAAAATCTACTCATTTGCTTAAAAAAGTAGCTCACATTTGTTTCCCCTTGATGCTGGAACCAATGTAAATTGTAAATGTTTTCCTTGTACAAAAAAGACGATTAATAACCACAGGAGGTTTTACAAAATATATTTCCTGTGGTACTGATGTTATGGTTGATAATTGTATGTTTCCTGACCTACAGTGCTTTGCTGTTGAGAGAAGATAAGAGATTTACAGTATTAGATGAACCCCTTGGGCCTTATTAGTGTCTTTCACATGCAGGATGTCACTGCCAAGAACCACTGAACCAGTACAAGCCGTGACATCATTCACTCAATAACTTAGAAGCAGTAGCCTTCAAATTCTTAATTTCATTTATCCTCCTTTTTTCTTGGCCGACTTTGTCTGGGGCGGAACATCTTTTTAAATCTTTAAGAGCTCAGGCAATTAACTATTTCAACAGTGTTCTTACTTTATTATTAACGCCAATGCCCCAATCTCTGTTGGGAGATTCTGCCAATCTCAATTCTTCCTAATAGCCATGTTTAATCCTTCTGTCTTCTCTCGATAGTCATTACTAAGAAAGTTATTGTTACAAATTGAAAGACCATGTGCCAATTATGACTTGAGAGGTTTAGCTCAGCTGTGATTTAGAAAGCCTCTGTCCAAATGCCTTCTCCGTGAAAAACAAGCTTAATGCGCCTCACTTACCCAGGGCCAATTTTTCTCACCCGCTCCTCCTCTCCTGTAGGCCCTGACTTGGTTGCCAGGGTAGCACTCTGGAACCTCATCCATCGGCCCATTCTTCATGCATCGGTCTAGACCATGTGCGTTGACAGAACAAAGAGGGGGAGTGGGGAGGATGGGGGGTGGGGGGGGGGGGGATGGCAAAAAGATTAAAATGGAAAGATGAGGAACGAATGCCAAAGTATGGAAGTGGGGGTTAGCTGGGGGGGTGGGGGGGGACTTACAGCATGATCAGAAGGATGGGCTCGGAAAAGGTTCTTACAGGGAGGTGAACAGAAGGAAATTCAGAGATGACTGGAAGGAGGGGTTGATAACAAGCAGGGCTGCTCTAGCTAAAGGTTCTGTCACTAATAACGGGCAAAGGGAGGCCAGGGAATGCTGGGTGATGCACAAAACACCAGAGACCTGCTTGCATGTGCGAGTGACAGACACCTTCCAGTACTTAAAGAGTTTAAAAATATGTTTTTTATTACAACCTTTCTAAATGAAAGCCAATAAAAGGACACGTTGTGTTCAAACAATACGTGAGCTAATTGAGTAATAAAGTGCAATCATTCATTATAAGCCATAATAATAAGGTACAGACTTTATAGGTTTGACTGTGCCCACACGCCAGCACAGAGGAGACCATGTCGCATTGTTAAAATATAAGACAGTAGTTTTGCGAAGCAGTTCATTCTGTGCTGGTGGGACCCTGCATCATAACAGGGCAAATCGAGGCTGCGCTGTTAAAAAAAAAATTGCCTTGCAACTGTCATTTGAGGCAATTGTAATGTGAATAATGCCCAACAACTTGCTTCTCTGTGATACAGATGGTGAGTCTTTAATTACACACTAATCCCGCGTTCCCACGAGCAGATACTAAAGTGGCCATTTGGAGTCGTATGCCTTAAGGGAACTGACAGATAGAAGACACATGAGGTGGCAAATTCCCATTGTTTTCCTCAGGAACAAATGACAGATTTGGACCAGAAAAGAACTCACATTCCTTCCAGCCAGCTGTAGATTTTTGGATGGGGGTGGGGCGGGGTTGGGGGAGGGGTGGTTGTTTAAAACAGACTTACTTTTGATAAATAGAGATTATAGCGGAGAACAGTGAGGAGCCACGTCGCTGTTCAGTTAATCTGCGAGAAAGTTGAGGTGAATATCATAAACAGCTGCCTTAGAAAGAAACCCAACCGATCATGCTGCAAAGGAACAGAGCGCTCACGGTGCGCATCATTATGGATGAGAATCGATGGGCCGAATGGCCTCCTTCTGTGCTGCAATGATTCTATAATTCGCAAATCATCCAGCAGGTCCAGGGAATAAAAAGATACATCACGGCCGGAATTTTACAGCAGCAGGATTTGACTTTCCGGCCGAGGTCAGTGGAGTTTAGAATGGCTCTCCGCATTGTACAGCCCCATCCCCACCGCGATGGGGGCTGTAAAACTCTGGCCAATCTGTCGTGAACCTCCAGAACATGCTGGACGATTTAAGCTACTCCAGCGTTCTCCTCAGAAGGTAAAAGATTGGCACTTATACAACGCTCTCCATGATAGCCGGATGGTTCAAAGCACTTTACAGTCAATGAAGAAGCCCTTTGAAGAGTGGTCACTTGTTGTAATGTAGGGAATGCAGCAGGCCAATTTGCACAAAGCAAGCTCCCACAAACAGCAATGTGATAATGATCAAGCAACCTGTCTTTCTGATGTTGGTTGAGGAGTAAATATTGGCCAGAGACAATCAACCTGCACCTCTTCAAAATAGTATCATGAGAACTTTTACATCCGTCTGAGGGGGAAAACAGAGCTCACTTAACATCTGGACTGAAAGACAACACCTCCAAACATGCAGCACATTCATACCGCACTGGAGTGTCATCCTTGATTTTTGCGGCCAAGTCCCCGAGCTCGACTCAGAGGCAAGGGGGGTAAACTCACTGAGCCACAGCACCGTGGTCGACACATGATTCACGCAAAAATAATGGGGAGGCTGAGGGTGAGTTGCCATTTAAGAACTTGCTGCATTTGCACATTGCTCAGCCATTAAACTTGCCACAGAAAGTTAAGTCTGGTAATTAACAGCGTAAGTACCGTCTTAACGATGCGCTCATGGCTAATGGAGTGCCAGTCAACTTCCTTGGAGTCTCATTCCTGCAAGTGGTCAATTGCTGTTGGAGAATTTAAAAATGTTGTATTTTAAAATTTCGTTTATTTCCCTTACTTTTATTTCCTGCCACTAACCCCCATCTTTCTTTCCCTCTGTTAAAGAATCAGAAGCGACATGAGGAAAAACTATTTTATGCAGCACAACGGTCAGGATTTGGAATGCTCTGCCTGAGTGTGGTAGAGGCAGATTCAATTGTGGATTTCAAGAGGGAACTGGGTAATCATCTGAAGAGAAAAGACATCTGCAGTTGATTTTTAAGTTCCAGTTAAAAATTATTTGTGAATTTCTGTGGAAACCTAAGGGTGGAGTGGTCCCAGAATGGCTCTGTGGGCAAGGAAATGGGCACTTTACCCACCGGCTGCAATGGTGGCTTTTTGTGCCGCATCATCCCATTCCCGGTGTTCACGGGAAACACACCGGATCGCTGGCGGGTGGGCTCGGATTTGCCCCCCACGCCGTGACCTCAGTGCTTCCTCGTTCTGGGCACCATATTTAAAGTGCACCAGAGCGCAGCCTACTTCATGTCCTCAGATCAGGACTGCTCCAGACCCTGAAAGCAAAGAAGATGGCAGCCCCCAAAATTTCGTGACGCCTCTCAGGGGTGCCTGCTGGATGCAATGCAAGGCCATCGCAATGTCCTCTAACCAACCGCTCTGGCCGGAGGAGGCCCATCAGTGTTGCCCACTCCGGCTTGGGAGGCAGCGGTGGTCACCGCCAACGCCACACAGAAGATGTTGGCCATCCAGGAGGAGGATGAATGGTCTCATCTGTGCCACCAGGGTTAGGCAACCATCTCATCACTCTCAACTCACACACTCACAAGCCCATCGCACATTCACTGGCATCTCACTCACTGCCAGCTCAAGGGACATCACCACTCACTCTCTCACACACAAACCCTCACATCTCCATCTGGCCTCATCTCCTCTGGAGACTGCCTCCTCAGCCCTCACCATCTTGAGGCCACTTACAGAGATCAACATGTTCCCCCAAACACACCCTGGGATACCCCCCCTTCCCAGTACAACCCTCGCTGGACGGGTGGATTCATGGAGCAGTGGAGCAGACAATCGCTAACCGGTTTCATGATGGCGTAAATCTGGTTTTTGGCCTTCTCGCCGTATAGTCCGTTCACGACCATCATGATGCCCAACGCCAATGGGGGGCTGGAAATTCTAGCCAATGTCTTTCCAATTTCCTGCTTCTCTTGCTATAAGTGCCATTCATTGATTTAACTTATCAGTCCCCACCTGGCCTCCCCTAACCCACATTATAATGTTCTCTCACCCTCCCCCCTCCCCAACCCCCTGCGGCATTTGCCCCATCTGCCTGAGCTTTTTACCTCCCCCCCCTTTCCTTCAAGGTTGGATTCTTGGCGATTAGAGCTGCCCATTGAAAAGATGGCTCCTAACTCTAATAAAGAACCATAGGGTAGAGGCCGAGGAGAAGTACAACACCAGCCATATCGAGCAAACTAGGGCTGGGAATTTCCGTGCCTGCCAGTGTCGGGCGTGTTCAGTGGTGTGAGCGGACAATATGGCGTGATCGCTTTCATGACGGCGTGAAACCAGTTCCTGATCGTCCGCTCAGCTCGCCGATGGTGGGCCATGTTCTCCAACATTAGATTCTATGAGCCTCATTGTAATATATTAGCATGTCATTATTAGGCCAGCCCACTGGAATAGTGAAACAAAAACAGAATTACCTGGAAAAACTCAGCAGGTCTGGCAGCATCGGCGGAGAAGAAAAGAGTTGACGTTTCGAGTCCTCATGACCCTTCGACAGAACTTGAGTTCGAGTCCAGGAAAGAGCTGAAATATAAGCTGGTTTAAGGTGTGTGTGTGGGGGGCAGAGAGATAGAGAGACAGAGAGGTGGAGGGGGTTGGTGTGGTTGTAGGGACAAACAAGCAGTGATAGAAGCAGATCATCAAAAGATGTCAACGACAATAGTACAATAGAACACATAGGTGTTAAAGTTAAAGTTGGTGATATTATCTAAACGAATGTGCTAATTAAGAATGGATGGTAGGGCACTCAAGGTATAGCTCTAGTGGGTTTTTTTTTTATATAATGGAAATAGGTGGGAAAAGGAAAATCTTTATAATTTATTGGGAAAAAAAAAGAAGGGGGAAACAGAAAGGGGGTGGGGATGGGGGAGGGAGCTCACGACCTAAAGTTGTTGAATTCAATATTCAGTCCGGAAGGCTGTAAAGTCCCTAGTCGGAAGATGAGGTGTTGTTCCTCCAGTTTGCGTTGGGCTTCACTGGAACAATGCAGCAAGCCAAGGACAGACATGTGGGCAAGAGAGCAGGGTGGAGTGTTAAAATGGCAAGCGACAGGGAGGTTTGGGTCATTCTTGCGGACAGACCGCAGGTGTTCTGCAAAGCGGTCGCCCAGTTTACGTTTGGTCTCTCCAATGTAGAGGAGACCACATTGGGAGCAACGAATGCAGTAGACTAAGTTGGGGGAAATGCAAGTGAAATGCTGCTTCACTTGAAAGGAGTGTTTGGGTCCTTGGACGGTGAGGAGAGAGGAAGTCTTGCCCACATGTCTGTCCTTGGCTTGCTGCATTGTTCCAGTGAAGCCCAACGCAAACTGGAGGAACAACACCTCATCTTCCGACTAGGGACTTTACAGCCTTCCGGACTGAGTATTGAATTCAACAACTTTAGGTCGTGAGCTCCCTCCCCCATCCCCACCCCCTTTCTGTTTCCCCCTTCTTTTTTTTTTCCCAATAAATTATAAAGATTTTCCTTTTCCCACCTATTTCCATTATATTAAAAAAAACCCACTAGAGCTATACCTTGAGTGCCCTACCATCCATTCTTAATTAGCACATTCGTTTAGATAATATCACCAACTTTAACTTTAACACCTATGTGTTCTATTGTACTATTGTCGTTGACATCTTTTGATGATCTGCTTCTATCACTGCTTGTTTGTCCCTACAACCACACCAACCCCCTCCACCTCTCTGTCTCTCTATCTCTCCGCCCCCCACACACACACCTTAAACCAGCTTATATTTCAGCTCTTTCCTGGACTCGAACTCAAGTTCTGTCGAAGGGTCATGAGGACTCGAAATGTCAACTCTTTTCTTCTCCGCCGATGCTGCCAGACCTGCTGAGTTTTTCCAGGTAATTCTGTTTTTGTTTTGGATTTCCAGCATCCACAGTTTTTTTGTTTTTATCACTGGAATAGTGACCCCACCCACCACCCCCCCACCCCCACCCCCACCGTCCAGCCTCCCGCTAGATCGCCCATCCATGTTTCACAACCACCACCTAAGCCACATGCACCAGGCGGGCTGCACTTTGCTTGGGACTTCATGGTTTGTTTGCCTACCTTGCTTTGGGCAGCACCCGCAGTCATCAGCACCAGGCTTCACAGGCAGCACCACATCACTTTTAGGGAGACTCACGGCAGGTCTCTACCTACCAGAGCAGAGGCTGCAGGTATAGGGCTTACTTGGCGATGAGAGAGAAGGGAAGAGGCTGCAGGACGAGGGCTATACTGGGGAAGGAGGGTATCCCAGGCTGTGTGTGGAGGGCACATGTTGATCTGTGCAAATGGCTTCAAGATGGTGAGGGCCTCCCAAGCTGGAGTGGTAAAGTAGCTGCCCCTCCTGCAGCCAGAGCGGGGGGGGAGCGGGGGTAGAGGCTATCACAGTTGGGGCCTCCACGGGATCCAAAAGTTGCTCGAGGGCTGCAGTCCTCTTGCCTTCTGGGGCCATGTCAACCTTATGCAGTCCTGGGCTGGAAGCACTGAGCGTGACTGTACTTTAAATGTGGTGCCCAGCGTGATGAAGCGGTGAGGTAACAGCGTGGCAGGTGAATGGGAGCCCGCCCACCCTGGAAACGGGAATGGGTAAATAATGTGGCAGGTTTGAGATGATACGGTGTGAAAACCCGCCATTGTGGCTGGCCAGTAAAACATCGTTTTACCCTCCCGCTACTGCACTTAGTGCAAATCTGGGACGATCCCAGCCCTGGGTGTCCTGAAGATGAGATTCAGGTACCTGGATCTTTCCAGTCAGGTCCTGAAATATGACATCTCCACGGGACATCGGCTCACCTCTGAGGAGGAGGAGGAAGGGAACTCAGAAGCTGCAGCGTCACATCATTCCCCAGCATCCTCCACCAGCACGGGTACTCTCACCCCGGCGAGTCCGCATTCGCCCGGGGATTCAGGACCCCATCCAGGGTGCCGGAGCCTCTCATCACGCCGGGGCCTTTGAGGACTCAGGCAGCCAGAGGACGGCCGTCAAGGTCATAAGGCAGCAAGGTCAGCCGCCTGCTTCCGCCTCACGAGGGGTGCTGGGCAATGATGTGGCACTGCACCCCCTGAGGTCCCCTCCTGCTCCTTGCCCCGGTGGCAAAAACCCTCTCTTTTTTATGGATGCCCTGCATGAGAAAACAGAAAGACCAAAGGGTTTTTCTCTTCAAAACGAGAGCCTCCAGAATCGGCTGATGTTCAGATCAATGCATGCACAGTGTTGGGTACAGGAATATCATCTCCTATGCTCCCTCCTGCCTCATCATGAGACTACTTACCGTCTTGTGCCCGTGCTCCTGCCTCACTATCCATGACGGAGCCTTCACCCCTGCTTCCAGAGCCTCCTCTTCCACCGGCATTAGAATAACAAACATTGGATCTCGGCCACTGGTCCGGACCCTTTCTGTGGATCATGGGCCCTCTTCTCCTGCAGGAACAAAAAAGAGGAATGTTAGTTGTCTGACAATGAGAGGGACAATGTCTAAGCAGGTGACAACTTAACTGTTCATTTCGAGGACACCTGAATGTGTCTGGTACTCAGCCACTCTGGAGTAAAAATAAAAGGGTCACTACTGATGGACTGGCGCCCATCAACCAAGCCCCTTTTACAGGACCCAGTTGCCACTGACTGCGTGGGCTCATCGTCTCCAACAACTCACACTTACCCATTTGTAAAGCCCTAAGGGACCTAGGGGGTGGGTACTCACCTTGGCCGACCGAATAAGGTCATTCAAACGTTTGCAGCTCTGCGAGCAGGTTCTCCAGATGACCCTGCGTTTGCTGACTTCCTCTATGACCTGCGTCCAGGTTTGCTTTGTTAGATGTGGAGACCTCCTCCTCCTGTCCCTGGGGAAGAGGATTTTTCGCCTTTTGTGAGTAGCCTGAAAGAGAACCTGCAGGAAACCGCCACTGAACCACTGGGCTACTCGGGACCTTCCTTCTGACATGCCGACAAGCATCTCTTTCCTCCAGCCTTCACAACGGCCACTTCCCTGGCCTTCTCCTAACAGCAGGCCTTGGCTGTTGGCCGTCCCTTCAAGGCCTACTGCACCTTTAGGGACATCCTGGCAGTCAAGGGCGTCTCCTGCTGCTTTCCAGGAGTGTTGGCAGGCCTTTCAAATCAGAGCCAGCACATCCGTTGCATCAGCTGATGCCTCAGGAGCCAGCTTTATGCCAGCCTCTAGCCTGGAGTCGTCACCTCGTTTCACCCCCATCCCCCCTCCCCCCCTCTATCTGCGAGCAGTTAATTGGCTGGCAGGAGATAGTGATGCAATCAGGGATTGGGCATGCAAAGCACAAGCGACGCCCACTGCCTGGCTCTCTGAGTATAATCCCGGGATACATCTTTGTTCCCTCACTGTCGCTGGGGCAAAATCCTGCAGCTCCCTCCCTAACAGCAGTGTGGGTGTACCTACACCACATGTACTGCAGCGGTTCAAGAAAAATGCTCACCATCACCTTCTTAAGGATAACTGGGGGAGGTCAACGAATGCCAGCTTTGCCAGTGGCACCCACCTCCCAAGGATGAATTGAGAAAAGCAAGATGGCAGTGAAGGATATTGATGTTAATATGTCTTCACATTCCCTACTATTTTGTGAATAGTGTTCCATTACTAAGTGACTGTTCCCTTGTTTCCTGTTGTATGTCCACCTTCACTGACAAAAGGTGTGCAAGGATCCTGCTGTATGGAGAATTAAATATGGATAAATATATCTAAATATTCTACTGTCCTGTGGTACATATTGTCTTAGTGGGGTCTCCATTAACTCTTGGAGCTGCGGTCTGACAAGTCCCCAGATCCTAATGGACTTCACCCTAAGGCCTTAAGTAGCTAGTGAGATAGTTGATGCATTGGTTTTAATTTTCCAAAATTCACTATATTCGGGCAAAGGTTCCATTAGACTGGAAAATAGCAAATGTAACTCTTTTATTCAAAGAGGGATTGAAACAGAAAGCAGGAAACTACAGGCCAGTTAGCTTAACATCTGTCAGAGGGAAAACGTTAGAAGCTATTATTAAAGATGTTACAGCAGGGCACTTAGAAAAATGCAAGGCAATCAGGCAGAGTCAGCATGGTTTTGTAAAAGGGAAATCATGTTTAACCAATTTATTGGAGTTCTTTGAAGAAGTAACATGAGCTGTGGATAAAGGGGAACCGGTGGATGTACTGTACTTAGATTTCCATAAGGCATTTGATAAGGTGCCACATCAAAGGCTATTGCAGAAGATAAAAGCTCATGGTGTAAGGGGTAACATATTGGCCTGGATAGAAGATTGGCTAGCTAACAGGAAACAGCGTAGGCATAAAAGGGTATTTTTCTAGTTGGCAAGATGTAACGAGGGATCAGCGCTGGGACCTCAACTGTTTACAATTTATATAAATGACTTGGATGAAGGGAGTGGAGGTATGGTTGCTAAATTTGCTAAATATAGGTAGGAAAGTAAGATGCAACAAGGACACAAGGAGGCTGCAAAAAGATACAGATAGGTTAAGTGAGTGGGTAAAGACCTGGCAAATGGAGTGTAATGTGGGCACATGTGCAATTGTCAATTTTGGCAGGAAGAATAAAAAAGCATATTATCTAAATGGTGAGAGATTGCAGAGCTAAGAGCAGAGGGATCTGGGTGTCCTTGCACATGAATCACAAAAGGCTAGTATGTAGGTACAGCGAGTAATTAGGAAAACTAACAGGATGTTCATTGTGAGGGGAATTGAATGCAGAAGTAGGGAGGTTATGCTTCAGTTGTACAGGGCATTGGTGGGATCACATCTGGGTTACTGTGTACAGTATTGGTCTCCTTATTTGAGGAAAGATGTAAATGTGTTGGAAGCAGTTCAGAGAAAGTTTACTAAACTAATAGCAGGCATGGGCGGGTTGTTTTACGAGGAAAGGCTGGACAGGCTGGGCTTGTATCCACTGGGGTTGAGGAGAATAAAAGGCAACTTAATTGAAACATATATGGTCCTGAGGGGCCTGGACAGGTTGGATGCGGAGGGGACATTCCCTCTTGTGGGGCAACCTATACTAGGGGTCACTGTTTAAAAATAAGGGGCCGCTCATTTAAGGCAGAGATGAGGAGAATTTTTTTTCCCCTCAGAGGGTTGTGAGTGTTTGGAACACAAAAGGAGGCAGAAGCCGAGTCTGAATATTTTTAAGGCAGAGCTGGATAGATTCTTGATAAGCAAGGGGGCGAAAGGTCATTGGGGTGGGCAGGAATGTGGAGTTTAGGTTACAATCAGGTTAGTCATGATTTCATTGAAGGGCTGAGTGGCCTACTCCTGCTCCTAATTCGTACGTTCCTATAAAGATCAATATATTTACAAATTCCAGCGTGACATTTTCCTTTTGATGGCGAGCAGAGGTACAGACTGAAAAGATACGACTGTGCGTGTTAACGACATATCAGGGGGTTAACCAGTCAGGAATTAGCTGCTCGACCTTTGCAAATGAGCTAAGTGGTATTTCTGCATATGGAGATGGCGGCTTCACTGCAGTGAGGGCCATAGCAGGTGCATAAACTTCACTGCTCAAGAATCAGAGGCTGGGATGGGGAGAGAGAGAGGGAGGGGGAAGATCCACAGATCACACCCAGTGAGCTCTGTGACTCCTGGACAGAAGTGTTGCCTCAACTGTCGAAGCTGTGTCGATGATAATGAAAAAGAGCTGGAGGCAAACGCGGTCCAGTGTCTGAGTGGCTTTTAAAAGCGACCCACACGCCTAACTGGAAGGGG
The DNA here is from genome assembly GCF_017639515.1 of Carcharodon carcharias. NCBI lineage: Eukaryota > Metazoa > Chordata > Chondrichthyes > Lamniformes > Lamnidae > Carcharodon > Carcharodon carcharias. The sequence goes on from NC_054469.1 coordinate 19,773,177, forward strand.
TCAGTGCATGCCAGAGATTGCTGGCCCACTGTGCGGGCGATGGTAGAGAAGCCCACTTCCTTTGCAGGGGCAACGGACGGGGAACACAACACTCCTCCAACGAAGCTGGAGGACCTGCTAGAGTCGTCGATCTGAAAGAAATATTTTCTGCGCGCAATTTAATAACCATTGAGAAAACATTTATTAACTCGGCTGCTTAAGGGGCGATTCTTTGTTGCAACAAGCCAGCTGCCTTTTTTGCTTTATTATTAAGCGTGCGGTACAAGTAACAGTCGAAGTAGAGTTATGGCCACCCACAGAGTTACTAGTGCTTTGTCAGAACGATCCTGCTTATTTATGCTGGATATGAAGTTCCTCTGAGTCGCACAGCTACAAGGATTCATTAGCACTCACTATGGTGCTGTCATTGAATTTTTCTCGGATTCAGCGGGAATGTACGGAATGCCGAAACTACTCACTGCGATGGCATTGTCTTAAAGGCACAGTAAGCACTAAGTCACCATTGCATCAATTACTCAGCACAAGTTGGCTCACTTTCCATATTCAGGACATGGGCGACTCGGGGTTAAATGTGTACCCCACACACACACACACACGTTTGTGCCAGGCTGCTCCATAAGTGGAAAGTACAGATTAGCAGAAACATCCGAGCACAGGCACCTCCTTCTTCATTTTAATTTTGCTTTTAAAGATGCCAGAATCTTGCAGAGGGTGCAAGGGAGTTACTCAAATTTTACCATGGGTAACAAGGGAGAAGGCGGCGCATTGGTACTAGTAATCCAGAAGCCCAGGCTAGGAGCCTGATGACATAGGTTCAAATCCCACCTTGGTAGCTGGTGTTATTTAAATTCAGTTAATAAAATCTAGAATCAATAATGGTGACCATGACGACTATCATCAATTGTTGTAGAAAAGACCCATCTGGTTCACTAATGAAAGGAACTCTGCTGTCTTTACCTGGTCTGGCCTACATGTGACTCCAGACCCACAGCAATGTGGTTGACTCTTAACTGCCCCCTGGAATAGCTTTGTAAGCTACTCAGTTCAAGGGCAATTAGGTATGGGCAACAAATGCTGGCCCTGCCAGTGATGCCAAAATCCAAGGGAAGAATATGGAGAGGTGAGAGAAGCCAAGATCGATCTCCTTGGTGTGGTGAAAATTAACAACCATTTACCATATTACCCTTATTGAAGTTGAGGGGAGACTTGATACTCTTCATAATTATGACAGGGTTGATAGGGAGATTCAGGGAGAAGAATGGGATGAGGGATTATCCAAAAGGTTGGAGAGCTGGGGCTGTTCTCCTTGGAGCAAAGGGGATTGAGAGGAGATTTGACTGAGGTGTACAAGACAAGGCAGATTTAGATAAGGTAGTCAAAGGAAAGCTGTTTGCATTAGCTGATGGTACAAGGAGCAAGAGACGTGGGTTTAAGGTTTTGTCAAGAGATGCAAGGGGGAATAGGAGGAGGAAATTTCCTACACACCACCTATGAGGGTGGTGGAAGCAGAAACGATCAATGACTTCAGAAGAAAATTGAATGGCGTTTGAGGGAATTAAACTTGTAGGGCCACAGGGATAGAGCGGGGAACTGAACTGACTGGATTACGCTACAGAGAGCCAGCATGGATTCGATGGGCAGAATGGATGCCTTCTGTGCTCTCTGACGCTAAGACTCTAAAGCCTGAACGTTCACTCCCAAGTTGAGCACACAGAATCAGAGAACTTCTCATCTCTGCAAACTTGACTCTGGAGAAACTTCTCCGACTGGCCAGACATTCATACCGGGGATGGGGGTGGGTGGATGGGTTGGGGAGGGGGGTTGTGGTGGGCGGGAGGGTTTGCTAACTGTAGTCGGGCCCGCCACTTCCAGAAACAATGGAGAGGCACCCCCAGGGCCTTCTGTGTGCTGAGGTGGGTTTTGTCCTAGTTATAATAAAAGCACTAAGGCCCCCTAGTCCTCACCTCTCACATCCACACACTCCCCATGCCCCATCCATACCAACTTCTATGGCCCTCATACTCTCTATGCCAACCTTTACCCACTCTCCATGGCCCTTCATATCCTCCATGCTAACTCATGACTCCCCACTGATTCCCATAGTTCCTTTTAGCCCCTATGCCAACTTAGTGCCAACTCATGCCAATCCATGCCCACCCACCCACCACCCTTTGCCCTTACACCCTCCATGGCACCTGATCATGTGCAGACCTCAGGATCCATGCTCAAATAAAATAAAGTTCTAAGTATTTATTACAGGCTTCACTATATTAAAAAACATTCTCATTGATAAATCCCATTCAATACATTTAAATCCCTTCATGTACTTAATCCCTTATAAAAAAAATGTGTATTTATAGCCTCACATCAAAGACTGCTAATCCCTTTATAACCATTTGGAGCTGTCAATCAAACTGTGAACTTTCAAGTCCCCCACTAGGATAATGATAGGTTGTGGAAGCAGTCAAGCAGCACTAATACTATAATGATAGCTCTCAGGCTTATGTCAACAACATGTACTGAAATTGCAAACATTAATTTTTTTTAAACTGCAGGCTTTCCCCCCCCCAAAAAAATTTAAAGAGCAGGGGATTTAAATGACATGACAGCTTAACAGTTCCAGAACTCCAGCAGGTTTGGGCCTTCCCCTCAAATTCGTAAACGCACGAGTCATCTTTCAGAAACGTTAAGGACGAAAAATCTCACTGAGTGATGTCAGCCGTACTTTTGAACATGCTGCTGCCCCCGTGAATTGCACGTGTTTGAAATACGTCTTACCCCTATTCCTTGCTCCTGCCACCCCTCACCTCACACCCCCCACCACTACCACCAACCCGACTCTGGCAATAATGGTGGGTGCCGATAAAGGCTTTGGAGAATCCAGGTTCCAGGCTCCGGAGGCATTTTGGCTGAGCTGCAAAACCCTTCTTTCTTCATGAAAATTTGGGCCTAAGACTCTCAGAAGGGAAATAACTTGAGATTTAAACACATTGATGAAAGAACCAGAGGGAGATGATGAGATTTCTTTTAATGCACTGAGCTGTCATGACCTGGAAGGGTGGGAGCAGCTGATTCAATAGCGATTAACGAAAGGGAATTGGATATATGCTTAAAGAGCGGAAAGAATTGCAGGCTATGGGGAAAGTTCCGGGGGTGGGGGGGTGGCAGGAGTAGATAGCTCTTTCAAAGAGCCTGCACAGGCCCAATGGGCTGAATGGCCTCCTTCTATGTTGTGCGATTCTACAAAATGGCAACTTGTTTCTTGGAAATGACTGGATGAAAGAGTAATGGAAAATGGTTGATTTAACAAGCTATTTTTAAAAAAGATTCCGCCCCAATGTTATCATTAAAAAGATCATCTTGCAGTCAATATATAGGTGAATGCGTAATTCTAATGTGCTCCATTCTCAAAGAGTGGGGCATTTGAGCTGAGGTGAAGGGCAGCCGGAGGTTGGGGAAAACTCTTAAGAGGGATTGGCAACTGAGGTAAAGGATGACTAAGTGCACTGGAGGACAGAGGCAACTGGAGGTTGGTGAGGACTGAATGCAGACAACCGGGCTTTAGGTAAGGCAAGAGTTGGTGTGGGGTGGACCTCAGGAATGTCAGTCAGGGGATAATTGAGGAAATCAAGTCTACAGCTTATGAAGGCATGGATGAGAGTTCCAAAAGACAGTGTGGTGGGGTAGAGATGGAGACAAAATGGAAATTGGTGTCTTGGGCAATGGTAGGTTAATACATAAATCCCATAGAGTTTCCAGCACAGAAACAGGCTATTTGGCCACTTGGTTCTTAATTGACTCATTCCTGGAATGAAGGGCTTATTCTATAAAGAAAGGTTGAAAAGGTTGGGCCTATACCCATTGGAGAGGTGATCTCATTGAAACATATAAGATCTTGAGGAGACTTGATATGGTAGATTCTGGGAGGGTATCTCCACTTATAGGGGAGACTAGAATCACGGGACACAATTTGAGAATGTGGTCTCCCTTTTAAGAGTGAGATAGGGTGAATCTTTTCTCACTCAGAGGGTGGTTAGTATGTGGAATTCTATTCCTCAGAGAACTGGGTTATTGTCTTTGTTCAAGGCTGATTCAGATAGATTTTTGATAGACAAGAGAGTCAAAGGTTATGGACAACAGGCAGCAAAGTGGAGTTGAGGCCACAACCAGATCAGCCATGATATTATTGAACGGCAGAGCCACCTCAAAGGGCCAAATGGCCTACTCCTGTTCCTATGTTGCAGTGTTCTTATGGTGTTTATACTCCCGATAAGTGTCTTTCCATTCTACTTCACCCAATCCTTTTTTGTCATTTATTTGTCCATGGGGTGTGGGCATCACTGGCTAGGCCACCATTTATTACCCATCCCTAATTGCCCTTGAGAAGATGGTGCTGAGCTGCACATCTTTCTTATTCCTTTCTCCCTGTTGTGTCCATGGGGTTTGATGCCCTATACAGGGTCAAAAAGAAATACAATATTGCACAGCTAATGAAGTAGAGCTTCTGACTCTTGGAGTGACGCAGTAAAATAGTCCTGGTCTAAAAGTCATTTGATTGATGGGTTTTCAGCGAGCAACAATATGGTTTTCTGGCATTATTAAATTCAACTTCAACTTGATCTAAAAAAAACCCAAAGGCCAGAATTTTACTGCCCTGCAGCGGTGTTGTCTCTCCCCAGCAGATGCAGCGAGCCATTTAAATCTCCATTCAGTTCGGTGGGACTGTAATATCCTGCTGGGTTGGGGGCGGGGCAGATCGGGGTGGGGGGCGGGGCAGATCGGAGTGGGGTGGGGGGCGGGGGGGGGTGGGGGGGGTGTGGGGGGGGCCTAAAATCCAGGCCCAGAACTACTTAACGCTGGTACTTATCAAGGAAATTAATACTATTTTTTACAGCTCCCTTAATTATGTCTTTAATGGCCCTTGAGCATTCTAGCATTAAGTGAACTTATATCAAAGTGCATCGAAATTTCAAAATGGCAGCAAATGCTATACTTGCATTCCTGCCTGGGTCTGGACAACACATGGCCTATTAAATGTAGCCTTCGTTCATACTTTTAATAGGGAAATGAGACTATTGATGAACATGACAACATACAATTATCTTTTACACTGACTACTGAACTAAAACGCAATGCACTGAAGATTGAAGACTATGGCTTGCTTTAATTTGAACTATAACTGAGATTTTCTGGTGTTAACACTGGATCTTGTGGCTGTTTCATTTCCCAGGGCCAAGATCGTTCGCCTCAATAAGCGAAAAAATACAATAAAATAAGTATGAAAGTAATGTTTCGTCGTGATCCATTTTTTCTGCATATCTGGAATTATGGAATCAGTGGGATGGGTTAGCATGTAACTGGTCACTCGTGTTTGATTAAATGGCTAAATAATTTGAAAAGAAAGAGAGACTCACACTTATATAGCACTTTTCACGGCCACCAGACATTACTTCACAGCCAATGAAGTCATCTTTGAAGTGTGGGAAACGCAGCAGCCAATTTGCACTCAGTAAACTCGAACAAACAGCCATGTGGTAATGAGCAGATAATCTGTTTGTGTGTGATGTTGGGTGAGGGATAAATATTGGCCGGGGCACCAGGGGTAACTTTCCTGCTCTTCCGAACGATGCAATGGGATCCTTTACATCCACCCATGCAGGGAGATGGGGGCCTCAGTTTAACACCTCACCCAAAAGACAGCGCCTCCCACGGGGCAGCACTCCCTCAGTACTGCACTGGATTGGCACTCATGCGATCAAGCACCACAGTGGGACTTGAATCCAGAACCTTATGCTTTACATCATTCTGGGCTATCATTCCTACTCATTTATGTCAGAAATATTAACACAATTTGGGCTGAATCAATTGAAATAGCGCAGAAGATCGGGATATTTCAAACATAAGTTTAACATACCCAAAATTGTGCTTTCTGCTGAATCAAGCCCCGCCCACAAAGTTGGCCATACCCCCCAGGTCAAAAATTGTGAGATTCCACTGCTCAAGGATGTTTCAAAAGCATTTCATTTCATTTTATACCAAAAAATTCCACTTTACTCAGAGGCAGTACACATCTATAAAAATATCAAATATCCAAAAGCATTGCTCTGTGTTATTTCTGGTGTTAAACACATTGTATTAATAAAACTGTGCCAGTTCACCTCTCTTAACTACATCAAGCAATGCAAACATACAAACATAGGAATTGGGAGCAGGAGTAGGCCACTCAGCCCCTCGATCCTGCTCTGCCATTCAATAAGATCATGGCTGATCTGATTATAACCTCCCATCTACTTCCAATAACCTTTCACCCTCTTGTTAATCAAGAATCTGTCTAGCTCTACCTTAAAAATATTCAAAGACTCTGCTTCCACCACCTTTTCAGGAAAAGAGTTCCAAAGACTCATTACCCTCTGAGAAAAAACATTTCTCCTCATCTGTTTTGAATGGGCGGCTCCTTATTTTTAAACAGTTACCCCTCATTCTAGATTCTCCCACAAGAGGAAACATCTTCTCCGCATCTATTGTGTCAAGAACCCTCAGCATCTTAAAGATTTTAATCAAGGCGCCCCTTCCTCTTCTAAGTTCCAGTGGGTACAAGCCTCACCTTTCCTCATAAGACAACCCACCCATTCCTTCTCTGAATTGCTTCCTTTACATCCTTCCTTAAATAAGGAGATCAGTACTGTATACAGTCCTCCAGATGTGGTCTCACCAATGCCCTGTATGTACTTTGTACTCACTTTTTAACTTTTAATATTTCTTAACAGAAGAAATGATGATGATTCAATATGCATTCAGGAGGAAAGCTCTCCACTGGTTAAAGTCATATCGAGCACAAAGGAAGATGGTTGTGGTCATTGGAGATCAATCATCTCAGCTCCAGGACATCATGGCAGGAGTTCCTCAGGGTAGTGTCCTTGGCCCAGCCATCTTTAGCTGCTTCATCAATGACTTTCCTTCCATCATAAGGTCAGAAGTGGGGATGTCCGCTGATGATTGCACAATGTTCAGCACCATTTGCAACTCCTCAGGTACTGAAGCAGTCCATGTCCAAATGCAGCAAAACCTGGACAACATCCAGGCTTGAGCTGACAAGTGGCAAGTAACATTCGCGCCACACAAGTGCCAGGCAATGACCATCTTCAACAAGAGAGAATCTAACCTTTGTCCTTTGACGTACAATACCATTACCATCACTGAATACCCCAGTATCAACATCCTGGGAGTTACCATTAACAAGAAACTGAACTGGACTAGCCATATAAATACTGTGGCTACAAGAGCAGGCCAGAGGCTAGGAATCATGTAATGAGTAACTCACCTCCTAACTCCCAAAAGCCTGTCCACCATCCACAAGGCACAAGTCAGGAGTGTGATGAATATTCCCCACTTGCCTGGAAGAGTGCAGCTCCTACAGCACTGAAGAAGCTTGACACCATCCGGGACAAAGCAGCCCACTTGATTGGCACCATGTCCACAAACATTCACTCCCTCTACCACCGATGCACAGTGGCAGCAGTGTGTACTATCTACAAGATGCAGGATTTCACCAAGGTTCCTTAGACAGCACCTTCCAAACCCACAACCACTACCATCTAGAAGGGCAAAGGCAGCAGATAGATGGGAGCACCACCACCTGGAAGTTCCCCTCCAAGTCACTCACCATCCTGACTTGGAAATATATCGCTGTTCCTTCACTGTCGCTGGGTCAAAATCCTGTAACTCCCTCCGTAACAGCAGTGTGGGTGTACCTACACCACATGGACTGCAGTGGTTCAAGAAGGCAGCTCACCACCACCCTCTGAAGGGAAACTATGGATGGGCAATAAATGCTGGCCCAGCCAGCAAAGCCCACATCCCATGAATGAAAAAAAAATAAAATATAGGTGTAGTAGTTTTATTTAGTGTGTATTGTACCTGAAAGAATAATACTTGTTAGGAAAGATCACATGATCTGTAGCAACTAATAGGAGAGTAGAGCAGGCTACCTCAGCAGACAGGACAGAGATAGAGTTGGAGTTGAAAACACTTATGAAGCTGCTGCTGAGTATATTGTAAGTAAACTTAATGTTTCCACTCAAGAAGTGTCTGCAGATCAACTCTATCATTATTAGCACAACTCCGCAACGCTACAACAAAGGGATTGGCAAACACACTGTGGATTCATTTATTAAGACCAGGAACATGAGAACATTTATACAAAGGCAGGAAGCTTGAAGACAACAGCAGTAGGTCTGTGTTCGGCTCACAGGCCAAAGTGAAACTGAGATTGGATCATATGACACCCTTCCCTTCTAGTGATGGCATACTACTGTCCCTTAAAGGCACATTATAACAGCCACTAAATGGCCAGGTTGTTATTAAATTCAAATTTCACCATCTGCTATGGTGGGATTTGAACACGAGTCCCCAGAACATTACCTTGGATCTTGGATTAATAATCCAGTGACAATACTGCTATGCCCCCTTCCTCTCCCTCTCCCAGCCTTAAATGTATTCAATGAAGGAGCATCCACAGCTCTCTGGGGTAGAGAATTCCAAAGATTCACAACTTTTTGAGTGAAGTAATCTCTCCTCATCTCAGTCCTAGATGGTCAGCCTCTTATCCTGAGACTGTGCCCCAGTGTTTTAGATTCCCTGACCCATGGAAACAATCTCTCAGCGTCCACCCTATCAAACCCCTTCAGAATTTTGAATGTTTCAATGACATCACCTCTCATTCTTCTAAACTCCAGAGAATATAGGCCCAATTTACTCAGCCTCTCATCATCGGACAACCCCCTCATCCCAGGGACCAATCTAGTGAACCTTCGCTGTACCGCCTCCAATGCAAGTATATCCTTCCTTAAATGTGGAGACCAAAACTGCAGACAGCATTCCAGATGTGGTCTCACCAAAACCCTGCACAATGGTAACAAGACCTTCTTATTCCTGTACTCCTTGCCATAAAGGCCAAAAGGGAAGAATGGCCTACTTATAAAATTATAGAATCATAAAATGGTTATAGCACAGAAGGATACCATTCAGCCCATTGAGTCCCTGCTGGCTCCCCGTAAGAGCAACTGAGCTAGTCCCAGTCTCCTCCCTTCTCCCCTAGCCATGCACTTTTTTACTTTTCAGATAATTATCCAATTCCCTTTTGAAAGCCATGGATCAATCTGTCTCCACCTCCACTCTCAGGCAGTGCATTCCAGATCCCAAATGCCTGCTGAGTAAAAAGTTTTTCCTTATGTCGCCGTTACTTTTGCCAATCACGTTAAATTAATGTCCTCTGGTTCTTGGCCCTTCCGCCAATGGGAACAGTTTCTCCCTGTCTCGAGCCCTCATGATGTAGACTAGATTAGAATGATGATTACTGGACTAGTAATCCAGGGATCCAGGGAAATGCTCAGGGGACCCCCTGCTTCGATTCCCAGCGCGGCAGATGGTGAAATTTCAATTCAATAAACAGAAAACAATGAAGCCTGAGGTCCCCAAAAGGCCAGGGTGGTGTTGCCCCAGGTCTACCCCAGGCTTTGGGACCTCCACTGCTGACAAAATTCAACCCTATGTAACACAATGAGCCCTCGCCCAGTATCCATTCTCACACAGCAGGGTTACTGCGTAACATTCAAGAGCAATCGCATTGCACTGATCTTTCCTCTCTCTAGCCCAGGGAGCTACACCCCAATGGTTCAGCTGAGGTTGGCTCCTTCAGCGCCAACCACACAACTAAACCTAACAGCTCCCTGGTATACCGTTCAGTACTGAAACATAGAATTGTGCAGCACAGAGGAGACCATTCAGCCCATTGTCCCTGTACAGGTACCCAGCACAACATGAGATGAAACTATCCTCCTTTTGTGGCACCAAGTTGATCGGACAGAGTGATGCTGACAAGAAACTATGTTTCTATAGTGCCTTTCATGAGATCAGGATACATAAAGTAATTTGGTGAAGCAATGGCGTAGTAGTATTTGTGCTGGTCTAGTAATTCAGAGGCCCTGGGCGATACTCTGGAGACCTGAGTTCGAATCCCACTGTGGCACGTGGTGGAATTTGAACTCAATAAAAATCTGGAATTAAAAGTCTAATGATGGAAATCTGCTGTCCTTACCTAGTCTGGTCCATATGTGACTCCATACCCACAGCCATGTGGTTGACCCTTAAATTCCCTCTCAACAAGGGCAATTAGGGGTGGGTAATAAACGCTGGCCTTACCAGCGACGCCCACATCCTGTGAATGAGCAAAAAAAAAGGTGCTTGGAAACCTGCTCTAACCTGCACGGCGCTGCTGGAAAGAGGGGAATCGGCCGGGTGACTCGCTTTTCAGCTTCTCTCTGTGCTGTAAACTTTCTATGACGTGCTTCTGCAGTGCGGTCGCCGTTGTAATGTAGGGTAAAGGACAGCCAGCAAACACCGACAAACAGCAATGTGATAATGACCAGGTATTCTATCTTTGTGATGTCGTTGGAGGGATAAATATTGAGGGAGACACCGGGGGCACAATCGACCCAGCTTTGCACGAGGTACGGTCGTGGGCGGGCAAAAGGACCTTGTACCGCCGATTGCAATGGTGGATTTTAGCGCCGTATCGTGCCATCCACGGCGTGTCCCGCCTCATTAATTATGCATGCGCGGGCAACACTCCAGCTCGCTGATGGGAGGGCTCGGATTTGCCCGCCATGCTGTGACCCCAACGCTTCCCAGTTCCGGGCACCAGAGCGCAGCCTGCTTCACCTCCCCAGACCAGGACTGCTCCTGGCCCCAAGAGCAAAGAAGACAGCAGCCCCCAAGTTTAGTGGCTCCTCTCTGGGGCACCTGCCTGCTGGATGCTGTGGAAGACCACCGCCATGTCCTCCACCCCGGCTATAGATGCAGGAGACCCACCAGAGTCACCAACCCGGCCTGGGATACAGTGGCAGTGGTGGTCAGTGCCACTGGAGCACAGAGGAGGTCAGCCATCCAGTGCAGGAAGAGGATGAACGATCACATCCGTTCCGTCAGGGTAAGTCAACCACCTCATCACTCTCAACTCACACACTCCCAAACCCATCACACATCCACAGGGATCTCACACCTCGAGGGACAACACCACTAACTCTCACACACACCCTCACATCTCCATCAGGCTCATATCGTCTGGAGCTCATGTCCTCATCCTGTCCATGGCTCCGCTCATCACACAAACATTCCACCCAGTGTCATGTGTCCTGCTCACACTCTCTCCATCGGTTTCCATGCAGGAGAAGCCGGCTCACATCAGCAGGGAGAGGTCCCAGACCGGGGGTGGAGTGGCCCACATTAGGCCCCTCGCTCACTTTGAGGAGTGTGCCATCGCACTGATTGGTGGGGACATGGACCGTGCCTGTGGCAACAGTGAGGTCAGTGATGACCACCCACCACAGGATCCTGCACGAGATCATCCCTCTCTCAAGGGAATTGTGAGTGCTCTCTCTCCTGCTTTTGACTCTGCTGCCGTGCTCTACTTATCTCTACTTTGGTTCACAGGGAGCTCTGCCAAGCAACCGACACTCCCGGCCACTCAGTCCCTCAGCTCCATCCACATCCTCACCTCCAGCCAAGAGGACACCTCCTCCATTGAAGAGGTGTAAATAAGCAGCCTGGAAGACCCGTCACAGCGCTTACCCACACCCCGCACCAGCGCAGAGACACACACCTCAACGGGACCTAGATCCAGAGCAGATTTGGGTTCACAATCTGGTGGTCACTGCACGGACACGTGTCCACAGCAGGAGGAGGCAGGTTCAGCCAAGCTCCCCGGCACTCCGAGGACTGCTGGGAAAGAGGCAGATGATGAGCCTCTGGATTCGACCTTCCAACTCACCCTGGAGGGTCAGTAGAAGGCATGGGAACATCACGCAGAGCTGCTGGAAGCCTTCAACAGAATGGCACACAACTCTGAGGAGTGTGTCCGCCTGCTCACTGGTGCATGGAGGTCTCCATGAGAAAGATGGCGGAAGCCTTGGAGACCCTGGTCCAGCCGAATGCAGCGATGCGCCCAGACCTGCACCCCGTTGCGGTAGGCAAGGGTGCGTTCCTGCAGCGGCAACACGAGAGGGAAGCGGGGCACCTCGACATCCCTCCAGGTGCTCTTTCCCCTCAGGGAGTCAGGCCGGGGCCCTCGGGCACACGAAGGGAGGAGAAGCAGCAGCTGGACGCACCTGGGTCATCCACTTGGGAATCTCAGAATCTGCCCTCTCCCTCCGAGTCCCCTTTGCCTGTGACCACCACCCCCCCCAACCTCATCCTCTGTCACCACAGAGGGAGCAGCCGGCCCACAGGAGGAGAGCCGAAGCAAGCCGGGGCCCTCAAGGCCTCAGCTCTCCAGAGGACCCACGGAAGTCATCAGAAGCAACAGGGCCAACCATTGCACAGGCTGTCTCCACCCCTGCTGCAGATGTCAGGGCAGCACCTAGAAGAAGTGGCAGGCCTAGAAAAGCTAAGGTCGCAATTGGTTGCACGGGTGAGCACACCTTTTGTCACTTTATAATCTGAAAATGCATTCATATTTACTGAATAATGTGTAATGTGTAGACGGTGTAGCATTCCCTCAGTGCTGCAATGGTGTGCCAAGCATTGACTTTTGTACTCAATTCCTGGAGTAGGACTTGAATCCAGAGCCTCCTGGCTCAGAGACATGACTAAGCCACAGCTGCCATCCGCCGCTGAGACTAGCCTATTACTTCCGTGTGAAGGGTATGCAAAGCTGATCAATTTGCAATGGAGAAAATGGGTGTACAGTAAAAGCATGAAGGGAATTTAAAAAAAAATCAGCTTATATCTCTTTTTGTTTTGCTTATAACTATCTATCCTTAACTTTTCCTATGTTTATGTCTAACCCTTGGTTGAGGCAGATACAGAGGTTACCTGTCGGACTGACAGCCATTCAAGATTGTTCTAGAAAAGCGTTCCTATCATGAGTAATGAAGATTGGACGTGTTTGTATTTTACCTTCCTCTCTGCCCCACACCAGAAGAAATGTCACTTGGCTGGTTACGTGGGTGACTTTTTTGTGATGGGTACAAGCACCAGCCAACTCAATTCGAGAGGCAATATACTGACTGTGAACCTGGCAACATTTCTGCACCATGTTACTGTAGCAGAATGAACAGAAAGTGTTTTTAGTTGGAGAGAGAGAGAGAGAGAAAAAAAATTGTGTTATTGTTTGCCTCTTGGCTGCCTTCCAGCGAGAACACAAGCCAAAGCTGCGCATACTTTACAAGTACAGTTAAGCTGCTATCTGATAAAGTTTCATTTCAATTTGTGAGCCAGTGATAGCATAAAGTGGCTCAGAGAAGCCAGTTCTGACTGGAGGTGTACAATAAGCCTGACCTTGGTAACAGTGCCACTCACTGCTACTTGAAAAGGGCAGGAGAATTCAAAAAGACAACGTGCAGAACAGCCACGCTCGGTGTAAAGGGAACAGCTTAGCAATGACGTAGCGCTCTTTGTGCTGAGCCACGGTCTCTCTGACTGCAATGTTAGATGCAAGGGAGCAAAAAAAAATCTGGGAGGTTCTGATTGGGAAGAGAAGGATGGAAGGGTTTGGGTCGTTGTGTGAGCGAGGTGGCTGAGTGATTCTATACGTGGGACCACCAAGAAATCACTCACTCACCTCACCCCCCAGAAGGCAAAAAACAATTCAGACCAGTACTCTTATTTCCCAGTTTTTACTGGTGTTCCACTTTAACGTATACAAGACCAGTTCGGACCAGTACTCTTATTTCCCAGTTTTTACTGGTGTTCCACTTTAACGTATACAAGTCCAGTTCGGACCAGTACTCTTATTTCCCAGTTTTTACCGGTGTTCCACTGTAACGTATACAATACCAGTTCGGACCAGTACTCTTATTTCCCAGTTTTTACTGGTGTTCCATTTTAAGGTATACAAGACCAGTTCGGACCAGTACTCTTATTTCCCAGTTTTTACTGGTGTTCCACTTTAACGTATATAAGACCAGTTCGGACCAGTACTGTTATCTCCCAGTTTTTACTGGTGTTCCATTTAAAGACACAAGACCAGTTTGGATCAGTACTCTTTTTTCCCAGTTTTTACTGGTGTTCCACTTTAACGTATACAAGACCAGTTCGGACCAGTACTGCTATCTCCCAGTTTTTACTGGTGTTCCATTTTAAGGTATACAAGACCAGTTCGGACCAGTACTCTTATTTCCTAGTTTTTACTGGTGTTCCATTTTTAAGGTACACAAGACCAGTTCAGACCAGTACTCTTTTTCCCCAGTTTTTCCAGGTGTTCCATTTTAAGGCACACAAGACCAATTCGGACCAGTACTCTTATTTCCCAGTTTTTACTGATGTTCCATTTTAAGGTATACAAGACCAGTTCGGACCAGTACTCTTATTTCTCAGTTTTTACTGATGTTCCATTTTAAGGCACACAAGACCAGTTTGGACCAGTACTCTTATTCCCCAGTTTTTACTGGTGTTCCATTTTAAGGCACACAAGACCAATTCGGACCAGTACTCTTATTTCCCAGTTTTTACTGGTGTTCCATTTTTAAGGTATACAAGACCAGTTCGGACCAGTACTCTTATTTCCTAGTTTTTACTGGTGTTCCATTTTTAAGGTATACAAGACCAGTTCGGACCAGTACTCTTATTTCCTAGTTTTTACTGGTGTTCCATTTTTAAGGTACACAAGACCAGTTCAGACCAGTACTCTTTTTCCCCAGTTTTTCCAGGTGTTCCATTTTAAGGCACACAAGACCAGTTCAGACCAGTACTCTTATTTCCCAGTTTTTACTGATGTTCCATTTTAAGGTATACAAGACCAGTTCGGACCAGTACTCTTATTTCCCAGTTTTTACTGATGTTCCATTTTAAGATATACAAGACCAGTTTGGACCAGTACTCTTATTTCCTAGTTTTTACTGGTGTTCCATTTTTAAGGTACACAAGACCAGTTCAGACCAGTACTCTTATTTCCCAGTTTTTACTGGTGTTCCACTTTAATGTTAACAAGACCAGTTCGGACCAGTACTCTTATTTCCCAGTTTTTACTGGTGTTCCACTTTAATGTTAACAAGACCAGTTCGGACCAGTACTCTTATTTCCCAGTTTTTACTGATGTTCCATTTTAAGGTATACAAGACCAGTTCGGACCAGTACTGTTATCTCCCAGTTTTTACTGGTGTTCCATTTTAAGGTATATAAGACCAGTTCGGACCAGTACTCTTATTTCCCAGTTTTTACTGGTGTTCCATTTTAAAGGTACACAAGACCAGTTCGGACCAGTACTCTTATTTCCCAGTTTTTACTGGTGTGCCATTTTAAGTTATATAAGACCAGTTCGGACCAGTACTCTTATTTCCCAGTTTTTACTGGTGTTCCATTTTAAGGTATATAAGACCAGTTCGGACCAGTACTCTTATTTCCCAGTTTTTACTGGTGTTCCATTTTAAAGGTACACAAGACCAGTTCGGACCAGTACTCTTATTTCCCAGTTTTTACTGGTGTGCCATTTTAAGTTATATAAGACCAGTTCGGACCAGTACTCTTATTTCCCAGTTTTTACTGGTGTTCCATTTTAAAGGTATATAAGACCAGTTCGGACCAGTACTCTTATTTCCCAGTTTTTACTGGTGTTCCATTTTAAAGGTATATAAGACCAGTTCGGACCAGTACTCTTATTTCACAGTTTTTACTGGTGTTCCATTTTAAGGTACACAAGACCAGTTCGGACCAGTACTCTTATTTCCCAGTTTTTACTAGTTTTCCATTTTAAGGCACAAGACCAGTTTGGATCAGTACTCTTATTTCCCAGTTTTTACTGGTGTGCCATTTTAAGGTATACAAGACCAGTTCGGACCAGTACTCTTATTTCCCAGTTTTACTGTTTTTCCTTCTGGGCCCCATTTTATTTTATTTTTCTTTGTTTATTAAACATTCTGCTTTTAATTTGCAATTGGATGCAAAGATACCTTATATTAGCTTTTTCTCTCAAAGTCAATTCACAACCAAATATCCCCGTAGAAACAATGGACCAATCCGCAACTAAGTAACCCCGTCCAAACAGTGGACCAGTCTGCTCAGGATTGGGAAATCCTGGGCCACAAAGTAGCCACCTTGCCACTCCATTGTGTACGGTGTCTCCTGCTCTTAACCATTTGTTTTAGGTAAGGTGATATATTTCTACTTATAAGCTGTTGTACAGTATAACCAAGCCATGAAAGACACTTACTTGAGATCTAAGTTTGACTCTGTTTAAGATGTTCTGGATAGTTGTTAACTTATGATTCACCTTGACTTTACTTAGAGAAGCTGGTATGACTCCATGCATTGAACCAGGTTGCATGCTGTCACACAGGCAGTAATGTTGGGGATTGGCACTGGAATGCTTGTTTAGTGCTTTGTTATAGTTTAATCCTTATGATCTGTTGGACGTAGTCTTCAAGTTGAATAAGCCATGAACATAATTGTTTTGGCATCAACAAAAGTTTATAACCATTGGATAATGTGAAGATGGGTTGAGGGCAGCTCAGATTATTTAACTCATTAGAGAGATGTGTAAAATCATAACACTGCAATGAGTTTGTGTTATTTTACCTGGTCGGTTGTTCCGTGTGCTTGGACTTACATGAGTGATTCTGCTATTGTGTATTACATCAAACACCACTCCCTCTGCTTCGCCGCACTATGCACAGTGTCTCTTGTTCTTTCTTCTGTTTTAGGCAAATACAACACATCATCACTCCTCACCCTCCTCCCCCTCCAGATTGGTGCAACACATATAAGGGAGAAATCTGGGAGACTCCAAATGAAAGCTGCAGACTGTTACATAGGGATTACCTTACATAAGATACACGGCACACAAACAGGTCATTTGACCCAACCGGTACATGCCAGTGTTTATCATCCGCTCAAGCCTCCTCTCATCTTTCCTCATCTAAATCTAGCTTCATAACCCTCCATTCCCTTCTCCCTCATGTGCTTGTCTAGTTTCCCCTTAAATATATCTATACCATTCCCTTCAATCACTCCCTGTGCTGGCGAGTTTCACATTCTCACCGCTCCTTGGGTGAAAAGCTGGGAAAAAGACGGAGAGAAATGTTTGTTTTTGATTTGTTCTTGGGATGTGGGCATTGCTGCCCATCCCTAATTGCCCTTGAGCAAGTGGTGTTGGGCCAACCTACAACTTGAGTGTCTTGCTGGGCCATTTCAGAGGGGCAGCTAAGAGCCAATCACATTGCTGTGGGTCTGGAGTCACATGTAGGCCAGACCAGGTAAGCACCGCAGATTTCCTTCCCTAAAGGGGCGTTAGTGAACCAGATGGGTTTATAGTTGCATGGTCACTATAACGAGACGAGCATTTTATACCGGAATGAGCATTTGTCATGTAGGAAACACAGTAGGTATGAGGTGTAGGGCAGACAGCAATGCGAGAATGACCAAATAATCTGTTTTAATGGTGTTCGCTAAGGGATAACTATTGGTTAGGACAACAAGAGAACTCCCCTGCTCTTCTTTGAGTTAGCGCTGTGGGATCTCCTACATCATCTCGCATGAAAGACGACACACCAGACTGAGCAGCGCTCCCTCAGTACTGCAGTGAGATATCAGCCTAGATTTTACAAACATGCGGACGTACAAAATAGGAACAGAAGCAGGCCACTCAGCCCCTCGAGCCTTCTCTGCCATTTAATAAGATCATGGCTGATCTGTTTATGCTTCGAATTCCACATTCCCACCTACCCCCAATAACCTTTGATCCCCTTCCCGAACGACAATCTGTCTACCTCTGCCTTAAAAATATTCAGTGACCCCGCCTCCACCACCTTCTGAGGCTGAGTGTTCCAAAGTCACTCAACCCTCTGAGAGAAAAAAATTTCTCCTCATCTCTGTCCTAAAAGGGTGACCCCCTAATTTTAAAACAGTGCCCCCCTTGTTCCGGACTCACCCACAAGTCCAGCTTGTTAATACCGTTCAGGATCTTATATATTTCAATCAAGTCACCCCTCACTCTTCTACTCTGAGCTCAAGCGGCTGGAAGTGGGACAAGATGTTGCAACCTTCTGACCTAGAGGTGAGAGTGCTAACCACTGAGTTATGTGCTTTGTAGCAGGACAAAGTAGCAGAATGCCAAGGCACCAGTCAATGGGTCCGTCCCCCTTTGCCGGTGTGGTGTTGCCTGCTCAGTATCTAATGTTAACAAAGTGCCAGCAGGATAGTTCCAGTGCAGCTGATGCAGAGCCAAAGGGCAAGTAAGACCAATTCCCCAACATTATCCCACGCTGCTTTCCAGAATCCAGTCCACTGTCAGTCCGGCCTTTTTTAAGTATGTGTCACACAAACTGGTCTAACCTGCCATGGAACTGGAGCGTAGCGTGGCCATTGGGTAATGTCGCCCTACACAAGACCTCCAGCCTTCATAAACTTGACCTCATCTGAACCTCTGCCTGCAGGTGTCCCATACGCCCACCGCTCCTGTGGCTCGCTGACCTACGTCAGTCCCCGGTCCACCAAGGCATCGATTTTGAAATTCTCATCCTATTTTTCAAATCTCTCCATGGTTTCGTCCCTCCAATTCTCTGTAATCTCCTCCAGCCCCACAATCCTCCGAAATGTCTACACTCCCCCAATCCTGGCCCCTTGCATATTCCCGATTTGCTTCCCTACATCTTTGGTGGCCATGCCTTCCACTAACTAGGCGGTAAGATCTGGAATTCCCTTCCTGAGCATCTCCACCTCTTTATCTCTCTTTCTTCCTTTAAGAGGTTCCATAAAACAAACTTTTGGTCATCTTCCCTAATATCTCCTTATGTTGCTCAGTGACAAAATATCCCTGTGAAGAACTTCTGGACATTTTTACTGTGTTAAAGGCACTATATCAATGCAAGTGATTGTTGCTGCAGTCACCATGAAGGAATACTAGGGTGGATCATTCATTGATGTTACTCTTAACCCTTTGGGAAGCATACCTCCTTCACTTTCCACTTCTCCTGGAGAGCAGAACTTAAGAAATAGGGCCATTCGGCCCCTCAAGCCTGCCCTGCCATTCAACAAGATCATGGCTGATCTTTCCCAGGCCTCAACTCCTCTTCGGTGTCAGCTCCTCATCTCCCCCAACTCCCCAATATTTCAAAAATCTATCTCCCTCCTCCTGAAATACTTTCAGTGATGGTAGCCTCCACAACTCTCTGGGGTAGAGAATTCCAGACATTCACTACCCACTGTGAGAAGAAATTCCTTTGCGTTTTAAATGAGTGCCTCCTTATTCTGTAACTATGTCCCCTAGTTCGCGATTCCCCCACTTGTGGAAACACCTTCTCACCACCTACCCTGTCAAGGTTGAGAATGGGATGCCCTAATCTCGTTCCCAGGTTTGGTTTATGGCCACCATCAGTAGGGCCCCCGTGGTTACCGAGCACCTCTCTCCTTCCCCCTAGACAGCAGCATGAGCGTCGTGTGTGTTTGTGTTTAATGGCTTTAAATGGAAGCCAGGATCGCAAGGCTGACAGGATATTGAATACATCATTCCATTCTCAGATGTTCATGAGGGATTTGAATAGTGAGTCCTTTTTTTGTCACCTGAGTGAAATGTTACTGCAGGACCATGTTGGAGGGCCCGTGTGTCTATCACTTGATTTGACAATGTTTGGAGCTGAGGAAATTGGGAAAGAAAAACATTGCTGCATTTTTGTCGTTGCACAAATCCTTATTTCCCACTCAAGATATATTTCAACAAAAAAAAGCACTTAAGGAATCAATAACCCTTCATACAATTTTTTTTTCAAATAAAAGCTCATCCTTGTCAAAACACGCAAAAAAAACAGCATCTGATAAATGCTAGTTGTACATTTTGATGCACAATATTTTAGTGAGTAATGATTCAAGGAACAAGAGGAACTCGTTGTTCCATCATGTTGCAATAGCTAAGCTTTTGGATAGCAGCAAAACATTCCTCAATGTATAATCCTGGAGCCTGTACAAAAGTCATTAAATTGCGAAACAGCCCCTGGTGTAGGTAATTCCCCTGGTTCACAGTTGGCACTTGTAGAAATTCCAGTTATCTGGGTTTGATTTACATAGTAGTTGGAAAGCAGTCAGTTGTGTTCCCTGGAGGATGAACACATTCAAAACTTTAGGTGATTTCAGAGTCCCTCTATCTTTCAGTTTAATAAACTATGTACGATGGTGGACAGGTGGGAATGAAAGCCACACAGAAACAGGAATGACTGCAGAATGCTGGAAATCAGGACAAAGCCCAGAAAATGCTAGAAAACACTCAGTGAGTCGGACAGCATCGGTGGAGAGAGAAACAGAACGTACATAGAAACTAGGAGCAGGAGTAGGCCATTCAGCCCTTTGAGCCTACTCCGCCATCCAATATGATCATGGCTGATCTTCTAAGTCAACGCTTTCTCTTCATACCCCTTGGTGCCCCTAATATCCAAAAAATTGACAATTTATTTTTTGAATATACTCAGTGACCCATTCTCCACAGCTTTCCGTGGTAGAGAATTCCACAGGTTGACCACCCTCTTGAGTCCTGAATGGTCTGCCCTGTATCCTGAGACTGTGGCCCCTGGTTCTAGGCTCCCCAACCAGGGGGAACATCCTCCCCGCATCTAGTCTGTCTAGCCCTGTTAGAACATTTCAAGGCAATGACCCCTGTAGGGCAATGGCCACCTTTAAAAAGGAGCTGCATTGATATCGGTTATGAAGGATGGGAATTTTTTTTTAAAAATTCATTCGATGTGGGCATCACTGGCAAGACCAGCATTTATTACCTGTCCCTGATTGCCCCTGAGATGGTGGTGGCAAGCCTCCTTTGTCAAATGCTGCAGTCTGCAATACAGCTGATTGGCTTGCCAGGCTGGTATTCATTCATGGAATGTGGGCATCATTGGCTAGGCCAGTATTTATCAGCCATCCCTAATTGCTTGTTTAGAGGGCATTTAAGAGTCAACCACATTGCTGTGGGTCTGGAGTCACAAGTAGACTAGGGAAGGATGGTAGATTCCCATTAGTGAACCAGATGGGTTTGTACGACAATCGTTTCATGGTCACCATCAGACTTTTAATTCCAGATTTTTACTGAATTCAGATTTCACTATCTGCTGTGGTGGGATTCAAACTCAGATCCCCAGAGCCTCTGGATTACCAGTCCAGTGACAATGCCACTACACCACCACCCTTCACAGGGCATCTAAGAGGCATGCACATAGCAGGGGGTTTGGAGTTGTGTAGCAGTGTGACCCAGTGTTACACTCAGGACCCATAATCTCTCTCCTTGGCTCTGGTTAGGTTGTTACATTATTATGTCATGGGGAAAATGCCAGAATCCATTATTAAGGAGGAAGTAGCAGGACATTCAGAAAGTCATCATACAACCGGGCAGGTTTTGTGAAAGGGAAATCTTGTTTGACAACTTTATTCGAGTTCTTGGAGGATATAAGAGGCAGGGTGGATAAAGGGGAACTAGTAGATGTGTGTATTTAGATCTCCAAAAGGCATTCAGTAAGGTTATCACATTAAAGGTTACAACAGAAGATTAGAGCATATGATGTTGTGTAAGGAAACATGTTAGCCAGTTTGTGCACTGCAAGATCCCACCAACAGCAATGAGATCATCGTCCAGTGATCTGGTTTTTTTGCTGGTGATTGGGATGTAGTCCTGGGCAGTGCATTTGGAGAATTCCTTGTTCCTCTGGTGCTGGGGGAGCCTTTCGATCCATCTGAGAGCACTCATTTCTACATCCTATCCCAAACAGAGTGCCTCCAGCAGTGCTGCACTCCTTCACTATTGTATTGAAGTGTGAATCAACGATAGGCCATTATTCTTGGTCTTGCCAGCGATGCCCACAGCCCATGGATGAATTGGAGGAAAAGCCTCAGAACATAAGAACATTGGACTTAAGAGCAGGAGTAGGCCATTCGGCCTTTTGAAACTATATAAGTGCAAGTCCTTTCCAGATTTCAGTCACTCGGAGTGTGGAAGAGACTTCCAGAGAGATCTGGCCTGCAGCCTGAAAGTGATCCAACAGCAAAATGCTGGAAACCTGGAATGAAAACGGAAAATGGAAATACTCAGCAGATCAGGTAGCACGCGTGGACAGAGAAACATGTCAATGACCTTTCACCCCAGAGACCAGACCTGCCAAGTATTTCCAGCATTTTCTTCCTTTGTTAACATAGTGCTGAAAATGACGGCTCTACTCTGGGAGTATCAACTCCATTGGAGCAAGGAAAGCCCAGGGATTGTTGAAAATACTCCTGGCAAAACAGCATTCCTGTCTTCTTCAAGAATTAGACACACAGTTATATTGTCTAAATGTCATTCTGTCAGTTCAACAATATTCTTCCTCTCTGGTGACGCAAGCATTTCCTCATTAAAGCTTACCACTCTGGACAACTTACTGAAGGAAAGGGGGGAAAAATATCATGATACTCTTTCAATGGCAAAATTTAATTGACCGTGACACCAAAAATAATTACTCTTTACTTCAGAAGCTTAAAGGAAAAGCATTTGGTCTTCGTTCAAGGACTGGCACCTAATGACACATTCTACTTTAACAATATTTAATGTACATACCTTGTCATTATTCAAATTTTCCCAGATATTCATTTTGGAACATTGTGTAACGTTCTATCTCTCCTTGTCCCTTCTGAGTCTGTTTTGCATAACAGTACTCACACTAATTGGAGCAGCTTTGACTGGAGCTGTTATTAATGGAGCTGCTGCAGCGACCAAAGGGAAAACTTTGTTTATAATGAGATGGTAACAATAACAGAGACACTAAATGAGGTTCCGCAGGATATATAAAATACCATTCAGGCAACAGGCTCGCTTGTTCTCAAGGACAGCCTGATTACTGTGGAATTCTCTAAAATGGCAAAAAACACGAATGCATCTGCAGAGAGGCTGGATGAATAAGAACGACCTTCCTCATCCGTTAAGTGTCTCCACAATCAAATTAAGATTACTTTCTTCGAGTATCTAGATGCTATAACTCGACCTCAAGAGTTCATAAAGTTAGACCCACTTCATTCACCCGCGCTCAGGGTAAAAGAAAGACTTGAATTTATGATATCTCACAGAAACAGCTTCGCACGAGTGAATTATTTTAAAACAACTTGCATTTATTAGTGCCTCGAATGTGGTAAATTATCACAGGCACGTTCTCAAACAAAATATGATATTAGGCCATGTAAGAAATTATGAGAGCAAGTGACATAGAGGGTACGTTTTAAGGAATATCTTGAATGAGGAGAGAGAGGTGGAATCATAGAATGTTTACAGCATAAAAGGAGGCCATTCAGCCCATTTTGTCTGTGCTGACCTTCTGAAGGAGCAATTCACCTAGTACTACTTCCTGACTTTTTCCACATATCGTCGCAAATGTTTTCCTGTTTAGATAAAGATCTAATTCCCTTTTGAAAGCCCTCAATTGAATCTGACTCGCCTGACTCGCGGGCAGTGCATTCCAGATTCTGACCACTCACCGTGTGAAAAAGTTTCTCTTCATGTCCTCATTGTTTCTTTAACCAATTAGCTTGAATCTGTGCCCTCTGCTTCTCAATCCTACCACCAACAGGAACAGTTTCTCCTTGTCTACTCTGTCCAGACGCCTCATGATTTTTAATGCCTCTAGCAAATCTCCTGTCTACCTTCTCTTCTCCAATGAAAACAGTCCCAACTTCTCCAATCTTTCTTTGTAACGGAAGTGCCTCATCCCTGGAACCATTCTCATGAATCTTTCTGCACCCTCTCTGATGCCTTCATATCCTTCCTGAAGTGTGGTGCGCAGAACTGGACACAATACTCCAGTTGAGACGGGACCAATGTTTTATACAGTTTAACATAAACTTCCCTGCTTTTATACGCCGTGCACCTTTGATAAAGCCCAGGGCATTGTATGCTTTATTAAGCGCTCTATCAACTTGTCCTGCCACTTTCAAAGATTTACACACATATACACCCAGTTCGTAAGAACATAAGAAATAGGAACAGGAGTAGACCATCAGCCCCTCGAGCCTGCTCCACCATTCAATAAGATCTTGTCTCATCTTCTTGTGTTTTGATTTTCACATTCCCATCTACCCCCGATAACCTTTGATTCCCTTGCCTATCAAGAATCTATTTACCTCTGCCTTAAAAATATTCAATGACCCCGCCTCCACCACCTTCTGAGGCAGAAAGTTCCAAAGTCACACAACCCTCGGAGAGAAAAACATTCTCCTCGTCTCTGTCCTATAAGGGCAACCCCTAATTTTAAAACAGTGCCCCCAGTTCTGGACTCACCCACAAGAGGAAACACCTTTTTGACATCCACCTTGTCAAGGCCGTTCAGGGTCTTGTATACTTCAATCAAATCACCCCTCACTCTCATAAACTCCAGTGGAAACAAGCCCAGTCTGTCTGATCTTTCCTCAAAAGACAACCCACTCATTCCAGCTATCAACCTAGTAAACCTCCTTTGAACCGCCTCCAGTGCATCTACATCCTTTCTTAAATAAGGAGACCAAAACTGCACACAGTATTCGAGGTGCGGTCTCACCAATGCCCTGTGTAAATGAAGCATAACAACCTTACTTTTATGTTCAATTCCTCTCGTAATAAAGGATAGCATTCCATTAGCCTTCTTAATTACTTGCTGTGCCTGCATACTAACTTTTTGTGTCTCATATGCTAGAACACCTAGATGTCTCTGCACCTCAGAATTATGTAGCCATTCTCCATTTAAGTAATACTCTGCTTTTTTGTTCTTCCTGCCAAAGTGAACAACTTCACATTTTCCCACATTAACTCCATTTGCCAGATCTTTGCCCACTCACTCAACCTATCCATATCCATCTGCAACCTCTTCACAACATACTTTCCTACCTATCTTTGTGTTATCTGCAAATGTAGCTATGTGTCTTCACTCTCCTCATCTAAGTCATTGATGTAAATAGTAAAAAGTTGAGGCCCCAGTACAGACCCCTGTGGGACTCCACTCGTCACATCCTGCCAATCAGAAAAAGACCCATTTATGCATACTCTCTGCTTTCTGCCAGCCAGCCAATCTTCTATCCATGCTAATATGTTACCCCCTATACCCTGCGCTTTTATTTTCCATAATAATCTTTGATGTGGCACCTTATCAACTGCCTTCTGTAGATCCAAGTACAGTACATCTACAGGTTCCCCTTTATCTACTGGGCATGATACTCCTTGAAAAAACTCCAATAACTTGGTTAAACATGATTTTCTTTTCACAAAACCATGCTGACTCTTCCCCATTGCCTTGAGCTCTTCTAAGTGCCCAGCAATAACCTCCTTAATGATTCATACTAATAACTTCGCCATGTCAGACGTCAAGCTAACTGGCCTATAGTTTCCTGTTTTCTGCCTCCCCCCCTCCTTGAATAGAGGGGTTATATTTGCTACTTTCCAATCTGGTGGAACCTTTCCAGAATCTAGTGAATTTTGGAAAATTAACATCAGTGCATTGACTACCCCATTAGCCACCTCTTTTAAGATCATAGGATATAGTCCATCAGAACCCAAAGACTTGCCAGCCCTCAGTTCCATCAGTTTGCGAAGTACCATCTCCCTAGTGATTTCAATTTCACCAAGTTCCTCTCCCCCTTTCGCCTCCTGGTTTTCAACTATTACTGGAATGATTTTTGTATCCTCTATAGTGAATACAGAAGCAAAATATTTGTTCATTTCTTCTGCCATTTCCTTATTATCTACTATTAACTCCCCATTGACACTCTCCAGAGGACTAACACTCACTTTACTTTTTTCCTTTTTAAATATCTGTAGAAACTCTTGCTATTTGTTTTTACATTTCTAGCTAGCTTCCTCTCATTTTATAATTTCTTTCTCCTGATTAACCTTTTAATAATTCTCTGCTGTTCTTTATATTCTGTCCAATTATCTGTCCCACTACTCATCTTTGCAGTTAAATGCTTTTCCCTTAAGTTTGTTGCTTTCTTTAACTTCTTTAGTTAACCATGGATGATGGGTCCTCCCCCTTAGAATTTTTCTTTATAGTAGGAATGTACTTATTCTAAATACTCTGAAATATCCCCTTAAATGTCTGTCACTGCTTCTCTATTGATCTATTCTCTAGCACATTTTCCCAGTTCACTTCAGCCAGCTCAGCTTTCATCCCCACATAGTTGCCCTTATTTAAGTTTAAGGTACTAGCCTTAGACCCACTCTTCTCCCTTTCAAACTGGATGCAAAATTCAGTCATATTGTGGTTGCTGCTCCCTGGGGTGCCTTTACTCTGAGGTCATGAATTAATCCTGTCACATTACACAATTCCAAGTCTAATATAACCTGTTCTCTGTTTGATTCCAGAATGTGCTGCTCTAAGAAACTATATTGAAAGCATTCCAAGAACTCCTCATCCAGGCTACTGCTGCCAATCTGATTTTACCAGTTTATGTGTGGATTAAAATCACCCATGATTATATCTGTCCCTTTATCACAAGCACACAATATTTTCTCTTGAATACTTTGTCCTACACTGCGGCTACTGTTAGGGAACCTGTAGACCATTCCCATTAATGACTTTTTCCCTCATCTCCACCCAAACCGATTCTGCATTCTGATCTCCTGAGCCAAGGTCACCTCTAACTATTGCACCAAAGCTCTCTTTGATTAACAGTGCTACCCCTCCACCTAGCTTCCTATTCTTCTTGAATGTCATGTACCCCTCAATATTAAGGACCCAATATTTGTTGTCCTGCAGCCACGTCTCCGTAATTAATATCTGATCATATTTATTTACTTAAATGTGGGCCATCAATTCATTTACTTTATGGAAGGGAAATGGTACTGAGCAAATTGATGGAGCTGCAGGTTAGCAGGTCTCCGGTCCCAATGGACTACATCCTCGGGCCTTAGGAGAGGTGGCTAACAAATTAATGTTAATTTTCCAAAATTCGTAGATTCTGGAAAGGTTCCATCAGATTAGAAAGTAACCTGATACTTATTTATTTGTGAATGCTATGCGCATTCAGATAGAGAGTCTTCAGTTTTGTCTTTTTGTTACCTTTGTAACATCTAGTCTTGACTGTTGATGTATTCTTAGGTTTTTTTCTCTCTGTCCCTTCCTGCCGTTCTCTGACCCTCATTTCTCATATTACTATTTTGCTCTCCTGTCTTGACTCTACACCTTGAATTGTTACCTCTACCCAAGCTTGATTCCTCACCCCTCTTGTTTAATTTAAAGTCCTCTCTACCTCCCTGGTTATGTGATTTGTGAGGACAGTCTTCCCAGCACAGTTCAGGTGTAAACCATCCCAACGGTACGGCCCCCACTTTCCCCAGTACTGATGCCAGTGCTCCACAAACCGGAACCCACTTCTCCCACACCAGTCTTTGAGCTACACATTCGTCTCTCTAATCTTATTTGCCCTATGTCAATTTGCATGTGGCTCAGGTAATAATGCAGAGATTATTACCTTTGAGGTTCTGCTTCTTAATTTGGTACCTAGGTCCTCATACTGATTTTGCAGAACCTTTTTCCTAGTTCTACCTATGTTATTGGTACCTACATGGACCATGACAATTGAATCCTCCCCCTCCCACTGCAAGTTCCTCTCCAGCCCAGACCAGATGTCCTGAACCCAGGTACTGGGCAGGCAACATAGTTGCCTGGACACTTACTCTTTGCTGCAGAAGAGTTTCAATCCCCTTCACTATACTATCCTCTACTACCACAATATTTCTTTTTGCTCCCTCCACTTGAATGGCTTCCTGTACCACAGTGCCATGGCCAGTCATCTCATCCACCATGCAGACCTCACTTTCATCCACACAGGTTATGAGCACCTCAAACCTGTTTGACAGTTACAAAGTCTGAGGCTCCTGCACCACTGTCTGCTCAGTCCCATTACCTGCCTCACTGACAGTCACATCCTCCCGCCTCTCACTGCTGTCAAAACGAATGACCTACTTCTGAGAGGTGTTGACTGTCTTCTGGAACAAAGTATCCTGGTTTTTCTCCCCCTCGCTTATGTTGCGCAGTGTCTGCATTTTGGCTTCTAGATCAATAATCCTGATCTGGAATTCCTCAAGCTGCTTACACTTCCTGCAGACGTGTTTGTTATGGATCACCTTGGCATCCAAAAGCTCCCACATCTCATGGTTCCCCCTGCTTCTGCACCTCCTTTAGAATTGTATCCTTTATTTTATAATGTCTCTCTGTATTCTTCCTAGCGAAATGAATCGCTTCACACCTCTGCATTAAATGTCATCTGCCACTTGTTCGCTAATTCCGCTGACCTACCTATGTCCTTTTTGAAGTTCTACGCTATCCTCTTGATGGTTGACAATACTTCCAAATTTCAAATCGCCCATGAATTTTGAAGTTGTGCCCTGTACATTAAGGTCTAGGTTGTTAATACATGTCAGGAAGAGCTGGACTCCTAACACCGAACTCTGAAACCCTTCCTCCAACCTATAAAAAAAAATCCACCATCACTCTCTGATTCCTGTCATACCAGCCAGTTTTGCATCCGTGTTGCTTTAACTTTGCTGACAAGTCTGTTGTGTGGCACTTTATCAAATGCCATTTGGAAGTCCATGTACACCGCATCAACAGCATTGCCCTCATCAACCCTCCCTATTACCTCTCCAAAAGAACTCCAACAAGTTAGTTAAACACTTTTTGTCCTTAACAAATACATGCTGACTTCCCTTAATTAACCTGCGTTTATCCAAGTGACTGTTAATTTTGTCCCAAATTATCATTACTAAAAGCTTCCCCACCATCGTCATTAAACTGAAATAAAGACGGAAATTGCTGGAAAAACTCAGCAGGTCTGGCAGCATCTGTGGAGGGAGAAACAGAGCTAATGTTTCAAGTACATATGACTATTTTTCATAGCAGGCTGAGAGTACACGGACAGGCCTGTAGCTCCTGTGCTTATCTGTACACCCTTTTCTGAACTTGGATGTAACGTTTGCAATTCTCCAGTCCTCTTGCACCATCCGAGTCTGAAAAATTACGACCAGTGCCTCTGCGATTTCCACTCTCACTTCCCTCAGTATCCTCGGACGCATATCATCTGGTCCTGGTGCCTTAACAACTTTAAGTACAGACAGCCTATCCAATACCTCCTCTTTGTCAATTTTTAACCCTTCACGTGTCTTGCATATCCGCCGTTGTATTGTGTATCTAAGGCACTCCCTTTCACCATGCAAGGTGAGAACTCCACTAATGGGTTTTCACTACTGTCTACCGCAAGCCTGCCTTCACCGGTCAATAAATGTGTTGGGATTCATATAGCTCCGTGTGCTATAAGATTGGCCTTAACAGCAATCTTGTAATGGGAACCCTGCTCCCCTTGAGAGCTTGATGCAGAAAATAGAATATATCAAAGCTACCCTGTGGGACAGTGACAATCCTGATTAAATTATTGCTCACTGTATGTCGCACAAACTTGCAAATGGGCCAAAGGCTGCCACCTTCAGACTTGAAGAGGCACCCGGTCTGCCTCAAATTACATAGAAAGGCAAAGTATCTCAAAAATTTGAACAACAGCTCAAGCAAGACTTTTCGTGGAGCCACGATGCAGACGAGTGTTATGGCAGGGATGCTGCCAACAGCCCAAAAAGATGTTCTGGCTACCACACAATTGAGCGACGTTGTGTATGAACTTCAGTGCCAGTGCGACAGCAGGTTTGTAGGCATACATCCCAACAATTGGCTGATCAAATCAAACAGCATGTTCCTCCACTTGTTCGTAATAGGCAGGTACAGACCGTTCTCAACCAAGCTGCGCTTGCAAAACCCAAAACATAACATTTACTGTTGGATGTGAGTCAGTGATTGGGCAGCACTTGCTGAACAATCCTGAATGAACCAATAGCTATGCCAACAACCAGTTTAAGATGATCAGTTGAGCTCGTAACTTAGCTTATTTATGCTCTCCAGAAGCAACATACATTCATACGCTGGGACCCATTCTCTGCAAACAAAAGGAATATGTTCAAGTTCTTCCGCCTTTTTTGAATTGCTTGGGGAGCTTATATTTCCCCATTTGACTTGCCTTCAGGGATCAGAGAGGGAACCCAGACCTGTGTGGGAGCAGCTAAAACTGGGAGTGGAGAATGAGAGGGCGAGGCTGGGGGTCACTTACCTTCAGGGGACCTGGACCCACATGGGAGCAGCTAAAATTGAGAGAGGGTAAGTAGTGGGGTGGGGGGAGGGGGGGGTGGTGGGGGGTGAGACTCGGGGTCTTCATTTCACTTACCTTAAGGGAGCAGAGAGATATCTGGACCCGCATGGGAGCAATTAAAACCGGGAGCCTTCAGGAGATGTCTGCATTTGGGAAAAAAAAATTAAACTGTGTCATTGCAGGAAAGCAATCAGTTGATTTGTTAATGAGTAACCGCTGTAAGGGAATGTTTGTAAATAGCTGAGAATTACAAAAAGTGTTCCAACAATTAAATAACCCTTAAATAGCTACCGTATAATTGATGAAGAGACGCAAGCAGCAGGGAAGCAAGAAGCTGTTGAACCTGCTGTTTTATTTTAAGTGGTAATTTTTATTGTATGACTAAGCTGTAACATGAAGTGGTGGTGAGGAGAGCCATTAATTTTTTAAAATTAAGAAAATATGTAATTAGCTAATTGTAGAGTGCGGGGAAGGAGCGAGAGCTGAGCGGGGTACTAAAAGCAGCCGGTAGGAGCAAACCACGGTTAGAGTTCGAAACATGATATCAGGAATAAAAAATGATGTTGGCGAAGTGGAAGGAGCCGGTTGGTGAGCGGCTAGTGAGTAATTCTTTTCTACTTTCTAGTCTTCAGTTTAGCAGATACAGTCTGCTAAAGCCAAGTAAAGTTAAGGCATGGCAGAGCAGCTGCACTGTGTGGAATGTGCATCTTGTAACATGTGAGAAGTCGTGGACACTTCCTGCGGCCTAGATGACCACATGGGCAGGAAGTGTCACCAACTACAGAAACTTGAGCTCCGGGTTTCGGAACTCGAGGAGCGGTAGGGGTCACTGTGGCACACCCATGAGGCTGAGCACTACGTGGATTGCATGCTTAGGGAGGTGGTCCCACCACAGAGCGCAGGCAGAGAGGGAACGGGTGACCACCACACAGTCTAGGAGGGCCAGGCAGATCGTGCAGGAGTCCCCTGAGTCCGTCTCATTCACTAACCAGTTTAATGTTTTGGATACCGGTGAGGTTGATGGTTCCTCAGGATTGCAGCCAGTGCCAGGTCCACGACACCGCAGGTGGGTTCAGCTGCACAAGAGGGGAGGAAGAAGAGTGAAAGAGCAATAGTAATAGGGGATTCGGTAGTTAGGGGAACAGACAGGCCTTTCTGTGGCTGTAGACTTGGTTCCAGGATGGTATGTTGCCTCCCTGGTTCCAGGGTCAAAGATGTCACTGAGCAGCTGCAGGACATTCTTATGGGGATGGGTGAGCAGCCAGAGGTCATGGTCCACATCTGTACCAACGATACAGATAGAAAGAGGCATGAGGTCCTAAAAGCAGATTTGAGAGAGCTATGAAACAGATTAAAAAGCAAGACCTTAAAAGCAGTAATTTCAGGATTACTCCCACTTCCACATGCTAATGATAATAGAAATAGGGAGATAGAGCAAATGAATGCTGCCGAGATGGTGCAGGAGGGAGGGCCTTAGATTTCTGACGCACCAGGACTGGTTCTGGGGCAGGTGGGACCTGTACAAGGCGAACGGGTAACACCTTGGCAGAACTGGGACTAATATCCTTGCCAGGCGATTTGCTTGTGCTGTTGGGAGGATTTAAACTAGCTTGGCAGGCTGATGGGAACGAGACTTCAGATAGAAGGGGAAAGAAAGCTAGTCAGAAGAAAATAGGAAGAGAAATAGTAAGCAAAATTTGGAAGGCAGCAGAAAGAAAAGCCAGCATCAAATAAGGTCAAAATACAGAAAAATATTAAAATGGCAAAATAAAAGGCACTCTATCTGAATACACACACCATTCACAACAAGGTAGATCAATTGGCAGTACAAATAGAAGTAAATGGGTATGAACTAGTCGCCATTGGAGACATGCCTGCAGGGTAACTGAGGCTGGAAACTGAATGTTCAAGGGTATTTGACATTTAGAGAAGACAGGCAAAAAGGAAAAGGAGGTGGAATAGTGTTTTTAATAAAGGATGAGATCACTACAATAGTGAGGATCTTAAATCAGAAGGTCAAGATGTAGAATCCATTTGGTCAGAGCTAAGAGACCGCAAGGGGCAGCAAACATTGGTGGGAGTTATTTATGTGCAGGGAAAGGTATAAATCAGGAAATCGGAGGTGCATGTAACAAAGGTAATACAGCAATCATGAGGGGGCTTCAATTTACATATCGACTGAGTAAGCCAAATTGGCCCGAATGCTGTGGAGGATGAATTCCTGGAATGTGTACAAGATAGTTGTGGCAATTAGAGGTCAATATTCTCAGCTCCAGGACATCACTGCAGGAGTTCCTCAGGGTAGTGTCCTCGGCCCAACCATCTTTAGCTGCTTCATCAATGACCTTCCTTCCATCATAAGGTCAGAATGTTTGCTGATGATTGCACAATGTTCAGCACCATTTGCAACTCCTCAGATACTGAAGAAGTCCATGCCCAAATGCAGCAAGACCTCGACAATATCCAGGCTTGGGCTGACATGTGGCAAATAACATTCACACCACACAAATGCCAGGCAATGACTGTCTCCAGCAAAGAGAATCCAACCATCGCCCTTTGACATTCAATGGCATTACCATCACTGAATCCCCCACTATCAACATACTGGGGGTTATCATTGACCAGACACTGAACTGGACTAGCCATATAAACACTATGGCTACAAGAGAAGATCAGAGGGTGAGAATCCTGCGTTGAATAACTCACTGCCTGACTCCCCAAAGCCTGTCCGCCATCTACAAGGCACAAGTCAGGAGTGTGATGGAATACTCCCTACTTGCCTGGATGAGTGCAGCGCCCACAACACTCAAGAAGCTTGACACCATCCAGGGCAAAGCAGCCCACTTGATTGGCACCCCTTCCACAAACATTCATTCCCTCCACAGTAGCAGCAGTGTGTATCAACTACAAGATACACTGCAGAAACTCACCAAGGCTCCTTCAACAGCACTTTCCAAACCCACAACCTCAACCACCTCAGACAAGGGCAGCAGACACGTGAGAACACCACCACCTGGAAGTTTCCCATCATGACTTGAAAATTTATCACCGTTCCTTCACTGTCGCTGGGTCAAAATCTTGAAACATCCTTCCTAATAGCACTGTGGGTGTACCTACATAGACTGTAGTGGTTCAAGAAGGCAGCTCGCCACCACTTTCTCAAGGGCAATTAGGGATGGGCAATAAATGCTGGCCCAGCCAGCAAAGCCCATATCCTGTGAATGAATAAAAAGAGAGATTTTCTAGAATGCTATATTGAGGAACCAGCTAGAGAATGGGCTTATTTTCGATCTAGTGCTGTGCAATGAGAAAGAACTAATTAATAATCTCATTGTGAAGAAGTATTTAGGGAACAGGGGTGAGGGCAGAAGTGCAGGAGATGGGTCGGACATGGTTGAGAGCCCCATCAACCACGGTGGGGGAAATCCTTGCTTCAGGGAAAAGGAAGATGTCAGATGCACCATTGTGGAAGGTAGAATCATCAGAGCAGATGCAACTGAGATGGAGAAGCTGGGAAAATGGGATGGAGTCCTTACAGGAAGCAGGGTGTGAGGAGGTGTAGTCGAGGTAGCTGTGAGAGTCAGTGGGCTTGTAATGAATACTAGTAGACAGTCTATCACCAGAAAAGTCAAGGAAGAGAAGGGAAGTGTCAGAAATGGACCATGGGGAGAATGGGGTGCATTAGAAGGACAATTGATGAATTTTTCCAGTTCCAGACAAGAACACGAGGCGGCACTGATGCAGTCATCACTGTACCAGAAAAAGAGCTGAGGAAGGAGGCCTGAATAGGACTGGAACAAGAAATGTTCTACATACCCCACAAAAAGACAGGCATAACTGGGGCCCATACAGGTATCCATAGCCACACCTTTTATTTGGAGGAAATGAGACAAGTTAAAGGAGAAATTGTTCAATGAGAGATGAAGTTCAGCCAGACAGAGATCGGTGGTGGATGGAGATTGTTTGTGCCTCTGTTCAAGGAAGGAACAGAGAGCCCTCAGACCATCCTGATGGGGGTTGGAGGCGTAGAGGGACTGGACTTCCATAGAGAAGTTCAGGTAGTTGGGATCAGGAAACTAGAAATTGTTGAATTGACATAGGGCTTCAGAAGAATTACTGAAGTAGGTGGGAAGAGACTGGACAAAGGGAGAAAAAGTAGAGTCAAGATAGGAAGAAATAAGTTCAGTGGGGCAGGAAGAAGCTGAAATGATGGGTCTACCAGGACAGCCTTGTTTGTGGATTTTGGGAAGGAGGTGGAAGTGGGCAGTATGGGGTCTATGAGGTTGATGAGGCCAGTGACAGTCCTGGAAACAATGGCTTGATGTTCGGTGATGGGGTCTTGGTCCAGGGGGAGGTAAGAAGATGTGTTTGGGAGTTGGCACTCAGCCTCTGCGAGGTAGAGGTCGGTACACCAGACAACAACAGCACCATCCTTGTCAGCAGGTTTGATAACTATGTTGGGGTTAAACCTGAGAGATAAGAGTGCAGCAGGTTCAGTGGGAGGCAGATTAAAGTGGATGATGAGATCAGAGAAATTAACACAGCTGATGTCACGCCGACAGTTCACAATGAAAAGATCACGTGTGGGTAAAAGTCCAGAGGGAGGGGTCCATTTGCAGGGAGAGTATTGGAGATGAGTGAAAGGGTCCAAAGAAGGGAGCACAGAGGTGAAGGCAATGGAAGAGGAGTTCAATGTCGTGCTGAGACCAAAATTCATTGAGGTGGGGGTGTAAAAAGTATGTTGGTCTTTATTGCAAGGGGATTTGAATACAGGAGTAAAGATGTCTTGCTGCAATCGTACAGGGCCTTGGTGAGACCACACCTGGAGTATTGTGTACAGTTTGATCTCCTTACCTAAGGAAGGATATACTTTCCATAGAAAGACCACATAAGAGATCAGTGTATAAAATAAAAGCACATTGGATTAGGAGTAATATAGTGGCATGGATTGAGAATTGGTTAACAGGCAGGAAACAGAGAGTAGAAATAAATGGGTGTTTTTGGAGAGGAAGCTGGTGACTAGTGGGGTACCGCAGGGATCAGTGTTGGGCCCCAGCTATACAAAATATATATCAATGATTTGGATGAGTGAACCAAATGCAATATTCCCAAGTTTGCTGATGACACAAAACTTGGTGGAAATGAGAGCGATGAGGAGCATGTTAGGCTTCAAAGTGATTTAGACAGTTTGAGTGAGTGGGCAAATATATAGCAGATGCAGTATAACGTGGATATGTGTGAAGTCATCTGCTTTGGTAGGTAAAACAGGATGGCAGAGTATTATTTAAAGGGTGATAGATTGGGAAATGTTGATGTACAAAGGGACCTGGGTGTCCTTGTGCACCAGTCACTGAAAACAAGCAGGCAGGTGCAGCAAGCAGTTAAGAAGGCAAATGGTGTGTTGGTCTTCATTGTGAGAGGACTGAGTACAGGAGCAAGGATGTCTTACTGCAGCTGTACAGGGCCTTGGTGATACCACACCTGGAATATTGTGTGCAGTTTTGGTCTCCTTACCTAAGAAAGGTTATACTTGCCATAGAGGGAGTGCAGCGAAGGTTCACCAGACTGATTCCTGGGATGGCAGGCTTGTTGTATGAGAAGAGATTGAGACAACTGGGCCTGTATTCTCTAAAGTTTAGAAGAATGAGGGTTGACCTAATTGAAGCTTACAAAATTCTTACAGTGTTTGACAGGGTAGATACAGAAAGACTGTTTCCTCTGCTTGGGGTTTTGCGGGGGTGGGGTGGTAGGGGGCAGTGGGTCTAGAACCAGGGAACACAGTCTCAGACTAAGGGGCAGACCATTTAGGACTGAGATGAGGAGGAATTTCTTCACTCAGAGAGTGGTGAATCTTTGGAATTCTCTACTCTGTAGGATTGTGGAAGCTGAGTCATCGAGTATGTTCAAGATGGAGATTGATAGATTTCTAGATATTAAAGTTATCAAGGGATGCAGGGATAGTACAGGAAAATGGCACTGTGGTTGAAGATCAACCATGAACTAATTGAATGGCGAGGCAGGCTCGAGGGGCTGAATGGCCTACTCCTGTTCCTATTTGCTATTTTTCATGTCCCTTTGTTCCATTGCTTTATCCATGACAATCCTTGGCCAATGCTTGCCAAGAGTCAACTTGCAACCAACCAACACCCTTTTCTCCGGCAGTGTAAATTGTTGTGAGTGTTTGAAATTTGGCATTCTTGTTTGTCCTGATGAGTGTGAGATGTAAAGCTTCAGCAACGTTCGATGTAATCCTATATAACAAACAGAAAATGCTGGAAATATGTTTGAGTATTTTCATATGATCTTGGGAATAAGGTGTCACTGGAAAGGCAATAATTATCACCTATTCTAAATTACCCTGAAGAGAGTCAGCCGCAGATAGAAGCAGGAGTGCTACGTCCCATTTCCTGTAGGATTTAGTGCGCCAGATGGGCTTTTGGAACAATCTAGAAGTTTGCACAGTTAGATTTCAAAGCTGGCCCATAAACTTTACCAGATTCTCTCAAATAAAGCTTGGGGCCACCGGTGGGATTTGAAATCAGGAGGGCAGAATTTTCCCCTCGATAAGGGGACGAGGGTGGAGGCACTCAGCCGGTGTGCTAATTTGCTGCCACCATCTTGCCTCCAGGAAATTTTCCCTGAGGTGGGATCGGGATGGGAGGACAGTAGAAATCCAATTAAAGCCAATTATCAGAGTGATTTT
Organism: Carcharodon carcharias; assembly: GCF_017639515.1. Classification (NCBI taxonomy): domain Eukaryota; kingdom Metazoa; phylum Chordata; class Chondrichthyes; order Lamniformes; family Lamnidae; genus Carcharodon; species Carcharodon carcharias. The sequence goes on from NC_054469.1 coordinate 19,810,030, forward strand.
AACTTGGCCTGCAGGTACCCATGGCATTGGAGCCAGCCGGCTGGAGGTAGCTCCCAACAGCAGACTTCGGGGGTGGTGGTTGGGGGGTGGGGGGTGGGGGGGCGAGTGCTCCAGATGGCCCTCCAGCTATGACCATTTTTGCATTTAAAATGTGTTAAAGTTGCTGGAAGGGCATCTCAGAATGGATGTGCCCTCTCCCTCCCTCACCTGCGTTGGCTGGCTGCAGTTCCTTCCGTACTCGGGGACCTCCTATTGGCTCTCCAGCTTCAAAATCCTGCCTGCCATTCTTAATTGGACAGTGAGCACACCCTCTGGCCACTAACTGGCCAATTGAGGGAAAATCAAGGCCAGGTACCTGCTCCCCACACAGTGCAGGGTCAGGGCCCCCATTTGACACCAGCCCAGAACTCCAAATCCTGCCCACAGACTCTGGATCATCACTCCAGTAGCATTGAATATGATACCTGCCCCTAAACATTAGGCTGGGCAGCAGCTGAAAGAGGAGGGGCACGTTACAATTTTAGATTTAACCTGAAATGGTTTTATATGCAAGCAACATTCTCCATGAATCACTGATGGGTGTGGTGAGTGGGGGAGGGGAGGGGTGGCTGTGGTACAGGGATCCCCTTCTCAACTCTGTTTCATAAGGATTTCACTAAAGCAACCAATTTTGCTCCTATAAATTAGGTACCATTAGCCAAAACTATTAATGGGATACCAGTGATAGGCCCCATCCATTCACAAATATCGGACTTCTGAGTTATGCAGTTTCCTGATTTTCTAATGAATCTAATTCACATATGCAAATTAAATCTGATTAGCACGATTAATAGGTTATTCCCTAATACCTTAATGATTTAATCTCCAAATTTTATAAAGAAAGGACTTATGTTCTTGAGCTACTGAAGAAAGTCTATTTGCTTAATTATCTTAATTCCCTCATGTAAATTATGTCTAATTAGCATAATTGTTTTCCATCCCTAATAGCATATTCATTATGCCCTGCAAGGTTCATAAAACTGGAAACACCATATCAGAGCTTCATCAGTGATTCTACACACTGTGCGATGAGAGGGAAGCACCAAAATACAAGGTAACATACCTTCTAGTGGAAAAAGTTGAAACGAACAGTCGCCAATTCATCCATAGAGCTCTCACACACATTGCTTCAGTCATTTTAGTTAAAAACTCAGCAACAGATCAAAGGGGGTGTCCCGTGCTTTATATCCATATTGATTTTGCAATTAAGAATTGGCCAACAGAGAAATTTCCACCCCACGCCACCGCATCCATGGAATTCGAATCATAACTGAGCTAAGCTGCTGCCGGGTCAATATGAAATGAAGGGAATGATGTTTGTGTTTAGTCAAACGCTTTGGGGCCCGGAGCGGCAATCACCATCGGATTGCCACTCCATTCCGACTTTACTGCGCCACGCCAGAGCTCCGCGTTTCAGGCCGGGTCTTCCAATTCCCGGCTGCTTCGGAAATGTGCGCAAGCGTTACCCTCAGTGGAACTGCCCCTTCGTAGTGCTGGATCGTCAGGGAAGACTGAGCGTACCCCTTTTTTTTGTGCCATCGGCTACCGTATTCTGGCTAGTGTTCACGAGCACGCTGGAAAGCTTTCAGGCCCTTAAACAGCTTTTCCGTGTGTTAGCGAATAGGTGAACCGTGTAGGTGTGTAAGTGGGTAGGGTGCCAGGTGGATGAAGTGCCTGCTGAGGTGAGGAGGTGGGCGAGTGGGTGGGTTGGGAGACAGGTCGAATTGGGAAGGGTTGTCAGGTCAGGCAAGCAAGGTTCAGTCTCGGAGGGAAGTCAGAGCCAGGGGAGTAGTCCGGTAGTGGGGGGTAGTCGGGTCAGGTCAGAGGGGAGTCGGAGACAGGGCGAGTGGTCGGGTAGTGGGGGCATAGTCAGGTCAGGTTAGAAAAGGGTCTCAAGGGGGTGTCTGGGGGAATCAGGGTCGAGGGGAGGGAGACTGAGGTGGGGGCGATCAGTTTGTATAGATACTCAGGAGTTAGAGTACGATTTTTCTGTCTAGTACTTCCTGGGGGACTATCCAGGTCAGTCAGTCAGAACTGCTTAAAGTCTTTGACTCTAACTCAGACTGGGCTTCGCTGGCTGGGCCAGCATTTATTGCCCATTCCTGGTTGCCCTTGAGAAGGTGGTGGTGAGCTGCCTTCTTGAACCGCTGCAGTCCATGTGGTGTAGGTACACCCACAATGCTGTTAGGGAGGGAGTTCCAGGATTTTGACCCAGCGACAGTGAAGAAACGGTGATATATTTCCAAGTCAGGATGGTGAGTCACTTGGAGGGGAACTTCCAGGTGGTGGCATTCCCATCTATCTGCTGCCCTTGTCTTTCTAGATGGTAGTGGCAGTGGTTTTGGAAGGTGCTGTCTGAGGAGCCTTGGTGAGTTCCTGCAGTGCATCTTGTAGATGGTACACACTACTGCTACTGTGCATCGGTGGTGGAGGGAGTGAATGTTTGTGGATGTGATGCCAGTCAAGTGGGCTGCTTTGTCCCAGATGGTGTCAAGTTTCTTGCGTGTTGTTGGAGCTGCGCTCATCTTGACAAGTGGGGAGTATTCCATCACACTCCTGACTTATAGATGGTGGACAGGCTTTGGGAAGTCAAGAGGTGAGTTACTCATCGGGGGGATTCCTAGCCTCTGACCTTCTCTTGTAGCCACAGTATGTATATGGCTAGCCCAGTTCAGTTTCTGGTCAATGGTAACTCCCAGGATGTTGATATTGGGGGATTCAGTAATGGTAATGTCATTGAAAATCAAGGGGCTATGGTTGGATTCTCTCTTGATGGGGATGGCCTCTCACTTGTGGCGCAAATGTTACTTGCCACTTGTCAGCCCAAGCCTGGATATTGTCCAGGTCTTGCTGCATTTGGACATGGACTGCTTCAGTATCTGAGGAGTCGCAAATGATGCTGAACATTGTGCAATCATCAGCAAACATCCCCACTTCTGATGGAAGGAATGTCATTGATGAAGCAGCTGAAGATGGTTAGGCCTCAGATACTACCCTGAGGAACTCCTGAAACGATGTCCTGGAGCTGAGATAATCGACCTCCATCAACCACAACAATCCTTCTTTGTGCTAGGTATGACTCCAACTAATGGAGAGTTTTCCCCCTGATTCCTATTGACTCCAATTTTGCTAGGGCTCCTTGATACCACACTCTGTCAAATGCGGCCTTGATGTCAAGGGCAGTCACTCTCACCTCACCTCGGAAGATCAGCTCTTTTGTCCATGTTTGAACCAAGGATGTAATGAGGTCAGGAGCTGGCGGAACCCAAACTGGGCATCAGTGAGGAGGTTATTGCTAAGCAAGTGCCACTTGATAGCACTGTTGATGACCCCTTCCATTACTTTACTGATGATCAAGAGTAGACTGATGGGGCAGTAATTGGCTGGGTTGGATTTCTCCTGTTTTTAGTGTACAGGACATACCTGGGCAATTTTCCACATAGCTGGGTAGATGCCAGTGTTGTAGCTGTACTGGAACAGCTTGGCTAGGGGCACAGCAAGTTCTGCAGCACAAGTGTTCAGTACTATTGCCAGAATATTGTCAGGGCCCATAGCCTTCGCAGTATCCAGTGCCTTCAGCCATTTCTTGAAATCACGTGGAGTGAATCGAATTGGCTGAAGACTGGCATCTGTGATGCTGGGGACCTCCAGAGGAGGCCAAGTTGGATCATCCACTTGGCACTTCTGGCTGAAGATTGTAGCAAATGCTTCAGCCTTATCTTTTGCACTGATGTGCTGGGTTTCCCCATCATTGACGTTGGGGATATTTGTGGAGCCTCCCCCTCCTCCAGTGATTTGTTTAATTGTCTACCACCATTCACAAGTGGATGTGGCAAGACTGCAGAGCTTAAATCTGATCCGTTGGTTATGGGATTGCTTAGCCCTGCCTATCACTTGCTGTTTATGCTGTTTGGCACGCAAGTAGTCCTGTGTTATAGCTTCACCAGGTTGACATCTCATTTTTAGGTATGCCTGGTGCTGTTCCTGGCATGCCCTTCTGTACTTTTCATTGAACGAGGGTTGATTCCCTGGTGATGGTAATGATAGAGTGGGGCCATGAGGTGAAATATAAGCCCCTTTCCTATTTTTACTTAGTTCTGTTGAAGGGTCATGAGGACTCAAAACGTCAACTGTGCTCTCCTCCGCCGATGCTGCCAGACCTGCTGAGTTTCTCCAAGTATTTCTGTTTCTGTTTTTGTTTCGGATTTCCAGCATCCGCAGTTTTTTGTTTATATGCCCGAGTACAATTCTGCTGTTGCTGATGGCCCACAGCACCTCGTAGATGCCCAGTCTTGAGTTGCTAGATCTGTTCACAATGAAGCCCATTTAGCATGGTGGTAGTGCCACACAACCTGATGGAGGGTATCCTCAATGTGAAGGTGGGGCTTAGTCTCCACAAGGACTGTGCAGTAGTCACTCCTACTGATACTGTCATGGACAGATGCATCTGCGGCAGGCAGGTTGGTGAGGATGAGGTCAAGTATGTTTTTCCCTCTTGTTGGTTCCTCCACCACCTTCCACAGACCCAGTCTAGCAGCTATATCCTTCAGGACTTGGCCAGCTCGGTCAGTAGTGGTGCTACCGAGACACTCTTGGTGATGGACATTGAAGTCCCCCACCCAGAGTACATTCTGTGCCCTTGCCACCTTCAGTACTTCCTCCAAGTGATGCTCAATATGAATGAGCACTGATTCATCAGCTGAGGGAGGGCGGTACATAGTAATCAGCAGGAGGTTTCCTTGTCCATATTTGATCTGATGCTATGAGACTTCATGGGGTCTGGATTCAATGTTGAGCACTCCCAGGGCAACTCCCTCCTGACTGTATACCACTGTGCTCCCACCTCTGCTGGGCCTGTCCTGCTGGTGGGACAGGACATACCCAGGGATGGTGATGATGGTGTCTGGGACATTATCTGTAAGGTATGATTCCATGAGGATGACTATGTCTGGCTGTTGCTTGACTCATCTGTGAGACAGCTCTCCCAATTTTGGCACTAGCCCCCAGATGTCAGTAAGGAGGACTTTGCAGGGTCGACAGAGCTGAGATTGACGTTGTCATTTCCGTTGCCTAGGTCGATGCTGGGTGGTCTGTCTGGTTTCATTCCTTTTATGTGACTTTAGAGCAGTTTGACACAACTGAGTGGCTTGCTAGGGCATTTCATTGCTGTCCTAACTGGTCTGGCCTGCATGTGACTACAGAGCTACAGCAGTGTGGTTGACTCTTAACTGCCCTCTGAAATGGCCCAGCAAGCCACACGAGTTCAAGGGCAATTAGGGGTGGGCAACAAATGCTGACCTAGACAGCGATGCCCACATTTCATGAAAGAATACACTTTTAAAAATGTAAATGATATAAGATTCTGAGTTGCTTGCTTCAGTGGCAACATTCATTGAGTCAGAAAATTGGTTCAAGTGTCACTATGGACTGGAGCATGTAATCTTGACTGACACTTGCAGTACTGAGGGAATCATAGAAAGATTTATTTTTTTATTCTTTCTTGGGATATGGACATCACTGGCAAGGCCAGCATTTGTTGTCCTACCCTAATTGCCCTTGAGAAAGTGGTGGTGAACCACCTTCTTGAACTGCTGCACAGAAGGAGGCCATTCGTCCCATCCTGCCTGTGCTGGTTCTTTGGTGGAGCTATCCAATTAGTTCCACTCCCCCTGCTCTTTTCCTCATCACCCTGTAACTTCCTTTTTTTCCTCCTTGAAGTGTTTATCCATTTCGCTTTTGAACCTGCTTCCTCCCCTCTTTTGGGAGGTCTGCCTTTGTGGAGCATTCAGCTGAGATATGACTAGACCCAAGCCCAACTCCATAGGAACAAACAGCAATTTAGCACCTACTTCTGACACCAGTGCAAAGCCTGAATGCAAAATGGGAGAACTGGGTGTGTGCTGGAAGGGCAGGAATTCAATGCAGCAGGATCTCTGCCTATTGTACAGCTGGTTACAACCGCTTTTTGGGAGCAAGCAACTGGGAAATCTATCCTAAAGCATGACTAATCTTAACCATATAAAGAAAAAATTGTCAGTCAAAAGCAGGAGCCTCTGTCACGAAGGGGGAGTGGTGAGTACAGGTCTCCTCTGCCATATCAAGGTAGGAATAAGTGCGGTTGTGGTTGGTACCTCTTGTACCAGAACTGCAAGGTCAACTGTGTTCTTTGCCATGATTGGGCATGGAAGTAAACATCGATCACGTTCACAATAAAGACTTAAGGTCTGGGTGGAGTTTAACACCTCGACTTCACCTCTGCACATTCCCGACAAAGTCCCTCAATGTGTTCATTATCTCTCCAATTGAGCCTTCTGCATTTTGATCAGTCACAAGCCAGGGTCTCCCATGAGTCGGCGGGCAGGTTTGACCTCTTCAGGGACATTTTAAGGACGTCCCTCAAAGGTTCCCGCTGTCCTCCTGGGAGTCTCCTGCCACGTCCGAGGTCGGAACAGAGCAGTTGCTTCGGGAGGCTGGCATCAGGCGTCCGGACAACGTGTCTCGCCCAGCAGAGCCGGTTTTGAGTGATAAGCACCTCGGCGCTGGTCAAGCTGGCTTGGGAGAGGATGCTGCTGTTGGGCCACTTTTCTTCCCTCTGGATTTGGAACTTCTTGCAAAGGCACAGCTGGTGGTTCTCCTCCAGGGCTTTGGGGTCCCTGCTGTCGGTCGCCCTAGTCTCCGAAGCATATTGGAGTATGGGGATCACTGCTGCCCGTTGGACTATTAGTCATGTAACTATTCCACTTATTCAGTAACTACAGCCTGGCTAAGATCAGGTTGACCTAACTCCCCTGCTCACATCTCTCCACTCTCCATACCTGTCCGACTGCCATTACAGGGCACTATTCCTTGCTTTCCTAAAATAATGGGCAGGACTTTGCCCTTGGCAGGACTGCTCGGCGGGGGGGTGGTCAGGAAGCTGCCCGCGATCGGCTGCCTCAGGGAGGTTGAAGCGCTTTTTAAAAAAGCTCTGTCGCACGAGATGGGACATGTTTCTAATTCCAAAACAAAGTTTTTATTTAATGTGCATCAGCTTTCGGGAATCTCATCCACCACCCCCCAAGTGGATGAGGCTTCCTAAAAAAAAGGTCAAGGCTGCTTGGCCTTTTTTGGCTGCCCGCCGAACTGTTCGGCTGGACGGGCAGAGTAAATTTCAAGTTAACGAGGTTGTTGATGGCCTTAATAGGCCGTTTAATGATCGGCAGGCGCGCAGCGAGTGCGCGATGATGTCGGAATGCAAGCCTGACATCATCGCACGTCGCTTTACGCTCGGGCCTGTTGGTCGCGCTTCGAGTGTAAAGTTCTGCCAGATGTGTTAAAACACACAGTAATGCCTGCCCACAGCTACTTGCATAACCAAGCTGCATATCAATCTCAGTTTTGGATTTTTGCAACAGTTACAGTTGATGTATTAACCACAAGCAAAGACAGAGGGGACACGGTGGCACAGTAGCAATGGAATAGTAGCTCAGAAGCCCATGTAACGTTCAAATCCTGCCCATGGCAGCTGGTGGAAGTTAAGTTCAATTCATTAGAAAAAAAACCTGGAATTGGAAGCTAACCTCAGTAATGGTGACCATTAAGTTATCATCGATTGCTGTAAAAATCCATCTGATTCCCTTTAGGGAAGGGGATCCACCATCCTTACCCGATCTGGCCTACATGGACCCACAGGAATGGGGTTGAATCTTAACTGCCCTCTGAAATGGCCGTGCAAGCCACTCAGTTGAAGGGCAGTTAGGGATGGGCAACAAATGCTGGTCTTGCCTCTGTCTCATCCTGTGAACCAACAAAAGCAGCCCTGATGAGCTTTGGTTGTCCCCTTTGACTGCAACCGACTTGTTTTTTGTTTACGATTGATTTCCCACGAAACCTGTCAGATGTGATCATTTACTCTTCTCTTTTTTTAGTGACATGCTATGACTGTAACTCGAATATGACCCATTTAGATTCTGCCCTAGCTACAGCTATTACTGCATTAAAATCTGTGCATTAATGACTTTGCAAAGTCAACCGCAGAAACCTACATTTATACAGTGCCCTCAATGTAGTAAAGTGTCACAGGGAGCATTATCAAACAAAATTTGACACCTATGAATAAAGGTGGGAAGGCAAAGAAGTTTAGGGACGGAATTCCAGAGGTTGGGGACCTCGGTCACTGAAGGCACATCTGCCAATGGGTGGAACGATTAAAATTGGGGTTGCACAAGAGCCGGAATTGGAGGATCGCAGAGGATCTCTGAGGGCTGGAGGAGATCCCAGTGATAGGGAGGTGTGAGGTCGTGGAGGAATTGGAAAATGAGGATCCACATTTTAAAATTGAGGCGTTGGCAATGTAGGTCAGCAGGTGCAGCACTGCTGGGTGGGTGAGTCACAGACACAAGATTTGCAAGTGGGAAGTGACAGGATGGATGAGAAAATATCCCAACGTTGCACCTTTCATAAAAGAATAAAGGTGGCATCTCTGCAGGATTGAAAATTGGAGGGGGGAGAAAGGGGAAGGCATTTTTTTGAAAAATATGTAGACCTATAGGGAAAGGGAGCTAATATGCTCTTGCAGAGAGCTCACATGGACATGACAAGCCAAGTGGCCTCCTTCTGTGATCTAATCATTCTATGATTCTATGAAAAGAGCATTAAAAATCAGAATTCAAAAGGAAATTCCAAACAGAATGGTTGAGAGGATGGAGGGATTGGATTATGAGGAGCAAATATGTAAATTGGGCATGCTCTCTGTCCTGTCCATTAAATATGAAAGATCATAAATTGTGTAAATCAAACCTTACTTTCTGTTTATTTAAAAATTGATTTTGCTGCTGCACCAAAAAACAAGGCTACTACAGGGCACATGATTTGCAAATTGGCTACAGTTCTGGAAACTTTCAACAGTAATTAGAGGACAAAGCTCAGACCTCATCCTTGTGGAATCTCACACCTACCATTGTGTGGATCCATTCCAATAAATGAAACAAGGGAGCAACAGATGGTCTGTTTCCCCAGCCTGGACTTATAACAAAGTGAGAGTCATTGAAACTTGTTAGACCTGTGGCAGTGCCAATGGACTCTAGCTCATAAAGTAAACAATGGATTTTGACCAGAGACACAGAAACTGATTGAACCCGAAACTGACTTATCAATGAGAAACACCAGACCTGCTGAGTTTTTCCAGGTAATTCTGTTTTTGTTTTACCACATGACCTAAGCTCCTCTGGCCTTTGAAAAGTTTTAATGTAACTTTCCTGGACTCGCAGGGTAGTCTGCTGTTAAACACTCAGCCTGTCAACATCAAAGTTGGACTCCAGGCTGACAACAAAGCCAGCCTCAAGTCTAAAGCTCCTCAAAGCTTGGTTCTCTGGAAAAACGGACCAAATGTCTGCATACCAACCTCCTATTGCTGCATCATCACCAACTTTAAAGGAATTCTGCAACTCCTTTCAGCTAGCTGAACTCTAACTCCTACGTGAAGGAATCCTCACTGGACTCCGACATTCACAAGAATTAATATCCATAATAACTTAAAATAAATCAATATCCCTAGTTGTAAAACGCTTTTCTTTCCTATTTCTTTCTTGTATGCGTGTGTATGTGTGTGTGTGTGTGTATGTATTTGCAATGACCATCCCCCAGGTTTGAATGCATGCATAAACTAAACTTCTGACTTAATCCTAAAGAGAGTTTGCTACAAGTCACTTTAAAATTGACTTCACAAACAGAGGGTTTGAGGAAACCTGCCACAGCCTATTTCAAAAATTAAAACACCTCTGCTTAAGACAGATGGCGAGAAAATAAATCAATTCAGTTTGCCTCTCTCCCCTGTCCATAACCCTGTCACTGGAAAAAAAGAAAACAGAGGTTTGACATGATTGGGTTTTTTAAGGATTGTAAAGGGACTGGAGAATGTAGACTCTAACGGGCTGTTTCACCTTTCTCGAACAGTGGAACCAGAGGGGTAAATTTTAAGAAGGGTAAATCTCTAGCTGAGGTTACCCCTAGATAAGCCTGATCCCAGAGTGGAACCCTGCTTGATGGATCCTAACTTTTAATTTGTTTGTTTAGATGTGTGGGCAGTAGCTACTGAACAGAGTCACAGGAGTCAGCTGATCAACTTTTAACAAAAGCGTGAAATATTTATTCAACAAGGAAAGATTAACTATATTACAATGCTCCTTCACCCACAACTATACCTTTACAGATATACAAACAGATTTGTAAGGATAACACAAGTTACAAAATCTATCTTATACTTTTATGTCCACAGTAAGTATACAATCCATGTACCAATATGCACCCCGCGGTCAGACACACCGCACTCTGAAACCACTCTGAAACAGATGCCACCTCAACCAGATGCCATGAATCTCTCCTCAACTCCCCCCAGGCGCTTGTCACACCGTCTTTCACATGAGGGTTTCCAAACTCCACTCTCCAAGACCTCGCCTTGGAATCTTCTCCCAAACCAATGCTTTCTTTCAGGTGCCTTCCACAAGGGTTCACCTCCAGGGTTTTGAACTCTCCTGTCATGGAAGTATAATAATTTTCATAATATTTTTCTGGTTTATTGTGAAGTAGGTTTATGGGGCTAAGTAGAGTTGGGTCAGTCTATGTGTGATTTAATTACATTTGGAGTCAGGTACACTGCAAGTTTAAATCATTAAATGAAGCTAGGCACTAGACATGCTAATGAGTAAACATGGATGCTGGCTTAGCATGTAAGGTGTTTAATGGAAATTTGTATTTTTAGATAAATGAAGGGGTATTTGGATTTCAAAGGGCTCTCAGTCTGTTCACAACTGGCCAGATAAGCGAGGCTAAGGAGTGTGTTTATCTTTTCCAAAGGCTACTGACAATATACAGTGACAACATGAAAGTTATTATATTATGAGGGAGATACAATTTCAAAGGCATATGGAACAATAGAGTCTACATATTAGAAAGAGAGAAACATGTAAGTAGGAGAATGAAAGGCTATGTGTCAGGAGAAGGCTATGTAAGATCTAACAGGAATGTGTGAAATAGTCTTAATGAAGGCTCCAGCATTTGGGCATAAGTCTGCTGCCTACCTAAACTGAAGCTGGAGAAAAGGCGTTTGGAATTCCTCTGTCCAGGGTATTGTGTTAATTTGCTGATTCTGTTTTAAATCTAAAATCTATATTTGGACAGTTGCCTTAAAGGGATTGTAACTGGGAGTCAGGTTAATTAGGAATTTTAGGAGTTACTGTAGTGGTAATTGCAGTCTTATGTATGTGGTTGAAATCTTGCATACATCTCGTAATAAATACAAATTGCAAAACTGTTGTGACAGTGCATGGATTTGTTCCACCTGGCACACATCATCCACCATGTTATTACACCTTCCGATGTTACTCTTCCCTGGGTGCATTCAAGCTGTCTTCCATGCACTCTCTCTCACCGACTCAGCCATCAATAGTACACCGCTTCATATGCCCATAACAAAGAGCTACAGACTTCAGTTGTCTCTTTGGACATTCTTGCCCCTCACTTTAGGACCTTCTCTAGATTCCCCTGTTCCACTCTGCTGGATTTTTTGGCTTTTTCTTTAGCTTGGGGCTGGCTATCTGTCCCCTTTGCTTCAGCTACTTTCCACCAGCTGAACTCCCAACACCTTCCAAAACCAACTGCTGTTTTTCTTCTTCTCTGTGTGTCTGCGGAAGGGACCTGCCTTCCTGGACCCCTGTTGCTAGGCAACAGCCCAATTCTTCCTACTCCCGAGCTTGCTTAACTTCTTAAGTCGTAAACTCTCATGAGAAACCCAAGCACCTTTTAAAGTGAAACGGCAACCCCATTTGACCTTTCTTAACACACAGATACAGAAACACAAATCAAGCTTTAACCTTAAAGCCAAAACTCGTTCGTAACAAATATCAATGTAACTTCCTTGAACTATCTCTGTTTCCTAACAGAGGGGATTATTGTTCACATGAACAGGAGCCAGTGCAGACTGTCTAGGTAGAAGCACAACAAGAGGTCAGGCAGCATGACAGAGGCAGGCGCATGCACTGTGCACATCTGACAGTTTACAGGACCGATTTGATGTCCCTGCAAATGTTAGAGAGGCAGTACCTGAAGAGACTCTGCCTCTCTAGGGAGACAGTTACAGAACTCTGCACCTGAATGCATAATGTCCCATTAGATATGGTGGGGAGATATGATGGGGAACCAATGCCAATGGCAATGAAGGTTACTTCAGCTCTGAATTTCTATGTGGCCAGTTCCTTCCAGGCATTTACGGGCTGTCCCAAGCAGCCGCTCACTGCTACATTACGGATAACAAGAGGGCTGGAGCATTCATGCGACTCCAAGATGGACGAGGGCAGCCAGCAGAAGAGGGCAGTGGGATTTGCAGCTGTTGTTGACTTTCCGCATTCTCAGGGTATAATAGACTGGCATACATGTTGCCATCTAGGCAGCAGACGGGCAGAAAGCAGCATTTATCACCAGAAAGAGATTCTATTCGCTCAATGTGCAGCTCATCTGTGACTACAAGAAGCAAATTGTGAAGGTGTGTGCTGCCTATCCAAGCAGCAACCATGATGCTGCATATTTGCTTTGACACTTGCAGGTGTCTCACTTGTCTGTGCCAAGGCTGCAGATCAATGGATGGATCTTCAGTGACTAGGGCTACCCAGACTACATCTGGCTGATGCCACCTGTCGGAAACACTCACAGTGAGACAGAAGAGAAGTGATGCCAGTCACGGCTATTACATACGGAAGAGAGAGTACTTTTCTCAAGCACGCACACACACACGCACACACGCACACACAGGCAAACACACACACACACACACACACACACACGCACACACACACAGGCACACACACGCGCACACGCAGACACACACACACACATGCAGACACACACACGCACACACATACACACGCACACACACGCAGACACACACGCAGACACACACGCAGACACACACACACACGCAGACACACACACACACGCAGACACACACACGCAGACACACACACACACACATGCAGACTCACACACACACACACGCAGACACACACACGCAGACACACACACACACGCAGACACACACACACACGCAGACACACACACAAATGCAGACATACTCACACGCAGACACACACATGCAGACACACACACACACACGCAGACACACACGCAGACACACACACACACGCAGACACACACACACACTCAGACACACACACACACGCAGACACATGCACGCACACACGCAGACACACACACACGCAGACGCATGCACACACACACAGACACACACACGCAGACACACACACACAAGATGAATTCTAGAAATGGGTCATGCACTTAGGTTATTAATGGAATAACAAGAAACAAAAACATCAGATGTTTGAATCAGTCCTTTTTAAGATGCTGCACTGTAGGCCTGGGTGGATTCACTCAGGTGGTTTTTTGGAGGTGAATGAAAGTTGGACATCTCTAGGTTTCCAGATGAAATTGTGGCCAAGCTCCTGTAGAGACGAAAGCAAATTAGCCCCTCTCTCACTTCCTGGGTTGACTAGTTACATTAGGCAGGGATCCTTTCTTCTTGTTGGAGGATGGTTCCTCTTGTCCTGTTCATCTCCAGACTAGCTTGCCTCTGCCTGGTTCTTGGACTAATAAGATTTGTTGTCTGAAGTCAGTTTCAATCATGTGACCACATAATCAATGTGTTGGCTGCCCACGCAAATGATTCAAAGTTTGAAGCTATTGCTATACAATGGGGAATGAATGGTGGTTGTCCACAAGCGCTGGTGATAAATTGGTTTCTCCACACCTCTCCTTGTTAAGTTTTGAGCTTGCAGACATTGAGTCTGGGATGGGGGGAGTGATTGAATTTGACTTTTGGTAAATACCCAGACAATGGGAGGTGTACATTCACAAGTGGTTTCACTTTTTTTTGTGAGGAAAAGCTTTTTTACCCAGAGTGTGGTGACGGTCTGGAATGCGCTGTCTGGGAGGGTGGTGGAGGCGGGTTGCCTCACATCCTTTAAAAAGTACCTGGATGAGCACTTGGCACGTCATAACATTCAAGGCTATGGGCCAAGTGCTGGTAAATGGGATTAGGTAGGTAGGTCAGGTGTTTCTCACGTGTCGGTGCAGACTTGATGGGCCGAAGGGCCTCTTCTACACTGTGTGATTCTGTGATTTTGAATACCTTTTCAAGTGAGAGTGTTCCACCCACCGACATTTATGTTTTGATGTCTTTCCAGAAGCAAGGTTAACCCTTGTCCGTCTAGAAATCACAGAAGATCACCTGACCTTCGGTGGCCATCTTTGCAGCACATTGACATTTACTTTTAAAAGTGAACAGTTTCCAAGAGTCCACATTGAACAAAGTCTGTATCTTGAAAGTTGGGAGTGTGATATATCTTTACTGGGCAATGAAGCGGCACAGCAAGGGTCATTATAGAGCAGAGCATTGGTCAGTTGAAGACGTGCTATCATTGCCTTGATCATTCTGGGGGTGCACTGCAGTATAAACCAGTGAGGACCTTGCAGGCAATCATTGTGTGTTGCGTACTGCAGAGGGATGACAACATCAACCAAGACAAAGAATCCTCATCTGACAAGGAGGATGGGGAAGTGGAGACTGAGGTCACATGATTAAAGTTTGATCCCAGCTGATGTTACTACTGGACAAGCCAGATTTCGGGGTGGAACCTGGCTTGCCAGATCCTAACTTTTATTGTTTGTTCAGATAAGTGGAGAGTGGCTACTGAACAGAGTCACAGGAATCAGCTGATGAACTTATAACAAAAGAATAAAACATTTATTAAACAAGAAAAAATGAACTGTATTATAATACTTCTTCACCCACAACTGGACCTTTACAGATTTGTAAGGATAGCACAAGTTGCGAAAGCTATCTTATACTCTCATGTTCACAGTAAGTACACAGTCCGTGTAAACCAATAGGTGACCTGTGGTCAGGCACACCACACTCTGAAACCAAGTGACAGGTGTCACCCCAAACAAATGCTAGGGATCCCTCCTCAACTTCCCCCAGACGCTTGTCCCACTGCGAGCCAACCAGTCTCACTGAACTCCATCTTTCATACAAGGGTTTCCAATATCTAGTCTCAAAGAACTCGCTCTGGAATCTTCTCCCCAATGATACTTTCTCTCAGATACCTTACACAAGGGTCCACTTCCAGAATTTTGAATTCTCCTCCCGATGTTCCTCTCCCTGGATTGTTACACGCATTCAAGCTTTCTTCAACGCACTGTCTCTCTCTCTCACTGACTCAGCTGTGCCAACAGAACACCACTGCTTCACATGCCCATAGTAAAGAGTTACAGACCTTCGGCTGTCCCCCTGGATCTTCCAGCTTCTCACCCACCTATTTTGCTTTAAATCTGAGTCCTGTAGCTTTCTCCCTTTAAGCTTGAAAGTTGGAGCTTTCTTCTCTGCTCCTTACTTTCACTTCCCCAGAACAGGACCTTTTTCCAGATTTCTGTCCTTGTCCTTTGACTGGATTGTCCTCTTGGGACCTTTCCTGCTCCACTCCCCTGGATTTCAGAACTTTCTTCTTTAGTTTCTGGAACCTGCTTTTGCAGTTCCTCCTCCTGTGTCCAGCTTCTCCTGGTAGCTGGCTTCAACTTTAGTTTGGCACTTGCTATCTGTCTCTGTGGGACCAGCTGTTGCTAGGCAACAGCACAGTTTGTTTTAACCTTGTGGTTGTTTTAACTTCCCTTCAAGAGTTGTAAAACCTTCATTAAATGCAGGCAATTCATCTTCGTAGCGCACAAATACAGAAATACAAATCAAACTTAAACATTAAAGATAAAACACACTCCTAACACCCACAGATACAAATATAACTTACTTAAACTATCTTTTTCCTAACATGATCTACAGAACTGGGCTGCTGCCAATCCCCCAGCCATGAGGTGGACCCAGGGGAGGGAAGGAACATGGAAACATAGGAGCAGAAGGAGGCCCTTCAGCCCTTCGAGCCTACTCTGCCTTTCAACTAGATCATGGCTGATCATCTACCTAAACACCATTCTTCTGCACTATCCCCATATCCCTTGATCTCATTAGTGTCTAAACGTCTATCGATCTCTGCCTTGAACATACTCAATGACGGATCCTCCACAGCCCCCATGGGGTAAAGAATTCCAAAGATTCACCATCGTCTGAGTGAAGAAATTCCTCCTCATCTCAGCCCTAAATGGCCTGCCCCCTTATTCCCAGACTGTATCTCCTGGTTCCAAAGCCCCCACCAGCCGGGAGAAACATCCTTCCTGTATCTACCCTGTTGAGACCCTTAAGAATTTTGTAAATTTCAATGGGATCACCTCTCATTCTTCTAAACTCTAGAGAATACAGGCCCGTCTCCTCCATGTCTCACCTCATGAGGGAACGCCTCATTCTGACTCGCTTTCAAATCCCTGGTCACCATTCAGGGTCATACATTCAGCGACCTTTACTCTGTTTCTATGGATGGCCATATAGCTGCAGTGAGACCCTCACTGTCGTCATGCAGAGGCCCACTGCGAGCAAGCAGGCCAGTGCCCCGTGCCCACGTGATAATGGGCACCCTACCTTCCTGAAGGGGCAACATCACGAGGCCCTCACATGAGACAGCACCCACAACATAAAACACAGCAGCATTTTTTTGCCACACTCGAACACAATGATATTAGACACCGGAGTTACCTTACCGTGTGAAAGTGAGCTGCCAGAAGGGTCTCCGAGTCTGCGGCAAGGTGCATCCCCGACACCTGCAGATGTGCTGGGAACAGCCTGCTGCTTTCTCCCTCTGCCCCGCCGCCTTTCGTGAGCATTGTGGGCATCCTCTGTGCAGTGCTAGGCCTGGATGGGCCTAGGCCATGTTCTATTTTATTTCAATTCAATTTCACTTTATTGTCCGTACAGAAATTCATTTTTTTGGTACATTGCTTGTTTGTTTGTTTAAAAAATTATGCATAAACAAATGCCAACAAGGGGAGGCGGTGGCATAGTAGTATTGACACTGGACTAGTAATCCAGAGAGCCAGGGTAATGTTCTGAGGACACCAGGTTCGAATCCTGCCACAGTAGATGGTGAAATTTGATTTCAATAAAAAGAAACCTGGAATTAAAAGTCTAATGATGAAGATTGTTGTAAAAACCTATCTGGTTCACTAATGTCCTTCAGGGAAAGAAATCTGCTGTCCTTACCTGGTCTGGCCTACACGAGATTGTAGACTCACAGCAACATGGGTGACTCTGAAATGGTCTAGCAAAACACTCGTTTCTCAAGGGCAATTAGGGATGGACAATAAATGCTCCCAACCCATGAATGAATTAAAAAAAAGAAAATCACCATATCACAATTAAATGTATATTTAAAAACTATTCCGGTGTGGTAAAATAATCAGTGATTCCTACCTCATCCATACATCAAACTCTTGTTAAAAGTCCTTATAAAGATCACAAGGAGCTGATTTGTCCTGCAGCTGAGGGATTGTAGCCGTTTCCCTGAACACAACCAGCAGTAACGCTGGGACACGGGGTGATTCTCATTGTTCATGACACTCTTTTCTTTCATCAAAATTCTTCGAGAGCGGATTTTGTCAAGAGAGATCTGCTCTTCAAATATCCATCCTGCCTGGTTCAATCATCTCTGCATCTTTAAAGAGTCTGATTTCCTCAGACAACTGTTGGCGAGACCATCCAGAAAGGGTGGCTCTCTCGACCACAGCCGTGCAGAAAAGCTTTATGATTGGAGGATCTACACAAGAGGATTTTAATTGTCTGAGATAGTGTACTTGTGCGCGCCCTTGGCCACCGCATCTATACACTGTCCCCTCCAATTCAACTTATCGCCTACTTTGACATATGCTGCTCTCCTGCACCAGCACAGGAGAGTCCTCTGTGGCCGCTGCCTGCTGGAGGAGTTTGGATGAGCAACGGAGGGGCTGTGGAGCTCCTGACCGCACTCGGAGTGCCAGGGAAGAGCCCTCAGCCTGTGTCAGGCTGCATCTCCCCTGACCTCTCACTGCAAGGTGGCACTGCCCTGCTTCCTGTTGATGGAGGTGCCCCTGGAGGGCAGCCCAAGGGGCACCGACAGCCTCTCGCTCGCCTGATGCTGCGGGTGAGCTCATGGCGCCAGTGATGGTCTGCAGGGCCAGGCCGATACCAAGCATCTCCCGGTCATGCTTCTCCATGGCAGTCATCCGTCTCCAAGGAAGAGGTGATGCCCTCTCCCACCTGAGACATGGCAGAGATCATGCTGTGGAAAGACTCGTCCATCGCCTACACGTGTCGCTAAAAGCTTCGGGCAGCACTGTCAGGTTTTTTTTGCCTTGTTTGCCCCTGAAACTCCCGCCAGGTTGTATGTGACCCTTATCAAAGGCCCCTCATCGGCCTGGGGCACAGCAGGCAGGCTGCCCTCCAACAGCCCTGCGGCTGCCAGTGGCCTCACCTGTTAGTGCCTCCCGTACCTACAACCATGTGACAAGGCGATGCTCATCGGGTTGTGATCCTGGGCTGGCACACGATTGACTCCCCGCCAAGGTGAGTATATACCGGCGCTGGTGTTGGGTGCAGCAAACAGGTGTGACGTTGTGCCCTCAAAGACATCCGAACCATTGTCCTCCTCCGAGGTGTCCGGTGGAACACCCGGGGGCTGGTCTTGACTCTCTGCAGCATTCGACCCTGCAAGTGAAGCGTAGACACAATCCCTAGCGTGATGACGTGAAGGCCCACCACCATCAACGGGTGCAGCTGGCTGCCACGGTAACCAGGGATGATGGGTAAAGCACAATTCCTCCTCACCCCTCAAGCCAGCCAATCCAAACTCAGTGTCAGATCCGGACGGACCACCCTGACTCCCCTGGTCAGCTCCAGTGCTTGTGGTGCTGCCTGTGTCAGCGGCTGAATCCCCCAGCGCTCCACCCGTGGTCTCGGACCACTCCGTGGTGTTGGGGGCCCCTTTGGCCCGACAAGCATAAGGGGAGACAAGGTGAGGTTTCGAGTGATGCTGAGGAGATGCCCCTACTGCCCGGCTGACCCCTGGTCGCATGAGATGTCAGCTTGCCCAACCATCCCCCACACCCTGTGTAAATCTGGATAAGGCGTAGAGAAAGATGCAGATTCTGGTCACACACACAGACCATACACCACGCACACACGCACACATATTCACACGCACACACACACACACACACACACACACACACACACACACCCTCTATGAACAATGGATGCCAGTGAGGGGGCAACACCTTACACTTTAACCCCTGTCCTAGCCCTTAACCATTCAGTGCCCCTTCTTTCTATCTGTGCCCACCTTGCTGACCGCCTGACACTCATCCTTCCTCAGCGCTGGACCCAGTCCCTCGAATGGGGCCCACAGCCACTCACCTCCGCGGCAACCTGTGTCCAGGCAGCCTCGGTCACTCGAGATAGCCTTTTGCAGCCATCAACTGGAACCAGATTGTGTTTGTGCTCTCGAACAGCCAGGGCGAGGTCTCGCAGTGAGCTCTTGCTGAATTGTGGAGCAACGTGGGGGGTGGGGGGTGGGGCTGCATTGTGACATCTCCAAAAGCAGGTGACATCAGATGGCGATTTCTTCTAGCTGGGCCTAGAAAGGGTTTTTGGTGCAATGTGGACAGGTAATGACCATTTCAATTTCAAAGCTCCCCCAGAGAGCCCGTGTGCTGAATTGTAGCTGTAACTCAGGGCTGTCTGCCCCTTTAAACATGGCGGTATCTCCTGCATGGGGATCAGGTGACCTGGTCGTCCTAACGACAGAGCCAGCCTCGTCACATGACCTGCCTCACCCACAATCCTGAGCTTGCCACCACGTGATTGGGCACAGGCAGGTTCATCATTCCTGTGCCAGATTCCCAACTGTTTCTGGGACTAAATCCAGTCTTATGAGTAACTTGAGACATGGATGTGGCGAACGTGCTTTGGAGAAATATGGAATTTCAACTCTGAGGTTTTCCTCCATTTTGTCTGGGTCTTTTGCAGATAATTCATAAAGATAGATGAGTCTGTGTAGCGTGAGATGCTGGTGTAGTGGTTATGTTGCTGGGCTAGTAATCAAGAGGCTTAGGCTAATTTTTGAGGGCCATGGGTTCGAATCCCACCACGGCAGCTGGTGGAATTTAAATTCAATAAGTCTGGAATTTAAAGCTAGCCTCAGCAATGGTGACCATGAAACTATCATCGATTGTTGTAAACGGCCATCTAGTTCCCTAATGTCCTTTAGGGAAGGAAACCTACCATCTTTAACCCAGTCAGGCCGACACGTGACTCCAGACCCACAGCGATGTGGTTGACTCTGCAGCCTAGCAAGTCACTCGGTTCAAGGGCAATTAGGGATGGGCATCAAGCGTTGGCCTTGCCAGTGACGCCCACATCCCATGAAAGAATAAAAAACAAGGTCAGCAACTCCATTACCGCTGTGACGACAAGAATGGCAGAAGGCAAACCAGGGGCACTTTGGTGTTTGCTTGTCTGGCATTTCCCAGGTTCAAATCAATACTTGCAGCACCTCCAGTTCAACTTCAGTCTAAGCCGGAAATGAGTCGCCTCTCTTTCCTCCTTCGCTCATTCTTCAAGCTTCTTTTCCAATTTATCCAATCTGCTCCTCACACTTTTCCACCTGCGGGTGGGGTCCTGTGCTTACCCTTGAGCTAAGTTCCTCACATGAAAAACTTTGGAGATTGTCTTGGGCAATGGAACACCTTAACATTTTTCCAGTGGAGGGAGCATCAGTGTCACCATAACTGGCCCACTAGTTTTAAAGGAGATGGAAGCGACAGGGCGAGTGCTTTCCATTTGCTACAAAAATCTCTTGCCTTGTAGCAGATATTTCAGCTCAAATAGAATTTCTCCACCTCTGTGGAGACTCGCCATTTTAGCTCTCAACACTCACTAGGGGGCCGCTTGGATGACATCTGCTATAGGCAACATCAATGAACAGCTCTATGGGGAGTGAGGCATCTTTCTAGCTCTGGGTGTCAATCAGGAGGCGCTGGATACTGGATGTAGGGCAGTCGCACTTTACAGCACTTACTGTACAGACTTCAGAATACATTCATTGAGGCAAAGCTGAGATGAGCTTTCATTGAAATCAAAACAGGGCAAGATGCTGCCAGTTTACTGTAAGCAATAAGCTTCCCTCAACCATCTGTGTTCTACTATGAAGCAGCCTATAATTTATAGTGACGCAATTATATACAATAGTCCTAGAATACTGCAAATAGAACAAGCAGTCAATGCCCCTATGTGTGCCATCACTAGGAATATCACTGGAATCTTGCTTTGTTTCTGCATGTGCATTTTAGAAGTCTCTTGAATGCAAACTGCACCTGTTAGGTTGGCATAATACTGCACGACATGAGTAACCAATGAATTAGTGCAGCACCAGGAAATTCCTATTAGAAATACATTGGCCTGGAATTTACTTCAGCAATGAAGCAAAGGGACTCGCCACTGACCTCGAGGAAAGCTTCGCTGAGAGGTCTAGCAATGTCTTTAACTCTCTTGTCGCACAATAGATTCCAGATGTTTTTTTTTAAAATGGGGACCAAGTGGCCAATCACATCAAAGAATTGTCACAGACAGCCAGCCAGGAAATGAAGAGCACTAAAATCAAATCACCTTTAAAAAGAAATTTAAATACGGAAAAACAAAGATTGGGACATACACATGGGGTGAACGTAGAAATCGAAATATTCAGAAAGAAATTTATTATTTTAAAAAGAATTAAATTTAGTAGCTAATTACAATGGAGATATTTAACGACACTCCACAAATAGGACATTTATTTTTGTCAGATCTGTTGTTCAACAATAGTTATTACTCAGATTTCCATTAAAATCCAGTTACACCTGATTGAGCTGTATCGTTTTATGGGATTTCTAACAATGAAGCAAGAGATGCAAAGGGGTAATTCTTGCCACAGCGACTGATTTCAGCGATTGATGACCCTATGTAGCCTGATGGGCAAGCGAGTGACAGACAGCAGCGTCAGGATTACCCTGTTAATCTGCCCGTGTGCAAAGTCCTGCAGTTGTGGTCCATTTCAGAGGGGTCATGACAGCCGACATTGACAGTTTGCCGTAAACACCACCCCTCACCCCCACCCCCACCACCCACCCCAACCCCCACAAAATATGGGCCATTAAAAACCGTTTTAAGATAGGCTACAGACGTACTTGGAGGTCTTGTGATGCAGTGGGTAGTGCCCCCATCTCTAAGCCAGGGTTCGAGTCCCACTCCGGGACTTGATGGCCAAGGAAGGTGCGTTCATGACGTGGCCAAATAGGTTGAGGATCAGCCTGTAAATCCTTCCGACACGCACACCTATGGCAGGCAGTAAGAGTGGGAGAGATTCCTGGTCAGCCATGTGATGGGAAGAGCATTGGAGCCTCCACCACCACCATTACAGCTCTAGACTACACTATGCATATCAAAGGGCACGTTGCTATGGCAATTTGGACTTCTTGAACATACCATCTGCACAACTGATCTTAAGACTAGCATTTTTTGCTAATATTGCACAGTACCATTTCAACCTAGGATCCTTGAACGTATAAAAAGTTCACCTGGAAAGTGGCTGTGGCTCAAACAGTCGATGTATTGACATTTTTGAAACAAATTTCAGCAGCAACAAAGTCAATCTCAAAACATACCTGCTCCAACTCCACTCTGGTCCAACACTACAATCTGCCTGGGTTTGGGGTATTGTGACTTATACAGGCCTTCTTCGTAAATGGAATAACCAATGGCATTCAATAAACTCGAATATTCAGTTGCGTGGAAAAAAAAGATATATTGGTTTAACGTTATGTGAACTTGTAGTGCAAGTAAGTTGCATAATAAATTGTACAAGAAAACACCCATGGGTGAATTTTGCAAAACCCCGATGTGAAATGTCAGGAGAATGGCCAAATCCCAACCTGCCTGTGGAAAACGCCAACACAGAATTGGCCAACCCATCGATTTCCCCCGTTAGGTTTCTTTTTAATTCATACCACAAAAACAGGTCATTCAGCCCAACCACGCCAGCGTTTTCTCTTCGCTCCTTACTAGGGTGATACCGTAATGTGTAGCGAATTCAAGAACATTACGATTTCAAAATGAGGTTCTTTTCACTTTGGTTCCTGTGGAGCCAGTTGGAGGCTTGCAGCTGCCTTTTGACCTCACAATGCCTCTGTTCTGCACACCCAAAATGGTATGAGGAAAGACTGAACAGGCTAACGTTCTTTTTCTCTACAGCACAGAAGACTGAGAGATAACCAGATAGAGGACAAGATTATGAAAAGGTTTAATGGTAGAGAGGTTGTGTTGGAAATCAGGTTGGGCACTAATACATCCAATCGGGATTTCAGCCGAAATTCCTTTATCCAGAAAATGATTAGAATGCAGAATTCACTTTGAGGAGGAGCAGTTGAGGATAATGGCACTGATACATTTGAGGGGAATTGAGGTATACCTGTGAGAAACAGAGAATAGAATGATATGTTGATAAAATGAGATGAAGAAAGGTGAAACGATCCTTTGGAGTTTAGAAGAAGGAGAGACGATCTTATTGAAACAGGTAAGATCTTGAGGGGACTGGACAGGGTGAATGCTGAGAGGATGTTTCCCCTTTTGGGAGAGAGTAGAACTAGTGGACATAGTTTAAAAATGAGGGGTCTCCCATTTCAGACGGAGTTAGGAGAATATTTTTTATCTCAGAGTCATGAGTCTGTGGAAATCTCTTCCCCCGATAGTGGGTTGAGGCAGGGTCAATGGATATTTTTAAGGCAGCGGTAGATAGAGTCTTGAACTGTAAGGGAGTCAAAGGTCATCGGGGGTAAATGGAATGTGGAGTTGAGGCCACAATCAGATCAGCCATGATCTTATTACATGACGGAGCAGGCTCGAGGGGCCGAATGGCCTACTCCTGCTCCTAATTTATATGTTCAAATGTTCGTATGTTAGGAGGCTTAGGTGGATCCTAAACATCAACATCCTGAGGGTTACCATTGACTGAACAGAACTAGCCATATAAATACTGTGGCTACAAGAGCAGGTTAGAGGCTAGGAATCCTGCAACGAGTAACTCACCTCCTGACTCCCCAAAGCCTGATCTACAAGATACAAGTCAGGAGTGTGATGGAATACTCTCCAATTGCCTGGATGAGTGCAGCTCCCACAACACTCAAGAAGCTCGACACCATCCAGGACAAAGCAGCCCACTTGATCAGCACCCTGTCCACCATCTTCAACATCCAATCCCTCCACCGTTGACCCTTAGTGGCAGCAGTGTGTACCATCTACAAGATACACTACCACAACTCAGCAAAGGCTCCTTAGGCAGCACCTTCCAAATCGATGACCGCTACCATCTAGAAGGACAAGGGCAGCAGATAGATGGGAACACCACCACCTGGAAGTTCCCCTCCAAGACACTCACCATCCTGACTTGGAAATATATCGGCTGTTCCTTCACTGTCGCTGGGACAAAATCCTGGAACTCCCTCCCTAACAGTGCTGTGGGTGTACCTACACCACATGGACCAAGATGGTGGCTCACGATCACCTGCTGAAGCAGGGCCATTAGGGATGGGCAGCAAACTCTGACCTTGCCAGCCATGCCCACGCCCTGCGAATAAATAATAAAACAGATTAATGCAGATAAGTATTTGAAAAGGGACAAAGGGCAAGGAAATGAGATTAGAGCTGATTGCTCCAGTTGAGGAGCTGAATGGCCTTCTCTGTTGTAAATTCTGTGGCAAGGGAAGGTGAACAAAAGCAGTCTCTCTGATTTCTTTTCCCTTCTTGCTGCTCGCCATATTCATACGATTGGAGTATTACACGTGCATGGCTGCATTCTATCCCCCTCTTTACCGCCAGTCAGGATGTAGAAAATGTAGAAACGGATTAGGGAGCGCTGACATGCTCTGTGAGCGACAGATCTTTTCCAATGAACTGATAAAAGTGCTTTGACAAGTCATAGTGCGGTGGATAGAGAGTGGGTGGGGGGGGGAGGAATGCAGATACATGAATTTTCAGAAGCCGTTTAGCAAGGTCCTAAACAAGAGATTGCGAATGCAAACTGAGGTGAACGGACTTGTAAGGAGCAGTTGGGAAACTGGTGGGGAGGTCAAAGGTAAAGTGTTGGCAATAAAAGGCACTTTCTCAAAAGCAGTGACAATTGATGCTCTCCAGCGGGCGGTGCTGGGGCCAAACCTTTTTGTTCCATGCTTAACTGATTATATTTAGGGGAACGGAGGGCAAGATGTTCAAATTTTCAGAAGAAATTAAGCGAGTAGGCGCAGTGAGCGTGGGTTAAAAAATAGGAGCTGGCCCACTTGACCGTGCACTGCTTTGAATGTCCAGATTGAGTGCTGTACAAAGGGATGCTTTTTCATCCTATTCATCAGTCAGATTACACTCCGATCTGTACACGGTCTAATGCCACAAGATAAGTCCAACCCCGTGCGGATTTCAGCTTGCAGGTAGTTGCTCATTCAAGTATGGCAATGGCAGTTTAGACATCAAAACAACAGATGTACATAAGAAAGGTACAAGGCACTTAGCAATCACAAGCCTTAGATGTCATTTTAGGAATCCAGTTGAATTTTGCTGCTTTGGCTTCTGCCAAACTGCTCTGCTGCACATTCATTCCGACTATAGTGTGTGTGATAAAGTTATACATATAAATGTGTGTGTGTGTAGTTATATGTAATTATATATGTATTATATATGCACACACACACACACACACACATTTTACATATAATAGATATACAAAATATATATACATATATGTATGTTGAGACAACAGTTAACAAAGCATACAGTATCCTGGGCTTTATTAATGGGGCATAGAGTACATGTTGAACTTGTATAAGTCACTAATTCGGCCTCAGCTGGAGCATTGTGTCCAGTTCTGGGCAATCACTTTAGGAAGAATGTGAAGGCATGAGACAAAGTGCAGAAAAGATTCATGAGAATGGTTCCAAGGGTGAGGAACTTCAGTTACGAAGAGAGATTGGAGCAGTTGGGGCGCTTTTCCTGAGAGAAGAGAAGGTTGAGAGGAGGTTTGATAGAGGTGTTCAAGATTAGGAATGGGCTGAACAGAGTAGATAGGGAGAAGCCGTTGAACCTTTTCATGCAGCGAGTGGTTAGGGTCTGGAATGCACTGCCTGAGAGTGTGGTGGAGGCAGGTTCAACTGAAGCATTCAAAGGGGAATTAGACTGTTATCTGCAGAGGAAGAATGTGCAGGGTTACTGAGAGAAGGTGGGAGAACGGCAGGAGGTGAGTTGCTCA
The DNA here is from genome assembly GCF_017639515.1 of Carcharodon carcharias. Lineage (NCBI taxonomy): Eukaryota > Metazoa > Chordata > Chondrichthyes > Lamniformes > Lamnidae > Carcharodon > Carcharodon carcharias. Next base: position 19,836,357 of record NC_054469.1, read on the forward strand.
TTCGGAGAGCTGGTGCAGACATGATGGGCCAAATGGCCTCTTTCTGTGCCATAACAATTCTGCTTTTTTTTATATACACACACATTATATTTTATATACACACACATTATGTATAATCATATGTATAATTGTGTGTGTATATATATAATTAGATATATAATTATATGTGTGTATATATAATATATATTTGTATTTGTATATTTATATATATAAAATATGTATTTATATATATGTATACATAATATATATATTTCTATGTATGTGTGTATGTGCATATATATAATAAATAAATAAAACAATTAGATTTCCATCGAATATATAATGTGGTAAGTTGTCCCAAAGTGCTTCACAGGAACATTATGAAACAAAATTTGACGCCGAGCCACACCAGGGGGCATTAAAGCAGGCGAGCAAAAGCCTGGCTCAAAGAGGTAGCATCTTAAAAGGAGCGAGGGAGAGGTAGAGAGGCAGATAGGCCTTGGGAGGGAACTCCAAAGCTTAGAGCTGAAGGCATGAATGTCAATGGTGGAGCGATTAAAATGGAAGAGGAGTAAGAGGCAAACGTTGGAGGAGCGCAGGGATCTTGGAGGGTTGTGGGGCTGGAGGAGGTTACAGGAATGGTGGGGCGGGCGAGGGTGTGGGGCTTGGTTGGCGGGGGGCGGGGGGAAGGTGGGGAGCGACACCATGGCAGCATCTGAACACAAGGAGAAGCAACATTAAAAGAAAGCACAACACCAGCGTGAAGTGATAATACACAGCATTGTACATAGTTTACAACAAAGGTGCTGAGGCACCACTGACGGGGGATGGGGAGGTTCCATTACTACAGAAGCACCATAGGACACTGACAGATTTCACAGTATAAAAATGAACTGCAGTCACAAAGCCCCTACTGTGCCCCACAATGCGACGCTATTCCACTCTATGTTTTGGCAGCAGCTGCAGTCACTGTGAACTCCGAGTGCCCATAGGGACCCAAAGCATGCTCGACAGGTCTTGCAGATCTTCATGCTGTATTAATCCCTTCAAAGTATTTAGCTGCTTAAAGGACTGCGTGTTCCAGAAACGTCACGCTAATCGTAAAATCCTTCTGCCACTTGTTTTTATTTCCAATAGGAAAAGCTCAGAACTATTCAGGAGTCCAGTGGTCTCTTTCTTCTAGTTCTTAAATACAAAATTAACCCATTAGAAATTCTCGTTTAACTCCAGTAGTGAGCTTCAAACTAGTCTGAGGTTTCTTGCCTTCTTCCGCTAATTAGAGAGAAAGAAAAACTTGCATTTCTACAGCCCCTTTCATGACCTGCAGACATCTCAAAGTGTTTTACAGCCAGTGAAGTGCATTTTAAGTGCAGTCGATGTTGAAATATAGGAAACACAGTAGCCAATTTGTGCACAGCAAGCTCCCACAAACATCAATGTGATAATGATCAGATAACCTGTTTTCAGTGATGTTGATTGAGGGATAAATATTGACCAGGACTGGGGAGGACTCCCCTGCTCTTTTTCAAAATAGTGCCATGAGATCTCTTACATCTATCCGAGGAATCAGGTGAAGCCTCTGCTTAACATCGCATCTGATAGACGGCACCTCCGACAGTGCAGCACTCCCTCGGTACCGCACTGGAGTGTCAGCCTAGATTCTTGTGTTCAAGCCCTAGCATGGGCCTCGAACTTTGTGACTCAGAGGTGATAGTGCTACCAACTGAGCCGCAGTTGACACTCTCCTCCTACCATCCATCCCCCCAGCCACGTCTTCTGCCTGTGCCATCCTGAACATCTTAAATCCTTGATGGTGGGCAGCTCCATAGCCCGTGAACCCTCTGTAGGCCCAGAAGGCTGACTTTTCACATGGGAAGCTAACCAGCACCTTTGTTGTAAAGTATGATCATGTGTCAACAAGGCTATTTGACTGCGGAGGCGCTAAAGTTGAACCCAACTCAAACCCCAACAACAACATGCATTTAGATAGTGCCATTAGCACCTCCAAAAGGGCTCACTGAATGGAGCTCTGAAGCGGGAATCCTGGATGACTTTCTCCCTTCCTGAATCAGAAATTCTGATGGTCTCACTGACAGGATGAATGGATGGGCAGGAATCCCTCAAGAACATCTCCAATTTCCCTGAACATTCTCTATATCACAGAGTGCAGCTCCCTCCTTCACTTTCCCTACATTACAACCAAAACTTCAATCCAAAAGTACTTTGTTGGCTGGAAAGAGCCCTGAGGTCATGAAGGGCGCTACAGAAAGGCAACTCTTCCTTTCCCTCCTCCACGTTATCATCTGAACCGGCAGTCAAAATCCGACGCATTTTTTTTTTCAACCCGTTCTAGTGATATCTGAAACTTTTCAGGAACATGAGGACAAAGCCAATCTCACCTTCTGATTAGGTAAAGTATTATGTAAAAACCTGGGTGAGAGATTTTCAATCGTGACATGGCCAACTGAGGTACCATTTCTTGTCAAAACTGATTTGGCTGGAAACAGCAAACCATCCTTTCTGGGACCATGGACACTACTGGCAAGGCCAACTTTTGTTGCCCATCCCTAATTGGCATGGACAGAGTAGTTAGTCAGTCAGAAACTTTTTTCTAGGGTGGAAGAGTCAATTACTAGGGGACATAGATTTAAGGTGAGAGGAGAAAACTATAGAGGAGATGTGGGGGGCAAGTTTTTTACGCAGAGGGTAGTGAGTGTCTGGAATTCACTGCCAGAGGAGGTGGTGGAAGCAGGTATGATAGTGGTGTTTAAGAGGCAGCTTGACAAATACATGAATAGGATGGGAATAGAGGGATACAGACCCCGGAAGTGCAAAATGTTTTAGTTGACGGGCAATATGTTCGGCGCAGGCTTGAAGGGCTGAAGGGCCTGTTCCTGTGCTGTACTTTTCTTTGTTCTTTGCTCTTGTTCTAATTGCCCTCCAGAAGGAGGTGGTGAGTCTTCAAGGCTGAGATAGAGAGATTTGGGGTCTCTTTTACACCCAGCAAGTGGTTAGGATCTGGAATGCACTGTCTGAGAGTGTGATGGATGTAGGTTCAATCGAGGCATTCAAAAGGGAATTAGATAGTTACCCAAAAAAGGGAGAACGTGTGGGGGTATGGGGGGGAAGATGGGGGAGCGGCAGTTGGTAAAATGCTCCTACGGAGAGCCGGTGCAGATACAATGGGCCGAATGGCCTCCTTCTTTTCTGTAACTATTCTGTGATTCTGTAAAGGCATGTGGGGAGCGGGCAGGAAAGTGGAGTTAATGCTGAAGATAAGCCATGATTGTATTGAATGGCAGAAGAGGCTGAAGGGGTCATGTGGTCTACTCCTGCTCCTGTTTCTTATGTTCTTAGCTGTGTTCCATGTGGTGCAGGTACACCCACAGTGCTGTTAGGGAGGGAGTTCCAGCATTTTGACCCAGCGACAGTGAAGGAACAGCGATATATTTCCAAGTCAGGATGGTGAGTGGCTTGGTGAGAAACTTGGAGGTGAATATGTCATTGTGGTGTCATCCATTATAAAATTGATTGTTGTAAAAAAAAACCCATCGGGTTCACTAATGCCCCTTTGGGGAGGAAGTCTGCCCAGTCTGGCCCACATGTGACTCCAGACCCACAGCAATGGAGTTGACTCTTAACTGCTACCTGAAATAGCCTAGCAAGTCACTCAGTTCAAGGGCAATTAGGGACGGGCAACCAATGCTGGCCTTGCCAACGACACCCACATCCGACGAAAGACATAAAATATACCTGTAGGTGAAGAAGATCTTCAGGTGGTAAATCATCATGTCCACTTGAGACTGTTTTGGGATGGCATTGCATTTACCATTCATGAGCAGGTCAAGAGTCTCTTAATATTCAGGCAGGAGTTTGATGAAATTGGGGGATAGGTTTAAAATAAACAAAATCCATTTGCAAATTCTTTTCTTGAAGAGGGTTTTAACAGCCTTCTGAGTAGGGGACAGACCACATGCCCTTGAGCTTCAATCAATCTAATATCAGCAATTTCTCATCCTCTGACGTTTCCGCCTTTGTGAGAAACAATGACTCTCAGTTAGATCCAGGAACACATCGATGCCAAAACTCAAACGGATTAAAATAGGACTTGTCCAAGGGAGGCAGTAACATTATTAGCTCAAAGCTCCCCATACTCAACAGCCCAAATGCCAGACCAGGAGTTTTTTCTATTTTCCAGAGTACTTAATGCTCGAAGCTTATTACCTAAATGGTGAGAGATTGCAGAGCTCTGAGATTCAGAGGGATCTGGGTGTCCGAGTGCATGAATCACAAAAGGCTAGTATGCAGGTACAGCAGGTAATTAGGAAAGCTAATAGAATGTTATCATTTATTGTGACGGGAATTGAATACAAAAGTAGGGAGGTTATGCTTCAGTTGTACAGGGCATTGGAGAGACCACATCTGGAGTATTGTGTACAGTATTGGACTCCTTATTTAAGGAAAGATGTAAGTGCATTAGAAGCAGTTCAGAGAAGGTTTACTAGACTAATACCAGGAATGGGCAGCTTGTCTTATGAGGAAAGGCTGGACAGGCTAGGCTTGTATCCGCTGGAATTTAGAAGAGTAAGAGGCGACAAAATTGAAACCTTTAAGATCCTGAGGGGTCTTGACAGGGTGGATGTGAAGAGGATGTTTCCTCTTGTGGGAGAATCTAATTTAAAAATAAGGGTTCACTCATTTAAGACAGAGATGAGGAGAAATCTTTTCTCTCAGAGGGTCCTGAGTCTTCGGAACTCTCTTCCTCAAAAGGTGGTCGAAGCAGAGTCTTTGAATATTTTTAAGGCAGAGATAGAGAGATTCTTGTTTAATAAGGGGGTAAACGGTTATCATGGGTAGGAATGAGGGGCTGAGATTACAATCAGATCAGCCATGGTCTTATTGAATGGTGAAGCAGGCTCGAGGGGCTGAGTGGCCTACTCCTGCTCCTAATTCGTTTGTTCATATTAAACCTCAGCTCAAGTCTTGCTGCTGATGTTTCCTGCTACTCATTCACAAGTATGACAGGATGAACTTTCTTATTTGAAGTGTAATTTTTCAGTCAGCTGTGTTTATAAAAAGAGAAAAAAGAGAGAGAGAGGCAGAAAGTGAGAGGAAGAGACAAAGAAACAAAGGCAGAAAGAAAGAATGATGGACAGAAAGGTTGCACTTATACCACACCTTTCACACCCTCAAGAGTGTCCAAAGCACTTCACAACAGATGTCACTGTCATAGTGAGCCAGACAATTTTTCACCCCATAAATAGAATTGAAATAAATTATGTGACCAGTGGATCAACCCTGGTTCAATGAAGAGTGCAGGAGGACATGCCAGGAGCAGCACCAGGTATACCTAAAAATGAGGTGTCAACCTGGCGAAGCTATAACACAGGACTATTGTGTGTCAAACAGCATAAGCAGCAAGTAATAGACAGAGCTAAGCGATTCCACAACCAACGGATCAGATCTAAGCTCTGCAGTCCTGCCACATCCAGTCGTGAATGGCGATGGACAATTAAACAACTCACTGGAGGAGGAGGCTGCACAAAAATCTCCATCCTCAATGATGGGGGAACCCAGCACAGCAGTGCAAAAGATAAGCTGAAGCATTTTGCAACAATCTTCAGCCAGAAGTGCCGAGTGGATGATCCATCTCGTGAGACCATAAGACATAGGAGCAGAAGTAGGCCATTCGGCCCATCGAATCTCTCCACCATTCATTGAGATCATGGCTGATCTGATAATCCTCAACTCCACTTTCCTGCCTTTTCCCCATAACTCTTGATTCGCTTACTGACTAAAAACCTGTCTATCTCAGGCTTGAATATACTTAACGACCCAGCCTCTACAGCCCTCTGCAGTAAAGAATTCCACAGATTCACTACCCTCTGAGAGAAGAAATTCCTCCTCATCTCTGTCTTACTCTGAGATTATGCCCTCTGGTCCTAGACTCTCCCACAAGGGGAAACAACCTCTCAGTATCCACCCTGTCAAGCCCTCTAAGAATCTTATATGCTTCAATAAGGTCACCTCTCATTCTTCTAAACTCCAGTGACTACAGGCCCAACCTACTCAACCTCTCCTCATAAGAAAATCCCTCCATACCCGGGATCAACCTAGTGAACCTTCTCTGGACTGTCTCCAATGCCAGTATATCTTTCCTTAGATAAGGGAACCAAAACTGTTCACAGTATTCTAGGAATGGTCTAACTAGTGCCTTGTATAGTTTTAGCAAGACTTCCCTATTTTTATACTCCATTCCCTTTGAAATAAAGGCCAACATTCCATTTGCCTTTCCTTTTACCTGTTGAACTTGTATTCTAGCTTTTTGGGATTCATGCACGAGGACCCCCAAATCCCTCTGTGCTGCAGCTTTCTTCAGTCTTTCTCTATTCAAGTAATACTCAGCTCCTCTATTCTTCCTGCCAAAATGCATAACCTCACATTTTCCCACACTATATTCCATCTGCCAAGTTTTTGCCCACTCACTTAACCCATATCCTTCTGTAGACTTTGTGTCATTATCACCATTTGCCTTCCCACCTATTTTTGCGTCATCCGCAAACTTGCCGATAGTACATTCACTTTCCTCATCCAAGTCATTAATATATATTGTTGTTAATTGTAGCCCCAGCACTGATCCCTGTGGCACTCCACTAGTCACAGATTGCCATCCTGAAAATGCCCCCATTATCCCAACTCTCTGTCTTCTATTAGTTAACCAGCCCTCTATCCATGCTAATATACTATCCCCCAACAATATGGGCTCTTATCTTATTAAGTAGCCTTACATGTGGTACCTTACTGAATACCTTTTGGCAATCCAAATATATTACATCTACTGATTCCCCTTTATCTATCCTGCATGTTACCTCCTCAAAGGATTCTAATAAATTTATCAGGCATGATTTCCCCTTCATGAAGCCATGCTGACTCTGCTTGATTATATTATGCATTTCTAAACTCTCTGTCTAAATGACATTTCTAAATGACTCTGCTATTACATCCTTCATAATAAACTGTAATATTTTCCCAATGACAGATGTTAAGCTAACTGGCCTTTAGTTACCTGTTTTTTGTCTCCCTCCCTTTTTGAATAAGGGTGTTACATTGGCAGTTTTCCAATCCTCTGGGACTTTTCCAGAATCTAAGGACTCTTGGAAGATTAATACCAGTGCATCCACTATCCCTGCAGTTATTTCCTTTAATATCCTAGGATGCAACCCATCAGGTCCAGGTGACTCATCGGCCTTCAGCCCCATTAGTTTTCCTAGCACTTTTTATCTAGTGATAGTTATTATATTTATTTTCTCCCCGACTTTTCCCCATGATTATTTAGTATTTTTGGTTTGCTATTAGTACCTTATACCATGAAGACTGATGCAAAGTATTTATTCAACACCTCTGGCATTTCTTGGTTCCCCATTATTATTTCCCCAGCCTCATTCTGTAAGGGGCCTATATTGACTTTGGCCTCCCTCTTCATTTTTATATATTTAAAGAAGCTCTTACTGTCCATTTTATATTACTTGCTAGTTCACCAGTCTCCTTCTGAGGTCCCCAGCATCACAGATGCCAGTCTTCAGCCAATTCGATTCACTCCACGTGATATCAAGAAATGGCTGAAGGCACTGGATACTGCAAAGGCTATGGGCTTGACAATATTCCGGCAATAGTACTGAAGACTTGTGCTCCAGAACTTGCCACGCCCCTAGCCAAGCTGTTCCAGTACAGCTACAACACAGGCATCTACCCAGCTATGTGGAAAAGTGCCCAGGTATGTCCTGTACATAAAAAGCAGGACAAATCCCCAATCCGGCCAATTACCGCCCCATCAGTCTACTCTCCATCATCAGCAAAGTAATGGAAGGGGTCATCCACAGTGCTATCAAGCAGTGCTTAGCAATAGCCTGCTCACTGATGCCCAGTTTGGGTTCTGCCAGGGCCACTCAGCTTCTGACCTCATTACATCCTTAGCTCAAACATGGACAAAAAATCTGAACTCCAGATGTGAGGTGAGAGTGATTGCCCTTGACATCAAGGCCGCATTTGATTCAGTGTTGCATCAAGGACCCCTAGCAAAACCAGAGTCAGTGGGAATCGGGGGGAAAGCTGGTTGGAGTCATACCGAGCATAAAGGAAGATGTGGTCATTGGAGGTCAATCATCTCAGCTCCAGGACATCATTGCAGGAGTTCCTCAGGGTAGTGTCCTAGCTCCAACCATCTTCAGCTACTTCATCAGTGACCTTCCTTCCATCATAAGGTCAGAAGTGGGGATGTTCACTGATGGTTGCACAATGTTCAGCACCATTTGCGACTCCTCAGATACTGAAGCAGTCCATGTCCAAATGCAGCACGACCCGGACAATATCCAGGCTTGGGCTGACAAATGGCAAAGTAACATTCACGCCGCACAAGTGTCGGGCAATGACTATCTCCAACAAGAGAGAATCTATCCATTGTCCCCTGACATTCAACGGCATTACAATCGCTGAATCCCCCACTATCAATATCCTGTGGGTTACCATTGACCAGAAACTGAACTGGACTAGCCACAAATACTGTGGCTACAAGAGCAGGTCAGAGGCTTGGAATCCTGCAACGAGTAACTCACCTCCTGACTCCCCAAAGCCTGTCCACCATCTACAAGGCACAAGACAGGAGTGTGATGGAATACTCCCCACTTGCCTGGATGAATTCAGCTCCAACAACACTGAAGAAGCTGGACACCTTCCAGGACAAAGCAGCCTACTTGATTGGCACCACATCGACAAACATTCAATCTCTCCCCCACCAACGCAGAATGACAACAGTGCGTACCATCTACAAGAATTACCCAAGGCTCCTTAGATAGCGCCTTCCAAACCCAAGACCACCACCATCTAGAAGGACAAGGGCTGCAGATAGATGGGAACAGCACCATCTGGAGGTTCCCCTCCAAGCAATCCTGACTTGGAAATATATCGCCGTTGCTTCACTGTCGCTGGGTCAAAATCCTGGAACTCCCTCCCTAACAGCATTGTGGGTGTACCTGCCAAATCATGCAACATGGGCTGCAGTGGCTCAAGAAGGCAGCTCACCACCACCTACTCAAAGTCAATTAGGGATGGGAAATAAATGCTGGCCCAGCCAGCGAAGCCCAAATCCCATGAACGAATAAAAAAGCCAAGCTGTGTTTCAGTTGAGATGCAAACAATGGCCAGGACACAAGGGATCTTTTACACTCATTGCAAGTGAATCCGTTAACGCCTTATCTAAGAGACAGCATCTCCAACAGTACTGGAGTGTTGGCCTTAGGTGTGCTCAGGTAAGGATCTTGAACCCAAAATCTCCTACTTTTGGGCAAGGGTGCTAACCCAGAGCTGAAATCTAGTTTTCCCTCAATGGTTGCAATTCTCGATTGCCAGTTTCTCAATCCCCTAACTAATTACCTACCCGTGTTACAAGATAACCTCCAGTTCGGTTCATTTTTTTTTTCATGGGATGTGGGCATCACTGGCTAGGCCAGCATTTATGCCCTTGTTCAGAGGGCACTGTTAAGAGTCACATGAAGACCAGACCAGGTAAGGATGGCAGATTTGCTTCCCTAAAGGACATTAGTGAACCAGATGGTTTTTGCAACAATCGGCAATGGTTTCATGGACATCATTAGACTTTTAATTCCAGATTTTTATTGGATCCAAATTTCATCATTTGCCATAGTGGGATTTGAACCTGGGTCCCCAGATAATTTCTAGAATACTAGCCCAGTGATAATACCACCATGCTACCACCTCCCCAAATAATTTTGCGTCGAACCTAATGAAGCTTCTTCCTAAAGTCCATATCAACTGCACTTTTTGTTATTCTTTCATGGGATATGGGTGTCACTGACGATGCCAACATTTTTGTTGCCCATCCCTAATTGCCCTTGAACATTTCAGAGGGCAGTTGAGAGTCACCCACATTGCTGTGGGTTTGGAGTCACATGTAGACCAGACCAGGTAAGGACAGCAGATTTCCTTCCCTAAAGGACATTAGTGAACCGGATGGGTTTTTACAACAATCAGCGATAGTTTCATGAGGCAACATCTTGCCCCCTTCGGGGGAGGGCTTCCCTCGGCTGGGAGTGCGCCCTTTTGCACATGTGTGAAAGAGCGCACAGATCCCCCGAGGCAAAGTGCTGCCTCAGGCAAATCGGCTCCGGTTCAAAAGTTGAAATAAAGGTAATCAAAAAATATCCCTGCTATGTCCCCTCATGTGACACTGTCACACGAGTTGGGACATGTCCATAAGTTTTATTGAAACCTTTCTTAAAAATTTAAATACCCTCCTGAAACCTCATCCTGCTTGTGGATGAGGTTTCAAGCTTTTTCCCTGAGGCCTGCCAGCCAAAGGTTGGATGGTCAGGTCCATCAATGAGGTTAATTAGTTTTTTAATGGTCTTAATAGGCCATTGACAGTTCAGCAGATGCATAGCTGATCCAATTATTAATTGAACTTATCTTCTACCAGCTGCCTTAGTGGGATTTGAACCCATATCACCAGAGTATTAGCCTGAGTCACTGGATTATTAATATCTAGGAACATTACCATTATGCCACTGTCATCCCCTGAGGGCAATAGACACTCCACTATCAAGCATGTGAGTAATACTCTGGGGACCCAGGTTCAAATCTTGCCACGGCAGATGGTGAAATTTGAATTTAATAAAAATCTGGAATTAAAAGTCTAATGACGACCGTGAAACCATTGCCGATTGTCATAGAAACCCATCTGGTTCACTAAAGTCCTTTAGGGCAGGAAAGCTACCGTCCTTACCCGGTCTGGCCTACATGTGACTCCAGACCCATCGAACCATAGAACACTACAGCACAGAAAAACAGGCCATTCGGCCCTTCTAGTCTGTGCCGAAATATTATTCCGCTAGTCCCATTGACCTGCACCCAGTCCATAACCCTCCAGACCTCTCTCATCCATGTATCTATTCAATTTATTCTTAAAACTTAAGAGTGAGCCCGCATTTACCACGTCAGAAGGTAGCTCGTTCCACACTCTCACCACTCTCTGAGTGAAGTTCCCCCTAATGTTCCCCCTAAACCTTTCCCCTTTCACCCTAAAGCCATGTCCTCTCGTGTTTATTTCTCCTAATCTAAGTGGAAAGAGCCTACTCGCATTTACTCTGTCTATACCCCTCATAATTTTGTAAACTATCAAATCTCCCCTCATTCTTCTACGCTCCAAGGAATAAAGTCCTAACCTGTTTAATCTTTCCCTGTAACTCAACTCCTTAAGACCTGGCAACATCCTAATAAATCTTCTCTGCACTCTTTCAATCTTACTGATATCCTTCCTGTAGTTAGGCGACCAGAACTACACACAATACTCCAAAGTTGGCCTCACCAATGTCTTATACAACCTCACCACAACATCCCAACTCCTATACTCAATACTTTGATTTATGAAAGCCAGTATGCCAAAAGCTTTCTTTACAACCTTGTCTACCTGTGACGCCACTTTCAGGGAACGATGTATCTGAACTCCCAGATCCCTTTGTTCCTCTGCACCCCTCAGTGCCCTACCATTTACTGTGTATGTCCTACCTTGGTTTGTCCTTCCCACAGCAATGTGGTTGACTCTTAAATGCCCTCTGAACAAGGGCAATTAGGGATGGGCAATACATGCTGGCCTAGCCAGTGCCGCCCACATTCCATAAACGAATAAGAAAAAAAATCTCCTCATTCACCAAGAATAGTTGGATATGATCTATCCTTCACAAATGCATGATGCCTCGCTTTATTCAGCTGGCACATGTCCAAATGAGTAAACATCCACTCTCTGATGACAGGTTTTAGTAACTTCCCTACAAATGACATTAAACTTACAGCTGCTTGGTTCCTTGCTTCTTCCCTTCTTAAATAATGAGCTAACTGACATTAGCGGTTTTCCAATCCAATAGCACAGTTCCTGAACTTAAGAGAGCTTTGGAAGATTATGACAGATCCCTCTGCAATTTCCTCACCTTTTGACACCCAAGGGGCTGATCTTTAGAGGTCCGGACATCACTGCAAGACTCCCTCTGGAGAGTACATTGCCCCCAACCATCCTCAGCTGCTTTGTTCTAAGATCAGAAGTGAGGATCTTCCTTGATAAATCAGCATTCAACTTCCTTCACTACCCCTGATAACAAAGTCACCCCCCAACGAACCTTATTTCTTGCTCTCTTGGCCAACGTCCCTCCATCAACCAAACCACCAGCCCCCACCCCCCCCGCCCCCACCAGAAAGGTAAATTAGCTGTTGACTCACTTCAGTGCTTTTCTGACACCTTTTGGATAAATTAAGATACCTTGACCTGCACTACCAACTCTCCAAGATTGCCCAGGAAATCTGAAGATATTGAGAAATCAACACTGCAGCGAGCAACCCAGGAACCAAGAAAAAACGTTGGGGAATGAAAAAATATTCTGTATTTTTTCTCATTTTCTTCAAGTCCTAGAAATAGAAATAGTCACTTGGACATATAGACCTTGAGCATTACTTAAAAAGATATTATGTCGAAGTTTTTTGTCTTGCACTCATCAGGACAGATCAGGCTCACGAATGCCAAAATTCAAAAGGACCAACAATTTATACTCTACGAGTAAAGGATACTGATTGGTTGGCAAGTCGGTGCTGGTCGAGGCGTTGCCATGGAGAATGTATCCGGGGACTATTGTCCCCTGGGATTTTGTTTAATTCAAAAAACACGCAATGCATGGATATGTTCCTTTTGCCTACAGAGGACAGGGCCCTGCGTATTAATATATGGAGCTTCTAGCAGGTATAAGTGAGCTACAGTGTGAGCTCGACTGATAATCTTTAATTGGTTGTTACTGTAATTTTTTTCTGCAAAATAATTATAAGTTCTTTCATACAGCTCAGGTTTACCAACTCTGGTTGGACATATTCTAGAGTTTTTAATCACAAGAACTTCCACCTCCAATACCCCCCGGCACTACCAAAAGTCCCTCCAGGCCCGGCCCCTACATTCTCACCACCAGCCACCCAACACATCCACAACCTCATAGCATGCTGCCTTCCTGCAGCCAATCAGAAAGCAAACAGATTTTTTGATGCCTGATTGAATGATTCTTGACTGCCAGTCAAACAGCCTTCTCTCCTCCCCCTCTGTCTCCAATATTTTCAGTGAACAAATGAATACCTGTCCAAAGAAATGTTTGTTTAAAAGGACAAATCTTATTGGCTTCATGATTTTTCTCCTAGGTTTGCTCACTTGTTGGAGACTCCAGAATAATCCTGGAGGGTTGACTTACTGGACTGTGTTTTTTAAATTTCTGGTACATATGCATTCACAGTTGCTTTCCCATCTGTTTAAACGTGTCTTGCATTTTTATTTCACTTTTTAGGTCAACATTTACTCGCCAATTTTTAAATTTTGTCTTTACACAGGAACAGGAGCAGTGCGTTCACACCCTGTTCCATCATTGAGGAAAATCATGGACGATTTGCAATCCAAGTCTTTGCCCCATTTCCCTTAACACCTTTGGGTAACCAAAATCCATCCATCTCTGCAATAAAATTAACTATTGCTCAGGCATTAATTGCCGTCTGAGAAAGAGAGTTCAACATTTCTACCACCCTTTGGGTGTGGAATTGTTTCCCTCATCTCACTCCTGTGAGTCTGGCTCTCATTTTCAGACCCTATTTATATGTTTGGATTTTTTTTCTCCCCATTGTCCGCAGGCACCTCTCTCCCCGTGACACATCTGGAAGAAGGGGCGCACCTCAGCTCAATCCTTTGCATGTCTGCGGCGTGGTTTGCATATAATAAAGATGCCAAGTCGGGGACAAGCGCTTGTGGGACGTTCAACTGTGTGTGCTGGGATTTGGGGGCCTACGTTTCTTTCAAGTGCTAAAAGTACAACAGTGAAGTATAAAGGTAAACAACCGAAACAGAATGGAGGCAAAATGAACCGGCTGACAAGAAAACCTTTGGAAAATGTTGCCAGGAAAGTTTAAAAAGGTTAGAACCGGGACAGGCTCTGCAGGGGAATGATGGCACAGTGGTAATGTCAATGAGCTAGTAAACTCAGAGGCTAATGGTCTGGGGGATATGGGCTCAAAGCCCACCACGGCAGCTGGTGGAATTTAAATTCTGGAAATGAAAGCTACTCTCAGTCATTGTGATTACAGGCAGAGCTTCTTGTCCCATGTGCGCCTGACCCGAACTGAAGTAGTGCGCAATGACATCGAGTGAGCGTCCCAGTGTCATTGCGCACTCGAACGATATTTCGCTCAACAGGCGCGCATGGGTGCTGGTCATTAATTAACAGGCCATTTAATGCCCTTAACAGTCTGGCTGTGACAGACATTGGCTGTGATTTTCCATTGGCTGTGCGATTTTCTGCTTGTCGCAAAACAGGGAGGCAGCCAGTCGACATTTTCACAAACCTCACCCACGGGCGGGGTAAAAAGGGTCAGCAGCATTGCCAGTGTGAGTAGTGAGGGGTTTTGGAGATAGTTTGTTGCTGGTTGCTTGCTGGGACTTGGCAGCCTCATCTTTGTCCGGGGCTTCATTCTTAGCATTTCCAGGCCTCATTTCAGGACCCATTGCTGTCTGCCAGGCCCCTGGAGGGTTCAGACCGTGTGGTCCCTTCCAGGTATCAGACAGCCTTCCCTTACTCTGGTAATGGGGATTGTGGTCTCCGCTGGTGGCACCTCCTCTGAGGAGGGAGGGGCAGAAGGGAGAGGAGGCCCGGTGTCACTATTCAGCTTCCAGGGGAGGGACCTGTGGGAGGAGAGGCACAGGCACAAGGGGCTCAGGGCCAGCAGGTAGCCCAAGGCCACAGAAAACGCCACTGTCCTGCTGCCAAGGTTTACAGGCGGCGATGCAGCTACCTCAATATGTTCGAGGTGCAATGCCAAAGGAGGCTCCATCTCTCAAGGGAGACTGTGACCTCCATTTGTCAGATGATCGGGCCTGAGATCAGCTCCAACTGTGTGGATGCACACCCCATGCTGGTGGATCTGAAGGTTACAGCGGCCCTCAACTTCTATTCCTCTGGTTCTTTCCAGGGGTCAGTGGGGGATCCGTGTGGAGTGTCCCAATCAGCTGTCCACAGTTGCATCAAGCTGGTGACAGAAGCTCTGTTCAGGCGGGTACTGACCTTTATTCCTTACCGTATGGGCGAGGCCAGCAGGCTGAGCAAGGCAGAGGCATCGTGACCATTGCTGGCTTCCCCCGCGTCCAGGGTGCTATAGACTGTACACATGTGACCATCAAGGCGCCAGCGGGTGAGCTCGGTACCTTTGTCAACAGAAAGGGATTCCACTCCATGAACGTGCAAATAGTGTGTGATCACAGGATGCAGATTCTACAAGTCTGTGCCAGGTACCCAGGCAGCTCCCACGATGCCTACATCCTCAGACACTCCCAGATGTGAATCTCTATGGCTACTGGGTGACAAGGCTATCCATAGGAGAGGTGGCTCATGACGCCTCTCTGCCACCCAAGAACAGGGGTAGAACAGTGTTACAACATGAGTCATGCCTCCAAAAGGGATAGAGAGGGACCGTAGGTCTTCTGAAGATGTGCTTCTGATGCCTGGAACATTCAGGGGGAGCACTACAGTACCCCCCAGAGCGGGTGTCACTGATCGTGGTTGCATGCTGCGTTCTCCACAATCTGTCACTGGCAATGGGGGACCCAATGTAGGAAGTGGATCTTGATGCAGCTGCAGAGGCCACAGATGGTGAGTCCAGTAGTGAGTCTGAAGATGAGCACCGTGAGGAGAACACTGAGGGTGTGGAGGCATACCTCGGTAACCTCCAGGGAGGCAGGGATACCAGGGGTGCCTTGATCCATCACTCCTTCACCTAGGCTACCAAAGATCAGCTTCAAACGCATGCCAGGGCTGCCACCTCCATCCTGGATGTCTGAAAGGACCCTTTCATTTGAACACAAAGAACACTCGGTGCCTGTGCAATAAAGTTCGGAGCCACTTACGTCCAGCATTACATACTGGCATACCCTGCACCAGTAAAATAAGAAGGTGAAACATACACAGGCTATGACGACAGAAACAAAATTTATCTCACTTTGACAACTCCAAAAAATTTATATTAACTTCTCTGGTCTTCATTCCCAGACCGGTATATATAAAGTAAACATAAATGAACATAAAATCACCCGTGACCTGTCCCTATTGTGCTCGTGGTGCCTTTAACTTACTTTTGTGAATGCTATGTCTATGTGCTCCCACATCGCTGGCCCTAGAATTGGAGACAGCCTCTGACTCTGCTGTCCTGTTGACCTTGATGACCTTGGCGGTCATCCTCTGGCCAGTGGAGCTTGTGCTGGCTGCACCTGGGAGGAAATGGCCAGAGCCCATGTCTGGCATCTCCCCAGTCATCACAGCCTTGTCAGATGCCAAGGTCGCTGGCAGAGGGGCGGAGGAGCTGCTGCCGTCATCCGGAGCACCCTGAGAGGAGCCTACAGAGGTGACAGGCAACTTGTGCGCCAATGTGAGGTCGCTGTGGACCTTCCTGCTCACCACTGATAGACGGGCACCTAGCTGGGATACTGGGTGCCTCATCCTGCCTGTGTGAGGTCTTGCAGGTCCGAGCGCAACCCCGGGAAATCCTCATTCTGCCACTGGAGCTGTCTCTCCATGAGACTCACCACTCTCTCAATGGAGGAGGCAGTGCACTTGACCATTAGGGTCAACGCAGTGCTCATGCTCCACGTGGACTCCTCCTTCATGGAGACCATGGCACACAGACCCTCATGGATCTCCGTCAAGTCCTCCCGCAAATCTCGCTGGAAAACCAGCATCTGCCTTCTACTGAACATCATCCTGGTCCCCGGCAGTCCTCTGAATGCTGGCGCCCTGGGCATTCTCCGCCTTTACCTGCACCTCAAGCGATTATCACCAATGTGCACTGACATTCTAGCCACCGCTCTAATGCCCACTGAGGTGCTGGTATCTACGCTGCTCAGAGAGCACGTGTGATGCAGGTGAAAGTGATGCCCGGTGGTCCTACGGTGCCAGGAGTGGTCTTTTGGCGCCTGTAGGCTGGACGCCTGCTGGCGAACCTAAAAGGGAGAAGAAGCACATGTCATTAGTTACTGTCACTGTGCAGGCCAGGTACGCTGGTGAGACAATGGAGATCTACATCATGGTGCCATCGTCTTTCAGTGATCAATGGGGACTCCAGGTTCAAGACTGCCATCAATGAGGAGACTAAACTAGAATGGTTGAACAATCCGAAAGCCTCTCCTCTGTGCACTGTGTTCCTACCTTCGTCTGGCACCCCCACCTTTCCACACCTAGTTGCACGGGGAGTGTGCCAGCTCTCCAGCTGCAGGGCATCCTGCTCGGACCTGGTCAGCAACAGCAGGTTGGGTGGGCCTCCACCGGTACATGACCTCTCTGATTGGTTATCGCTCGTCTTCTCCTGCAGCGCCATTGCAGCCTGGCCAAATCCAGCTGAGAAACACCTCCACAGGGCACACCCGAGTCGTGGCCCTCGAGCCGCAAGGCACTCAGTCCAAGCAGCCAGGACTCACCCCCTTGGCCAGCTCTGGCGTCACTGACAGTTGGCACTCAGACTCTAGCACCCCCGAGGACCATGGGGGAGGGATGGCCACACCTTAACACATCTGCACACTGACCCACGCCAACACGGTGCTCACCCTTCCTGAGCGCAGCAGCTCATTGAACCTCTCGCGACGCTGCACCTGTGTGCTCCACACCACGTCATGGCAGCTAACCAGCGCCGCCACCTCCTCCCATGCCCTCTTGGTGAGGTGCGGTGACCTCCCTCTCCCATCTCTGGGGGGAAGGGTCTCCCTCCTGGCCACTACCTTCTCCAGGGGAACAATGAGGCACTCATCAGAAAAGCGGGGGGAGGAGGAGTGTGGTGGCCGAGTGCCCACTTGACCTGCCTTCCCGCCTGGCGTTTGCAGCCGCACTCGACTCCATCGTTACAACAGCAGCCAGACGCCCTTCCCCGGCAGCCTTCCTGGGGCTGCCTGGGCCATTTTTTGACACCAGCCGTCGTGCTGCCATTGGACCCATCGGCCAACAGGGCCCCGCCCCTGCTCGGCCCTTCCCGGCGAGAGCGGAGCTGCGTTTCACGCTGAGCTGGCTTTAATTGGCCCGCCAGCATGAAACCACGGTCGAGGCCCGATCGCGGGCGGCGGGCAGTTTCACAGACACTCCTGGGCCCACCCACCATGCCTGCCAGATCGGTGGGGTGGGGGGCGGGGGGGGTGTGGGGACAATGCTGCCCCATGCAACTATCATTGATTGTTGTAAAAACCCTTCTCGTTCATTAGTGTCCTTCAGGGAAATCTGCCACCCTTACCTGGTCTGGCCTACATGTAACTCCAGACCCACAGCCATGTGGGCTGACTCTTAACTGCCCCCTGAAATCCCAGAAGGTAAAAACTGTGAAATAACAGTACTGGTCCGAACTGGTCTTGTTAACATTAAATTGGAACACCAGTAAAAACTGGGAAATAAGAGTACTGGTCCGAACTGGTCTTGTTAACATTAAATTGGAACACCAGTAAAAACTGGGAAATAAGAGTACTGGTCCGAACTGGTCTTGTATATCTTAAAATGGAACACCAGCAAAAACTGGGAAATAAGAGTACTGGTCCGAACTGGTCTTGTATATCTTAAAATGGAACACCAGTAAAAACTGGGAAATAAGAGTACTGGTCCGAACTGGTCTTGTTAACATTAAAGTGGAACACCAGTAAAAACTGGGAAATAAGAGTACTGGTCCGAACTGGTCTTATTAACATTAAAGTGGAACACCAGTAAAAACTGGGAAATAAGAGTACTGGTCCGAACTGGCCTTGTTAACATTAAAGTGGAACACCAGTAAAAACTGGGAAATAAGAGTACTGGTCCGAACTGTTTTTTTACCTTCTGGGGGTGGGGGGGGGGCCAGCAAGCCACTCAGTTTAAGGGGCAATTAGGGATGGGCAACAAATGCTGGCCTTGCTAGCAGCGCCCCTGACAGAATGCACTTTGAAAACATGGAACAGGCTCGAGCAGCTGAACAGAACACCCCTATTCCTATATTCCTAGAACCGGTGAAACCGTGAGGTGATTTTCCAAAGGGTTGTCCTCTTGCACCGAACCAATGCACAGCTTTGTGGTTAAAGCTGCGAAGCTTTGCCTGGCAGCCCCTCTTCCTGTGGGCGGTCATTCTCTCTGAAATCCGAGCACGCGGGCACACGCACACGTTAACCTCGGAGCCACCTCCTTACCTGCTGCTTCCAGCCCTCTGCATCAATGATCAGCGAAAAATAAATAAGGTTGCATTACCGGCAAGGGAACAATTGACCTGTTGAAGCCTTTCCAATTCATTTCTCCCAGCCACTGTGGAATTGGCAGCAAAATGGATTTACTGTTGATCTGTTTGAGCATTTGGGCCCAGTTGGGAATAACAATGGTTGTTTACCAGTGACAGTGTTGGGGGGGGGGTGGGGCATGGTGCTGTATTTATTGTGTAGGCTTTCCTTCATCCAGACTGAAGGCAGCATCAGTGCTCAATTACCGATTTGGCCACTCCAGTGTTGTGTTTCTTTCCCTCTGACCGGACATTTAAACGGGATTGACTGCTCGGCTAATAGATGGTGTCGTCTCATTATTCACCCTGCGATTGGCTGTCAACCAGTTATCTCCTTCCTGTTTGAAACCGGGAGCTCCCTGCTTGCTGCTTGAACTCGGAAACTCCGGGAAGTTCTGAGAAGTGAAGGTGGCAGCTCAAAGAGTAAGAGGAGCCGATTGAATAGGTGCCCTTTGCTTGTTTCGTCTCAACGAATTAAGGCTGCCTGAGAGGTATAAGCAGAGGAGCTGATCTCAACTTGGGAATTCCAGTTCACTTTGTCTTTCTTAGTTCTCCAGGATGGCAGCAAGTGGACTAACTCGGAGCGACTTCCTTCTGTTGAATTGTGTGTGAAAAGCACAAGCACTCTTCCCTGTAAATTTCAAAGCGCTTGTGGTCATGTCTTTTCCACTTGAGGATGTTTGGTCAGCAGTGCGTCAGACGTCTTGGCTAACTCAGAAGGACAGGTAAGGCTTGGCGTATGCCCAGTAAATTGGCTGTCTGATTTTTAACATTTTTTTCTGTCTTCCTTTGTCTAAACAATTCGCAGGTGTTTTACACACCAGACCAGCATATCAACAACAAGCCTGCATCTATATAGCACCTTTGACTAAATATAACTGTCCCAACTGTAACCGGTCAACCAATTAACATGGAGCCAAAGAAGGAGAAATTAGCTTGAGCGACTAAAGGTTTGGTGAAAAGGTTAGACTGGGGGAGGAATGTTCCCTGAATTACACTCAGTGCAGTGGCAGGCGTGAGAAAGGACCTCTTTCCCACCGGCCGCGAGGGTGGATTTTTGCGTGGTATTGTCCGCTTCCCGCCTCATTAGTTATGCAGTCACATGAACCATGCCGTGTCGTTTTCCGGTGGCCTTGAATTGCCCGCCATGCCGTTTTCACCTTTTCCTCACTCCGGCTGCCATGTCTAAACTGCAGCCCCCACCGCCCCCCCACCACTCTGGCCGCAGGATGTCCAGCAATCTCACCACTCCGCCTTGGTAGGCGATGGGCATGGTGATCAGCGCCAATGCTGCACAGAAGAGGTTGGCCATCCAATGCAGATAGAGGATGAATGATCTCATCCGTGCTGCCAGGGTAAGGCAACCATCTCATCACTCTAAACTCACACACTCACAAGCCCATCACACATTCGCTAGCATCTCACTCACTGCCAGCTCAAGGGACATCACCACTCACTCTCTCACACACACACACCCCCACATCTCCATCTGTCCTCATCTCCTCTGGAGACTGCCTCCTCGGCCCTCACCCTCTTGAGGCCACTTGCACTGATCGACATGTGCCCCCCACACATACACCCTGGGATATCCCGCTTCGCCAAGCAAGACCTCGCCCTGCAGCCATTGAAAAGCCACCCCCAGCCTTATCGCTGGCCTGGTAGGTAGAGACCTGCCCGTGAGCCGTCTGCGAAGCCTGGCACTGATGACCATGAGCGTTGCCCAAAGCGAGGTGGGTAAACGAACCTCAGAGTCCCGGGTGCAGTCCAGCTTGCGGACAGTTGTGAGACACATTGGCATGCAATCGTGCCAGCGTGAGCTTATGATCCAGTGTGAAGGGGATGACTCCGGTGAGCAGGGTTTATAATGAGACATATGGTGGCGGGAAACGCCGTTGATGGGTGGAGCGGACAATTGCAAACAGTGCAAACCGATTTTTGCAATCCCCAAATATTCTCGCCGCTCCTACCTGCTATGATGTCCTCCACAAATTGGAGCAGAAAATCCTGGCCTGAGTCAGAATGCCTTGCTCCCTTTGTTTTAAGATTACTCGAATTCTGTGTAATTAGTTCAATGAGCTTTAGCTGTTATGTGAAGTTATTCTCTCTCTGGTTGGTAGGAATTTATGGGTAGGAATGCCTTTGCTGCTCGTTTGAAAGTTTATCTCCAAAAAGATTTCTTGTAAAACAAGTTCAGATGTAAATCTTGACTATGGAAGCAACACCTGAAACAGCTGCTTTCGTATTGTGATGTAAAACATGGCCTCTTCACTAAGATAAAAGCAAAAAAACTGTGGATGCTGGAAATCCAAAACAAAAATAAATATAAAAATAGCTGGAAGAACTCAGCAGGTCTGGCAGCATCTGCGGAGAGGAACACAGTTAACGTTTCGAGTCCGTATGACTCTTCAACAGAACTAAGGAAAAATAGAAAAGAGGTGAAATATAAGTTGGTTTAAGGGGCAGTGAGACAGGTAGAGTGGGATAGAGGGCCAACGATAAGGGGAGATTGCCAAAAGATGTCATAGACAAAAGGACAAAGAGGTGTTGAAGGTGGCCTCTTCACTGTCAGTTCATAGGTTACCTCCATAACATCGTTTGGCTTCACTCCTGCCTCAGCTGCTGAAACCCTCATTCTTGCCTTTGTTACCTCTCGACTTGACTATTTCAACACACATGCCCCCCGCCAACCATTCTCCCCTCCGTAAACTTGAGGTCATCCAAAACTCCACCGCCCGTGCCTTAACTCGCAAGTTCCGCTCCCCTATCACTCCTGGTGCACACTGACCTACTCTGGCTCCCAGTTAAGCAAGGTCTTGCTTCTTAAATTCTAACCCTCATTTTGAAATCTTTCCATGGCCTCCCCCCCCCACCCCCCCACCCCGCCAATAACTCCGTAATCTCCTCCAGCCCCACAATCCTCCGAGATATCTGTGCTCCTCTAACTCTGGCCCAATTTTAATCCCTCCACTATTGGTGAGTGTGGCTTCAATTGAATAACCTCCCTACAGCTTTCCACTTTATTTTCCTTTTTAACCCTGCTGCTTATAACCTACTCCCTTGACCAAGCTTTTGGTCATCTACCCTAATATCACGTTATGTAGCCGGACGTCATACTTTTGTTTTATAACCCACCCTGACTTGGAAATATATCGCCGTTCCTTCACTGTCACTGGGTCAAAATCCTGGAACTCCCTCCCTAGTAGCACTGTGAGGGTACCTACACCACATGGCCTGCAGCAGTTCAAGAAGGCAGCTCACCACCACCTTCTCAAGGGCAATTAGGGATGGGCAATAAATGCTGGCCCAGCCAGCGACACCCACATCCCATGAATGAATTAAAAATAAATGCTCCTGTGAAGTGTCTTGGGGCATTTGAGTCTATTAAAGATGATGCTATATAAATATAAGATGTGAAATTCATTCTGGGGACAAGTGTTTGAAATGGTAAATTACTTACCCTAAGGTCATATACTTATTGCATTATGTTAATTGCTCTTACCATTTTAGTGTCCATGTTAATTCCTATTCTGGCAGTGAAGAAATCCGCCTCTTCATTCCGGAGGGCGGAATTTCTTGTGCTGGAGACTAAGTCCGGTGGCTGAAGGGAAAGTCGGCATGAGTCCTGCTGGTCGAGTGAACCCGCATAATCTTCCACTTTCCAGCTCGTTCATTATGCACCTGCCTGGAGCTCGGCAAATTTTGTTTCAGGGTGGGCGGGAAGTCGCCCGCTGCGCCATTACCTCATGGGGTTGAAGTTGCTGGCACCATTTTTTTAAAAGGGCACACATTCACTCATTGCAGGCCAATATTCCGCATTACTCCTCCAGTGCCCTTGCAGCTGCAGCTCATACTGGAGAAGCTCGCAGATGTGAGCAATCTCATCCCGGAACATACCAGAGCATCTCTGGCATTGCCTTTTGCTCACCTCTAGGCAGGAGCACAGCTGGCGAAACACCTGTGGTTGGTCAATGCTCACTGTTGCAGTGGTCCATGTGAGCCAGCCTGTTGACCTTATAGAGACCCCGCTGCCTCTTGCTGCTCAGGCCTTTGCTGCTCATAACCCTGTTTGACCAACAACGGGCCCTCAATCTCCTTATCTGGATGAGAGCCTGCAGCTTGTATCATTAACGTCTCAGTGGATGAGTGAACAAGTTGAAGTGATACATCTACTGTGCGTGTTCTTTACAGGTTTCCCTCCAGCTCAAAGCCAACAGACAAGGCCCTTCATCTGGCCCCCATCTAGAACTGGCATCCCTTCCAGGTGAAGGACATCTCTGGAGGACCAGAGATAGATGTTCCTCCCGTTCGTACATGAATGCGTATGGAGACATTGCTGTTTGACCAGGGTGATGAGAGCCATGTACAGGAAGCATCATGCAGATACTTTTCCGCTGGTCTCCACTACCCTCGAGACCCTATCGAACCTCACAACAATTAAGGAGTATTTAGATGAGCAGTTGAAACGCCATAGCATACAGGTCTATGGGCCAAGTGCTAGAAAATGGGATTAGAATAGATAGGTGTTTGATGGACAGCACGGACATGATAGGCCGAAGGGCCTGTTCCTGTGCTGTATAACTCTACGACTCTATGACCATTGCCTTGGCAGAAAGACTGACCACATGATCCCTTATCAGCCATGACCATTCACCCGGGAGATGGAGTCGCGAGTTGGCTGCCCTCCACCAGCCATGCCCCTTGGAGGCATCTACCTCCCTCCCTCCCTTCATCCCTGCCTCTGACTGCGGCCAATCACAAATGGCACAGAATGAACGGCAGCTCCAGACCTTGCTGGGATCTCGATGTTGTGAGACCCACGAGCCGGGAGCAAACCTGCTGCAACGTGACTTCGCCATTGAGAGGAGAGCACAGCTGAGCATCTTTGACATCCAGTTGCCTCATGATTATCAGGGTGTCCCTTTTACTCGGCCACTTGTGCTGATCGTGAACCCCACCCACCCGAAAAGACCCTCCCCCCATTTCGAGGATTCACACGTACAGAGCCACTGTGTTGTCAAGTGCTGAGAAAATGGTGCGTGTAACTTTCCAGATACATTCCAACACCTTCTCCCCTCCCACTGTCACCCACCAACTTCCCCCATCACCATAGGCCTGCCCAATCTCACCATTTCTCCCCTGTCTGTCGCCCTTGAAGCTCCCCACCCCACCCCCCCCCCACCCCCCCCACCGTTACCCTGGACCCTATAACAACCCCCCTCCACATGCCTTCCCTCCCCTCGAAGCCGACACCCATTATCATCCTCATGCCCCCCGACCCGGCCCCCTTCCAGTTATCCAACCTACCAGTCTTGCCCCCCCCACCCCCGCCTTAGTGACCCACCCGATGAGACCTTCACCTACCAGACACTCACCCTGGAGCTGCCACCCTACCACTTCCCACTCCCCCATCTGCCTGTGACAGCTCCCTCCTACCACCGGTACCCTGAGTTCCTCCCCTAAGACCCCACCAACCCCGCCCTCTAAGATGTGCACCCACCTCCTTCCCAGGACACTCTTTCCCCTGGCGCCCCCTTTCCTACCCAGTCCAGTCTTGGCACAGTTTGTGATACAGGCACCCGAATTCTCTTAAAGCACCGCTCTTAAAGGGAGGCGAAAGCAACATCTTATGGAACTTGAGGTAACTGAAGCCTGCTTGGTGCACACCGCTTAGATACAGTCGGGAAACAGACCGTTCTAATAATCCGCTGGGTGTTTGGGGGGGGTGGGGGGGTGGGGGGAGGTGCTTACTTTGGAGGGAGGACGTAATTTCAGTGAGTTGGCCTTTTAATGAGCATTCATGAGATGCAAATGCGGCTCATGACATCGTCAGCGGGAACCTCGAGTCGCCCTCAACCCACCATCAAAGTCGGGAGAAGCAAAATTCCAAACTCTTTTTCCCGCTGACTTTTTCCATCACGCCAAATTTGATGCCCCCGCCCACCACAATTCCTGCCACTGGTGGGAGAGGAAAATTCTGACCAGAATATCCAGTCAGACAATTGGATACTCCTGCCCTTCTGTGCGCTGCTGAGCTGTGGTTGGAAGTAAAATGCTGCGGATGCTGGAAATCTGAAATAAAAACAGAAAGTGCTGGAAAAACTCAGCAGGTCTGGCAGCATCTGTGGGGAGAGAGAGAGAAACAGAATTAACGTTTCAAGTCCAATATGACCCTTCTCGCGAAGAGTTCTGAAGAAGAGTCATACGGACTCGAAACATTAACGCTGTTTCTCTCTCCACAGATGCTGCCAGACCTGCTGAGCTTTTCCAGCACTTTCTGTTTCATTATTGCCGAACTGCAGTTAAAAGGAAAATCCTGTGAATGTCAGGGAATCTGGGATAAAAACAGTTGTGGTGTATTGGTACTGTGGTTGGAGAGACCCAGGGCAATGCTCTGGGGATCCATGTTCGTAATCCTGTCATAGCAGATGGTGGAATTTGGATCCAATAAAAAAATCTAAAATCAAAAGTCCATGATGACCATGAAACCATTGTCAATTGTCATAAAAAAACCCACCTGGTTCACTAATGTCCTTTAGGGAAGGAAATCTGTCGTCCAACCCCACCCCCTTTCCATTTCTTCCCCCTCCCTTCTGTTTTTTCCAATAATTTATATAGATTTTTCTTTTTCCACCTATTTCCATTATTTTTAAATCTATACCTTTTATGCCCTTTTAGTCTTATTTCACCCCACCCCCAGTAGAGCTGTACCTTGCGTGTTCTGACATCCATTCTTAATTAGCACTTTCTTTTAGATAATATCACCACCTTCAACACCTCTTTGTTCTTTTGTCTGTGACATCTTTTGATTATCTGCTCCTATCACTGATTGCTTGTCCCTACAACCACCCAACCCCACCACTTCTTTCCCCCCCCCCCCCACCCCCACCTTAAACCAGCTTATATTTCACCCCTCTCCTATTTTTACTTCATTCTGTTGAAGGGTCATGAGGACTCGAAACGTCAACTTTGTTCTTCTCCGCCGATGCTGCCAGACCTGCTGAGTTTTTCCAGGTAATTCAGTTTTTGTTTTGGATTTTCAGCATCCGCAGTTTTTTGTTTTTATCTCTGTGTTTAATTAATCTGTCGTCCTTGCCTGGTTTGGCCTACATGTGACTCCAGACCATTGTGGGTGACTCTGATAAAAGCAAAAAACTGCGGATGCTGGAAATCCAAAACAAAAACAAGAATACCTGGAAAAGCTCAGCAGGTCTGACAGCATCTGCGGAGAGGAACACAGTTAACGTTTCGAGTCCGTATGACTCTTCACCAGAACTCTGAATTCTGACTCTGAAATGCCCTCTGAAATGGCATAGCAAGCCACTCAGTTCTCAAGGGCAATTAGGGATGGGCAATAAACGTTGACCTAGCCAACGATGCCCCCATCCCATGAACTAATAAAAAAAAGGCTGTTTTGGTGACCAAATGAGCCTAGTATTAACATAAAACCACACGACCCCATTCCTGAATTAGCTAATAGTTGAATTGTTACATTTGGCACCATTGTCGCTGGGTTCGGAAGTTATTTTTGACCTGAAATGTAAATGTACATTTTAAATATAATCTGGAGTGCTAAGTGTAGCGAGGCAGCTCATGTACTTGTTTGAAAGAAGCTGACCTGCATTGCACTCTATGTAATGTCAAATTTGAACTGTTATGTCATGTACTTTTACAAATTTTATGAATAAAGTATATTTTGGGGGGAAAAAGTGCTTCTGCTCCTGCTGGCTGTGCAAAGACACCTTCATTAAAAAAAATACAAGCCTGGATTTTGGGCGATAGTGGCATTGGGATGAAAGTACCCAGAATAAATTGCCATGATAGACTTTCTGGGCTCACAAATGAAGGCTGGATACTGAGGAGATATTGGAGTGCTGCCATTCATAGAACTGTACCCGGATATTCTCTTATGGGTTGGGGGGGTGGGTGGGGCTAGATGCACAGGTTCAAATCCCACCATGGCACCTGGTGGAATTTAAATTCAATTAATAAATCTGGAATTATAACGCTAGCCTCAATAATTATGGCCATTAACAATAGCAATTGTTATATAAACCCATCTGGTTCACTGATGGAAGGAATTCTGCCATCCTTACCTGGCCTGACCTTCATGTGACTCCAGACCCACAGTTTGGTCGACTCTTAACTACTCTCAAGAGCAATTAGGGATGGACAACAAATGGTGACTTTGCCAGTCATACCCGCATCCTGTGAATGAATATGTAAGGTAGGTCCATGCCTGTCTACTTTCACAGCTTCACCATGGGTCCTTAGACTTGAAGGCCTGCTAGCTATAGACCTTCAACAAAATCAGGGCTGGAGGAGATTTCTAGGCCTGAAATTCTGTCTGTCTTGTTACCTCAGCAAAAGACCCTGTCAATGGACAAGGATAGCCACGCAGCTGAAGAGCATTGTAAATGATTTGGGTCCACTAAATTCAAATGCCCTAACACCTGAATGGGCACATCGCAGCTTGACCTGTCCAATGAGTGGACAGAAGGAGGGAGAAGTATTGCAGACCGTACTGGAGGAGGAGAATCTGTTTCCTTTATGAACTGCTGAAATACCAGCATAGCTGATGCCAGCATTAGTTTGTGATGTAGGTGCTATGTAAACTATAGTGTACATCTTTTTTATATAAATGGATACTTTTTTGCACGGAATCACAGAATTTTAATGGCACAGAAGGAAGCCATTCAGCCCATCGTGTCTGCACCAGCTCTCCAAGTGAGCATTATGACCCTGTGCTATTGCCCTGCCCTTTCCCCGTACCCCTGCACATTGTTTCTATACAAATAATCATCTAATGCCCTCTTGAATGCCTCGATTGAACCTGCCCCCCCACACTTCCAGTCAGCGCCTTCCAGACCCAAACCACTCGCTGTGTGAAAAGGTTTTTTCTCACGTCACATTTGCTTCTTTTGCAAATCACTTTCAATCTGTGCTCTCTCGTTCTTGATTCATTTACAAGTGGGAACAACTTCTCCCTATCTACTCTGTCCAGCCCCCTCAGGATTTTGAACATCTCTATCAAATCTCCTCTTAGCCTTCCTCTCTCCAAGGAGAACAGTCCCAACCTCTCCAATCTATCCTCATAGCTGAAGATTCTCATCCCTGGAATCATTCTTGTAAACCTCTTCTGCACTCTCTCCAATGTGTTCACATCCTTCCTATAGTGTGGCGCCTAGAACTGTACACGAGACTCCAGCTGAGGTTTAACGAGTATCTTATATAAATTCAGCATAACCTCCTTGCTGTTGTACTCTATTCCCCTGTTAATAAAGCCCAGGTTACTATATGCTTTATTAACTGCTTTCTCCACTGTCCTGCCACCTTCAATGATCTATGCACATATACACCCAGGTCTTTCTGCTCCTGCACCCCCTTCAAAATTTCACCCCTTATTTCATATTGTCTGTCCATGTTCTTCCTACCAAAATGCCTCACACTTCTCCATATTGAACTTCATCTGCCACCTATCTGCCCACTCCACCAACTTGTCTATATCCTTTTGAAGTTCTACACTGTTCTCCTCGCAGTTCACAACACTCCCAAGGTTCGTATCAGCTGCAGGCTTTGAAATTGTCCCCTGCACACCAAGATCTAGATCATTAATATATATCAGGAAAAGCACGGGTCCCAATACCAACTCCTGGGGAACTCCATTACAAACCTTCCTCTAGCCTGAAAAATATCCATTGGCCATTATTCCCTACTTCCTATTTTTCAGCCAATTTTGTATCCACATTGCTACTGTCCCTTTTATTCCATGAGCAATAACTTTTCTCACAAGTCTGTTGTGTGGCACAGTATTAAATGCCTTTTGAAAGTCCACGCACACCACATCAACAGCATTACCCTCATCGATTTTTTCTGTTACCTCTCCAAAAAACTCCAGCAAGTTAATTAAACAGAATTTCACCTTTAAAAATCCATGCTGGCTCTTCCTTATCAACCCATATTTTTCCACATAACTATTAATTCTATCTCGAATAATTGTTTCTTGAATCCTACCCGCTGCTAAAGTTAAACTCACTGGTTTGTAATTGCTGGGCTTATCCTTAAAAACTTTTTTGAACAATGTAAGGAACATATCTTTTTATTTTCTGTTGGACTCTGGATTGGGATTGCAATGGCTGCAGTTTGAGAGGCATGTCCACTGGGACAGGATGAGATATATATACAATGTTGCAGTCCTGGAACAGAGTGTGCCATGGAAGACAGTATGGTGCTGGAAAGGAGCCCTGGACCAAGGGAGCTGCCTGACAACAGCATTTTAATTGGCTTCTGACCGGGTGACTAGGGTTTTGTGTGGTAACAGTGCAGCAAAAAAAAGTTCCTGGCCTGCAATGAAAAAACATTTAAAATCTATTTTTCCTCATATCTCTGCAGCCTTCTCTCTCTCTCTGAGGAAACCCCTGTAAAAAGGAAATGGGGAAGGCGACTGTTAGAGACATTGAAAAGCAATGTCTCAACAAGTGAACCAAATACTGAAAGTGCTGGAAGACCACTTCGTGTCGTCAACAAGAACTGGAAGGAATTTGGAAGACATTGATCAAAATCAACCCATCGAATCCTGTGCTCCAGAATTGGTGCTATTGAACTGTTTTATCCCACCCTTAAAATCCATGTTTTGTGTGTCTTTTGTGTTTTGTGTGTATGTGTGTGTGTGTGTGTGTGTATAGGAATTTAAGAAGGGGGTAGGGTTTAAGTTATAATGTTAGAAATTAGCAGTTCATATTTCTTTCTTTTGCCACTAGTTAAAGACAATTTGTTCAAGAAACAGTTATTTACTTATTAAGTTTACAAACCTGGTGCTTGTATTCTGTTAACCTAAATTAAACAGTCAGGTAGAATTGGGGCAATCTGGTGATTTGATCAACTTTTCCCATTTGTGGCAGCTCAGGGAACAGTGGGGCTTGATATTACAGTGCACCATCCCCAGTGCGTCATGACAACAAGGGCATAATGTTTTCAATTCTCCAGTCCTCTGGCACCATCCCTGAGTCTAGGGAAGACCGAACGATTATAGCCAGTGCCCCTGCAATTTCTACTCTCGCTTCCTTCAATATCCTTGGATGCATCTCATCCAGTCCCGGTGCCTTGTCAACTTTAAGTACCAACAGTACATTCAACACTTCCTCCATATCAATTTTGAACCCTTCGAGTGACAGAGTTTCCTCATCTGTCACCATGGCCTGGGTAGCATCTACCTCCTTGGCAAAGACGATGCAAAGTATTCATTTAATACCTCAGCCATGGTCCCTTCATCCTTGTGTAAATTCCCTTTTAGGTCCCTAATTGGCCCTACTCCTCCTTTTACCACCCTTTTACTATTTATATGCCTACAGAAGACTTTGGGACTCCCCTTTATGTTGGCTGCCGGTCTTTTCTCATAATCCCTCTTCACTTCTCTAATATAATTTTTCACCTCGCCTCTGAACCTTCTGGTTCTCAATTGTATTTTCTACCTTACACCTGTCATAATCACATTTTTATTTCTTTTTATCTTAATTTCTATCTCCTTTTTCATTCAGGGAGTTCTGGATTTGTTTGCCCTACCTTTCTCTTTCGATGGAATATACTTTGCCTGTGCCTGAACCAATTCTTTTTTGAAAGTAGCCCATTGGTCAGCTACAGTTTTTCCTGCCAATCTTTCACTCCAGTCTAACTGGCCCAGCTCTGTTGCCCCATTGAATTCGGCTCTCGTCCAATTAATAATTCTTACTCTGGATTGCCTTTCGTCCCTTTCCATCATCATCCTAAAACATAAAATACAATAACTGTCTCCTAAATGTTCTCCCACTGACACGTGATCTACTTGGCCCGCCTCATTTCCAAGAACCAGGTCCAACAGTGCATCTTTTCTTGTTGGGTTGGACATATACTGCTGTAGAAAATTTTCCTGAACACAATCTAGGAACTTTTTTTTATTCATTCATGGGATGTAGGCTTCGCTGGCTAGACCAGCATTTATTGCCCATCCCTAATTGCCCTTGAGAAGGTGGTGGTGAGCCGCCTTCTTGAACCGCTGCAGTCCATGTGGTGTAGTTACACCCACAGTGCTGTTAGGAAGGGAGTTCCCATAATTTTGACCCAGCGACAGTGAAGGAACGGCGATATATTTCCAAGTTAGGATGGTGAGTGACTTACAGGGGAAGCTCCAGGTGGTGGTGTTCCCATCTATCTGCTGCTGGTGTCCTTCTAGACCGGAGTGGTCATGGGTTTGGAAGGTGCTGTCGAAGGAGCCTTGGTGAATTCCTGCAGTGCATCTTGTAGTTAGTGCACACTACTGCTATTGTACATCGATGTTGGAGGGAGTGAATATTTGTGGATGTGGTACCAATCAAGTGGGCTGCTTTGTCCTGGATGGTGTCAAGCTTCTTGAGTGTTGTGGGAGCTGCACTCATCCAGGCAAGTGGGGAGTATTCCATCATACTCCTGACTTGTGCCTTGTAGATGGTGGGCAGACTTTGGGGGGGTCAGAAGGTGAGATATTCGTCTCAGAATTCCTAGCCTCTGACCTGCTCTTGTAGCCACAGTATTTATATAGCTAGTTCAGTTCAGTTTCTGGTCAATGTTTACCCCAGGATGTTGATAGTGGGGGATTCAGAGATGATGATGCCATTGAACATCAAGGAGTGATGGTTGGATTCACTCTTGTTGGAGATGGTCATTGCCCGACACTTGTGTGGTATGAATACACTTTGGAAGGAGTAATTTGACAAGGAAGTATTCAATGAACGGCATGGCACTAGGAAGTTCTGAGGAACAAATGGACCTTGGTGTGTGTGTCCATAGATCTCTGAAGGCAGAGGGGCATGTTAGTGGGGTGGTGAAAAAGGCATATGGGACACTTGCATTTATCAATCGAGGCATAGATTACAAAAGTAGGGAGGTCATGTTGGAGTTGTATAGAACCTTGGTGAGGCCTCAGCTGGAGTACTGTGTGCAGTTCTGGTCGCCACATTATAGGAAGGATGTGATTGCACTGGAGGGGGTGCAGAGGAGATTCACCAGGATGTTGCCTGGGATGAAACATTTAAGTTATGAAGAGAGGTTGGATGGACTTGGGTTGTTTTCGTTGGAGCAGAGAAGACTGAGGGGCGACCTGATCGAGGTGTACAAGATTATGAGGGGCATGGACAGGGTGGATAGGGAGCAGCTGTTCCCCTTAGTTAGTATCAGTCACAAGGGGGCATAAGTTCAAGGTGAGGGGCAGGAGGTTTAGGGGGGATGTGAGAAAAAACTTTTTTTCCCAGAGGGTGGTGATGGTCTGGAATGCGCTGCCTGGGAGGGTGGTGGAGGCGGGTTGCCTCACATCCTTTAAAAAGTATCTGGATGAGCACTTGGCACATCATAACATTCAAGGCTATGGGCCAAATGCTGGTAAATGGGATTATGTAGGTAGGTCAGGTGTTTCTCATGTGTCGGTGCAGACTCGATGGGCTGAAGGGCCTCTTCTGCACTGTGATTCTGTGAATGTTACTTACCACTTGTCAGCCCAAGCCTGGATATTGTCCAGGTCTTGCTGCATTTGGACATGGACTGCTTTAGTATCTGAGGAGTCGCGAATGGTGCTAAACATTGTGCAATCATCAGCGAACATCCCCACTTCTGACCTTATGATGGAAGGAAGGTCTTTGCTAAAGCAGCTGAAGATGGTTGGGTTGAGGACACTACCCTGAGGAACTCCTGCAGTGATGTCCTGGAGCTGAGATGACTGACCTCCAACAACCACAATCATCTTCCTTTGTGCTCGGTATGACACCAACCAGTGGAGAGTTTTCCCCCTGATTCCCATTGACTCCAGTTTTGCTAGGGCTTCTTGATGCCACATTCTGTCAAATGCTGCCTTGATGTCAAGGGCAGTCACTCTCACCTCACCTCGGGTGTTCAGCTCTTTTATCCATTTGAGCTAAGGCTGTAATGAGGTCAGGAGCTGAGTGGCCCTAGTGGAACCCAAACTGGGCGTCAGTGAGCAGGTTATTGCTAAGCAAGTGACACCTGATAGCACTGTTGATGACCCCTTCCATTACTTTACTGATGATGGAGAGTACATTGATGGGGTGGTAATTGGCTGGGTTAGATTTGTCCTGCTTTTTGTGTACAGGACATACCTGGGCAATTTTCCACATAGCTGGGTAGATGCCAGTGTTGTAGTTGTACTGGAACAGCTTGGCTAGGGGCGCAGCAAGTTCTGGAGCACAAGCCTTCATTACTATTGCCGGAATATTGTCAGGGCCCATAGCCTTTGCAGTATCCAGTATCACTGAGGATGCAGACATTTTTGGAACCTCCTCCTCCAATGAGTTGTTTAATTGTCCACCACCATTTGCGACTGGATGTGACAGGACTGCAGAGCTTAGATCTGATCCGTTAGTTGTGGGATCACTTAGCTCTGTCTATCACTTGCTGCTTATGCTGTTTGGCACGCAAGTAGTCCTGTGTTATAGCTTCACCAGGTTGACACTTCATTTTTAGGTATGTCTGGTGCTGCTCCTGGCATGCCCTCCTGCACTCTTCATTGAACCAGCGTTGATCCCCTGGCTTGATGGTAATGGTAGAGTGGGGGATACGCTGGGCCATGAGGTTACTGATTGTGTTCGACTACAATTCTGCTGTTGCTGATGGCCCACAGCATCTCATGGATGCCCATTCTTGAGTTGCTAGATCTGTTCGAAATCTATCCCATTTAGCACAGTGGTAGTGCCATACAACACGATGGAGGTTATCCTCAATGTGAATGCGGGACTTATTCTCCACAATGAATGAATGTGTGGTGGTAATGTCATGGACAGATGCATTTTCTTTTGTTGGTTCCCTCACCACCTGCTGCAGACCCAGTCTAGCAGCTATGTCCATTAAGACTCAGCCAGTATTGGTGCTACCGAGCCACTCTTGGTGATGGAAATTGAAGTCCCCCACCCAGAGTACATTCTGCACCTTTGCCACCCTCAGTACTTCCTCCAAGTGGTGTTCAACATGGAGGAGCCCTGATTCATCAGCTGAGGAAGGGCGGTATGTGGTAGTCAGCAGGAGGTTTCCTTGCCCACGTTTGACCTGGTGCCATGAGACTTCATGGGGTCTGGAGTCGATGTTGAGGACTCCCAGGGCAACTCCCTCCTGACTGTATACCACTGTGCCAGCACCTCTGCTGGGTCTGTCCTGCCAGTGGGACAGGACATACCCAGGGATGGTGATGGTGTCTGTGACATTACCTGTAAGATATGATTCTGTGAGGATGACTTTGTCAGGCCGTTGGTTGACTAGTCTGTGAGACAGCTCTCCCCATATGTTAGTAAGGAGGACTTTGCAGGGTCGACATGGCTGAGTTTGCTGTTGTTTTCAGTGCCTAGATCGATGCCGGGCGGGCTGTCCAGTTTCATTCCTTTGTAGCGGTTTGTTACAACTGAGTGGCTTGCTAGGCCATTTCAGGGTCAACCACATTGCTGTGGGTCTGGAGTCACATGTAGGCCAGACCAGGTAAGGACAGCAGATTTCCTTCCCTAAAGGACATTAGTGAACCAGATGGGTTTTTACAACAATCAACAATGGTTTCATGGTCATCATTAGACTTCTAATTCCAGGGTTTTTTTTAATTGAATTCAAATTCCACCATCTGCTGTGGCCAGAATTCAAACCTGGGTCCCCAGAGTATTACCCTCGGTCTCTGGATTACTAGTCCCACAACAATACCACTACACCATCACCTCCCCGCCCCTCTCCGCGCTTTACTCTACTACTGTCCCAGTCTACATTTGGGTAATTAAAGTCCCCCATTATAAATACTCTATAATGCTTGCGTCTCTCTTTAATTTCCCTGCAGATTTGCTCTCCCACGTCCTTCTCACTAGTTGGCGATGTATAGACCACACTGAGCAATGTAATTGCATCTTTTTTGTTCCTTAGCTCAAGCCAAATTGATTCTGCCCTGGAACCCTCTGGGACATCCTCTTTCTCCGGCACTGCTATGCTCTCCTTAACCAATACTGCCACCCCTCCTCCTTTCCTTCCTTTCCTGTCTTTTCTGAACACCTTGTACCCGGGAATATTTAACACCCAGTGCTGCCCTCCCTTGAGTCAGGTCTCTGTTATCACCACAACATCATTTGTCCACATGGCAATCTGTGCCTGTAACTCCCCAATCTTATTTAATATACTCCGTGCATTCACATACATGCACAGTAACCTGATTTACATTTTGTTAATTTCTCCCTTACCCCGACTTTACCTATTAACTTACTATTCTCTATACTAGTGCTATCTGTTCCTCCCAGTATTTTGTGCACCTCGGTATTCCTCTCTAATGTTTTCTCCTGGTTCCGACACCCCTGCTGAGTTAGTTTAAACCCTCCCCAACATCACTGGCAAAATGCCCGCAAGGAACTCAGTCCCGGCTCTGTTCAGATGCAATCTGTCTGGCTTGTACAGGTGCCATCTCCCCCAGAGCCAGTCTCAGGAATCTAAAGCCCTCCCTCCTGCACCACCTTTCCAGCCATATATCCATCTGTCTTATCCTCCTATTTCTGTACTCACTGCATGTGACACTGGGAGTAATCCGGAGATTACTACTTTGGAGGCCCTGCTTGCTAATTTTCTACCTAGTTCCCTAGATTCTGATTGCAGGACCACATCGCCCTTCCAACATAATTTATTGGTACCAATGTAGACCACGACCTCTGACTGTTCACCATCCCCCAAAAGAATGCCCTGCAGCCACTCTGTGACATCCTTGACCTTGGCACCAGGGTGGCAACATACCATCTACGACCACAGAAACGCCTTTCTGCTCCCCTAACAGTGAATCCTTTATCACTTTTGCTCTTTCTTCTTCCTCCCCTTCTACACAGCCAAGCTGCTCGTGGTGCCACAAACTTGGCTCTGATTGCTTTCCTCTGATGAAGCAGTGTCCTCACCAGCTTCCAAAACAGAAAACCGATTAGTGAGCGGGACCCCAGTGGGTTCCTGCACTACCTGCCTACTTCTCTTGGACTGCCTGGCAGTTACCCATTCCCTCTCTGTCTCCAGGCCCTTAAGCTGCAGTGTGACCACCTCTCTGAATGTGCTATCCATGTAGCTCTCAGCCTTGGGATGTGCCACAGTGACTCCAGCCACCACTCTAGCTCTGAAACCCAGAGCACAAGTTTCTGCAGCTGGCAGCACTTCCTGCACACATGGTCAGCTAGAATACCGGTGGCATCCATGACTTCCCACATTTTACAGGACACACATTCCACTCAACTGTGCTGCCCTGCCATGTCTTAACTCTACTTCCCTTATGTTAACTTTATTCTACTTTGGATTATTTATATTACTTTATTAAAATGGCCCTAAGTTTCCCTTATTCCTGTACTTCTCAGTTAACTCCAAGTACAGCAACTTATTTAAAAATGTTACACTTTTCTAATTTACTCACCATGTCCTGCTTACCAAGGCTGCTGCTCTTCTTTTTGAGGAAAGGTAGAAAAGGAAAGGAGCACCTCCTCCCTCCTCCCCAAACTCCCTCAGTCACCCCTGCTCTCGAACTCTCGCCGCTTCTCGCGCTGCTTTTGTAGCTCTTCTGCTCTCTAGGTGCTGCTGACTGCCTGTCCCAGGCGCCTCCTCTCACAATTCTGTCCACGGGTTTTTTTTTTAACTTAAACCGCAGGCAAAATTTTACATCCCGTGGGCGCCGACCGAATCGGGCGTAAAATAGCGCGCGGTGACACCGGGCGAGTGTCCTGACGTCAGCGTGCAGCTGCGCAAAATTTCGGCCGCCAGGCGGTGGCGGGGTGGGGGGAGGGGCGGGAGCCGGCAGCGCGCCCGCCGACAACCGAGAGGCCTATTTAGGTCATTAAACTAGCAATTAAGACGGGTGTTTCTCTGCCAGTCCAACCTCACGGTTGGCAGGAGGGCGAAGAGGCCAGGCGGCCTTTGCATCTTTAAGGAAGTCTCATCGACGGGCGGGATGAGGTTTCCGACATTAATTTACAAAAAATAAAAAAATGTTTGGGCATAATTTTTATCTGGTTGATGTTTCATGTGAGTGGGCCCAAGGCGGGGACATTTTTTTTTCTTCTGATTTTCAAAAGCTTCGGTTGTTGATTTTGAAGTTCTTCAGTTCCCTTGAGGCAGCTTCAGGGAGCTTTCCAGTGGGTGGTTCCCCCACGCACACGCGCAGGCCTTTAATTGGCCAGCCAGCGTGACACGGTGCTCGGGGCACCAATCGTGGGCGGGCGCGCGGGTCGGTCCCCCCACCCAGGCCCACCCCACCTGACAAGCCGCAGGTTGTGGCTGTGCAATCGGCGACGCGATTGCTGTGCATCGTCACATCAGCAACCAACCCCTGGATCAGAAACTCTTAACCTTTAACACTCGACGCGCTGACGGCACCGCAATAACTCGTGCAGTTGGAATGAAAGCTTGAATGAAGCGTGAAACGCGCCTGGTGCAAAAGAAAAAAAATCTTGCACTGTTGAAACAGCGCACTAGCAAAGACAAGGCATTAATAATTCCTCCTGTTGCAGCAGTCTCTCGCAGGAATTTAAATTACACCCAATTTTCTGAGAGTCACGAGTTCCT
The DNA here is from genome assembly GCF_017639515.1 of Carcharodon carcharias. Classification (NCBI taxonomy): domain Eukaryota; kingdom Metazoa; phylum Chordata; class Chondrichthyes; order Lamniformes; family Lamnidae; genus Carcharodon; species Carcharodon carcharias. The sequence continues at coordinate 19,874,244 of NC_054469.1, forward strand.
ATTAGTGCGTGCTTTTTGGAAAATGAAAATTGTTCTTCCACTCTCTAGCTTTTCATAAACTGAGCCACATGTTGCCCAGGAGCTAAACGTTTTTGCCGAGGTTGATTTTGATAATTGCACCTTGAGTTTCTCTTATAGAGAGAGAGAGAGAGGGGCTGGACTGGTTGCAGGCTGACATCGATAGCTCGCGTGGTCCTGACCAAATGCGTATTGATTGAGAGGGACATTTTGTACATTTTGTATCCTGGGAGAATGAGGGAAGCATTTTTTTTTTGCACCAGGTCTAACCACATATGGTTACAATTATTCTGTATATGTACAAGGAATAATGTGTCCTTCCCTCCTGTTTTCCTTTTAGTACACTTCAGCATGTCTAAAATGGCCTCTCAGGGGAGCCAGCTACAAGTGACCATTATTAGACAAGCATTGACCTAAGACAAGGTTTGGTCCTATTTATAATAATGACATTGTGGCTGGAGGATAATAACCCCCAGGGATAGCTAGTACCGACATACAGATGTTCTTGGAGACAGGTTCTGCTATAATATTCAGCATTAACCCTGGTGTTAGTTAGATGCCATTAATGATATGGAATTTAGAGAGGAAGGAACAGCTTCGTCTTCAGGTTTTCAGTCCAGTTCAATCTGAACGGATCTTAGGCATAAGAACATAAGACGCTGAATAAATTTGAGGAGGAGATAGACAGATTTTTAATTAGTAACGGGTTGAAGGGTTATGGAGAGAGGGCGGGAAATTGGAATTGAGGCCGAAATGAAATCAGCCGTGATCGTAATGAATGGCGGGGTAGGCTCGAGGGGCTGAATTGCCTGCTGTGCTGTAGACCTCTATAACCCTATAAGTGAGAAGTAGGAGAGATGGAAGGGGTTGGGGGTCAAGCTGCTGGAGAAGCAGGGGGAGAGAGGCCAGAGTGGGACTTGGCAATGAGATAAATCGATAGTTCGGCTGGGCACATGATGAAATGTATAGCCAAACAACATAACATAAGAACATAAGGACTAGGATCAGGAGTAGACAATTCAACCCCTCGAGCCTGCCCCACCATTCAATACGATCATGGCTGATCTCATTTCAGCCTCAACTCCAATTTCCCTTCCTCTCCCCATAACCTTTCAACCCATTACTAATTAAAAATCTGTCTATCTCCTCCTTAAATTTATTCAGCGTCCCAGCATCCACTGCACTCTGCAGTAGTGAATTCCACAGATTCATGACCCTTTGAGAAAAGTAATTCCTTCTCATCTCTGATTTAAATCTACTGCCCCTTAGCCTAAAACTATGGCCTCTCGTTCTAGAATGCCCCACAAGGGGAAACATCCGCTCCACGTCTACTTTGTCTATCGCCTTTAGCATCTTATATACCTCAATTAGATCTCGTCTCACTCTTCTAAACTCTAGTGAGTATAGACCTAAACTGCTCAATATCTCCTCTTAAGACAAGCCCCGCATCGCTGGAATCAATCTAGTGAACCTCCTCTGAACCGTCTCCAGTGCAACCACATCCTTCCTCAAGTAAGGGGAACAAAACTGTGCACAGTACTCCAGGTGCGGTCTCACCAATGCCTTGTACAGTTGCAACAACACTTCCCTATTTTTATACTCTATTCCTTTAGCAATAAATGCCAAAATTCCATTTGCCTTCTTTATTACCTGCTGTACCTGCATACTAGCTTTCAGTGATTCATGCACGAGGAATTTTATCTCGGATTCAGGCTATTGAAACTCTGTTCGAAAATTAGGGGTCGCCCTTCCAGGACAGAGATGAGGAGAAACTTTTTCTCTCAGAGGGTTGTGTGACTTTGGAACTCTCTGCCTCAGAAGGTGGTGGAGGCGGGGTCATTGATTATTTTTAAGGCAGAGGTAGACAGATTCTTGTTAGGCAAGGGAATCAAAGGCTATTGGGGTTAGATGGGAATGTGAAAATCGAAACACAAGATCAGCCATGATCTTACTGAATGGCAGAGCAGGCTCGAGGGGCCGAATGGTCTATTCCTGTTCCTATTTCTTTCGAATGTTCTTAGTCAGAGTCAAGCCTCCGAGAGAAAATCACCAAACTTCTTCCCCCCGTTATTCTGCCTTTGATCAGGGAATTCTACACTTTGCAATCGCACAAAAACTTTTAGACAGAGCGAATTGACCCAGATTCAATGGATTCAGCTCCCTACTGACAGACCTTGATAGATTTAAGATGGTAAGAATTTAAGACCGTGCAGTCGACAATTTAAAAAAAAAAAATTGTTTGAATTTCAAACTCTTTTTGAGTTAACCAATGGGATTTTTGTGATCCTATTTATGGTTGCTACCTCTCGACTTAACTATTCCAAAGCATTCCTGGCTGAGCTCCCATCATGAACCCCGTAGAAACATTAGGTCATCCAAAATACTGCTGCCCGTGACCTAACTCGTACCGAGTTCCATTCACCCCTCTGCTCGCTGACCTACATCAGGTCTCGGTCCAGCAATATCTCGATATTAAAATTATCATCCTTGTGTTCAAATCCCTCCACGGTTTTGGCTCTACATTTCTTTGTAACCTATATCAACCTTACAATCCTTCAAGATATCCGCGCTCCTCGAATTCTGGTCCCCCGAGCATCCCCAATTTTAATTACTCCATATCGGCAGAACAATCTAAAGGTAGGCCAAATTCTTTCAGCAGCTGCTGAAACTGCTTCTGGCAACGTATGGAGAATTTACTGTTCATCACCTACTTGGTTCCTCATCCTTATTATGTCCTTACCCTGTCGGCCACCAGGGATTGAATCATCCTAGATGGTATCAATGTAAAATGTCTTCAGTTGCCAAGGCAGTAGATTACTCTTCCTCTGGGTTATCCTGCACTCTACCTCTCACCTTTTATAATGCCACAGAATCAAAGAAGGAGGCCCTTCAGCCCCTCACATCTGCACCAGCTCTGTGAGAATGCACCAGTGCTGCATTTTTTATATTCACTGTATGTGTTATTTACTTTGTAACTCTTTCGGGTACAAACCCGTTTCCATCTGTTTCAGATGAAGTTACATTGTTTCAGAGTTTGCCATTGTGAGATTTGAACTCTTGATCTTGGGGTTACAAACCCAGTACCATAACCACTTGGCTATTTAGGCACTGGATAGGGCAGTATTTATTGCCCATCCCTAATTGCCTTTGTTCAGAGGGCAGTTAAGAGTCACCCACATTGCTGCAGGTCTGGAGTTACATGCAGACCAGGTAAGGACAGCAGATTTCCTTCCCTAACAGGCATTAGTGAACCAGATGGGTTTTTATGACCACCAACAATGGCTTCATGGGCATAGTCAATTGAATTTGAATTTCACCATGTGCTGTGGATGGGATTTGAACCCGGGTCCCCAGAGCATTACCCTGGGTCTCTAGAACACTAGTCTAATGACTATGCCACCACCATCCCCATCTTTTCTCCGTAACCCTGCATATTCGGCCTTTTTGATAATTCCCTTTTGAATGCCTCAATTGAACCTGACTCCAGCACACTCTCAGTCAGTGCATCCCAGAGCCTAACCACCCACTTATTGAGAAAGACTCCCCCCATGCCTCCATCGCTGCTTTTGTCAATTACCTTAAACCTGTGCTCACTTGTTCTCGGCTTCCACCAATGGGAACCTTAAACCCGTCCTCTGTAACCCAGTTTTTGATCACCTGCCCTAATATCTCTTTATGTGGTTCAGTATCAAGTTTTGTTTGTTAACTTTCCTGTATGACTATGTTAAAGGCGCTATACAAGTGCACACTCTTGTTGTTGTTTCATAGTCAAGAACATGCGGTCAAACACATATTCCATGACAATCATCCAAATTAAAACTATTGTCAAATGTGAATAGCCAAACAATATTACATCGTATTTACAGAGAAGGTTAGTATATCCAACTGGTCCACGTTGGTGCTTCTGCTCCACAGGAGACTCTTCCCACCTCTCGGCATATCCTTCCATTCCTTTCTGCCTCATGTGTTTGTCTAACTTCCCTTAAATTCACCTGCGCTATTTCCCTGAACTACTTCATGGAATTCTGCGCATCGCTGGCTAGGTCAGCATCTGTTGCCGATCCCTAATTGCCCTTGAGAAGGTGGGTGGTGAGCCGCCGCTTTGGAGAGCTCCAGTCCCTCTGGTGTAGGGACACCCACAGTGACGCTGGGAAGAGGGATCCAGGATTTTGACCCAGTGATATTGAAAGAGCAGCAATATATTTCCAAGACAAGATATGTGTGTGACTTGGAGGGGAACTTGCATCCCACGAGCTCCTCATACTGAGAAAATGCATCTACATGTCCAGGACAACTCTATTGTCATCACAATTATAGTTAAAATTGTGCTAGGCCACTTTATTTTCTATTAATGTCCCAGGTTTATGTTTGACTAAACAATCCAATTTTGATAATTAGAAGGAAGCCATTTACTTCATCTTGCCGACAGTGGTGCTGGATCGTTAACTAGTATCATTAGTATAGCGGAATAGAAATTCCATTTACCAGCCTCTACTATACAATTACCATGTGCTCTTTATGTAAAATAATACTGCGTCTTGATGTAATGAGGAAGAATCTTGTCCTCTCCACACCTTCCCCAACCATTCCCTCACAAGATCCTTCTTTGGCTATACATTTCACCATGTGCCCAGCCTAGCTATTGATTTGTCTCATTGCCAAGTTCCACTCTGGCCTCTCTCCCCTTGCTTCTCCAGCAGCTTGACCATCAACTCCTTCCATCTCTCCTACTTCTCACTTATAGAGTCATAGAGGTCTACAGCACAGAAAAAGGCCCTTCAGCCCATCCAGTCTGCACCAGTCAAACAATTAGAATAGTCTAACTATTCTAATCTCATTTTCTAGCACTAGGCCCATAGCCTTGTATGCTATGGCATCGCAAGTGCACATCCAAATACTTCTTAAATGTTATAATGCCTCTACCACCCTTTCAGGCAGAGTGTTCCAGATTCCCACCACCCTCTGGGTGAAAAAATTCTTCCTCACATCCCCTCTAAACCTCCTGCCCCTTACCTTAAATCTGTGCCCCCTGGTTATTGATCCCTCCACCAAGGGGGAAAAGCTCCTTCCTGTCTACCCTATCCGTGCCCCTCATAATTTTATACACCTCAATCATGTCCCCCCTCAATCTCCTCTGCTCCAAGGAAAATAACCCCAGTCTATCCAATCTCTCCTCATAACTAAAACTCTCCAGCCCAGGCAAAATCCTGGTAAATCTCCTCTGCACTCTCTCTAATGCAATCACATCCTTCCTATAACATGGATTCCAGAACTGCACGCAATACTCTAGTTGTGGCCTAACCAGCCTTTTATACAGTTCCAGCATAACCTGCTTGCTCTTATACTCTATGCCTCAGCTAATAAAGGCAAGTATCCCATGTGCCTTCTTAACCACCTTATCTACCTGTCCCACTATCTTAAGGGACCGGTGGACATGCACACCAAGGTCCCTCTGATCCTCGGTACTTCCCAGGATCCTACCATTCATCTGAAGTCCTTGTTGTTGGCTACCTTTCCAAGTGACTTCCCCTTTACCCTTTGCAGCAAGTTAGTACTCAAGTCTCATTAACTTCTATTTAAATCAAAACTCTCCTCTGTCCTTCTCCTTTTAACTACTCTGCTATTCTACTTCCACTCAATCTTCAATAGTACTGAAAACTTGTGCTCCAGAACTTGCCACGCCCCCAGCCAAGTTGTTCAAGTGCAACACTGGCATCTACCCAACAGCAAGAACCTGCTCATTGATGCTCAGTTCGGGATCCCCCAGGGACACTCAGCCCATCAGTCTCCTCTCCATCATCAGTAAAGTAATGGAAGGGGTCTTCAACAGTGCTACCAAGCGGCAATTGCTTAGCAATAACCTGCTCACTGATGCCCAGTTTCAGTTCAGCCAGGGCCACTCAGCTTCTGACCTCATTACAGCCTTGGTTCAAACATGGACATAAGAGCTGAACTCCCGAGGTGAGGTGAGAGTGACTGCCCTTGACATCAAGGCAGCATTTGACTGAGTGAGGCATCAAGGAGCCCTAGCAAAACTGGAGTCAATGGGAATCAGGGGTAAACTCTCCGCTGGTTGGAGTCATACCTAGCACAAAGGAAGATGGTTGTGGTTGTTGGAGGTCAGTCATCTCAGCTCCAGGACATCACTGCGGGAGTTCCTCAGGGTAATGTCCTTGGCCCAACCATCTTCAGCTGCTTCATCAATGACCTTCCTTCCATCATAAGGTCAGAAGTGGGGATGTTCGCTGATGATTGCACAATGTTCAGCACCATTCATGACTCCTCAGATACTAAAGCAGTCTGTGTCCAAGTGCAGCAAGACCTGGACAATATTCAGGCTTGGGCTGATAAGTAACATTGGGCAAGTAACATTCACGCCACAGAAGTGCCAGACAATGACCATCTCCAACAAGAGAGAATCCAACCATGTCTCCTTAAGATTCAATGGCACTACCATTGCTAAATGCCCTGTTATCAACATCCTGGGGAAGGGTGGAGTGCTGTTAGTCACATTCTTGAACCGTAGCAGTCCAGAACCAATAGGTACGTACTCAATCCTGTTAGGAAGGAAGTTCCAAGATATTGGCCGTAATTTTCCAGCCCCTCACACTGGCGGGAATTTCCAGGCCTGTCGATGAGAATGGAGATTTCAATGGCTCATGGGGTCCTGAGAGATGCAGGAAAATTCCAGCTTTTGACCCAGCGACAGTGAAGGAACGGAGACATATTTCCAAGGATGGCGAGTGGCTTGGAGGGGAACTTCCAGGTGGTGGTGTTCCCAAGTGTCTGCTGCCCTTGTGCTTCTAGATGGCAGAGGTCGCAGGTTTGGAATGTTTGTCTAAGGAGCCTTGATGAGTTCCTGCAGTGCATCTTGTAAATGGTACACACTGCTTCTACTGCATAGAAGGGATTGCTGTGTAATGCTCGCAACTCATAATATACCTTTACTATATTTAAAGCATATCAAAGTGCTTCAAAAAATGAATTATTTCCTGGAGAGCTATCATTGGGATGTTTAACCATGTCAAAGGTACCACATCAATGCAAGTTGTTGTTTTGTAGACAAACAGCAACCATTCAATGCTAGTCTTGTTCTAAAATGAGACAAACGGTCATTAAATCCGTGCTTTTGGGGGAGAAATGATATCTTGGATTATGAGATAATCAACCTCCACCTCAGTGGGTGGTTAGGACTTTAATATGTCATGTGGTGCCCAAGATGCTACTTCTGACAATGCAGGGCTGCTTCAGTGCTGCCTCAGATTATACACTCAGGCTTTATTATGGGCCTATAAGGCACGACCTCGGGTCAAAGGTGAGATTACTCCCCAAATTATTCAAGCTGGTATTTATATTTGATTAAAAGGAAAACTTTCCTGGAAGGTGAACGACATAATTGGCTTTGTCACTGACCTCTTTTCCCACTCCTTCCACCTGCCTGTAGGTCAGAGATTCACCTGTCATTGAGCAGAAACAGGTAATGCAATCTTTACAAAAGTTGGGAATTCCGACACATGCAGACAGGCACACCCACACACACAATCATAGAATGTTAACAGCACAGAAGGAGGCCATCCAGCCCATCATGTCTGCACCAGCTCTCCAAATAAGCATTATAACCTAGTGCTATTACCCTGCCTTTTCCTCATACCCCTGCACATTGTTTCTACTCAAATAATCATCCAATGACCTCTCGAATGCCTCGATTGAACCTGCCTCCACCAAACTTCCAGGCAGTGCATTCCAGACCCGAACCACTCGCTGTGTGAAAAAATTTTTTCTCACATCACATTTGCTTCTTTTGCAAATCACTTTCAATCTGTGCCTTCTCGTTCTTGATCCTTTTACAAGTGGGACCAGCTTCTCCCTGTCTGCTCTGTCCAGCCCCATGATGATTTTGAATATCTCTATCAAATCTCTTAGCCTTCTTTTCCCCAAGGAGAACAGTCCCAACCTCTCCAATCTATCCTTATAGCTGAAGTTTCTCATCCCTGGAACCATTCTTGTAAACCTCTTCCACACTCTCTCCAATGTGTTCACATCCTTCCTATAATGTATTGTACTTCCTATAATGTATCAGAACTGTACACAATATTCCAACTGAGGCCTAATGAGTGTCTTATATAAGTTCAGCATAACCTCCTTGCCCTTGTACTCTATTAATAAAGCCCAGGATGCTATATGTTTTATTTCCTGCTCTCTCCACCTGTCCTGCCACTTTCAATGACCTATGCACATATACACACAGACACACACAGACTCAGACACACACACAGACCCAGACACACGCATGCACACACCAATACACATACACAGACACACAGAGACACAGGCATACATGTGCACACAGCCACACATACGCACACACATGCACTGATATGCACATAGGCACACAAACAAACACAAACATATTCAAGCACAGACACATACAAAGGCACGCACACAGCCACACACACACACACACAGGCAGATGCGCACGCACAGAGACACGCACACAGATACAAGTACAGACAGACAGACACAAGCACACAAAGACGCAGGCCCACACACGCACACACAGGCACAAAGACACACATGTGCTCTGGTACACATGCACACCGGCACACATGTGCACTGGCACACAGACACAGACACACAAACACACAAGCACAGCCACACACAGGCACACGCACGCACACACGGATGCACGCACGGGCACACACTGAGGCACACACACACAAACAGACACATACACTCGCAGACACTAGCACAGACAGTCAAACAGGCACGTAGACACACACACAGCCAGATGAGCGCGCACGCAGACACACATGCACACATTTAAACTGGAGTGGCAGGGGAATGGGGGCTTGAGTGGGGAGTCACAAGGGGTGGAAATAAAGATAGAACCTGAAGGATAGAAAAGTAAAAAGCAAAAGTGGAAGACAGAGGAAACAAGGCTAGCAGCAATAGGGCCACAGTACAAAGAAAATGTGTAAAAAAAGTCTAACTGCACTGTACCTGAATGCATGGAGTATTCGCAATAAGGTAGATGAATTAACAGCACAAATAAATGTAAACAGTTATGATATGATTGTGATTACAGAGACATGGCTGCAGGGTGACCAAGGCTGGGAACTGAATATCCGAGAGTACTCGAGATTTAGGACAGACAGGCAAAAAGGAAAAGGAGATGGGGTGGCGTTGTTAGTAAAGGATGACATCAGTGTGCTAGAGAGGACATTGGCTCAGAAAATCAAGGTGTAGAATTAGTCTGGGTGGAGCTAAGGGGCTGGAAGCATTAGTAGGGGTTGACTATAGGCCTCCAAACTGTAGTGGTAAGGTAGGGGATGCCTTCAAACAAGAAATTAGAGATGTATGTCACAAGGATGCTACAGTGATCATGGGTGACTTTAATCTACATATAGACTGGGCAAACCAAATTAGTAATAGTACTGTGGCAGATGAATTCCTGGCGTATGCACAAGATGGTATTTTAGACCAGTATGTCGAGGAACCAACTAGGGAGCAGGCTATCCTAGACTTGGTATTGTGCAGTGAGAAGAGGTTAATTAATATTCTTGTTGTGCAGAGTCCTTTAGGGAAGAGTGACCATAACATGCTAGAATTCTTTGTTAGGATGGAAGGTGAAGTCGTCCAATCTGAAACTAGGGTCCTAAATCTAAACAAAGGAAACTTCCTTTGTAACTACAAAGGTATGAGGGGTGAATTGGTTAAAATAGATTGGGGAACTTCATTAAAAGACATGACGGTGGATAGGCAATGGCTAATATTTAAGGAACGAATGTATGCATTGAAACAGTTATTCATTCCTTTCTGGCACAAAAACGCAACACTAAAAGTGGCCCAACCATGGCTAACAAAATAACTTAAGGATAGTATTAGATCCAAAGAGGAGTCATGTATAAAGTTGCTAGAAAACGTAGCCCCCTGAGGTTTGGGAGCAGTTTAGAATTCAGCAAATGAAGTCAAAGAGGTTGATTAAGAGGGGAAAAATAGAGTATGAGTAAAATTGCAAGGAACATAAAAGTGGAATGAAAAGCTTCTATAAGTATGTAAAAATAAAAAGATTAATGAAGACAAATGTAGGTCCCTTACAGTCCACAATGGGAGAATATATAATAGAGAACAAGGAAAAGGCGGAGCAATTAAACAAGTACTTTAGCTCTGTCTTCACAGAGGAAGACACAAATAACTTCCCAGAAATACTAGGGAACCAAGGGTCTAGTGAGCAGGAGGAATTGAAGGAAATTAGTATTACTGAAAAAATAGAGCTGGAGAAATTAATGGGACTGAAAGCCGATAAACCCCCAGGGCCTGATAGTCTATGTCCCAGGGTGGCCATGGAAATAGTGGATGTGTTGGTTGTCATCACCCAAAATTCTGTAGATTTTGGAATAGTCCTGGCAGATTGGAGAATGGCAAATGCAACCCAGTATTGAAAAAAGGAGGGAGGGAGAAAGCAGAGAATTACAGACCGGTTAGCCTAAGGTCAGTAGTAGAAAAAATGCTACAGTCTATTATAAAGGATGTCATAACAGGACATTTAGAAAATTTCAACGGGATTAGACAAATTCAACATGAATTTATGAAAGAAGAGTTTTTTGAGGACGTAACTAGCAGAATAGATGAGGGAGAACCAGTGATGTGGTGTATTTGGATTTTCAGAAAGCTTTTGATAAAGTTCCACATTAGAGGTTAGTGCATAAAATTAACACACATGGGATTGGGGGTTATAAATTGGCATGGATTGAGAATTGGTTAGCAGGCAGGAAACAGAGAGTAGGAATAAATCGGTCCTTTTTGGAGTGGCAGGAGGTGACTAGAGGGGTAAGTGGATAAGTGTGAACTTATCCACTTTGGCAGGAAAAACAGAATGGTCAAGAATTATTTAAATGGTAATAGATTGGGAAATGTTGATGTACAAAGGGACCTGCATGTCCTCATACACCAATCACTGAAAACAAGCATGTTGCTGCAGCAAGCAGTTAGGTAGGCAAGTTCGCCTTCATTGTGTGTGGACATGTGTACAGGAACAAGGATGTCTTACTGCTGCTGTACAGGGCCTTGGTGAGACCACACCTGGAGTATTGTGTCTCCTTACCTAAGAAAGGTTATGCTTGCCTTGGAGGGAATAGAGCGAAGGTTCACCAGACTGATTCCTGGGAAGGCAGGATTGTCATATGATGAGAGATTGGGCTGACTAGACCTGTATTCAATGGAGTTTAGAAGAATGAGAAGGGATCTCATTGAAATATATAAAATTCTGACAGGGCTGGACAGACTGGGTGCAGGGATGATGTTTTCTCTGGCTGAGGTGTCTAGAACAAGGGGTCACCATCTCAGGATGCAGGATAGGTCATTTAGGACTGAGATGAGGAGAAACTTCTTCATTCAGAATGTGGTGAACCTGTGGAATTCTCTACCACAGAAGGCTGTGGAGGCCAAGTTACTGAATATATTTAGGAAGGAAATAGTTAGATTTCTATACTCTAAAGGCATCAAAGGGTATGGAGAGAGAGCAGGAGTATGGCATTCAGATAGAGGATCAGCCATGATCGTAATGAATGGCGGAGCAGGCTCGAAGGGCCGAATGGCCTACTCCTGTTCCTATTTTCTACGTTTCTATGTTTCACACACCGGATTCCTCCTCCTGCCCCATTTCTCCATAATCCTACATTCTATTCCTCCCCTCCCCCATCTGCATCATCGTGTCCCAAACCCCACCTCACCAGCTCCTCCATTCAGCCTCCTACATCTTCCTGTTCACCCCACCCCCTTCACAATCTCCCGTCTTTACCCCCTCCTAGATCCCGCTCTTCACTCTCTTCCATCCGTCTCCCCTTGTGCAAATGGGGGAGACAGTATTGTGGTGGTGATGTCACCGGACTAGTAATCCAGAGGCCCAAGCTAATGCCCTGGGGACACCAGCTTCAAATCCCACCCCAGCACCGAATTCAATTAATTAACATCAGGAAATGAAAACTAGTTGGAGTGATGGTGAGCAGGAAACTATCATCAATTGTTCACTAATCCGGTTCACTAATGCCCCTTTAGGGAAGGAAATCTGCCGCCCTTACCCGGTCTGGCCTACATGTGACTCCAGGCCCACAGCATTGTGGTTGACTCTTACCTACCCCCTGAAACAGCCCAGCAAGCCACTCAGTTCAAGGGCAATTAGGGATGGGCAACAAATGCTGGCCTTTCCAGCTACGCCCACATCCTGTGAAAAAATACGGGGAGGTGGTGGCATCGTGGTATTGTCACTGGACTAGTAATCCAGAGACCCAGGGTAATGCTCTTGGGACCTGGGTTCAAATCCCATCATGTCAGGTGGTGGAATTTGAATTCAATAAAAATCTGGATTTAAAAGTCTAATGATGACCATGAAACCATTGCTGATTGTTGTAAAAACCCATCTGGTTCACTAATGTCCTTTAGGGAAGGAAATCTGCTGTCCTTACCCGGTCTGGCCTACACGTGACTCCAGACCCACAGCAATGTGGCTGACTCTTAAAAATGCCCTCTGAACAAGGGCAATTAGGGATGGGCAATAAATGTTGGCCTAGCCAGCGACGCCCACGTCCCATGAATGAATAATAATTTTTTTTTTTTAAATGCTCAGTTCTCGCAAGAACGCCAGTTCGCAGAAAAAAAAATGGAAGGAATGAGCAAGTGCAATCCCTGCTAGGAATCCTGGCAAGCCATGTCGATAGAAACCAGTGGAATTTGACTTGTCCCACAAATGGCTGATGCAGAGGCTTAACAGCTCCTTTGGATATTACAGGCAAGGCAACTGGCCTTGCATTGTCAAGGAAAAAAAATCCAGGGCATTGGTTAAAAAAAACCCCCATGTAATAAAAATGGAATTTGACTTATTCAGTCTCAGTAAACCAGTGGCCTTGTTCACAATCTATTAAGTGCTAAACTATGGTGCACACAAGGGAATAGGTTCTTCAATTTGACATTACTTCCTATCGGCAGCACTGTTAGGACTCCACTATACCTTGGAAAGCTCGTTTTATTCCAGTTTTATTGCTTTGATTTCTTGGGAAACGATGTGAAAGAATTGAAAAAGGTGGCTGCTCATGTGCTGTCAGCAGGAGATTTAGAGTGACCCACGTATCCACGTAGCCTTGCACATCCTGCATACATATCCTCATAAGGACTTCAAAGCCACCTGCTTGCTTGCAGTAAATGTTGAACTTAAAGAGGAGCTGAAACAGTGCCAAAAATGAGCAGATTGAGTGTGGACTGTTTATGAATGCCAGTAAATTGCTTTGGAAAATGTTTTATTGTACTTTAAGTAATTAATGTTCTCAATTTCCCAGTTAGTGTACTGTTAAGAATAGATTACATGGTTTGTTATAGGCAAATTGCTGGCTACCCCAGCTTTCCTTGATCACTTTGTTGGGTTTATCTGCTTTGAGTAGCTGAACCATTTTTTTGTCAGCAAACATATTGTGGGCCATTCAGCCCCTCAGGCCTGTTCCACCAATTCGATCATGGCTAATCCTAGCTCCATCGCACCCTGGCTCTGTAACCCTTGTCTAACAAGATTCTGTCAATCTCAGGATTGAAATTTTCAATTGATCCATGGCCTACGGCAGCTTTTTGGGGGTGAGAATTCCAGACTTCCACCACCCGTTGTGTGAAGAAATGCTTCCTGAATGGATCACCTTCTGAATGGCCTGGCGCTAATTTTATGCTTACTCTGGACACCCCTCCACTGGACCAGAGGAAATAGTTTCTCTCTATCGACTCTATGAAATCCTTTAAATGTCTTAAACACGTCAATTAGGTCACCCTCTGAATTTGCTTTATTGAAGGGAATACAAGCCCAAATCTATGCAATTTGGCCTCAAATTAACCCTTTTAGCCCTGGGTCACGACTATGAGACCAGGCCTGAGCAGAGATAATTAATCACGGACTCAGTTGGAGGAGATGTTGGGGAAATTAAAATTGGACCTTGGCTGAGTTGGAGGGGGCAAATTTGACTTTGTACCTCTGACAGGCAGCTTTGGCGGAAATAAGGAGGCTTCACTGCACATGCAATGTTATCTGTGACTTGTATTATATCGGTGCCACGAATAGTGTTTTGCACTGATTTTTAGAAGGTATAACGAACAGACAAGCCAGCGTACTTCTACTCTATGTAAACTGGGACATGAGAACAATAACAAACTCGACCACTTTTGAAGTGTTCCCCAAAGCTAGTTTACCATTATTTGAATATGGAATCTATTTTGGTGGCAGGGTTGGGGGGGGTCATCTATTTGCTAATGCAGTGAACCTTGCAGAGTTGAACAAAAACCAAGTCAAAGTGGGAAATTGAAAGTATATTTTCAGGGAAAGAGACTGCAGAATTCTGCAACAGAGAGGGATCTGGGTGTCCTTAAATCACAAAAAGTTAGCATGCAGCTAAAGCAAGTCATTAGGAAGGCAAGTGGAGTGTTGGCCTGTGGGGCAAGGGGGTGGAGTATAAAAGTAGGGAAGTCTTACTTTTTTCAACTTTTAAAGGACTGGTAATTTAAATTACTTTACTGCTTGACAGTTTTACAGAGCTTGTCTGCCCCTCATGAGAATTTATGCCTTCTCTAGAGATTCAGAACTCCCAAGCTGCAGGAAAGTTTCCACAAATGGTAAGCAGGGCAGAACTCCACGGGGTGTCGCAAGTGTATAAAAGCAAAATACTGCAGGTGCTGGAGACCTGAAATAAAAACAGAAAGTACTGAAAAAGCTCAGTTCTGGCAGCATCTGTGGAGAGAGAAACAGAGTTAACTTTTCGGGTCCAGTATGACACTTCTTCAGAGCTGGCTTTCAAGTGCAAGTGTATTATATATTGCCTTTAGATTTGGAGGTGATGAGCTTAGATATGTGCAGAGATAATCAAATATCGGGTCTAATATTGGCATCCGATTGGCTACGTTGGTAGAACACTTGCCACTGACTCACTAGGTTTTGGTTCCAAGACTTGAGTATATAACGTGGCTGACATTTAAGTGCAGCATTATTAGGTGTCTTTGGCTGACATAGCAAACCGAGACCTATTTAGCTCAGGTCAACAGTAAGGTAGCCTCGGGTATTCCTCAGGGAGGTCATGGATCCACCTATTTTTTTTTTATTTATGGGATGTGGGCATCGCTGGCCAGGCCAGCATTTATTGCCCATCCCCAATTGCCCTTGCTCAGAGGGCATTTAAGAGTCAACCACATTGCTGTGGGTCTGGAGTCGCATGTAGGCCAGACCAGGTAAGGATGGCAGATTTCCTTCCTTCCCTGAAGGGCATTAGGGAACCAGACGTGTTTTTTACGACAATTGGTTGCATGGTCATCATTAAACTTTTAATTCCAGATTTTTATTGAGTTCAAATTCCATCATTTGCCGTGGATACGAACGCAGGTCCCCGAAGCGTTACCCTGTGTCTCTGGATTACTAGTCCAGCCACAGTCTAACTAGTCCACTATGCCATTGCCTCCCCTGATATCCTGGATCTCATTTCTCTCCTAGCCAACACCAAATGTCAATCGGTCATAGGTCTCACTGTTGTGTGTGGGGCTTGGCTGTGTGCAAAAAGGCTGCTGTATTCTTGTTCCAGAACAATGGTTGGCAACACTTCAAAGCAACTTGCTACAAGTGTGCTTTACGACCCTGAAAGACATGATACTTGTAAATCCTTTCTATTGCTGGACAGAACAAGATGGTTTCCCAAAGGGAGGATTCATTGCCTGTGGAAGGAAGTAGAGTAGGGATGGGTGTTAATGATATACAACAGATGGATGTTCTGCAGTTTGGTTTCATTTTCCTCTGGGGCACATGAATAATAATGCAGATTTATTATTAGGAAGTTATATAAGGGGTGAAATAGCAGGCTAGGTTTAAAAAAATGCACTTATTCATTCTTAGAATGTGGGCATTGCTGGTTAAGCCAGCATTTATTGCCCATCCCTAACTGCCCTTGAGGGCATTTAAGAGTCAACCACATTGCTGTGGGTCTGGAGTCACTTATAAATCAGACCAGGCAAGGACAGCAGATTTCCTTTCCGAAAGGACATCAGTGAACCAGATGGGCTTTTACAAGAATTGGCAATGGTTTCATAGTCATCATTAGACTTTTAATTCCAGACTTTTATTGAATTCAAATTTCATCATCTGCTGTGGTGGGATTTGAACCCAGGTCCCCAGAGGTCACTGGATTACCAATCTGGTATGCCACCACCTCCCCTATTGTCGAGTGTTGTTTGAATGTACTTTGTTTGATAATGAGGGAGTAGGAGGAATACTGCTGGATGAGTAATCCAGAGACTTAGACTAATGCTCTGGGGACCAGGGTTCAAATCCCACCATGGCAGCTGGTGAAACATAAATTCAGTTAATAAAATCTGGAAATGAAAGCCAGTCTCAGTAATGGTGATCATGAAACTATCTTCGATTGTCATAAAAACCCATGTGGTTCACTAACATCCCTTCAGGGAAGGAAATCTGCCGTCCTTACTTAACCTGGCCTGGCCGACATGTGACTCCAGACCCACAGCAATGTGGTTGGCTCTTAATTGCCCTCTGAAATGGCCGAGCAAGACAATCAGTACAAGGGCAATTAGGGAAGGGCAATAAATACTGGCCTTGCCAGTAACGTCCACATCCCATGACGGTATAAGAATAAGCTATGTTAAAGGTGCAAGATAACTTATTTGTGATGGACTTTATGTTCTTGTGTTGCTGCTGGAATTGATATTTTCCAGATGATAGGAGGCCAGTAGTTAGATTGTGGTGCTTTGAATAGCCAAATAAAATTCATTATGGTAAAGTTTGTTCCATTATAATTTCCTTGTGTATTTGCGCATTTTACAAATGAGTACATTAACATTTACCGCTCTGTGTTTAGTCCTGTTCAAATGATCAAACTTCAATTCAGACCATGTAAATAACGTTGTAAATCAATAAACTTTGAAACAGTTATCTTCCTTATTTGTTTCAGTTTTTTTTCTTCATTCTAGTTAACTGCAACCAACTAAATTTAATGGGGATAAAAGCAAAATACTGCGGATGCTGGAAATCTGAAATAAAAACTGAAAATGCTGGAAAAACTCAGCAGGTCTGCCAGCATCTGTGGAGGGAGAAACAGAGTTAATGTTTCGAGTCCTTATGACTCTTTCAGAAGAAGGGTTCAAATCTCACCACGGCAGATGGTGGAATTTGAATTCATTAAAAACCTGGAAGTAAAAGTCTAAAGATGACCATGAAACCATTGTCGATTGTCGTAAAAACCCATCTGGTTCACTAATGTCCTTTAGGGAAGGAAATCTGCCAAACCTACCTTGTCTGGCCTACATGTGACTCCTGACCCACAGCAATGTGGCTGACTCTGAAATGCCCTAGCAGCCACTCAGTTGTGTCAAACCGCTACAAAGTCACAAAAAAGGAATGAAACCAGACGGACCACCCGGCATCGACCTAGACACTGGAAACAACAACGGCAAACTCAGTCCTGTCGACCCTGCAAAGTCCTCCTTACTAACATCTGGGGGTTAGTGCCAAAATTGGGAGAGCTGTCTCACAGACGGGTCAAGCAACAGCCTGACATAGTCATCCTCACAGAATCATACCTTACAGATAATGTCCCAGACACCACCATCCCCATCACTGGGTATGTTCTGTCCCACCGGCAGGACAGGTCCAGCAGAAGTGGTGGCACAGTGGTATACAGTCAGGAGGGAGTTGCCCTGGGACATCAACCCTGGACCCCACGAAGTCTCGCAGCAGCAGGTCAAACATGGGCAAGGAAACCTCCTGCTGGTTACCTTGTACCGCCCTCCCTCAGCTGCTGAATCAGTGCTCCTCCATGTTGAACACCACTTGGTGGAAAGGGTGCTGAATGTACTCTGGGTGGGGGACTTCAATGTCCATCACCAAGAGTAGCTTGATAACACTACCACTGACCAAGCTGGCTGAGTCCTAAATGACATAGCTGCTAAATTGGGTCTGTGGCAGGTGATGAGGGAACCAACAGGAGGGAAAAACACACTTGACCTCATCCTCACCAACCTGCCTGCCACAGATGAATCTGTCCATGACAGTATCGGTAGGAGTGACCACCGCACAGTCATTGTGGAGACGAAGTCCCGTCTTTCCATTGAGGATAACACCCATCGTGTTGTATGGCACTACCACTGTGCTAAATGGGATACATTGCAAACAGATCTAGCAACTCAAGAATGGGCATCCATGAGGTGCTGTGGGCCATCAGCAGCAGCAGAATTGTACTCAAACACAATCTGTAACCTCATGGCCTGGCATATCCCCCACTCTACCATTACCATCAAGCCAGGGGATCAACATTGGTTCAATGAAGAGTGCAGGAGGGCATGCCAGGAGCAGCACCAGGCATACCTAAAAATGAGGTGTCAACCTGGTGAAGCTATAAAACAGGACTACTTGTGTGCCAAACAGCATAAGCAGCAAGTGATAGACAGAGCTAAGCGATCTCACAACCAATGGATCAGATCTAAGCTCTGCAGCCCTGCCACATCCAGTCGTGAAAGGTGGCGGACAATTAAACAACTCACTGGAGGAAGAGGCTCCACAAATTTCCCCTTCCACAATGATGGAGGAGCCCAGCACATCAGCATTTGCTACAATCTTCAGCCATAAGTGCTGAGCGGATGATCCATCTCGGCCTCCTCTGAAGGTCCCCAGCATCACAGATGCCAGTCTTCAGCCAATTCGATTCACTCCACGTGATATCAAGAAACAGCTGAAGGCACTGGATACTGCAAAGGCAATGGGCCCTAACAATATTCTGGCAAAAGTACTGAAGACTTGTGCTCCAGAACTTGCTGTGCCCCTAGTCAAGCTGTTCCAGTACAGCTACAACACTGGCATCTACCCGACTATGTGGAAAATTGCCCAGGTATGTCCTGTACACAAAAAGCAGGACAAATCCAACCTGACCAATTACCACCCCATCAGTCTACTCTCAATCATCAGTAAAGTAATGGAAGGGGTCATCAACAGTGCTATCAGGTGGCACTTGCTTAGCAATAAACTGCTCACTGGCCCCCAGTTTGGGTTCTGCCAGGGCCACTCAGCTCCTGACCTCACATTACAGCCTTGGGTCAAACATGGACAAATAAGCTGAATGCACGAGGTGAGGTGAGAGTGACTGCCGTTGACATCAAGGCAGCATTTGACAGGGTGTGACATCAAGGAGCCCTAGCAAAACTGGAGTCAACGGGAATCAGGGGGAAAACTCTCCACTGGTTGGAGTCATACCTAGCACAAAGGAAGATGATTGTGGTTGTTGGAGGTCAGTCATCTCAGTTCCAGGACATCACTGCAGGAGTTCCTCAGGGTGGTGTCCTCGGCCCAACCATTTTCAGCTGCTTCATCAATGACCTTCCTTCCATCATAAGGTCAGAAGTGGGGATGTTCGCTGATGATTGCACAATGTTCAGCACCATTCATGACTCCTCAGCTACTGAAACAGTCCATGTACAAATGCAGCAAAACCTGGAAAATACTCAGGCTTGGGCTGACAAAGGGAAAATAACATTCATGCCACGCAAGTGCCAGGCAAGGAGCATCTCCAACAAGAGAGAATCGAACCATCACCCCTTGATGTTCAATGGCATGGCATCACTGAATCCCCCACGATCAACATCCTGGGGGTTGGTCAGGTCAGAGGCTAGGAATCCTGCGACGAGTAACCTACCTCCTGACTCCCCAAAGCCTGTCCACCATCTACAAGGCACAAGTCAGGAGTGTGATGGAATACTCCCCACTTGCCTGGATGAGTACAGCTCCAACAACACTCAAGAATCTTGACACCGTCCAGGACAAAGATTGATTGGCAGCACATCCACAAACATTCACTCCCTTCACCACTGACACACAGTAGCAGCAGTGTGTATCATCTACAAGATGCAGTGCAGGGATTCACCAAGGCTGCTTAGACAGTACCTTCCAAACCCACGACCACTATCATCTAGAAGGACTAGGGCAGCACATAGATGGGAACATCACTACCTGGAAGTTCCCCTCCAAGACGATCACCATCCTGATTTGGAAATATATCGCTGTTACTTCACTGTCACTGGGTCAAAATCCTGGAACCCCCTCCCTAACAGCACTGTGGGTGTGCCTACACCACATGGACTGCAGTGGTTCAAGAAGGCAGCTCACCACCACCTTCTCAAGGGCAATTAGGGATGGACAATAAATGCTTGCCCAGCCAGCAACACTCACATCCCATGAATGAATAAAAAGAAGCTCACTAAAGTTACAAAAATAGGTCTTTCCACCCAACCAGTTTATATTCACATTTACCTTCCATGTAAGTGAATAGTCCTCATCACTATTAACCACTTCCTTTCTCTATCCTTCCAATCCTTTCCCTTCATCCACTTTACCAGTCCTGAATCTCACGATAGTCTGTCTCAAACTGACCCTGAACATTGTTATCCACCCTATTAACACTCTGTTCTAAGCCTACAATCTTCTGCCTGTGGGTCCTCCTTGTTGACACCTTGACTGCTGGAAGCACTGTGGTTCGATGTTCTTGGTCCCAATCCTCCATAAATTTAAACACTACTATTATAATCGCCCTGAAATCTGCTCTATTCCAACAAAAATAAACCCAATTATACAAATCCTTCTCAGTCAGCCTGCTTTGCATTGTCTCTGAAGTCTCAATGCCCTCCTAATTTTTGTGTAGGTGCTAAGAATCTATGGCCTGGACATTTAGGCCTTAGGGGGAAGAGTGGGCATTGACAGGGAATTTCGGGTTGCCAGCTGCAGTTATAAACTGAGTTTGATCTTGGGTGGGGTTTGGGGGGGTGGGTGCCTCCATCAGAAGACCCCTTAGAGTCTGGTGACCTCCAGGCCTCTCTTCCACCCCCCCCCCCACCACCCAGACCTATTCCCCAAGACCCTGATCGCCTTCCCCACCCCCTCTCTCAACCCCCCCAGACGTTGCCTAGCCTCCCTGTCCTGGGTACCCTACCACTTACCTGCCCTCCAGGTCCCGGGACCTAGTTCCAGGCAGCTCCCTGCAGCGCCTCTTCCAGCCACTGCAGCACTGTGCCTGGAGGGACAGATTGGCCGGCAGCTCTCCCAGACAGGGCTCCCTCCCGTGTGAAGGCAGAAGTGCCACCTTATGCCAATCAACACTCATTAGAGCGTAAAATGGCATTGGCGCTGCTCGAGTCGGCGGGGATGTGTTTCCCACCGACTCCTCAAGTAGGGCTGAATTTGAACTGAAAGAAACAGGCAGGTTTGCGGAGAATGATTTTAAAAAAAAGAGGTATTTAAAAAGTATTTTTAGTGTGAGAATGAAGCATGGAACATTGTGGCCGCTCTTGTTGTCATCCAGCAAAGTATTTCATCTTGCTTCCTTGTGGTCTTCATTCTTTCATTTGAAGAATTGTAAAATAAACACCTATAATTTCTGCGTTCAGCCTTTAGATCCCCCTCACTGTAGCTACCCAGCTGCCATGGTCCAGCCTAAATAGCCAAGTGGTTATGGTACTGGGTTTGTAACCCCAAGATCAAGAGTTCAAATCTCACAATGGCAAACTATGAAACAACGTAACTTCATGTGAAACAGATGGAAACGGGTTTGTAACTGAAAGAGTTACAGTGCCCAGCACAAGATTATTCCCTATATCCTAAACCAGGTGGGCCTGACATTTAGTTGGCATCGTACGTGTTCAATTGGCTCTTGACGCCACATATAGTAACACATGGAAGTTTCAAAGGGCAATTGGATGAATTTGCAGGGTTATGGGGAAAAAGCTGGGGCGTGGGCCTATAATAGAGTCGTGGGGCAGAATTTTCTGCCTGTCAGGCGGGCGGGCCCAACCCAATCTCCGGCGGGCGAGGAGACGATCCCCGCTGGAGAAGCCGGCCCCGCCGCCATTTTAAGTGGGCGGGCCAATTAAGGCCCGCCCAGCGTGATGTCCGGTGGGAAGCGCTATGCACTTCCTGTGCAGGTGGGGGGGATTCCCCAAAAGCGAGAGTGCGCTCTTTCGCACATCTCCCTGAGGCTAAGTGCTGCCTCAGGGAGGTCGCTTCCACTTTAAAAAATGTTAAAAACAGAGAAAAAAAAATCCCTAACATGTCCCACTCATGTGACAATTGGCCATTGACAGGTCGGCGGGCCAGCAGCTGATTTTGCTGCGCCCCCGCCTTCCTGAAAATTTAAATGGGGCGTGATGACATCGGGGGTTCATTTTACGTATCGGCGAGTGGGCCCCGCCCCCTGGTCGCTGACGGCAAAATTCTGCCCTTAGAGTTTTACAGGACAGAAACAGGCCTTTCGGCCCATTGTTTCTGCACCAGTCATCAAGCCCCTATCTATCCTAATCCCAGCACTTGGCCCGTAGGCCTGTGTGCTGTGGAGTTTCAAGTGCTCATCTAAATACTTCTTAAATGTTGTGAGGGTTCCTGCTTCTACCACCCCCTCAGGCAGTGTGTTCCACATTCCAACCACCCTCTGAGTGAAAAAGATTTTCCTCAAATCCCCTCTAAACCTCCTGTCCCTTACCTTAAATCTATGCCCCCTGGTTATTGACCCCTCCACTAAGGAGAATAGTTTCTTCCTATCTACCCTATCTGTGACCCTCATAATTTTGTATACCTCAGGTCCCCCCTCAGCCTTCCCTGTTATAAGGAGAACAATCCCAGCCTATCTGGTCTCTCTTCATAACTTAAATGTTTCATCCCAGGCAACATCCTGGTGAATCTCCTCTGCACCCTCTCCAGTGCAATCGCATCCTTCCTATAATGTAGCGGGCAGAACTGCACACAGTACTCCAGCTGTGGCCTAACTAGTGTTTTATACAGTTCCAAGATAGCCTCCCTGTCCTTGTATTCAATGCCTCAACTAATAAAGGCAAGTATCCTATGTGACCACCTTATCTATCTGTCTTGCTGCCCTCAAGAATCTATGGACATGCACACCAAGGTCCCTCTGATCCTCTGCACTTCCTAGGGTCCTACTGTTCATCGTGTACTCCCTTGCCTTGTTAGTCCGTGCAAAATGCATCACCTCACACTTTTCAGGATTAAGTTTCATTTGTCACTGTTCTGCCCATTGGCATAGACACCAGCCTGTCTATATCGCCCTGTAGTCTAAGGCTTTCCTTCTCATTATTTACCACACCACCAATTTTCATGTAATCTGTGAATTTACTGATCATTTCTTCTACATTCATGTCTAGATCATTAATGTACACTACAAACAGCAAGGGACCCAACATTGAACCCTGTGGTATGCCACTGGACACAGGCTTCCAGTCACAAAAACAATCTTTGGCTATCACCCTCTCCCTCCTGCCACTAAGCCAATTTGCCAAATTGCCCAGGATTCCATGGGCTCTTACCTTCTTGACCAGACTCCAATGCAAGACCTTGTCAAAAGCCTTACTGAAGTCCATGTAGACTACATCACCTACACTTCCCTCATCTACACACCTAGTTACCTCCTCGAAAGATTCAATCAAATTTGTTAGATATGATCTCCTCCTGACAAAGCCATGCTGACTATCCTTGATTAATTCCTGTCTTTCCAAGTGGAGATTAATCCTGTCCCTCAGAATTTTTTTCCAAAAGTTTCCCTACCACTGATATTAGACTCACCGGCCTATAGTTCCTTGGTTTATCCCTACCACAAAATAATGGTACCACATTTGCTGTCTTCCAGTCCTCTAGCACCTCTCCTGTGGCCAGAGAGGATTTGAAAATTAGTGAACAAGCCCCTGCAATCCCCTCCCTTGCCTCCCACAGCAGCCTGGGATACATCTCATCTGGGCCCGGGGATTTACCACTTTTAAGCCCTCTAAAACCATTAATACCACCTCCCTTTCAATGCTAATTTGTTCAAGTATATCACAGCACCCCCTTCCCTGATTTCTATACCTACATCATCCTTCTTCATAGTGAACGCAGATGAAAAGTAATAATTTAAAACCTCACCTATGTCCTCTGGCTCCATGCACAGGTTGCCACTTTGGTCCCTAATGGGCCCTACTCTTTCCCTGGTTATCCTCTTGCCCTTAATATATTTATAAAATGCCTTGGGATTTTCCTTTATCTTACCCACCAGTGTATTTTCATGCCCCCTCTTCACTTAATCACCTAATTTCTTTTCTAAGCAAGCCCCTGAACTTTCTATACTCCTCTAGGGCTTCTGTTGATTTGGTATCTACTATAAGCTTCCCTTTTTTCTTTATCCAATCCTATACATTCCACGACTTCCAAGGTTCTCTGGACTTGTTGGTCCCACCCTTGACTTTTATGGGAACATGTTGGCCCTGCACTCTCACTATTTCCTTTTTGAATGACTCCCACTGCTCTGATGTAAGTTTTCCTACAAGTAGCTGCTCCCAGTCCGCTTTGGCCAGATCCTGTCTTACGTCCTTCCCCCAATTCAGAACCTTTATCCTTGTACATAACTACCTTAAATCTTACTGAATTATGGTCACTATCACCAAAATGCTCCCCCAGTGACACTTCTACCACTTTCCCTGCTTTGTTCCCTAAAACTAGGTCCAGCACCTCTCCCTCTCTTGTAGGACTTTCTAGGCGCTGGCTTAAAAAGCTCTCCTCGATACATTTTAAGAATTTTGTCCCCTCGAAGACTTTCATACTTTGTCTCTCCCAGTTAATATTGGGGAAGTTGAAATCCCCTACTATTATTACTCTATTACTTTTAATACTTTTCTAAGATTTGCCTACATATCTGCCCTTCCATCTCTCCCTGACTGTTTGGGGGTCTTTAGTACACTCTCAGCAATGTGATTGCCCCCCTTTTGCTTTTAATTTCTACCCTTTTGGCCTCATTTGAGGAACATTCTAAGATATCACCTCTCCTTATTGCAATAATTGTCTCTGATCAATATGGCAACATCACCTCTTCTTTTTCACACACCTCCCCCCCCCACCCCCACCCCACCCCACCTATCTCACCTGAAAATTCTATACCCCAGAGTATTGAGCTGCCAGTCCTGCCCCTCCCTCAGCCATGTCTCCATGATAGCAATGATATTATAATCCCACATGTTAATCAACACCCTCAACTCATCTACCTTACTTGCAAGGTTCCTTGCATTAAAATAAATGCCATCCAGCCTTGTCATGCTCCCTTGCGCCTTAACTTGACCATATACACTCTGCCTTCCAGACTGACTTGGTTTTTTTCTATACTTGTCTGTACATCTCGACTCTGCACCCCAACCCCCTGCCAAATTAGTTTAAACACCTCCCCCAACAGCACTAGCAAACTCCCCCACAAGGATGTTGGTCCCATTCCAGTTCAGGTGCAACCCGTCGGACTTGCACAAGTCCCACTTTCCCCAGAAACAGACCCAGTGACCCAGGAAACTAAAGCCCTCCCTCCTGCATCAGCTCTTCAGCCGCGCATTCATCTGCTCTATCCACCTGTTCCTATATTCGCTACCATGTGGCACTGGGAGTAATCCAGAGATTACAACCTTTGAGGTCCTGCTTTTCAATCTGTTAACTAGCTCCCTAAATTCTTGTTGCAGGACCTCATACTTCTTTCTGTCTATGTCTGTGGTACCAATGTGAACCACAATCTCTGACTGTTCGGCCTCCCGCTTCAGGATGCCCTGCAGCCGTTCAGTGGCATCCTTGACCCTGGCCCCAGGGAGGCAACACACCATCCTGGAGTCACATCTGTGGCCACAGAAACGCCTGTCTGTACCCTTCATTATCGAGTCTCCCACCACTGTTGCTCTTCCTCTCTTTCTGCTCCCACCTTGTGCAGCTGTGCTCTGGCTGCACTCTCCAGAGAAACCGTCACTCCCAACAGTGTTCCAGCACGGATAAACGGCTCTTGGGTGAGGTGCATTTTGGGGTTTTCCTGACTACCTGCTTGCCTCCCTTCTTCTGACTGGTGGTCACCCATTCCTTCTCTGACTGCACTTCCTTAAGCTGCCAGGTGACCATGTCTAAAAACATGCCACACAACTCTCAGTCGAGGCTCAAGCTCCCCTGCCAAACATATAGTTAAAATACTCTTACCCTAAATTTAAGCCAAGTAGAAAACTATTTAAGTTTCTTTCTTCTTTAAAAAAAAAAGTTGGAACTCTTACCCTACCTTAATGTGGCTTTAAAATGGAGAAAAACAACTTACCCACTACCTACCAATCCGCTCTCTTCTTTGCGCTGATGTCACTGTCGCCAGCCTTCTCAAATTCTGGCGGGGTTCCTGTTGGGGTTAGCTGCTGCTCCGACTGGCTCGATCTGGGTCTTGACCCTCAAGCTTTTATTGAGAAGCTCCGCTGGTGCCGTTCACCCCCAGGTTCGCTCTGCTCCACTCCACCACTCCGCTCCCGCTGCTGCTCCGACTGGCAGCTCTTTCAAAGAGCCAACACAGGCGGGATGGGCTGAATGGCCTCTTTGTGTGCTGTAAGATTCTACCACTTTCACTTGAGCTGCCTTCGGAAGCTTCTGAAGATCAGGCGTCAGGACGTAGTACCAGACCCTGAGGTGTTCACCTGAGCCGGCATGCCAAGCACCCACACCATACTGAGACAGTCACAACTGGGTTGGGCTGGTCCTGTAACCAGGATGCCTGACGCTCGCTTACCAAAGTGGACCTTCTATGGAGACCGCTAGTCTGGGGTGCATCAAAGGAGGCACGACAAGGACACTGAAACTTCAGAGTCTTGATATCGACTGCAAGCCTGGGGACCTCTGCACCCGGCAGCACCAAATAAAAAAGAGTGCGGCCTCCTGCGAGAGCGAGTACATATCAGAGGCGGAGAGAAACCGCAAGGAGAGGAAATCCCGAGCCAGCAACTCATCCGAAATTCAATCGTCTGCAGTGTCCTGCCCTACTTGCTGCAGGACCTTCTGGGTGCAGGTCGGCCTAAGCAGTCACCCACGTGTACCCACTGGAGCCCTACCAAACAGTGCAGAGGGTGAACATGGTCACCTTCACCTCGAAGGATGAAGAGAGAGACAATTCTATGATTCTGTAAGGTGTCAGCCCAGCTCACAACGGGGTCAGAATGTTGCAGTTACAAACCCCACACATACTTGAATTAGTAAGTTAACCTGACACTCTGATACTGAGGAAGTGCTGCATTGTTGTGTGCAATGTCGGAGAGGTGCCTTTCATCCTGCTCATGGGGATACTGAAGATTCTCCATGTGCTTGAAGAGCAGCAGAGGGTGTTTTCCTGGACCTCCATGCAACAAAAGTTATTAAAATGCAAAACTGATTCACTAATACTCTTTATCGATGTGATAAAGCACTACAAAAATGATTTCTTTCTATAAAATGCCATGTCCCTCACATAGCGACTGACAAATTAATGTGTCGCAACACATACCGCTCTCTGTTACCCCTACCCACAGCCCCTCTTCACACCCGACAATCATTTGGCTTATTCTACTCTCTGATCTACTTTCCAGTTAAGCAACTCCTTGTTTTTAAAATTCTTAATCCTTGTTTTCAAATCTCTCCCTTTCTCAGGAATCTCCTCCAGCACCCCCCCACCCCCTCTGAGACATCTGCACTCCTCCAGTTCTGGCATCTTGAGCGTCCCTGATTTCAATCGCTCCCCCGTTGGTGGCCATGCCTAGCTCTGCCTGGGCCCCAAGCACTGGAGTCCCCTCCCTACACCTCTCTGCCTCTCTGCTTCACTTTCTCCCTTTAAAATACCTCTTACAACCTTGGCCTAGCGTTTGGTCTCTGTCCAGAAACCCCCTTACCTGGCTTGGCATCATATTTCGTTTTGCAAATGCTCCTGTGAAGCATCTTGGGATGGTTTATTACCTTACGGGCGCTATATAAATGCAAGTTGTTATTGTTGTTGTTGGCACTGGCAATGCTAGTATTTATTTTTATCATCTGGTCCATCAATTCCTAAATTGATTCAGGCAGGAGGTGGCTTGTTTGATGCCAGTTCACCTGCAATAAAATGTTGCCTACTCTGAAAAGATAAATTATGAATATGTTCGTGGCCCTTTGTAGTGACCCTTGTTTTAACGTGCCAGTACAAATGGCTCAAGAAAAATAAAAGTACCTTGCCTTTTGTATAACCCTAAAGGCTTCAGAGTTGTAAGCCTAATGGGAAATTAATATTCCCATTATTGTATGCAGTACCAACGTAAGCCGGTGAGAGACAGGTACCCTTATCACATGTGACTGAACTATTGGGGAAAAAAGCTATAGGCATATAAAAAGTTTAACTCCGTGTGCTATCTTTATCGTATGGTTAGCAGGGGGACGTTAGCCTCCTGCCTCCGACGACATATTAGAATTATTAACCATTTAATATCACTGGTCAGTATCTTTCACAGCTTCAGAGTGTCCCAGAGTGTTTTGCAACTAATGAAGTACATTGTTTTTGAAATGCAGTCAACTATTGGAACACAGGAAGTGCAGCAGTCAATTAGCACACACTAAACTCCCACAAACAGCAATGAGATGCTGGTCAGATAATCAGTATATCAGTTGAGGGACAGCCGCCAGAGAGAGCACACAGGTCTTCGATTTAATATCTTATCAGAAAGCTGGCACCTCCAACAGCGCAGCACTTCCTCAGTACGACACTGCAGTGTGAACCAAGGTTTAGGTTCTCAAGTCTCTAGGGTATTATGAAGTGGGCATTGTGAATCCAAATCTGTTTGGCTTCAAGGTGACAATGCTACCTATCGAACCCCGGCTGACACCAGGTAACGTGGCGGAAGTTAACACAAACATTTAAAACAGCACAGTTAACTTGAGAAATTAAACGCTCTGGCAATGCAGGTAGATGGGAACACAACCACCCTGAAGTTCCCCTCCAAGTCACGCACCTTCCTGACTTGGAAATATATCACCGTTCCTTCACTGTCGCTGGGTCAAAATCCTGGAACTCCCTCCCTAACAGCACAGTGGGTGTACCTACACCACATGGACTGCAGCGGTTCAAGAAGGCAGCTCACCACCACCTTCTCAAGGGCAATTAGGGATGGGCAATAAATGCTGGCCCGTCCAGAAAAGCCCACACCCTGTAAATTAATTTTTTAAAAAGTTTGTGCAGAAAGATGTATTTGTTATATTGTTATCAGGACATGGTGATGTGTGCTAGCTGTTAAAATGGGAAGACGTGGTTGCTTGAGAGGAGATTTCTCCGGCCTATGAATTCACAAGGCACGTGATGCAGAAGAAAAAAATAAACTCCAGGGGACACACAGGTAAATAATAAATTACGTTTTTTCAGAAATTTTGAAACGCTTCCTCTCATGATCCCCCGCGTAACTCAAGTTTCAAGGCCTGTCTTTCGAGCCCGTCGCATATAATCATTATACATCTAAGTGAAAGTGTGTTAATGAATTATTCTAATTGGACCTCATTTAGATGTGCACATTAAGTTGATTACAAAATAGACTTTGCCTCATTCAAATGCCATAAAGTTGAGTTATAGGGAAATCACAGTGCTCAGCCCAATTTTTGAACCGTGGGGTATTAAGGTCTTGCAGATTGAATTGAGGCAGTAACTATTTGTGGTTACTGCCGACGAATCCCACACAGGGAGGGTAATTTGTTGCGGTAAGTGGCTGGTTGCTGGTTCCCACATTTTTAAAGCCTTCAAACATCTTAAAGGCGGATGCTTGAGAAGCAAAGCATGCGACGCGTGATGGAAGAAAGTGGTTTGTCACTTGCCCTAACTGTGCGCTGGTCTAATTTTCTTTTCTTCTTTATGTAGGTTTTAATTTTGCACCAGCTGTATTTTGAAGCATTTAAGTCAAAGCCAAATTGAGATGACTCAGGTGTAATATTACACCTTAATAGCCACTTGACCAAGGGCCTGAGGCACCAGCCGGGTGGTAACTATGCAATATGGGATGTCAGGGCTGAGTCAAGTTAGCATTGGTTTTATAAAAGTCACCATGACAGTTGACTAACCTTGGCCATCATTGCTGAAACAAAAAAAAAATCAATCGGCATTAAAGTTTAAGGTTTATAGGCTGCAGGGAACTATCACAGGCGAATAAATAGCCAGAAGAGGATTGCCAAGGTGAAACTGCAGCAAGAAAGCCATACGAAATATCTCACTGAAGAAGAAGATTGCACAAGAGGTCAGTCCAAGTGTCAAAACATAATAGCAATTGCTCACCACAATCTGCTCCTCAGTTGAGTTGGCAACTCAGAAAACTAGATTTGCTAGCCTTTGTAGTCATGTGCAAACAGCAAGCAGATCTCTCAGTGTTACTGCTGGTTAGTGGGAGGATGCAGAGTTTGATAAGAACCGCCACGTTATACCATGTCAAATACATTGTGGTATTCTGTCACCACGGCATGGCTGTGGCATGTTGCTTCAAGGCCACAAGGTGTGACGCCTGTGCTGTTCTGTGCCAGTTAAGAGCTAAGTGCTCCTAGGCAGAGTCTCAGGTCAATTGGTGGTCAGTCTGCCCTTCTTTATAGATTGATCAGAGCACAGAAGGACACCATAATCCCCATGGTGCCTGTACCAGGCTCATTGAAGGAATTACCCAGTCCACCCCCGTTCTTTCCCCATAGCCCTGCTAACTTTTCCTTTCAAGTATTTATCCAATTCCCCTTTGAAAATGACCATTAAACCTGCTTCCACTTCTCTTTCATGCAGTGTATACTTGTGAACATCTCTATTAAATTCCCCCTTAACCTTCCCTGCACTGAAAGGAGAACAATATCAGCTTCTCCAGTCTCTTCATTTAACTAAACTCAGCCCCTCAGCTCCGTTACTATTCTAATAAATCTCCTCTGCACCCTCTCCAAGGCCCTGACGTCCTCCCTAAAGTGTGGTGCTTGAGGCGATACTCAAGCTGGGGCCTCAACCAGTGATTTATAAGGATTTAGTTTAACGTTCTGACTCTTGCTGCCTGTGTGCAGAATTCTAACTGCCATAAGGTGGGGTGAGGTGGGGTTAGGGGGCGAGGCGATGTCAAATTCCTGAAAACTGGCACTGGGACAGAAGCCTGACAACATTCAGTCATGGCTGAATAGGTAGCGGTCTCACCTCTGGCTGCCAAGGTTCCGGATTCAAGTCCTGCTCTTGGGTTTGAGCACCAAAATCAAGGCTGATGCTGCAGTGCAGTACTGAGGGAGTGCTGCACTGTCAGAGGTGCCGCCTTTCAGATTAGATAGTTAAACTGAGGCCCAGTGCCCCTGCTCAGGTGGATATATAATTCCCATGGCACCATTTCAAAGCAGAACAGGGCGTTCTCCCTGGTGCCCTGGCCAACATTTATCCCTCAACCAACATCACAAAAAACAGATTGCCTGGGCATTGTCATTTGTGGGAGTTTGCTGTGTGTAAATTGGCTCCGCATTACCCACATTACAACAGTAGCTACACTTCAAAAGCAATTCATTGGCTGTAAAGCATTTTGAGACACCCAATGGCTGTGAAAGGTGCTATATAAATGTAAGTCTTTCATTTATTTCTCACACAAGGACTATAAAACATTGTATTTTATGCTGCAATGCAGAATATTCTGAATAATACACCCTTTTGGTATAAGCTGCCTTCCTTTCAAGAGTTGTCTTTTATAATTTTAATTGCTCCACCAATAGCGGCAGGGCCTTCAGTGCTAAGGCCCTACAATCTGATATTCCCTCCCTACCCCTCTCCACCTCCATTTCCTCCTTTCATGCTCCTTAAAACCTATCTCTTTGACCAAGCCTTTGCTCATCTGCCTTAATACATCTGCAATGCTCCTGCGAAGTGCCTGTTAAAAGGGCTCTATAAATACAGAGTTGTTGTTGTTGTGGTGAAATAACCCAGACTTCTCTGCTTTCCCCCTTTCTGATATTGGAGAAGGCATCGCTCCTCGGAAGTTTGTAGATACTCGCCTGGAGGAGCCTGGAAGCTGTTCATGCTGCTCAGTTCATTTGTCGCCGCTGGCTCCAATTGGAAAGGAGTCAGCAGCTTCTAAGTGAGCTGATTTGGACCAGAGCCAACTTTGATTCAGGTGAGTGATCTGAACACGCTGTAAAATAACCTTCAGAGAGCAAATCTGATCAAAGCCACTGCGCTGATCTACAGCAGCATGTTCGCGAGTTTGGCACCAAGCACCAAGTCAAACACTATGCAAACAGACACTTTGTCAGACTGGCTGCATTGGGATTACTCATAGAAGGATAGATTTTATGTGTTTTGCTGGGCACTCATGAGCTGCATGTTCCAGGAAACCTGAAGCTGTGCCAAGTTTGTGCCAGCTCAGCAGTTTGGCTCTGTCTTTGTGGTCGATGGACTTGGGGGTGAACTAAGGTCAAACCAAACGAAAACTACTCCATCCAGCTGTAAACGCACGTTGGCAGGGGAGCTGTTACCGCTATGGACACCATTTGATGCTGCTCGACTCCTGAATGGAGACCTTGATCAACGTTTTTGAAACTGGAGTGAATATTGATCCCCCCGCCATGTGTGTATATTTTACTATTACTCTTTCCTGGGACGTGGGAGTTGCTGGCAAAGCCAGCATTTGTTGCCCATCCCTAATTACCCTAGAGGAGGTACCTTCTTGAACACATCCGGTTCAACCTTTCTGTATGGTTTGGTACAACAGAGTTAAGAGTCAACCACATTACTGTGGGCCTGGAGTCACATGTAGGCCAGACCAGGTAAGGACGGCAGAGCGCACTATTGAACCAGATGGGTTTTTGGCAAACAATCAATAATCATGGTCATCATTACGGAGGCTAGCTTTATATTCCAGACTTAATTAATAAGTCGAATTTATTTATCATTTGAATTCAACTTCTGCCAGATGCCATGTGGAATTGGAACCCCTGCCTTCAGGGTGTTAGCCTCTGGACCACTAGTCCAGTGACACGGCCACCATCTTAGCAGTCACGGCCACATGCAGGGTCAAGAGGAAAACGTGCTGCTGCTTATCAAGTTTCCTTCAACAAGACTTCCCCTCCCTTGTAACCTCCCTCAACGAGGGAGCTGAGCAACATTTCCCTCAGCCAGGTTAAGGAATTCCTGGATCTTGACCCAGCAACAAGGAAGGAACATCAATCCATGCCCGAGGCAGTGGCTAGGAGGACTGCATTGTTCAGTTATGAGTTTCGTGCTTATTTTTAAAAATAAAAGCGCAGATTGCATATAGCTTGTGTAGCACATGGGCAGGGAGGGTTAAGGGGAGGCTTAATCGAGATGTTCAACGTCACAGAGAGTTTCGCTGGAATAAATTTCCAGTGACATAAGCGTGGGAGTTGCAGTTTGCATTTGGCTGCCATGTTTCCCACATTACAGCGACGACTTTTCAAAACGGGACTGCAAAATCTATTGAGGCGTCTGCTGGTCATGAGAAGCACTAGATAAATCCAAATATTTTTTTCAATAAATTAGTACCAATTAGCACAGCGGAGGCTGTACCAAGGCTAGTAGAACCGAGGTGCCACTTAGTTGGCAGTCTTGCCTTTTTTAAAAAAGAAATCATTCTAGGGATATGGGCATCATTCGCAATGATGACATTTCTTGCCAACCCTCAGTTGTCCTTCAGAAGCTGGCGTTGAGCCCTCTGCTTGAACCGATGCAATTTATGTGACATGGCTCCCTCTCTGCTCTTTTACCACTCACTGGTGCATTACTCACGGTACTCACCTGCTGGTCCACTAGAGCAGCCCCCACTCCCTCACATCCAAGAAACAAAATGATAGCTAATGGAATTCATCGATCACGGGGGCACCATCTACCAGGGGAACACAGTCTCAGAAGAAGGGGCAAACCATTTTAAGACTGAAATGAGGAGGAGTTTCTTCACTCAGAGGGTGGTGAATGTTCACAATTGTCTCCCCCAGAAGGCTGTGGAAGCTCAGTCATTGAGCATGTTCAAGACAGAGGTCGATAGATTTTTGGATAAGAGTGAAGTCAAGGAACATGGGGATAGTGGAGGAAAATGGTGCAGAGGTAGATGATCAACCATGATCTGTTTGAATGGCAGAGCAGGCTCAATGGGCTGAATGGCTTCCTCCTATGTTCCTATGTTCCTATGTTCCATATTCCTTCTTTCACTTATCATCGACCACCTCACCAATTTAACTTTGAACCAGGTTTTGCTCACTAAGTCCTCAGGCCTGCCATTGATAAGCCTTCCATACATGTACAAATGTTAATGAGTGATGTCCTCACCTCTAGTATTTTGCCCTTTTTAAAAGGAGGTTTGCAAAGCAGTGTGAAATGTTAACTTAATATGTGTAACATTTTAAAAAATCTATTTGTCCACCTGCTGGATTAAAGGCAACTTTATTCCACCGAGTCCTGATGTTTTGTGTTAAATATGGGCATTAATCACCACTCAAATGCTCTCAGTCAACATCCTGGGGTTACCCAGCGGTTACCCTTCTGCTCTGAAGAAGTCATACAGATTCAAAATGTTAATTCTGTTTCTCTCTCCACAGATGCTGACAGATCTGCTGAGTTTTTCCAGCATTTCCTGTTTTTATTCCTGGGGGTTACCATTGACCAGAAACTGAACTGGACTAGCCAAATAAATACTGTGGCTACAAGAGCAGGTCAGAGGCTAGGAATCCTGCGGTGAGTAACTCACCTCCTGACTCCCCAAAGCCTGTCCACCATCTACAAGGTACAAGTCAGGAGTGCGATGGAGTACTCCCCACCTGCCTGGATGAGCGTAGCTCCCACAACACTCAAGAAGCTTGACACCATCCAGGACCTGACACCCAGGTGCTTGATCAGCATCTATCCACCAACTTCAACATCCACTCCCTCCACCACCGACGCACATTGGCAGCTGCGTGCACCATCTACAAGATGCATTGCAACTACTCACCAAGGCTATGTAGACAGCACCTTCCAAACCCATGACTTCAACCACCTAGAAGGACAAGAGAAGTAGCTAGATGGGAACACCAGCACCTGGAAGTTCCCCTCCAAGTCACTTACTACCCTAACTTGGAAATATATCGCCGTTCCTTCACTGTCGCTGGGTCAAAATCCTGGAACTCCCTCCCTAATAGCACAGTGGGTGTACCTACACCACTTGGACTGCAGCTGTTTAAGGAGGCAGCTCACCACCACCTTCTCAAGGGCAACTAGGGATGGCCAATAAATGCTGGCCCAGCCAGTGAAGCCCACATCCCGTGAAAGAATTTTTAAAAAGTGAGGCATTGAGTCAGGAGAAATGGAGGGACCAGCAACTTTTCAATCTGAGAGCATTTCAGTGCATATATAGTTGCCATACAAGTTATTAGAATTAACGCAGGCTAGCTTTGAAAGCATTTCTGCACTAGCATTTATCTTTAAAGACAGGAAATAAAGATTTGAATTTGTATCACACCTTTCACTGCCTCAGAAAGTCAGAAAGCAACTCACTGCCAACGAAGTACTTTCAAAGTGAAGTCACCATTTTGCTGTGGAAACTCAGCAGCCAATTTGCATACAGAAAGATCCCACAAAATGCAACGTGATAATTACCAGATAATGTTCAGCGATGTTGGGTTGAAGGCTATATTTTAGTGAGGACAGCAGGAAGAACTCAGCGGTTCTTCTTCAAAATAGTGTCATGGCATCTTTAAATGTCCACCTGAGGGGACAGAAGGTGCTTCCCCTGTATGGTATCTTCCAATACCTCGTGTATACGCAAGCAATGCAAACTATTCAGAAAGAACTTGATGGTGAAATGGTTTAACAAAGTTTTAATAATAACATTAAATGTGCTGTATAAAATGGTTATATAGATGCAATTTTTTCATCTCATTGCACCTTGTTTCTCAGTTTAATTTTGCTACTTTTGCCACAGGTGTAAATAAGTTAAACTTAAGATATCACAGTAAAATTTCTGTTATCCAGCACTCTACTAACCGGAATTCTCTATTAACTGGAATTCTGGGCTCGGGTCTGTTTATTCACTGGAGATATCACACTCACTAACAATATTTATCGGTGGTTTGTCCGCACTCCAGTCTCAGCCTCCCACTGTTCTGCAGCACCATCCCTCCTCAGCGCTGCTCACTTGAGTCACTCATTCTGGAGCCAACCAGAGAGCAGGCTATACTAGACCTGGAATTGAGGGATGAGATAGGATTAATTAATAACCTCATGGTGAAGGCACCCCTAGGTAGCAGCGATCATAATATGATTAAAGTTTATGTTCATTTTGAGGGAGAAACGAGTGCGTCCAAAACTGGTATTTTAAAATTAAAGAAAGGCAATTATGAGGGCATGAAAGCGGAATGAACTGGCAAATAAGATTAAGGAATAGGTCAATAGAGGTTCAGTGGCAGACATTTAATGGGATATTTCAGAACGCACAGAATATATACATTCCAATCAGAAAGAAAAATTCCAAAGGGATGGCCCACCATCTGTGGTTAACTAAAAAAGTTAAAGACAGTATCAAACTTAAAGAAAAAACATATAATTATGCAAAGATGGGTGGTCAGAAGATTGGAAAGAATATAAAGAACAACAAAGAATGACTAAACGATTAAGAAGGAGGG
Organism: Carcharodon carcharias; assembly: GCF_017639515.1. Lineage (NCBI taxonomy): Eukaryota > Metazoa > Chordata > Chondrichthyes > Lamniformes > Lamnidae > Carcharodon > Carcharodon carcharias. The sequence continues at coordinate 19,910,731 of NC_054469.1, forward strand.
AAACATTAGAGTATGAGAGAAAGGAAGCTGGTAATATAAAGGTTTATTAATTATATTAATGGATAATTAATCGTTCATTTTGGCAGGAAGAATGAAAAAGAAGCTTATTATTTCAACGGTGAGAGATTGCAGAGCTCTCAGATTCAGAGGGATCTGGGTGTCTTAGTTCATGAATCACAGAAGGCTGGTATGCAGGTACAGCAAGTAATTAGGAAAACTAATAGAATGTTATAATTTATTGAGAGGGGAATTGAATACAAAAGTAGGGAGGTTTATGCTTCAGTTATAAAGGGCATTGGTGAGATTAAATCTGGAGCACGGTATACAGTATTGGTCTCCTTATTTAAGGAAGGATATAAATGCATTGAAGGTTTACAAAACTAATACCTGGATTGGGCGGGTTGTCTTATGAGGAAAGATTGGACAGGTTAGGCTTGTATCCGCTGTAGTTTAGAAGAGTAAGAGGCGACTTGATTGAAATTTATAACATCCTGAGGGGTTTTGACAGGGTGGATGTTTCCTCTTCTGGGAGAATCTAGAACTAGGGGGCACCATTTAAAAATAATAGATTGCCCTTTAGGACAGAGATTTGGAGAAAGGGGGCTGTGAGTCTTTGGAACTCCCTTCCTCAAAAGGCGGTGGAAGCAGAGCCTTTGAATATTTTTAAGGCAGATGTAGCTAGATTCTTGATAAGCAAGGGGGTGAAAGTTTATCGGGGGTGGGGGAGGGGGAGGGTAGGCAGGAATGTGAGGTTGAGGTCATAATCAGATCAGCCATGATCTCATTGAATAGTGGAGCAGGCTTGAATGGCTGAGTAGCCTACTCCTGCTCCCAATTCATATGTTCATATAAGAGAAGGTGCAGAAAATATTCATGAGAATGGTCCCTGGGATGAGGAACTTCAGTTATGAAGATAGACAGGTGAAGTTAGGACTATTTTCCTTACAGAAAAGAAGGTTGAGAGGAGATTCAGCTGAGATATTCAAAATTTTTTGGAATCCGGACAGAGTAGATGGGGAGAAATTGTTCCCACATGTGAAAGAATTGAGAACATGAGGGCACAGATTTAAAATAATTGGTAAAATAAGCAAAAGTGATACGAGGAAAAACTTTTTCACACAGCGAGTGGTTAAGGTCTGGAATGCACTGCCTGAGAGTGTGGTTGAGGCAGGTTCAACTGAATCATTCAGAAGAAAATTAGACTGTTATCTGAAGAGGAAGATTGTGCAGGGTTAGGGGGACCAGGCAGGGGAAAGGCACTAGGTGAAACGATGGGCGAGCTGGTGTAGACCCAAAGGGCCAAATGGCCTCCTTCTGTGCCGTAACTGTTCTGTGATTCTTCAAGCCTCCATCAGTCCATGTTTCAATGTTTTCCACCCGACAGATTTTTTTCTTCCTTTTCTGTTTTTCCCCTCAATTTCTCCTTCACGTCTTGCCAGGACAAGGCTGTCAGGTCTCCATTTCCAATATCCGTACCTGCCTATCCTTCTCTCTCTCTAACTGTACTTAGCAACCCTTTTGACCCCGATCCACTCCTCTTGATCTAACCCAGTCAGTTGTCTTTCTGTCCATCCAGCTGATTCCGAGAATCCGCCATATCTTTACTCTGTGATCCCCTTTCTTCAGAGTCCAACTCTTGCATTCAGAGGGTGCAACACATCCACACAACTGACTCTACTAGATATTTTTTCAGCTTCGTGCTGATGCTTTTGGACTTCCAGAAGTGACTTAATGCACTGGCCACCTCCCCCCCCAACCCCCATTTGCCATAGCAATTCCGATAGACCATGTGGAAAGGGTATGAAAAGACCAGCAGACTTGTGCAGCTTATCCCCTTTCAGTTCAACCTTGCTCACATTCCTTCCGATCCCTAGTAACATTACCTCCTTAAAGAACCAAAAGAAATTGTGGCCATTGTGGCTTTATAGCACAGAAAGAGGCCATTTGGCCCATTGTGTCTGCGCTGGCCGAGAACCGAGTCAGCCAGCTTAATCCCATTTTCCAGCATTTGGTCCTGCAGGTTATGGCACTTCCGGTGCATATCCAGACACCCTAATCCTTCTACAATCGCTTTAAATCTACGTTCAGGAAAAGCTCCAGGAAATTCCTCTCCAACTCTCTGAAACATCATGTAAGATTCAGAAAAACCTAGACGCTTGTAGTACGAAATGATTGAATTGTACAACTATTTATGTCTTGCCTTTTTCTCTCAGGCATTTAGCAAGCTATCTTTCAATGGACTTAGTGACCCCCCAACTCTCGACATCTTGTAAGTGTTTGCTCCAATGGGCACTGACTGTGTGAAAAGAAATTCTCTGTCTTGTATACTTCGCTTATGGATATTACAGGTATGATCTTAAGTGTCATTATCCCTATCCATTTCAAATAACCTGCCTTATTATCCGATAGCATCCAATCCCTTTAGAAAAGCTCCCAATCAGATTCCCAGGTTTCTTTGGGTGGAATCTTTTGCTCTCGCTGGTGTCAAGCTTGGAGGTGGGAAGGGCATTTACTTAGGTAGGAAAGCGGCTTACTGGAAGCCTACTGCCCTCCTGCCTCAACCAGAATTAGGTTCTGAAGGACCCATGGTCGACCTTGCACCCCACCACCTATTAAGGCCCTTAAGTGGCCAATCAATGAGCACTTAAGGGCCTCATCCTGCCGCTGGTATTAACCCAGCTGCAGGTGGGCCTGTCACTATGCGGCGTGCATAGCAGCCAAAGCCATGCGGCCAGCTTGTCACCTCTCGGAGGTGGAGGCTCCCTCGATCAAAGGCACTCAGTGGCTGATCAAGGGACTAGAGGGGAGGATCCTCTGCTGGCCTCGCCACTGCCTGATTGGCTTGTGGTTTGGCAGGCCTTCCCAAAAATGGACTGCGCAGATCTCTCGCTGGCTTTCCAGCCTGCAGGCGAGACCCACGAGGCCTCAACAAGATTCCGCCCAATACCCGTGCCGCAACCAAGTTATTAGCTCTGAGTAAATGACCCCAAGAGCTCTGACATTCAATCTCACCCTGTTCACCTTCCTCTGCATCGGCAGAGCCTTGATTTTTTTTTCACCAGATGAAACCCGCACACAGGGAAACAGAAACGGGCAGAAACTGCTCACCGCACCATTTCCACATAACGCCACCAGTTAATGCATGTTCCGTCTTGGCTCATGAGTCGTAAGGAGCAGCTGTTTGAGGGGAAGGTGGTGGCGTAGTGGTATTGTCACTAGACTGATACTCCAGAGACCCAGGATAATGATCTGGGGACATGGGTTTAAATCCCACCATGACAAATGGTGAAATTTGAATTCAATACAAGATCTGGAATTGAAAGTCTAACGATAACCATTGTCAACTGTTGTAAAAACCCATCTGGAAATCTGCTGGTCTGGCCTGGCCTATGTGTGACTCCAGCAATGTGGTTGACTCACAAGGGCAATTAAGGATGGGGGCAATAAATGCTGGCCTAGCCAGTGATGCCCATGACCAAGTTTTTTTTAAAAAATCCCTAGTTACCGCACAATCTCTAGTTTGTGGCCCCTGGTCCAACATTGGCAGCCATTTTGCTGTAGGACAATGATCAATCCAGGTAGAATTTGAGAGTGGATCTCAGCAGGATGATTTAAGGCATTAAACTGACCTAATTATAAAAACATTATTCTTGCAAATTGGTTGTAGAACATCCTCCAACCCAATAACCACTCACCCTTATCCAGAGACTTCATGGACTCGGATCATAGAAAGTTTTACAGCACAGAAAGAGGCCATTTGGCCCATTGTGTCTGTGCCGGCCGAGAAACGAGTCACCCAGCTTAATCCCATTTTCCAGCATTTGGTTCTGCAGGTTACGGCACTTGAGGTGCATATCCAGACACCCTTTAAATGAGTTGAGGTTTTCTGCTTCTACTACCCGTTCCGGCAGTGAGTTCACCCTCTGAGTGAAAACATTTTTTCCTCATCTCCCCTCTAATCCTTCTACAATTGCTTTACATCTATGCCCATTAGTCACTGACCTCTCAGCCATAGTAAATAGGCCCTTCCCATCCACTCTATCTAGGCCCCTCACAACTTTGTACATCTCAATCAAATCTCCCCTCAGCCTCCCCTCTGTTCCAAGGAGAACAACCCCAGCCTATCCAATCTTTCCTCATAGCTGCAATTTTCCAGTCCTGGAAATGTTCTTGTAAATCTCTTTTGCACCCTGCCTAGTGCAATTGCATCCTTTCTGCGACTGAGGTGACTAGAACTGCACACGGTACTCAGGTTGTGGCCTCACTAATGTTTTAGATAGTTCCAGCATAACCTCCCTGCTCTTATAAATGCTAATAAATGAAAAGACTCCATATTCCATATGCCATTTTAACCAACTTATTGACCTGACCTGCTACCTTCAGGGATCTGTGGATATTCACTTCAAGGTCGCTCACTTCCTCTACAACCACTCAGTATCCTCCCATCTATTGTGTAATCCTTTGCCTTGTTTGACCTCTCCAGTGGCATCACCTCACACTTCTCTGGATTAAATTCCATTTGCCACTTTCCTGCCCAACCAACCAGTCCAGGACTTCCTTAAGGACAGAGAAGGACTCCATGAGTTTTTTTTAAAATTCATTCATGGGATGTGGGCTTCGCTGGCTGGGCCAGCATTTATTACCCATCCCTAATTGCCCTTGAGAAGGTGGTGGTGAGCTGCCTTCATGAACCGCTGCAGTCCATGTGGTGTAGGTACACCCATGGTGCTGTTAGGGAGGGAGTTCCAGGATTTTGACCCAGCGACAGTGACGAAATGGTGATATGTTTCCAAGTTCACTAATTTCTCCACCAGCTGTCCAAGTAACACATTCTGAGATACTCTTTCAATTGAGCAAAAGTATTAAAATGGACATTGTTGTCACCTGGGTTAGTTTGCTCGTTTGAGAATCTCGAGCTTCACCCCTACATTTTCAGAGATAGCAGCCCATTGGAGGGCCAGCGATTAGTAAGACCAGGTATAATTAATCTACAAAAATGCAGCAACAACCCCAGCGAGCCATTCAGTGTCCAACCTTACAGGCTGGCTGATATTGCCCTTCTGCATACAGAGGGTTTGAGGATCTATTTTGGGAGTTAAGATTCCTGTCAGGTCTCAGAAATGAATCTTCTGTTGGTGTCCATCATTTAGTTTCAGAGGATGTAGCGCTGGGTCTGTCCAACATGGCCAGCCTCCTGCATCTGTGCAGATGTGAAGAATTCCCACTGCAGAACTGCAGGTAACCCGAAAGATGTGGACTTACATATTGCAATCGGGAAAGGTAATGCTTCAGATTCGTAAGGGCATAAGAAATAGGAACAGGGGTAGACCATTCGGCCCCTTGAGCCTGCTCTGCCATTCAATAAGATCATGGCTGATCTTCTTGTGTGTCGATTTCCACATTCCTATCTAACCCCGATGACCTTTGATTCCCTTGCCTCGCAAGAATGTTGGTAAAGTGCGCTACTAATACAGTATACTACCTTGTGGCTTGACTTTCATTTCTCCTTTGACCACCCAGCCTCTCCCTTTCAAGGTCTTAACTGGGCTTGTCTCAGTAGCAGCCTTCCCATTTCGCACCCCACCCCATAACTTTGCTCCTCCCATTTGTGAAGATGGTGCCCCTTTGCTGAGGAGAATTATGAGTGTCAGGCCTGTGATCCCGCCAATCATCCTCAGGCAGGAACGGTTCCTGTACACGCTCCCCCATTCTCGCTTAGAACATGGGCAATTCAACAGATACAGCTGGTGGAAATGCTCACTATCCTCAGGAGTCCCTCTTGCTGAAGGCTGCAGGGTTCTCCAGTCACATTGCCCTCGGCACTGATCACTTTGTAGGGATCCAGGCACCTACAAGAATAACTTATAACTGTGTTATAAGGCATTTCATGGGAGCCTTGTAAAACAAAATACAACACCCAACCACAGAAGGGGATATTAGGTCAGATGATCAAAAACTTGGTCAAAGAGGTAGGTTTTAAGGAGTGTCTTAAAGGAGAAAAGCAAGGTGGAGAGGTGGAGACGTTTAGGAGGCCATTCCAGAGCTTGAGGCCTCAACAACTGAATGGCAGAGAAATTGTGGAGAGAGAGATTGGGGATGCACAAGAGGCCAGAATTAGAGGAGTGCGGATATGTCAGAGGCTTATGGGGCTGGAGGAGATTACAGAGATAGAGAGGGGTGAGGCCATGGAGAGATTTCAAAGCAAGGATGAGAATTTTAAAATCAAGATGCTGTTTGACCAGGAGCCAATGGTAGGCCAGTGAGCACAGGAGTGTTAGAGGAACGGGACTTGAGTTAAGACATGGGCAGTTGAGCTTTGGATGACCTGAAGTTTATTGTTGGTGCAATGTGGGAGACCAGCCAAGAGTGTGTTAGAATAGTTGAGTCTAGTGCTAATGAAGATGTGCGTGAGGCACCTCTGCTGTGCAATTAGTTCCAGGAAAGTAGCCCACAGGCAATACAGGTGATGGCAAATCTCTTAAAAAGGAAGGTGTTCAAGGCACTGAGATGTTGACAACTCTGCTTCCAAAAGCAGCAACTTGCATTTATACGACACCTTTAACAGGACAACACAGGAACATTAGCCAACAAAGGTTATCCCTGAGCCAAAGACAGAGACAAGTGATCAAAAGCTAGGTCAAAGAGTTAAGTTTTCAGAAGTGTCTTAATGGAAGGAGGGAGGTGGAGAGGCAAAGAGGGAATTCCAGAGTTTGCAGGCTAGATGGCAGTTGCAATTGCTAGGGTGAAATCGGGAATGCATAGGAGGCCAGAATTTGTAGGGGTTGGGGAGGGGGGTGTCCATAGAATTCTCGGAGGATTGTAAAACTGGAGGAAATTACAGAGATAGGGAGGGATGAGGTCATGGAGGGATTTGGAAACAGGAGGAAAACTATAAAAGGGAAGCATTAGTGGAATGGGAGCCAATGTATGTCAATATGGATGGTGGTGATTGGTTGTTATGTACAGAAATGGTCATTATGTACAGCGATGGCCATTAGGTACAGTGAGGGCCATTATGTACAGTGATGGTCATTATTTACAGCAATGGTCATTACTTACAGCGATGGTCATTATGTACAGCGATGGCCATTATGTACAGTGATGGCCATTATTTATAGCGATGGTCATTATGTACAGTGATGGCCATTATGTACAGCGATAGTCATTATGTACAGCAATGGTCATTATGTACAGCGAGGGTCATTATTTGCAGTGATGGTCATTATTTACAGCGATGGTCATTCTGTACAGCGATGGCCATTATTTACAGTGATGGCCATTATTTACAGTGAGGGTCATTATGTACAGTGATGCTCATTATGTACAGTGATAGTCATTCTGTACAGCGAGGGGTCATTCTGTACAGCGATGATCATTATTTATAGCGAGGGCCATTATTTACAGCGATGGTCATTATGTACAGCAATGGTCATTATTTACAGCGATGGTCATTATGTACAGCGAGGGGTCATTATGTACAGCGATGGTCATTATTTACAGCGATGGTCATTATGTACAGTGAGGGTCATTATGTACAGCGAGGGGTCATTATGTACAGTAATAATAGTTCTCAATGATGGATCAGAAGCTGAGCTCAGGGTCAAGTCAGAGACAGAGCTTGTGAACAGTGTGATGCAGCCTCAGACAGTGATTAGGGAGGGAGATACAGCTGGTATCTAGGGAATGGAGTTTGTGATAAGGCCAAAAACAATGGCTTCAGTCTTTTATTCTGGGCTCTGTTTATCCAGTACTGGACATTGGACAAAGCAGCCTGAGAGTGCAGATTCGGTGGAGGGCTCACTAGGAATGGCAGTTAGGTAGAAGCCGATGATGTCAGCATGCATGTGGAACCCGACACTGTGTTTTTGACCAGGTCCACTGAGGGGCAGCTTGTAGATGGGAAACAGGCGGGCGAGCCAAGGACAGAACCTCATGGCCCAAGGAGGTATGTGCGTAAAAGACCCACCCACACTGGATGGGAGCTGTTTTGTCCTGTTGGTGTCATAGATAAACTAATGAGCTTCAGTTGTGAGGATGTGCTGCGGTTCTGTATTAAAGCAAGGTCACTTCCACAACTTGGTGTCTCATGTGTTCTGCAAGGCGGAGGCTTAGAAAAGACCCCTTGGAAGTGGGTAGTGGGCTGCTATTCGTGGTTCTGGAGGTAAGCAACCTCTGTTGTCTGCTGAGAATCTCGCAATACGTAAGGTTTCCAGCTGGCCGGTGGGCGATGGGTAAAGTTGTAATGTTTTAGTTAAAGGATACAGTTAAAAACCCCGAGGAGAAAATTCCTCTCGGCGTAACATGTATCCGTTCCACCCGCCTTGACGGTTTGCTGGAGAGAGATGCAATACAGAGAGAGAGAGAGCACATTCTCCCACCCCACCACACCTCCCCACCGCCCCCCCACCCCCCACCAAAATCTACAGTAAATAATAATCCTGCCATTGAGCAATCTGTTGCATTCTAACCAAAATATTTGGCACGCCACGTATTCAGCGAAATGGAATCTAAGGCAGGAGATAACATCTAAAAAAAACAAGCACACTGTGACACCGAGTTGACAAACCTCCTGCTTAACTGCAAAATCGGAATGCAGTGAGGGCGAAATAGGCTTCAGTGAAAGGCAGAACCAAAAAGAGCTGAACCCCACACTCGACACTTAATATTTCCCAGTATAAAATTCCACTTCATTTGCCGTGTGGAGGGGGGTTTGGGGAGGGGTGGGTGGAGTTAGTAAACACAGAGAGAGAACCATCACCTAAATGAACTGGTGGGTCACTGGTCAAAAATTTAGTCACTTAATTGAAGTGTCATTTGATTGCCGGATTCCAAAAGAATGTAAATTGCTGGAAAATACATGGAAGAGTCAACACAATCTCCACATTCACTCAGTCTCAAACTCACATTCTCACTCCCGTACACATTCACTTACACTCACATTCTCACTTGTACACATTCGCTCACACGTTTTCACTCATTTACATTCACTCACACACATTCTCACTCTCATGCACATTCAATCACATTTTCACTCACACATTTTCACTCATATACATTCACTCACACACATTCTCACTCATACACGTTCACTCACACATTTTCACTCATATACATTCACTCACACACATTCTCACTCATATACATTCACTCACTCACATTCTCACTCTCATACATGTTCACTCACACACATTCTTACTCTCATACACGTTCACTCACACACATTCTCACTCATGTACATTCATTCACTCACATTCTCACTCTCATACACGTTCACTCACACACATTCTCACTCATGCATATTCACTCACACATTCTCACTCTCATGCACATTCACTCACACACATTCTCACTCTCATGCACATTCACTCACACACATTCTCACTCTCATGCACATTCACTCACACACATTCTCACTCTCATAAACATTCACTCACACACATTCTCACTCTCATACACTTTCACTCACTCACATTCTCACTCATATACATTCATTCACTCACATTCTCACTCTCATACACATTCACTCACACACATTCTTACTCTCATACACGTTCACTCACACACATTCTCACTCATGTATATTCAATCACTCACATTCTCACTCTCATACACATTCACTCACACACATTCTCACTCATGCATATTCACTCACACATTCTCACTCTCATGCACATTCACTCACACACATTCTCACTCTCATAAACATTCACTCACACACATTCTCACTCTCATACACGTTCACTCACTCATATTCTCACTCATATACATTCATTCACTCACATTCTCACTCTCATACATGTTCACTCACACACATTCTCACTTATGTACATTCACTCATACACATTCTCACTCATGCACACTCACTCACACACATTCTCACGCATGCACATTCACTCACACGTTCTCACTCCCATACACATTCACTCACACTCACATTTTCACTCTCATGCACATTCATTCACACAAGTTCTCACTCTCATACACATTCATTCACACTCACATTCTCACTCTCATACACATTCACTCACACTCACATTCTCACTCTCATGCACATTCACATACACATTCTCACTCATACACGTTCACTCACACACATTCTCACTCTCATACACATTCACTCACACACATTCTCACTCATATACATTCATTCACTCACATTCTCACTCTCATACATGTTCACTCACACACATTCTCACTTATATACATTCACTCATACACATTCTCACTCATGCACACTCACTCACACACATTCTCACTCATGCACATTCACTCACACATTCTCACTCTCATGCACATTCACTCACACGTTCTCACTCCATACACATTCACTCACACTCACATTTTCACTCTCATGCACATTCACTCACACAAGTTCTCACTCTCATACACATTCATTCACACTCACATTCTCACTCTCATGCACATTCACTCACACACATTCTCACTCTCATACACGTTCACTCACACACATTCTCACTCATATATATTCATTCACTCACATTCTCACTCTCATAGACGTTCACTCACACACATTCTCACTCTCATACACATTCACTCACACACATTCTCACTCATATACATTCATTCACTCACATTCTCACTCTCATACACATTCACTCACACATTCTCACTCTCATGCACATTCACTCACACACATTCTCACTCTCATACACGTTCACTCACACACATTCTCACTCTCATACACATTCACTCACTCACATTCTCACTCATATACATTCACTCATACACATTCTCACTCATGCACACTCACTCACACACATTCTCACTCATACACATTCACTCACACACATTCTCACTCATATACATTCATTCACTCACATTCTCACTCTCATACACGTTCACTCACACATTCTCACTCTCATGCACATTCACTCACACACATTCTCACTCTCATACAAGTTCACTCACACACATTCTCACTTATATACATTCACTCATACACATTCTCACTCATGCACACTCACTCACACACATTCTCACTCATGCACATTCACTCACTCACATTCTCACTCATGCACATTCACTCACACTCACATTCTCACTCTCATACACATTCACTCACACTCACATTCTCACTCTCATGCACATTCACTCACACACATTCACACTCTCATACACGTTCACTCACACATATTCTCACTCATATACATTCATTCACTCATTCTCACTCTCTTACACGTTCACTCACACACATTCTCACTCATGTACATTCATTCACTCACATTCTCACTCAAATACATTCATTCACTCACATTCTCACTCTCATGCACATTCACTCACACACATTCTCACTCTCATACACGTTCACTCACACACATTCCCACTCTCATACAAGTTCACTCACACACATTCTCACTTATATACATTCACTCATACACATTCTCACTCATGCACACTCACTCACACACATTCTCACTCATGCACATTCACTCACTCACATTCTCACTCATGCACATTCACTCACACTCACATTCTCACTCTCATACACATTCACTCACACTCACATTCTCACTCCCGTACACATTCACTTACACTCACATTCTCACTTGTACACATTCGCTCACACGTTTTCACTCATTTACATTCACTCACACACATTCTCACTCTCATGCACATTCAATCACATTTTCACTCACACATTTTCACTCATATACATTCACTCACACACATTCTCACTCATACACGTTCACTCACACATTTTCACTCATATACATTCACTCACACACATTCTCACTCATATACATTCACTCACTCACATTCTCACTCTCATACATGTTCACTCACACACATTCTTACTCTCATACACGTTCACTCACACACATTCTCACTCATGTACATTCATTCACTCACATTCTCACTCTCATACACATTCACTCACACACATTCTCACTCATGCATATTCATTCACACATTCTCACTCTCATGCACATTCACTCACACACATTCTCACTCTCATGCACATTCACTCACACACATTCTCACTCTCATGCACATTCACTCACACACATTCTCACTCTCATAAACATTCACTCACACACATTCTCACTCTCATACACTTTCACTCACTCACATTCTCACTCATATACATTCATTCACTCACATTCTCACTCTCATACACATTCACTCACACACATTCTTACTCTCATACACGTTCACTCACACACATTCTCACTCATGTATATTCAATCACTCACATTCTCACTCTCATACACATTCACTCACACACATTCTTACTTATATACATTCACTCATACACATTCTCACTCATGCACACTCACTCACACACATTCTCACTCATGCACATTCACTCACTCACATTCTCACTCATGCACATTCACTCACACTCACATTCTCACTCTCATACACATTCACTCACACTCACATTCTCACTCCCGTACACATTCACTTACACTCACATTCTCACTTGTACACATTCGCTCACACGTTTTCACTCATTTACATTCACTCACACACATTCTCACTCTCATGCACATTCAATCACATTTTCACTCACACATTTTCACTCATATACATTCACTCACACACATTCTCACTCATACACGTTCACTCACACATTTTCACTCATATACATTCACTCACACACATTCTCACTCATATACATTCACTCACTCACATTCTCACTCTCATACATGTTCACTCACACACATTCTTACTCTCATACACGTTCACTCACACACATTCTCACTCATGTACATTCATTCACTCACATTCTCACTCTCATACACATTCACTCACACACATTCTCACTCATGCATATTCACTCACACATTCTCACTCTCATGCACATTCACTCACACACATTCTCACTCTCATGCACATTCACTCACACACATTCTCACTCTCATGCACATTCACTCACACACATTCTCACTCTCATACACTTTCACTCACTCACATTCTCACTCATATACATTCATTCACTCACATTCTCACTCTCATACACATTCACTCACACACATTCTTACTTATGTACATTCACTCATACACATTCTCACTCATGCACACTCACTCACACACATTCTCACGCATGCACATTCACTCACACGTTCTCACTCCCATACACATTCACTCACACTCACATTTTCACTCTCATGCACATTCATTCACACAAGTTCTCACTCTCATACACATTCATTCACACTCACATTCTCACTCTCATACACATTCACTCACACTCACATTCTCACTCTCATGCACATTCACATACACATTCTCACTCATACACGTTCACTCACACACATTCTCACTCTCATACACATTCACTCACACACATTCTCACTCATATACATTCATTCACTCACATTCTCACTCTCATACATGTTCACTCACACACATTCTCACTTATATACATTCACTCATACACATTCTCACTCATGCACACTCACTCACACACATTCTCACTCATGCACATTCACTCACACATTCTCACTCTCATGCACATTCACTCACACGTTCTCACTCCCATACACATTCACTCACACTCACATTTTCACTCTCATGCACATTCACTCACACAAGTTCTCACTCTCATACACATTCATTCACACTCACATTCTCACTCTCATGCACATTCACTCACACACATTCTCACTCTCATACACGTTCACTCACACACATTCTCACTCATATATATTCATTCACTCACATTCTCACTCTCATAGACGTTCACTCACACACATTCTCACTCTCATACACATTCACTCACACACATTCTCACTCATATACATTCATTCACTCACATTCTCACTCTCATACACATTCACTCACACATTCTCACTCTCATGCACATTCACTCACACACATTCTCACTCTCATACACGTTCACTCACACATTCTCAGTCTCATACACATTCACTCACTCACATTCTCACTCATATACATTCACTCATACACATTCTCACTCATGCACACTCACTCACACACATTCTCACTCATACACATTCACTCACACACATTCTCACTCATATACATTCATTCACTCACATTCTCACTCTCATACACATTCACTCACACATTCTCACTCTCATGCACATTCACTCACACACATTCTCACTCTCATACAAGTTCACTCACACGCATTCTCACTTATATACATTCACTCATACACATTCTCACTCATGCACACTCACTCACACACATTCTCACTCATGCACATTCACTCACTCACATTCTCACTCATGCACATTCACTCACACTCACATTCTCACTCTCATACACATTCACTCACACTCACATTCTCACTCTCATGCACATTCAATCACACACATTCTCACTCTCATACATGTTCACTCACACACATTCACACTCTCATACACGTTCACTCACACATATTCTCACTCATATACATTCATTCACTCATTCTCACTCTCTTACACGTTCACTCACACACATTCTCACTCATGTACATTCATTCACTCACATTCTCACTCAAATACATTCATTCACTCACATTCTCACTCTCATGCACATTCACTCACACACATTCTCACTCTCATACACGTTCACTCAGACACATTCCCACTCTCATACAAGTTCACTCACACACATTCTCACTTATATACATTCACTCATACACATTCTCACTCATGCACACTCACTCACACACATTCTCACTCATGCACATTCACTCACTCACATTCTCACTCATGCACATTCACTCACACTCACATTCTCACTCTCATACACATTCACTCACACTCACATTCTCACTCCCGTACACATTCACTTACACTCACATTCTCACTTGTACACATTCGCTCACACGTTTTCACTCATTTACATTCACTCACACACATTCTCACTCTCATGCACATTCAATCACATTTTCACTCACACATTTTCACTCATATACATTCACTCACACACATTCTCACTCATACACGTTCACTCACACATTTTCACTCATATACATTCACTCACACACATTCTCACTCATATACATTCACTCACTCACATTCTCACTCTCATACATGTTCACTCACACACATTCTTACTCTCATACACGTTCACTCACACACATTCTCACTCATGTACATTCATTCACTCACATTCTCACTCTCATACACATTCACTCACACACATTCTCACTCATGCATATTCACTCACACATTCTCACTCTCATGCACATTCACTCACACACATTCTCACTCTCATGCACATTCACTCACACACATTCTCACTCTCATGCACATTCACTCACACACATTCTCACTCTCATAAACATTCACTCACACACATTCTCACTCTCATACACTTTCACTCACTCACATTCTCACTCATATACATTCATTCACTCACATTCTCACTCTCATACACATTCACTCACACACATTCTTACTCTCATACACGTTCACTCACACACATTCTCACTCATGTATATTCAATCACTCACATTCTCACTCTCATACACATTCACTCACACACATTCTCACTCATGCATATTCACTCACACATTCTCACTCTCATGCACATTCACTCACACACATTCTCACTCTCATAAACATTCACTCACACACATTCTCACTCTCATACACGTTCACTCACTCATATTCTCACTCATATACATTCATTCACTCACATTCTCACTCTCATACATGTTCACTCACACACATTCTCACTTATGTACATTCACTCACACACATTCTCACTCATGCACATTCACTCACACGTTCTCACTCCCATACACATTCACTCACACTCACATTTTCACTCTCATGCACATTCACTCACACAAGTTCTCACTCTCATACACATTCATTCACACTCACATTCTCACTCTCATACACATTCACTCACACTCACATTCTCACTCTCATGCACATTCACATACACATTCTCACTCATACACGTTCACTCACACACATTCTCACTCTCATACACATTCACTCACACACATTCTCACTCATATACATTCATTCACTCACATTCTCACTCTCATACATGTTCACTCACACACATTCTCACTTATATACATTCACTCATACACATTCTCACTCATGCACACTCACTCACACACATTCTCACTCATGCACATTCACTCACATTCTCACTCTCATGCACATTCACTCACACGTTCTCACTCCCATACACATTCACTCACACTCACATTTTCACTCTCATGCACATTCACTCACACAAGTTCTCACTCTCATACACATTCATTCACACTCACATTCTCACTCTCATGCACATTCACTCACACACATTCTCACTCTCATACACGTTCACTCACACACATTCTCACTCATATATATTCATTCACTCACATTCTCACTCTCATAGACGTTCACTCACACACATTCTCACTCTCATACACATTCACTCACACACATTCTCACTCATATACATTCATTCACTCACATTCTCACTCTCATACACATTCACTCACACATTCTCACTCTCATGCACATTCACTCACACACATTCTCACTCTCATACACGTTCACTCACACACATTCTCAGTCTCATACACATTCACTCACTCACATTCTCACTCATATACATTCACTCATACACATTCTCACTCATGCACACTCACTCACACACATTCTCACTCATACACATTCACTCACACACATTCTCACTCATATACATTCATTCACTCACATTCTCACTCTCATACACATTCACTCACACATTCTCACTCTCATGCACATTCACTCACACACATTCTCACTCTCATACAAGTTCACTCACACACATTCTCACTTATATACATTCACTCATACACATTCTCACTCATGCACACTCACTCACACACATTCTCACTCATGCACATTCACTCACTCACATTCTCACTCATGCACATTCACTCACACTCACATTCTCACTCTCATACACATTCACTCACACTCACATTCTCACTCTCATGCACATTCAATCACACACATTCTCACTCTCATACATGTTCACTCACACACATTCACACTCTCATACACGTTCACTCACACATATTCTCACTCATATACATTCATTCACTCATTCTCACTCTCTTACAGGTTCACTCACACACATTCTCACTCATGTACATTCATTCACTCACATTCTCACTCAAATACATTCATTCACTCACATTCTCACTCTCATGCACATTCACTCACACACATTCTCACTCTCATACACGTTCACTCACACACATTCCCACTCTCATACAAGTTCACTCACACACATTCTCACTTATATACATTCACTCATACACATTCTCACTCATGCACACTCACTCACACACATTCTCACTCATGCACATTCACTCACTCACATTCTCACTCATGCACATTCACTCACACTCACATTCTCACTCTCATACACATTCACTCACACTCACATTCTCACTCTCATGCACATTCGCTCACACACATTCTCACTCTCATACATGTTCACTCACACACATTCACACTCTCATACACGTTCACTCACACATATTCTCACTCATATACATTCATTCACTCATTCTCACTCTCTTACACGTTCACTCACACACATTCTCACTCTCATACACATTCACTCACTCACATTCTCACTCATATACATTCATTCACTCACATTCTCACTCTCATACATGTTTACTCACACACATTCTCACTTATATACATTCACTCATACACATTCTTACTCATGCACACTCACTCACACACAGTCTCACTCATGCACATTCACTCACATTCTCACTCTCATACACATTTACTCACACACATTTTCACTCTCATACACGTTCACTCACACACATTCTCACTCATGTACATTCATTCACTCACATTCTCACTCTCATGCACTTTCACTCACACATATTCTCACTCTCATACACATTCACTCACTCACATTCTCACTCATATACATTCATTCACTCACATTCTCACTCTCATACATGTTCACTCACACACATTCTCACTTGTATACATTCACTCACACACAGTCTCACTCATGCACATTCACTCACATTCTCACTCTCATACATGTTTACTCACACATATTCTCACTCTCATACACGTTTACTCACACACATTCTCACTCTCATACACGTTCACTCACATTCTCACTCTCATACACATTCACTCACATTCTCACTCTCATGCACATTTACTCACACACATTCTCACTCTCATACACGTTCACTCACACACATTCTCACTCTCATACACGTTCACTCACACACATTCTCACTCATACACATTCACTCACACATGTTCTCACTCTCATACACATTCACTCACACACACATTCTCACTCATATACATCCACTCACACACATTCTCACTCATATACATTCACTCATACACGTCCACACTCATACACATTCACTCACACAATCTCTCACATACACGCTCTCTCTCTCTTTTTCATTTGCATACACGCACTAAAAGTGCACTGGCCGCTTTAAGAAGCAGAAGCCGGCACGTTTGCAGAGATTGGCTGATAGCAATATCCACTCGGCGAGCAAACTGAAATTGCTGGAATGCAAATTTCAAAAGAGAACCCCCCACCCCCCGCGAAACAGTGTAGGGCTCTGAATCATTCTAAAGAGCAGCAAGATTCTAGAGAGATTTTAAAAAAAAAAAAATTCATAAAGAAACCAGGGGAAGGAAGGAAGAAAAAAAGGAACCGAGATTAAAGTCTAAAGACAATTCCGAGCAAGAGTAATTCCTCCCTCTCCAGTGTTAATGCATTGACTGAAGGATTTCTCTCTGTTTGTATCACTGAGTTGCAAGTAGCTGACACATTATTCCCCCCTCTCACTTTTGTCTCCCCAGATTATTTTTTTTAAACAAGCATGCATTTATTGCAGGATTTCTCCCTCTCCCCGTGTCACTTCGAGCCAATGCTATGCAGTTGACACATGGTGTACTGCTATTATTCTCTCTCTCTCCCTCTCCCTCTCTCTGTGTGAAGCAAACATCCGGGTTTCCCTGTTCACTGCTGGACAAGCTTTTTTAGAAGCCATTTTGGACTGGGTTCAGTTTTTTTTTCCCGTGAATTCGCCACACCGCCCGGCCATTCAAAAATTATGCCCCATCTTTGGCGAAGATTGAATCTTTGCCAAGCTCTTCCGCTTCAGAAGATCAAATCCAGCTCTGCGGTCGCTGCTGTGCACTGGGGTTAGCTGTGCAAAGAGTGAACTTTTGTTGCATTTCTCACAGGCAGAAATAATTATATATATATATATAAATATATATATATATAATCATCATCATTATTTTGGAGGAGAGGGGAACACACAAGCGTCAAAAGAGGAGGAGAGAGGAAACACGAGAGGAAGGAGGAGGTGGTTCCAACAACAATAACAAAAATAAGCAATTGCTTGGTTTCTGTGTGTTTTGTGCCTGAAGAGTGTTGGACTACTGAGCGTGGACATCAGCGGGCCCTGGGTCACTGGGTCATTTTATCCAGCTCTTTTTTTTAAAAAAAAGAAGAAAAATTGGGGAGGAGAGAAAACAAAAAAAACATGTTTTAAATGTTGTGGAAGTGAACGGATGCCCTACCGCAGGAAATTAATCCAACATTTTTGGTGCATTTAAATATGATTATTTGTTGCCTGAGTTTCATACTTCTAGCAACTTTTTCTGCAGGTAAGGATTGGCGGCTGTGAAACCACCCCCTCCCCTCTTTTTTTTTTGTCTCTTTCTTGTTCTGAACCTGGGACTAACCTCGAGATTTGTGGAGAAAGAGGGCAGAGAGATTCAGATTATTTATTCTCTATGTGTGTGTTGCTTTGATTTTTCTCCTCTGTGCTTTATAAATGACTACAGATGCTTGTGGTTTGTTTTGCGGGAGGTGACTGGATTTTGTCTGTGGATATGCAGTTGTAGTTTTGCATTGTACAATATTGGGAGTAATTTGTGGTCTTCCTATTTGTATGTATGTGTGTGTGTGTGTTTTCCCCTGAATGATTCATGTGGCCTGATTTGTAAAGTGGAGCGATTCGCCTGTGTAAGTTTCTGGAATGAACAAAGCAGGTTTTGTGTGAAGGGGTTTTATTCCTTTTTTTTTAAAAAAAAAAGTTTTTGTTTCATTCGCAAAATATTGGAAAGCAATGTGAGTGTTTTTTTTAAAATAGAGCTATATAATGCGCCCCTTATTTTGTACTGGGGAAAGTTGAGTTAGGCGTTTGGAGAATGGAAGAATTGTAAAATGATAGCCACAAATCATTTCCTTGAATATCTTTCTTGCATTGTAAACACAATCCGATACACACAATATGAACACACTTTTTTTAATGATTCATGTGAAATAAGGACAGATTCTTACTTTCCCTCATTTTGGCTTCATATTGTGTCATTCTCTTCCCCCCCTCCCTTGTTGATATGAGACATTTATTTAAAACCTCTTCAAAATGCCCAACTTTTCAAAACAAAGCAGGTACAGGCACATTTTTTTGCGGTGGTTGCTGTGTCTCACACATTATTTTGTAGCCCAAAAGTGAAACATTGTGAAACCCTTTTAACTTTGTGTGGGGGTGGTTGGTTGGTTGGGTGGTGGGAACACAGAGATCCCATCACGTTTGAGCTGGTGGTGGGTTGAGGGATATCAACAGAAAGTGATCGGATGGTTCTGCAAACAAAGAAGTCGAGGCGTCCGTTTGAAACATTTTCTTTTGCAATATAGTGGCAAGGATGAGCTTTGCAAACAGACACACACACAGAGCAAACCATACATTGAACTCTCTAGGAAATTGCACATAGCTTTATTTAGACTGGGTTGTTAAATATGCACCAAGCCCCCCCCCCCCCCCCAACCTCCTTAGTTATGGTAAACGCGTGTGTTCCAACTCCACTCCCTTTTGACTTTAAATCATAATTTAATGTAATTTTTTAAAAAAAGATCTCTCTCTCTCTCCTGTTCTCTTAACCCAAGTTTGCATGTGCGGTTAGCTTAGCCTTTTGTGTGTTTACGTTGTGGGTGTGTGTTGTGTGGGGGTGGGAGGGTGGAATTGTCACATGGTAGTTGGATGTGTGTCAACTATGGATCCGAAATGAGAAGACAAACCGGTGGGAGTGGGGGTGTGGGGTGGAGGGAAGGTGGAGAGCAAGGAAACAGTGTGTTTTAAGGGAGACACGTGGTGGAGGAGAGTTGTAACAATTTTGAGCCGCTGGAGTGAGAGAATCTGATTCATTCTTTGAGTGCGGAAGCTTGTGGTCAACTGGTGTGGCTTTCTTTGATCCCCTCTCGCTTCGCTTTCCAAGGCGAGACACTGTGGCCAGCATGGGTGAGGCAACTGTGCTTTAAAAGAGCGATCTGTTTTTCACGTGTTTTCTCAAAACTTTACCTCCCCCCCTTTTTTTTCTCCTTTAAAAAAAAACAATCCGGTTCGTCGTTAAGTGCAACGTGTTTTTTTTTTCTTGTTCACCAAATCCCTGGGGTTGAGTAAAGCGGAATGAGCTGAAATGCAGCAGGTCTATTGTATGCATGTGGTGCTTGTGTTCCCCTGGCCTCGCTTTGTGTTGTGATGGTTGGATTTCTGGTCTGCCAGTTAGTTACTTGTACATACTTTTTTCCCTAAGCATTTCCACCACCCCCTTCCCCCTCCTTCCCAACTCTTGCAGGATTGTGTTTTCTGCAGGCCCTTCGGCTTGTGAGGTGTGTGACAATATGCAAACGTGAAAGCATGTTATTTGGTTCTTTCGTGATTTTCTTTTAAAAGAAAGATAAATGTTGAGAAGTGAGGAATGTAACCAGCGGCAACTTCTGCCAGGAGAGGAGATTGAGAGTTAACCTTACAGAATGGGACTGCAGCCACACACACACAGGCCAGGCTGAATAGGGAGGGAAGGGCACCAGCGAACTAACTGGGGTTTTACAATAACCCACAGCTTCTGAGGTTGATTTTTAAAAAACTGGTGTCAGCCCATTGATAAATCTGCTCACTTGTGGTCTTTTTGGTGGTTGAAAGCATTCTGTTGCAATTCTGACTCCACTTTGCGTCTAAGTGGCTTGTTGGTTATTTAATTTGGAAAAAGAATGAATCTGTGTGGGGGGGGGGGGGGAAATGATTTATTGTCCACTCTTTTAAAGTTGTTTACTTGTTTTTTTTAAAAAAGTGTACGGGTCTATTTGAAAATCTTCAAACGTCATGCATTTTCTTATTAACAGGTTATCCATTCCAGTTTTACATAGCATATCAGGGGAAACTGCATGAAGGCTTGAGTGAATGGGGGAAGAGCGTAAACCCCTGTTGGGCTGAATGGCCTGTTTCTGTGCTTGTACATTTTGATGTGCTTGTAGTTTTGGTGGGTGAAACGGTTCAGGGAGGTTACGGCCAATGCAGTTGGCTAAAACAATGCGCACACGTTTGTATAACAAATTCCTAGATGTTTTTGTGATTTCTGTCCTACCCCCAACTCTGTGCATATTAAATATAATACCACTGCAAAAAAAATTGTTTTTTATAAATAGAAAAAGGGTATTTTTATTTCAAGGTACCTGGCATGTGTGTATGTTGGATGTGTAATACTGGGCAGCAGTCAATGAGATTATTTCTCTGCATGTGTTTGCATGAGATTATGTCACAATACACAAACTTGTAGGGCAATCTCCTAATGATGCTTTTATTTTCAACTGTGTTCAGCAGCTAGCCACATGGGCATGATTATAAACAGACTGTGATGGCATTTTATTAAAATAAACTTTTCCTGTTTAATTTTGGAACGAGAAACATTTGAATTGTGTGTCTCCCGCCAATGCTATGAATACTTTGTCTGCTTCCCCCTCCCCCCCAAAAAAACCTTTGTTTTTATACAGCTGCATCAAAACCCTTTCCTTCCATGTACAAAACATGCCTCTTTTACTCCAACCCCTCTTTCAAATTGGTCAAATCAAACCCATTTGTCTAGCTGAAGTGAATCAGAACGTGTATTGCAGATTGGAGGGAAGTAATTTCTGAAGTGCACAGTCTGGAAACGAGCTGCCCTTCACGTTTCCAAACTCCTGCTTTTACAAGATGCAGTCAAAAAACACAAGGCTTTTACATGAGGCTTTGTTTTAAGTTGAAATCCAGAGTTTTTAGACTTTGAATATCTTAAACAGGCATCAATGTTTATGAAGTGAATTTTGCAAGGTGAGTAGGGGTATTTGGCTATCGTTTTCAATCCTTCGCTATGTCAGCATGGAACCAATGTGACTCTTTCAAAGTTATCCCCACTCTCAGCGCGCCAAAAAACCCCCATCAAATTGCTGCATCTATTTAATGTGAGAGCTTTGCTGTGTTGTCACTACATTTTGACTAGTGTGTAATGGTAGGTGGATGGGTGTACGTCCTTCCAAATATAGCTGGTGTTTGGCAAGGCAAGAGTGTTTTGAACCATATAACTCTTCGGTGGTGATGGATCTGTCACTAGTGGAAGCTGTTCGAGTGTTGCTGAATTAACTTGTACAAAATTGGAATATGTTGACCTCACTCTATTCTTTTTAATCTGTCGTGTGACAAATAAGCTGCAGAAACTGTTTTGGTTTAGACCAGATCACTCTGAATGGAGTAATTTACAGCTTAATCTTTATTCCATTATACTGCTTTTACCTTTCTCCTCGATGTTGAGTGGTTCTTTTTAGTTACTTTTGTGACTAAGTGCCCAACAGGACCCGTATGGCACCTATTAAAGAATATTGCAATAATAGAGCACCAATATTCCCCATTCTGTTTAGTACAGAAAGCTGTGCATTATACTCTTGTCAGTCAAACAACTGTATTTCTTGACAGTAATGACACAAAATGAACACTACACTTGTCTACCGCTAACAGAACCAAACTCAACGACTGAACACGTGAAGCTGTCAAAAAAGCCCCATTCTTTATTTCACAAAACAGTGACAATGCTGGGATCGGTGATAGAAAAGTAGCCTTGAACGCAAACAAATATTTCCAAAGCATAAGAAGAATTAAGGAGCTTCGATTAGATCTTGGCTCCTACCGGCATTGCTCAATCGACTGAGCTTTTGCAGCTTGTGACACTATCAGAACCCATCTGTTAAATTTGAAATCTTTTTAACTCTTCCTGCAGCATTCACTCTGCTCATAAAACGAGGAAGTAATTTAGGAGTTTGAAGTGCTGGAGTCAGGTTGAAGTGATTGATTTGCCCATTTTCATAGATAGCTGGGGGTGATTCACTCCTGGTAACCATTTGAGTTCTGCAGTAGATGTACTGCAGCACTTTCTGGTCTTAAAATCCATTCACAAAGCTCTGAAATGTTGTAAGCTCATTTGTTTACTGCCTTGCATCATCGCCTGTTTCGCCTCCCCACCCCACCCTGCACCACCGCCCCCCCCCCCCCACCCACCCCCTCTCACCCCCAAAGCTGGAAGCTGCTGATTCATGGTGAGGGGTTTCTGCATAAGGCTGCTTGTTGTCTGACATCTGGCACAAGTGACTGTCAGCCTGGATGACAAATTTCAGCCGGCTTTCCTCCCATCCAGTTGGGAGCCATAACTGGCAAGCCCACTCCTGTCTTGCCAACGGACTCACTGGATTGTCGCCAGGCCTTAAAAAAACAAAGCCTAGGCCGATATTTTCTATCCTCCATAAATGCGCTCATCCAAAGCTCTCTGCTCGTGACTTAAGACACACCGCGTCCCGTTCCCCTATCAACCCTGTGCTCACTGACCTACATTGACTCCTGGTCAAGCATCACCTCAATTTTAAAATTCTCATCCTTATTTTCCAATCCCTCCATGTCCTCGGGCTCCCTACCTCTGTAATCTCCTCTAGCCCCACAACCCTCTGAGGTATCTGCACTCCTCTACTTCTGGCCTCTCGAGCACCCCCCTCCCCCAACTTCGGTTGCTCCACCATTGGTGGCCGCGCCTTTGGTTGCCGAGCCCTCAAGCTCTGGCATTCCCTCCCTAAGCCTCCCCGCCTTTCTGTGTCACTTTGTCCCTTTTAAGACACACTCTTTCAAACTTACCTCCTCCTATACCAAGCCTTGGACCAACTGCCCTAATGTCACCTTAGTGGCTCGCTTTCCCATGAAGCCTCTTGGGATGTTTTGTTATGTTAAAGTGCAAAATAAATGCAAGTTGTGGGTTGTTGTGGCCAGTTGCTGCCTTGGCTCAACACAGACTGGTTGTTAAAGTCTAGGGCCTTCCCAGTCTTGGTGGCACTGTTTCAGACTTGGCTTTAGATATACTGAATGAGCTATTTTAAGAAACGGTGATGTGGCATTATGTTGATCAGCAGGTTTTGTTACCTTGAGATTACTGAGGTGCCCAGGCTCTCCTTTTACAGGTATTGCATCTGTTTGATAGATTAGCTTTCGCGAGGAGGTTTTGCAGTGTAATGATGGAGCTAAGGCAGGTAAACGAAGTTAAATACAGACCAGCCGCAATCTAAATTGGGTGGCGGAATGGGCTGAGAGGGGCTGAATGGCCTCCTGTTTCTAGAAGGGAAGAATGTGCAGGGTTACGAGGAGAAGATGGGGGGGGGGGGGGCGGCGCGGGTATGTCACTAAATGAATTGCTCATTCGGAGAGCTGGTGAGGGGCCAAATGGCCTCCTTCTGTGCTGTAATAATTTTGTGACGTGCAGATGAGAGCAAAAATTCAATTCTTCCAATTTCGGCACATGGGGATGTAAACAGGCCAATGTGGCTGTTCTGGCGGCAGTGAGGAGCCTCTTTTTCTTAACCTTGGGAACTGATGTCCCTTTCACTGCACCACAGTGAAATTGTGATGAGAAACTCCGATGACACAAAATTCTGGTTATGTCAAAGCCATCAACCATTCCTGCTGGCAGAATAGCAAATCCCACAGAACAACGCCCGTGATGAGCTGGAATTCCACTCCGGTAACTCCGGATGAGCTGAACTTGCCTATGCTTGTCATGTGACTGTACCGACCAATCAGAGCAGGGTTAGACCACGAAGAGCACCATATCACGGAGTGCTGGGCAAGCCCACCGTTTGATACTGAGATCTCCTTGTGAAAGGACGTGCAAGAGCTGGGAGTATGGCTAAACCTGCGCCAAAGTTGATCGGAGAGGAAAGTGAAGTTGATGACAACAAGTGGGGAAACTGTGGCATCAAGCGGGAAGTGGACATCGCGAAGGAGTGGGAGGGAGATTCCGCCATCAAGTTAGCCCACCATTACAAAACACAAGGCGAACATCTTGGAGCAGGTCAACGAGCAGGTCTCCTCTCCATCAAGGAAGAGGATGAGTATGGCTGCCTATCCCAACATCGAAGAAGCTCCACAACAGGGCAGCCCCGAGCAGAGAACCTTCCCACCTCTGTTCCAAACCCACAGGGAAGGGGTGTCGCCCTGCCGAAGAAGCTGGGCCACCTGGAGTTCACCTGACGGATGGTTGGGCCGATTCCGCGCGGGAAGCCGCGAGGGTGCAGCGGTGACAGTTGATTTGGCTCCAGAACGGCCACCCCCACCCCTTGAGCCAGTATGCACCACGAGACGTTTTTAACGTGAGCGAAACCAGGCTGTAAAGTCTTTTGCCGGACCGCCCTTCGATGTTAAAGGTGAAACATATAATAATGGCGGAAAGCGGGGCCAGGGATGTGTCGCTGCGCTAGTCTGCACCGACGTGGGTGGCACCGAAAAACTTGCTGCTTCCTGGGATAGGAAAGCTGAGGGAGCCGCAATTGCTTTGCGAATGTCAAGATGCTGCCCACGCAGTACGAGGCTAACAAAATCACCTGGGTGACCTCCAGCAATTTTTTTTTTTTTTTTTTTGAGGCGTGGATCAGGAAAGTGGACAAATTGAATAAAGACTTTGTCTCACTTTTTACCATGTTTTGATTTGGCATTTGATTCTGACAAGTTTTTGACAAGTTGTGTTTGTAGCTATATCAGGTTAGATTGAGATATGTTCGTATGGGAATGGGGGCCTCCTTGGGCCTCACCAGGCTCCGCTTAACACGAGCTTGTGGGTGGATCCCTTGGGATTCGGCTCATCGGGATTTTTACTGTATCACGTTCTGTGTATATTCTGTGTAGGGGGCATGGTGCTGGAGGACTAGTGAACAGCTGGTGCTGTTCCTATGTAAAAGACATGATGGGACAAATCCTGGGAACTCTAGACCAGTGATAGGAAAGGTCCTGTAATGAATGCTAAAAGATGAGAGAAGAGAATCTAGAGACAGAAAATGCAATGGAAATTGTCTTCCTGGGTTCCAAAAGGTAAAATCGTGCTTAACAAACTTTAAAAAAAATTCTTTCATGGGATGTGGGCGTCACTGGCAAGGCTGGCATTTGTTGCCCGTCCCTAGTTGCCCTTGAGAAGGTGGCGGTGAGCTGCCTTCTTGAACCGCTGCAGTCCATGTGGTGTAGGTACACCCACAGTGCTGTTAGGGAGGGAGTGCCAGGATTTGGAGGCTGGGTTGTTGAATATATTCAGGGCTGAATTTGATTTTTGATCGATAAGGTGGTTATGGGTTGGGGGGGCAGACAGGAAAGAGGAATTTAAGCCACAATCGGATCAGCTGCGATCTCATCAAATGTTAGTGCAGGCTGAAGGGGCCCAATGACCCACCCCTGATTCCTGTGTTCTTTAACCCGGTAACGGCGAAGGAATGGCGATACATTTCCAAGTCAGGATGGTGAGTGGCTTGGAGGGGAACTTGCAGGTGGTGGTGTTCCCATCTATCTGCTGCCCTTGTCCTTCTGGGGTCGTAGAGGCCTCGGGTTTGGAAGGTGCTGCCTAAGGAGCCTTGGTGAGTTTCTGCACTGCACCTTGTAGATGGTACACGTGCTGCTACTGTGTGTTGCTGGTGGAGGGGGGTGAATGTTTGAACCTGATGGAATTCTTTGAAGATGTAATGGAAAGAGTAGACAAGTATAATGTAGCAGAGGACTGAGGTGGGCAGATTCTCCAGCATCCAGATGTCTGGATTTTCAAAAGGCTAATTATAAAGTAGCTCCGGGCATGGCAAAGTTTTAGAGTATGTGGAGTTCAGGGACAGTTAGTTGAATTGAAAGCAAAAGGAGGTTAAAAGAAAGCAGTGAATAGGGTAAAAGGTCAGCAATTCCAATTGGAGGTGGGCGTGGAAAGCAGTGTTCCACAAGAATAGGTGCTTGGACTCTGTTCGTAATTTACATTAATAATTTGGGCTAAAAGAAAGAAGACTTGCATTTACATAGCACCATCTTACGACCACAAGGCATCTGAAAGTGCTTTACAGCCCTTTCTAATCCCACCTTCCTGCACCCGGCCCATAGCCCTGCAGCTTACAGCACTTTCAGCGCAGATTCAGGTACTTTTTAGAAGAGTTTAATGTTTCTACCTCTACCACCAACTTGGGCAACAGATTCCAGACACTTTTTTTTTAAAGATCGGATTGACGCGCGGTGATGTCGGGACACACACCCCCGACATCACCACACGCCATTTTAAGCGTTGGCATGCAGGGCCCACCCCCTGAACGCCAACCAGAAGATTCTGCCCATGGGATCTGCTCCATCATTACCGCATTGGAGTGTCAGTCTTGATTTTTTAAAAAAAAATATGTGCGCTCAAGCTCTGGAGTTGGACTTGAACCTGGAACCTTGCGATTCAGAGGCAAATGTGCTGCCGACCGAGCCACAGCCACCGCTCGCTCTTTGTGAGCCTGACTCCCCTGCTCTATCCCCATAGCACCACAAATTTCTCTTTTCAAATTCCCTTTTGAAAGTTTCTGCATGAATCTGGCTTGACTCTCCACCCCCTCCCCTCTCGCCCCGCCCTTCGGGAACTCAAACCAGGTCCAAACAACTGGCTGCTCCTGACATCCTTTTCAAATCTCCCTAGCATCCTTACAAGCTGACTCTAGTCTGGCTGTAACTCAGACGTTCACCTTTAGCCGTTGTAATTGGGAAAACACGGCAGCCAGTTTACACACAGCAAGGCCGCACCAACAGCAATGTGATCCTCTGCTTTTTGCGATGTTCGTTGAGCGATAAGTATTGACAGGACACCGGACTCCCCTACAACCCTTTGAAATGGTGCCCTGGGATCTTTGACAGTTGTCTGAGGGGGCAGATGGGGCCCACTGTTCAACATCTTATCCGAAAGACAGCACCCCTGACAGTGTAGCACCCCTCCCCCTCAGTACCGCACTGGAGTACCAGCCTTGATTTCTGGGCTTAATTCTGGAGTGGGACTGGAACTCAGAACCCTCTGACTCTGAGATGAGAGTGCAACGTGATACAAAGAGGTTAGAAAACTTGCAGACTGAGCAGTGAAGTGGCAAATGATGTTTGATGGGATGCACTTTGGGGGAAAAAAATAGCAATGTCACTTAGAGAAAACAGATGAATGGAATGGTGTAGAGAAGCAAAAGGGTCATGGACACAAGTGAGTAAATCACTTATAGCAGCTTCACAAGTCAGGAAGGTAATTAAAAAGCTCTCAAAGCCTTAGCATTTATTTCCAGGAGAATTTGGTGGTTGTGAAATTTATGTTGAACTTGTATGGAATCCTGGAAAGGCCAAACTTGGAAGTACTTTTGTACAATTCTGCTCTCCGTCCCATTAAAAAGGACGAGGAAGCTCTGGTGAAAGTGCAAAGATGATTTACAATCGTGCACCAGAACTGAGAGATTACAGCAATCAGGAACAGATTGAGCAGGTTTGGGCTTTATCCTTTAGGAAAGAGAAGACTTAGGGATGACATGACAGAGGTCCTTACTATTACACCACCATAAATAGTTTTGATGTTACTGGGCTAGTAATCCAGAGGCCCAGGCTAATGTTCTGGGGGACATGGGTTCAAATCCCACCAAGGCAGCTGGTAAAATTTTAAATTCAATTAATAAATCTGGAATATAAAGCTAGTCTCAGTAACGGGGATCATGACAACCGTCATTGATTGTTGTAGAAATCCATCGGGTTCATTAATATCTTTTAGGGAAGGAAATCTGCCATCCTTACCTGGGTCTGGTCTACTTATGACTCCAGACCCACAGCAATGTGGTTGACTCTTAACTGTTCTCTGAAATGGCCCAGCAAGCCACATAGTTTAAAAGCAATTGGGGATGGGCAACAAATTCTGATCGAGCCAGCGACACCCACACCCTGTGAAAGAATTTTTTTTGAAAAAATGAAAGTAAAATTATGTAGGGGTTGGGCAGGGTAGATGTGGTGAGAATGTTTCCACTCCTATTGAGTTTCTATCAAAAAGGGGCTTGTATAAGGACACGAAGGGGAAATAAAATGCAGGGCTACGAGGAAAAGGTGTCCGGGGTTGGGGTGTCACTCAGAGTTGTTCTTTGAGAAGGGCCAGCACAGACACACCAAATGGCCACCTCTTGTGCTGTAGTCATCCCATGATCACTTGTGGGAGAATCCAAAACTAGGGTTCAGAGACACGGGATTGTCACTAATAAGGGCAAAGTGTCCTTACCCAGAGAGTGGTTAGAACGTGGAACTTGCTACCACAGGAGAGAAGTGGCTTTGATGCCTTCCGAAGGAAACTGAATGATGGACATGAGAGGAAAGTGACTGGAAAGGCAGGCAGAAAAAATGGAAGGAGACTCGTGTGGGTCAGTATAAACACAGTAGTTGGGCCGAATGGCCCACTTCTGTGCTGTATATCTGATTTAAATGTTGTAATTTTGCCAGAAAGGGTATGAGCTGGGAGGGAGCAACAGTGGGAGCCTCTTCCCGAAAAGGATACAAACATTGCCTGTCGTGGAACATGTATGTAGGATTCACTTCACAGTGGATTGCATCTGTATCGGGGTCACTGACGTGCAGAATCAGCGTTGCCACGAGAATATTTTAACACCTGCGAAACTTTCAAGAAATTGTATTCTTTTGCTCTTTGGCCTTAACTTTGAAATGCCCAATTTAGGAACTTTTGTTTTCTTTTTGTGCAGTTCTTTGGCTGAAAGGGGGATGGAAATCGAGAGTTATGAGTGTCACAGCTGTGCTCCATACACACACACACATATATACACGCACACACACCAGCCTTTTTGAAAGGGTGAGGTGGAGCAGTTGAATTAATCACACGCCTGGTGTCACATCAGTTCTAAAAGGGGTCCTTTCCTTATGGAAACGGAACCGAGCTTCCTTCACTCCTTCACTCCCACTGTAGCTTCCAGCTCACAAAAGGTTATCGTGAATGCTACATATTGCACAGCTGGCAGGCTGTAGAAGCACTAGTGTGGCCTCGACATTCGAGCAGCTGTATCCAGCGCTGACCGCTTCACCAAGGGTAAAATAAACTCATCTCAGAGCTTCAAGTGTGAGGGATGATCGATATGAGGATGGCATGAACTGGAGTCTATTTCTGGGGCTCGAGAGCCATTGCTGCTAAAGCAGTTTCGGACTTTAGCACGTTATTCTCTTCCTTGCTGTTGGAGATTTCTGTCTTGGACTGTCGGTTGATAGACACAGTGCATAAAATAACAATTAGTCAATGTTTTCACCCATTGAAACAGTACACAAATTCAGCGATCACTAATTCTTTTCGGAACACAAAAGACTTGCGTTTATATAGCTCCCTTCACAGCCAGCAGAGATTTCTGTGCTTTGCAGCCAATAAAGCACTTTTGAAAGTGTATTCACTGTTGTAATATAGCAAGCGTGGCAGCCAGTTAGTGCTTGGCAAATCCCCACTGCAGCATTATGGTAACGCCCAGTATTGTTTTTGGGATGTTGATTTGGAGGACACTGGACACAGCCCTTCTTTGAAATAGTGCATTGCCATCTTTCTACCTGGGCAGGTAGCTGGGGGGCCTCTGTTTAATGTCTCATCCGAAAGACCTCCAACCAGCACTGCGCTGGAGTGTCAAGCCTTGATGTTTGTGCTCAAGCCCTGGAGTGCGACTTAATCCCAGAATCTTGTGATTCAGAGGGGAGTGTGCCACCAACTGAGCCATAACTGACTGACATGTGTACATATAATTGACGCACGCGCAGGTGAGAGAGCGTCTTAAAAGTTGCCTGAAAGAGACGGTGGATAATTGGTCATTGTCCAATAGTCTTGTTAATTATAAAGTGGACTTGTAAGGGAAAAGGTCTGGAAGCTTTTGGTCAAGTATTTTGTTGTACCGTTGCCGGACTGTGGTGTCACATCCATTAGTGAGAGCATGTTAGACTCCTCTCCAGGCCTGGCATTTTGTGATGAGAAAGTTAAACTCTTTCACATTATTTAACAATTCCAATTCCCAGAGTTTGAAGAGGTTGGGATTGCAAAGGGGGCATTGATGTAGGTTTCTGGGATGGGGTGGGGGGAGGAAATGCCAAGGTTAACCCCAGAAACCAGAGTTTCAGAGGCCCTGGCTAATGCTCTGGTGATTATAGGTTCAAATCCCAACGTGGCATCTGATGGAATTTAAATTCAATTCATAAAATCTGGAACTTCAAACTAGTCATGGTGATGGTGACCATGACAACAGCCATCGATCGTTGTAAAAACCTACCTGGTTCACTAGAAACACAGAAACTTGGAGCAGGAGGAGGTCATTCAGCCCATCGAGCCTGCTCCGCCATTCAGTATGAGCATGGCTGATCCTCTGCCTCAATACCATACTCCCGCTCTCTCTCCATACCCCTCGATGCCTTTAGAGTCTAGAAACCTATTGAATTTCCTCCTTAAATATATTCAGTGACTTAGCCTCCACAGTCCTCCTCCTGTGGTAGAGAACTCCACAGATTCGCCACCCTCTGAGTGAAGAAATTTCTCTTCATCTCAGTCCTAAATGGCCTGCCCTGTATCCTGAGACTGCGACCCTTTGTTCTAGACCCCCCCCCCCCCCCCCCCCCCCCCCCCCCCCCCCCCGCAGCCAGAGGAAATATCATCTCTGCACCCAGCCTGTTCAGCCGTGTCAGAATTTTATATGTTTCAGTGAGATGTTTTATATGTTTCAAAGGAATAATGTCCTTCCAGGGAAAGAAATCTGCCATCTATACCTGGTCTGGCCTACTACATGTGATTCCAGATCCACAGCAATGTAACTGCCTTCTGAAATGAATAAGCAAGCCGCTCAGTTAAAGGGCAGTTCGGGATGGGCAGTGAATGCTGACCTTGCCAGTGATGCCCCTAACCCATGAAAGAGTTTTATAAAAAGTTTTTTGCTAGGCGAGCTCTCACTTCGACAGGCTGAAAGGATTGAGAGGAAGTTTGATACAAGTTTCTAAAATGCCAAAAGAAGTAACAAGTGGAAATGCAAGCGAGCTATTAACCTGCTGCTGTAAGCACCAGGCTAGGGAGTATGTTAACCATAAAAAAGTGTCAAGTAAAGTTTGAAATCAGAACTATCTCCCCCTGCCCCACCCCCACTGAAGGAAAACAGTTGAGACACTTTTTTATTAAAACAATAAATTGAATAATTCTATTTGGTAGCTTACACTGAGCATTGACAATGCAATGTTTGTTCTTCACTAACACTCCTGTAAGAGGGTCTTCAGATTTGTTACGTTTGAGGCGCTAAATAAATGCAAAAGCAAAATTCTCATGACAGGCCATTGACCTGAAAGATTAATCCTGTTTCTCCCTCCACTGATGCCACCTGACCCATTGAGTATTTCCAGCATTTTCCCTGTCTACATAAATGCAAGCTGTCGTTTGAGAATCAGTCAGGAGAGTTAGCCGTTGTTCGATAGGTGGGCCTGGTCTTTTCCTCGTCCTTTAGTCGCATACGTTTTAGTAGGAATCTCTGGTCAGGGGCAGAGTTCACGGTGAACTCTATCTGTTTTCCTCTCCTTGCCCTAGCTCCTCCCTCACTCCCCTTAGCTTGAATGGAAAGTGCCCAGTTCCCCCTTTGGCACTCTGCCCAAAATCAGCTTCTGGCCTTTCTAACTGTACCAAACGGAGCAGTGCATTTACCCACCGAGTCACTCAGCTGGAGGGTGTTTATGCTACAGTTGCTTACGTGCAAACCCCTTACAGTTACCCACTGCAGGAGGTCCGGGGCTCAGGCCCCCAACTCTACAATCTGAGAGCATGACCTAAGATGACACTTTGAGGGAGTGCTGCACTGCCGGAGGCGCTATCTTTCAGCTCGGGCATTAAATTCCATGTTCTGCTTGTTCGGATGGATATGGAAACGTTCCCGTAGAACTTTCTCAAAGTAAAGCAAGGCATTCCCTCAACATCCTGGGAAATTTTCAGCCCACAAAATGGATTCACTTGGCAATGGTCTCAGTGCTGTTTGTGGAATCTTGCCGTGTGCAAACTGGCTGCGCTACTTGCCATCAGTAACCAAGCATTAAAAGTATTCGTGGCCTGTGAGGGGCCAGATCTGCCTGGGCCACTTATTAAGGAGCCTTCCCTGACACTCGCCTTTGCAAATCCAGTGGATTTTACACTGTGCCATCAGTTCTCAGTCGTTGACCCAAACTGTTCACTGATGTCAGGGTAAAAGCAGAGCTTGAGTGATACGTGAATTTTCACAAGCCTGGTAGTGTGTGAGATATTTAAAGTGTGCCCTCCTCTGGGCCTTGTGCTCCCCATTAGAGATCCTGGAACCTCATTCATGCGACAGGAGCACGACGACATGAGAAATAGGAGCAGGAGGAGTCCATTCGGCCCCTCGAGCTCAGTCCACCATTAAAAGAGATCATGGCTAATCTGATCGTGGCCTCAACTCCACTTTCTTGCCTGCCCCCCCCCCCCCCCCCCCCCCCCCCCCACCATAACCCTCATCTCCCTTGTAGATAAAAAGTCTGTCTAAGTCAGCCTTGCATTTATTCGATGACGCAGACTCCGCTGCTCTCCGGGGTAGTGAATTCCAAAGATTGATGACCCTCTGAGATAAGAAATTCTTCTGCGTCTACACCTTAAATGGGAGACAATTTATTTTGAAACTTTTTCCCTTAGTTCTAGATTCCCCCACAAGGGGGAAAAACCCTCTCAGCATCCACTCTATGAAGCCCCCCCCCCCCCCAGAATCTTATGTTTCAATAACATTACGTTATACTCTTCTAAACTTTGATGAGTATAGGCCCAACCTTTCCTCTTAAGACAGACAGACAGACCCTTCATCGCTGGGATCAGCCCGATGAATCTTCTCTGAACTGCTTCCAATGCAAATCTATCCTTCTTTGAAGGAATAAGGAGAGCAATGTTGTAGGCAGTACTCTAGGGTACTGTAATGCCCTGTGTTGTGATAGCCAGACTTCCCTACTTTTATACTGCAATAAGGGTCAACACTCCATACGCCTTCCTAATCACGTACTATACCTGCACGTGTTTCATGTACCAGGACATCCAGATCCCCCTGTACTGCGGTGTTCTGTAGTCTCCCTTCATTTAAATAATAACCTGCTTTTCTGTTCTTGTGGAAACCTCACATTTTTCCACGTTAAACCCCGTCTTCCATTTTCTTTGCCCACTGACTATCTATATCCCTTTGCAGAGCCTTTTTATCCTCCTCACAACTTACTTTCCCACCTAACGTCAACAGACTTATCGACAATGCACTCTCTCATGCCTCACCCTCACAACAATAAAACCCCTTGGAATATGTCTGCCACACGAATTGAAAGTAGATCAGGGTCTAGTAGAAATGTCTGGCCTTAATGTGAACAATAAATATGAAAGGTGCTACATAAACGCAAGTCTTTCTTTCTGAACCATCAGGATGTGGGATGGGGGAGAGAGGATTTTTTTTTTTGAATACATTAAAACAATACAGCAAGAATCATTAACTTAACTGAGAGTCTGCAATTCCATTTTTTCATACATTTTGGAAGCACTGTCTGAAAGCAGCAACAACTTTTATTAGATTTAAAGAAATATTAAGTTATAATTGGTCCCTGATCTGTTTAGAGGGGAGAAGATTCATTCGCTTGATCACTGGGGGTGAAGAGTTTATCTTATAAGGAAAGGCCGAGCAGGTTGGGACTATACTCGTTGCAGTTTAGAAGGATGAGAGGTGATCATCTTGAAACATGGAGGATTCTGAGGAGTCTTGACAGGGTAGATCCTGAGAGGGTGTTCTCCCCTCATGGGGGACCCTAGGGATTAGGGGGCAGAGTTTCAGAATGTGCAATTTGATATAGCCCACACTAAGGCCAGAGATTTTCACTGCTGAAAGAGAGGGCAGTTTGGTTCTTTACCTTTAGGTTTAAATCAAGACATGTAAAGATGTTTCCTCTTGTGGGAGAATCTAGAACTAGGGATCACTTTTTAAAAAAATAACGGCCAGCCCCTTTAAAACAGAGGTGAAATGAGTTGTTTTTCTCTGAGGGTGGTGAGTCTTTGGAACTCTGCTCCTCAGAAGGTGGTGGAAGCAGAGTCTTCAAACGTTTTTAAGGCAGAGGTGGGTAGATTCTTGCTAAGCAAGGGGGTGGGGGTTAGTGGGGGTGGGATGCAAATTTGAGGTTACTATCAGATTAGCTATGATCTTATTACATAGCGGAGCAGGCTCAAGCGGCAGAATGGCCTACTCCTTCTTGTTAATATGTTCCATGCCAGTGTTTATGCTCCACTTGAACCTCCTCCCATCTTTCCTCACCTAAATCTATGATAACCCTCTATTCCCTTCTCCCTCATATGCTTACCTAGCTTCCCCTCAAATGCATCTGTACTTCAACCACTCCCTGTGGTAGTGGGTTCCACATTCTCACCCACTCTCTGGGTGAAGACCTTTCTTTCTAATTCCCTATTGGATTTCTTGGCGACTGTTATATTCCCTCTCCACAAGAGGAAACTTCTCTCTGTATTCATTCTATCAAAACCTTTTAGTGTTTTAAAAACCTCCAGTAGGTCACCCGCCAGCAGCCTTTTTTCAACAGAAAAGAAACCCAGCCTGTCAATCCTTTCCTGAAACAAAGGATTTAAAAAAAAATTAATTCATGGGATGTGGGCTTCGCTGGCTGGGCCAGCATTGATTGCCCGTCCCTAATTGCCCTTGAGAAGGTGGTGGTGAGCTGTCTTCTTGAACCATTGCAGCCCATGTGATGTGCGTACACCCACAGTGCTGTTAGGGAGGGAGTTCCAGGATTTTGACCCAGCAACTGTGAAGGAATGATGAAATGTTTCCAAGTTAGGATGGTGAGTGACTTGGAGAGGAACTTCCAGGTGGTGGTGTTCCCATGTATCTGCTGCCCTCGTCCTTCTAGGTGGTAGTGGTTGTGCGTTTGGAAGGTGCTGTCTAAGGAGCCTTGGTGAATTCCTGCAGTGCATCTTGTAGCTGGTACACACTGCTGCTACTGTGCATAGGTGGTAGAGGGAGGAATGTTTGAGGATGTGGTGCCAATCAAGCGGGCTGCTTTGTCCTGGACGGTGTCAAGCTTCTCGAGTGTTGTAGGAGCTGCAGTCAAGTAGGGAGTATTCCATCACACTCCTGACCTGTGCCTTGTAGATGGTGGACAGGCTTTGGGGAGTCAGGAGGCGAGTTAATCATCACAGGATCCCTAGCCTCTGACCTGCTTTTGTAGTGAGGATGAGGATATTTGTGGAACTTCATCCTCTAGTGAGTTGTTTAATTGTCAATCGCCATTCACAACAGGATGTGGCAGGACTACAGAGCTTAGATCTGACCCATTGGCTGTGGGATCGCTTAGCTCTGTCCATCACTTGCTGCTTATGCTGTTTGGCACGCAAGTAATCCTGTATTATAGCGTCACCAGGTTGACACCTTGTTTTTAGGTTTGCCTGGTGCTGCTCCTGGCATGCCCTCCTGCACTCTTCACTGAACCAGGGTTGATCCCCTGGCTTGATGGTAATGATAGTGTGGGAGATATGCCGGGCCATGAGGTTACAGATTGTGTTTGAGTACAGTTCTGCTGCTGCTGATGGCCCACAGCGCCTCATGGATGCCAGTCTTGAGTTGCTAGATCTGTTCAAAATCTAACCCATTTAGCATGGTAGTAGTGCCACACAACACGATGCAGATATATCCTTCCTTAAATAAGGAGACCAATACTATACACAGTACTCCAGATGTGGCCTCACCAACACCTTGTGCAACTGGAACAAAACTTTCCCACTTTTATATTCCATTCCTCCTGCAATAAATGACAACATTCCATTTGCCTTCCCAATCACTTGCTGCTCCTGCATTATTAACTTTTCCTGATTCATGTAGCAGGACACCCAGATCCCTCTGTACCTCAGAGTTCTGCATACTCCCTCCATTTAAACAAAATGCTGCTTTTCTATTGTTACATTTTCCCACGTTATACTCAATCTGCCAATTTTTTCTCCACTCACTTTGCAGACTCCTTATGTCCCCTTCAAGACTTAGTCTCCTACTTATCTTTATATCATCAGCAAATTTAGCAACCATACACTCAGTCCCTTCATCCAAGTCATTGATATAGATTGTAAATAGTTGAGGCCTCAACACAGATCACTGCAGCACTCTACTCGTTACATCGTGTCAACCTGAAAATGACCCATTTATGCCTACTTGCTGTTTCCTGTTAGCTAACCAATCCTCTCTTCATGCTAATATGTTACCCCTACACCCTAAGCTCTTTCTTTGTGTAGTAACCTCTGATGTGGCACCTTGTCAGAAGTCTTCTTGAAATCTAAGTCCACCACGTCCACAGGTTCCCCTTTATCCATGTTGCTTGGTATTTCCTCAAACAATGCTAATAAACTAGTTTCACAAAACCATGTTGACTCTGCCTGATTGCATTGAGGTTCTGTTCCAAAACCTCCTCAATAATAGATTCCAGCATTTTCCCCATGACAGGTATTAGGCTGACTGGCCTGTAGTCTCCTGCTTTCTCTCCCCCTCCTTCCTTGAGTAGAGGTGTTACATTAGCTGTTTTCCAATCTGATGGGACCTTTCTAGAATCTAGGGAATTTTGGAAAATTGGAACAAATGCATCTACTATCCCAGCAGTCACTTCTTTTGGGACCCAAGGGTGATGTCCATCAGGTCCTGGGGACTGGTTAGTTTTTAGTTCTAATAATTTTCTCTGCATCCTTTCCCTGGTGATTGTAATTGCTTTTAGTTCCTCCCTCCCTTTCACCTTTTTGATTTACAATTATTTCTGGAATGTTATTAGTATCCGCTACAGTGGATGCAAAATATCTGTTTAATTCATGCCATTTCCTTATTTTCCATTATTATTATGTAACAAGATCAGAGAGAGGTGCTTACAGGATTTAGAATACATTTACATTCACTAGGCCAGATACTGCATAAAAATGAGGTATTAATTGAGTGTCTAACTAGGTCAGTTTAACAGATTTGCATTATCAAAGGGGGTGAGGGTGTTTAAACTAGAAACTTAACTACACATAAAGATAAAAATAGCTTTTTATACATTTAATGCCATGCAAGTCCACTAAAGATGTGTCTGAGGGGAATTGGCATTTAGTTACTGGGCTACATACCATTCTGTCCCCTTCAAAAGAACACTGTATTCTCATTTTCCCCTGGCGATGCTGATCCCTATTGGATTCCAGTACCATGAGTACAAGGCAGGTGCTCATCCCTGTTGAGATCTAGTTGTGTAGGTGCTCAGCAGATACTGACCCTTAACTGGAATCCAGCAACAGGGATGTTGGTCTGCTGTGGATTCCTACGGGGGTCCATTCCCCTGGATCCTGCTAGCCCTGGGGTCTCAACCCATGGGCTGCCATCCTCCAATACCTTGCTGGGCACTCATGTTCTGATATCTTGTCCTCCTGACCTGAATTAATCCCTCTCCAGAAAGAGAATCATCACCAATTAGTCATTACAGCACAGAAGGAGACCATTCAGCCCTTTGAGTCAATCCTAGCTCCTTGTGGAGTAATCTAGTCAATCCCGTGCTCCCACTCTATCCCCGTGACCTTGTAAGTTTGGTTCCCTCAAGGATCCATCCAAATTCCTTTTGAAATCATTCTTCCTTTCTATTTCCACCACCCTCACAGGCAGCGAGTTCCTGGTCACGACCACTCACTGCGTCTTTGTAATAATAAGCTCCTCACGAACATAGGAAATAAGAGCAGAAGTAGGCCATTTGGCCCCTTGAGCCTGCTCTGCCATTCGATAAGATCACGGCTGATCTGTTTGTGTTTTGAATTCCAAATTCCCATCTACCCCTCATTAACTTTGATTCCCTTGTCTAACAAGAATCTATCTACCTCCACCTTTAAAAATGTTCAATGACTCAGCCTCCACTGCCTTCCGAGGCAGAGAGTTCCCAAGCCTCCTCATCTCTGTCCTAAAAGGGAGACCCCTAATTTTAAAATCGTGCCCCCCCACCTAGTTCTGGACCCACCCACAAGAGGAAACATCCTTTCCACGTCCACCTTGTCAAGGCCGTCCAGGGTCTTGTATACTTCAATCAAATCACCCTTCACTCTCATAAACTCCAGTGGGAACAAGCCCAGTCTGTCCAACTTTTCCTCATGAGACAACCCACTCATTCCAGGTATCAATCTAGTAAACCTTACATCCCATCTCCAACCCCCTCCCCCCCCCACCACCCACCTGTATCACTTGTCCAAAATCTTCAATCTGTGCCCCCTAGTCTTTGTAGCATCAACTAATGGGAACAGCTTTTCTTTACCAACCCTATCTAAACCGGCCACAATCTTCTGCACCGCTATCAAATCTCCCCTCAACCTCATTCTGCTCCAAGGAGAACAACCCCAGCTTCTCCAACCTAATGTAGCTAAAACCCCTCCTCCCTGGAACCGCTCTGGTTATCATTGGACAAGTGATGCGCTTTATGTAAGATTACATTGGGTTTTCAGCCCAGCAACAGGCCGCTCGGCCCACCTAGTTCATGCTGGTGTTTATGCTTTACTCAAGCCGCCTCCATTTATTTTTCCTCATTTGAATCTACCAATGTAACCCTCTATGCCCACCTCCCTCCTGTGCTTGTCTAGTTTCCTGTTAAATACATCTATACTTCAACCACTCCCTGTGGTAGCGAGTTCCACATTCTCGCTACATTTGTGTAAAGAAGTTTCTTTTGAATTCCCTGTTGGATTTCTCGGTGACTATCTTATGTTGATACAAGATATCTTGTCCTCCCCACAAGAAGAAACGCTCTCTCTGCATCCACTCTATCAAAACCTTTCAGGATTTTAAAGTCCTCTAGGTCACCCCCTCAGCCTCCTTTTATTCAAGAGATAAGAGGCCCAGTCTGTCAACCCCTTCCTGATATGTACACACCCTTATGAGACAGGCAAACCACCAGGATCTACTCACAAGTGACTAACTGCACAACCCAACTTCTTTTAAAGGGTATAAATGTAGTTATAAGTGCAAAAAAAAAATCCTACTAATGGAACTTTAACACACAGTCGATTAGCCAGCTAGCCAACTGAGCTATAGTGTGATGCGGGGTGATGCCAATGGCATACAGGATCAATCCCTGTACTGTCTGTGCTAGTTCATAGAGACTTGCCTCCTTGCCTGATGTGGAGTGGTGCTCTCAGGCTAGATAACCAATCCCTCCCCTTCTCTAATGGAGAAAGGTGGCCTATGGCTAATTACTTCTAACCAAAGCTCTATATGTGTAAGATATCTGCTTTTGATGATATGGCAGCATAGTGGTAATGGCACTGCATTAGTCATCCTGAGGCACAGACAAATGTTTTTTTTTATTCATTCACAGGATGCGGGATTCGCTGGCTGGGCCAGCATTTATTGCCCATCTCTAATTGCCCTTGAGAAGTTGGTGGTGAGCTGCCTTCTTGAACCGCTGCAGTCCATGTGGTGTAGGTACACCCACAGTGCTGTTAGGGAGGGAGTTCCAGGTTTTTGACCCAGTGACAGTGAAGGAACGGCGATATATTTCCAAGTCAGGATGATGAGCGACTTGGAGGGGAACTTCCAGGTGGTGGTGCTCCCATGAGTTTGTTGCCCTTGTCCTTCCAGATGGAATTGGCCTTGGTTTTGGAAGGTGCTGTCTAAAGAGCTTTGGTGAATTCCTGCAGTGCATAGGGATATGAGTTCCAATCCCACCATGGCAGCTTATAGTGCAATTTAAATTCAATTAATAAAATCTGGCGTAAAAGCTACTGGGGAAGTAATAGTGAGCATGATGCTATTGGATTGTCATTAAAAACCCATCTGGTTTAGTGATGTCCTTCAGGGGAGGCAATCCACCCCTGCAGTGTGGTTGGCGCTTAATTGCCCTCTGCAATGGCTTAGCAAGCCATTCAGTTCAAGGGCTTTGCCAGCAACACTGACACCCGAGAATAAATTAAAAAAAAATGTGATTATATTGAAGAGATTGTACCATTCAGAGATGTGGAGCCTCAACAGCAGCTGAGAACTCGATTAGGAGCAGGAGTAGACCACACGGCCTGTCGAGCTTGCTCCGCCATTCAGTACAACCATGGCTCACCTTGGGTTTCAACTCCATTTTCCTGCCTGCTCCCCATATCCCTTAGAATTCCGGTCTCTCAGGGAATTGTCTATCCCAACCATAGATGTATTCAGCGATGGAGCATCCCCAGCCCTCTTGGGGTGGAGAACTCCAAAACCCCAACAAGCCTTTTCAGTTGATTTTCTCCTCAGCTCAATCCTAAATGATTGTCCCCTTACCCTGCCACAACGCTC
This sequence comes from Carcharodon carcharias, assembly GCF_017639515.1. Taxonomy (NCBI): domain Eukaryota; kingdom Metazoa; phylum Chordata; class Chondrichthyes; order Lamniformes; family Lamnidae; genus Carcharodon; species Carcharodon carcharias. The sequence continues at coordinate 19,953,151 of NC_054469.1, forward strand.
CTGTATTTCAGATTCCCCGACCATCTCCATCCCCAGCGCAGTTGCACCAATACCTGCCTGTATCAGCACACGTTTCCATACCCGCTTTCTAGGTGATGCCTTTTAACAGCTGTTGTTCTGGGAATAGGCCTTGGCTCACTTTAGGCAGGTGGGTGGCGCGTGTTGTGCTCGTCTCCACCTTGACGTTCCAGACACCTGAGTGCAGGTTCTGTGATCCAGCCTCCTCTGACATCGAACTGTGTAATTCTCATGCAAGGGGTTTTGTAGGTTTGCAAGAGATATTGTGGCCTTCACCACATTTTGGACATTTGACAAGATGTTGCCTGGTAATAACTAAACCAGACAGTCTAGATTTATTGGCGCATATCACAGGCCTGCAAAATGCCACAAACTCTAAGATGGCACATTTCAAAACTACTTCAAGGAGGGAGGAGGGTGGGTGTTAGTCTCAATGCCTGTTGAATAAAAGGCATCGTTGCAGAAGGTTGCCCCCAGAAGGACAAGGGCAGCAGACGCATGGGAGCACCAGTCTCTCAAGCCCCCCTCCAAGTCACTCACCACCCTGACTTGGAAATATATCACCGTTCCTTCGCTGTCGCTGGGCCAAAATCCTGGAACTCCCTCCCTAACAGCACTGTGGATGTACCTACACCACATGGACTGCAGCGGTTCAAGAAGGCGGCTCACCACCACCTTCTCAAGGGCAATTAGGGACAGGGCAATAAATGCTGGCCCAGCCAGCGAAGCCCACATCCCGTGAATGAATAAAGAAAATTTCACCTTGAGTATTGTTGTTGACTCCTGTTTGAAGTGTGTGGAAAGAACTGACTGGAGTCATCAACCATCGCCAGCAGTCCAAGGAAGCTGAATAAAGCTATTGAATAGTCACAATACATCCGTGACGGCTTAAGCTTTTAAAATTATGATGGGTTTTGTTGGGGGAAAATCAACTTCCTGTGAGGTGCTAAAGGATCAGTAATTAAAAATTGTCACTAACAGAGTGAGCAGGAGATTTTGCAAGAACATCTTGGTTCATGGGTTTGCTAGAATATTCTAAGTTCTTCCTCCGGGATTGGGTAAGATCAAGAGGAATGTGAGCCACACGTTCATATGTTTTACAGAGTTGGATTGAGCCCCTAACTATTCTTTGTGATAGATTTCGCCCCCCCCCCCCCCCGCTTTGACAGATGAGTTGTTGACCTTCTAGGTTGATATCGTCTCAAGGGTGATGTTAAATCAGTTTGTGATTGGCAGACCTGATGGTAACTATTCCATGCGAAGTCAGTGTTGGAGGGATGCGTCAAGACTTTGCGGCGTGTTGGCTTATCCTGTAGATATCTGACTCTGTTCTCCTCAAGCGTTGAGGTCGCTCAATGACGGAGGCTTCTCCTTTTGGATCTGTTGTCCAGGATTGTTTTTTTTTTCTCTCTCACTGGGATCCAACTTGCAGCCTCTGGGAATGTCTTTGTATCTAAGTTTGGGGCGTCCTGTGGTGTGGGCCCCTGTGCTTGGCTAGCTATGGAAAACCCCCTTTGGTTTACGGGAATCCTCTGTGCGGACCACGTGGTGCACCCAGCGAGGCTTCACTATTGTTTATAAGGAGGAGGTAATTAGGTTCATCTCACGTTGAGGGGGTATGAAATTTCTTATAGTGATTACACTTCACAGAATCACAGAATCACACAGTGCAGAAGAGGCCCTTTGGCCCATCGAGTCTGCACTGGCATTGCTGTCGGGTTCCTGAGCGGATTCCTGAGGTTGTGAAAGGGGCTGTTTAAATACAAGTCTTTTCTAGATTGATGCTCCCAGTGCTGGAACATTGGAATTGAAGTCCACTACCTATTGCACACTTGGTAATAATTTAGCTGGACAGACCCACAGTACATTAGGAATCCGAGGGTGATTGACCATCTAACCTTGCTCGGTAATAGAACCTGGGTAAGTAGATCTGTGACTGGAGGCTTCTTAGCAGGTGCAGCCTGACCAGCCATTACCCTGATGGCTGGGTGGTCCGAGCAAGCCACACACCTTCAGGACAAAGTTGCTGGACCAGCACCACATCACTAGCACCACCTTAAACATTCACTCCCTCCACCACCAATGCACAGTGGCAGCAGTGTGTACCATCTACAAGAGGCACTGCAGCAACTCACCAAGGCTTCTTCGACAGCACCTTTCCAACTCAGCCTCTACCACCTAGAAGGACTAGGGCAGCAGACAGATGGGAACGTCACAAGCTGGAAGTTCCCCTCCAAGTCACGCCTCATCCTGACTCGGAAATATATCGCCATTCCTTCACTGTCGCTGGGTCAAAATCCTGGAACTCCCTCCCTAACAGCACTCTGGGTGTACCTACACCGCATGGACTGCAGCGGTTCAAAGAGGCAGCTCACCACCACTTTCTCAAGGGCAACTAGGGATGGGCAATAAATGCCGGCCCAGCCAGCGACACCCATACCCTGTGAAAGAATTTTTAAAAAACAGAGAAACCCTTAGTTGTAGCACCCTTACCCTGTGATGGTAAACTGTTAGCTGATTGCTCAACTTTTAGTTGTTTAAACTTCGACAATACCCTGAACTTTGGGCTCTTGGTTGCCTACACCTAAGCTGTCCGCACTGTCAATTTTCAGCCCTGGTGTTAAGCTGAGGCCCCATCTCCTCCCTCAGATAGATGTAAAAGATCCCGGGGTGCTGTTTTGAACAGGAGCTGGGAAGGTCTCTGGTTTCTTAGTTGATATTCCCTCCTTAACCAACATCCCCGAAAGAGATTATCTGGTGAATACCCTATTGCTGTTTGTGGGTGCTTGCTGTGCTTGGAACCTTGAGTCCTGAAGAAGAGGCATATTGGACTCGAAACATTAACTCTGCTTCTCTCTCCACAGGCGCTGCCAGAGATTTTCCAGCATTTCCTGTTTTTAATTCCGGATCTCTAGCACCTGTGACATTTGGGTTCAAATGTGTCTCAAACGCAGGCTGCCCCAAAACAACCCCTTTTTATTTTATTCAGAAGGGTTTAAACTCGGGTGGATTTTAAATGCTCTGGTGGGGTGAGGTGGGGGAGGGGAGGGGGTTGGGGGGCTGGTTGGGGTGGAAATCTGCACCTTGGGTTGCGTGGTAAGTATTGCAAGCTTGCAATCGCCCCCGAGCCTACAACACTCAAGACAAGGAGGTGAAGAAGGAAGCCCTGCATACCTTGAATACCTAGCAGCATGCTTGTGACGTATATGCAGACAAACCAGAGGGACCAGGGGATGGTTGCCGCAGCGATGGTGCCACATTTTATATCCAAAGCTCTCGCTTGGTTTCAGTAATCCGGCCTCCTGACTAGCTGTCACATGCTGTACCGTTCTGAAGCCTGGTGGCCTAACTTTGAGATGCCCAATACATTTCTGCACACTTACACGCTGTAGTCACTAATGGCATCTTTCTTTAGCCGGGAATACGAACATACGAACGAGGAGTAGGCCATTCGGCCCCTCGAGCCTGCTCTGCCATTCAATAAGATCATGGCTGACTTGACAGTAACCTCAAATCTGCATTCTGCCCACCCCTGATCCTTGCTTACTAAGGATCTATCCACCTCTGCCTTAAAAAAATATTCAAAGACTCTGCTTCCATCGCCTTTTCAGGAAGAGAGTTCCAAAGCCTCACGACCCTGTGAGAGAAAAATATTTCTCCTCATCTGTGTCTTAAATGGGCTTATGTTAAATGCAGTTTGCAGGCATTTCAGGCAGGCCCCTTGTGTTTTGCTCCTCTTACTGTTACATGCAGTAGTGGCTCTCCGCTGTGTTTGAAATGAGCCATTGTAAGGTGTAGAGTGATGGATCACAAAGGGTTCTGAATAGATGCCGTATGTGTTAGAATGAGGGGAATTGTGTGGTTACTCACTTTGTACTGTTTGAGGCAATATTCCCGCTATCCCAGCTGGATACTGCACTTCCATCAAAGTGACCAGTTGATGGGCAAGGTGAGGTGAAGCTGCCTTGTGTAGCGCCGCAGCGCGCGTGGCTTGACTTGTTGGCAGAGCTGGCAGTCACGTCGCCTGCTGAGAGTGAAGAAGTGATTTCAGGTTCTAAGTGCATGGCCTGGGCGTATTTTGTTTATTTGCGGCTGAAGGAAGTGATCCCGGGCAGAGGGATTCCTCACGCTTGTTTGTGTTAAGCCTAAAACTGGAGGTGACGTTGGTTTTCCTGATGTGACTGAATGGCTTGTGGCTGCGCTGGAGTCCGCGGTGATGTCACAAACGTGCTGTCCGCTGAGCGGGATTTCGCACTGTCTGTGTTGGTAGGATTCAGAAGAAACCTCCCTTTGTACAGAGCCTCTTGTGTCCCTGGGGTTTCCACTTTTTTTAAGCGGGCAGTTTGCGTAATGCAAGGTCGCAAGACCTTGATTGACCTTTGAACGATGTCGGTTTGATGGATGAATGTGGACAGGTCACTCTAGGGTCACTGTCAGTGCTCTGGTCGCTATGGGATCTCTAGTCCATGGGACCTCTTGGAACCACCTAGACTGGCAAACAGGACTAAGCTCAACAATGGTCACGTTCCTCTGGGTTTTTTTCATTGATTGCATTTGTTGCCTATCCCTAATTGCCCATGTTCAGGGGGCAGTTAAGAGTCAACGACATGGTTGTGGGCCTGGAGTCCCCATGCAGGCCAGACCGGGTAAGGATGGCAGATTTCCTTCCCTAAAGGACATCATTAGACTTCTAATTCCAGATTTTTATCGAATTCCCTCCGCCGTGGTGGGATTCGAACCCGCGTGCCTAGAGCCGCATTACCTCGGGCCTCTGGATTGCCAGCCCAGCGACAATACCACTTCACCATCACCTCCACATAACTTTGCTAATCGCAAGCACGTTGCTCCACAGAGGCACTTGCGTTTGTATCGCGCTGGTTTGAGATCAGGGTTTCAGCCCCATCTCTGATCCATGTCCAACCAGGCCCCAGGCTTATTAGAATTTTGAAATCGCCAGTGATATCTTTTACTTAAACCGTGATGCTACCATCAGCTTTTTGCCTTTGCAGCCGCCATTTAATAACCTTTTAAGGACTCAGCCGCACGCCGTCCCGTGGGTCTCGGAACTGTCTGGTGGGATAGCGATGGGAAGCAGTTTGTGCACGGCAAGCAGAAACATGTTGGAAATAAAATTGCATTTAGGCCCACGTATTAGTGATTTGGGGCTCAGCTGGAGGCGAGTGGACAGCGCTGTCACCTCTTGAGTCCAGATGTTGTGGATTTATGCCCCCCTCCAGTGTAGCACTGAGAGAGAGCTGCTGGGGTTGCCAACCCTCCAGGATTGGCCTGGAGTCCCCGGAACTGAAGCTCAATCTCCAGGACCGCAGCTTGTGTGCAACCCTGGAGAAAAATCACGGAGGCGCTTAAAAAAGATGGTGGTTTTTATTTTGCCATTTTCTTTGACGTTTCTCCTTGCCGCTTATAAAAATACTGAAATGGGGGAAGAGGGCCGTTTGGCAGCATGCAATTGGGTCATGAGTCTTTTTGCTTTCCAGTTGGCGTGGGATGTGTTGGCCCACCAGTTTGCTGGAGTGTGGGGGAAACGTCATGTGATGATAGCCTCCAGGGATATACTTAATCGCAGTTGGCAGCCCCAAGTGCTGCACTGTCAGAGATACCGTCTTTTAGATAAGTCATTAAACAGAGGCTCCGTCTGCACCCCCCTCGGGTGGATGTCAAATACCCCCATGGCACTATTTGGAGAGGGGCAGGGGAGAGAACAGCATCCAGCACGGATTATCTGTGTATGATCACAGTGCTGTTCCTGTGGCCTTGTGTGTGTAAACTGGCTGTTGTGTTTTCTGCAGAGCAACAGCTAAAGGGATGACTGGTGAATGTCCGAGTTAAGAGTCAGACCAGTGTCAGTTTGTAGGAGTGCCAGGGAGATTTTGAATGCGTATGAGGAGCAGCCAGTCTTTCTGGCCTGGAAATGGGGCCGCCCAAAGGATGGCGGAAGCAGGTTCACGTGGTAACTTTGGACGTACGCTTGAGCAGGGTTAATTTGTGAGCTGTGGGGGTAGAGCAGGGGAGTGGCACGAATAGTCCAGCCCTGACCAGCAGGAGGAAGATGACTCGAGTGGGCCCCCACCTGTGCTGCAAGGCTCAATGATACGGATAATTCCGAACCTTTCCTGGCTCCCTAAATGTGTGCAGTACAGTGAGATCAGGTTGGGGAAAAAGTGCACCAAAAGCTCCTCAATTGGCGACCTGCTTTTTGCGCAGTAGCAGCATTGCTCTCAGGAGATTTGCAGTGCCCTTCCAGACGTTTCTTCCCTCTGTAAGCTAGCGGCTGATTTAGCAACGCCCCCAAGACCAAGTGAATTCTTCGTTTCCGTTTGTTTTCAGGCGATAGGGACCAAGGCCTTATTTATTACCCGCCCTTAGCTGCCGACTCTTGTAGGCCTTTGGATGGTCTGTCTGACCCAGTAGACGGGGAGTCCCAGGTATTTGATACCACAGAGCTAATTCAGAATGGTGCCCGACTTGGAGAGGAACTTAGAGATTGGCATCACTGCTTTTGTTTTACTTGACGTTATCAGCAGCTGGGCTGTTGAGGGTGACCATGGCTGACCTTTGGAAAGGAAGTCCTGTCGGTCACTGGGCTTCAGGCATGGAGGGGAGCGGGTACCCAGTCCAGAGGCAGTGAGCTATTCTCCTGGTGATGTTGGGCAATTTGTGCGCATCCAGGAAGATGCGGAGTATTTCCTCACAAGCCTGACTCTAGCCTTGTTAGATGGGCCGAATTCCCGCGCGCACGTTTGTCCTTGCGCAGGGCGGCGACCTGCCGTTTCGTGAGGTGTTTCTTGCTCGGGAGTTCAAAGCCAGGGCCGTCTGCAAGATGCATTGCAGCAACGCACCACAGTCCCTTCGACAGCACCCCACAAAGCCATGACCTCTGCCCCCTAGAAAGGCAAGGGCAGTAGGTGCATGGGAACAGCACCACCTGCAAGTTTCATCGAGCTTGTTCAAGACAGAGGCGGGTAGCTTTCTAGGTATGAAAGATACCAAGGGATATGGGGGTAGTGCAGGAAAATGGTTATGAAATGGAACATCAGCCATGATCCAGTTGAATGGTGGAGCAGGCTCAAGAGGCTGAATGGCCCACTCCTGCTTCTAAGTTCCCCACCAAGTCACTCACCTTCCTGACTTGGAAATATATCGCCGTTCCTTCACTGTCGCTGGGTCAAAATCCTGGAACTCCCTCCCTAACAGCACTGTGGGTGTACCTACACCACATGGGCTGCAGCGGTTCAAGAAGGCAGCTCACCACCACCTTCTCAAGGGCAAGTAGGGATGGACAATAAATGCTGGGCCCAGCCAGCGAAGCTCACATCCTGTGAATGAATTTTTTTTAAAAAAGCATTATGACCTTGGCTACAGAAGTAATAGCGATGTGTATCTCTACCACCACCGTGGCTAGAAGTGAGAGTTTGCAGCCCTTAAGGATTCTGGCGAAAGGCGAGGATTGGAGAAACACTCTTATGGGGAAAGGTTTGCTGGCCTATGGGGCAAGAGCAGGGCTGTGGGACTAACGGAATTGCTCGTTCAAAGAAGTGGCCCAGTCTTGAATGCCACCCCAAGTTTCTGTGATTCTAGGTGATAAGAGATGGAGTTTATATAAAAAAAAGGATTAGTGGGTAGTCCTGCCCAAAGGACTAGGGGGGGAAAAAAAAAGTCCAATGGGTTTCCCTCAACCTGACACCTATGCAATGGGAATTGGCTGCTTAAGTGTCTAACAGGAATTACAAATGGGCGTTTTAATATGGGCATGTGCACCATGTGAAAACCAGCTTGTAATTCAGTACTTACCGAACACTGAGTTATGTAAATTGGTTTCCTTTTTTACAATGCGGTTTTTTTCTTTCAGCTGCTTTTGCAGAAAGGAGCGGGTGAGAGAGAGCAGAGCGTTCCTCATGATGTGAATGATCTGGCACAGCTTCTGAGGCTTCTGTCTGGCCTCCTGCCATTGATCTGCAATCAGCCTCTTGTGAGGTGTAACTCTCTCTCTCTCTGCCGAACATTACCTTTGTCACCAGTGAGTGACAGGGGAGGAGTATTTGTTTGATTCTTTGACACGTATTTTCCTGTCCCTTTCTTGTGTTGTAGAATTTTTATTTATATAAGTTCCCTGCGGTGGCTGAACGGACCAGAGTTTCCTGCACTGGAGGAGATGCGTTTGAGTGAATCTGTTTAAATCAGGAGCACAGCGCATTCATTGTTTCCCGCTTCTTCAACAACAGCTGCTTGCATTTACATAGCACCTTTCTAACAAAGCAGTCTGTACCAATGTGCTTCATGGGTGTGGTGTCACCAAACAAAACTTGGCATCAGGTAAGAGAAAATGATCTCACAGTGGATGACCAAAAGCTCGGTCAAAGCTGCAGGTTTTAAAGAGTGAAGTGAAGGAGAAGAGAGAGGTTTCGGGAGAGAATTCCAGAACTTAGGACCTGAGCCACCGAAGGCACAGCCACAAGTGCAGAGGCAATTAAAATGCTGGAGGGGCCATAATTGAAGGATAGCGGAGATCGCCGAAGGTTTGCAGCGACTTACCCTCCAATTTTCTCTTGGGAGTGCACAGCCGATTTGCGTGGCCCCTTTAAATTGTTTTGTGTCGCTGTGCACGCGCGGCGACCTAAAGGGGACAAGCTTGAGTGGGGCCTGCTGGGAGGGCCTTCGGGTTGCTGTGCTGTGGGGGGGAGTAGTGAAGCCGTGGAGGGATTAAATCTGAGCAGTTTAAAATCGAGCTTGCTGCTGACTGGGAGTTAGTGTAGGTCAGCGAGCACATGGGTGATAGGTGAACGAGGCTTGGTGTGAGTTAGGAAGTAAGTGTTTATTCTTTCCCCTCCCTTTGAAAATGGCAATGGATTTAGGATGCTGTGGGAGGGTATTTATACTAATACCCCCTTGAACTGGGAGCTGTGGAGGGTGTTACACAAATACCCCCTTGAACTGGGAGCTGTGGAGGGTGTTACACAAATACCCCCTTTAACTGGGAGCTGTGGAGGGTGTTACACGAATACCCCCTTTAACTGGGATCTGAAAGGGTGCAAGATGTTGGTCAAGCATGATGTCCCTGTTAATGTTCTTGACAGTGGAGGCTCCTCCCCCCCTCCCCCCATGGAGAATAGCAGCATGGTGGTACCGTGCATCTCGAGCACTGGCTCACAGTTGAACAATAAAGGCTCTTACATCATGACCAGAGCGCGATGGGATGGCTAACCTCTGACCTTCCTGACTATGTCGCGCAGTCAGACAGGAGGGGCAGCAGGTGTAGCTTTGTGCTGGACTCTCAGTTGGTGGCCTGATGTACGCTGTGTTTAGACGTATGATGAAGGGAGTGTGTTGGAGGGTCTGTTACTGGATGTTGTGTCGTGCCCTGTGGCTATCGTTCCTGGAGCTGCTCGGAATGAGGATTTCGTGCTGAAGCCTCCCATTTACGCAACTACTGTTTGCCTCAGGTACATGAGGTGGATAAGGTGCAGCAGATGCTTTAAGAGGCTCTGATTGGTGGATTTTGGAGGAGTAGCAGATTCAGAGGAGGGGGGAGGTGGTGGAGAAAAGATCTGGATTCTGAGACAGGTCACTGACCTCCAAACATGAACGCCATTTCTCTCTGTCCACCCGATCATGACAGGCCCTGCTGACTGCTTCTCTGCTTTAATTAACTAGGAGGAAATCTGGTCTAGATTTTGGAAATTTCAACTGTAAACCCTGCAGCGGCTGTAAACGTTCCTCCCGTGTTGTTTTGGGTGGTGGAGAGGTCTGCATGTGCAAACGTTGTTGCCACATGAAAGAGCCCTTTTAGATGGCAGGCTGGGCTCCGGAATGAATGACCCGAGACCAAGGGAGCCGAGGGCTTTGTCAGGGTGGGGGGGAGCAGGCAAGGCTACAATCAGATCAGCTATGACCGGAGCAGCCTAGAGGGGCTGAATGGCCTACTCCTCTTATTTCTCCCGTCCTTATTCCTGTTCTTCCCTAACTGGCTTTATGTGCCGCCGGCAGCTTCTCTGGGAAAGTCCTGCCTGAGGATACCGATATGTACCAAGCAGCTCGAACAGATTGACCACAGCAGATGAGTAATGTGGTTGTGTCACGCCTTCACTGCCCCGTGGCATTGTGACACGGAAGCATTTATGGGGATGCATTTGTTTGAGCGATGAAGTCATGGCTTAGGTGCGGCCATATAAACTGAGAATGGCCACCCAGTGGCTGGGGTTACCCTTGTGACCCAGTGACCTGGGGCTAATAACCTGGGGGGCATGAATTCACATCCCACCACAGCAGACGCCGTGTTCCGATCCAGTCAGAAATTGGATGGCGAAGCCAGTCTCAGTAATGGTGACCATGAAACCATTGTCAATTGTTGTAAAAACCCATCTAGGTTCACTAATGTCCTTCAGGGGAGTAAACCTGCTGCCCTTCCCTGGCCTGCATGTGACTCCAGATGCCCTCTGAATTGGCCGAGCAAGCCATTTCAGTTCAAGGGCAGTTAGGGATGGGCAGCAAATGCTGGCCTTGCCAGCGATGCCAACGTCACATGAAAGAATTAAAATGAAAGGACTTGCGTTTACTGAGCATCTTTCAGCAACTCGGGATGTCCCAAAGCACCTTGTAGAAAGTGAGGCCCTTTCTTGTGTGTTTTGATGTAAGAAATGAGGCAGCCAATTTGTGCACTGCAAGTTCCTACAACTATCAATGTGATGATAAGTTTTAGACATGTTGACTTAGGTGATTAAATATTGACCGGGATATATTTATATACACTGGAGATCAAACTGCTGTCAGTGCAGTGCTTGATGGTGAATATCCACTTGATTGGCACCCATCCACCACCTTCAACATTCACTCCCTCCACCACTGACGCACAGCAGCAGCAGTGTGTATCATCTACAAGATGCACTGCAGCAACTCACCAAGGCTCCTTTGACAGCACCTTCCATCCAACACCATCTACCACCTAGAAGGACAAGGGCAGCAGACACATGGGAACACCACCACCTGCAAGTTCCCCTCCAAGCCACACACCATCCTGACTTGGAACTATATCAGCGCCCCTTACTGTTGCTGAGTCAAAGTCCTGGAACTTTCTAACAGTGCTATGGGTGTACCTACATCACATGGCCTTCAGTGGTTCAAGAAGGCACCTCGAGGGCAATTGGGGATGGGTAACAAGTGCTGGTCTAGCCAGTGATGCCTACATCCCATGAAGGAATAAAAAGAGGACAGCATCGGTGCCAAGACACCGAGAGGATAAAAGCTTCCTGGGAACTGTCTTAACTTGATTTTAAAATCAAACCTAAATGGAATACCTCCATCTGACTGGTGGCCAAAGCAGAGCCAAGGAAACCAAGATTAGACTTCTCACGTGCCGCTCATGTTAAACAGCCATTTGATAAAGTGCTGCACAGCAGACTTTTCAGCAAAGTGTCATTGAATAAAAAGGGCAGTAGCAACATGGATGTGAAATTGGCTGACTGATGGGAAGCAGAGGGTAGTGGTAAATGGATCTCTTTTTGGATCGGAGGAAAGTTTGTAGCGGAGTTCCCCAGGGGTCAGTGTTGGGACCGCTGCTTTTCCTGACATATTTTAATGACCTAGACATTGGTGCACAGGGCACAGTTTCAAAGTCTGCCCATGATATGAAACTTGGAAGCATTGTGAACTGTGAGGAGGACAGTGTAGAACTTCAAAAGGACACAGAAAATGCTGGAAAAAGTCAGCAGGTCTGCCAGCATCTGTGGAGAGAGGAGGAGAGTTGACGTTTCGAGTCCCTATGACCCTTCTTCAGAGCTCTGAAGTTATGTAGATAGATTGGAGGAATTTGGACTGTTTTTGTGGAAGAGAGAAGGCTGAGAGGGATTTGATGGAGTTGTTCAAAATCATGAAGGGTCTGGACAGAGTAGATAGGGAGAAACCATTCCCATTGGTGAAGGGTCGAGAACAAGAGGACACAGATTTTAAGGTAATTGGCATAAGAAGCTATGGAGACATGGGAAGAAATTTTCTCATGCAGCGAGTTGGTTTAGATCTGGAATGCACTGCCTGAGAGTGAGGTGGAGGCAGGTTGAACCGAGGCATTCAAGAGGGATTTGGATTATTATCTGAAAATGAAGAATATGCAGGGTCACGGGGAGGTGGGGGAGTGGAACTCGGTAAATTGCTACTTTGGAGAGTAGACACAGATATGATGGGCCGAATGGCTGCCTCCTTTGCTGTAACAATTCTGTGATTCTGTGAAATATGTCTGGTGCCCAGGGCTAGTTCTCCTGCAGTAAAGCATCTCAGAAAGCCACAGCTTTCAATTGACAAAACTAAATGCAACCCGTAGAAATGCAACCACAGGGTTGGGAGCGACGTGTTTAATGGCAGCTGTGGCTCAGTTGGTAGCACTCTCCCCTCTGAGTCACAAGGTTCAGGGTTCAAGTCCCACTCCAGGGCTTGAGCACAAAAATCAAGGCTGATGCCCCCATACACTACTGATGGAGTGCTGCACTGTCAGGGCTGCACAGTTGGAGGTGCTTTCAGATACGATGTTAAACCGAGGTCTCAATGGGCAGGTGAAGATCCCTTGGCACTATTCAGAGAAGAGCAGGAGAGTCTCCCCGGCGTCCTGGCCAACATTTATCCCTCGATCGACAGCACAGAAACAAAAGTATCCGGTCATTATCGCGTTGCTGTTTTGTGGGAGCTTGCTGCGCGCAAATTGGCTGCTGCGTTTCCTACGTTACAACAGTGAGTACACTTTAGAAGTACTTCATTGGCGGTGAAGTGCTTTGAGACATCCTGTGGTCATAAAAAGGGTTATGTAAATGCAAGTCTCTTTTTCACACTCTCTCTCTCTAAACCACCCTTGTGTGGCTGGTGGGGGAGAGCTCCATTGCGTAAGGTCATATTGTTGCCTGGAGACCAATGTTATCTGTAGTGCTACATGGCTGGAGGAGCCTGTGTGCTTGTTATCTGAATCTTCCTGCTGTGACTGGAGTATAAACAGGCCAGGACAGCTTCATGCTGTGGCACCCAGCTACACCAAAGATTCTGCAGCTCCCAGTTGAAAGTGGCCTGAAGAGACGGATGTCTTCCTCGCTTAGTTGAGAAGTGCCGTTATCCCTCGGACCCCTGCCTGCCCTGTATAAACGCCAGCTCTTTCTTTCACAGTATCACGGCACCTTTACAGCGCAGAAGGAGGCCATTCGGCCCATCGAGTTTGCGCTGGCCCTCTGAAATAGCAGCCCACCTCGTCCCACGTCCCCCCCCCCCCCCCCCCCCCCCCGCCTTATCCCCCTTAGCCTTGCACGTTCTCTCTCTTCAGGTAGCAATCCGATTCCGTTTTGAATCGAACCTGCCTCCACCACCCTCCTCAGTACCCCCCCCCCCCCCCCCCCCCCCCCCCCCCCCCCCCGCCCCATGCAGTACAGATGCAGCAACCATTAACTGTAAGAATACGCCGCATGTCCAGTTATGGGTGCGCTACCCGCATCTCGAATACGCAGAGATTTGAGAGTTGTGTGGTGGTCTTCTCTCAAAAGGTAGATGGTAAGAGGTAACCGATCCAACTCCTCATGTTGCCTAGGAGACCTGGAGTTCCCTCTTTTACACCTCTCCGCCTCTCTACCTCGCTTTCCTCCTTTTAAGACGCTCCTTAAAACCTACCTCTTCGACCAAGCTTTTGGTCATCCCACCTGTGGCTTGTTGTCAAATTTTGTTTCATCACCCTCCTGGGAAGCACCTTGGGACATTTCATTACATTTAAAGGTGCTATATAAATGTAGGTTTGTAGTTACTGTAAATCTGGCACTCGTTTAAACTGGAGTTTAAACCACCACATCCTAAAACGAAAAAGCCGTTCTGCTTACCTTTTTTTTTCTGCTGTTCTTAAGATTTTACTCAGAGCTTGATTCCCTCTTGGTATCGTATCAAGTCTGAAATCGTTTTGTATCCTTTTATTATTAACCCATTGCAAGATGAACGAGTTAATGAGGGACCGTGACCCAGTGGTGTTTTAACTATGGTGAAGGTGCTGTACAATTGCAAGTTGTTCATTGTACGCAAGCTCAGTTATTTTCTTGCATAACTGATGCTGGTTGGGACCGATGTGTCTCAAAAGTTGAATAGTACTCAACTGCAACAACAATCTGCATTAATATAGCTCCTTTTTAATGTGGCGAAACATCCCACGATGACCTTTGGGAGCTATTATCACACAAAATTTGATGTCAGGAGACGTTAGGACAGGTGCCCAAGGGCCTGGTCAAAGAGGGAGGTTTTAAGGAGCATCTTAAAGGAGGAAAGATTTGGGGGTAGTTTCCAGAGCTTAGGGTTCAGGCAGCTGAAGGCACAGCCACCGTTGGTGGAGTGGAGAAAATTGGGGGCGCAAAGGAGGTCTGGATTGGCGGAGGGCAGAGATCTCGGAAAGTTTCGGGGGCTGGAGGGATCGAGGGGGGAGGGGGGGAAACCCTGGACGGATTTGAAAGCAGGAACGAAGATGTTAAAATTCGGGTGCTGCTGGACCGGGAGTCAATGTAGGCCAGCGAGCATGGGGATGATGGGGTTTGTGGGACAGGGAGTGAGTTACGACACTGGGGGGTGGGGGTGGGGGGGAGGGTGGTGGTGGTGCGCAGATGTGCTCCAGTTTACAGGGGATGCAAGATTCAGCGTTTTAAAAATTCTTTCACGACAAATAGGCATCGCTGGCAAGTCCAGCATTTGTTGGCCACCCCTAATCACCCCTTGAACTGAGTGGCAGAGGGCATTTCAGGGGGCAGTTAAGAGTCAACCACACTGTGGTGGGTCTGGCGTCACATGTAGGCCAGACCGGGTAAGGACAGCAGATTTCCTTCCCTAAAGGGGTGTTAGTGACCCAGATGGGTTTTTACAACAATCAATACATGGCACAATTACTGAGAGACAAGCTTTTAATTCCAGATTTTTTATTTATTAATTTCATTAATTGAATTTAAATTCCACCAACTGCCATGGTGGGATTTTTATTTATTCACGGGATGTGGGCTTCGCTGGCTGGGCCAGCATTTATTGCCCATCCCTAATTGCCCTTGAGAAGGTGGGGGTGAGCTGCCTTCTTGAACCGCTGCAGTCCGTGTGGTGTAGGTACACCCACAGTGCTGTTAGGGAGGGAATTCCAGGATTTTGACCCAGCGACAGTGAAGGAACGGCGATATATTTCCAAGTCAGGATGGTGAATGACTTGGAGGGGAACTTCCAGGTGGTGGTGTTCCCATCTATGTGCTGCCCTGGTCCTTCTAGATGGTAGTGGTCGTGAATTTGGAAGGTGCTGTCGAAGGAGCCTTGGTGAATTCCTGCAGTGCATCTTGTAGATGATACACACTACTGCCAGTGTGTGTCAGTGGTGGAGGGAGTGAATGTTTGTGGTTGGGGTGCCCATCAAGCAGGTGCTTTGCACTCATCCAGGCAAGTGGGGAGTATTCCATTACACTCCTAACTTGGTCCTTGTAGATGGTGGACAGGCTTTGGGGAGCCAGGAGGTGAGTTACTCGTCACAGGATTCCTAGCCTCTGACCTTCTCTTGTAGCCACAGTATTTAAGTGGCTAATCCAGTTCAGTTTCTGGTCAATGGTAACCCTCAGGATGTTGATATTGGGGGATTCAGTGATGGTAATGCCTTTGAAAGTCAAGTGGATTCTGATAGGTAGACACTTGCCAACCAATCAGCGCCCTCTACTCTTGCAGTATAAATTGTTACAAAAACAGAAAACGCTGGAAAAACATAGCAGGCCTGACAGCATCTGTGGAGGAGAGAGAAAAACAAAGTTAACGTTTTGAGTCCGTATGACCCTTCTGCAGTATAAATTGTTGTTCCTTTTGAAATTTGGCATTCTTGCACCTGTCCTGATGAGTGCAAGACGAAAAGTTTTGACAGCGTGTCTCTTTTTTCGGCAATACTCACATCCTGTGCCACCAAGTGACTGTTTGTATAAGTGCGTGTTTTTGGAGCACAACACAAGGTCTCGCAGCCAATCGAGAAGACCCACTGCCACCTTGTTGGGAAAGCTGGGGTAGTGGGGATGGGGGGAGTTCAAGTGGGAAATAAAAGTGGGCTGTACCAGTGTTGCCCACGTCCAGAAAAACCACGTTTCTGTTTTTTTTTGATGGTGCCTCTGCAGCAATTTGTCAGTGCGAGATTCATGAAAGAGTATTTGTTGTGGAGAGGACGGCTGTTACTGTACCCCATCCTGCCACTGTGGATGAGATCACTTGATCAATTGTGTAGCGTTAATTGACAGCAATAACGACACTGTGTGATATTGTGCTGTAGCAGGCCAGAAAACCAGCACTGTGCTTTCGCTTTCAGCAACATGCCTAAGTCGCTCGCACACACAAGCTGCCAAACATCGCACCGCACAGCTACCCTTCTGAATTAAAAACAATGAGAAATGGTGAAAAACCACGGCAAAGTTGTTCCTTTTTAAAATGCATCTTGTTTTGTTTGACACATCGCATTGAGCAACCGTTCCATGGAGGAAATACTAATGTTGCATCTAATGCAGAAGTGTGGTAACTGGGAGAGAACGACTCGTGAGATTTTGTGATGGTGAGCAGAGTCTGTAATTTAAGCAACAGTTTTATCATCTCCAGGATCCATTACTCACTCGCTGTCTCACCCATGGTGTGACATGAAGAACTTCAAGCGGTTATATTTGAGGTCCTTTTACAGAGCCGTAACGTTTCCTCTTGTCACGTGTCAGCAAGAATGACTTTTCTCGAAGTGGCCAAAGCCAAAAAAAACTGCGGATGCTGGAAATCTGAAATAAAAACAGAAGATGCTGGAAATACCCAGAGTCTAGCAGCACCTGCGAAGAGAGGAACAGACTTTAATGTTTCAGAGCTGCAGCCTTTAGTCAAAACTGGAACACGTTCAGAGGCGGACAGGTTGAAATCAGCTGCTCGGTAGTACCGAACTTGAATATTGCTGAAGAGAGAGAGGCATGTTGCTGAAGCTTTTTATCTTGCACTCATCAGAACAAACACAAGAATGCCAAATTTTGACTGACCACAACAATTTATGCTGCAGGAGGAAAGGGTGCTGATTGGTTAGCAAGTTGACGCCGATTGGCCGAGGTGTTGCCATGGAGAACATCGGGCTCCCCAAGATCCTGGGTAATTCAAAAAAAAAGGGCGCAAGGCTTGAACATATTCCTTTGGTTTGCAGGGGACGGGTGCCTGCGTATGAATGTATGTCACTTCCAGCAAATGTAAATGGATCATAATAGTTAGTCAAGCTCATTGGGGAGCTTTCCATGTTCAAGCACTCTCCCCTTGTGCCCCCATGACTTATATTCATGAATGATCAGGTCCATATTTTAATGGAGCCTTCACCACCAGTTATGAAGTTTATTCTGTGTTCCAATTTTTAAAAATTATCTCATGGGATGTGGCTGTCACTGGCAGGGTCACCACTCACTGGCCTTCCCTGATCATTCAGAAACAACCAAGATTACATTTCCACTTTGTGCAGTTTGCATTCTTTAATTTTAATTATTGGGATTTTCTTTTAATGTAAATAAGGATTTTGAGTTATAATTGAGCATCTCAAGTTACTGGCACTAGTCAATGCTAGTGTTTTAGTCTAGGATTTAGCCACCAAAGAGGAAACGGTTTCCTTTTTGTTTAAAAAAAAAAAGTATTATTAAAATAAACCCTCCAGAAAATTCGAAACAGTACAAGCTAGCCTCACAAGTATGAGTGTAAATCAGACTCTGCTCGTCTGAGCTTGCAGGGCTTGAGAGGGTGGGTGGGGGGGGGGGGGGTGCGCAAGGGCTTGAGGGGGCTATGGGTGGACTGAATGTGTCTCTCGGATCTCGGGCTTCTGGGATTGAGACTGCCCGTGCCCACGTGACAGCCTGCTCTTTGTGGGATCTTGCTGTGTGACAGACTAGCTGCCCCTGTTTCTGCCTGTTGTATCAGCGACCATGACATCAGCAAAAAAAGCTTTGAATATAATTCCTTCTAACACCGGGGAAGGACCCCCTCCCCCCCGCCAAAGGTGCTTTGCGGAGGTGTCATTACAAGAGGAATGGTTGGCGAGCTAAGAGAGGAGGCGGTATAGAAGATGCTTGAGAAAGCCGATTGGGGTCATCCTCAGGAAGTGGGAAGACGTTACATAAATGCCAACTCATTTCTAAAATTCATCCGTGGGTTGTAGGCAAGACCTGCGTTTGTTGCCCATATATAAAAGAAAAGAAAGACTTGAATTTCCTCTTCCTGATCACTGGACATCTTAAAGTGCTTTACAACCAATGAGGCACTTCTTGAAGTGTAATAATGTTGGAAACGCAGCAGCTAATTCACACTCGGTAAACTCCCACAAACAGCAGAGTGAAAAATGCGCAGATAGTCTCTTTTTGGTGATGTTAATTGAGGGATAAATTTTGGCCGGGGCACCAGGGATAACTCCACTGCTCTTCTTTGAAATAGCTCCACAGGACCTTATACATCTCCACCCCCCCCAACCCCCCCAAAAGCAGGCAGCTGAGGCCTCGGTTGGACGTCTCATCCAAAAGACAGCACTTCTGACAGTGCCGCAATCCCACAGCACTCCCCAGGAGAGCCAGCCTTGACTTTTGTGCTCCAGCCCCTGGAGTGGGGCTTGAACCCAGAACCTTGCGGTTTAGGGGCGAATGTGCTACCGACTGAGCCACGGTTGACAAGCCTCTAATTGCCCGCGAATGTGGTGGTGAGCCATCTACTCGAACCACTGTGCTCCACAGTTCTGTTCGGGGTTGGGGAGGGAGTCCTAGAACTTCGACTCAAGTGACAATGAAAGACCACAATATATTTCCAAGTCAGGATGGTGTGAGGCTTGGAGGGGAACTGCTTAAACATTTAATAACCAATTTTCAAATTTTCTAAAGTGCCTTTGAAATATTTTGCTGTGAAAGGGGTTTTATAAGCTAGGAGTTTAAACCCAGGAGAGCAAAGTTAGACTTAAAGGAATAACGCTGGCAGCAGAACCACTTTAGGGATGGCCTCGAAGCATCCCCGAAGAGGTCAAACATGCTCACCGACCCGTGGACGCCCCTGACCTGTGACCGACCGAAATGGAGAAGGCTCATTTGGGAAGGCACCGAGTGACTTTGTCAGGGCCCTGCAGAGGGGGTGTCAGATGGGAGAGCGCAAGCCTCAGAACAGCCCACCTAAGCTGACCTTTCAAACACCACCTGCCTTGCATGTGGCAGAGTCGGGCATGGGACTTGCCAGCCATCTTCGAACCCTGTTGAACTGGAGTGGAGGCAAGACTGCACCCCACCACCCCCCCGCCCAGTCCCGAGGGGCGGCTTAGGAAGAGTGCTGGCAGACCGACAGGCTCTGATCATTAGGCTGGGAGCACGGATGTCGCTCCCAGCAGAGCTGCAGGTCTGATGATTTCTGCAGTTGTTGTGTGGGGTATCGAGTTACCACACAGCCTGCCATTGGCTCGCTGAGCTGTGCAGTCGCAGTTGGGTTCCTGTTTGCAAGTGTTGCCGCTTTCCCCTGTGACTCTTTGAGCTTTTAATTGGGATGCACTGTAAAACCGCAGTGCAAGCCCGAACAATATCCAAATTAAACCCTCGCCTTGTTTCCTCCGAACAGCCCATTGCATCTGCCTCAATCGCTGCTCTGCTCTGCTCTGGACAGACTTTTTGTTTTCGCTGTGACATGCTGGGGTCAGGCCACGGAAGCTTTGTAAACAAGGATGAGAATTTTAAATCCCCTGCAATTCTGACCTCTTGCACATTCATTGCCCATCCCTAGTTGCCCTTGAGAAGGTGGCGGTGAGCTGCCTTCTTGAACCGCTGCAGCCCCTGCAGTGTAGGTACACCCACAGTGCTGTTAGGGAGGGAGTTCCAGGATTTTGACCCAGCGACAGTGAAGGAACGGCGATATATTTCCAAGTCAGGATGGTGAGTGACTTGGAGGGAAACTTCCAGGTGGTGGTGTTCCCATCTATCTGCTGCCCTTGTCCTTCTAGGTGGTAGCAGTCATGGGTTTGGAAGGTGCTGCCTAAGGAGTGCTGCCTTGGTGAGTTCCTCTTGCCTTGAATTCTGTCCCTATCCCTCTGCCTGTCTGCTGTCCTTTCAGACTTACTTGAAAAGTACCTGCTTGACCAAACATTCAGTCCCCCGACCTAATATAATGTCTTCTATGGCTTGGTGTGAAATTCTGTTTGCTAATGCTCTTGTGACATGCTTTGGGACATTTTACCTTGTTAAATTTGCTACACAGGTGCAAGTTGTTGGTCAGACTGTGTTTGAGGGAGGTTTATTCTCACTGGTGGTAATCTTGAGACTTCCTTCGCTGGTACCCAGCCACATGAGGTGTGGGGGATCTCCCCAGGCAATGTGTTGTGCTCTTTACGTAACATTGCATTAATCTACATTAGAAGTTGTTTGTTCTAAATCAATGAATCAATTGTTTAAGCTCATTGAAGGCTCTTTGCCCTCCCCCACCATATGGCGCCACTATCTCCGGTTCCTCAGCAGAACGATACCTTAAAACCCAAAGGGGATGGGTGTGTGTGTCTGTGCTTTCGCTTAGAATTTCCAGTGTCTTTCATTAGTTTTCAAACCAGCCCTGATGCAAAAAAAAAAGCCTAGTCTATTCGGAAGTGTATTCTTCAGTAAAACTGCACCAAAGGACACGTTGCCTGTTTTACTCTTTAAGCTTCTGCTTTTTTCTGCCTGTTCCTTTTATCTTGAGTTTCAGTGCTTGGCTGCACAGTGACTGTGCCACTGCTGTCCAACGCTACAGAGCCACATGTGGCTAATTGGGTATCCAGATGTGGCTAATTGCATTTCTGATTAGTGCCAAAAAAATGAGTATTGGACACTTGTTGAGCATAGGCTGAATCCCAAGGGTCACTCACATGACATGCACGTGTGAACTTATGGTCAAGTGAAAAACTGTGTCTGTGTGTCAGTGTTGTAGGGAAGCGTACAAGTGTGAGTGCATTCAGGGTACATGGTGTCATAGTGGTTATGTTACTGGACTTGTAAACCCAGAGGCCTGGACTATTGATAGGAGATGAGATCAAATCTCAGCAGAGCAGCTGATAATTCAGTAAAACCTGGAATAAAAGAATCTATAGCCTCAGTAATGGTGACCATTGAGCTGCCATGTTTTTTTGTTTAAAAACTCACCTAGTCCTCTAATGTGCATTTTTAGGGGGGGGAAATCTGACACCCTTGCCCGGTCAGGGTTACACGTGACTCCAGGCCCACAGCAATTTGGCGGATGTTAACTGGCCTAGCAGGGCACTCAGTTTTAGAGTTGTCACGGCCTATCGGGTTCCTGCAGGCTCCGTGTGGAGAAATCCCGTCAGCCCCGTTGCCTTGGAGCCTGGCAAGTTTCTTTCCCTCGAGTGGCCATCCAACTTCCTAGTTGCAGTTAAAACCCCATAGCAGTTTGGAAGGGTAGCTGGCTAATAGGAATGAGTAATAAACGCTGGCCTTGTCGGTAACACCCACTTCCTGAAGGTGCACCTGTGGATTGCCCCGCGACCTGCTGTGGATAACACTGGAGTTGATCACAGTGCCACATCGGGTTACGCTGAGGGTTTGCAACTCTCTCTCGGGATTCAATGGTTCTGGTGCTGCCATTGGCCCTGCTCTCTTTCTACTTTGTGTTTTCTACAGCTGGTTTCCTTTGGCTATACTTTCTCTGGTACTTTGCTGGCTCGCTGCCCCGCAGTGAGGTTATTAGGGCTGTTTGTTGGTTTGTGTTTATCTGTTATTGGGCATGTATTCACTTTCTTAAATCTTTAATCTCCCTGTACGTTTTATGTGCCTGACTACTGCTGACTGCCCTGTTGAGGCGATGCAAGGCTTCTCGCACAATGTGTTGGAGCTCACCGGTGCTCATGTCCCTGATGCAACCACTAGGGTCAGAGCCCCTAGGATTTTAATGATTCTTGTGTCCCTCTAATTCCATTCTGTCATTGAGGGGGTTACTATGTGCGCGCACATGTACTTTCACTGTTACAACCTGTCCCCGGGCGAGGTTCCCCCAATTTGTTATGATCCCGGACGAGGTACCCCAAATTGTTATGCTCCTGGTTGAGGAGGGATGGACTTGCTCCCTTTCCTTATTCAACCCCCTTGGTTGGTCACAACAAGGTTAATTTAAAAGGGATCCCTTCACCCGTGGATACCTGTCCCCAGTCTGAATCTATTAATGTTTTAAAAGGAGCCAATTTAACCAGGCTGTCTTGAGTCAAAGAGTGAGTTTATTAGTTACTAAACGCGAGAAAGAATAGTAAAAACGCAACACACATATACACAGATTAGAAACGAGAAATTGAGTCCACAAATAAAAGCTAGTGAGGTATATGCATCAGTACTTTGGCTCCTCTGTGAGGAGGAGTAGATGGTGAAACATTGTGGCCGTTCAGTTGGGGTGATTTCGATGGCGCTGACTTTGGCAGTTGAGGAGTGGATTTGGAGATTCTTGGTTCTGCAGGTTAGCTGGAAGGAGTTGTTCTGTTTCCTTTTTGACTGTGGCTTTGCTGAATTGACTTGCTTCCAGCAATCAGAGAGGGAGAGAGAGTTTTTAACTTGCAAGCACAGGGATGCCCAGTTGGTGTTCTTTAGCTGTGACCTTCACAGCGCGCGCGCGCGCGCGCGCACACACACACACACACACCCACACACACACACACACACACACACACACACACACACACCATCAGATTAGCACACAGAATGTGGGTTGCAGTTGGCTTTTTTAAAACCCCTTACCTTGTGTATTCCTGGAAGGGAAAAAAACATGTCTTTCGCCCAGATCTGTTTCCTTTTCAACTCAGTTCATGTTCACAGCCTGGGGTATAACTCAGGAGGTGGTTTTGGCTGAGATGGTAATCATTTTCCATTATCTCCGCAACCACAGGAGATTACCGTTCAGTTTGCATTGTATCTTTTCCTTCGAAGTGCTGCTGTCTGAAGTAGGCCATGTCACACCTTTTTAGGTGTGACATTCTGTTCTCTCCAAACTATTTGATCAAGTAATCCACATAAGAATTTTCCAGCAAGTGGTTACCTTACAGCCTCTACCAGCTTTTGCATGTATGTCCTTTTTAAAAAAAACATGCTTTACTTAAGTTCAATATGTCCGTGAGTAGTTCTGTTTACAGAATAACAGTTTAAAAAAAAATCATTGGCAGTGAAACAGCTTGAGGTATCCTGAGGATATGAAAGATGCTGTATCAATGCGAGTGCTTTCACACTAACTGAACATCAAGAGGGATCCATTCACATGGGAGGAAGGTTCGGGTGGGGTGGGAGAGGGGGGAATGCATTTTACAGCCCCTTCCCCGCTGCTATATCTGAAAGCTGGGGGGTGGGGGTGGGGTGTGGATGGAGAGAGAAAAATGGGTAGCTAGCCCAGCATTGACCCACCCACCCCTGAGCTGTCCCCCATGTTACGCTGGTAGGGTAAGGCATCAGTCAGCCCTCCTGCCTTTATGCCTAGTGAGGCCCTTAACTGATCAATTAATGGCCAATTATGGGACTGTTTCCAACCCTGTTGCAACATACGTAAGGCCAAGGATGACAGGCAAATTCATGAAGCGTTCCATAGTTTAGACTTACAAAAAAAAACATACGTAAGGCTGGGGAAGGCCGGTTGAAGGAGGCCAGCCTGCTACTTTATTCAATTCAGGCCAAAAGGTGGGAAGGAAGGAAGGTACCTCTTTATAGGTGTGTCCACTGGGGGCACAACACCCCCCACAACCCACTCAAGATTGCGCCCCCTCCACCACACCTTTCCCCCGCCCCCCCCCCACTGAGCCTGTGAAACCTAACGCCCACCCCCACTCGCCCCTTCCGTTCCTAGAGTTCCCGATCCCTCCCGGACCAAAATTCAACTTTCTGGGACTCCCTTGTAGTCCCAGCAGTGACCACTACTGAGTTCTGGCGCTGCTGGGACTACGCAGCTGCTGGTCAATCAGATTGGCCGGCAGCTCCTGAGGAGGGCGGGGCTGACCCACGTTTCACTTGTGAGAGCTTCCCCCCCAGCGTATTATCGCTCTGGGGCGGCCACTTCTGAAGTTGGTGAGCTACCGACCGATTTGACTACTGGTGGGGCAAGGAATACCCCCACCATTTCTATCAGCCCCCCCGCCAACATAGAGTTCACCCAATGAAATCAATGCTAGGAGACATTTCCACTTCTAGTTAATTTATGTTCTTTTCACTTATTTTATTACTTGTTGATGTGGGGGACAGGGGTTAGGTCTCCTTTTTGGAATGAGTCCACGTGCTGACTCAAGACAGTAAAATGTCAGATAATTGGGTTGGATGTACAATTGTTTGGAGACTTGAAGCAGAGTTCAAAAGCACTTGGACCACCAGCTTGTGCACCAGTGGAAATCTGTAAGGGGGATCGTTGATGCCATGGGGGGTGAAGTAATATGTATACACACCCCACACGTGCGTCCAAATGCTGCCCTTGGGTACGATTAAATAATTTTCATTATTTTTTACTTCTTTAAGGGTGCCTCCATGTTGAAGGGCCCCCTCGGTCGCCGACCGGTCTCAGCAGCGCCCACCTCTCTCGATGTGGCTGCCCAGGCTCCAGAGTCGGCCCTCTGACCGGGCTAGCAGCATCAGGGGGTCTGCCCCACCATCCACAACAGGGCAACAAGCTCAGCCAATTAGGAGGGTGGACCGATGGACGCGGGTATAGGCAAGAGCACTTACACACCTGTTCTTTCCAGAAAAGTCAGCATTGTTGGCTGCAAGGTGATTTTTTTATTTTGGAGAAAGGGCTGCGTGATCAGTGAGATCAATTTTAGGCGTAGGAAGGAAAAGAGAATATGCGGGGAATGCCCGATTGATGGGGCCCGGAGCGCACTGCATCCTAGTCGAAGCCAGTCGAGTCACTCAGGATTATACACTTACCAACAGTATTGATAGTCTGCGACAGAACAGCAGCCATGTTATTTTTAAACTCCAACAGGGAAGTTGTGGAATGGGTGAGGAGGAGGAGGATTTCTATATTTACACTTGAGTCTGAAGGGTTCCTGTGAGCTTGTGAGTGAGGTAATTCATGCTGGCTGCGCATATGTAGGTGGCAGAGAAAACTGAGCTGTTAAAACTGAGATGGAAATGCTCGTTTGAAATGCAAAGTTTAAATTGTTTAGCGTGACTGGAATCCAGGAGCATTCCGCTTGTGAGGTTGAAGCAGTATCACCTCGAGCTTGACAATACTGAATGAAAGCACCCCATTGGAGATCTGGGCGGCCCTGCAGTTTGTCAAGGCTGATATGTTTCTGAAGAGCGCACACTCGGGCAACGATGGGTCCTCCAAAGGACCTTCTGGCATTTGGTATGAATGTTGAACTTGACTGAAATGTTTAGACCAGAGATGGTTTGTGGCTACTCTAGCTGCCCCTTAGCCGCATCAGTTGCCTTTGCTCTGTCAACAACACAGTCTGCACATGTGGCCCCAAGTGGGTAAAAATTCCGATGTAGCCATTTAGGTTACGATTTTCCCAAGTCCCAATTTTACTCTGGGTTTGCAAAAGGTAGCCCAAAGTGAGCCCTTCTTGTTGAAAGGCATTTTTATATTGTCATCTTGGTCATGGAGAGAGTGCAGTGTAGATTTCCCAGAATGATACCTAGACTCCAAGGGTTAAATTGTGTGTTGATATTACAAAACTAGGGTTGTATTCCCTGGAACGTAGATGGTTAAGGGGCAATTTGATTGAAGTTTTCAAGATATTAAGGGGAACAGGTAGGGTAGATATTGAGAAACTATTACTATATTTTAGGGAGGACTAGGGGTCATAGTGTATAAATTGGAGCCAGAGCTTTCAGCAGTAAGAGTAGAAAACGTTTGTACTTACAACGGGGAGTAGTAGTTTGGAACTCCCTCCTGTAAGTGTCAGTCGAAGCCAGATCAATAGTTAATGTTAAATCGGAGAGCGATAGATTTCTGTTATCCGAAGGGATTAGGGGATATGGAACAAAGGTGGATTTATGGAGTTTGGTCGCAGACTGACCATGATCTCATTGAATGGCGGAACAGGTTAGATGAGCTACTCCTTGTTCTGCTTCTAGCTGGTCTGACATGCAACCTGGACTATCCATGTGGGTTGGTGGGGAAGGGCAGTGATATGTGGGTGACAATGTGAATTATGTGCATGAGCTGCAGAGACCCGGGCCTCAGGCCGCGCCGCAGAGACCCGGGCCTCAGGCCGCGCCGCAGAGACCCGGGCCTCAGGCCGCGCCGCAGAGACCCGGGCCTCAGGCCGCGCCGCAGAGACCCGGGCCTCAGGCCGCGCCGCAGAGACCCGGGCCTCAGGCCGCGCCGCAGAGACCCGGGCCTCAGGCCGCGCCGCAGAGACCCGGGCCTCAGGCCGCGCCGCAGAGACCCGGGCCTCAGGCCGCGCCGCAGAGACCCGGGCCTCAGGCCGCGCCGCAGAGACCCGGGCCTCAGGCCGCGCCGCAGAGACCCGGGCCTCAGGCCGCGCCGCAGAGACCCGGGCCTCAGGCCGCGCCGCAGAGACCCGGGCCTCAGGCCGCGCCGCAGAGACCCGGGCCTCAGGCCGCGCCGCAGAGACCCGGGCCTAACTGAGAGTCAACTGAAGGAGCTTTCAGGCGAAATACAAGCCAATTGTGAAACCTTGCCATAGTTTTCTATTGAGTTGTTGTGCCATCACCTCTTACTGTGACAGGCTAATCGTTTTACAGATAAATTACCAGGGCAGGAGATTTGCATTGACCATGCTTTGTTTATGTAGTGGGACTTTGATTATCTGCACTTCCTATGTCTGCACATTTGATTATCCACTGGAATTTTCATGGGATTTAGGCTTTTGGGTTGAGGTGAGCGAGTCAGTGTTTGGTGTGGGGGGGAGGGGGGTTGATGGTGGGAAATCTGGAATTGTAAAAAAACAGCTAACAATGTCAGTTGTTTAAACTGAAAAACGATTCGGAGATTTTGAACCTTCTGGTAAGTACTCTGTTTTGAGGGGATATTGTTTCGGCTGGAGACTGGGAGTGCTCAGGACAGGATGGACCCTCCTGGGTCGATTCACGTGACCCCATCCCTTAATTTCCCAGCTGCTAAGTAATCGGAGCTGGAGCAGGCCATTCTGCCCTTCAACCCTACTGCACCATGCAACAAGATTATGGAAAATCTTCTCCCTCAACTCTACCTATCTGCACTATCTCCATATCCCTTAGTTACCTTAATGCCCTTCCATGTATCAACCTCTGGCCTCGAATATGCTCGGTAACTGAGCGCCCACAGTCCTCTGGGGTAGGGAATTCCAAAGATTCACAACCTTGTGAGCAAAGAGATTTCTCCTCATCTTAGTCCTAAATGGCCGACCGCGGATTCTGAGACTGTGACTAAAAATAAGTGGTCGCTCGTTTAAAACAGAGATGAGCGATTTTTCTCTTTCTCTTGGAGGGTTGAGAGTCTTTGGAAGCAGAGTCTTTGGATGTTTTGAAGGCAGAGCTAGATAGATTCCTGATTAACAAGGGTGGTGGGGTGGGGGGTGGGGTGAAAGGTTATCGGGGGTGGGCCGGAATGTAGGATTGAGGTTACAGTCAGATCAGCCATGATGGTATTGAATGGCGGAGCAGGCTCGAGGGGCCGGGTGGTCTATTCCTCCGAATTTGATTGTTTGTCTGTACCCGGCTTTCTAGATTCTGCAGCTGGAGGGAGAACGTTCTCTCTGTCTCTGCCCTGTCAAGACCCTTAAGGGATTTTTATGCTTTAATCACCTCCCGTTCGTCTAAACCCCAGGGAATACAGCTCTCGTTTACTCACTCTCTCCTCCTCTCATCCCAGGAACCAGTCAGCCAAAACTGCACACAGCACTCCAGGCGTGACGTCAACAATGCCCTGCAGAATGGGTGGAAGATTCCTGTACTCTTATACTCCAATATGTCTTTGTGACAAAAAGTTATACATGGCCAGCATTTGTTGAGCCTCGCCTGACTACTTTGAGACAAGCAATCAGAAAAGGAAGGCGCTAGCTTCCGTGTGGCCAGTGTGATTAACTTTGACAGGAAGAATCCAAGTTTCCTGCTATCTCCCCCCGCCCCCCCCACCCCCCGGCTAGAAGGAACTCCCATGTTTCCTACATTGTCCTTAATCCTGCACTCGAGGAAACTGGGGAAAGGAGGCCAGGATTAGTGGCTGCTCGGGATAGAAAGCCAGGCCCCTGTATTGTCATAGTCCCTTTGGCCCCTGTAAGACCATAAGACATTGGAGCAGAAATTAGGCCATTCGGCCCATCGACCTTTCTTTGTTTGTTGGCGTGTGTGCGCCCCGGTGCCGGGGCATGTGTACCCTGGCGTCAGTGCGTCACAGAGTCTGCTTCAAGTATGTTGGGTCGTATGATCATTTTTGTTTGCGGAAATGTGGCTGGGAATTAGGAGTGTCTGTCTCTCTCTCTCCACCACCCCCCCCCTCAGTGAGGTCCCCAGTGAATGTGGAGTTTTTACATTCACGTTAAGTAGAGTGTCAGAGAGCTAGTCAATAAAGATCGGGCATTTGTGTAGCGAAAGTGAGAATTGTAATGTTATTTTTCTTCTATGAAAAGGGGTGTGAGGGTGTACGTGGCCCCACATTCATTACAAATTACTTCCTGAGAGAACAGGGCTGAAGTGCCCCTCTGTGCTGAGATTCTGCTTTTTATATTATCCATTGCACAGAGTCCTACAGTGGAGGGAGCCCATTGTGCCTGTGTTTGGAGCATGAGCCTCTGTTCACTGCTATTTTCCCCCAGACCCATTACGTTTCCCCCTTCTAAGCTTTTATACACTTCCCTCTTTAAAAGTTACTATTGAACCCGTTTCCAATACCCTTTTAGGCAGTGCATTCCAGATCATAACTCAGTGTGTGGAATAAAATTCTCACCTTGACTGTGGTTGTTTTGCCAATTACCTTAAATCTGTCTCCTCCAGTTACTGGCATTGCAACCAGCAGGAAGAATTCACCCTTGTAAACTCTATTTAACCCCCTCATATTTGACATTTTTCTTCTTGGGGCTTAGAATCGAATTTATGTACTGTTCAAATATCCTGTGTTTGAGAGTCTGTTTACCTATCGATACATACTATGCTTGATTGGTTAAGCCTGGGTGTGGGCTCAAGAAAAGTAAATAAATTGTAGAGGTGGCTGGAGCGGTAAACATGGAGCAGACATTTTAAAGCACTGTGAATAAAACCAGATATACCCACACAAACAGGAGTGTCATCTCTGCATAGCACCAAAGTATAAAATGTCCAACAATTTGCAATTTGGCGTATCTGCAAACAGGGCAAGATAGATGGTCTTTGAACTTCAAACTCCCAATGCCCCCGTAAGGTGACTTACCTTAAAACTCCATGTTGTATTGAGCAAGGCTGCATGGAGATTTCTTCACCAGTATCGCACCCTGCTTAGTGGAATCGGTTTTTGGTTTCTTGTTTCAAAGAGGATAACTATTTCAAGATAATTGGCGAGAGAAACAGCAGTGACATGAGGAAAATCTTTTTAAACCGTGAGTGGTTAGGATCTGGAATGCACTGCCTGAGAGTGTGGTGGAGACAGCGTCACCAAGGCATTCAGAAGAGAAGTAGGCAATTGTGGAAAGCAAAAAAAATTTGTAGGAGCTACGGGGAAAAGGCGGGGGGAGTGGGATGAGGTGAGTTGGTTTTGCAGATAGCTGGCAGGGACACCACAGGCCAAATGGCCTCCTCCTGTACTCTTGACAGTATTCTATAGTTTGGAGTACCTGCGAAGTACAATTTTTGCATTCCTGGAGATCGGACGTTTCTCCTCTGCTCCCCCCTTTTCTCTTTCCACTGCCCCTAATTCAACTCGGGTGCCCTTGAGTCTGCTTGGGGCCTTCATTCCCAGTTGCTGCACAGCCTGGTACCAAGTTGGCATTCCTCACCAGGGAGCTGGTCTTTCCAATGTATGACGGAGTACCGGGAGACAGGTGGACAGGGAGAGGCAGAAAGAACAAGCCAGATGTTGGCTGCGTTGCCATACAGCTTAGGGCTGCCAAGACCAAGCTGACTGCACCTCTGGATGAGATCTGCTAACTTGACACCTACTGTGGCCCAGCCAATACGGTTCAATTTTATTTCATCGCGGCCTACTTCACCGCATGGCCTTTGGAATTGTGTAGCTTGGTGCCGTGGATGCTCAGGTGTCGAGTATATTCGAGGATAAGATTGATAGATGTTTAGACTCGAAGTGAATTGAGGGAAATGAGGATAGTGCGGGGCTGGAGGGTAAATGATTAGCCGCGATTACCCTGAATGGTGGAGCAGGCTCGAGGGGCCCATTGCTGCTCCTACCTCTGACATTCTTGTGCCACCCCGCTGCAATATGATGTTTCCTCCCCCTCCCCTCTGCTCTGGCCCTGCACCCCCCCCCAAAGGAAACTTGTCCTCTAAGTTTCACCAAACAGCAGTGAGACAAATCACCCCATTACCTATTGTTGGTTGCCACAATGCCCACATCCCATGAGTGGACATTAAAAAAAACTATCAAGGGTGGTGGCTCAAGTTGAAAGTTTGTTGTGATAACGCAAAAATAATTTCCGTTTCTGTACTGTCTTTCACAATCTCAGGATATCCCAGAGTCCTTCACAGCCACTAAAGTCATTCCGAAATGTAGCCCCTGTTGGAATGGAGGAAACAGAGGTAGCCAATTTGCGCACACCAAGCTCCCACAAACATGATAGCCAACATGTATCAGCTATTTATAGCAACATGGGTTGAGAGATATATAGTTTCCAGCACTCTGGAGAACTCCCCCACTCTCCAAATTAGTGTCTTGGTTTAATGTCTCATTTGAGAGACATCACCTCTGACAGCGCTGTACTACATTGAATGTGGGAGAGGCTTTTTTATCCTTTCACAGGATGTGGGCGTCGCTGGCTGGGCCAGCTTTTATTGCCCATCCCTAATTGCCCTTGGGAAGGTGGTGGTGAGCTGCCTTCTTGAACCGCTGCATTCCATGTGGTGTAGGTACACCCACTGTGCTGTTAGGGAGGGGGTTCCGGGATTTTGACCCAGCGACAGTGAAGGAACCAGTGTCTGGCCAGTGACACCCCCCCCCAAGAATGTTGATGGTCTGGGGTGAAAGGTTCAGCGATGGGAATACCATTGACTGTCAAGGGGAGATGGTTTAAGAACCAGATCCTATGTCACCTTTTGAGCCTAACGATTCGAACTGAACTTTGCTATCTGAAAAGAGAATGTGCAAGGTCACGGGGATAAGGCAGGGGAGTGGGTCTCGGTAGGATGCTTCTTTCAGAGAGCTAGTGCAGACTTGATGGGTCAAATGGCAGCCTCCTGCACTGTATAAAAAAAATTCGATGATTAAGCAGATTTTCTGCTTCCTTATGATGACCCCTGCGACCTGTATGAAAATATCCTGCCGACTGTCAGAACCTGGTCTTGTTTGTGAAATGCTGCTGGTATAGCGAGGTCTCGGAGCCTGTCAGCACCATTTGAGATCTCCGTGCTTTCTGGAAAGGAGGCGAATTTTCAGGGAGAAAATGAATGCGGGGGGGGGGTGCGGGGGGGGTGTTGGGGTGGGGTCGGGGGTCAGGGGGGAGAGGTGTGGGACGAAACACTAGCCACGGGTGGTGGGGATTGTGTTTGGTTTTGCTTTAGCAAGTGTTCCAGACTTCCACGTGGGCCTGATTTATTGCCGTTTGTCGTGCTCAGTGGGATTTTCGACAACCACGCTTCTTTTAAAAAAAAATTACTACCCGATTATGATTAAGATGTCACGAGTTAAATTATTGTTTCTGGAATCTTGAGAGCTTTCTGGCTGCCTGACAACAACTTAGTACATCAACTATAAAGCCACACAATAGAAGCCCCTTTTAATGAAGCCTTAATAACTAGCACTCAATTTACAATGAGCAGCATCGCCTGACATGGACAGTACATCAGAGTCAGTCCACTTTCTCCCAGCCTATTCAGATTCCAATCTCTCAGTTTGTCATGGTCTTCCTTGAACTGTGTCAAAGAACTGCAAACTGGAAAGCTTGTATAGATTAATATTTGCCTTGCCCTCCCCTTCCGCTTCCATCTTTTTATGCCCTATATAAAATGTAGTAGATATCGGTAAGCTTGACCTCATCCAAAACCGTGCTGCCTGTATCCTAACTTGCACCAAATCCTGTTCCCCTTCCGCCCGGGCTCGCTGACCTGCGTTGGTTTCTGGTGCAGCGGAACGTCCTCGTCTTCAAGTCCCTCCCAGGGCCTCGACCCTCCCTATCTCTGTAAGCTCCTCCAGCCCCCACGATCAGCTCGAGATACCTGGCCTCCCCCCCCTCCCCCCGACCCAATCCCGGCCACTTGAGTGTCCGCCAGTTTAATTGCTCTGCCTTTGGCAGCCGTGTTTTCAGCTGCCTGGGCCCCCAGCTCTCGAACGTCCCTTCCTAAACCCTTCCACCTCACTTTTTCCTCCTTTTTAAGATGCTCCTACAAACCTACCTCCCCAGCCAAGCTTTTGGTCATCTGACCTAATATCTCCCTATGTGATGCAGTGACAGATTTTGGTGAAGTGCCTTGGGTTATTTTAACTAGATTTATAGCACCTGATGGTAGATTGAAGTTGTAGCAGGGAAATGGGCCACTCGGCCCAGCCGATTGATGTCAGCGTTTGCCCTCGACCTGAGCAAATCGTTGTAGTCGTGTTTATCTCTTTTCCCCCCCCCCCCGACTCGATACCCCTATTCCTTGCCTCTGAGTCACAAGGTTCCCGGTTCAAATCCTATTCCAGGAGTTGAGCAGAAAAATCAAGGCTGATGCTCCACTTCAGTTTAGCACTGAGGGAGTGCTACCCTGTCGGAGGTGCCACCTTTCGGATGAGTCATTTAAATAGCAGCCATGTCTACTTTCAAAAATAATCCCACGACACTCCTCTGAAGAGTGGTTGGGGGTAGAGGGTAGTTATCCCTGGTGTCCTGCCCAATATTTATCCCTTGTTTGGCATCACCAAGACACGGATTATCTGGTCACGATCTCGTTGCTATTTGTGGGATCTTGCTGTGTGTAAATTAGCTGACGTTTTCTTAACATTACAGCAGTGACTATACTTCAAAAAATAAAGTACTTCATTGGCTGTAAAACGTTTTGGGGCATCCAGTAGCCATGAAAAGTGCTGTATAAACGCAAGTCAGTCTATCTTCTGTCCCTTATTCCTTCAACCCCCCTCTCTCACCCGCCTGTCCTGTCTAATCTTGAACCTTGTCCTCGTTCCTGCTTTAACCCTGGAAGTGAATTTTGCCGCCTCGCGCAGCTCGCTTGTGTGAAGGAACTTACCTGGCTGTCTTTTCTAAATCCATAGTGCTTTACCTTGTGTGCCTGATCCCTTATTCTTTACCAACTCAACTAATGGAAGCAGTCTGCTTCTATCACTGCTGGAGTTGTTTTGTGTGTTTGCAAAGCATTAAGTAGCACTATTGGTTGGCTCGAGGCGCTGAAGTTCCATTATTTTCAGCTAAGGGGGCACGTCGATTAATAATTTATGCTTGCAAATCCTGAGATATTCTGTTCCTCAGTGACTGCATCTTCACTGCCGTAATAAAACACCTCTGCAGAAGCACGCTTCTGCTTAAATATGCAAATATATCGATTCAGGATTTTGCGCAGAATTTCCCTCCTAAGATGGATAAATGGCGAGCGCGTGCGCACGTACACCCCAGCGTGCACGAGTGCACACACACCCGCCTGCTTGTACACCTCCGTGTGCACAAGTGCACGTACACCTACCCGCCCGTGCACATCCCCATGCGCGTACTCACGCATACACAGCTTACCAGTGCTAGATGATCCCAACAGTATGGTACATCATTGGGAACTTTCTGGGGCAAAAAGCTTTTGGGGAAACCATCTGAGGACTGAGGGGCATTTAAGCTCACCAGGATTTCAATTTTCATGTATAGCGCAGCTGTAGCTCAGACAGCAGTACTCTCAGCTCCGAATCGAGAGCTTGTGGTTTCAAGTGCGGCTCCAGGACTTGAACACAAAAATCGAAAATTGCCAAGTGCAGTACTGAAGGAGTGCCGCACTGTCAGAGGTGCTGCCCTTCGGCTGAGATGCTCAACCAATGCCCCCTCAGGTGGATGCAAAAGATCCCACTGAACTATTTCAAAGACGAGCAGGGGGGAGGGGTGGGGGCAGTTATGCTCAGTGTCCTTGCCAAAATTTGTCCCTCAATCAACATCACAAAAAGGTAGATTATCTAATCATTATCGCACAGCTGCTTGTGGGAGCTTGCTGTGCATAAATTGGTTGCCACGTCTCCTACATGACAACAGCTAGACTTCAAAAAGTACTTTGTTGGCTGTAAAATGCTTTGAGCGGTCCGGCACAAGTCTTTCCTTGTCTTTTATGAAGCCTAAGAGTGTAACATATGTCCCCTTCCCGAGGTAACTCTGAAAGGGGAAGGGAAATAATTGATCGTGAGCAAGTACAGTACGAGAGCTGAAAGCATAAGGGAGTGGGAAAGGACGGAGGCAAAGCCATGAGTTAATCTTTTGTCACGTATGCTAACTGTTTACATCAGCTGCTGCTCTTGTTTATTTCTGTAAGAGTCACTGCTGAATGAGTCTGAATAAGGAAGAGTAATGGGTTGTAAGAGTGCCATAACTCACATTTGGGGACGAGCTCTGAAGAAAAGCCTGAATTTCAAGGTGTTTAGGTTCAGTCCGCACTTTTGGTGCCAGTTTCTGCAAAGGCTACTTATTAAGGCAAGCAAGTTGCAAATCAGTCTGAAGTGCAGATCTTGTGACCATCACTATAAAATCAGAGATTCCAAACAAATAATAAAGATAGAGAGTTGTTCGCTTGCAGTAAGTGGAAGAGATTTATTTATCTAAGTGTAAAATGTGAGGAATCGAGCTTTATTTATCTACCCTTCAGTGGATGAGGGCAATACTGTTTATTTTTGTAAGATTCGAGCCAAAGAAAAGATTTCGCTATCTCTAAGGAGGTTCCTTTTCGATTTTTGCGATGGGAGATTTGTACCAATTCCGTCCCTGACATCCACAGCCGAGCACGTTTTTTTTTCTCCTCACCGTTGCGACCCTGTGATTTATTTTGGAAGTGCTTGTTAATTCCTTCCAGCAGTTGCTGCCTTGTGTTGCTCAGTGGTGATGCCGATCAAATAGGGCGTCTGTGTAAAAGTTCTCTTTAAATGACCATCACTGTCGATAGGTGTGCACAGTGCTCCAGTTATGAATAATGTCGCCTTTATATTTGCTGCCGCGACAGATAATGTGACCTCCCTATCAGGGCAAGGCCTCCTTTCTAATCTGTCCGTTGAGTGGAAGGGGGAATGAGAGGTGAAAGCTGATTTGAACTTTTTAATACCAGCTGTCATCTCTCCTGCGCGAAAGGCCTTTTTATTGCTTGTGACTTGTTCAGCCCGCGCACCAGTTCGACATGTCCGTGTGCGTGATCCAAGCCAGACTTGGCAGCTTCTTCACTGTCCTGCTGAGCGCCCCCAGGCCGCTTTCTCTTATTCTTTCATGGCGTTTGTTAACCACCCCCGAATTGCCCTTGAACTGAGTGGCTTGCTGGGCCATTTCAGAGGGGCGGTTAAGAGTCAACTGCGTTGCTGCGGGTCTGGAGTCACATGTAGGCCCAGACCAGGTAAGGACGGCAGGTTTCCTCCCCTAAAGGAGCATCAGTGAACCAGGTGGGTTTTGTTTTACAACCATCGATGATGGTCGATGTGGTCACCGTTACTGAGACTACCTTTTGCATTCCAAATTTACGAATTGGGCTTTGGTTCAGATCTCACCAGCTGCCTGCTAGCCCAGTGACATTACCGCTATGCCACCGTCTCATCTCCGCCGAAGCTGAGCAGAAGCCCGTGTTCCAGCAGTAAAATGGTGCCTCCCCGGGTTGGAGACATGAGATCGTGACCTTTACGAGGTCATAGAGAAGCCCCAGTCTCCCGAACTCGCGAGCAGTCCCTAGGGTTGCCAGCTGTGACTAACTGTGTTCCTGGAGGTTTCATCACATGACCCCAGCCTTTAGTCAGCCAACACATCCATCCTTGTGACGCACTGCATGCCCACACCAATTGGAAAGCTTAAGAGACTCATTACCCAATTGGATGATGCTTGGCCATCAGTCAAACAGCATTATTTCCCCCCTTCATTTCAATATTTTTATATCTGGTAAAGAGAAATGTTCAAATAAAATGGCAAAAAAAAAACCCAATCTATTTTAATCTCCAGGGTTGCACACAGCAGCACCCTGGAGATTGATCCTCAAATCCTGGAAACTCCAGGCCAATCCTGGAGGGTTGGCAACCCTAGCTGACCCAGATGCATAAGACTGTATATAAGACATAGGAGCAGAAATTAGGCCATTCGGCCTATCGAGTCTGCTCCGCCATTCAATAAGTTTCTCAACCCCATTCTCCTGCCTTCTCCCTGTAACCTTTGATCCCCTTACCAATCAAGAACCTATCTATCTCGGTCTTAAATACACTCAATGACCTGGCCTCCACAGCCTTTTGTGGCAATGAATTCCATAGATTCATCACTCTCTGGCTAAAGAAGTTTCTCCTCATCTCTGTTCTAAAAGGTCTTCCCTTTACTCTGAGGCTGTGCCCTCGGGTCCTAGTCTCTCCTACTAATGGAAACATCTTCCCCACATCCACTCTATCCAGGCCTTTCAGTATGCTGTAAGTTTCAATCAGATCCCCCCTCATCCTTCTAAACTCCATCGAGTATAGACCCAGAGTCCTCAAACGTTCCTCATATGTTAAGCCTTTCATTCCTGGGATCGTTCTTGTGAACCTCCTCTGGACCCTCTCCAGGGCCAGCACATCCTTCCTGAGATACGGGGCCCAAAATTTCACCCCTTCTGTTTTGGACTGGTTAGTCTCGGATGAGGCTACGTACATTCATGGAGAAATTGAGCGACGCACCCCTCTGGAACAGCACCCCTGTCGCGCAGGCCTGCGGACTAAACTGCGCCAAGCCAACAGCACCCCCCCCCCCCCACCCCCGCACTAGCAAGGAATTTTTTTTTCTGTTTTTTTTTAATGTTTAACTTCCAAGGAGGGGACAGGGCTGCAGGTGGTGGTCAAGATGGGGCAGGGCCGGCTGCTTGGAAGCGTTCAGTCACCTGCTCATCATTAATGTGATTCAGGCTTGAAGGGCCAGCTAGGCCTTACCTTGCCCTTCAAGCTTTTATACATTCACAGCATTCCTTCGAAGGAAGTGACGGTGCCAAACCAGAATTTAGCAAAAGGAAGAATTAGAAGCCAGGTGAAATAAAGACCTTTTCAGAAGCGCCATTCTTTGCTGCAAGTGAAGTGCCAAAGCTGTTCACTTCAAAAAAAAAATCAAAAACGAGATTGCTGTCGATCTAAAGCTGAGTTGGAATCATGTTTAGAATTATTCATTCCTTCCGAGCGGTATTTACATTTCTTGTTCAGTGATTGAAGCGTGCTGTTTCCTGGAGCACTCCAAAGGACCCAGTCATGAAGTACTGAAGGCAATGGTGTTCTTAGGCATTTATGGCTTCAAAATTCCTGTCTGCAAAAATATTGAGTGATGATGGTGATGTGAAAATGTTTCGTTGAGTTGACAAACTGGCAAACTAGGGCCCAACTCATTCTGTTTCTTTTTAATAATGTGTCCCTTGTTACTTGTGATCACACAAACATTATGTATATCCGCACTGTCGCTGGACCCTGCCAAACATATCCTTCAATGGCTCAGTATCTTCACTTCCAGTGACGGTTCTCCCTGCGAGCTGCTTAACTCTGTCTGTCATCATTGTGTTAATCCTGTGGCCTTACTTTTTGTACCTCGCAGGTGCATTAATACAATCAGTAATACATCTATTTAGCCTTTTGCCAGCTTTCCCTTTACTTGTATCCATCTTGTGGTAAATTGTTGTTGAGTATTATTTCAGTTTCTCTATCGTTTTGATCGTTTATAATGTTTCCTTGCTCTTTAGGCAGTATTAACTATTCTGTGTCAACGGGAATCTCCGTCTCTAGATCTTTGCTTATCACCCCCTGTGCATTTCCAATGTCTCAGTTGATGGCCAGATTATCAAATTCACTTCCATTAAAATCTTTGTATATTGTGTCCTCTTTCCCTAACTTTTTCTCCTACTTGCCTCATGCCATTTTACACATGCAACAGCTACCATCTTACCTTGTTCAGGTTGCCTGGAGAGACTTTAAAATAAATAAAATATTCTCATAGCAGTTTTAAAAACAGAAATCAGGCATTGACATGTTTTGCTTCCTTATCTTCTTCTCAAACATTTTATTGTCCCAAAAGTAACCCACTAAATTGTGTCTGACCTGTTCCTTTTAGAATTATCCCAGATTCATTAACTCGGCCAAAACTTGGATTTCTGCCAAACTTTGTCAAGGTCTTGAGCTTAGCTTCATATTTTGGGAACAGACTTTACAAATACAAAAGCTTGCAGCATTTGAATTAGTGCCAATTGTTATCAAACCTTTTAAAATGAAAATTCCCTTTTGAGAACTTATCACAAGCTAAACCAAAAATTTTAAACTTTGTAAGGAATGTAATTTACGCTATCAAAATGAAAACACTCTCTTTCTTACGTGTATTGATTTGTATCCAAGTTATAATTCCTGTATGTTTATCGACACATTCTTTATCTTAGATGGCATCCTAGTGATTCAAAAGTAACCTGTTAAATTACACTGCACTTTACATCTCAAGATTGTCCCAAATTCAAACTACAGTGCTGTTAGAATGCAGATTTCCTTTCATATTTAATTCATCTCCTCAAAAGAAACCCCTTTTTACCCTTTGGAACCACCTAGACCGTGTGTTTATTCCTTTTGGTTTTCCTGGAATCCCTTGAACTTCAGGTAATTTTTCCCCTCAGAATTTTAGAATACTAACTGGTATCAGTTAATGTAACTCGTATGTATCAATCCCAATCAGCTTGGAAGCTGGTGATACCAGTCTGCAAAGGGGGTGGTACAAAGGTTGCTTCATCTAACCCTGTTTAACGACTTAAAACTCTCATATTGTAAACGAAACTTCAAATAGCAGTGGAGGGAATAAAGGGATCTGGAAGGCTCCACCTATAGGGACCATCAAACTGACAAAAGCTCACATTTCCTCTGCTACTGCCTGTCAGTGTTTACTAACGCCCCTAGGGGTACCCCCCACTTTTCTCTCTCTTTCTCTCTCTTCAGCACAAGCAGCTCTTGTATTGGACCTTTCGGGTCCCAACCATCCTTCTACATTTTCAGGAAAATCTCATCATCCCACACGGGACATTATACGCCCCCAATTCGTTTCTCCCTCCCTGCCGCCTCAAAGTCCCCGTGCAGGGCTGTCACCTTATCCCGACCTGGGACATCCCCAGGTTTCGCCCGGTCTCCACTTCTAAACTGCAGGGGTAATCTTCCCCAGATATCCCCTGGGCATTTCGCCTTCACCAGTTTGTGGGTATCGAGGGGGTGCACTGCATGGAAATCTTGCATTTCCCGTAGTTTGGTCCAAAAACCTGGGTTGCAATGGCTGAGTTTTAAGTCTCAGCAGTTCTTTAAGCAAAACCTGCTTCTCCCCTGGGCTGAATGGTACCTGCTTAACTTTCCCCGTAATTTTCTCAATCTCCTCATCCTCCCTCTATTCCTCAGCCCCCCTTTCTCCCTTTGGGTTTTAATTCGCCTTTCCTGACTTTACTTTTCCTAACGGTTACTGCCATAGGGACCGTGGGATTCAACGGGCACAGTGGGGCGGCTGGTTTGTATGAGGGCGGTTTTGTCCCAACTCCATCATCGGTTTCTCCCTTGGAGCTCTCCTCCCCTTGATCAGTATCACTACAAGCTGCTGCCGCTGTTCTGAACTGTCCTGGATCTGACTTTGTCTCTCTCTCTCTCTCTCTCTAATCGACTGGAACTTAATATTAACCCACCTGCACAACTGCAGGTACAAGATAATAATAACCGTTCTTTTCCTTATCCTTTTCCTGCTCTATCCACCACTGTTTTTGTTCTCCAGGGGTTCCCTGTGGATTCCACTCCTCCTTCTGCATTTTTACTGGTTGTTCCGCTATGAACCTCGTACGGAGTCCGCG
The DNA here is from genome assembly GCF_017639515.1 of Carcharodon carcharias. NCBI lineage: Eukaryota > Metazoa > Chordata > Chondrichthyes > Lamniformes > Lamnidae > Carcharodon > Carcharodon carcharias. The sequence continues at coordinate 19,993,254 of NC_054469.1, forward strand.
GTTCCCCAGTCGAGTTCCATAGCGCTATTTTGTTTCCCTGACGGCATTCTGTTCCTATTTTCTGTCTATACGTTCGCACGGTCCTAACAACTTAATTATCTGAGGTATGTGCGGTTTCACTGGGGTCTGGCCTCCCTGTCCGGCTTCAGCTAAGGTTATATTTCAAACCGTAACCCGCCAGCACGGCTCTGTCTGCTATCTCTGGTAATGGTTCCGGCCTTCCTGCGCGGCTCCACCTCTTACCCCTGGCGCCTCCTATTTCCTGTCCTGAGTCCTCCTCCTGATTCTTTGATACTTGACTGGACCGTTCTCAGGTAGGCTTACTGCACTAAATACGGGTGGTAAATAAATATACTCACCCACTTTGCAGAGCCATCCTGAGGATCCGATCCAAGTATCCTGCCGACTGTGCCAAATTGTTGTGGTCACTTTGACAAATGGACCACAGGAGACTCAGGTACAGGTCACGATCGTTTATTCGAGCAATTGCAAGGAGGGCACCATCTCAATGCATCTTGACACAGTACTCTGCTAAATTACAAGTATTCAGCATATTTATACATTATTGGTCACGTACAAGAGCAGTTTCCAGATTCTGATCTTGTCAACATATAGGCTTACATTACAAGACATCTCTGGTAACAAGTACATCCCTATTTGTTTTCACCCAGGCAGAGACCTTACCATCTGTTCTTCCTCTATCTGTTGAAGAGCACATTTAATCTTAGTTGTTATTGCCATCATCTGACTACAGTCCGGCTCCAAGGCCTTTCTGTTGTTTGCAGGCCCTTAGGTGGTGCAAGGTTCATCTGGTAACCTTTAACAGCCAATGTGCTTGGAGATTTTAAGTAATTCATTCCCTTTCAATAAGTTCTTACTGTACCCCTATATTCCGCCTAATAATTACTGTCCCCCTTTATTTCCCCCTAACAAATCCAAATTTCACCATCTGCCGTGGTGGGATTCGAACATTATCCTGGGTCTCTGGAATACCAGTCCAGTGACAATACCACTACACCATCGCCTCCCCATTGTTGTTGATGGGAGTGTGCTGTGTATAAAATGGCCATGGTGTTTCCTACATTGTGACAGTGACTCAGCTTCAAAAAAATGCTTAATTGGCTGTCGGGCCTTTTAGCATGGCCTGAAGTCATAGAAGGTGTTATACAAGTTCTGACCTTCTTTAAAAATCCTGGACAAAATGACCACCCCCCCCCCCCCCCCCCCCCCCACCTTTATTCCGTTGGTTTTAGTCTGACAATAACCACAGATTTGGTGTGAGACAGTTAATGGAAAATGTCTGTATAACTCAATGAGCTGACTGCCCCAGGCACTGAAGGTTCACTAGGCTGATTCCCAGGATGAAGGAAGTGCCTTATGAGGGATGGCTGGGCAGGTTGGGCCTGTACTCATCGGAGCTTAGAAGAATGAGAGGTGGTCTCATTGCAACCAATAAGATTCCGAGGGGGCTTGACAGTGTGGATGCTGAGAAATTGTTCCCCCTCGTGGGGGAATCTAGAATTAGGGGACGCAGTCTCAAAATAAGGGACCACCTCCTGAGGAGGAATTTCCCCTCTCTAAGGGCCTTTAGTCTGAAAATTCTCTTCCATAGAGAGAAGTGGAGGCTGAGTCATTGAATATATTCAAGGCTGAGTTAGATATTTCATCAACAAGGGATTCCAGGGTTATGAGGAGGATGGGGAAGACATGCAGGAAGGTGGAGAGAAGGCCACATTCATATCATCCATGATCTTATTAAATGGCAGAGGAGGCTCAATGGGCCGAATGGTCTTGTTTCTCCTCTTGCTCCTGTTTCGCCGAATGGTCTTACCCTTGCTCCTGTTTCTCATGACCTGCTGAAGCAAGAATTGTGAGACTACTTCTGCCTAGCGTGTATCTCAGACTGGCTCCAATTGTTAAACATATTCAGCGTTTTCATTCAGTTGGCCGCCCCACCTTTCAGTATCGTTAATATTTAGGCTAAAGAGAAGAGTTCCACACATACACACGCGTTTCCTAGCCACCAAAGAACAGAGCTTATCATAGTGCTCTTACTGTCATTAGGTTGCATGAGAGTCACCAGCAAGGAGCAGTGGCCTGTCTTACTGTGGGGGTCATAGTGTCTGAGACCAGCATCTGGAATGTAACCATGATTGTAGATCCTGATCTTTCTTTTGGGCTCCCTTGATGATGAGATGCATCAGTATAAACTTGTCACCTTTCCGAATCTTTCTGACTAGTTTCTCAGTGGAAAAGGAAATGAGTGTTGCTAACAGGAGGGATTCTGCAGCCGGGAGCCCATTTTTATGGTGGATTTAGAGGGGCTGTAATGATGTTGCCAGCAATGCCCTGGCCCGTTTAATCCCAAAGGAGAGGCAGCTGGAGAGAACGTAGGCAACCAACTAAAACCCCCAGAGACGTGAAACTGCTTTTTCTCTCTTCAGTTGCTGATCGATGTGCATTTCCAGTCACTTTTTTTGTTTCATATTGTCAGTAGACAAGGTACTTGTTCATTATTCGGAGGTAGCATTGTCGAATTCTGACCACTGGTGGTGTGTGAAATTTTGAGGTACAGGAGCTCTTAAGAAAATGTGTTGGTCACATAAGAGGTCAGTGTATAAAATAAAAGCACATTGGATTGGGAGTAATATAGTGGCATGGATTGAGAATTGGCTAACAGGCAGGAAACAGAAAGTAGGAATAAATGGGTGTTTTTGGAGAGGAAGCTGGTGACTAGTGGGGTACCGCAGGGATCAGTGTTGGACTCCAGCTATTCACAATATATATCAAGGATTTGGATGAGGGAGCCAAATGTAATATTCCCAAATTTGCTGACGACACAAAACTTGGTGGGAATGAGAGCGATGAGGAGCGTGTGAAGAGGCTTCAAGGTGATTTAGACAGGTTGAGTGAGTGGGCAAATACATGGCAGATGCAGTATAACGTGGAAATGTGTGAAGTCATCTGCTTTGGTAGGAAAACCAGATTTTTTCTGTTTTATTTAAAGGGTGATAGATTGGGAAATGTTGATGTACAAAGGGACCTGGGTGTCCTCGTACACCAATCACTGAAAACAAGCAGGCAGGTGCAGCAAGCAGTTAAGAAGGCAAATGGTATGTTGGTCTTCATTGTGAGAGGACTGAGTACAGGAGCAAGGATGTCTTACTGCAAAACAAAAACAGAATTACCTGGAAAAACTCAGCAGGTCTGGCAGCATCGGCGGAGAAGCTTACTGCAGCTGTACAGGGTCTTAGTAAGACCACACCTGGAATATTGTGTGCAGTTTTGGTCTCCTTACCTAAGAAAGGTTATACTTGCCATAGAGGGAGTGCAGTGAAGGTTCACCAGACTGATTTATGACAAGTATGAGGAAAGATTGGGCTGACTTGGCCTGTATTCACTGGAGCTTAGAAGAATGAGAGGGATCTCATTGAAATGTATAAAATTCTGTCAGGGATGAGGTTTCCTCTGGCTGGAGGGGGATCTAGAACAAGGGGTCACAGTCTCAGGATATAGTGTAGGCCATTGAGGACTGAGATGAGGAGAAACTTCTTCACTTAGAGGGCGGTGAACCTATGGGATTCTCTACCACAGAAGGCTGCAGATGCCAAGTCACTGGATATATTTAAGAAGAAAATAGATTTCTGGACTCTTAACGAAGCCAAGGGGTATGGGGAGAGAGCGGGAGGAAGGCATAGAGATAGAGGATTGGCCATGATCATATTGAACGGTGGAGCAGGCTCGAAGGGCCGAATGGCCTACTCCTGCTCCCATTCTCTATGTTTCTATGTCATTTCTAAATCTACTATTATGTTGTTTGCCTATGTATTAATCACTTGAGTCCCCAAATCTCAGTAAAACTCTGCCTTTTAAGTGAAAAATATTAGTGGTATTTTGTGCCATTAGTCATTAGCATAGCTAGAATTTCATTATGCAACAGTTTAATTATTTAATTCAAACCTATTAAAAACATGAATTACAGAAAACTATACTTATTTCTGATGGGGGATGGCATACAGAGGGCCACTGCTTTTCTTAATTTATGTTAGTAACCTAGACCTGGGTGTATAGGGCACAATTTCAACATTTTCTGATGATGCAAGACTGGGAAGTATTGTGAACTGTGAGGAGGATAGTGGTAGACTTGAAGAAGATAAAGACAGGCTGGTGGAATGGGCAGACACGTGACAGATGAAATGAAGGGTCCAATTCTAAAGGAAATGCAGGAGCAGAGGGACCTGGGTTTATATGTGCATAGATCATTGAGGGTGGCTGGGCAGATTGAGAAAGCAGTTAATAAATTACGCTGAATCCTGGGTTTCATAAATAGGGGCACTGTACAAAGGCAAATAAGTTGTGAACTTTCATAAAACACTGGCTCAGCCTCAACAGAGGAAGTGAAGGTTTTAGAAAGGGTGCAGAAAAGATTCATGAGAATGGTTCTGAGGATGAGAGGCTTCAGTTACGTGGATAGATCGGCGAAGCTGAGGTTGTTCTCCTTGGAGAAGGGAAGGTTGAGAGGAGATTTGTTAGTCGTGTTCCAAATCATGAGGGGCCTGGATAGTGAAAATGGGGAGAAACTGTTCCCATCGGCAGAGGGTTGAGAACCTTAAGGTGATTAACAAAAGGACCAGAGGTGACATGGGGAAAAACTTCTGTGCAAAAAGTGATTTGGACCTTGGATCTGCCTGAGCGCATGGTGGAGGCTGGTTCACTTGCAGCTGGATAATTATCTGAAGAGATAAGATTTTGCAAGGCTACAGGGAAAAGGTTGAGGAGTGGGACTAGCTGAGTTGCTGGTGCAGAGAACTTACACAGAGACACTGTGCTGAATGGGCTCCTTTTGTGCTGTAACCATTCTATGATTTTAGTATTAAGAGTAGACTGATGGGGCGGTAATTGGCCTGGTTGAATTTGTCCTGTTCTCAGTTTACAGGACATACCTGGGCAATTTTCCACATAGTCAGGTAGATGCCAGTGTTGTAGCTGTACTGGAACAGCTTGGCTAGGGGTGTGGCAAATTCTGGAGTACAGGTCTTCAGTACTATTGCCAGAAAGTTGTCAGGGCCCAAAACCTTTGTGCACGTGGAGTGAATTGAATTGGCTGAAGACTGGCACCTGTGATGCTGGGAACCTCTGGAGGAGGCCAAGATGGATCATCCACTCAGCACTTATGGCTGAAGATTGTTGCGAATGCTTCAGCCTTATCTCTTGCACTGATGTGCTGGGCTCCTCCATCACTGAGGATGGGGATATTTGTGGAGCCTTCTCCTCCAGTGAGTTGTTTAATTGTCCACCACCATTCACGACTGGATGTGGCAGGACTGCAGAGCTTAGATCTGATCCGTTAGTTATGGGATTGCTCAGCTCTGTCTATCACTTGCTGGTTGTGCTGTTTGGCATGCAAGTAGTCCTGTGTTATAGCTTCAGAGCCACTCTTGGTGATGGACATTGAAGTCCCCCACCCAGAGTACATTCTGTGCCCTTGCCACCCTCAGTGCTTCCTCCAAGTGGTGTTCAACATGGAGGAGCACTGATTCATCAGCTGAGGGAGGGCGGTATGTGGTAATCAGTAGGAGGTTTCCTTGCCCATGTTTGACCTGAGGCTATGAGACGTCATGGGGCCCAGAGTCAGACTGAGTTCTGACAGGGCAACTCCCTCCCAACTGTATACCACTGTGCCACTACCTCTGTTGGCCCTGTCCTGCTGGTGGTGTCTGGGGCATTATCTATCTATGATATGTTTCTGTGAGGGTGACTATGTCAGGCTGTTGCTTGATTGGCCTGCAAGACAGCTCTCCCAATTTTGGCACTACCCTCCAAATGTTAGAAAGGAGGACTTTGTAGGGTCGACAGGGCTGAATTTGCTGTTGTCGTCTCTGGTGCCTTGGTGGTCCGTCCGGTTTCACCCCTTTTTTGAGACTTTGTAGGGATTTGATACAACTGAGTGGCTTGCTAGGCATTTAAGAGTCAACCACATTGCTGTGGGTCTGGAGTCACATGTAGGCCAGACCAGATAAGGACAACAGATTTCCTTCTCTAAAGGGCATTACTGACAACAATCTGCTATGGTTTCATTGTCATGGTTAGACTTTTAATTCCAGATTCTTATTGAATTCAAATTCCACCATCTGCCGTGGTGGGATTTGAACCCAGTCCCCTAGAGCATTGCCCTGGGTCTTTGGATTACTAATACATACCACTGCACCATGATGCCATTGCCTCCCCCTGATAGTGCCAAAATCTCATCGATCTGAAATGCTGTTTCTCCCTAAGCCTGCTGTGTCACACAGAGAGAGGGGGAGGGAGGGAGGCAGAGAGAGAGAGAGGGGGAGGGAGGGAGGCAGAGAGAGAGAGAGAGGGGGAGGGAGGGAGGCAGAGAGAGAGAGAGAGGGGGAGGGAGGGAGGCAGAGAGAGAGGGGGGGAGGGAGGGAGGCAGAGAGAGAGAGAGAGGGGGGAGGGAGGGAGGCAGAGAGAGAGAGAGGGGGGAGGGAGGGAGGCAGAGAGAGAGAGAGAGGGGGAGGGAGGGAGGCAGAGAGAGAGGGGGAGGGAGGGAGGCAGAGAGAGAGGGGGAGGGAGGGAGGCAGAGAGAGAGGGGGAGGGAGGGAGGCAGAGAGAGAGAGAGAGAGGGGGAGGGAGGGAGGCAGAGAGAGAGAGAGGGGGGAGGGAGGGAGGCAGAGAGAGAGAGGGGGGAGGGAGGGAGGCAGAGAGAGAGAAGGGGAGGGAGGGAGGCAGAGAGAGAGGGGGGGGAGGGAGGGAGGCAGAGAGAGAGAGGGGGGAGGGAGGGAGGCAGAGAGAGAGAGAGAGGGGGAGGGAGGGAGGCAGAGAGAGAGGGGGGAGGGAGGGAGGCAGAGAGAGAGGGGGGAGGGAGGCAGAGAGGGGGAGGGAGGGAGGCAGAGAGAGGGAGGGGGGGGAAGGAGGGAGGGAGGCAGAGAGAGAGAGGGGGAGGGAGGCAGAGAGAGAGGGGGGAAGGAGGGAGGGAGGCAGAGAGAGAGAGGGGGGAGGGAGGGAGGCAGAGAGAGAGAGAGCGGGAAGAAGGGAGGGAGGCAGAGAGAGAGGGGGGGAAGGAGGGAAGGAGGCAGAGAGAGAGAGGGGGAGGGAGGGAGGCAGAGAGAGAGGGGGAAGGAGGGAGGGAGGCAGAGAGAGAGAGGGAGAGATCAGAGAGAGTGAGGGGGAGGGAGGCAGAGAGAGAGAGAGGGGGAGGGAGGGAGGCAGAGAGAGAGAGGGGGAGGGAGGGAGGCAGAGAGAGAGAGGGGGAGGGAGGGAGGCAGAGAGAGGGGGGGAGGGAGGGAGGCAGAGAGAGAGAGGGGGGAGGGAGAGAGGCAGAGAGAGAGAGGGGGAGGGAGGGAGGCAGAGAGAGGGGGGGGGAGGGAGGGAGGCAGAGAGAGGGGGGGAGGGAGGGAGGCAGAGAGAGAGAGGGGGGGAGGGAGGCAGAGAGAGAGAGGGGGGGAGGGAGGGAGGCAGAGAGAGAGAAGGGGAGGGAGGGAGGCAGAGAGAGAGAGAGAGGGGGAGGGAGGGAGGCAGAGAGAGAGAGAGGGGGAGGGAGGGAGGCAGAGAGAGAGAGAGGGGGAGGGAGGGAGGCAGAGAGAGAGAGGGGGGAGGGAGGGAGGCAGAGAGAGAGAGGGGGGAGGGAGGGAGGCAGAGAGAGCGAGGGGGAGAGAGGGAGGCAGAGAGAGCGAGGGGGAGGGAGGGAGGCAGAGAGAGAGAGAGGGGGAGGGAGGGAGGCAGAGAGAGCGAGGGGGAGGGAGGGAGGCAGAGAGAGCGAGGGGGAGAGAGGGAGGCAGAGAGAGAGAGGGGGGAGGGAGGGAGGCAGAGAGAGAGAGAGAGAGGGGGAGGGAGGGAGGCAGAGAGAGAGAGGGGGAGGGAGGGAGGCAGAGAGAGAGAGAGAGGGGGAGGGAGGGAGGCAGAGAGAGAGGGGGGGAGGGAGGGAGGCAGAGAGAGAGAGAGGGGGAGGGAGGGAGGCAGAGAGAGAGAGAGAGGGGGAGGGAGGGAGGCAGAGAGAGAGAGAGGGGGAGGGAGGGAGGCAGAGAGAGAGGGGGAGGGAGGGAGGCAGAGAGAGAGGGGGAGGGAGGGAGGCAGAGAGAGAGAGAGAGAGGGGGAGGGAGGGAGGCAGAGAGAGAGAGAGGGGGGAGGGAGGGAGGCAGAGAGAGAGAGGGGGGAGGGAGGGAGGCAGAGAGAGAGAAGGGGAGGGAGGGAGGCAGAGAGAGAGAGGGGGGAGGGAGGGAGGCAGAGAGAGAGAGGGGGAGGGAGGGAGGCAGAGAGAGAGGGGGGAGGGAGGCAGAGAGGGGGAGGGAGGGAGGCAGAGAGAGAGAGGGGGAGGGAGGGAGGGAGGCAGAGAGAGAGAGAGGGGGAGGGAGGCAGAGAGAGAGGGGGGAAGGAGGGAGGGAGGCAGAGAGAGAGAGAGGGGGAGGGAGGCAGAGAGAGAGGGGGGAAGGAGGGAGGGAGGCAGAGAGAGAGAGGGGGGAGGGAGGGAGGCAGAGAGAGAGAGAGCGGGAAGAAGGGAGGGAGGCAGAGAGAGAGGGGGGGAAGGAGGGAAGGAGGCAGAGAGAGAGAGGGGGAGGGAGGGAGGCAGAGAGAGAGGGGGAAGGAGGGAGGGAGGCAGAGAGAGAGAGGGAGAGATCAGAGAGAGTGAGGGGGAGGGAGGCAGAGAGAGAGAGAGGGGGAGGGAGGGAGGCAGAGAGAGAGAGGGGGAGGGAGGGAGGCAGAGAGAGAGAGGGGGAGGGAGGGAGGCAGAGAGAGAGGGGGGAGGGAGGGAGGCAGAGAGAGAGAGGGGGAGGGAGGGAGGCAGAGAGAGAGGGGGAGGGAGGGAGGCAGAGAGAGAGAGGGGGAGGGAGGGAGGCAGAGAGAGAGGGGGAGGGAGGGAGGCAGAGAGAGAGGGGGGAGGGAGGGAGGCAGAGAGAGAGAGGGGGAGGGAGGGAGGCAGAGAGAGAGAGGGGGAGGGAGGGAGGCAGAGAGAGGGGGGGAGGGAGGGAGGCAGAGAGAGAGAGGGGGGGAGGGAGGGAGGCAGAGAGAGAGAAGGGGAGGGAGGGAGGCAGAGAGAGAGAGAGGGGGAGGGAGGGAGGCAGAGAGAGAGAGGGGGGAGAGAGGGAGGCAGAGAGAGAGAGGGGGGAGGGAGGGAGGCAGAGAGAGAGAGAGAGGGGGAGGGAGGTAGGCAGAGAGAGAGAGAGGGGGGAGGGAGGGAGGCAGAGAGAGAGAGAGAGGGGGAGGGAGGGAGGCAGAGAGAGAGAGAGGGGGAGGGAGGGAGGCAGAGAGAGCGAGGGGGAGGGAGGGAGGCAGAGAGAGAGAGGGGGAGGGAGGGAGGCAGAGAGAGAGAGAGGGGGAGGGAGGGAGGCAGAGAGAGAGAGAGGGGGAGGGAGGGAGGCAGAGAGAGCGAGGGGGAGGGAGGGAGGCAGAGAGAGAGAGAGGGGGAGAGAGGGAGGCAGAGAGAGCGAGGGGGAGGGAGGGAGGCAGAGAGAGAGAGGGGGAGGGAGGGAGGCAGAGAGAGAGAGGGGGGGAGGGAGGGAGGCAGAGAGAGAGAGAGGGGGAGGGAGGGAGGCAGAGAGAGAGAGAGGGGGAGGGAGGGAGGCAGAGAGAGAGAGAGGGGGAGGGAGGGAGGCAGAGAGAGCGAGGGGGAGGGAGGGAGGCAGAGAGAGCGAGGGGGAGAGAGGGAGGCAGAGAGAGAGAGGGGGGAGGGAGGGAGGCAGAGAGAGAGAGAGAGGGGGAGGGAGGGAGGCAGAGAGAGAGAGGGGGAGGGAGGGAGGCAGAGAGAGAGAGAGAGGGGGAGGGAGGGAGGCAGAGAGAGAGGGGGGGAGGGAGGGAGGCAGAGAGAGAGAGAGGGGGAGGGAGGGAGGCAGAGAGAGAGAGAGAGGGGGAGGGAGGGAGGCAGAGAGAGAGAGAGAGGGGGAGGGAGGGAGGCAGAGAGAGAGAGAGGGGGAGGGAGGGAGGCAGAGAGAGAGGGGGAGGGAGGGAGGCAGAGAGAGAGGGGGAGGGAGGGAGGCAGAGAGAGAGAGAGAGAGGGGGAGGGAGGGAGGCAGAGAGAGAGAGAGGGGGGAGGGAGGGAGGCAGAGAGAGAGAGGGGGGAGGGAGGGAGGCAGAGAGAGAGAAGGGAAGGGAGGGAGGCAGAGAGAGAGAGGGGGGGGAGGGAGGGAGGCAGAGAGAGAGAGGGGGGAGGGAGGGAGGCAGAGAGAGAGGGGGGAGGGAGGCAGAGAGAGAGGGGGGAGGGAGGCAGAGAGGGGGAGGGAGGGAGGCAGAGAGAGGGAGGGGGGGAAGGAGGGAGGGAGGCAGAGAGAGAGAGGGGAGGGAGGCAGAGAGAGAGGGGGGAAGGAGGGAGGGAGGCAGAGAGAGAGAGGGGGGAGGGAGGGAGGCAGAGAGAGAGAGAGCGGGAAGAAGGGAGGGAGGCAGAGAGAGAGGGGGGGAAGGAGGGAAGGAGGCAGAGAGAGAGAGGGGGAGGGAGGGAGGCAGAGAGAGAGGGGGAAGGAGGGAGGGAGGCAGAGAGAGAGAGGGAGAGATCAGAGAGAGTGAGGGGGAGGGAGGCAGAGAGAGAGAGAGGGGGAGGGAGGGAGGCAGAGAGAGAGAGGGGGAGGGAGGGAGGCAGAGAGAGAGAGGGGGAGGGAGGGAGGCAGAGAGAGAGGGGGAGGGAGGGAGGCAGAGAGAGGGGGGGAGGGAGGGAGGCAGAGAGAGAGAGGGGGAGGGAGGGAGGCAGAGAGAGAGAGGGGGAGGGAGGGAGGCAGAGAGAGGGGGGGAGGGAGGGAGGCAGAGAGAGAGAGGGGGGGAGGGAGGGAGGCAGAGAGAGAGAAGGGGAGGGAGGGAGGCAGAGAGAGAGAGAGAGGGGGAGGGAGGGAGGCAGAGAGAGAGAGAGGGGGAGGGAGGGAGGCAGAGAGAGAGAGGGGGGAGAGAGGGAGGCAGAGAGAGAGAGGGGGGAGGGAGGGAGGCAGAGAGAGAGAGAGAGGGGGAGGGAGGTAGGCAGAGAGAGAGAGAGGGGGGAGGGAGGGAGGCAGAGAGAGAGAGAGGGGGGAGGGAGGGAGGCAGAGAGAGAGAGAGAGGGGGAGGGAGGGAGGCAGAGAGAGAGAGAGGGAGAGAGAGGGAGGCAGAGAGAGCGAGGGGGAGAGAGGGAGGCAGAGAGAGCGAGGGGGAGAGAGGGAGGCAGAGAGAGAGAGAGGGGGAGGGAGGGAGGCAGAGAGAGAGAGAGGGGGAGGGAGGGAGGCAGAGAGAGAGAGAGGGGGAGGGAAGGAGGCAGAGAGAGAGAGGGAGGGAAGGAGGCAGAGAGAGAGAGGGGGGAAGGAGGGAAGGAGGCAGAGAGAGAGGGGGGGAAGGAGGCAGAGAGAGAGGGGGGGAAGGAGGGAAGGAGGCAGAGAGAGAGGGGATGGGAGGGAGGCAGAGAGAGAGAGAGAGGGGGATGGGAGGGAGGCAGAGAGAGAGAGGGGGGGATGGGAGGGAGGCAGAGAGGGAGAGAGGGGGAAGGAGGGAGGGAGGCAGAGAGAGAGAGAGAGGGGGGGATGGGAGGGAGGCAGAGAGAGAGAGAGGGGGGGATGGGAGGGAGGCAGAGAGAGAGAGGGGGATGGGAGGGAGGCAGAGAGAGAGAGAGGGGGATGGGAGGGAGGCAGAGAGAGAGAGAGGGGGATGGGAGGGAGGCAGAGAGAGAGAGAGGGGGATGGGAGGGAGGCAGAGAGAGAGAGAGGGGGAGGGAGGCAAAGAGAGGGAGAGGAGGGAGGGAGGCAGAGAGAGAGAGGAGGGAGGGAGGCAGAGAGAGAGAGGAGGGAGGGAGGCAGAGAGAGAGGGGGGAGGGAGGGAGGCAGAGAGAGAGAGAGGGAGAGAGAGGGGGAGGGTGGAGGCAGAGAGAGAGAGGGGGGGATGGGAGAGAGGCAGAGAGAGAGAGAGGGAGAGAGAGGAGGAGGGAGGAGGCAGAGAGAGAGAGGGGGGGATGGGAGGGAGGCAGAGAGAGAGAGGGGGAGGGAGGGAGGCACAGAGAGAGAGAGAGAGAGGGGGATGGGAGGGAGGCAGAGAGAGAGAGAGGGGGATGGGAGGGAGGCAGAGAGAGAGAGGGGGGGATGGGAGGGAGGCAGAGAGAGAGAGGGGGGGATGGGAGGGAGGCGGAGAGAGAGAGAGAGAGGGGGAGGGAGGGAGGCAGAGAGAGAGGGGGAGGGAGGGAGGCAAAGAGAGAGAGAGGGGGAGGGAGGCAAAGAGAGGGAGAGGAGGGAGGGAGGCAGAGAGAGAGAGGAGGGAGGGAGAGAGGCAGAGAGAGAGAGAGGGGGAGGGAGAGAGGCAGAGAGAGAGGGGGGAGGGAGGGAGGCAGAGAGAGAGAGAGGGGGAGGGAGAGAGGCAGAGAGAGAGAGAGGGGGAGGGAGAGAGGCAGAGAGAGAGAGAGAGAGAGGGAGAGAGAGGGGGAGGGAGGGAGGCAGAGAGAGAGAGAGGGGGAGGGAGGGAGGCAGAGAGAGGGAGGGGGGGAAGGAGGGAGGGAGGCAGAGAGAGAGAGAGAGAGGGGAGGGAGGCAGAGAGAGAGGGGGGAAGGAGGGAGGGAGGCAGAGAGAGAGAGGGGGGAGGGAGGCAGAGAGAGAGAGGGAGAGATCAGAGAGAGAGAGGGGGAGGGAGGGAGGCAGAGAGAGAGAGAGCGGGAAGAAGGGAGGGAGGCAGAGAGAGAGGGGGGAAGGAGGGAAGGAGGCAGAGAGAGAGAGGGGGAGGGAGGGAGGCAGAGAGAGAGGGGGAAGGAGGGAGGGAGGCAGAGAGAGAGAGAGAGGGGAGGGAGGGAGGCAGAGAGAGAGGGGGGGAGGGAGGGAGGCAGAGAGAGAGAGAGGGGGAGGGAGGGAGGCAGAGAGAGAGAGGGGGAGGGAGGGAGGCAGAGAGAGAGAGAGGGGGAGGGAGGGAGGCAGAGAGAGAGAGAGGGGGAGGGAGGGAGGCAGAGAGAGAGAGGGGGGAGGGAGGGAGGCAGAGAGAGAGAGAGGGGGAGGGAGGGAGGCAGAGAGAGAGAGAGGGGGAGGGAGGGAGGCAGAGAGAGAGAGAGAGGGGGGAGGGAGGGAGGCAGAGAGAGAGAGAGAGGGGAGGGAGGGAGGCAGAGAGAGAGAGGGGGAGGGAGGGAGGCAGAGAGAGAGAGAGAGGGGGAGGGAGGGAGGCAGAGGGGGAGGGAGGGAGGCAGAGGGGGAGGGAGGGAGGCAGAGGGGGAGGGAGGGAGGCAGAGAGAGAGGGGGGAGGGAGGCAGAGAGAGAGGGGGGAGGGAGGCAGAGAGGGGGAGGGGGGGAAGGAGGGAGGGAGGCAGAGAGAGAGAGAGAGAGGGGGGGAGGGAGGCAGAGAGAGAGGGGGGAAGGAGGGAGGGAGGCAGAGAGAGAGAGGGGGAGGGAGGGAGGCAGAGAGAGAGAGTGGGGGAAGAAGGGAGGGAGGCAGAGAGAGAGGGGGGGAAGGAGGGAAGGAGGCAGAGAGAGAGAGGGGGAGGGAGGGAGGCAGAGAGAGAGAGAGGGGGAGGGAGGGAGGAGGCAGAGAGAGAGAGAGGGGGAGGGAGGGAGGAGGCAGAGAGAGAGAGAGGGGGAGGGAGGGAGGAGGCAGAGAGAGAGAGGGGGAGGGAGGGAGGCAGAGAGAGAGAGGGGGAGGGAGGGAGGCAGAGAGAGAGAGGGGGAGGGAGGGAGGCAGAGAGAGAGAGAGAGGGGGGAGGGAGGGAGGCAGAGAGAGAGAGGGGGAGGGAGGGAGGCAGAGAGAGAGAGGGGGAGGGAGGGAGGCAGAGAGAGAGAGGGGGAGGGAGGGAGGCAGAGAGAGAGAGAGAGGGAGGGAGGGAGGCAGAGAGAGAGAGAGGGGGAGGGAGGGAGGCAGAGAGAGAGAGAGGGGGAGGGAGGGAGGCAGAGAGAGAGAGGGGGAGGGAGGGAGGCAGAGAGAGAGAGGGGGAGGGAGGGAGGCAGAGAGAGAGAGAGGGGGAGGGAGGGAGGCAGAGAGAGAGAGGGGGGAGGGAGGGAGGCAGAGAGAGAGAGGGGGAGGGAGGGAGGCAGAGAGAGAGAGGGGGAGGGAGGGAGGCAGAGAGAGAGGGGGAGGGAGGGAGGCAGAGAGAGAGAAGGGGAGGGAGGGAGGCAGAGAGAGCGAGGGGGAGGGAGGGAGGCAGAGAGAGCGAGGGGGAGAGAGGGAGGCAGAGAGAGCGAGGGGGAGGGAGGGAGGCAGAGAGAGCGAGGGGGAGGGAGGGAGGCAGAGAGAGCGAGGGGGAGGGAGGGAGGCAGAGAGAGCGAGGGGGAGGGAGGGAGGCAGAGAGAGCGAGGGGGAGGGAGGGAGGCAGAGAGAGCGAGGGGGAGGGAGGGAGGCAGAGAGAGAGAGGGGGAGGGAGGGAGGCAGAGAGAGCGAGGGGAAGGGAGGGAGGAAGAGAGAGAGAGGGGGAGGGAGGGAGGCAGAGAGAGAGAGAGGGGGAAGGAGGGAGGGAGGCAGAGAGAGAGAGGGGGGAAGGAGGGAAGGAGGCAGAGAGAGAGAGGGGGGAAGGAGGCAGAGAGAGGGGGGGAAGGAGGCAGAGAGAGGGGGGGAAGGAGGCAGAGAGAGGGGGGGAAGGAGGCAGAGAGAGGGGGGGAAGGAGGCAGAGAGAGGGGGGGAAGGAGGCAGAGAGAGAGGGGGGAAGGAGGGGGGGGGAAGGAGAGACGGAGACAGAGAGAGAGAGGGGAAGGAGGGACGGAGACAGAGAGAGAGAGGGGAAGGAGGGACGGAGACAGAGAGAGAGAGGGGAAGGAGGGACGGAGACAGAGAGAGAGAGGGGAAGGAGGGAGGGAGGCAGAGAGAGAGGGGATGGGAGGGAGGCAGAGAGAGAGAGAGGGGGGGATGGGAGGGAGGCAGAGAGAGAGAGAGGGGGATGGGAGGGAGGCAGAGAGAGAGAGAGGGGGGGATGGGAGGGAGGCAGAGAGAGAGAGAGGGGGATGGGAGGGAGGCAGAGAGAGAGAGAGAGGGGGATGGAGGGAGGGAGGCAGAGAGAGAGGGGGGGGATGGGAGGGAGGCAGAGAGAGAGAGAGAGGGGGGGAGGGAGGGAGGCACAGAGAGAGAGAGAGGGGGATGGGAGGGAGGCAGAGAGAGAGAGGAGGGAGGGAGGCAGAGAGAGAGAGAGAGAGGAGGGAGGGAGGCAGAGAGAGAGGGGGGAGGGAGGGAGGCAGAGAGAGAGAGAGAGGGGGAGGGAGGGTGGCAGAGAGAGAGAGAGGGAGAGAGAGGGGGAGGGAGGGAGGCAGAGAGAGAGAGAGGGGGAGGGAGGGAGGCAGAGAGAGAGAGGTGGAGGGAGGGAGGCAGAGAGAGAGAGGGGGAGGGAGGGAGGCAGAGAGAGAGAGGGGGAGGGAGGGAGGCAGAGAGAGAGAGAGGGGGGAGGGAGAGAGGCAGAGAGAGAGAGAGAGGGGGGAGGGAGAGAGGCAGAGAGAGAGAGAGAGGGGGAGGGAGGGAGGCAGAGAGAGAGAGGGGGAGGGAGGGAGGCAGAGAGAGAGAGAGGGGGGAGGGAGAGAGGCAGAGAGAGAGAGAGAGATGGAGGGAGGGAGGCAGAGAGAGAGAGAGGGGGAGGGAGGGAGGCAGAGAGAGAGAGAGGGAGAGAGAGGGGGAGGGAGGGAGGCAGAGAGAGTGAGAAAGACAGATTCACATTAATTGCCTTGGCTGCAATGGCCTGAGGAAGAGAGACGGGGTATAGTGTTTGTATTCCCTTCTGACAGATTTACATGGAACCTACAACACAGAAACAAGCCATGTGGCCCACCCCATCGATGTTGGTGTTTATGTTCCACTCTAGCCTCCTCCCAACCTTATTGATCACACTATCAGGGTAACCTTCAGCTTCTCTCTTCCTCATATGTTTATCAACTTCCTGAAATGCATCGATACTAGAATCAATCTACTCTCAATCATCAGTAAAGTAATGGAAGAGGTAATCAATAGTGTTATCAAGCGACACTTGCTGAGCAATAACTTGCTCACTGATGTCAGTTTGGGTTCCACCAGGGCCACTCAGCTTCTGACCTGGTTATAGCCTTGGTTCAAACATGGACAAAAGAGCTGAACTCCCTAGGTGAGGTCAGATTGACTGCTCTTGAAATCAAGGCAACATTTCACTGAGTGTGGCATCAAGGAGCCCTAGTAAAACTGAAGTCCATGGGAATCAGGGGGGAAACCCTCCACTGGTTGGAGTCATACCTAGCACAAAGGAAGATGGTTGTGGTTGTTGGAGGTCAGTCATCTCAGTTTCAGGACATCACTGCAGGAGTTCCTCAGGGTAATGTCCTTGGCCCAACCATCTTCAGCTGCTTCATTAATGACCTTCCTTCCATCATAAGGTCAGAAGTGGGGATGTTCGCTGATGATTGCACAATGTTCAGCTCAATTCACAACTCCTCAGATACTGAAGCAGTCCATGATCAAATGCAGCAAGACCTGGACAGTATCCAGTCTTGGGCTGACAAGTGGCAAGTAACATTCATGCCACAAGTGTTAGGCAATGACCATCTCCAACAAGAGAGAATCTAATCATCACCCTTTGATGTTCAATGGCATTACCATCACTGAATCCCCCACTATCAACATGCTGGAGGTTACCATTGAGCATAAACTGAACTGGACTAGCCATATAAATACTGTGGCTACAAGAGCAGGTCAGAAGCTGGGAATCCTGTGTCAAGTAACTCACCCCCTGATTCCCCAAAGCCTGTCCACTATCTACAAGGCACAAGTCAGGAGTGTGATGGAATACTCCCTACTTGCCTGGATGAGTGCAGCTCCCACAACACTCAAGAAGCTTGACACCGTCCAGGAGAAAGCAGCCCGCTTAATTGGCACCACATCCACAAACATTCCCTCCCTCCACCACCAATGCACAGTAGCAGCAGTGTGTACCATCTACAAGATGCACTGCAGGAATTCATCAAGGCTCCTTAGACAGCACCTTCCAAACCCACGACCAGGCACCATCTAGAAGGACAAAGGCAGCAGTTAGATGGGAACACCACCACCTGGAAGTTCCCCTCCAAGTCACTCACCATCCTGACTTGGAAATATATTGCTGTTTATGACAGTTGGTGATAGTTTGATGGTCACCATGACTGAGACTAGCTTTCGCTTCCAGATTTATTAACTGAATGTAAATTCCAGCAGCTGCCATGGTGGGTTTTGAACTCATATCCCTATGGAATTAGCCTGGGGCTCTGGATTACAAGTCCAGCGACCTGACCACTACACCACCCTCTGTACCCCGAATCTGAAACTTAAAACTAGCATCATTAATGGCGCCCATGAAACTAATGGATTGTTGTAAAAACTAATGTCGCTCATGCCTCGGGGAAGAAAATCTGCTCTCCTTACCTGGTCTGGTCTACTTGTGACTCCAGAGTAGTTGACTCTTGACTACCCTCTGAAACGGTGTAGCAAGCCACTCAGTTGTACAAAACCACTACAGTTCCCCTCCAAGTCTTTCCGATGACGCATTAAACCAAGTTTAGCGGCGAATGTCCAAAATCCTATGTACCTATGCCAATTGGAGTGTGGAGGCAATGTATGCTGGCCTTGCCAGTCATGCCCATCTCCCACGAAGTAGCTCTTAAAAAAGTTATTGAGTTTGGTGCACCAGGAGAATGTTGTACTTCTTTGGTCGAGGCTCCATCTGCCCCATTCAGCCGGGCGCTGAAGAGTCCGTGATTCTACCTCAGAAAATCGATGCTTTCTCACAGCTAATTGTTCTCCATCAATCACCAGCTCGCTCAAAAACAAAACGTGAACTGCTCATTGATCCCGTTGCTGATTGTGAGATTTTGTTACTGCCAAACGCTCGCATTTTTTCTACAAAAGGGATTATGCGTGTGAAGCACTTTCAAGTTCTGAGTAACATGATTGAGCGCCGGACGAAAGGTGGTGTTTTGGGCTTTCCGAAAGTGCTCTCTCAGGGAAAAGGGGAAAAAAAGACTTGGGTTCATGTCGCGCCTTTCACGACCTCCGCATATCCCAAAACACTTCACAGCCAGTGCCGCGCTTTCGAAGTGCGGTCGCTGTCACGATACAGGAAGACACAGTAGCCGATTTGCGCGCAGCAAGATACCACAAGCAGCGATGCGTTATATAGCGAGTAAGCCAGCTTCCGATCATGCTGATCGAGGGCCATCCAGAGCGCTTGTGGAGAGCTGTCTTGGTGCCGTGGAATTTTGTATATCCGCCGTTAAAGTTGCTTTAATGCCTCGTTGGAAAGACAGCACCTCCAACTGGTGCACAATGGAGGCATCAGGCCAGGTTATGGGTTCTATGGACTGGGGCCAGAACCCGCTGACTTTCTGGCACTTGAGAGTCCCCAGTGAGCCAAGGTTGACGTAGCTCTTACCAAAGAAGAAAGGGAAGGTTTCTGTGGCTGTTACTTTGTTTGCTCTTGTTTCTTTTTTTTTTAACTGGTTTAAACTTGCGTAACCATCTTCACGAGTACATCACGTGTTAACCCAGATTCTTGTGACCTGGAGCCCAAGACTTTTTCGCTAATTGTGAATTGGTCCCCGAGTTAAACACCAACTCGTCTGCCTCCTGCTGATTTGACACGCAGCATAATTCGTTATCCGGAATATTTTCGGGTGGGGTTCTGGTGAGTCAAGCTTTCACTTCGGTGACGGTTGAAGATGGATTGATTTTAGAATTGGTCATTGGAATTGAATTTCGATGGCCTGTTGGAGGCCAGAAGAAGTGTCAATGTGTTTACAGCTCCTCGACTCGCTCGGCAATCCTTACTTTCTGCAGTCCGGAGGACGGCAAAATCCCGAATTGTGGCTGAATTTCATCCTTTTTCCTTCAACGTTGCTACAGCCCTCCCTTCGCCTAGGCGTTATACTGACCAGATCGCAAGGCAGGCTTCAAACCCCATCAGAAAAAAAAAGAAAGACTTGCATTTGTACAGCGCTTTTCACGACCACAGGATGTCTCAAAGTGCTTTACAGCCAATGAAAGTGTACTCACTGTTGTAATATAGGAAAGTGGCAGCCAATTTTCTCACAGCAAACTTCCACTAACAACAATGTGATTTAAAAAAAAGACAGATTATCTGCTCATGTTATTTCAGATTTCCAACATCTGCAATTTTTTTTTAACCTGTCTTTGTGATGTTGATTTGAGGAATAAATGTGAGTCAGGGCATCAGGAATCACGCCCCCATCTCTTCTTTTGAAATAGCACCCTGGGGTTTTTTTTACACCCAGCTGAGCAAGCAGGCGGGGCCTCAGTTTAATGTTTCATCCAAAAGGTGGCACTTCTGACAATGCAGCACTCCCTCAGTACCACACTGGAGCCTCAACCTCTACCAGTTGGGCCACAGCTGCACTTGATCCTATTGCTCCAGCATATTGGAATGAGCTGCTTGGTGGGCTGGTGGAGGCAGATTCAATAGTAACTTTCAAAAAGGGAAATAATTGAAAAGAAGAACTTTTCAGAGACCGTGTGAAATGAGGTGGGGGAGTGGGAATATAGATAGCTTTTTTGCAAAGAGCTGACACACACAGGATGGGCTGAATGGGCTTCTCCTGTGCTGCAAGATCCTGTTATTGACATGATCACCTTCCATTGTAGTAACTAGCTGTGTGAACATTGTTGAAAAGAGAGAGATGTTACCAAAGTTTTCCATCGTGCACCCATCAGGACAACCTTAAGAATGCCAAATTTCAAAGGGTCACAGCAATTTATGCTACAGGAGAAAAAGGTGCTGATTGGTTGAATTTCAGTGCCGGTGCGATGCCAAGTATGTAGGCCATATGTCCCAGTGATATGCTGATCGAATCAAACACAATATTCCTTCAGTTGTTTGTAATAAGCAGAGTACAGACTGTGCTCAACCAGCCCAACCTTGCAGAACCCAATAGTGCTAATAGTTACACTAACAACCAATTTAAGATAACTGGTTGACATACATTCATACGCAGGGTCCTGTCCCTGCAAACAAAAGGAATATGTTCAAGCCTTGTGTCTTTTTTGAATTACCCTGTTGCTTTCGCCATGGCAACACCCTGGCCAATCAGAGTCGACTTGCCAACCAATCAGCACCCTCTCCCCCTGTAGTATAAATTGTTGTGATTGCTTGAAATTTGGTATTCTTGCATTTATCCTGATGAGCACCAAATGAAAAGCTTTGGCAAATTGTCTCTCTTGTCAACAATATTCAAGATCTGTATTACCAAGCAACTAGCTGCCTCTTCAATAAGGTCGATGTCTTGGTCTTGAGCGACCCATTC
Organism: Carcharodon carcharias; assembly: GCF_017639515.1. Classification (NCBI taxonomy): domain Eukaryota; kingdom Metazoa; phylum Chordata; class Chondrichthyes; order Lamniformes; family Lamnidae; genus Carcharodon; species Carcharodon carcharias. Next base: position 20,013,398 of record NC_054469.1, read on the forward strand.
CAGCTATTGCCTGCGGCCTTCATAAAGAAACCCCGCCCTGACATTTGTCCTAAATTGACTCCCTGCCTGCAACCCACCCCCCACTCCCAAAGCTCCACTTGCCCTTTTTGTGCATTTGAAAGTATCCTTCACCTAGTTTTCTCAACATTAAAAAAAAAACCAACCCCACTATTCCTGATAGCATGATTACCATATACCTTGTGTGAAATGAGATGGATGTGGCGGTGGATCAGGGTGTTGGATTGCAGTGCTACATCACAATATGCCAAGTCTATAATTTGTTTCTTTATTTTTTTACCCATTGTTGGGTAATTGTAAATTATTATTGTAACTTTGATAAATCCACAGTCAAAATGGTTGAGACAAGCCTAACGAGACTTTGGACAAAAAAATGACATTTCCTAGAAAGGAGGAAGATTAATGAAATTTCACGATAATTGTGATGTATGATTCTGCTTATTAGTCCATTGTCATACCATAATTTGCTTTTTTGGGGGGTGGGAGAGGGTTGTATTAATTTATGAGCTTGTCAAAAGGGAATGATTTTGCTACAGAGGAACGTTTTCTCCACGTTGAGCAGCCACTGTTGATATTGAGTGCTCCCAGGTGTGAACGGAAGGTGGTCCCGAGCTGCGATGCCGATTCCCCTCACTTTCGATGTTTTACACATTCAACCTTTGATTTTTATGCCCAAGCCCTGGAGTGGGATTTGAACCTGGAACCTTGTAGCCTAGAGGTGAAAGTTTCACGAACCGAACGGCCTACGCTAAAGTTTGACACCGAGCCACGTGAGGAAATAGTAGGACAGTTAACCAAAAGCGTACCCGATGATGTGGGGTTTTATGGATTGTTTTAAAGAGGGGAGAGAGAGAGGTAGAGAAGTTTTTAGGGAGGGGATTCCAGAGTTTAGGACCCTGGCAGCTGAAAGCACGGCTGCTGATGTTGAGCTGAGGGAAACCGTGGATGGGTAAAGAGGTCAGAATGGGAGGAGGGCAAAGGTCTCGGAGGGTGGTAGAGATGGAGGGGAGGTGTCAGATGCCACCACAAGAATGCGAATTTGTAAATCTGAGACATTGCCATACCGGGAGCCTTTGTAGGTCAGCAGCAAGATGGAGGTAGCGGGAGAGTGGGACTTGGGAATGCGAGTCACGCATTCGGCAGCCGGGTTTTGCAAGGGCTCGGGTTTGACAATAAGCGCAACAGCAGTATTCCGTCCACGCAAGATGGGAAACCTACATCAAAACTTGTACAGCACTCTAAAATGCAGGAGAATGAAACTTCTGTACAAGACCTGTGTTTATATAAATATATGTTTGTCTTACAACCTGCCAAATCCTGTCAGAATGCACAGCATAACAAGTTCTCTTTGAAGTGCATCGATTTATTAAGTAACAAACTCAGGCACTTTATTTTTTTACAAGAGAAGAGGAAGTGAATCTGTAGCAGATTTGCAGGTGTATGAGGATGTTGGAGTGGGAGGATGTGCTCTCACACCAGCAATAACATACTCCTCAGATAAAAGCAAAATAGCGCGGACGCTGGAAATCTGAAATAAAAACAGAAAATGCTGGAAAAACTCAGCAGGTCTGACAGCATCTGTGGAGAAAGGGATTAATTTATGTGCAGATGCTGTCAGACCTGCTGAGTTCTTCCAGCATTTACTGTTTTAATAACACACTCTCTCTAGCCCTGGGAATCGCTTGGCGTTGACTAATCCAAGGCTGACATTTCTCGTTTCCATCGCTGGGTTATGGCCTGAATCACGTTTTTCAGCTGTACTTTCATTGGAAAAGGCAGAGGCTTTATTTTTGTGCATCAGCCAGTGTTTTGCTCTGTTGTTTGAAAACCATTCCCAGGCAGATTGTCCTGCAAGCGTATTCAATCAATAAACCCTAGTTGTATGCTAACCTGTTCACCAGCACCTACTACCAGCACTTGTCTGTAACGTGTGGTTTGTTCTCGCAACTTGACTATTCAGCTATTCCTCGTTCCATACCTTCTTCCTCCAACCCCCCCCCAACTGTAATGCTCAATGGTTTAATTGATCTGTGTTCAACTATGAGTGTCTGTTAACTGATCTATGCTCACTGTGCTTGATTGGTTAGGGCTGGGTGTGGACTCAGAGCTAAAGGGAAAAGGGAAGCTGCTTAGAAGCTAGAGTTGGAAGAAGCCTGGGTACAGATATTTTGCAACTACAGAGATATTTTAAAATGCTTGGAAATAAACCTGCACACTTAGAGAAACTAGTCTCATCTCTGCATTGTTCTGAGGCCAAGTGAACATCACCCACCATCCCCAGTTTCAAAATAACAAGAGAAGCAAGTTTACTGTCAAATGTTAAGACCCTGGCATTCCTTTATTCACCCAAAGTGAAAGTCCCCTCCTGGGTGCTGGGCTTCCGCACTCTCAGCTCTTCTGTATTTCTAGTTTTGAGGTTGGGGGTTGAGGAATTACGCTTGGAATCTCAGGATGTCCCGCTAAAGCCCTCTTTGAAATGCAATCTCTGTCCCAATGCGGGGAATGAGTGAGTTGGGGTGTTTTTTTTTGCCTCCCTGCACCGCTCCCTTTCCGGCTCAGTGAGGTGCTACTCTTCAGGGCTTGGGGGGGTCTGACCACACCAAGTGAGATTTTAACCTCGGGTTCAAACCCATTCACAGGGTTAAAATGGGGCCCCTGGAACACAGAGCCACACTGGCAGATCCACAGACTCGCCCCTTTCAAGTGCCTGCTTGACATACGAACGTGTGAATCAGGAACAGGAGCCGTCCCCTCGAGCCTGCTCCGCCCTTCAATAAGATCCTGGCTGATCTGAATGTAACCTCAACCCCACGTTCCTGCCCGCCCTTTCACCCCCTTGTTAGTCAAGAATCTATATAACTCTACCTTTTTAAAATATTCAAAGACCCTGCTTCCACCATTTATTCGTTCACAGGATGTGAGCATCTTGGCAAAGCCAGCATGTGTTGCCCTGGAGAAGGTGGTGATGTGTCACCTTGGCAGCTGAGGGCTTGCTAGACCATTTCAGAGGGCAGTTAAGAGTCAACCACATGGCTGTGGGTCTGGAGTCACATGTAGGCCAGAGCGGGTAAGGACAGCAGATTTCCTTCCCTAAAGGACATTAGAGAACCAGATGGGTTTTCACAAGAATCATGGTCCTCATTTCTGAGATTGGCTTTCAAAGCCAGATTTATTTAAATTCCCCAGCTGTTATGGTGGGTTTTGAAGCAGTATCTCCAGGTCAGTAGTCCAGGCCGCTGAATTGTTAGTCCTGTAATACATCGACCAAGCCTGCACTGGTTTGAAGTGTACCTTCTGCAGGCCTACTCAGAGGGCTTTGTGTTTTAAAGTCTGATGAGCAATTGCCTGTTGTTGACCCTCACTAACCAGCAGCCAGGCTAAGTGTTCAGTGCAGAGGTTGCTGCATGTTCCAGTTGCCTTCGGGTCTTGGTTTGTAATGGGGAAAGGGGTGTATAACTGCCTGTTTTCTCATTCTTCCAATTGGCCAGATTCTTCCCATGTGATCCAGTCGCTCCTGTTGGGTAATAATACACAGGGCAGACACCCACACACATGATTATACCTCCTAAAGTATCGCAATCTGTAGCCCTCTGCCTCCCGATCACCTCCCTCCCTGTGTGTGTGTGTGTGTGTGTGTGTGTCTGTGTGTGTCTTCCCCATTCTGTGTGTGTGTGTGTGTGTGTGTCTCTCCCTCTTTCTGTGTGTGTGTGTCTCTCCCTCTTTCTGTGTGTGTGTGTCTCTCCCTCTTTCTGTGTGTGTGTCTCTCCCCCATTCTGTTTGTGTGTGTGTCTCTCTCCCCCCCTTTCTGTGTGTGTGTGTCTCTCTCCCCCCCTTTCTGTGTGTGTGTGTCTCTCTCCCCCCCTTTCTGTGTGTGTGTGTCTCTCTCCCCCCCTTTCTGTGTGTGTGTGTCTCTCTCCCCCCTTTCTGTGTGTGTGTGTCTCTCTCCCCCCCTTTCTGTGTGTGTGTGTCTCTCTCCCCCCTTTCTGTGTGTGTGTGTCTCTCTCCCCCCCTTTCTGTGTGTGTGTCTCTCTCCCCCCCTTTCTGTGTGTGTGTGTGTCTCTCTCCCCCCCTTTCTGTGTGTGTGTGTCTCTCTCCCCCCCCTTTCTGTGTGTGTGTCTCTCTCCCCCCCTTTCTGTGTGTGTGTGTGTCTCTCTCCCCCCCTTTCTGTGTGTGTGTGTCTCTCTCCCCCCCTTTCTGTGTGTGTGTCTCTCTCCCCCCCTTTCTGTGTGTGTGTGTGTCTCTCTCCCCCCCTTTCTGTGTGTGTGTGTCTCTCTCCCCCCCTTTCTGTGTGTGTGTCTCTCTCCCCCCCTTTCTGTGTGTGTGTGTGTCTCTCTCCCCCCCCTTTCTGTGTGTGTGTGTGTCTCTCTCCCCCCCTTTCTGTGTGTGTGTGTCTCTCCCTCTTTCTGTGTGTGTGTGTCTCTCCCTCTTTCTGTGTGTGTGTGTCTCTCCCTCTTTCTGTGTGTGTGTGTCTCTCCCTCTTTCTGTGTGTGTGTCTCTCCCCCATTCTGTTTGTGTGTGTCTCTCTCCCCCCCTTTCTGTGTGTGTGTGTCTCTCTCCCCCCCTTTCTGTGTGTGTGTGTCTCTCTCCCCCCCTTTCTGTGTGTGTGTGTCTCTCTCCCCCCCTCTGTGTGTGCGTGTGTGTCTCTCCCCCCCTCTGTGTGTGTGTGTGTGTGTGTGTGTGTGTGTGTGTGTGTGTGTGTGTGTGTGTGTGTGTGTGTCTCTCTCCCCCCCCTCTGTGTGTGTGTGTGTGTGTGTGTGTGTGTGTGTGTGTGTGTGTGTGTGTGTGTGTGTGTGTCTCTCTCCCCCCCCTCTGTGTGTGTGTGTGTGTGTGTGTGTGTGTGTGTGTGTCTCTCTCCCCCCCCTCTGTGTGTGTGTCTCCCCCCCCTCTGTGTGTGTGTCTCCCCCCCCTCTGTGTGTGTGTCTCCCCCCCCCCGTGTGTGTCTCCCCCCCTCTGTGTGTGTGTGTCTCCCCCCACTCTGTGTGTGTGTCTCCCCCCCCTCTGTGTGTGTGTCTCCCCCCCTCTGTGTGTGTGTCTCCCCCCCCTCTGTGTGTGTGTCTCCCCCCCCTCTGTGTGTGTGTCTCCCCCCCCTCTGTGTGTGTGTCTCCCCCCCCTCTGTGTGTGTGTCTCCCCCCCCTCTGTGTGTGTGTCTCCCCCCCTTCTGTGTGTGTGTCTCCCCCCCCCCTGTGTGTGTGTCTCCCCCCCCCTGTGTGTGTGTCTCCCCCCCCTCTGTGTGTGTGTCTCCCCCCCCTCTGTGTGTGTGTCTCCCCCCCTTCTGTGTGTGTGTCTCCCCCCCCACTGTGTGTGTGTCTCCCCCCCCACTGTGTGTGTGTCTCCCCCCCCTCTGTGTGTGTGTCTCCCCCCCCCTGTGTGTGTGTCTCCCCCCCCCGTGTGTGTGTCTCCCCCCCCTCTGTGTGTGTGTCTCCCCCGCCTCTGTGTGTGTGTCTCCTCCCCCGCCTCTGTGTGTGTGTCTCCCCCCCCGCCTGTGTGTGTGTCTCCCCATCCCCCCGTGTGTGTGTGTCTCCCCATCCCCCCGTGTGTGTGTGTCTCCCCATCCCCCCGTGTGTGTGTGTCTCCCCATCCCCCCGTGTGTGTGTGTGTCTCCCCCTCCTCTGTGTGTGTCTCCCCCCCCTCTGTGTGTGTGTCTCCCCATCCCCCCGTGTGTGTGTGTCTCCCCATCCCCCCGTGTGTGTGTGTCTCCCCATCCCCCCGTGTGTGTGTGTCTCCCCATCCCCCCGTGTGTGTGTGTGTCTCCCCCTCCTCTGTGTGTGTCTCCCCCCCCTCTGTGTGTGTGTCTCCCCATCCCCCCGTGTGTGTGTGTCTCCCCATCCCCCCGTGTGTGTGTGTCTCCCCATCCCCCCGTGTGTGTGTGTCTCCCCATCCCCCCGTGTGTGTGTCTCCCCATCCCCCCGTGTGTGTGTGTCTCCCCGTCCCCCCGTGTGTGTGTGTCTCCCCGTCCCCCCGTGTGTGTGTGTCTCCCCGTCCCCCCGTGTGTGTGTGTCTCCCCGTCCCCCCGTGTGTGTGTGTCTCCCCGTCCCCCCGTGTGTGTGTGTCTCCCCGTCCCCCCGTGTGTGTGTGTCTCCCCGTCCCCCCGTGTGTGTGTGTCTCCCCGTCCCCCCGTGTGTGTGTGTCTCCCCGTCCCCCCGTGTGTGTGTGTCTCCCCATCCCCCCGTGTGTGTGTGTGTCTCTCTCTCCCACCCCCCGTGTGTGTGTGTGTCTCTCTCTCCCACCCCCCGTGTGTGTGTGTGTCTCTCTCTCTCCCCCTCGTGTGTGTGTCTGTGTCTCTCTCCCTCCCCCCGTGTGTGTGTCTGTCTCTCTCTCTCCCCCCCGTGTGTGTGTCTGTGTGTGTCTCCCCCCCTCCCAGTGTGTGTGTCTGTGTGTCTCTCTCCCCCACCCCCGTGTGTGTCTGTGTCTCTCACCACCCCCTCTGTGTGTGTGTCTGTGTGTCTCTCCCCCACTCTGTGTTTGTCTCCTCCCTCCCCTCTCCGTGTGCATGTGTGTGTCTCTCTCTCTCTCCCTCTCCCTCTGCATTTGTCTCTCGCTCTGTCCCTCTGTGTGTCTGTTTCTCTCCCCTTCTCTCTCTCTCTTTCTCTCTCTCTTTGTCCGTCTCTCTCTCTCCCTCCGTACGTCTCTCTCTCTCTCTCCCTCTGTGTGTCTGCTTCTCTCCCCTTCTCTCTGTCTTTGTCCGTCTCTCTCTCTCTCCCTCTGTGCGTCTCCCTCTCTCTCCTTCTCTCCCTCCCTCTCTCTCCCTCTGTGTGCGCCTCTCTCTTCCCCCTTCCCCTCCTCTCACACACAGGCTCCCTCTCTCCCACCCTGTCCACCTCCCCCCCTCGCCCTCTCACAGGCAAGCTTTCTCACTCGCCCCTTCCTTCCTTCCTTTCTCCTATTTCCTCCACTTCTCCCTCGCGCCCTCACCCATTCTGAGGTGAGAATGGGAGGACATTGTGCAGGCAAAGCAAGGGAAAGAGGTTTGAATCGTAGCTCAGACACGCAATTGGATGCAGTCACTCCGAATACCCGGAATATCTGCCCCAAACGCTCCTGTGTTGGGGCGGTGCGCTTGGTGGTTCTCTCTCTGCCAATCCCAGGCTGCTGGGCCAGGTGCTTGCAGTCTGGGTGAGCTCCTTCCCCAAGCGCCATCCCAGGTGGCGTGTCATCGTCACACCTTCGCTGAAGCTCATCCTCTCTCTCCGTGTCACCGGTGCCGAAAATAAGATGTGTTTGTGCCTAAATGTCAGAGACTCTGTGGTGGGGAGCACCTGGCCTGGCCGGGAGGGTGGGGGTGGGAGGGGAGACAAAAGGAGTATTTACGTGGATGTGGGATAGGGAACGAGTTGTGCCACCATCGTCTGCTGAGGTCTGGCATCGTGCTGAGAGCGCACCCCCCCCCCTCCCTTTTTCCCCTCTCTCTCTCTCTCTCTCTCTCTCTTTTTATTTCTCCCTCTCCGCTACCTCTTCCTTGCTCCCTCTGCCCTCCCTGCCTTCCTCCCTCTCCCTCTATTTGTCTTGCTCCTTCCCTCTCTCTGCCTCTTCCTCTCCTTTGTCCCCTGTCCCTCCCCTTTTTAGACCTCCCTGCCTTATGGTGTTTCCTCCCTTTTTTGTTTTTGCGCCTCTTCCCCTCTTTGATTACGTTTCTCTCAGGTGTGGATCCCTCCCTCCCTCCCTCCCTCTGTTCCCTGGCCATCCTTGAGCTTCTCGGCGTGTAAATGTGCAATATCGGACTCTGCACCCGTCACCAGTATGTATTGTGCAGTGTGCAGTCACGTTCTGCCTGGTTCTGTGCCAGCTCCTATAAATAGCATTGTGTGTAAGTAAGAGTGTTTTTTGAGTTAGTGGTGGGGTGGGGGGGGGGGGGAGGGGGAGGGAGATGGTGGTGGCGGTTGTGCAGGGGAGTGGGGTGGGGTGGGGGGGTGGTGCGTGGTTGCAGGGCTGGCGGCACCATCAGGAGGGGGAATGTCCCTTTTGGTGTCCAACTGGCTGACTGCCAAATGATTAAGCAGATGAGAGTGTGGGGAAGTAGAAGATTTAACAATGAATGCTAACTGCTGTTAGCGCAAAAGAGAGAGAAAAAAAATAAATTGAATAATTTGAAAAGGCACTTATCATTCTTTTAACCAATTAAACAGATCAAAGACTGAGTGCAGTTTGGCACAGTCTTTTGCATTGAAACCTGGCCCTAAGCTATCAATGTTTTCTCAGCTTTGGCTTTTAATGCTAAGCAAAGGTAACATGAGGGAAATTTATTTGTTCCTTTTATCATTTTTTTTTTCCCTCTAAAAAAAAAAATTGTGCGAAAGCCAAATATCGATCGGTCAGGCAATGCTTAAAAGGTTTCATCGGTGGCAGTAACTTAGTTAAGGAATTACATGTCCTAATTAAAATCGACTGAAATGTTGAGGAGCTCTGGATCAATCTGTGCGGGTTGTGGGGGAAGAGAATTCCTTCATGGTGGGGGGGCGGGGGAATGCTTAAAATCTGTAAGTGCCAGTACCCTTCCGGTTTTGTGGGAAAGACGTGCCGGCAGCTGAAAAGAGAGAAGGCAGTTTTAGCCGTCTTTGTTTATTTTGAACGAGGTGTTCATTCTCGGGGCCTGGGCCTCGCTGGCCCAGGCGGCCATGTTTCTGCCCATCACCGGGTTACCCTGAGCAGGTGGTGGGTGGGTGCGTCTTTGAGTTGCTCGCTCGGCCACTTCAGGGTGGTGGGGGGGGTGGGGGGGGCCGTCGAGAGCCTCGACCACTTTGGTGAAGGCTTGCTTAGGGTTGAGAGGAGATTGGGTAGAGGTTTTCAGCATTGAGGGGTCTGGACAGAGCGGGGAGGGGAGAAACTGTTCCCATTGGTGGAAGGATGAAGAACCAGAGGGCACTGATTTAAGGTGAGCTGGCAAAAGAACTGATGGCGTCATGGCTCAGTGAGTGGTTAGGGTCTGCAGTGTGCACTGTCTGAGAGTGTGGCGGAGGCTGATTCGATTGCAGCTTTCAGAATAGAATTGCGCTGTTATCTTTTTTTTCCATTCGTTCACAGGATGTGGGCATCACCATCAAGGCCGGTATTTATTGCCCATCCCTAATTGCCCTTGAGAAGGTGGTGGCGAACTGCCTTCTTCAACCGCTGCAGTCCCTGTGGTGTAAATACACCCACAGTGCTGTTAGGAAGGGGGTTCCAGGATTTTGACCCAGTGACAGTGAAGGAACGGCGATATATTTCCAAGTCAGGATGGCGACTGACTTGGAGGGGAACTTCCAGGTGGTGGTGTTCCCATCTAACTGCTGTCCCTTGTCCTTTTAGATGGTAGAGGTCACGGGTTTGGAAGGTGCTGTCGAAGGAAGCCTTGGTGAATTGCTGCACTGCATCTTGTAGATGGTGCACACTGCTGCCTCTGTGCGTCGGGGGTGGAGGAGGTGAATGTTTAAGGTAGTGGATGGGGTGCCAAACAAGCGGGCTGTTTTGTCCTGGATCGTCAGACTTCTTGAGTGTTGTGGGAGCTGCACTCATCCAGGCAAGTGGGGAGTATTCCATCACACTCCTGATTTGTGCCTTGTGGACGGGCTTTGAGGAGTCAGGAGGTGAATTACACGCTGCAGAATTCCCAACCTCTGACCTGCTCTTGTAGCCACAGTATAAAGTTTAGTTTCTGGCCAACAGTAAGCCCCCAGGATGTCATCGTGAGGGTTTAGCGTTCCTAATGCAATTGAATGTCAAGAGCTGATGGTTAGATTATCTCTTGTTGGAGATGGTCATAGCCTGGCACTTGTGTGGTGCGACTGTTACTTACCACATGTCAGCTGAAGCTTGGATATTGTCCAGGTCTTGCTGCATTTGGACATGGGCTGTTTCAGTATCTGAGGAGTCGTGAATGGTGCTGAACATTGTGCAATCATCAGCGAACATCCCCACTTCTGACCTTATGATGGAAGGAAGGTCATTGATGAAGCAGCTGAAGATGGTTGGGCCGAGGACACTACCCTGAGGAACTCCTGCACTGATGTCTCAGGACCGAGATGATTGACCTCCAACAACCACAACCATCTTCCTTTGTGCTCGGTATGTCTGTCTGAAGAGTGAGAATTTTCAGGACTCGGGTTGGGGGGGTGCGGGGAGGGGTGGGGGGGAAAGGAAGGTGAGGGAGTTGGGACTGCTTGAGTTGCTCCTTCAGAGGGCCATTGTGGATACAATAAGCTGAATGGCCCGCTTCTGTGCTGTAACCGTTCTCTGATTCCAAGGATGGCAGGTTTCCTTCCTAAAGAATGATGGTGAATCAATTGGGTCATCACAGCATCTCTAGCTTTTCATCTCCAGATGAAGTGAACTGAGTGGGATTTGAACTCGCTCTGCCTGAATTATTATTTCAGTCTTCTGGATTACTAGTCCCGTAGCGTAACTATTATGCTAAAGAACAGTTGGAGTTTTTTTTGTCAGAACGGGTATGGTTGCTGGGGATTCCCAGAATTTATTGTTCTCATTTTATGCTTCTGCGAGAGGTAACAGTGAAGTCAAGGCAGTAACCAGAGTCTTCCTGCTCCCCACCCCATCTCTGTTGACAATGCTAGCTGTTGAACGTCTGGTCCTTAAAGCCGATGCTGGGAGGGTTATAGTTTGGTTTGATTCCTGGCAGAGCACTTCCCGAGTGTGTGCATTACTTAACTGGGCTCTGTCACCCGAGCAGGGCAATTCCGGATGCGGTTTTTGGTGGTTTACAATCCTGTCCTTGCGATATTGGGTTTAGAATTGTAAAACACTGGGAACTGGCTTATGGACTTTAACTAAAATCTCTGAGAGTGAATGTAAGCCAGCGCTGATATAAAAGGAGCTTAAGATAAATGCTGATCTCTGCATAATGTTTGACAGGGAAGTTTTTTTTTAGATTCTGCCCGCTCCGTGTGATTTAGTAATGCCTCACGGTTTTCCAGTATTCTCCACGACCAGGTGGACAGACAGTGATCAGTGAGGCTGTGTGAAGTGCCCCCACCCCAAAGGAGGCGAGACCGAAACATCGGCTGCTCTTGCCTCCAGACTAGGTTGGAGCAAGCGCTCGGGTTCCGACAAATACATGAAAAGGAACCGGGTGCTTGGGCGTGTGGACCGACCTTACCGAATCAGGGAAGCATTCTTACCTCTGAGTCAGAAGGTGGTGGGTTCAAGACCCACTCCAGACGCTCGTTCACGTAATTGAGGCTGACACGTACTGACAGAGCGCTCCAGGTGACAGCCTTCGGGTGAGACGTTAGACCGAGGCCCCCCACCTGCCCTCCTGGGGGGTTGTGCAAATGAGCCCACGGGACTATGGGAAGAAAAAAAAGGGGGAATCCTCTCCAGTGGTCTGGTTAACATTTGTGCCCCTCAGCATTAAAAACGGACCATCTGATCACTGGAAGAATGAAAAAGAAGCATATTATCTAAATGGTGAGAGGTGCAGAGCTTGGAGGTGCAGAGGGATCTGGGTGTCCTAGTGCATGAATCACAGAAGGTTAGTATGCAGGTACAGCAGGTAATTAGGAAAGCTAATAGAATGTTATAGTTTATTGGGAGGGGAATTGAATACAAAAATAGTGAGGATATGCTTCAGTTGTACAGGGCACTGGAGAGACCACATCTGGAGTATAGTGTACAGTACTGGTCTCCTTATTTAAGGAAGGATGCAAATGCATTAGAAGCTGTTCAGAGAAGATTTATCAGACTAATACCAGGAATGGGAGGGTTGTCTTATGAGGAAAGGTTGGACAGGATAGGATTGTATCTACTGGAGTTTAGAAGAGTAAGAGACGGCTTGATTGAAACCTTTAAGACCCTGAGGGGGTCTTGACAGGAGGGATGTGGAGAGGATGTTTCCTCTTGTGGGAGAATCTATACTAGGGGTCACTGTTTAAAAATAAGGGGTCACTGATTTAAGACACAGATGAGGTGAATTTTTTTCTCTCCGAAGGTAGTGAGTCTTTGGAACTCTCTTCCTTAAAAGGCAGTGGAAGCAGAGTCTTTGAATATTTTCAAGGCAGAGCTGGATAGATTCTTGATTAACAAGGGGGTGAAAGGTTATCAGGGGTGGGCAGGAATGTGGGGTTGAGGTTACAATCAGATCGGCCGTGACCTCACTGTGTGGTGGAGCAGGTTCGAGGGGCCGAGTGGCCTACCCCCGCTCCTAATTCGTATGTTCGTATGTACTTGCTGGTTGTAGGAGCATCCTGCATGCAAATTGGTTTTCCTACATAACATTACAACAATGACTATGCTTCCAAAGGCTGTAGAATGCTTCGGGGCGTTCTGAGCTCATGAGAAGCGCTATATAAATGGAATTTACCACTTTATTATTTTTTTTTTATTGGGAGCATTGCATTTTCTGAGTGGAATGGTGAAATCACAGGTGCGTGTCCCAATGTAGTGCTGGTTCTCTTGTCCCACTTCAGCTGAATTCTGCACCTAGCCTGGGCTCCTTCTGTGGAGCAACTGACGTAGATTTTCGCCTAGGTCAGGGGCCTAGAGTTAGGAGGCATAGTCTAAAAAATTAGACCCAGAACCTCTCAAGGAGTAAAATGAAGAAACATGACTACACAAATTGGGCGGTCAAAGTTTGGAACTCCCTCCCGCAAACTGCAACTGATAATCTTTTAAATGAAAACCAAATCAACAAAATTGGGATAAATCAGGCACAGCCCCTAATTCAGGTCAGCTGAAAAACCAAGAACAAAGTTTAAAGGAAACTTACAAACTTTAAATCAAAATGTGATATTGATAGATTTTTGTTAAGTCGAAGGTATATGGGGCCAGGGTGGGTATCTAGGGTTAGGCCATGATCTCATTGGATGGCAGAACAGGCTGGAAGGGCTAAGCGGCCTCCTTCTGTTTCGCTGTTCCTCCCCCTGGATCTGCTTTACCGAGACTTTTACTCCCAGCCTCCACATCATTTGCCAAAATGGATTGGAGCCTTTTTTTGGATTTCTCCAGAAGTGAATCTGGGGTGAGAACTCTTACCTCTGAACAACAACAACAACAACAACTTGTGTAATTCTGTAGTGCCCTTTAATATAATGGAACATCCCCAAAGTACTGCACATGAGCATGATAAAACAAAACCACAGGAGGATGACCTAAAGCTTGGTCAAAGAGGTAGGTTTTAATGAGCGTCTTAAAAGAGTAAAGTGAGGTGGAGAGGGATAGAATTCCAGATCTCAGGACCTGTGTAGCTGTGAAGGCTTGGCCACCGGTAGTGAAACACTTACAATCGGGAAGCTTAACAGGCCAGAGTTAGAGGAGTGCTGGTATCTCAGAGGATTGTGGGGCTGAAGGAGATCACAGAGATAGGGAGGGGTGAAGCCACGGAGGGATTTGCAAACGAGGGTGAGAATTTTAAAATCAAGATGTTGCTTGACCGGGAGCCAATGTAGGTCAGTGAGCGCAGGAGTTGACAGAGGAATGGGACTTAGTGTGAGTTAAGACACAGGGCAGTAACATTTTGGATGGCCTCAAGTTTATGGAGGGTAGAAAGTGGGAGACCAGCCAGGAGTGCGTTGGAATAGTCGAGTCTGGAGGGAACAAAGGCGTGAGCGAGGGCTGCAGCAGCAGATGAGCTGAGACGGGGGTGAAGTCGAGCTGTGTTGTGGAGGTGGAAATACAACTTGCACTAACCACCAGCTGATGACAACTTCCCATAAACACACGGGGGAGTTGGTTTTTGTCTCTCTGGCTTAGCTCCACTGTTTTGCTTCCAGTGTTTCTGAGAGGCAAGTGTCACCTGCAACTTTAGTTTCACAAAGTCCTTGAGGGGAAATTCGGCTCCCCCCTCTTGTTTGAAGGCAATGGCATTGAAACCACCTCCGGCTAAGATGGGTCAAATGTCAGACCTGAACATTTACTCGTATTGAACTAGCACACGAGCCTTGTGGTTATGTCCTGTTATTTTGATAGCTGAGCAGAAAGGCTTGTGGTGTTATTCTTTTTTTAAAAAAGAAATTCTATTAATAATTTGATCATGCTTAAAAAAAGAATTAGCTGAAAAGCTAATGACCTCAATTTATTTAGTTGTGTAATTATTTGCAAGTCATATTAATAGCTGATGAATTGACACTTTGATGCAAAGTGCCTTGAAAATGATGCTCAGTTCATACAAATCTGTTTAATGGATTTACCCAGTCATCTATTTGTACAGATTGTATAGATCTAAGAAACCCAATTTCATACCTGCAGCATGAATTATAGAATGAATGATTTCTTCTTGGTGAGTTTAGGGACTACAGGCTCCATTACAAGATTAACCAACCTGCAAGTTGATTACTCCTGCCTTCACCTCCTTTCCCTGTGCAGTGAGAGATGTCCTGGTGGCCCTCTCTGTTTGAGGCTCCATCTCTGGCCTGACTTTCTGCATTTTCCTTGCATATCTGCAGCCAGCTGCCCCCACTGGGGGGGGGGTGGGGGGTGGTGTTGGTGGTGGTGATACTGTTTCTCCTTGAAGTTGGGCTTCATCTGATCAATGGGCACATGCCCAAATTAATCCCCCAAGCCCCCAAACACATCGGTGGGCACCGCATATCATCAATTCTGAGGGCTGGTTGCTTCTTTCCCCCTCTATAGAGGGTTCTCAAATGTTAAAAGGATTTGATGGGGTAGGTTCAGAGAAACTGTTTCCTCTGGTAGCTGAATCCAGAGCAATTTTAGTGAGCTTCTTTTTATTCGTTCATGGGATGTGGGTGTCGCTGGCTGGGCCAGCATTTATTGCCCATCCCTTGTTGCCCTTGAGAAGGTGGTGGTGAGCTGCCCTCTTGAACCACTGCAGTCCATGTGGTGTAGGTACACCCAAGCGCTATTAGGGAGGGTGTTCCAGGATTTTGACCCAGCGACAGTGAAGGAACGGCGATATATTTCCAAGTCAGGATGGTGAGTGACTTGGAGGGGAACTTCCAGGTGGTGGTGTCCCCATCTATCTGCTGTCCCTTGTCCTTCTAGATGATGTTTGCTTCAGTTGTGCCAGCGTCACAGACTAACATTCGCATTCCGCCAACGTTTATATGGGTCGCGTTTGTTAAACCAAACATGACCTGCTGAGATTATAGCCCTGATAATGAACAATTCACGAATGGAAGCAACCTAGAGATGGATCTTGAAGATGTCCAGTGACGGGGCTGTGACTATCTCCTTTGACAGCTTGTTCAATTGTGGGATTGTCCTTGGGAAGAAAGATTGTTGATGCACTGTCTTGGAAACAAGTGGCCTTTGTAGTCTGTGTGGATGGCCACCTCGTGTTTTGTCCTTTCCAGGGGGCACCAGGTCCTTGTTCCTGTCAATTCCCACCAGTCCATTCCATGTTTTATAGTCTGTTCTCCCTCCTTTGCTGTCGTGATTCCCGTTCCTAATCCTTGATTCAGGATGTGCCACTGGTGTACTTCCTGCATCGATTTGTGCAGCATCACGTCTTCGGATCACTTCAATCTTTTCCTTGATTGGCACCACATCCACAAACATTCACTCCCTCCACCACCGACGCACAGTGGCAGCAGCGTGGGTACCACCTACCAGATGCCCTGCAGGAATATTCACCAAGGCTCCTCAGGCAGCACCTTCCACACCCACGACCGCTACCACCTAGAAGGACCAGGGCAGCAGACAGATGGGAACGCCACCACCTGGAAGTTCCCCTCCCAGTCACTCACCATCCTGACTCGGAAATATATCGGCCGTTCCTTCACTGTCGCTGGGTCAAAATCCTGGAACTCCCTCCCTAACAGCACCGTGGGCGTACCCACACCACACGGACTGCAGCGGCTCAAGAAGGCAGCTCACCCCCACCTTCTCAAGGGCAACTAAAGATGGCCAATAAATGCTGGCCCAGCCAGCGAAGCTCACATCTCGTGAATGAATTAAAACAATATCTTATTTCTATCTCTTGCCATATAAGGGTCCCATACACAACTTGCACACTCTAGGAATGGGCGAACAAATATTTGGTGCACAGTAACTCTGATACTTTTGTTACAATACCAAAGACTCGTCCTCAGAAATCCGAGCACCCTGCTTGAATTGGGTGTTACCTGCCAAATATGGAACCCCCCCCCCCACCACACCCCCAGTGAAGATGAACCCACGGGTATGGCTGGGTATCTACCTGTTGGAGAATTTGATTACAGAGCTGAAAGCTGTCGGTTGGTGCATCTTTTGTCGTTGCTGACGCACATGACATTTCAGTTTTTGCATCGAATGCCATCTCCCATTGGTCCTGCCATTTTGCGGTGAATTGGTATGATCTTGAGTTTTCTCTGCGTAAACTACTCAGTCGTATGCAAATTGCAGCGCCCTGTTTTCTACCTGTTGGGAAAGGCATTAATGAATTAATGAAGACGTTTATGTGTGTCGAGAAGAGTAAATGTCCCAATGTCTGAGGCGCTCCGGAGAGGACATCTCCAAGGGAGGGCGATTTCCCCCACACGTCACTCAGTCTTTTTTTGCCCCCCTTTACGTGACCATTGCTGACCAGGCCCATTCCCTAATTGCCCTTGAACCGAGGGGCTTGCTGGAGCCGTTTCGGAGGGCAGTTAAGAGCCGACTACATTACTGAAGAGTCACGTGGAGGTCAGGCCAGGTGAGGGCGGCAGGGAAGTGAACCAGGCGGGTTTTTCCAGCGATCGATGGTGGTTGTCATGGTCACCATTACTGAGACTGGCTTCATGTTACAGATTTAGTAATTGAGATTTAGATCTGCCAGCTGCCCCCGCTATGACCTCTGGAATACGAGTCCAGTGGCAGCGCCACTGCACCACCACCTGCCCCTGTTGTTTAAGATGTGCCGGATCCATTTTAATCACGTCCCCCTGATTTCATAGCAGCGGAGTAGAGGCCGCGGGTTTGAAAGGTGCCGGTGCAGGAAGCTTGGCGAGTTACTGCAGTGCATCCTTGTAGACGGCGCATGCGCACACACGCACACGCACACGCACACGCAGACACGGACACGGACAGATGCATGCACGCACGGACACGCACACACCACACACGCAGACACAGACACACGCACGCACACGCCACACACGCAGACACAGACACACGCACGCACACGCCACACACGCAGACATAGACACACGCGCACACACACATACACGCACACATGCACACGCACGCGTGCACGCACACGCAGACGCGGACACGCATGCACGCACGCGCACACGCACACACCACACACACAGACACACGCGCGCACACATGCACACACCACACACGCAGACACAGACACAGGCACACGCACACACGCACACTGCTGCCACTGTGTAATGCCCATCACCTTGGCTTAAAAAGTCTCTCAGGCTCTGTTAAGCCAAAATATCAGACTGACACCATGCTTACGTGCTTTATTTCCTGCGGAAGATCAGGGTGGGGAAGGGAAGGGGTGGTGCGGATGTGGGAGGTGGTGGGGACGATGTTCCCCCCGCCCCACCCCCCATTGTGTGGCCACCTCGGTGCAGTCTTACAGAGATGTGTGGCTGTGTCCAGTGCGACGCTTTTCAGAAAGCCAACCCGAGCTTTATTCTGCGATTTGCAGCTGTCCCTGCCCTCTGGGTTAACACTTCTCACGCAGCCAACTCCGAACCATTCACACATGGGAGCTGCTAGCTGATGGCATCAGCACAATAATGTTCCCGAATTAATTCTAAAGAGATGCACTGCAAGTTTCAACTATAGCTTGGCGACCATTTGGTAGATGAGAATGGTGATTAGGAGTTCCAGTCGCTTCTTCCACCCTTACGAAAAGCATTGAGGCGTGTCCAAACTAATCCTGTGTTTCTCATCACCTCCTTCGTATTTGGTTTGTATGTTTTCTAGTGGGTTTTTTTTTCTTCTTTTGCCCCGTTTTCCTGACCTAAATTTTCTCGACTGTGCCCCGCATGTTGCTTTTCAGAGTCAGGAAGGTGGTGGGGGGAGGGTGGGGGACAGGTTGTGAAGGATTTGTATTTCTCGGCTGCCCTTACAGCCAGTGAAGTAACTTCGGAAACATAGTCGTTGTTGTCCACGCTACGTATTGACACCCAGACACAGAACCGCGGCTACAGGTCAACGTGAATTGTAGAGATCCACCAGTATTCATTCCGGTGCCCAAGACCAGCGGAAAAGCAGGTCAGCTACCTGTTTGGTGTTGATTTGTCCTGGTGTGGCCGTTGCCTTTAAACCGCCCCCCCCCCCCCCAAAACCCCCACAGGTCACTGCATTTCAAATAGGACGCCAGCTGTGGACAGGGAGATCTCTTGACCCAAGATAATAATTAACCAACAAGTTGCTTGCATTCATCTAGCTCCCTTCACAATTTTAGGATGTCCCAAAGTACTTTACAGCCAATGAAGTGCTTTTTGAAAGGTAGTCACTGTCGTAATGTGAGAAATGTAACCAATTTGCGCATAGCAAGTTCCCACAAACAGCAGTGTGAAAATTGCCAGATAATCTTTTTTTTTTTGGTGGGGTTGATTGAGGGATAAATATTGACCAGGACAATGAGGAGAAAACTCCGCTGTCCTTCTTTAAATAGTGGCATAGGTCTTTAACGTGTTTCTGGTAAGGCACCCAAATGACAGTGCAGTACAGAGGGAGTGCTGCGCTGGAGTGTCAGTCCAGATTTTGTGCTCAAGTCCCCGCAGTGGGAGTTGAACCCGCAACCTTCTGGCTCAGAGGTGGGGGCTGAGTCACGGCTCAGGTCAGCAGAGCTTCATTATTTGTCCAGTCCGCAGTCCTTCTGCGGGGTTATCTGCAGGGAGCTCCCTCCCTAACAGCACTGTGGGTGTACCTACACCACATGGACTGACTGCAGCGGCTCAAGAAGGCAGCTCACCACCACCACCTCAAGGGCAACTAGAGATGGTTGATAAATGCTGGCCCAGCCAGCGAAGCCCACATCCCGTGAATGAATAAAATATTTCTTTTGTTACTCCACCGTCCCCACCCACTCGGGTTTTAGCTTCCCCGTTGTGCACGATGTGGAATCGATCTGATAAAGGAGGCCCAATGGCTCACAGTTGCCGCATCTGAGTTATAGGCTTCCAGGCTCTTGGGAAAACTGCAGGAGCTCACTGTTCACCTCGGAGATATGCTCCCCGCAATGTCAATTTGACACATTCCTTATACACTGTAAATTAGTTAAACCTTTAGCCTGAAGACTCCTTTCTGCCTCTTTTTTTCTGTTGAAAGTATATCTTCACTCAGTGTAGGGGTTGCCTCCAGAAGAAAGGTTGGGCCTATACTCATTGGGGTTCAGAAGAATGGGAGGTGACCTTGTTTAAGATTCTGAAGGGGGCTTGACTGGTGTAGATACTGACAGATTTTCTCTCCTGGGGGAACCTAGAACTAGGGGGCACAGTTTCAGAATAACAAGTCTCATATTTAGGACAGGGGCGAGGAGGAATTTCTTGCCTGAGGGTCTTTAATCTTTGGAGTACTCTTCCCAAGCGAGAAACAGAAGCTGGGTCATTGAATATAGTCAAGGCCGGATTGGACGGATTTTTGACCTACAAGGGAATCGAGGGATATTGGGGTGGGGTCAGGCAGGAAAGTGGAGTTAAGGCCACGATCAGATCAGCCATAATCTTACTGAATGGCAGAGCAAGCTTGATGGGCCGAATGGTTGCATCTCTTATGTTCTTAGATGTTTGAGTGAATATTGCAGTATCCTATCCAATATTGCAAACCGATTTGGAGTGTATTTTTTTTCATCATTGAATTGTGGTGCTGTAATGACATTTAGCATCTTGTTCTTTTGTGGTACTTTTGCTAGAAGCATGAGCCCATTTAACACCTTTTAACATAAAATAAACCAGGCTGCATTTTGAAGCAAGATTTGGCGCTAGCAACACGAAGTATTTGCTGTCTTTGAGGAGAGTTGAGGTAGAGAGACGGAGAGGTGCAGGGAGGGAATTCCAGAGCCTGGGGCCTAAGCAGCTCAACCGTCAATGGTGGAGGATTCGTAAGAGGACCGAACGAGATGAGCGCGGATATTTCGGGGCTGTGGGGTTGGAGAAGATGGGGAGGGATTGGGTTTTAAAATCAAATTCAGGGGTCAGTGTAGGTCAGTGAGGGCAGGGGTGATGGGGGAATGGGACTTACTGCGAGGAAGGGCAGGGGCAGCCGAGTTTTGGCTGGCCTCAAGTCTGCGGAGGGGGAGAAAAGTGAGGGGGTGTTGCATTTGAGTCCAGGGGAAGCAGAGGCAGCAAACGACCTGAGGAAAGGATGGAGTCGGGCGACGTTACAAAGGTGGAACGAGGCGGCCTGAGTGAGAATGCGAAATTGTGCCTGGAACTTGATTTCAGGAGTTAACACAAATGAGCTGATGAAATAACAGGCCGAGGAGACACGTTAAGCGTTTGGATACGGCCCACGCTTGTTACTAGCCTCCTGTGGTTTTAATGTTTGCCATGTAGCAATTGTGACTGGATTATGGTAAAACTAATTGTTTGTTAGTCGACAACCCGAAGCGTTTGTATTGCATTTACTGTTTTGTATTTACCAGGTGTGCTGGCAGATTGTGAAGGCTAATTAGCAGTTTGTTTGTGGAAGGCGCTGGTGGGTTAGATTTTTGTGGCATCTGACAGTCTGGATAGCGCTTTCTGCTGGAAATGTCAGAGCGGGTGCACACCATGTTGAACTCCATCTCCGTGAAGCCCACAAAATGGGAGATTTGATGCGAGAAAGACTCCCACACACTACTGTAGGGAATATTTGAAGTCGGTCGGCTGAGAGCTTGACAGGTTTCACTGGGGGCCCAGACTGGTTATTACAGGCGTCCGCACTCGCTGTCCAGTCTCTGAACATTTTGCAGCCGGCAAAGTCCTTGTATGGCACGCAGTGTGGCCTGCAGAGTCAGTCTAAGTTAACTGCTTGCTTTTCAAGCCTTGTACCTGAATAGCTTCTATAGCACAACTCGCTGGCTTCCTGATGCAGGGTCTTTTGATTCACTCCGTAGATGCAGTGACGCAGCCAAGCTACAAGAGGCTGTCATTGTTCTGACAGCGACTGAGAAAGCCTAGCTCTTAACTGCCATAAGCCAGTTCATTGACTGCCCATCCGTGTATGTATAACACTGATAACCCTTTTGAAATCAATGCTACAGGATGAGCCAACCTTTCCTGGATAGAAGCGAATGACCCACTGACTGATTTAATAGCCAGTGTCACGTATTTGAACGACTGGATGCCTGAAAGCTTTTTCACTCCTTTGGGCTTGATGGAATGCCTATACTCTGCCAAAGAGTGAGAAAAAAAAACCCCAAATGAAAATCGGACCATGTGGGAGAAGAAGCATTTAATCATAGAATGGGTTACAGCACAGAACGAGGCCATTCAGCCCTTCACATCCTTGCCGGCCCTCTGCAAGAGCAACTCGGCTAGTCTCACTCCCGTGCCTTTTCCCTGAGGCCCAACAATTTTTTGTCTGTATGGAAAGTGAACCGGTTCCCTTTTCAAAAGCCACAATTGCACCAGCCTCTGCCACCCTGTCAGGTAGCTCACTCCAGATCCTAATCACTCGCTGCACACAGAGTTTTTTTTCCTCGTGTCACCTCTGCTTCTTTGGCCAGTCACTTTAATCCCGGGTCCTCTGGTTCTGGAACCAGTTTCTCCCCCATCTACTCTGCCTGGGCTGTTCATAATTTTGTGTGGTCTAAATGTCTAATTTAACACTGACGAGAAATGAAGACTTTATTATGAGCATAATGAACTTCTTCATCCGTGTAAACTCCGAAATATACACCTAGAACCACTCAAAATCATGGCTTTTCCACCCGCCCCCCCATCACCCAAGTCGACAAGGCGATGGGGATGGGTGAGAAGACCTGCAAGATTCTGACTAATGGAGTTCAGCTTGAACACTTGTGCTCCCTTGGGGCACTCATCATGGAAGATGCTGTGTCCACCAAAGAAATTCAGGCTGGGCTCAACAAAGGTCACGGCGTTGGGAACTCGCTTAAAAGAGTTAATGGGTAGCCACAGCCTCTCTATCACAGCGAAAATTCATAGAACCATAGGACACTACAGCACAGTAAAACAGGCCATTTGGCCCTTCCAGTCTGTGCCGAAATATTATTCCGAACCTTGTGAAAGGCCTTGTGTGGCTGTTAACGCTGTGTGGCTGTGAAAGCTGTACCATCAAGAAGAGTGGCGAGCTTCGGATAGGAGCATTTAAAAGGAAAGGACCCGGACGGATATTCCGTGTGTGGTTGCCGGCAAAGAGGGCAAACAAGCGGGTGCTCGAGACAGCTGGTGTTAAGAGGAACTTTATCTGAGGCAGTGATATCAAGGGAGCTCTCGTATTTTGGACACGTGATGCTATCAGGAGGGAAGGGTTTGGAAAAAGAGAGAATATGAGAGAAAAAAAAAAACACCTGGAAAATGTGCACAACGAAGACCCAAGATGGCATGGATGGATTATATCAGAACGTGGACCAGCCTCTCTCTGGGACAGGCTGTGAGGGCAGTGGAGACTAGAAACCGGTGGAGAAAGGTGGTTCATAGTGCGGTCAACCCTCGGAAAGACAGGTGGATTATAAGCACTAATTTAAGTAGTTGGTGTTACAGTGTGTTGGTAGTAGGTGCTCTATGTTACAGTAACAGTGTGCCAGATCTGGCCAGCCATAGCATTGCGACAAGGTGGGCTAGAGCAAAAAATCCCTCTTCTACTTTTGCTGGCTCACTTCAAAAACTTGCTTCCACGAGCCCACGGCTCATTAACTTTGTGCCTGTCATCATCGAAACCTTGGAACTACTGGTGACGAAGCAGGAAAAAGAAAGGTCCAAGAAAGTCGTTTGCAGGACTCTACTTCTCACGGTTTTAATCGTCCTGTTTGGGTGCTCGGTTCGGGTGTTGTCTCCGAAGTGAACCGATACTCAGAGTCATTCTGAACTCGGCGCAGCTATGCACTGAGCTGCTCCATTGAGAAATGGGACCTCCTGGAGGAAGGCTATTGTGGATTAATCCTTTGTCCTTCTCACAGAAGGCCTCATTCTATATGGGCTGCCCCTTGCTTTCTCTCTCTCTCTCTCTCTCTCTTTTTTTGCTCAGGGAAAGGAAGAGAAGTAACGTTCTCCTAGTGAAAGTAGGCGGCTGAAGAATCCAGCACAACTGCCAGTACCTTCTGTTCGCAAAGCGCTCACTTCAAAAACCCCCGGTTGTATGTTAATATGGCCGAAGGAGGGAGAAGTTTCCAGACTGTAGGCCGTTCTGCCACTTTGTCTTGCAAGAATACAGTCAGGCCTCAATTAACTTAGTTGCCCCGTGAGACAGCTTTGGGAGGTCAGTTATGCGAATCCCCTTAACATTCGTGTTTGTGTAGGACATCTGTGCAAATGGGCTGCTTGACGCTCGGGCCAGTCCCACAGTCCTTTTATGCTAATTGAATTAATTTGCATTCCTTCCCTTTTTTCTCTCTCTCTCTCTCTCTCTCTCTCTCTCTCTCTCATTCTTACTCCTCCTCAGGTTTTTGTTGTTGTTAACTCCGCTGAGGAATTGTTCAGTGCAAATCCTGAACGACGGAGGTGGTTACAGAGAGGGTGGCTGCCTTGCTGAAAGAAGATAGGTGGCTGCTTAGAACTGCCGACGCTGAATTATTACCAGTCGTCCCCCCCACCCCCCGCGCCAAGAATTTTAACCCTTTTCGGGGCACTGTAGATACAGAGAGTGATTGGGCAGGTAGAGGGAATGTTGTTTCTTACAAGGGGAGTGGAATGTAAAAGTAGGGAAGTTCTTGCTTCATTTGTACCGGGGCTTGGTGAGACCACATCTGGAGTTTTGGCCTCCTTATTTAAGAAGGGATGTAAATGCGTTCGAAGCAGTTCAGAGAACGCGACTGATCCCTGGAAGGTGGGGTGTTATCCTATGGGACAGCGGGGTTGGGGTGGAAATGTTAGACAGGCTGGGCCTGTATCCTTTGGAGTTTACAAGATCGAGAGGCGATCTTCTCGAAACACCTGAGGGGAATTGACGGGGTGAATGTTGAAAGGATGTTTTCCCATTGTGGGAGAGACTAGAACGACGGGGGACATAGTTTAAAAATGAGGTGTCTCCCATTTTAAGATGGAGCTGAGGGGATGTTTTTTTTTCTCCCTGAGAGTCACGAGCCTGCGGAACTCACTTCCCCAGAGAGCAGGGAGGCAGGGCCAATGAATATTTTTAGGGCAGAATTAGATAAATTCTTGATTGACAAGGAAGCCAAAGGCTATAGGGGGGTTAGAAGGAGAGTGGAGTTGAGGCCACAATCGGATCAGCCATGATCTTGATTTGAATGGTGAGGCAGACTTAAGGGGCCGAATGGCCTACTCCTAATTCATAGGTATTTACATATGTACAACAGCCTGGATCATTCAGAAAGCACACAAGTTTTTTGTAGTGCCTCCTTTGCCTTTGGCACTGTTGATGCTCTGTTGTTTGTTGTAGGGACTCTGCATAGTGGCTGATACAGGACCACAAGGTGTTCCACTGAACGCAAACTGGAGGAACATCACCTCACCTTCCGACTAGGCACTTTAAAGCCTTCCGGACTGAACATTGAGTTCAACAACTTCAGTTCCTGAACTCTCTCCTCCATCCCCACCCCTTTTTTTCAATATTTATTTTTTAAATTTTATATATATATATATATATTTTTTCCTACCTATTTCTAATATTTTTAAAATTTATTTCCATCCATTGTTTTGTCCCCACTTTTCCGCCTGTTTCGATCTTTCTCCCCCCCCACCCCACCCCCACTAGGGCCGTCTGTGACTTGCTCATCCTGCTTTCTGCCCTTAACGTCACCATTAGCACCTCCTTTAGCCAGTATCACCACCATCAACACCCCTTCGACCTTTTGTTAATGACCGTCTTTAGCAGTCTCTCTGCCTCCACCCATCACTGACTGGCCTTCTATCCAGCTTCACCTGTCCCACCCGCCCCCCCTCTAAACAGTATATATTTCACCACATTGCTACTTCTCTTTATTTCTGAGGAAGAGTCATCCGGACTCGCCATGTTAAATCTGTCTTTCTCACCACAAACGCAGTCCAGACCTGCTGAGCTTTTCCAGCTATTTTTGCTTTAGTTTCAGATTTCCAGCATCCGCAGTATTTTGCTTTTATCAAGGCGACAAGGCGACCAGAAATTCCCCATTCAAGGGTCCCACTAGTTAAAGGGAGGGCAACATAATGGCTGTGTAATCCAGAGGCCCAGGCTAATGTTCTGGGGACCCGAGTTCCAACCCTAATGGGGCAGCTGGGAAATTTAACTTCGCTTGGTTAAATAGATCTCGAATTAAAAAGCTAGTCTCTGTAATAGTGATTGTGTAACTCCTTGCGTTGTCCTATAGGGAAGGAAATCTGTCACCTTTTACCCGGTCTGGCCTCCGTGTGACTCACAGCAATGCGGCTGACTCTTAACTGCCCCGCTGAAAGGGCCCAGCAGGCCGCTCAGTTCAAGGGCAATTAGGGACGGGCTGGCCTTGCCGGTAACACCAACGCCCCAGGGAGCACAGAAAGAAACATCATTGAGTGTATTGGTGCCTGGGAATATGAGCAGTTCGGACTTAACCAGTGCAGTTTGCATGAAAGTCGCGCTATAAATGCAGATGGATTGTCGTACCTAAATAATCATTCCACATTCCTGGGCTGAAAAGAAGATTAATTCCCGCTAATCCTTTTGAGAACTGAACTTACGATCCCCCTGCCTAAGGTTTTTAAAAAGAACTGAAAATAAAAAAGAATTCCACTGCAAGTGAGCCGACGAGCTGGCCCTTAAGTTTGCACTCCTGTAATGAGCCTGATTTCGAAACCCCAGGCGGGGAAAAAATATTTGCAGACGTCTCACAGATTTTTAAAAGGCTCTTCGTTTCAGCATGTGCCCATAGGATAACGAATTCCAGCACAGATTGAGGATTTCATTTTCTTAAGTTGTTCTCGCACTTGCTTGGGCCCTTGGACTGGACCTGAGCTCTAGTTCCAATTTCCAGTCTCCATTGTTTGCATTCTTGCTGTTCAAAATTCCCTTTATCTTTAAAAATTAAAAAAAAACTGACCTACTCTTTTGCAGCGACTGCCACTTAGGGTTCAGATCGCCGGGTTTGAGGAATCCTCGAAGCGAATGGTGCGTGAATTTTCCAACTCCCTCCCCCCCCCCCACCCCCCTTTTTTTATATTCCTCTATTGATGAATCATGCACTCTTTTTTTATCTCCCCCCCCCCCCCCCCACCCTGTTACTAAGGAGCGAAAAGACGTAAAGACCTCTGCTGGCGAGGAGGTTATTGATGCGAAGCCTTTGCTTTTCCCTGCCGGTGGGTGCTGATGTAGCCCCTCCCAGTGATAGTGTAGTGGCCCATTCAGCGCACACCATCTGTCCCTCCACTTTCCCATTGTTCATCAGCTGCTTCTTTTTTTAAAAAAAAGCAGTTTACCATCTGAAGGGGGAGACCACTGCGCTTTCTGAAGGGCATGGCTTCTTGCTTTTTAATAATAAAAAAAAAATCACTGCCTTGTCCATATGTTTGTTTCAGCAACCAGGGTCCGCACCTGTCCCTTTTTGAGGGACGGGGCGCGATGGGGCTGTCTCCTGGCCGAAGGCAGGGCTGCCTGTTTTTCAGCCGCGAGGTGTGTTTCTATCCTTGGGGGTTCTCAGCGCGGTTCTTTTGACTCCTCGCTCACCAGGAGGTGTTGGACTGACGTGCGCTGGAGGGTCGAGATGTTAAACTGAAACAACAGCGAAAAAAAAATCGCCGGATAAACTCAGCAGGTCCGACAGCGCCTGAGGGGAGAAAGGCTAGAGTTAACATTTCAAGTCCGTTATGACGCCTCTTCAGGACCTGTTAAGCTTTAGTTCTGTTTCAGTTCTGAAGAAGAGTCAGACGGACTCGAAACGTTAACTCTACCCTTTCTCCCCACAGCTGCTGCCGGACCTGCTGAGTTTTTCCAGCAATTTTTTTTTCTTCTTGTTCCAGGTTTCCAGCATATCCGCAGTACTTTGCTTCTATGTTGAGGTGTTAAACAGTTGGGACCCCTCTGTTTCTCTCCCGCACTCCTTCAGGTTAGCATTTGGTGCAAAGCTGGCACAGGTTTCACCAGAATTCCTGACCTGCAGTCGGAAAGAACTCTCCAAGTCTGAAACCAGATAGGGAGCAGTAACAGAAGCCGGCAGAACATCTCCACAACCTTCCGAGATCTCTGCGGCTCCTCCAATCCTGACCTCTTGCCCATCCCTAGGTTTAATCACTCTGGGTGGTGGCATAGTGGTATTATCCCTGAACTTAGATGTGTTTAAGGGGAAGCTGGGGATGTATGAGGGAGAAGGGAAGAAATGGACATGATGGTGAGATTAGCTGAGGAAAGACAGGAGGAGGCTCAAGTTGATCATAAACGCCAGCACGGACTGGTTGGGCTGAATGGCCTGTTTCTGTGCCGTGTAATTGCACCTCTCGCCCTCAGGATATCCCAGAGGGCTCCGCGATTATTGAAACATCCTGGATGTGTGATCACTGTCGCAGTGACAGCCAAGTGGTGCGCAGCAAGATTCCACAAACAGCAATCTGATAGATGACCAGTTAGCCTGATTTGCTGGCAGGGTGAGAAGTCTTGGCCAGGACACCATGGAATTCTTTTAATACAGTGACTTCTCACTTAAAGTTGTGGTTGCATTCCTGGAAATTACAACTTTAAGTGAAAACGTCTTTAAGTGAATCATTGTTTCCATAGGAATCAACGTTAGAGCCAGAGTTAGGTTACTGCAGACATTCTCACCCAGAAAAACAATGTACACTGAAACACAGTGCCATACATACTGTGTATTCCCAGCCAGAATACCTTACAAAATAAAATAAATCACTGAATATAACAGAAATACCATATAAATTCAAATTAGGTAACACTAAATCACCCAAACAAGCCCTGAGCAGCGGAGCTTCTGTCTCTCGCCCACAGCACTCCTGAAAATCAGCTAAACTTTTTGCTTCTTTTCCTTTCTCGCTCTCCCTCCCTCTCTCTCTCTCTCTCTTTCTTTCCCTGTGTGTGTGTGTGTGTGTGTGTGTGTGTGTGTCTCTCTCTCTCTTGCTCCACTTCCTCACTCTGCCTCTTTTTCTCTCCTTTCCAACTCTGTCTTCCTGTCCTTTCCTACTCTGTTTCTTTCCCCCTTCCCCCACTCTCTCCTCTCTTTCCCCTTTCCCACACACACACACTCTCTCTCCCCTCCCCCTTCCCCTTCTCATCTCTTTCCCCCTTCCTCCTCTCTCTCTTTCCCCGCTCCCTTTCCCCCCTCTCGTTCCCCGCTCTCCCTCGCTCTTTTTCCCTCCAGAGCCTGGACACCTTCCTGACCATAGTTGTCAGGGGCTGAGCCTGTGTCTTGTTTGATACCGCGTAAGAAGCCAGGGGCCGAGGGGTCCCGTGCAAGGAGGCAGGGGCAAGGGCTGCTGCGGAAGAAGCCGGGGGCTCCTCCCTGCACACACCCCCCCCCCCCACCCACCGTCCCAGGTGATTTACACTCCATCCGATTGACAGCCAACAGCTTCCCGCTCCTGCCCTGCCCCCCTGCTCCCCCTAGGAATTCCAGCTAGCAATGCACAGAATGTATGGCACCTTTGAGGAGGTAACGAGTAGGTTAGACAAAGGAGAGCCAATGGATCTACTTGGACTTCCAGAAGGCCTTTGACAAGGTGCCGCACAGGAGGCTGCTCAGTAAGATAAGAGCCCATGGTGTTAGAGGCAAGGAACTAGCATGGATAGAAGATTGGCTGTCTGGCAGGAGGCAGAGAGTGGGGATAAGGGGGTCCTTCTCAGGATGGCGGCCGGTGACTAGTGGAGTTCTGTAGGGGTCAGTGTTAGGACCACAACTTTTCACTTTATACACTAATGATCTAGATGAAGGAACTGATGGCATCCTGGCTAAGTTTGCAGATGATACAAAGATAGGTGGAGGGACAGGTAGTATTGAGGAGGTGGGGAGGCTGCAGAAGGATTTGGACAGGTTAGCAGAATGGGCAAAGAAGTGGCAGATGGAATACAAGGTGGGGAAGTGTGAGGTCATGCACTTTGGTAGGAAGAATAGAGGCATAGACTATTTTCTAAATAGGGAGAGAATTCAGAAATCTGGAGTGCAAAGGGACTTGGGAGTCCAGTCCAGGATTTTCTTAACGTTAACTTGCAGGTTGAGTCGGTAGTTAGGAAGGCAAATGCAATGTTGGCATTTATTTCGAGAGGACTAGAATATAAAAGCAGGGATATGCTGCTGAGGCTTTATAAGGCTCTGGTCAGACCACATTTAGAATATTGTGAACAATTTTGGGCCTCGTATCTCAGGAGAGATGTGCTGGCCCTGGAGAGGGTCCAGAGGAGGTTCACGAGAATGATCCCAGGAATGAAAGGCTTAACATATGAGGAACGTTTGAGGACTCTGGGTCTATACTTGCTGGAGTTTAGAAGGATGAGGGGGGATCTGATTGAAACTTACAGAATACTGAAAGGCCTGGACAGAGTGGACATGGGGAAGATGTTTCCATTAGTAGGAGAGACTAGGACCCGAGGGCACAGCCTCAGAGTAAAGGGAAGACCTTTTAGAACAGAGACGAGGAGAAACTTCTTTAGCCAGAGCATGGTGAATCTATGGAATTCATTGCCACAGAAGGCTGTGGAGGGAAGGTCATTGAGTGTATTTAAGACCGAGATAGGTAGGTTCTTGATTGGTAAGGGGATCAAAGGTTATGGGGAGAAGGCGGGAGAATGGGATTGAGAAACTTATCAGCCACGATTGAATGGCGGAGCAGACTCGATGGGCCGAATGGCCTAATTTCTGCTCCTGTGTCTTATGCTTATGCTCCTGGATCTTGGGCCTTGCTCTCTCCACGCAGCCTGGGCCCCGGATGACTGCGGTGGCAGTTCCAGCATCAGAACATGGTGGCAGCTGTCCCAGAGTTCAGCACCGTGGATGGGTGCGGCGGGGGAGAGGGAGATAAGAGCGCAGACGATGTAAAATCGAAAACCGTGACATAATTTTTTTTTTTAAAAAGGTCGTAAAGAGTAAACAACGTTAAAGCGAAATGACTTTAAGCAGGGCGACTTAGAGTGAGGACTTACTGCACTGTATATCTTTGTCAGGAGAGGGTTGGGGCATGGGCTTAAACACTTCACCCAGCAGGTGGCACCTCTGGCAGTGCAGCACTCCCTCAATGTCACATTTGGGTTAGAGATGTCAAGAAAAGGCTGCAAGTGGTATAAAAATCCAAATGCAACGCAAAAGCCGGCATCTAAATGAGGGAAGCACTGGGACGTTTCATCGGGAGTCAGTCTGTCTCGTGTTCCTCTTATCAAGGAAATTGCTTTCTCCAAATCCCCCACTATATTTGAAGTTACTTGACTGGAAAGTATTACATTCTGATCCCATTTGAAAGCAACTAATTGGTGGATATCTGCTCTTAAAAAGATCAAGTGAACTTGCGCAAAAATGTATTGAAGGAGAAGCCATTCTCTGCTGTGGGACTTCGGGAGTCTCTTGCCTTTGTGTTTTGTGTAGGGCTTTTTTTAAAAAAAAATAGATTATCACTTGATTTGCATTAATGTTCTGGCTGTGAGCCAAACGTGATGCGGGGATAAACCTGAGAAGCAGTGGATGGAATTTTCACTTTTTGGCGGTGGCGGTCAGTGGGTAACTGCGGAGGGAATGGGTTAACTGAGGTCAAAGTTCAAATGCCAACCCCAAGGGCCTGCTGAAAGGTCAAGCAGCGTTGACTGGTTGGAAGCGGAGTAGGGTCGATTCAGATATGGCTGGGGGCTGGGGTGTATCTTAGCTACAGTATTAAGCTCACTTTGGCAATGTGTAGCTCTCTAGCAGCCCCCAGTGGCCACAAGCAAGTACTGTGACACAACACTGTTGACCTACACCCTTGCAAATCAGAGTGAAGGGGAACACGAGAGTTCGGCCCTCCTGAGCTTTGACATTTTTCTGAGTTGGTTGCAAAGGGCGAGAGATTCCATACACCACCCCAATCATATTTCTGAAGAAGGGGTCGTTGTTGATTTATCATTTTTTCCAGTGAAGAAATGAAGCCTCCTATAGGGTTAAGGCCACAGTCAATCAGCCATGATCTTATTGAATGCTGGAGCAGATTGGAGGGGCTGAATGGCCACCTCCTCCTGTTTCTTGTGGTGTTAAATTTATCACCTGTCATCTTTTTATTGCGTGTCGGTTAAATTTGGTTTGGAAGGTTTCTCCTGATTTCTTTCACATTCTTGTTTATTTAGCAAGCTGGATGCGTCTAAATACAAATTTAGCTTTGAAATGTTGAAGGAGTTAGGTTGACAACTTACAATAATTGCATTGTGATTAACTGTGTCTACGGCGTGTATACAACCTGCGTGTGTGCTGAAGAGTTAGCAGCATTTTCACACAACTGGCAAAAGCACTGAACAGGCGATAGGAGAGATTGTTTATATTGCTATCTTCCCCTTCTATAAAAATTGGTGTTTGTGCAGTAAGGCAGCACAGACACAAAGCTGCACAAAACTCTATTATGGAATTACTGATGCATTTTGGTATTGGGACTTTGAACCTGATCCCAAAGGTTTTTTCCAATTTGGTGCATGTGAAGCCCCGATGTGTGTCGGTTTGTCGGGGGGTGTGTGTGTGTGTGTCGGTTTGTGGGGGGAGGGTGTGTGTGTGTCGGTTTGTGGGGGGGTGTGTGTGTGTCGGTTTGTGGGGGTGTGTGTGTGTGTGTGTGTGTGTGTCGGTTTGTGGGGGTGTGTGTGTGTGTGTCGGTTTGTGGGTGTGTGTGTGTGTGTGTGTCGGTTTGTGGGGGGGTGTGTGTGTGTGTCGGTTTGTGGGGGGAGGGTGTGTGTGTGTCGGTTTGTGGGGGTGTGTGTGTGTGTCGGTTTGTGGGTGTGTGTGTGTGTGTGTGTCGGTTTGTGGGGGTGTGTGTGTGTCGGTTTGTGGGGGGAGGGTGTGTGTGTGTCGGTTTGTGGGGGGGTGTGTGTGTGTCGGTTTGTGGGGGTGTGTGTGTGTGTGTCGGTTTGTGGGTGTGTGTGTGTGTCGGTTTGTGGGTGTGTGTGTGTGTGTGTGTCGGTTTGTGGGTGTGTGTGTGTGTGTCGGTTTGTGGGGGGGGTGTGTGTGTGTGTTGGTTTGTGGGGGGGTGTGTGTGTGTCGGTTTGTGGGGGGGTGTGTGTGTGTCGGTTTTTGGGGGGGTGTGTGTGTGTCGGTTTGTGGGGGTGTGTGTGTGTTTGTCGGTTTGTGGGGGTGTGTGTGTGTGTTTGTCGGTTTGTGGGGGTGTGTGTGTTTGTCGGTTTGTGGGGGGTGTGTGTGTTTGTCGGTTTGTGGGGGGGTGTGTGTGTTTGTCGGTTTGTGGGGGGGTGTGTGTGTGTGTCGGTTTGTGGGGCTGTGTGTGTCGGTTTGTGGGGCTGTGTGTGTCGGTTTGTGGGGGCGTGTGTGTGTGTGT
The DNA here is from genome assembly GCF_017639515.1 of Carcharodon carcharias. NCBI lineage: Eukaryota > Metazoa > Chordata > Chondrichthyes > Lamniformes > Lamnidae > Carcharodon > Carcharodon carcharias. The sequence goes on from NC_054469.1 coordinate 20,045,791, forward strand.
CGGTTTGTGGGGGGGGTGTGTGTGTGTGTCGGTTTGTGGGGGTGGGGTGTGTGTGTGTCGGTTTGTGGGGGTGGGGCGTGTGTGTGTGTGTCGGTTTGTGGGGGTGGGGCGTGTGTGTGTGTGTCGGTTTGTGGGGGTGGGGCGTGTGTGTGTCGGTTTGTGGGGGGGTGTGTGTGTGTGTCGGTTTGTGGGGGGGTGTGTGTGTGTGTGTCGGTTTGTCGGGGGGTGTGTGTGTGTGTGTGTCGGTTTGTGGGGGGGTGAGTGTGTGTGTGTGTGTCGGTTTGTGTGGGGTGGGTGTGTGTGTCGGTTTGTGGGGGGGTGAGTGTGTGTGTGTGTGTCGGTTTGTGGGGGGGTGTGTGTGTGTCGGTTTGTGGGGGGGTGTGTGTGTGTCGGTTTGTGGGGGGGTGTGTGTGTGTGTCGGTTTGTGGGGGGGGGGTGTGTGTGTGTGTCGGTTTGTGGGGGGGGGTGTGTGTGTGTGTCGGTTTGTGGGGGGGGTGTGTGTGTGTATGTCGGTTTGTGTGGGGGTGGGTGTGTGTGTCGGTTTGTGGGGGGGGTGAGTGTGTGTGTGTGTCGGTTTGTGGGGGGGGTGTGTGTGTGTGTCGGTTTGTGGGGGTGTGTGTGTGTGTGGGTTTGTGGGGGGGTGTGTGTGTGTGTGGGTTTGTGGGGGGGTGTGTGTGTGTGTGTCGGTTTGTGGGGGGGTGTGTGTGTGTGGGTTTGTGGGGGGGTGTGTGTCGGTTTGTGGGGGCGTGTGTGTCGGTTTGTGGGGGGGTGTGTGTGTGTGTGTCTGTTTGTGGGGGGGGGTGTGTGTGTGTGTCGGTTTGTGGTGGGGGGGGTGTGTGTGTGTCGGTTTGTGGGGGGGGGTGTGTCGGTTTGTGGGGGGGTGCGTGTGTGTGTCGGTTTGTGGGGTTGTGTGGGTAGGTGTCTGTGTCTCTCTTTTCAAAAAACCCATTTTGTCTGGGTTATCGTCATTGGCTGTCGCCAGATTCGGGGGTGACGTCTATTCATTCGTGGGCTTCTGCCATGGGTCTTCATGTGACTGAACAGGCTGATTCTCAAACCACACATCTTTGGGCACAAGGGAGCAGTCTGACCTGGAGTGCAGATTGGCTTCCTTTTCTTTCCCTCTCTGCTGCCGCTCTGCCTCATGATTAAAGTGTCTGACCATCTCCAACAAGAGAGAATCTAACCTTTGCCCCTTGACATTCAATGGCATCACCATCACTGAATCCCCCACTGTCAACATCCTGGGGGTTACCATTGACCAGAAACTGAACTGGATTAGCCATATAAATACTGTGGCTACAAGAGCAGGTCAGAGGCTAGGAATCCTGCGGTGAATAACTCACCTCCTGACCCCCCAAAGCCTGTCCACCATCTACAAGGCACAAGACAGGAGTGTGATGGAATACTCTCCACTTGCCTGGATGAGTGCAGTTCCTACAACACTCAAGAAGCTCGACACCTTCCAGGACAAAGCAGCCCACTTCAACACAAAAACTCGAAATGTTAACTCTGTTCTTCTCTCCACAGATGCTGTTAGGGCTGCAGAGTTTTTCCAGCATTTTCTGTTTTTGTTTCAGATTTCCAGCATCCACAGTGTTTTGCTTTTATTAAAGCAGCCCGCTTATTTGGCACCCCATCCACAAACATTCACTCACTCCACCAGCGACGCACAGTAGCAGCAGTGTGTACCATCTACAAGATGCACTGCAGAAACTCACCAAGGCTCCTTCGACAGCACCTTTCAAACCCGTGACCACTACAATCTAGAAGGACAAGGGCAGCAGATAGATGGGACACCACCACCTGGAAGTTTCCCTCCAAGTCACACACCATCCTGACTTGGAAATATATCGCCGATCCTTCACTGTCGCTGGGTCAAAATCCTGGAACTCCCTCCCTAACAGCACTGTGAGTGTACCTACACCACATGGACTGCAGCGGTTCAAGAAGGCAGCTCACCACCACCTTCTCAAGGGCAAGTAGGGATGGGCAATAAATTCTGGTTTAGACAGCATCCGTGAAAGAATAAATTAAAAAAAAAACTTAATTGGCTGTGGGGCCATCGTGAAAGGCGCTATTTAAATGCAAGTCTTTCTTTGCCTACAGCACAACAGCGACCAAGTTTTAAAAAGATAGCTCCTTCTGTTTGGAGAAGTTTGGAATGTTTTGAGCGATGCGATAAGACTTTAAAGCAAGTGCTTTTTAATAAAAGCGTTCAGTTTACACTGGCCCTACACCACTTATATTAACACTTTTAATGTATTTTGATAGGAGCATGAGGGCAGATGCTGAAAGCTCCCTAATTAAGTAAGTGATGGCCATCTGGAGAGAGGACACACTGCCAATTTATCTAATATTTCCATCGCTGTAATCTTTGAAACAAGAAATTCTGTTTATCCCTCTCAAGTGCTTAACTCTTTCGGGAGGACTTGATCCCAAAAGCTTCTGGTTCCGCAGAGTCAGTGTCACTCGTCCAAGGCTGAGACTTCAGACAGCAGGTTGAAGAGTCGGAAATTCTGTGTGGGATTTTGTTTTCAAACTTAACATGGATACAGAGGGCCCACATCCCAACAGCGCCCCCCCACCCCACCTCAGAGCCAAACGCCGGCTTTGCCCCGTTTTCTGGCCATTCCCCAGGACCTCACTGACTGGAGCATCCGCCAAGCGGATGGGAAGCTGTAGTGTGACCCCAGAAACCAGCGGGGGATTTGTCTGCTCTCGAGGCAAGCAGGAGATCAAAAGGAATGTGTGTGGGGGAGGGGAGGGGAGGCCGGGTGAGTGTGTGGGGGAGGGGAGGCCGGGTGAGTGTGTGGGGGAGGGGAGGCCCGGTGAGTGTGTGGGGGAGGGGAGGCCCGGTGAGTGTGTGGGGGAGGGGAGGGGAGGCCCGGTGAGTGTGTGTGTGGGGGAGGGGAGGCCCGGTGAGTGTGTGGGGGAGGGGAGGGGAGGCCCGGTGAGTGTGTGGGGGAGGGGAGGGGAGGCCCGGTGAGTGTGTGGGGGAGGGGAGGGGAGGCCCGGTGAGTGTGTGGGGGAGGGGAGGGGAGGCCCGGTGAGTGTGTGGGGGAGGGGAGGCCCGGTGAGTGTGTGGGGGAGGGGAGGCCCGGTGAGTGTGTGGGGGAGGGGAGGCCCGGTGAGTGTGTGTGTGGGGGAGGGGAGGCCGGGTGAGTGTGTGGGGGAGGGGAGGGGAGGCCCGGTGAGTGTGTGGGGGAGGGGAGGCCCGGTGAGTGTGTTGGAGGGGGGAGGGGAGGCCCGGTGAGTGTGTTGGGGAGGGGAGGCCCGGTGAGTGTGTGGGGGAGGGGAGGGGAGGCCCGGTGAGTGTGTGGGGGAGGGGAGGGGAGGCCCGGTGAGTGTGTGGGGGAGGGGAGGGGAGGCCCGGTGAGTGTGTGGGGGAGGGGAGGCCCGGTGAGTGTGTGGGGGAGGGGAGGGGAGGCCCGGTGAGTGTGTGGGGGAGGGGAGGGGAGGCCCGGTGAGTGTGTGGGGGAGGGGAGGCCCGGTGAGTGTGTGGGGGAGGGGAGGGGAGGCCCGGTGAGTGTGTGGGGGAGGGGAGGCCCGGTGAGTGTGTGGGGGAGGGGAGGCCCGGTGAGTGTGTGTTGGAGGGGGGAGGGGAGGCCCGGTGAGTGTGTGGGGGAGGGGAGGCCCGGTGAGTGTGTGGGGGAGGGGAGGCCCGGTGAGTGTGTGGGGGAGGGGAGGCCCGGTGAGTGTGTGGGGGAGGGGAGGCCCGGTGAGTGTGTGGGGGAGGGGAGGCCCGGTGAGTGTGTGGGGGAGGGGAGGCCCGGTGAGTGTGTGTTGGAGGGGGGAGGGGAGGCCCGGTGAGTGTGTGGGGGAGGGGAGGCCCGGTGAGTGTGTGGGGGAGGGGAGGCCCGGTGAGTGTGTGTTGGAGGGGGGAGGGGAGGCCCGGTGAGTGTGTGGGGGAGGGGAGGCCCGGTGAGTGTGTGTTGGAGGGGGGAGGGGAGGCCCGGTGAGTGTGTGGGGGAGGGGAGGCCCGGTGTGTGTGTGGGGGAGGGGAGGCCCGGTGAGTGTGTGGGGGAGGGGAGGGGAGGCCCGGTGAGTGTGTGGGGGAGGGGAGGCCCGGTGAGTGTGTGGGGGAGGGGAGGGGAGGCCCGGTGAGTGTGTGGGGGAGGGGAGGCCCGGTGAGTGTGTGGGGGAGGGGAGGAGAGGCCCGGTGAGTGTGTGGGGGAGGGGAGGCCCGGTGAGTGTGTGGGGGAGGGGAGGGGAGGCCCGGTGAGTGTGTGGGGGAGGGGAGGAGAGGCCCGGTGAGTGTGTGGGGGAGGGGAGGGGAGGCCCGGTGAGTGTGTGGGGGAGGGGAGGCCCGGTGAGTGTGTGGGGGAGGGGAGGAGAGGCCTGGTGAGTGTGTGGTGGAGGGGAGGCCCGGTGAGTGTGTGGGGGAGGGGAGGCCCGGTGAGTGTGTGGGGAAGGGGAGGGGAGGCCCGGTGAGTGTGTGTGTGGGGGAGGGGAGGCCCGGTGAGTGTGTGGGGGAGGGGAGGGGAGGCCCGGTGAGTGTGTGGGGGAGGGGAGGGGAGGCCCGGTGAGTGTGTGGGGGAGGGGAGGGGAGGCCCGGTGAGTGTGTGGGGGAGGGGAGGCCCGGTGAGTGTGTGGGGGAGGGGAGGCCCGGTGAGTGTGTGGGGGAGGGGAGGCCCGGTGAGTGTGTGGGGGAGGGGAGGCCCGGTGAGTGTGTGGGGGAGGGGAGGCCCGGTGAGTGTGTGGGGGAGGGGAGGCCCGGTGAGTGTGTGGGGGAGGGGAGGGGAGGCCCGGTGAGTGTGTGTTGGAGGGGGGAGGGGAGGCCCGGTGAGTGTGTGGGGGAGGGGAGGCCCGGTGAGTGTGTGTTGGAGGGGGGAGGGGAGGCCCGGTGAGTGTGTGGGGGAGGGGAGGCCCGGTGAGTGTGTGTTGGAGGGGGGAGGGGAGGCCCGGTGAGTGTGTGGGGGAGGGGAGGCCCGGTGAGTGTGTGTTGGAGGGGGGAGGGGAGGCCCGGTGAGTGTGTGGGGGAGGGGAGGGCCCGGTGAGTGTGTGTTGGAGGGGGGAGGGGAGGCCCGGTGAGTGTGTGGGGGAGGGGAGGCCCGGTGAGTGTGTGTTGGAGGGGGGAGGGGAGGCCCGGTGAGTGTGTTGGAGGGGGGAGGGGAGGGGAGGCCCGGTGAGTGTGTTGGGGAGGGGAGGGGAGGCCGGGTGAGTGTGTGGGGGAGGGGAGGCCTGGTGAGTGTGTGGGGGAGGGGAGGCCCGGTGAGTGTGTGGGGGAGGGGAGGCCCGGTGAGTGTGTGGGGGAGGGGAGGGGAGGCCTGGTGAGTGTGTGGGGGAGGGGAGGCCCGGTGAGTGTGTGGGGGAGGGGAGGCCTGGTGAGTGTGTGGGGGAGGGGAGGGGAGGCCCGGTGAGTGTGTGGGGGAGGGGAGGCCCGGTGAGTGTGTGGGGGAGGGGAGGGGAGGCCCGGTGAGTGTGTGGGGGAGGGGAGGCCCGGTGAGTGTGTGGGGGAGGGGAGGGGAGGCCCGGTGAGTGTGTGGGGGAGGGGAGGGGAGGCCCGGTGAGTGTGTGGGGGGAGGGGAGGCCCGGTGAGTGTGTGGGGGAGGGGAGGCCCGGTGAGTGTGTGGGGGAGGGGCGGCCCGGTGAGTGTGTGGGGGAGGGGAGGCCCGGTGAGTGTGTGGGGGAGGGGAGGCCCGGTGAGTGTGTGGGGGAGGGGAGGGGAGGCCCGGTGAGTGTGTGGGGGAGGGGAGGCCCGGTGAGTGTGTGGGGGAGGGGAGGGGAGGCCCGGTGAGTGTGTGGGGGAGGGGAGGGGAGGCCCGGTGAGTGTGTGGGGGAGGGGACGGGAGGCCCGGTGAGTGTGTGTGTGTGTGTGTAGTGCTTGGTTGTCTGGAGGGCGGGTGTCTTGAAGGAGGTGGGTTGTACCCCCTGAAACCGAGCGCTGTGTTTGGAAGGGTTTCGCCCTATTCCTGGGGCTGATATTCCAGAGCCTATCCCACAGGAACAGGAGGAATTCCGGAAAGGAGTGTACAGGTTAGGAGCAGGAATAGGCCCTGCTCCTGTCATGTGAAGCAGAGATAATTGACTGGAGCCTTGAAAGGCTTTGAAGGGCTGTCCAGTCATTTGGCCCTGGCAGCAGCAGCAGTGCAAGCGGAGATTCCTCCCTTTCCCCCATCAGTTATCGGCAGGAATACAGCATTTATTTATTATTAAAAGTTTTTTTTTCTATTTTTTTTTTTAAATTCTCCCCTCGAAGTGGGAATCTAAGCTGCTAATTAGTTTTGCTGACTGAAACTTGTACTGAAATAAAAGACGGCCTTCAGGAGAGAAACCAAGTATGTGCGCTGACTACTCCCAGGGCCTGTGAAAAGCTTTGCTGCGGAGTGGAATAGTGGCCCCTGAGGCGCACACCCGTCAGCCCACGTCAACGAATGGCGCTTACGTTCATCCTCCTCACCAACACAGTGTCTCCTGGCGCTAAAGTGGCTCGGTTGGTTGCGCTTCTCTTGAGTTAGAAGGTTCTGGGTTTGAAGCCCCACTCTAGAGACCCGAGGACGAATTCTAGGCTGGCACTCCCGTGCGGCACTGAGGGAGTGCTGCACTGCCAGAGCCAGAGGTGCCGTCATCGCGCTGAGAAGTTAAAACCAAGGTGTGAGCCATAAAAGATCCAGTGTAACTTTTCCAGGAGCCAGGAATTCGTCCCGGCCGATATTTCTCCGTCAACCTGTGTCGCTTAAAACAGTTGTTGTTTTGTGGAATAACTGTGCACACGTTAGTTCTTGTGTGTTTCAAATCATGAGTGTTGGGGGGTGGTTGGGGGGGGGGGTGGGAACTGTGGGGCGTCACTGATTGCCCTTGTTCAGAGGGTATTTAGGAGTCAACCGCATTGGGTCTGGAGTCACACGTAGACCAGACCAGGTGAATCAGGAGGGTTTTTGCAACAATTGACAAGGGTCTCGTGGTCATCATCAGGCCATTAATTCCAGATTTTTTACTGGATTCAAATCCCACCACCTGCCCGGTCTCCGAGCTTTACCCTGGGTCTTTGGGATATTAGCCCAGTGACAATCCCACTGTGACACTGCCCCCCCCCCCCCGCCCCTTCCCCCTTACATTACAATGGTGACTACGCTTTGAAAAGTACTTCACTGGCAATAAAGCACTTTGAGACGTGCAGCAGTCACGAAACGCGCTTTATAAATGCAGGTCCTTCAGAATGAAGTTGGAATAAATGCTCCAAAGTGTTGCTGCAGTTTTGGTGCACACTGAACGTGAAGTACCAAGAACTCGGGGTTGGGGGGGGGGGTGCGTGGTGGTGGTGGTGGTGGTGGGGACAGCTTCAGCACAGCGAGCGGGCTGACAACAGGGCTGACTCAGCCACTTAAAAGACCAGCCAACAAGGCTGGCACGCGGGGAAATCCTGGAAGTCGATCATCCAACCGGGCATCTTTTTTAAACGTCATTAATTACAAAATAACAAACCCAGATTGCAAACGTGCTGTGATTTTTTTTTTTTAATTTTGCAGTAACTCGCGTTTGCTGTCGGACTAGTTTGAAGGGGGCCGACAACCCATCGGCAAGGGGAAGGCTCCTTGTAAACGGTGAACCTGCCTGAGGTGGTTCACCATCATTTGGGCAAAGTGGACTGGGGGGGCAGCATCCGAGATTGCAGATAAGAGGGTGCAGTGGTGCCCTGCACTTGCACTTGGCCAGAATTTAAGAGGTGCCAGAGGAATTCTCCGGTTTCCTGCCTGTTGTTGCATCGCCAGAAGTATCCCTTGATGAGACTTCGCTCTCTCTGCTTTTTTTGTGTTTCCCTTCCCCTGTTCTGCCACTGAAATGATTTATTTAAGTCCTCCGGAAAACCAAGTCTCTGTCTGTCTCTGTCTCTCTCTCTCTCTCTCTCCAGGCCAGGTGCAGAGGCTGCCAAGAACAACACTTGTGAGCCGCCAGCACGGGCAGTGAGTGAAGCAGGGTGCCAGTTAGCTTTGGCCTGTGTGGGTTGGCACGCGTTCAGGTAAACAAAGCAAGGCCTCTGTTTGTGGCCAAGAGTGGTGCCTGCGAAAGGAGGCCCGCCTGTGTTTATACAGGTTGCTCGGCACAGTTAGCACAGAGGCCCCGAGGAGTTCCATCAGCTAGTTAATGAGGCTTCAGTATTGCGGGTCAGCAGCTTCAAGGGGAGAATAAAATAATATTTAGCTGGAGTTGGAACAGGTGTCCCTCTCCTCTCCACGTGCCTGTTGACCGGCGGCTTAATTAAATTGCTGTGGTGTCAAAGCACAATTTGTGTTTGCTGGCGGGCCTCTTTCCCCCTTATCTGCCCCTCGCAGCCCCCCCCTAACATGTCCCTCGCAGCCCCCCCCAACATGTCCCTCGCAGCCCCCCCCAACATGTCCCTCACAGCCCCCCCCAACATGTCCCTCGCAGCCCCCCCCCCAACATGTCCCTCGCAGCCCCCCCCCCAACATGTCCCTCGCAGCCCCCCCTAACATGTCCCTCGCAGCCCCCCTCTAACATGTCCCTCGCAGCCCCCCCCAACATGTCTCTCACAGCCCCCCCAACATGTCCCTCACAGCCCCCTCCCCAACATGTCCCTCACAGCCCCCTCCCCAACATGTCCCTCGCAGCCCCCCCCAACATGTCCCTCGCAGCCCCCCCCCCCCAACATGTCCCTCGCAGCCCCCCCTAACATGTCCCTCGCAGCCCCCCCCAACATGTCCCTTGCAGCCCCCCCCTAACATGTCCCTCACAGCCCCCCCCTAACATGTCCCTCACAGCCCCCCCCAACATGTCCCTCACAGCCCCCCCCAACATGTCCCTCACAGCCCCCCCCCAACATGTCCCTCACAGCCCCCCCCAACATGTCCCTCGCAGCCCCCCCCAACATGTCCCTCGCAGCCCCCTCGCTTATTTTTCAAACACTAAGGACACTATATAAATTTGACTTGTGTTCTGAGAACTGGCTCACTGATCCCCCTCTGTTTGCAGCATTGCATCTGGTGCTAATTCGAAACAAATTTCTAATGATAACCTTGGCCAAGGCAAGTTGAAGGCTCGTGACTGACAAATTCCATTGCGGACGATTGGCTCTCTCTCGACCTTTATCCTTGACCTTGGCGCAGCTTATAAATTTAAAGGAGTGATTGTCATTTGGAATACCATTCATATAGCATAAAGAGGCAGGTTATTTACCGTGCAGAGTTTATGGTTTACTGATGTAACCAGTTGGAAGAGTAATGATGGTGTTTAATTGGCTTCATTGTCCTGGGACAGGACGAGAACAGGAAGCAGCGAGGTGCACAAGATTATGAGGGGCATGGACAGGGTGGATCAGGAGCGGCTGTTCCCTTTAGTTGAAGGGTCAGTCACGAGGGGGCATAAGTTCAAGCTGAGGTGCAGGAGGTTTAGGGGGTATGTGATGAAAAACATTTTTACCCAGAGGGTGGTGATGGTCTGGAATGTGCTGTCTGGGAGGGTGGTGGAGGTGGGTTGCCTCACATCCTTTAAAAAGTACCTGGATGAGCACTTGGCACGTCATAACATTCAAGACTATGGGCCAAGTGCTGGTAAATGGGACTAGGTAGGTAGGTCAGGTGTTTCTCACGTGTCGGTGCAGACTCGATGGGCCGAAGGTCTTCTGCACAGAGATTCTGTGATTCTTGCTTTGGATGGGAAAACATGGAGTCGGCAGGTTCGAGCTGGGGGAGGGGGGGACAATGTTCCTTATGATGCAATGACCTACTGACATTCACTCTGTGTAAAGAAAGGACTCGTAAATGGTACTTTAGCCTTTATTGCAAGTGGATTGGGGTATAATGGTTAGGGGTCTTGCTGCTATTGGTGAGATCATACCTGGTGTACTGTACAGTTTGGTCTCCCTATCTTGAGTTTCGAAGAATGAGAGGCGATCTCATTGAAACATATAAAATTCTTACAGGGTTTGATAGAGGAGGTCCTCAGAGGCTGTTTTTCCTTGGCTGGAGAGTCAAGACCATAGTTCCAGGATAAGCGGGTTGACCTTGGACTGAGATGAGGAGAAATACCTTCACTCAGGGATAGGTGAATCTTTGGAATTCTCTAGGAACATAGGACTTAGGAGAAGGAGGAGGCCATTCAGCCCTTTGAGTCTGCTCTGCCATTCTGGTCTGGTTGTGGCCTCAAGACCCCAGAGGGGTGTGGATGTTTAGTTGTTCAGTACTGAGGACTGGGATGGATAGATTGTTAGGCACGAAGGGTGTTGAGGGATATGGGGACAGGGAGTTGAGGCAGAAGAGGAGCCATGGTTTGAATAGCGGAGCAGGCTCACCAGGTCCTCCTGCCTACCGAAGCTCCTTCTTGTTATGTGCTTATACAGAGCCCTTCATCAACTGTGGCTGTAAACTCTTTTGGGACACGAAACACTTGTGTAATGTTCTCACTGTTTGCAATGTGGGAAACAGAGCAGCCAATTTGTACAGCGCAAGATCCCACAAAAGGCAACAGGGTAACGACCAGGGTAAGGAGCTTTAAGTGATACATATCAGCAAGAGCTCCTCTGCTGTTCAAATCCAGTGCCGTGGGATCTTTTATATTCAGTCGGACGCAGGATTGTACCCTGAGGAATTCCTGCAGTGATGTCCTGGCATTGAGGTGATTGACCTCCGACAAACACGGCTTTTGCATTCGGTAAGACTCCCACAGAGTGGAGCGTTTTCCACCTGATTCCCATTGGTTCCGGTTATGCTAGGGCTCCTTGATGCCACACTTGGTCAAATGCTGCCTTGATGTCAAGGGCAGTCACTCTCACCTCACCTCGGGAGTTCAGCTCTTTTGTCCATGTTTGAACCAAGCTTCATATTGAGGAGGCATGAAGAGGGAAAAAACCTTAAAAGTTGGTTTCTCTTCCATATTCTCTTGTTTAAGTTCTGCTTTTTAAAAAATGGACGAAGGCTAACTCATCAGTCTCCTGGAATGTGACACCCCGTGCATTGTATGAACATTCCAGCTAAACCAACACAAAGGACTAGTAGATGACGTGTGCACCAACCAGCTCTGGACAAAGGCAGAGCTATCGTGACTCCTCATTGCCCAATGTTATGCTAATGGTTGCACAGTTATCTGCTCAAAATACAATGGGTTTTAATGAGGGTCTTTAAAATGCACTGTTAGCTGAATGGCTTGACCTGGAACTACCTGGTCACATGACCAAGGCCTGAGCTGTTTGAATTGCTTTAATTGTACAGCTTTTGGATTCTGTCTTCAGTTGCAGTTTACCCTCCGAAGAGAAAATGGGGAGGGGGGGTGGGGTCCAGGCTAGCAGCCTGCCTCTGACCTCCATCTCTCCTAAAGACTGATTTCCAGAAGGAACCCTGTATATCACCTACAGAGTGAACTAATTCCCCAGATTACAAGAATTCTTTGCTGTACCTTCCAGCGCCTCAACTGAGTTCCTAGGACAAGGGCCAGGAATTCTGCCAGACAAAGCCACCAGAAAGAGCTGTCATTGGACATGGAATTACTGGACTCTACTCACGTGAACTAACGCCAATACCTTTTGATTTTTTTTAAAAAAGTAGCTTGTAATTTGTAACTTTCCCTTTCTTTCTCTGTCTCTCTACCTTGTGTGCTCGTCAGTGTGAAGGTGCCTCATGATCCACCCGTCAGGTTTTGGAATGTGCTCGTAAATCCTAGCTGTGTTTCACCTCAAAAGAATTTGCTGTAGGGTTATCGTTAACATTGGACCTCATAAACTGGAGTTTATGAAACACAGCACGGCCCACTTCAACATGGGAAAGGATACCGAGGGAAACAAACTAAATTAGAAATTCAAACTGCCTGTCATGTGCTAAAAAGGGGAACAGCAATAATTCAGTACACCTCGCCCTCGTGTCCTTAATACAAGGCTGTCATGAGGTCAGGAGCTGAGCAGGCCTGGCCATCCCAAAACTAAGCATCAGTGATCAGGTTGTTGCTGAATGACAGCTGCCTACTGGCAACGACCCCTTTCGTCGCTTTACTGATGATCGAGAGCGGACTGCTGGGGCGGTAATTGGCCGGGTTGGATTTGCCCAGCCTTTTTGTGTACAGGACATACCTGGACAATTTTCCACACATCCCGGGTAGACGCCAGTGTTGTAGCTGTACTGGAACAGCTTGGCTAGGAGAGCGGCAGGTTCTGGAGCACAGGTCCTATTACTATTACTAAGTACTATTAAAAGGAGTTGGTCATGGTCTTTGGCCTTTGCAGTATCAAGCCACCTGCTGCAGACCCAGTCTAGTAGCTATGTCCTTTAGGACTCAGCCAGCTCGGTAAGTAGTAGTGCTACTGAGCTACTCTTGGTGATGGACATTGAAGTCCCCCACCCAGAGTACATTCTGCACACTTGTCACCCTCAAGTGCTTCCTCCAAGTGGTGTTCAACATGGAGGAGCACTGATTCATCAGCTGAGGGAGGGCGGTACGTGGTAATCAGCAGGAGGTTTCCTTGCCCATGTTTGACCTGATGCCATGAGACTTCATGGGGTTTGGAGTCGATGTTGAGGACTCCCAGGGCAACTCCATCATGACTGTGTACCACTGGCATACCTCTGGTGATGGTGATGTCTGGGACATTGCAAGGTATGATTCCATGAGTATGTATCAGCCTTGACTAGTCTCTCCCAATTTTGGCATAAGCCCCCAGATGTTAGTAAGGAGGACTTTGCAGTGCTGACAGAACTGGGTTTGGAGTTGTTGTTTCCAGTGCCTAGGTCGATGCCGGGTGGTCCGTCTGGTTTCATTCCTTTTTTGTTGACTTTGTAGCGGTTTGATACCACATTATTGTGGGGTCTGGGGTCACAGGTAAGGACAGCAGATTTCTTTCTCTAAAGGACGTTAGTGAACCGGATGGGTTTTGTGCAACAATCGGCAATGGTTTCGCTGTCACCATTACCGAGGCTAGCTGTTTGAATTCCAGGTGTATTAACTGAATTTAAATTCCACCAGCCGCCGTGGTGGGATTTGAACCCAGGTCCCCCAGAGCATCAGCCTGAGCTTCTGGATTACCAGTCCAGCGACATTACCACCAGGCCGCCGTCTCCCCTCGTTGCGTTTCCTCTTTGGCAACAGTGACTGCACTTACAAAAAAAAAAGAGCAATTAATTGGCTGCAACGTGCACTAAAGGACTGTGAAAGAGCGCTGTGTGTAAAGACCGGCCTTTCTAACTAGACGCTTCTGTTCACAGTGCTGACGGAACTTGAGGCAGCATCAAATTCTGCTGTGGTGCCAGAGGAGGTTCAGAAGACGGTGGACCGGCTCTGGTGTGTGAATGGCAGCTCTGTATGAGCTGATCTGTGCCCAGAAAGACGGGGAGAGTGCCTGAAGCATCGATAATGACGTTTTCACCAGTGCTAATGAAAACCACTCAAGCCGGGATTTTGCAGTGCTACCTCGTGCATGTTGCTGGGGTTGCCGCTTGAGTCGAGGCTGCTGTGGGCGTGTAGGAACCTGTAAGAGCTGGCTAAAGCATCGGCCGTTCCTGTCCGCCGGCCAGCGACTATGGGGTGCACCTTCTGTTTGTAAAGTAGACTTGCTTGCTGACTTCAGAGACCCTGCTACACGGCCACGTCTGGATCAGTTTGTACGGCATTTCACCAGGGAGAAACACGGGTGGCTTTAGTGAGACTCGGGCGAGCCAGTGTCAAGCTTGCCAAGAAGTTGTGACTTGGATGGAATGAGCAGACTGACATAATTGTTGGCAGTCACCACAATAGTGGGCCTTGCTGTTCCAGGTAGTGGAGTTGCTAACCAGCACTGCTTCAGGCCGGGTGTTCCCACTGTTTCGTTGTTTGTTGCGCCTCGCCTGTCGAAAACACTGGGTTTCCCAGTGCAGCTTCTCAAAGTGATACCAAGCCTTCCCCCCCCCGCCACTCCCAACCACCTCGATTTAGTGCAATGGCACAGCAGAGGACATACTGAGCGTGCACATTTGTAGAACATGCTGTGCGACAGTGTGTTTACATCTGTGGGTCCACGTGAGCAGGCACACAGGGCCTTGGTTTAACATCCTGTTTGAGAGACGGGCACCTCCAACAGTGCAGCACTCCATCAGTACTGCGCCGCAGTGTCAGCCTTGATTTTTGTGCTCAAGCCTCGGAGTGGGAGTTGAACCCGGAACTTTTTGATTCTGAGGTGAGTGCGCTACCAACTGAGCCACCGCTTGACCCAGGTAGGTAGGTTTTTAACTTTTCTTTTACACAGCCTTGCAACCAAAATCTGTACCTTTCTATCTCTTGATATATTAATATAATTACTTACTAGAAAAGACTGACTTTCGAGTACTGCTGTTTGTTGCAGTGCTCCACTGTAAACCTCTCGGGCTCCCCAATGGGAACTCTGCACCACTTGGTGAGCTTTCTAATGGCATAATTGCTCAGTTAATTTATTTACAGGCCCTTGATGGCTTGCTAGATAACTCAGATGTCCTGCCAAGCATCAAGCCATCTTCCACCTTGAAGGATTCTGCTTTGATCACTGCTCTGCCCCAAGTTAGCTGCACAGACAGCAAGACTGCTGCTCTTTGGGGCCTTGGCATCCCTGGATTGAGAAGGGTTATGTCGATCAGACTGCCTACTCCTAATACTGAGTCCTGCTGGAAAAGCTCCATGAAGGAACACGGGATCAAGAAAAAAAAGACTTGCATTTATATATTTTGTGACCTCGGGACACCCCCAAAGCACTTTACAGCCAATGGAGTACTTTTTGTACTCTAGTCACTGTTGTAATGTGGGAAATGCGGCAGTCAATTTGCACATAGAGAGAGCTTTGCGGGAGCTTGCTATCTCTCCGCCCCCCCACACACACACCTTAAACCAGCTTATATTTCAACTCTTTCTTGGACTCGAACTCAAGTTCTGTCGAAGGGTCATGAGGACTCGAAACGTCAACTCTTTTCTTCCCCGCCGATGCTGCCAGACCTGCTGAATTTTTCCAGGTAATTCTGTTTTTGTCCCGCAAACAGCAGCCTGTTTCCATAATGTTGATTGAGGGGTAATTGTTGACTAGTGCATGGTGGATAATTCCCCTGCGCTTCTTCGAAATAGTACCTGGAATTTTCTTACCCCCGAGCCAGAGGACAAATGGGGCCTCAAGTTTATCATCCCATCCAAAAGCCGACACCTCTTACCATGCTACACTCCCTCAGTACGACAGTACTGGAATGTCACTTTTGTGCTCGAGTCTCTGGAGTTGGGACTCGAACCGTCCACCTGACTCGAGGTGAGAGTGCTGCCAGTGAGCCTCGTCTCTTGGTCCCGTGGTCTAACAGCCTGTTGTCACTAGCGATCTGCTGACTTGTTGAGGCACTCTTCTGTAGACAGAGGCTATCCAAACTACATGTTTAACTGGACGCTATGTGTGTGTGATCACAAAGACCACCTATCACCACCTCTATAACATCGCCCGACTCTGTCCCTGCCTCAGCTCATCTGCTGCTGAAACCCTCATCTATCCCTTTGTTAGCTTGAAACCCTGTGTAAAGGTTGCTCTGAGGTCATCAGAAGCCTGTTGCCATGTGCCCACTAGCACCAAGTCCTGAACACTGAGTACCCCTGTGCTCACTGATGCCCACTGTCTCCCGGTCTGACAATGTTTGATTTTAAAATTTTCATCCTTATTTTCAAATCCTTCAATGGCCTCCCCCTCCCCATCTCTGTAATGTTCTCCTCCCCCCCTCCCTACCTCTGTAACCCCCTCCCTCCCTCCTCCCTACCTCTGTAACCCCCTCCCTCCCTCCTCCTTATCTCTGTAACCCCCTCCCTCCCTCCTCCCTATCTCTGTAACCCCCTCCCTCCCTCCCCCCTATCTCTGTAACCCCCTCCCTCCCTCCACCCTACCTCTGTAACCCCCTCCCTCCCTCCTCCCTATCTCTGTAACCCCCTCCCTCCCTCCTCCCTATCTCTGTAACCCCCTCCCTCCCTCCCCCCTATCTCTGTAACCCCCTCCCTCCCTCCCTCCTTATCTCTGTAACCCCCTCCCTCCCTCCTCCCTACCTCTGTAACCCTCCCTCCTTATCTCTGTAACCTCCTCCCTCCTCCCTACCTCTGTAACCCCCTCCCTCCCTCCTCCCTACCTCTGTAACCCCCTCCCTCCCTCCTCCTTATCTCTGTAACCCCCTCCCTCCCTCCTCCCTATCTCTGTAACCCCCCTCCCTCCCTCCTCCCTACCTCTGTAACCCCCTCCCTCCCTCCTCCCTACCTCTGTAACCCCCTCCCTCCCTCCTCCCTACCTCTGTAACCCCCTCCCTCCCTCCTCCTTATCTCTGTAACCCCCTCCCTCCCTCCTCCCTATCTCTGTAACCCCCTCCCTCCCTCCTCCCTACCTCTGTAACCCCCTCCCTCCCTCCTCCCTACCTCTGTAACCCCCTCCCTCCCTCCTCCCTACCTCTGTAACCCCCTCCCTCCCTCCTCCTTATCTCTGTAACCCCCTCCCTCCCTCCTCCTTATCTCTGTAACCCCCTCCCTCCCTCCTCCCTATCTCTGTAACCCCCTCCCTCCTCCCTATCTCAGTAACCCCCTCCCTCCCACCACCCTACCTCTGTAACCCCCTCCCTCCCTCCTCCCTACCTCTGTAACTCCCTCCCTCCCCCCTATCTCTGTAACCCCCTCCCTCCCTCCCTCCCTACCTCTGTAACCCCCTCCCTCCCTCCTCCTTATCTCTGTAACCCCCTCCCTCCCGCCTCCCTATCTCTGTAACCCCCTCCCTCCCTCCCTCCCTATCTCTGTAACCCCCTCCCTCCCTCCTCCCTATCTCTGTAACCCCCTCCCTACCTCTGTAACCCCCTCCCTCCCTCCTCCCTACCTCTGTAACCCCCTCCCTCCCTCCTCCCTACCTCTGTAACCCCCTCCCTCCCTCCCCCCTATCTCTGTAACCCCCTCCCTCCCTCCCTCCTTATCTCTGTAACCCCCTCCCTCCCTCCTCCCTACCTCTGTAACCCCCTCCCTCCCTCCCTCCTTATCTCTGTAACCTCCTCCCTCCTCCCTACCTCTGTAATCCCCTCCCTCCCTCCTCCCTACCTCTGTAACCCCCTCCCTCCCTCCTCCTTATCTCTGTAACCCCCTCCCTCCGCCCCCTCCCTCCCGCCTCCCTATCTCTGTAACCTCCTCCCTCCCCCTCCCTATCCCTGTAACCTCCACCCTCCCCCTCCCTACCTCTGTAATCTCCTCCCTCCCCCTCCCTATCCCTGTAACCTCCTCCCTCCTCCCTCTCCCTCCCTATCCCTGTAATCTCCTCCCTCCCCCGTCCCTATCTCTGTAATCTCCTCCCTCCCCCGTCCCTATCTCTGTAATCTCCTCCCTCACCCCCTCCCTATCTCTGTAATCTCCTCCCTCCCCGCTCCCTATCTCTGTAATCTCCTCCCTCCCCCCTCCCTATCTCTGTAATCTCCTCCCTCCCCCCATCTCTGTAATCTCCTCCCTCCCCCTTCCCCATCTCTGTAATCTCCTCCCTCCCCCCTCCCTATCTCTGTAATCTCCTCCCTCCCCCTCCCTATCTCTGTAACCTCCTCCCTCCCCCGCCCTATCCCTGTAACCTCCTCCCTCCCCCTCCCTATCTCTGTAATCTCCTCCCTCCCCCTCCCTATCCCTGTAACCTCCTCCCTCCTCCCTCTCCCTCCCTATCTCTGTAATCTCCTCCCTCCCCCCTCCCTATCTCTGTAATCTCCTCCCTTCCCCCCATCCCTGTAATCTCCTCCCTCCCCCTCCCTATCTCTGTAACCTCCTCCCTCCCCCTCCCTATCCCTGTAACCTCCTCCCTCCCCCTCCCTATCTCTGTAACCTCCTCCAGATCCATAACCCCCAATACCTGTGCTGCTCTAATTCTGACCTCTTGAGCTTCCCTCTCTTTAATTGCTCCTTCAGCCGTGCCTTCAGCTGCAGAGGCCCCAAGCTCTAGAATTCCCTCGCTAAACCTCTCCACCTCGCTTTTCCCTTAAGGGGCTCCTTAAGCCATCACCTTTGACCCAGCTCTTGGTAGCTTGTATTAATATCTCCTAATGTGGCTCACAGTCACATTTTGCTTAGTAACATCCCTGTGCAGTGCCTTAGGACACTTAGGATTAGGATGCTGTAGGAGGGAAAGTTCCTCTCTTCCTTTACCAATCAGGCGCAGGAACACCACGCCTGGGGAGGTGGTGGTAATGTCCGGTGGTCAGGAAGATTTCCATATAAACGCAAGTCGCTCTGTCAGAGACCCGAGCATAAACATCAAGCCTGACACCTCATGTGAAGTACTGAGGGAGTGTGGCACAGTCAGAGGTGCCACCTGTGGCCTGAAGTGGTAACACCGAGGCCCAGGCTAATGCTGTGGGGCCATGGGTTCATATCTCACCATGGCAGCTGATTTGACTTTAAATTCAATTAATAAATCTGCAATATAAAGCTAGTCTCAGTGATGGTGACCGTGAAACTATCATTGATTGTTGCAAAAACCCATCTGGTTCACTAATGTCCTTTTCAAATCTGCCGCCCATACCTGGTCTGGCCTACAAGTGACCCCAGACCCACAGCAATGTGGTTGACTCTTAACTGCCCCCTGAAATGGCCTAGCAAGACACTCAGTTCAAGGGCAATTGGGGATCAGCAACAAATGCTGGCCTTGCCAGTGACACCTACATCCCATGAAAGAATAAACTTAAAAAAAAATAAATCCTTCTCACCCAACTCTTGAATTGGGATAATGTTAGAGTAAAGGGTGTGGAGGGGAGGAATTTCTGCAATGTGTTCAGCAGAACGCCCTTGCTCAGTATGTTCTCGCTCCACATAGGAAGGAGGCATTGCTGGATCTGGTGCTGGGAAAGATGTGGGCCGGAGGACCCATGTGTCTGTGGAGGAATGTTTGGGTAGGAGTGTATCAGCACTGCTCCCCAAGGGTCAGTGCTAGAAGCACTGTTGATTTAGCTGGATAAAAATGGCATTGATCCTGTAATACAGGGGTAGTTAGTTTCAAATACCAAACTTGGAGGAGTGGCAAATTGTGAGGTGATGTGAATCAACTGCAGTATGACATGGATATGCGATTAGAAGGGGCAGATAAGTGATGGGGGTGATTTAATGCAGAGAAGTGTGAGGTGATGTATTTTGGCTAAAGGGATAGGGGGAGGTAGTATAGACTTAATGGCACAGTTCTAAGCGGCGTGACTACACTTTGAAGTATTATTGACCCTAAAGTGTTTTGAGACATCTGATGGTCATGAAACATGCTACATAAATGTAAGCCCTTCCTTTCGAGACTCGAGCATAACCATCGAGCCTGACACCTCAGTGAAGTACTGAGGGAGTGCAGCACAGCCTTTGGTATGAAGTGTTAAACTGAGTTGTCAGGCTTGGCGTTTTTGTGCTTGGGGGTCTCGGCAAGAAAGGCTTGAGTTTATATAGCACTTATCATGACCACTGGACATTTTGTTAACTTCAGGAAAAATATACAATTTAAATGGAGAGAGATTGCAGAACTTGGTGGTACAGAGGGATCTGGGTGTCCTGGTACATGAATGACAATAAGTTAGTGTGCAGGTACAGCAAGTGATTGGGAAGGAAATGGAAAGTTAGTGTTTATTGCAAGGGTAATGGAATGTAAAAATAGGGATGTTTTACTGCAGCTGTACAGGGCCTTGGTGAGGCCACACCTGGAATATTGTGAGCAATTTTGGCCTCCTTATTTAAATAAAGATATAATAGCTTTAGAAGCAGTTCAGAGAAGGTTCATTGGACTCATTCCTGGGATGAAGGGGCTATCTTATGTGGAAAGGTTGAACAGGTTATGCCTTGGAGTTTAGAAAACTGCTAGGTGATCTTATTGAAACATATAAGATCCAGAGGGGACTTGATGGGGTGAATACCCGGAGGATGTTTGCTCTTGCCGGGGGGACTAGAACTCGGGGACATGGTTTAAAAATAAGAGGTCTCTGACCGAGATGAGGAGACATTTATTCTCCCAAAGGTTCGTTGGTTTGTGGAATTCCGCTCCCCAGAAGGTAGTGGAAGCTGGGTTAAGGCAGAGTTGGGCAGATTTTTGTTAGACAAGGGAGACGAGGTTAATGAGGGGGCAAACAGGAAAATGGAGCTGAGACCACGACCAGATCAGCCACAAGATTATTGAATGGCAGAGCAGGCTCAAATGGCCACCTCCTGCTCCTGTCTTTGACATCCACCCGGCAGGCGTGGCCTTGTTTTTCCAGAAGAGACGTTACACAGCACCTCCAACAGTGCACTGCGCGTGTCGGCCTCCACTTCTGTACTCGAGCCCTCAGAGTTGCATTTATGTAGCACCTTTTGAACGCAGTAATTTGGGCTGTGGGGAGGGCATCATCATGGGTTCTACTTGGATATACATTCATTAGTTGGCGTATCTACAGCAATCGGGCTTGGGAGGTGGCCTGATTTCTTTTTCCTCGCTCGCTTGCTCTGTGTCACTGGCTGAGACTATTAAGGTGTCCCAGTT
Organism: Carcharodon carcharias; assembly: GCF_017639515.1. Classification (NCBI taxonomy): domain Eukaryota; kingdom Metazoa; phylum Chordata; class Chondrichthyes; order Lamniformes; family Lamnidae; genus Carcharodon; species Carcharodon carcharias. Next base: position 20,066,189 of record NC_054469.1, read on the forward strand.
ACTGCTCTGGCTCCGATCGTATTAATCGATTTACAGCAGGAAGGGGGCCTGACCTGAGTACCTCTGTACCACACTGTGTGCGTGCTTCATTACCGAGGCACTGCAGTGCCCAGAGCTCATTACTCAGTACGATTAGGAAGTAGGAAAGTGTCATGTACAAGCAGCTGGGAAGTTGGATCCTGAAAAAGCACTGTCAGCTGCTGTGGGGTTACTAGATTGTTGCTAGGGTGTTTAAAATGCAGCCTGGAGCTGGGCCGAGAGGCCGGGGGATGTAGGGGAAGGGACCGGACATGTGTGTCAAAGGGCTCTGGTACGCAGTGAGTCACGCTCCCCATCAGCTGGGATGCACCCCCCCCCCCCCAGCCAATCTCCTGTCAGCGATCTATTAAAGTCCCGGTGAAGTGAACTTGGGTCCTCTCCTGGTTTAATGACTAGGGATTTACAGGTTTCCAGGCTCCAGTGGGTTTTAGCAGGAATGGAGGCACCAGCTATTAATAAAGGCTGCTTTTTGCTGCCAGCACGAAGATTGTGCCTGCGCTGTGCCGCTTCGCTCCGTGATGTCCTTGCCAGTGACAGTGTTCGGAATCAAAACCAAAAAGAAGTTGAACCGACTTCCCAAAATTTAAAGAAAAAAAATTGCATGTGGTTTAACAGAAATAAGTTATCGGGGGGGGGGGGGGGGAAAAAACCTTGACACAGAAAGTTAAACGTGAGCCAGAAAGAACGCTCGTGTACCCCCTCCCGCTCAGTCTCCAGCTCTGTTCAATGCAACAGGCCTGTCACAGCAGTTATATGCACAGCCCCTCGTCGTTATAAAAAAAACTCTGCTTATGTAATCGGGAAGGGGAAACAAAAGTGTCTCTGATTGTTTTAATATTCCCCTCCCCTCTATCACAGAAGATTGACTTAAAAGAAAGGCTTTGCTCACACTGTGGCTTTGCTCACGCTGTGACTGCAGCCAATGATGTCATTGGTTTCTGTGCGTGAGTGTTGGTGGCCATCTTGCGATGGCAAAAGACACAGACTAATGAGTAAGAGATTTGTTCTTTTCGTTGTGTTTCTAGTTTTCTGGCCCTTGCCTGTCACCTATTCCCACCTCTGTGACGTCGCCTGACTCTTGCCCCCCTGTCTCAGCTCATCGGCTGCTGAAACCCCTCATTCACGCTACCTCTAGACTCGCCTATTCCAACACAAGCCTTGGCTGCTCTCCCAAATTCGACCCTGGGGCCATTCAAAGCCCTGCTGCCCCTGTCTTAACTGGCACCACTTGGAAAGTAGGGAAGCTGTGCCGAACCTTGGCTAGACCACACTTTTGTACTGTGAGCTGTCCTGGTCGCCGTTATCACCAAAAGGGTATCGAGGCACGGGAGAAGGTGCAGAGTGGATTTACAAAGGTGATATCAGAGATGTGTGTGTTTACATACCAGGGAAGCGTGGACAGGCTGGGCCTCTCTCTTGATAAAAGAGGGCCGAGAGGTGACCTAATAAGTGTTTAAAAATTCTGAAAGGTTTCGGTAGAGAGGATATAGGGAGAATGTTTGCTCATGTGGGAAGAGCATAACTAGAGGCCATCGGTATAAGAGAGTCACCGAGAAATCCAATAGGGAATTCAGAAGAAACGTCTTCACCCAAAGAATGGTGAGAACGTGGAACTTGCTATCCCAGGGAGTGGTTGAAGTGAATGGTGTAGATGTGTTTAAAGGGAAGCTAGATAAGCATATAAGGGAGAAGGGAATAAATGGTTATGACGATAGATTTAGATGAGGAAAGTTGGGAGGCGGTTTGAGCATAAAAATCAGCATGGACTGTGGGCCGAATGGCCTGTTTCTGTGCATCCTTGGTAATATCTCCTTGTGTGGTTCCGTGTCATATTTTGTTTTATAACGCTCCTGTCAGGCGCCTTGGATCACTTTCTGTTGAAGCCTCTATGTGTCTTTATACATCATATATTTAAAATATATATATTTATGGTCGGATGATGTCAAGCTTCTGGCATTTAAGTGTTGTCTTTGACTTCTCCTCTGGTATCCGGCACTCTGCTCATTCTGAATGAAGTCATACGTATGTATCTAATGGGCAGCAGCACTGCTTTTAGAAGCTGTGGCGGTGTGGTTTATTTTGAAAGAATGAGCAAGTAACATTGACACTCGTGCGAAGTCACAGGGCACCTTGCCGAGACCCTGTCTCGGTGTCTCCAGTATCATCAGCTTTGAAGACTTCAGGGGATTAAATCAGACTGGCTCGTGGTTCTATGCAGAGCCTGCAGTTTGGCAAGAGACACACACACACACACACACACACACCCGCTCAGAGACTTGCCACGTCTGCACTGATGAGCACTAATCCCACAGTGGGCTTTACACTAGATAACTACTTTCCTTTTAAGGAGGGGGAGACGGGGGTGTTGAGTTGAATTGGCCTTTCACGTCTTACTCCGAGAATCTGAAGCCGGGAAAGAAAATCCTTGAGAGACTCCACAAAGTGCCCCCTGTCAGTTTGTTTCACAAGCTGAAGGAGGGCCCTCGGATTGAAGGTGTGCCTGGCGTTGGGGTTGGAGGGTGCTGAATTCGAGCCTCGCTTCAGGTACACGAGCACGTGATCCAGGCTGACATTAAGGGCACGTTACTGAGAGAATGCTGTATTGTTACAAGTCACATCTTTAAACACAGGCCTGCCTGTGAGGCAAACAGAGAAAGAAAGAAGTTGCATTTATATAGCGCCTTTCATAACTGCAGAATGTCCAAAGTGCTTTACAGCCAACAAAGTTATTTTTTTGAAGTGTAGTCAATATTGTACGCAGTACAGCAAGCTCCCACAAGCAGCCTGACTACCCAACCCTCTTTTTTTTAAGATGTTGATTGCGAGGTAAATATCGGTCCAGCCACTGGAGAGTGCGAGCCTGCTGCTCTTTGAAAGAGTGCAGTGGGATCTTTATCAACTTGGGAGAGGACAGGCAAGACCTCGTTTTTAACCTTTCATCTGAAAGACAGTGCCTCCAACACTGCAGCGCTCCCTCAGAACTGCGCTGGGGTGTCAGCCTGGAATTTGTGCTCAAGTCACTGGAGTGGGTCTGGAACCTACAACCTACTGACTCTGAGGCTCTTTGCATTTATGAAACTCCTTTGTCTTTTTAAGGATGTCCCAAAGCATTACACTGCTGATGAATGATGACTCTGAAGCATGGTCACTATTGTGCCAACAAACCTGGGACCCAATTTGCTGGCAACATGGCTGCACAAGCCGGTTCATCTGCTTAACATGAAATCGTGCCACCTCTCTCAGTCGGCAGATTTAATATTTCCTCTGACAGACCTCGTCTCTCACACTGCAGTGCTTCCTCAGTACTGCAGGATTTAATGATATGTTAGACTGAGAAAAATCTTGCATTTATCTAGCGGGATTCCCTTAAAGCAGTTCACATTCAAGAATAACAAATAACACCGTTCTGATGAAAGGTCACAGACGCAAAACGTTAACCCTGTTTCTCTCTCCGCAGATGCTGCCAGACCTGCTGAATTTTTTTTTTATTCGTTCATGGGATGTGGGTTACGCTGGCAAGGCCAGCATTTGTTGTCTCTCCCTAATTTCCCTTGAGATTGCTGGTGTTTCCAGTTTTTGTTTTTCATTTCCAGCGTCGGCAGTATTTTTGCCTTTGTTACACGCAAGAAACTAATGTTTTGAAATGTTATGTGCAAATAGCTAAAAACAAAAACACCTGGGAAAAACACAACAGGTCCGGCAGCATCGGCGGAGAAGAAAAGAGTTGACGTCTCGAGTCCTCATGACCCTTCAACAGAACTGAGTGAAATATAAGCTGGTTTAAGGTCAGGGTGGGGGGTGATGGGGGGAGAGAAGTGGGGGGGTGGTTGTAGGGACAAGCAAGCAGATAATCAAAAGATGTCACAGACAAAGGAACAAAGAGGTGTTGAAGGTGGTGATATTATCTAAACGAATGTGCTAATTAAGAATGGATGGCAGGGCACTCAAGGTACAGCTCTAGTGGGGGTGGGGTGGAAAGACTAGCGGGGCATAAAAGATTTAAAATTAATGGAAATAGGTGGGAAAAGAAAAATCTACATAAATTACTGGAAAAACCAAAGGAAGCGGGAAGAAACGGAAAGGGGGTGGGCTTGGAGGAGGGAGTTCAAGATCTAAAGTTGTTGAATTCTAATATGCAAATAGCTGTCGGTTGGGCATATTAAGAGGAGTTTCAGATTTCGAACAAATTGTAATGCTAGTACAAGCAGCAAATAGAAGACATTTTACCTCGGTAGTTATTTCAAGTCATTTTCCAGTAGTTTATATAGTTAGTTGATTTAAAAATAGAGGATTTACAGCTTTAGCTGTGAGGGTGTAGCTGGGTCTGTGAAATTCTGTGACTCCCCCTGGTTAATAACTGTGTATGTGTGACCTGTAACTCCTGACTTATCAGATCTGCTGTGTGCTTTTTAAAGTTAGTCACTTAGAAGGACAGAACTTGAATATTTATGAAAAAAGAGAGACATGCTGTTGAAGCTTTTTGACTTGCACTCATCAGGACCGACTCATAAGAATACCAAATCTCAGGGAGGAACAATTTATACTGCATGATACCACGCTGGGAGGAACTCCCCTGCTGTCTCTTCTCACGCAGTATAAATTATTGCTCCCTTTGAGATTTGGTATTTTTGTGATTCTGTCCTGATGAGTACAAGATTGAAAGCTTTGACAGCATGTCTCTTTTTTAAAAAAAGTTTTTTAAACTTGAACTTTTTGTGGATTTAATTTATAATTCAAGGATGTTACTTGAGTTACTTAGTTACATAAGAATCAGTTACTCAAGAAAATCCAACTGGCGATTTGGAGTCACAGTCACTGCAGCATGGTAGATGGCCATTCACCCGAGTCTATGCCAGCTCTCTGTAGAACAATCTGGTCAGTCCCATTCCCTCGCTCAGTCCCTGTAGCCCTGCAAGTTTATCTTCCTTCAAGTGCTTGTCCGGTTTTCTTTTGGAATCATTGTTTCCGCTTCCACCTCTCTCCTGGGAAACGAGTTCCAGGTCACGACCACTCACTGCGCTTTTAAAAAAAAAGCTTTTCCTCGTATCCCTATCGCCCTTGTTCTTGTGACTTCAGATAACGGGAACACTTTTTCCTTGTCTACCTTATCCAAGCCTGTCTTGATCTTGAACACCTCTCGCCCTTCAATTTCCTTTCTTCCAAGGAGGGCAACCCCAGCTTTTCCGATCTAACCTTGTAGCTAAAGTCCTCCATCCTTGGAACTGCCCCGGTAAATCTCCTCTGCACCGTCTCCAAGGAAGTTGCGCTTATTTGAGATTAAATCTGCAGCCTTGCAAAGCACCCCTTCCTCTTGTTGCAGTCCCATGTTTTCATAAGTTTTTGGCACCTGATGCAATGCACAATCGAAGAGTTACTTTTGAAGCGGGGTCACTGTTGAAAGTAACTGGGCACAAAAGAAGGTCCCATAAACAACAGTGAGATTAACGGGCAGGCCAGTGATTTGGGTGCTCTTGCCTCCGATATGAATATCATCCAGGACACCCCCCTCTTCTCGTCTTTTGACTAGTGCCTTGAGTTTTTTTTGCTTCCACCAGAAAAGATTTGGCGTTTCAGGTGAAAGAGAGCACCTCTGACAATGCAGCACTCCCTCCGTACTCCTAGCTTAAATGCCCAAGTGTGGGATATTAGGCTACAACTGTCTGACTTTGAGGTGAGAGTGCCACACACTGAGGTAAGGTGATACAATGGAGACGTGGAAGAAGGGGGACGTCATTTTTTTAATATTCATGGAATCATGCCAGCATTTATTGCCCATCCCGAATTGCCCTTGTTCAGAGGGCATTTAAGAGTCACACGTGCCAGGTACCAGGTAAGCACAGCAGATTTCCTTCCCTGAAGGACATTAATGAACCAAATGGGTTTTTAACAACAATCGACAATGGTTTCATGATCATCATTAGACTTTTAATTTATTGAGTTCAAATTCCACCATCTGCCATGACGGGATTCGAACCCAGATCCCCAGATTACTAGTCCAGCAACACTACCATGATGCCGTCGTCTCCCCATGGGCCATGTCAAGGCGAGGGTGGCGTGAAAGTTGGAAGCAAAGTGGATGGAAGTTTCAAGTTGCGTTCCCGTTGCTGAACAGATGTCCCCCACCTCGTGGGAGAGCCTAGAATTAGGGGACGCTGTTTAAAAATTAGAAATCTTCATTTAAGACAGAGATGAGGAGAATTGATTTTTTTTCCCCCTGAGGGTCATTAGACTGTGGAATTCACACTTGCAGTATTTTCTGCTTTGGTTCCAGTGACCTACATGTTTGGGGCTGGCGGCATAAGGGAGTGTGTGTGTGTGTGTGTGTATGTGGGGTGGGGGGGGGGGTGGGGGTGGGGGCGGTGGTTGTGGTGGGGGTGGGGGGGGCTTGGGTGGTGGAGAGGGGGCAGCAGGACAAGCTTGAAGCCAGCAAGCGAGTCTTGAGCCTTTGAGATGAGCTAATGCAGGCCAAATAGCAGTCGTCCAATGTGCCTGCCTTGTTGAAAATAATTTTATTGCCTGTCTGCAGTCTGTTTGAGGCAGAATAAAGTGTCAGGGAAACCTGTGACCGGCCAACGAGCTCAGGCTACCGCTCCAGCATTCCTGAATGCTGGTGCCGAGGAGCTCTGGCATCACTTTGAAGTTACATAAAGGGCGCACTGTGTATAAAATACTTTGCTATCTTCCTGTCTGATCATCCACGTCCTGCCCCCTCATCTCCCTGGTTTAGCTGTGTGACTGGGGTGGAACGATTTCAGATGACTCGTGGCCAGCCAGGCCGAGAGAGTTCAGCCTCGGATAAACCAAGCGGTGCCAACAATTTAACCCGAGGCACAGCGGGTGGGGGGGGGTGGGGGGGGGCAAAGGCCCTTGATCCTGTTGAAGGGAATGCGTTTGTGCCCCTTTTCCCCGCCCCTGTGGGGAAAGTGCTCACCCCTGTGAATCAGAAAGTTAGTGCGTTTCCTTCCATCAAATCGGACGCAGTAGAGGTTTTTGAGAAGAGAAACGTCTAAGGAGGCAGAGGTTTCACATATAAGAACAAAGAAAAGTACAGCACAGGAACAGGCCCTTTGGCCCTCCAAGCCTGCGCCGATCATACTGCCTGTCAAACTAAAACATTTTGCACTTCCGGGGTCCGTATCCCTCTATTCCCATCCTATTCATGTATTTGTCAAGCTGCCTCTTAAACACCACTATCGTACCTGCTTCCACCACCTCCTCTGGCAGCAAATTCCAGACACTCACTACCCCCTGTGTAAAAAACTTGCCCCGCACATCTCCTGTATAGTTTTCTCCTCTCACCTTAAATCTATGTCCCCTAGTAATTGACTCTTCCACCCTGGGAAAAAGCTTCTGACTGACTATCTAGTCTGTCCATGCCACTCATAATTTTGTAAACTTCTATCAAGTCGCCCCTCAATCTCTGTCGCTCTAGTGAGAACAATCCGAGTTTCTCCAACCTCTCCTCATAGCTAATAACCTCCAGACCAGGCAGCATCCTGATAAACCTCCTCTGCACCCTCTCCAACGCCTCCATATCCTTCTGGTAATGTGGCGACCAGAATTGCATGCAATATTCCAAGTGTGGCCTAACCAAGGTTCTATACAGCTGCAGCATGACTTCCCAGCTTTTATACTCAATACCCCTGCTGATGAAGGCAAGCATGCCATATACCTTCCTGACTACCTTATCCACCTGCATTGCCACTTTCAGTGACCTACGGACCTGTACACCTAGATCCCTCTGCCTGTCGATGCACTTAAGGGTTCTGCCATTTACTGTATACTTCCTGCCTGTATTAGACCTTCCAAAATGCATTACCTCGCATTTGTCCAGATTAAACTCCATCTGTCATTTCTCCGCCCAAGGCTCCAACCGATCCATTTCCCGTTGTATCCTTTGACAATCCTCTTCACTATCTGCAACTCCTCCAACCTTAGAGTTGTCTACAAACTTACTAATTATCCCAGTTACATTTTCCTCCGAATCATTTATGTATACTACAAACAGCAAAGGTCCCAGCACTGATCCCTGCGGAACACCACTAGTCACAGCTCTTCATTCAGAAAAGCACCCTTCCACTGCTACCCTCTGTCATCTATGACCAAGCCAATTCTGTACCCATCTTGCCAGCTCACCTCTGATCCCGTGCGACTTTACCTTCTGTACCAGTCTGCCATGAGGGACCTTGTCAAAGGCCTTACTGAAATCCATGTAGATAACATCCACTGCCCTTCCATCATCGATCATCTTTGTCACTTCCTTGAAAAACTTGATCAAGTTAGTGAGACATGACCTGCCCTTCACAAAACCGTGCTGCCTCTCACTAATATGCCCATTTGCTTCCAAATGGTAGTAAATCCTGTCATGAAGAATCTTCTCCAATAATTTCCCTACCAATGATGTAAGGCTCACCGGCCTGTAATTTCCTGGATTATCCCTGTTACCCTTCTTAAACAATGGAACAACATTTGCCATTCTCCAGTCCTCTGGGACCTCACCCGTAGCCAGTGAGGATACAAAGATTTCTGTCAAGGCCCCAGCAATCTCCTCCCTTGCCTCCCTCAGTACTCTGGGGTAGATCCCATCTGTCCCTGGGGACTTATCCACCTTAATATTCTTCAAGACGCCTAACACCTCCTCTTTTTTGATCTCAGCACTATCCAGGCTATCTACACACTCTTCCCTAGACAAATCAACCGCTAAATCCTTCTCTTTGGTGAAAACTGATGAGAAGTATTCATTTAGTATCTCTCCCATTTCTTCCGGCTCCACACACAGATTCCTACCTCTGTCCCTTTTAGCTCTCCTGACTCCTTGCTTAAGTTTCTTCCTACTTTCTTTATATTCTCCACGGGCTTCATCTGTGCCCAGCCTTCTAGCCCTTACGAATGCTTCCCTTTTCTTTTTGACTAATCTCACAATATCCTTCATTATCCAAGGTTCTTGAAACTTGCCATACTTATCCTTCATCCTAGCAGGAACATGCTGGTCCTGAATTCTTATCAACTGACGTTTGAAAGCCCCCCACATATCAGTTGTTGATTTGCCCTCAAACATCCGCCTCCAGTCTAGATTCCTCAGTTCCTGCCTAATATTGTTATAATTAGCCTTCCCCCAATTAAGCACCTTAACTCGAGGACTCCTGTTATCCTTATCGACCAGTACCTTGAAACTTACTGAATTATGGTCACTTTTCCTGAAATGCTCCCCTACTGAAACTTTGACCACCTGGCCGGGTTCATTCCCTAATACCAGATCCAGTATTGCCCCTTCCCTAGTTGGACTATCTACATATTGTCTCAGGAAGCCCTCCTGGATGCACCTTACAAATTCTGCACCATCCAAACCCCTAGCATTAAGTGATTCCCAGTCAATATAGGGAAAGTTAAAATCATCCACCACAACAACCCTATTGCTTTTACATCTTTCCAAAATCTGCCTACATAATTGTTCCTCAATCTCCCGCCGGCAATTGGGAGGCCTATAGTAAACCCCCAATATTGTGACTACCCTTCCTATTCCGGAGCTCTACCCATATTGCCTCGCTGCATGAGCCCTCTGAGGTGTCCTCCTGTCGTACAGCTGTGATATTCTCCTTAACCAGCAGTGCAACTCCCCCACCTCTTCTACACCCCTCTCTATCCTGCCTGAAACATCTAAATCCTGGAACATTTATCTGCCAATCCTGTCCATCCTTCAACCAAGTCTCTGTAATAGCAATAACATCATAGTCCCAAATACTAATCCAAGCTCTTAAGCTCATCTGCCTTGCCTGTTATACTTCTTGCATTGAAACAAATGCATTTCAGACCCCCAGTCCCACTGTGTGCAGTCATTTCTCCCTGCCTGCTCTTCCTCTTAGTCCTACTGGCCATATTCACTGGTTCCCAGTCATTTATTTCATCTGCTGACCTATTGCTCTGGTTCCCACCCCTCTGCCATACTAGCCCTCCCAAGTGACATTAGCAAACCTCGCAGCCAGGATATTGGTGCCCCTCCAGTTTAGATGCAACCCGTCCTTCTTGTACAGGTCCCACCTGCCCCGGAAGAGATCCCAATGACCCAGATATCGGAAACCCTCCCTCCTATACGATCTGTTCAGCCACATGTTTAGCTGCACTATCTTCCTATTTCTAGCCTCACTGGTACATGGCACAGGGAGTAATCCTGAGATTACAACCCTAGAGGTCCTGTTTTTTAACTTTCTGCCTAACTCCCGCTGCAGGACCTCTTCACTCTTCCTGCCTATGTCGTTAGTACCAATGTGTACCACGACCTCTGGCTGTTCTCCCTCCCCCTTCAGAATGTCCCGTACCTAATCAGAGACATCCTGGACCCTGGCACCAGGGAGGCAACATACCATACTGGTGTCTCTGTCACGACCACAGAAGTGCCTATCTGAGCCTCTGACTATAGAGTCCCCTATGACAATTGCTCTTCTATTCTTTGACCCCCCCACCCCCCCGAACAACAGAGCCAGCCGTGATGCCACTGCCCAGGCTACTGCTGTTGTTTTCCCCTGATAGGCTATCCCCCCCAACAGTATCCAAAACGATATACCTGTTAGAGAGGGGGACAGCCACATGGGATTAATTAGTTTAACATGTTTTAGTTTCAAATTCAGTGTAGATTCCCTACCAGCCAATCAGGTCACAGATTTACCGTGGCTCCACTTCTAATTTTTTTTTAAGACTGCGAATCCCCGAGGTCAGGTTTTTAAACTCACCGCTCTGGAACTCCGCCCTCCGACGCTGCTCCCTAGAACTAGGCTGCGAATCCCCGAGGTCAGGTTTTAAACTCACCGCTCTGGAACTCCGCCCTCCGACACTGCTCCCTAGAACTAGGCCGCGAATCCCCGAGGTCAGGTTTTATACTCACCGCTCTGGAACTCCGCCCTCTGACTCTGCTCCCTGGAACTAGGCCGCGAATCCCCGAGGTAAAGTCTTTATACTCACCGCTCTAGAACTCCGCCCTCCGACTCTGCTCCCTGGAACTAGGGAGCACCTTTCACAACTTCAGAGTGTCTCAAAGCTTCACAGCAAATGAAGTACTTTTGAAGCGTAGCCATTTATAATGTAGAAAACATGGCTGCCAATTTTCAGGGTTATTGGGAAGGGACAGAGGAGTGAGACGAATTGGATAGCTCTTTCAAAGGGCCAGCAGAGGCATGACCGGCTGAATGGTGGCCATCTGCACTGTTATAGTTTCATGATTCTTTTTCCGGTTACCTCAATGAGCAGGGTGGTCTTCCTCCCTGTTCCTAGGGGCAAGGTTCTGCAGGTGTTGGTGAGAAATTTGCCACCTAGCCTGACATCGGGCCTAGCAGACCCGCAAAAACACTGGATGGTTTGGCCTGTTGTGTGGTTTGAGCTGAATTGTGAAACAAGTGTGCTTGTAGATTGCAAACGGTTTTCCAGAATAAATGGGTGAAGCTGACCATCGGTGATCTCTGGTGGCTTGTTCATGTTTGCACCATTACATGTCCACACTTTGCGGTTATAGAGATACCCGGGGTCAATTCTGTGTTGTGACTCCCCATCAGTGTGTGACGGAGTTTACCCTCCAGCTAGGCAAATGCCCAACCGTTGTTCCCATATCGCTCTTACAGCCCTTTTCCTTCCTTCGATCGAATCGTGAATCCTGCCTCAGCGGTACCCTATATAGATTGGAATCAAAATGTTAATTCACTGAGAGCAGAGCAACCAGACTATCAATTAATGATCTTTAAGAGGTGCCTGTGCAGTAATTGCTTTTGTGAAGATGTCAATTGATTTATTCTATCCCGAGGATTAACCTCGGGAGAAAAGATAACCCCCACCCCAACCCCCTCCCCCACCCCAGTTCACTCATGTCCATTGTGCTGAGTTTTTAACTACGTGATTTCCCCCTCACTCTCGTGCACACAATGCACACTTCATCAGGAAAACTGATGCCTGTTTTCATCTTTTTTACAGATGCTAATCTGCTCTTTGTTCCTCCAGTGCTGTCGGTGTAACACTTCATTTACTCACTAGTCTAATCAGTCAATGTGTTCAAGATGGCTTACAGACCCTTTTTTTGTAGTAAACATAAAACCCCCATGAGTATTCTTTTGGCTCCTGAGCGCCCAGGCAACAGTTGGGAACTTATGTCCTTGACTTCAGGCGCGCCCTTTGGGCGCTCAGAGGAGTTCAGTTCCGGCTACGTACATAAGATTGACTCTCTGGGATTGGAATTCCCTGCGTTTCACTCCGGCGTTTCCTGTCGTCCTGATCGCCAAGCTCGATGTGCCTCTGGGTGAAGGCAGGCTGACGTCGTTTCAGCTGGGGGGGGGCTGTTGGTTATGCCCGGTCCGTTTAAATAAAGTTCAGTTGATGGCTCTGCCTGGTGGTGATGCTGCCATCCCCGGCTTCACTTCCCATTGGACGAGCCGACAGCTTCCCTCTGGGCCCCACCTCCAAAGGGGCTCATTGCAAAGCAGCAACTCCACTCGGCGCGTCCCACTGCCCGACTGAATCTCCTCCAACCCCACCACCCCTCGGAGGTCTCCGCACGCTTCTGATTTCTTATGCGTTCCTAATCATAATTTCCTCCGCTGTTGTCAGCCGCGCCTTCAGTTGCCTGGGCTCCCGAGCTCTGGAATTCCCTCCCTACACCCCTCCGCCTCGGCTTTCCTCATTTAAGACGCTCCTTAAAACCTACCTCTTTGGACCAAGCTGTTGGTCACCTGCCCTAACATCTCCTTGGTGGTTTGGTGTCGTACTTCGTTTTACAAGGTTCCGGTGAAACGTTAAAGGCGCCATATTAATATAAGTTGTTGTTGTTGTTGGGGTCAGCGCTTGTGAAACCACAAAACACGGAGGGGGTTCAACTTATGTTACGTGTCTGCTCCGTTGTGGAACTCCTGGACTCCTCCACTTTGAAGTCTCAGTCAGTGTTTCTGAGTGAAACACCGATAATCTCACTCACGCCTCACCAAAAAAGCAAACCCTGTCACGCTAATGTGATTTTTTTTTTAAATTTTGCTCTACGATGGAGCCGAGGGTTACTGGGGAGGTTGGGATGGGGGGAGACGGGGGTGGGTGGTTGCGGGGAGAGATGCTGGCAGAAAAGCAGAGTTGAGCCCACAGTCAGATCAGACTCTTGTTGAATTTGAGCAGAGGGTGCTGGAGATGCTCAGCAGGCCTTGGCGGCATCCGTGGGGAAAGGAAGCAGCGTTAATGTTTCCGCCCTTGACCGCTCCTCAGAACCACCGACCCGGTCAAGCAGGCTCAAGGGGCTGGATGGGCCTAATCCTGCTCCTGTTTCTTATGCTCTTGGCTCTGGTGAATTCTACCACCTTGGGGTCCACGGCGACAGACCATCTGTCCTTTGGTGCAGGACCTGCCACGCGCATTGGGAATGGAGCTACTACCTTTGACTGACTCTCAAGTCACATCTGGACCAGCGTCAAGCTGACGGCCTGTCAGGTCTTCGTTCCCCACACCTTGCTGTGCAGCTGTGAAATAGGGATAACTCGCAGCTGCCAGGAAAAGAAGCTCAGCCATTTCCATCCTTGCTGGCCTGTTGCACCTTGCGGGCGTATCCCGGCAGGGCAAGGTCAGAAAGGTGGCTCTGCTCTCTCGAAGGCAGAGATCTCTGGTTTGTTGGCACTCCCTGTAAAACAGGGGCAGCTCCACTGGCCTGGGCACCTTTTTGCAGGATGGAAGATGGCCGCGTACCCAAAGGCCTTTCTGTATGGTGAGGTGGTCGAAGCCGGACAACCAGTGGGGCACCCAAAGCTTCACCTCGAGGATGGTTGCGAGTGCGCCTCGAAGGCCCTAAACATGGATTCTCACAGTAGCGCTCCTTTGCAATCCCAACCAATGGCCAGGCCCAACCTCAAGTCCTCATCCTTGTGCTATTGGGTAGGACCAATGATCTTAGACCATAAGACATAGGAGCAGAAATTAGGCCATTCGGCCCATCGAGTCTGCTCCGCCATTCAATCATGGCTGAGAAGTTTCTCAACCCCATTCTCCCGCCTTCTCCCCGTAACCTTTGACCCCCTTACCAATCAAGAACCTATCTATCTTGCTCGACTCGCCCCTCCCCCCCCCCCATCCTATTATCCTAAAGATGTAGAGGCAGCCTCGAGCGCAGCGCTGCTTCCACGTACTGACATCTCTGCAAAGGCTGGAGAAGTCTAAGCTGAGACTCTGCTGTCCTGCGTGGCTATTGTAATATTGCAGTTGCCTATGCTGCCACTGTCTAGGAAAACATTCACATTAAGAAGTGAACCTATTGTGGGAAAAACTCAAATGACACCAAATATCATCACCGGCTACACAAATGACAGATAAGCCAATCTCTCTCTTGTACCATCTCTGCCCACACCCCCTTTCCAACCCTACTTTCCTCAGCAACGAAAGCACCATAATAGTTTTCACATGGGCACCCTGCTCTACCCTGACTCCTCCACCGTTGCTAAGTTGTCGCGTCGCTTCTCCAACACCCAATCAGCAACGAAAAGACTTGCATTTCTGTAGCGCCTCTCACCATCTCGGTGCTGGATGAGCAGAAATTTCCTCCAATTAAATATTGGCTGTGAGAATCGATACGGCAGCTAGGAAGAGGAGTCGGCCATCCAGCCTGATCCACCGCTCCATAAGACCCAGACTGAACCTCTACACCAGCACCACGCTCCTGTCGCAACCCCTTGATTCCCTTTTGTGTCCTGAAGTTTGACGACGTCTCTCTTGAATATTCTCAACAACCGAACGTTCGCAGCCCTCCAGTGGAGAATTCTAAAGATTCACAATCCTCCGATTGAAGAGATTTCTCCTCACCTCAGTCCTAAGTGGCCCACTTCTAACCCTGAGACTGCGATGCTTTTGGGAATGTGAACCAGCAGCCACTGTCCTTCATAAGAGAAATAAAGAGGACTGCGGTGGCTGGAAAACATTGTTCTCCTTGACTAAACCGTGGCCAAATTCATCTTGTAAAGTTTTGCTTTCTCTGCTTGAGAAAGATGGTCACTGTGCAAAACCTTTTACATAAAAGATCAAAGAGGAGGAGGAGGAGGAGGGGGGGAACTCCTCTCCAGTGTCTCGCAATATATATTTCCACCTCAACCAAGACCCGGAAGCAGATTACCTGGTTATTATCACATTGCTGTTTGTGGGAGCTTGCTGTGCACAAATTGGCTCCCGCGCTTCCTGCGTCTCAACGGCGGCTCTGTTTCCTAAGCGCTCCAGTGGCTATGAAGTGCTTTGGGATGGTGAAAGGCGCTATAGAAATGCAAGTCTTTTTCAAGGCTGATTGTTCACACTTTGTAGAGCGGCCTGGACCATCTCGATGTTAACAAACGTGGAACTGTAAGACGGAATGAGCTTATTCATAAACAAAATAACTGTCGATGTTGGAAATCTGAAATAAAAAGCAGAAGCGCCGGCGATGCTCAGCAGGTCTGACAGTGACTGTGGAGAGAGGAACAGAGTTAACGTTCCCGGCTGATGACCTTTCATCAGCGCTGATCTGAACTCATCACGATGCGGTGGATGCGCAATGGTAAGTTGAGTCTTGTGAACAAAGTAAAAGCAAAAAAATAGAGGGGCCATGGACAACAGCCACCACTGTCAAGGCAAAAAAAAAGACTCGACTGAGAAATCGGAGCCGTCAGAACGAGGGGGTGGGGGGGGGTGGGGGGGGTGGCGAGAGTGAGTGTGCGTGAACCGTATATATCGAGTCTTAAATATGGTCAGGGGCTGTCAGCTCAGCAGTCCCCATGAAATCCGGGTGGCATTGGTATTGGGGAAGGTAGATCGATTCGTTTCTGCCTCCTGGAGCTCAGCTTCCGACCTCATTTGTATGAGTAATGCTGGAGACCAGGGCCTGCATTTCAATGACCGTTGGGTTGAAAGGTGAGCAAATTGAATACATCAGTTTAAAATGGCTCTCAGTCCCTGTCACTGCCGAGCACCTCGTTCTTCCAGCCAGCGTTACATATTTATTCTTGTTAATCCGGAGGTTTTTTTTTTTGACATTTGCTCGGGAGATGGCGGGGGTGGTGGTTGTTGGATTTTTTGCTTGTGTTTAATCAGTGAGCGCATGCTGATCGATACCTGTTGGGGGGGGGGGTGCTGGAAATTAAAGCTTTTCAACCGGGGCAGCTGCGCAGGATCCCCATCGCGACCTCACTCGGCCCTCTCTCCACGATTTCAGGATCTCCCGGAAACCCGCCGGCCAGCTTTCCAAGGAAGCCTGGAGCTTTTGTAATTTGGGATGGGCAAAGGAGCAAGGATGGGCGCCACCTGGGCAAGCAGCAGCTTTGCTCGCGTTCCCAGGGTCTTGGGTGAAAGGCCAGGGCAGCGACGCACAGCAGTAGGCAGGTGGAGACGGGCGGTCCTTGTGGACGGGGGGGCCTGGGATCAGACACTCGGCTTTGCTTTTTAGAACAAGCCAGGTTCAGCCTGAGCAAACACCCGGGGTCGCTATGGGTTGGCGAAAAGGGAGGCCGCGTTCGACGGATTTTATTAGAGTTTTATGAGGATGTTACTAATAGTCTTTTGGCAGTACAGAACTTGAGTATCGCTGGAAAAGAGGTTTTTTTTTTTGGTCAAAGCATTTGGTCTCGCACCCATCAGGACCATTCACAAGAAAATGCCAATGCTGCCTGGTTTAAATGTCAAAGGATGCTTGGCAGCAAATGGTCGGTCACCATCAACTGGTGCATTCTCCGTGGTAACGCCTCGGCCAGTCAAGAGTCCCGTTTGCCAACCAATCAGCCCTCTCTTCTCACACTGTATTTGCCATATGGGGGAGGCAGTGGCATAGTGGTATTTTCAATGGACTCGTATTCTCGTGACCCAGGGTAATATTGTGGGGACCCGGGTTCAAATCCCACCACAGCAGGTGAGGTGGTGAAAACTTGAATCCAATAAAAATCTGGAATTAAAAATCTGATGATGACCACGAAACTTTTGCTGATTGTCCTAAAAACCCACCTGGTTCACTAATGTCCTTTAGCGATGGAAATCTGCTGTCCTTACCTGGTCTGGCCTACATGTGACTCCAGGTCCATGCCATTGTGCTTGACTCTTAAATGCCCTCTGAACAAGGGCAATTAGGGATAGGCAATAAATGTTAGCCAGCAATGCCCACATCCCCTGAATGCATAAAAAAAAAATTGAGATTTGTTAGCAAAACATATGGGACCTTCGATATACTGAAACTTTATAAAGCTTTATCACCAACTCTCATCATCCCATTTGGATCCTTGGACCGAACACTGGGTCTTTGGAAGTGAGAGGAGAGTTACCGGAATGGTTCCAGGGAAATTTAGCTACGAGGTTAGGTTGGAGAAACTGGGGTTATTCTCCTTGGAACAAAGGAGAAGTTGAGGAGAGATGTGGTAGAGGTGCACATAACTGTGACAGGTCAGGTTAAGATAGGCAAACAAAAGCCGTTCCCACGATCTGATGGTACAACGACTAGGAGGACATGGATTGAAAGTTTTGGGCAAGAGGCGCAGGGGCAACGCAAAGAGAAACCCTTTTACGCAGTGAGTGCGAGTGACCTGGAAGTCGTGGGCCACGAGGGTCGGTGGAAGCAGAGATGATGATTGATTTCAAAACTACTTGGATGGGCACGTGAGGGAAATCAACTTGCAGGGCTCCGGGGATAGAATGGGAAAATGGGACTGACTGGACTTCTCTACAGAGGGCTGCCATGGACTCGCGGGGCTGAATGGCTGGCCTCCTGTGCTGTTATGACTCGATGACCTACACCGCGTGAACTGCTGTGGTTCAAAAAGGAGGCCCACCTCCAACCTCCCGAGGGCGGTTAATGATGGGCAAACAGATCTGACCTTGCAGTGATTCTGACATCCAAGAGCAAATCAAAATAAAGACACCATCATTCTCTCGGCTCTCAGTTGAAGGATGGTCACATAATTTTGCAAAAACCGTGACTGACGCCTGCCTAACAATGTTACAGCAAGGACCGGTTTGGACCAGTTACCTTGAGAAAATTGTCTGGAAAAAGGCAAGCAGAGGTCCTGTGCCCTTAGAGAAAAGGAGGGAGGAAAGCTACAAAGTGGCTCACGCTGTTGTGTTTACACCACACAGTGACTATGCTACACAGGATGTAGTAGAGGATACGTCAACGCAACAGCGCTCTATAACCTGCACCCATGCAAATATCAACGTGACATCGCACCTGCTGTTGAGCCTCAGTTCAGTTTAATGGTGCAAATCAGGAATTTTGGAAAAACTGGCCTAGATTTTCCTGGAGTCGGTATTTTGCAGCATAATGATGTTGCACTGCAGATGGCTGGACCGGCGAGCTGCTGGAGGCCTGGTAAAGGCAGCAGGACGTCTTAACAACATCACCGACTGTCTGTCTCCTTGAGTATCAGCCATGGCTCAGCTGGTAGCACACTTGCCTCTGAATCACAAGGTTCTGGGTTTGAGTCCGACTCCAGGGCTTGAGCACAAACATCAAGGCTGACGGTCACGTGCAGTACTGAGGGAGTGCTGCACTGTTGGAGCTGCTGTCTTAGTTTACCACATGGCTGTTTGTGGGGAGTTTGCTGTGTGCAAATTGGCTGCTGCATTTATGACATCACAACGTTTACACTTCTTCAAAAAGTACTCCATTGGCTGGGAAGCACTTTGAGACTTTTGATAGGCTTGAGAAGCGCTAAATAAATATTAAGCTTTTCTTTTCCTTAACCATTGAGATGTAAGGATTGAGAAATAGAGGACCAGAGGAAATAATGTGAATTCGACGCATATCAACAGAAAGAGAAATAAAGTGAGGGAAAGAAAGATTGAATTGTAGAGTCGTTGAAGTACAGAAGGGGAGACCATTTGGCCCATCTTGTCCATGCCAGCCCTCTGCAAGAGCAACTCAGCTTCTCCCGCTCCCTGCCTTTTCGATAAAGCCCAACAAATTTTTTCCTTTTTTGGGTGGTTTTCCAATCCCCTTTTGAGAGCCACCATGGATTCTGCCTCCCCCACACTCTCAGGCAGTGCATTCCAGATCTGAACCACTCGCTGTGTTTTTTTTTAAAAAAAAAATATATTCCTTGCCCTGGATTGAGTGTGAGCAGTGAGACAGAAAGGAACAAATGAGAGAATCTTGTTTTAAAAACACGTGAACTTTAAATTTTACAAGAACTTGCAACCTGCAGGAATGAGATTCCACAATTCACTTGTTACCTTTCTGAGCTTGGGTTGCAGGAGTTTCAATCTAGTTATTAAAGAGGAACCCCCGCTGTAAGTTTAGCCGATAATTAATGAGCGAATGCAGCAATTTCTCAAAATTGACAACGGTGATACTGAAGCTCTCATTTTTGCAAAATTAGCAGCTGTTACTAGCGAGCAAATTATGGCGATTTGCAACTCCATTGTGTCTGCCTTCCTCATCCAAGTTACTGGACAGTTTATACGCTAATATTGGGGAATGCATTAAACTTTGCCAGCAAATCGTAGAGTCCTCATATACTGAGAGAGGGAGCATACTGAGCACACACAAACCAACAAATATACCCTTAACTTGCCTCCAGCAGCAAGCTGGTGAAACAACACTGAGTTATCGTGTTGCAATACTGTCAAGTGTGCTGCGTTCATCACCCAGCAGAAGGCATATTTCAAGGTGAAGTTCAACACTCCACCTCTTAACTCTTCCCAACAATCGATGGTGTTCAGCATTCTGCACCTTGCCCCTTCACCTTAACTTCTCTTTTGTTAAATAGTGACTTGCATGGTTAGTTCCTCTGCGTGCGCCTGCGTGTCATACACGAATGGTTCTATGACTTAGCAAATTTTAACCTAACAAGAATTGACTGTGTGCGCTCTCCCTCACCCTCCCTCTCTCCTGCTCTCCGCCCCCCCCCCCCACTACCCCCGTGCTCTGCCTCCTCCAACACCCCCCCCCCCCGCCCCCCGGCGTTCTCGTGTCGTATGTCGAGCATGTTGGCCTTTCAAGTTGAGTGGGGACTTTGTTGGTCAAACACTGACACAATGACAAGCTGTAAGGCCTAGATTACTGCCCTTCAGGGGAAGTAGTAAAATTGCTGAGGTTTTCAAACTGGACTCGGGGTCGATGATGTCAGTCATTTGTCAGCTCAAGGACTAGGACACAGCATCGCTTGAGGAAAATGTCTGCTGTAATCTGTATTCCATTGTTTAAATCTGTTGACACTCTCTGTCTCTCTCTCCACCTCGGTGTGTCTCTCTCTGGGTCGCTGGCGCTCTTAAGGAAGCTTGGTACAATCCTTCTGTAAGGCAACCTAATGGAGATCTTTAAAAAATCATGAAAGGTTTTGAGAGGTGCACTAAGAGGGTTTTCACTTGTTACAAAGACCAAAGTTGGAGACCATCAAAGTAAGTTTAATCAGCAAGAAATCAAACTGGGAATTCAGAAGAAGTCCAGAGGGTAGTTAGAATGTGGAACTCACTAACATAGGGAGTCTGGGTGCCTTTAAGGGGAAGCTTGGATAAACAGATGAGGGCGAGTTTGAGTGGAGAGTTAGGTTGACAAGAGTCAGATGAGGAAGGATGAAAAAAGGCTCAGGTGGAGCAAACGCTGGTTGGGCCGAATAGCCTGATCCTGTGCTCTATATCCTATCTAAGTGGAGGAGCCTGAGAAACACCTTGGGTAACGCCCCTTCCAGCTGACAGGAAGAATAGACCTGCGACCCCTTAGCTTGGCCTCGAGGCTCTTGAAATGGTCCATCCATTTGGGAACTGAGGAGCCACGTCACCCGTGGAGATTGCTAGAAACCACAACTGTGGGCGACTTCATCGCTTCGGCCCAGTTTCGTGTCTGGCCAAATCCAGGGGATGGTTTAACGGAGACATTCAAAACGATCCTGCTCAAACGGCCCTGCTATTGGAGACCCTGGTGGGTGGCGGTTGTCCCTGCCCCTTTGGGAGCTGCCCCCAGCTCGGGTAGGGGTTTCAAGCTCAAGGTTACGGCGGGATGATGGAAGAGCTAGAACCTCGAGGGTCAGAAGCTGCTCCAAGGAGGATCCTTCGGGAAGTGGACTTGTGTTTCCTTTAAGCACACACAAGGAAGGCAGCGGGAAATCACCTGGTATATTCTTCGCCCCTATTCCGATTGCTCACTGAAGTTGAAAATGGGAGGCGCTAGCAAGCAAGCGAAGAGGAAAGTGCAAGACCACGAGACGTGGAGAACTGGGCCGAGGAGCTGCCCTCGGCTGGATCACCACCCCGTTCAAAACGATGAAGAGTTTAGACAGAGCAGCTAGAGAGAAACTGGGTCCATCGATGCAGATTTACGATAATTGATAAAGGAACCAGGTGGGAGGTGAGGCTTCGAGATTCCGAGACGGGAGGCGAGGGGCGAGGTTTTCTCTTTAAGCAGCTGGTCGGGTGGAGTTAGGCGAAAGATCGGCAGCGATCTTGTTGAAAGGGGGCTGGACAGGCTCGAGGGGCTGAATGGCCCGCTACTGTTCCTGTGGTTGCACCTGGTGATGCTGGGGGTGGGGGGGCTGGCTTTGACCTGGATTGGCACTGCCTGAAAGGATGGTCAACAATATCTTCCAAAAGGTAAGTGGATATAAACTCGCAAAGGAAAAATTTTGTCAGGGCCAGTTGGCAAAGAGTGGGGACGAACTGGATTGCTCTTTGCAAGAGCCAGCAGAGACATGATGGGCCAAACGTCCTCCTCCTGTGTTGTCACAAGCTGTGCTATAAAGAGAACAGGAAGAAAGACCTGAACGTTTACAGTATTATTATTGGTCGGCCTTTAGTCCCATGGCTGCTAACAATGTGGCTACTACATATGGTCAAACCTCATTCGGCTGTGCCTGAAATTCATGTACCTGGCTGCAGACGGTGTGTGAGGGCCTGCACTTTGCTGCAGCCTGAGCAGGGCTTTTCAATTTTATTTGGTACGTTTGAGCAAAGTAATTGTTTCAAAAAAGCAGTAATAGCAGCAACAGGGAATTTGACAGAAGCAGCCTGCAGCATTGATCGCTTACCCAGCCCGGTTCAAAGCTGACTTCTCCCACAAAACTTGCCTTTTGCTTTAGTAGAAAAGCTACAGCATCAGAAGGTGTGGTTTGCCAGGAGACATCGGTCCTCAAGTGAGCGAAAAGTGATCTTTGCAACTCAATGGCCCCATCACGGCCACCCCTGATTTACTGCAAAATGCACAGCTGCTTGGGGGGGGGCAGGGTGGGGCTAGGGGGAGCTAGGAAAACACCAGATGTGGAACCCCCTCCCGCTAAACGCTCCGATAATAGGTTTCAATCCACGATCGGGAAATCTTTGCCAGCCAGCGAAAGGGGTGTGAAGGGACATGGAGTCGAGCTGGGTAGATGGAGCTAGTTGAAAGATCAGCAGCGATCGCGTTGAATGGGTCTGAACAGACTCAGGGGCTGAATGGCCCGCCTATTGTTCCTGTTGTTGCACCTGGTGGGAGGGCAGGGGGCCTGGCTTTGGCTGTGATGACTCCCATGACCGCACAGCTCTGCACCCACATTCGTTGCTTGGGCCTGCACCTGAGCAGGGGTCGCTTTGCTGGGGTGTGAGAGCAGCCCCTGCTCACAGGACTGAAGTGCAGCGCTCCTTGAGGAAACTGGAAGTGTGGAATGCAAGACGTGCATCTAGATAGCGCCTTTCATGACCACGGGATGGCCCAAAGCACTTGGCAGCCGACGAAGTCCTTTTTGAAGTGCAGAGTGAAAAGTGGCAGCCATTTGCACAGGCCAAACTCTCTCAAACAGCAAATGTCTTGGTGAGCAGACTATCCTCTATTTTGTGTGGTGTTAATGGAGGGATAAATATTGGCCAGGGCACTGGGGAGAATCCCCCCGACTCCTCTTTGAAATGGTGCCACGGGATCTTTTACATCCACCTGAGAGGGCAGGTGGTAGTGGGTGGGGGGGGGGGGTGGACCTCAGTTTGACATCTCATCCGAAAGGTGCATGAAAGACGCTCAGTCTTTATCTTCCTTTTGAGAGCTTAAGTCTGGCTGAAGCACCGAGTCTTCAGAAGATAAACGGATGTGACCGGCCGCAGGATCGGATTGGGTCCTGTCTCACCCCCCCCCCCCCCGGCCTTCCTTTCCCAATCCACTCGGCCTCGTACAGGGAGAGAGCCCATTTGTGCCGTCTCTCCCCATTACTTTCTTGTGAGTCGCCGCTGAGTGGACAGCACCCTCAAGTCTCGTGTCAAGGGTTGTGGGTTCGGGCCCTGATCGAGACACTTGAGTGCAAACTCCTGGCCGACGCTTCAGTGCACGTAATGACTTGACACTCCGGACGGGCTTCTACCGGAAACCGGTAACTTCAGGACAGAGAGCTTTTCGGAAGCGACGTGCTTGAACCAGGCCCTTGGCCAGACAGCCCGGCCCTCCCGGATTACCCGCGTTTAGGGCTCGTTGGTGGGAGTCTCCAAGAACGACCATGTGACAGTAGGCAGTAGGAAAGACTACAGCCTCAATTACTGCAGTGCAGTACTGAGGGAGTGCTGCAACTGTCAGAGGCACCGTCTGCCTAGGCAAGTAAATGTGAATAGGATTGGGTGGGAGCTGGAGGTCATGGTGTTCCAGCACCATCTGAAGAGGAGCAGGGCCAATTATTTCTGTGTTGTTCAACGGTTACCGATCAACTCCAACATCAAAAACCGATCACCTGGAGGTTGTGAAAGCGATTGCATAAAAGTGCTTTTTATTTTTCTCTCTCTGTTCCATTCTTTCCTTTTTCTTTCTTCCTTCCTTCCTATCCTGTCCTGTCCCTCGACTCCCAGTGAAACAACCGTGCAGTAAGTTCCTTTCCAGGCAGTGCTCGGCGTAACTCAAGCTGCCATAATGGAGTTCAGCATTCCTTGTAAGAGTGGAAGGAGGCCATTTAGTCATCTTTTACAAGGTGTCAGATGAAATAAAGATTGCACGTTCTTTCAGGTTCGCGGCCTTCAGTTGGCCAAGTTTGCTTTGCGACCTCATAAATAGCGGCTTTGAAAGGGGAGCACCAACATGTGCTGGCCATTTGCGTTCAACAAATGTTGCCGTCACTTGTGTCCTCGATGCTCTGTAATTTTTTTTTCCCCCGTTGGTCGCAGGGAGCTCGGAGCTGACTCGTAACAGGCAACGAGGCAGGGGCCAGGTTTTTATGCGTTGCTCGTCGTGACTTCTGAACTCAAAACTTGCTCCCGCGAGCTCCCAGTACGCTTTAATAAAGTCGCCATGCCGCGTGGTACCGAGCCAGGTAGGCCAAGAGATCTGAGGATTGACTATCCATCGATAATGACTTACCTGGTCCCAGCTAGGATGGCAGAGGTGAACTGTAATTAGCCACTGCGGTGGGCTAATGAAGGGAAAATTACAAACCATTTGTACATCTGACCATATAAATTAGGAGCAGGAGTAGGCCACTCGGCCCCTCGAGCCTGCTCCGCCATTGGATAAGATCATGGCTGATCCGATTGTGGCCTCAACAACTCCACTTTCCTTCCTACCCCCTGTACCCTTTGGCTCCCTTGTCAATCAAGAATCTAACTAACTAACAGCCTTGAAAATATTCATTGACCCTGCCTCCATTACTCTCTGGGGAAGAGAGCTCCACAGTCTATCAACTCTCAGGAAAAAATTTCTCCTCGTTTCCGACTTAAATGGGAGATCCCTTATTTTTAAACTGGGTCCCTTAGCTCTAGTTTTCCTCACAAGTGGAAACATCCCCGCAGCATCTGAGGCCCCCTCAGGATCTTGTACTTTTCAATTAAATCACCTCTCATTCCTCTAAACACCAATGGGTTTAGGTTATAAAAACAAAAAATTACGGGTGCTGGAAATCCAAAACAAAAACAGAATTACCTGGAAAAACCCAGCAGGTCTGGCAGCATCGGCGGAGAAGAAAAGAGTTGACGTTTCGAGTCCTCATGACCCTTCGACAGAACCACCAGCCTCCACATTCAAAGGATCATCCTCCGCCATTTCCGCCAACTCCAGCATGATGTCACCACCAAACACATCTTCCCTTCATCCCCCCGTCGGCATTCCGTAGGGATCGTTCCCTCCGGGACACCCTGGTCCACTCCACCATCACCCCCTACTCCTCAACCCCCACCTACGGCACCTCCCCATGCCCACGCAAAAGATGTAACACCTGCCCTTCACTTCCTCTCTCCTCACCGTCTAAGGGCCCAAACGCTCCTTTCAAGTGAAGCAGCATTTCACTTGCATTTCCCCCAACTTAGTCTACTACATTCGTTGCTCCCAATGCGGTCTCCTCTACATTGGAGAGACCAAACGTAAACTGTCGACCGCTTTGCAGAACACCTGCGGTCTGTCCTCAAGAATGACCTGTCGCTTGCCATTTTAACACTCCACCCTGCTCTCTTGCCCACATGTCCATCCTTGGCTTGCTGTATTGTTCCAGTGAAGCCCAACGCAAACTGGAGGAACAGTACCTCATCTTCTGACTAAGCACTTTACAGCCTTCCGGACTGAATATTGAATTCAACAACTTTAGATCTTGAACTCCCTCCTCCATCCCCACCCCCTTTCTGTTTCTTACCCCTTCCTTTTGTTTTCTCCAATAATTTATATAGATTTTTCTTTTCCCACCTATTTCCATTATTTTTAAATCTTTCATGCCCCTCCCACCCCCACTAGAGCTGTACCTTGAGTGCCCTACCATCCATTCTTAATTAGCACATTTGTTTAGATAATATCACCAACTTCAACGCCTCTGTGTTCTTTTGTCTGTGACATCTTTTGATTATCTGCTCCTATCACTGCTTACTTGTCCCTACAACCACACCACCCGCCCCCCCCCCCCCCCCCCCACACTTAAACCAGCTTATATTTTACCCCTTTCCTATTTTTACTTAGTTCTGTTGAAGGGTCATGAGGACTCGAAACGTCAACTCTTTTCTTCTCCGCCGATGCTGCCAGACCTGCTGAGTTTTTCCAGGTAATTCTGTTTTTGTAATGGATTTAGGTTAACCTGTCCAACCTTTCCTCATAAGATAATACCCCTGCACTACCACCCCCCCTGCCCCCCACCTTCCCCCACCCCCTCCATCCCAGGTATCAGTCAAGTGAACCTTCATATCAGTCGAATGAGTGAACCTTCTAAGGTGGTAGCATTCTAAAATTAATGTGATGCTTCCCTGTGAGCCCTGCATTTTGGTGGGTGTCTGATGGTGACGGCTATGATTTTCTCCCCTCTACACCCTCTAGACCATGAGCAAAGCTCTGGGAGGATACCAGTGTCTTTGCTGTAGGGAGACAGTGGTGTAGGGAGACGGTGGTGTAGTGGTAATGTCACTCGACAAAATAACCCAGAGAACCAGGCTAACACCCTGGGGACATGGGTTCAAATCCCACCCTGGCAGCTGTTGGAATTTAAATTAAATAAATAAAATCATCGGTTTTATTAAACCCGTCTGATTCACTGATGTCCTTTAGGGAAGGAAATCTGCATTCCTTCCCTGGCCCCTGGCCTACATGTGACTCCAAACTCAGTAATGTGGTTGACTCTTAACTGCCCTCTGAAATGGCCCTATAGCAAGCTACTAAATTCAAGGGCAGTTAGGGATGGGCAATAACGGCTGGCTGTAGTCAGCGATGCCCACATCCCATGAAGGAATAACAAAAAAAAACACACACACACACACACAACAACTGTGCATTTTTCAATAGAATAAAAGCTTGAGGGACAGCCATTCCCTCAAGGAGGTTGGTCCATTCCCCATGGCAATGCCTTGACCAATCAGTGCCAACCTGCCTGGCTTGAATTTGAACAAAAGCGTGGCAGTTAACTGTTCCATGCTGTATTCTCCATGGTGACGCCTCTACCAACTGGAGTCCACTTGCCAACCAATTGGCACTCTCTTTTCATGCAGTATAAATTGTTGTTCCCTTTACTGTTGGTATTCTTGCGGACTGTCCTGCTGAGTGCAAGATGAAAAGCTTCAATAGCATATCTCTCTTTTTCTTCAGCAATATTTGCATTTACGTCAATGATTTAAGGTAGCGAAACATCCTAAAAATGGGCACCAGAGCCAGTGGAGGAGGGGCCAATTAAACGCTTCATTTTAAACCGTCTTAGAGTAGAAAAGTGTCGCGGTTTAGAAAGGGAATTCTCGAGCTTATTGCCTAAACGGCATAAGGTTAACATCGGTGGGTTAAAGTGAAGTGGGGAATTCATAAGGAGCCATGGTTGGTGGAAGACAGAATTCCCTGAGCAAGATTCAGCAGCTTTAGTGACGAAGGGCAGGAATGAATCAACGTCGTCGTTGATAATAATGATAGACGGGCCTGACTGCCTAATGCAAGAATCTGTATTCTGACTGGGAGGGGAATGATGGTCCAGCAGCATGGAGCTCTTAATCGAAAAAGCCACCAGTCCTGACTGCAGCGTGGAAGTCAAGGGCATCAGATGGAAGGGACTGGGGATAGCAATAGAGTAAAATCCAGTCAGAGTTCAGAGACGCTCAGAAGCCACAAGAGTAATCACTCAGCAGAGGGGGAAAAGAAATAGGAGATGTAGGGAGTTTACTGTCAAAAGAAAAAAAATGTATTTCCAACCTCCTCCTCCTCTTGGTACATGCATTGAATCAACATCAGGGCAAGGTATTTATATCCAATCCTACCTGTGTGCTGATGAAAACAAAATAAACAAAAGCTCTGAAGAAGAGTCAGACGGACTTGAAACGTTAGCTCTGTTTCTTTCTCTCTTACAGATGCTGCCAGACCTGCTGAGTTTTTCCAGCATTTTCTGCCTTTTATTCCTACCTGTATTCTGCTCCTTACTAACAGGATGAATCCATTTCTCTACATTACTTCCGAGCTGTGTTCCGTGTTACTCCGGGGGCAGTCACAGTATGACTGAAACCCGGTTTGTCCACTGATGTTTAATGACCTTGGTTTAAGGCCCTCGGTAGTTTTTCAGCTAGCCTAGCGCACTTCGAATCTCTCTGGTTGGACAGATAAAATGCAGTGATTAAGTTAAAATAAGCTCAATAAATCATGTGTAAGAAGCCAGGCTGGAGCTACTGAGCCATCAGGAGATTGCAGGAAGTCACAATATTTCCCTATAGCTGTGGGTAATAAAATAAAATTGGGGTTGGACACAATATTGAGGAGGTGCTCAGACTTTTTTTTAATGAGAGTAGGTCTAGAGTCAATGTAAATTGCTGTCCGTCAAGTTTTGTCCTGCTGTAAACCCAGGGTTGCCAACTGGTTTAACTATCTCCTGACGATTTCATCACATGTTCCAGCCCTTAGTTGGCCAACACATCCATCATTGTGACGTACTGCCTTCCTACACCAATTGGAAAGCAAAAAGACTCATTATCCAATTGGATGACGCTTGACTATCAGCCAAACAGCCTTTCTTCTCCCCAACAACCCCCCACCCCCACACACAGTCTTCAATATCTGGTAAAGAGAAATGTTCAAAGAAAATAACAAAAATAAAACCCCATCTTTGTTGGTGTCCCCGTGATTTTACTGCAGGGTTGTGCAATGCTGTGGCTTGGCGATTGACCTTCAGTTCCAGGAGTCTCCAGGTTAATCCTGAAAGGTTGGCGACCCTTCCTAAACCAGATAAGGCTGAAGGGCGGGGTTGGAGGGAGGAGGAGCGGAATGATGATTTGAGTTCCAGTTTTTGTTTTTGCTGCTTCTGCTAATGATTGGCTGACTGAAAATCTCATTAACCCTGCATCACTGGGCACAACAGCTTGGATTCATACAGTGCCTTTCCTGTAGCGGATGTCGCACTGTGCTTCACAAACAAACATTGACACCCAGCCAAGTGAGGAGACATTAGGGCCGACAACCAAAAGCTTTGTCAAGGAGGTCAGTTTTAAGGAGTGTCTTAAAGGAGGGGGGAAGAGGCAGAGAGGTGTAGGGAGGATATATCAGAGCTTGGGCCCTAGGCATGGACACCGGTGAGTGATTAAAATGAGGGACGCGCAAGAGGCCAGCATTGGAGATGTTCAGGGTTCTCTGAGGGTTGTGGGGCTGGAGGGGATGGGGTGGGGTAAGTGGGGGTTGTGATGAGGCCAGGGTAGGATTAACAAACCAGGATGAGACATAGCAGCGCGTGGAGAAGGAGAACTGAGTTCTGCTTTAGCACCAGGTGTTTAGTGTCTGGCCTTCTGGGTGCACAGCATCAATCAGACTGGTCTGATTTCAAACTGAGTTGATTGGAACCATTGCTGGAGCTGTGAGAGATGACTTGTTGCCTCCCAGCTGCTCAACGTGAAGGGAGTGCTCAGTGATCTATAGGAAATTAGCTGATCTGTTTCCGAGCGGAGCGTTCACGAGCTGATAACCTAATCTAATTTGTCCTTTTAAGTCGTACGTTAAATAAATATTTTAGCTTGACATGAGCCATTAGGCAAATAACCCAAACAGCACTTATACAGAGCTTTGGTGAGTCCACAGCTAGAGTACTGTGAATGGTTTTGGTCTCCTTACCTAAGGAAGGATATGCATGCCTTAGGGAGGCTTGATCTCTGGGATAAGAGGATTGGTTGCCCGATAAAGAGAGATCAAGACCTATATTCTTTGGAATTCAGAGGAACGAGAGGTGGTCTCGTTAAAGGGGGCTTGAAGGTGTAGATGCTGAAGGGCTGCTTTCTCTGGCTGAAGAATCTAGAACTCCATGTCACAGTCACAGGCTGTAAGTATACGCAAACTGTACAATCATAGGGATTGTCACCCAGGTCAAATCCGGACACGAGTGTGTGTGTGTGTGCTATTTAAAGGAGTTGTACAGTGACATTCAAGGGCAGCCATCCTGCCTGGTCTGTTCTTGACTTTCTCCCACCTCTCCAAAGCGAGGGACCTTGAGGCAGACTGTGGCATGATATTTAAAAAACGAAAGACTTGCTTTATTTAGCATGTTTCACAACCACCGGATGTCTCGAAGTGCTTCTGAAGTGTGGTCACTGTTGTAATGTTGGAAATGTAGCAGCCAATTTGCACACAGCAAGCTCCCACAATTTGATTACTTAGAGGTAATTTGTTTTTGTGATGTTGATTGAGGGATAGATATTGGCCAGGGCACCAGGGAGAACTCGCCTGCTCTCCTTTGAAAGCAGGACTTCTGCATCCGGCCGAGAAGGCAGATGGGGCTTTGGTTTAATGTCTCATCCGAAAGGCAGCGCCCCTGACAGTGCAGCACGCCTTTAGTACTACACTGAAGCACTCCGGTCCTGAAGTCAGACCTTGTGACTCAGAGGTATGCATGCTACCGGATAATTGCTCAGGCTGACAGCAGTGTCAATCCTCACAGACCATGACCGCTCACAGCATTAACTGTCCTCAGACTCGGAGGGGAACTCCCTTTTATTTTGAAGGCGTCAGTCAAATTTTGTGACGAATTGAGTTAAACTGCAACCTAATGGCAAACCGAGTCGCCCCTCTCAGCATCTGCTGATTGGCAAAGATGAGAAAATGGGTAAAAGGGATATCAGAGTTGCACCGTAACATCTGCCCATAGAGTTGCTGCTCCTCCATATCTGAGGAAGGTCAGTGTGCTGAGGGGGAGGAAGGTTAAAAGTAGTATGTTTGTTGGGAGCCTTGTCTATTATAGTAACGAGTCACTGGCAGATCAAGACTAGGCTTGAAGCACTGGCTCTTTGAAGTTTGGCCAATGATGTGTTACCAGTTGCTATTAATCAACGACTATATTTGATGCTTTTCTTCCACCACCACAGTCCCCATTGGACTGAATAAAAAGGCAGCTGCTGCTAAGAGAGTTTCAGGCCATAGAAGCACCTGCAAAGTCTTTCTCTTTGGATAACTATCTAATTCCCTCTTGAATGCCCCGATTGAACCTGCTCCCTCCCACCACACACTCAGAGCATTCCAGATCCTAGCCACTCGCTGCAGAAAGTTTATCCTCCTGTCGTTTTTAGTTCTTCAGCCACTCACCGTAAATCTCTGCCCTCTGGTTCTCCACCCTTCCACTAATGCGGGCAGTTTCTCCTTATCTACTCTGTCAAGACCCTTCATGATTTCAAACACACCTCTGTCAAATCTCACCCCACCCACCCCCCCAATCTTCTCTCTAAAGATCTCTATTCTGTCCCTGAGACTGAAGTCACCCATCCCTGGAACTAAAAACAAAAAAACTGCAGGTGCTGGAAATCCAAAACAAAAACAGAATTACCTGGAAAAACTCAGCAGGTCTGGCAGCGTCGGCGGAGAAGAAAAGAGTTGACGTTTCGAGTCCTCATGACCCTTCAACAGAACTGAGTTCTGTTGAAGGGTCATGAGGACTCGAAACGTCAACTCTTTTCTTCTCCGCCGACGCTGCCAGACCTGCTGAGTTTTTCCAGGTAATTCCATCCCTGGAACTGTTCTCTTAATCTTTTCTGAACCCCCTCTAAGCCCTTCATACCCTTGGAGATGACATTCAGCATTCATTTTAATCTTTATAGAATTGTTTGGGACCATTTGTTCTGGGTTTCAGAGATGTGAATTTAAGGGTCATTTGACCCCATATTTCTGTTATTGTTTTGGTCTTCCTGTGTTACAACTGAGCTCTCGAGTCTGACCAAAGCTGCTCCCAGTCCTCTTTAGGTGTCTCCACAGGCACTGCCATAGGTATTGAGTGATTCTCTTTGGTTCTCTTCTCATCCCACCATGCTGTACGCCCTTACCGTCAGAACCCCATTCAGAACCTCCCCGCTAGTTAGTAGAGGTTTGGAACTCCTGTGGGTCAGTAATCCACACCCTGTCTGTAAAACTAGGGTGAGTGAACCGGCAATTCCCCCTCCCCCTCCTTTTTCAGCTCTTGCTCTCCCCCACCAACTTGCTTTGTGATTCTTTCTTTGGACCTGACCGTCGCTGGCAAGACTAGAATATGTTGCCCTAAATGCCCTTGAACTGAGCGGCTTGCTGGGCCATTTTTAGGGGGCAGTTAAGAGTCAACCACATGGCTGTGGGTCTGGAGTCACGTGTAGGCCAGACCGGGTAAGGATGGCAGATTTCCTTCCCTGAAGTGAACCGGGTGGGTTTTTAACAGCAATCGATGATAGTTTCGTGGTCGACATTACTGAGACTAGCTTTCGCATCCAGTTATAAACTGGATTTATTAACTAAGTTTAAATTTGTGGATTTGCTAAATGCTGGAAACACTCATGACCTCACGGTATTAGTCTAGGTCCCAGGGTAAATAGTCAATAACATTACCATTACGTCACTGTCTCCCTTAATTGAGCTTTTAGCCAAGTGTTTAGAAAAGGCTTTTCGCACCATGTTGACTTGGAATTGTTAAAAAAGAAATCTCACAATTACAGGCTAGAGGGAATGTTTGGGGAAGTGTGGGCAACAAGTGTAAGCAACTTACCAATAAATCGAATCAGGAATTCAGGAGAGATTTCTTTTTCCGGAGGGTGGTCAGAATATGGAACTAGCTATCGCAGGGAGGGGGTTGGGCAAATAGCAGGGACGCATTTATGGAGAGTTTAGACAAACATGTGAGAGGGGAAAAGAATTAGAAGGATAGAATGACAAGATCAGAGGAAGGGAGGAGCCTTAGAGTCATAGTTATACAGCCCAGAAACAAGCCCTTCGGCCCTTTGAGTCCATGCTGGCCATCAGCCACCTATCTACTCTAATCCCATTTTCCAGCACTTGCCCCGTAGCCCTGTACGCTATGGCCTTTCAAGTGCTCATCTAAATACTTTGTAAAAAGTATGTTTCTTAAAAAGAAATACTTCAGCTCCCTGGTGGGGTGCCAAAACGACACTGATGGAACAAATGGCCTGTTTCTGAGCTGTGTAATACTATGCAATTGTGTGCGCAACCGAGCTGAAGTAGTGACGAAGAAATGGGAGCTGCTTTGAGTGACTAATCACTAATGTCACGGACAAAGCATGTTAAGGCACATTGTTTAAAACGGAATAGCGTGGGCCGAGAGAGTGACTGTTCTGCATGAATTTCAGTATCAATAAAGCACGACATGAGTAACACGATGAAGAGAAAGAAATAGAACTAGCTTAGATATAGAACTACGGGGCAGTTTTAAAAATAAGGGGGTCTCCCTTTTAAGATTGAGAGGAGGAGAATTTTTTTTTTCTCCTATTCGAGGATTCTGAATCTTTGGAACTCTGTTCCCCCAGAGAATGGAGGAGCAGGGTTAGTAAATATTTTTAAGGGCAGAGGTAGATGGATTCTTGACTTAACAAGGGAGTCAAAGGTTATCAGTTTTAAGATTAGGGGTTGTTCTTTTAGGACAGAGATGAGGAGAATTTTTTCTGAGGGTTGTGCGACTTTGGAACTCACTACTTCCGAAGGTGCTGGAGGCGGGGCCAGTGAATATTTTTAAGGCAGAGGTAGATAGATTCTTGTTAGGCAAGGGAATCAAAATTTATTAGGTTGTAGATGGGAATGTGGAATTCAAAACACAAACAGACCGGCCATGATCTTAATGAATGGCGTAGCAGGCTCGAGGGGCCCAATCGCCTACTCCCGCGGCTATTTCGTGTGCTATCGGTGGAAGGGGGAATGTGGAGTTGAGGCCACAGTCGGATCAGCCAGGCTCGAGGGGCTGAATGGCCTACTTCTGCTCCTAATTCGTGTGTGTGTAAATCTGCCAGAGTTGTCGATTTTATATGTTTTTAAAAAAGCGGTGGGTGGGCAGAGTCGTGTGAGGTGGGTGTTAATGTTACTATTGAGGAAAGGATGAATCTTGAAGGCAGTTCTTTTCCTTAAGATGGTAAGTTTATTTCTAAGACTAATGACACAGATATCTCTAGTCCCCCCCCCCCACCAAACACCCAAGTGTGAGTTGGTTTTTATACTCCTTCACCGATTCCCTAACCTTTCCTCAATTGGGGGCAGTTACCCATAATTACCAACTTAAAGCACGCACTCTATTGCAGCTTGATTCTAACGTGAACGGTGCGGGGAGGATGGGGAGTCATGTAACAGAAGCTTGTCGTTTCGATTGCATCTTCCCCCACCATCTCTCCCCCACCATCTCTTTCCCCCTCCCCCCCACCCCCACTCACTTCCTCCCGCTCGTCAGCTTATAGCTTTTGGGAGTTTAAAAAAAAAAGACAAAGCCCAAAAGATGTTCACTGCTTCAAAAACAAAATACTGCAGATGCTGGAAATCTGAACTAAAGGCCGAGACGGCTGGAATTGCTCAGCAGGTCAGGCAGCATCTGTGGAGAGGGGAACAAGAGCTCACGTTTCAGGCGAAAGGTCACTGAGCTGAAACATTAACGCTGTGTGTGCGTTTTCCTCTCTCTCTCTCTCTCTCTTTCTCTCCTTCCCTCTACTCAGCCGCCCCTGCCTGACCACCCGACTTGCACTTGGGGGGAGGCGGTGGCGGAGTGGTATGGTCACTGGGCTAGTATACCAGAGAGCCGGGGTAATTCTCTGGGGACCCGGGTTCAAATCCCACCACGGCAGATGGTGAAATTTGATTTTTTTTTTTTCTTTACGTGTGACTCCAGACCCACAGCAATGTACGCTGGCCTAGCCAGTGACGCCCACACACCCCCCCGCTCCCCCCCACCCCCCCCCACCGCAAACAAATAAATAACATGTCAAGAAAAAAAGAGCTCTCCTCGTCGTTGCTAACTTTTCCCCTCGTGCAACCTCCCACAGGGCCCAGCCATGGAGAAGCCGAGACCAGAGAGTGCGCTTACTACAATGCAAACTGGGAGCTCGAGAAGACCAACAAGAGCGGTGTGGAGCAGTGCGAGGGCGAGAAGGACAAGCGCCTTCATTGCTACGCCTCCTGGCGGAATAACTCCGGCTCCATCGAACTGGTCAAGAAAGGATGCTGGTTGGATGATTTTAACTGTTACGACAGGTAAGTCCTGAAAGCACAGGGCGGGGGACGGATGAGTACGGGGCACCCATAGAGAACCGGGAATAAACAACGGCGATGACTTATATCCAGCTACTAGTGGGGGTGGGGGGGGGTTCACAGGAAGCAGAATTAGCAGAGCGCAGGTGATTGTGGGGCTGGAGGCGATCGCAGAGATAGGGAGGGGCAAGGTCAGGGAGGGATTCGGAAACGAGGATGAGAATTTTAAAATCAAGATGCCGCGCTCAGTGGTTGCCCATTTATTTAAAACTTGTCCTGTTTTTAATGAACGTCTTGGAGAGCCTAGATTTACTGCTGACAGCTCTCGCCTGGAGGCTGCTCATTATGGATTATCCAGGTTGATCTGAATTGAGTACAGTGTTCTGGTGCTTATACACAGTCTCATCTCAAACCCGGAGCCTGACTCATGTGTGGGCATCTTCCCCACCCCATAAACCAGTTTCTGATCACGTGGTGTGCAGTGTCACGTCCTCAGTCCGCCGGAGCGGGGGTGTTCGAGTTTCCATGGATACGGATATGGAAGCAGTGTTTAACTCTTGGGCCAGCCTTGGATTTATTGAGTTGTTGTGGGTGAAAGGTATATATATATATATATATATATAATATATTAAAAAAAAGAGAGAGAAACGATGATTTCTGTTAGCAGCGGAAGAATTGTAGAACTCTTCCATTTAACGTTGCAAGAGATAGTGAGGCTTTTTGGGGGGGGGGGGGGGGGGGTGCGGAATTGTAGCATTTTATCTCTTGGGCTCGAGTTCGGATTTAACCCAGAGTGGGATGAAAGCTCGTGCCTGCTGGCTGTGTGCGTGTCCTATTTGAAATGGGCCCCGTGTGGTTTCAATTCAATCTCCAGTGGGCATGCCTACCCTGTAGAGCTGGCGTTAACCGGCAGTCGGGGAGGACAGAGGAGGCTAGTTTGGAAATACCGTAGAGGACCTGGTGCATTTTGGGTCATCGGTGTTGCCCTGTGACTCTCTGAGATCGGCAACTCACTGCTAAAAGCCCAGACAGCTTGGTCCTGTGTGTGCCTGCGTCCCTTACTCAATGGGTTATCCTGTTCAGCCTGGAGAGGGGCCCTTTTTTTTTATATAAGTAAAATCGCCTGATCGACGGAGAAATTGGGGAGGTGGTGGCGTAGTGGTGATGTCACCGCACTAGCAATCTAGAGGCCCAGGCCAATGCTCAAATCCCACCACGGGGCAGCTGGTGGAATTTAAACTCAGTTAATAAATCTGGAATTGAAAGCTGGTCTTAGTAACGGTGAGACCAAGAAACTATCATCGATTGTGGTTTTAAAAAAAAAACCCAATCTGGTTCACTACTGCCCATTAGTGAAGTAAACCTGCTGACATCCAGACCCGCAGTGATGTGGTTGACTCTCAACTGCCCTCTGGAGTGGCCCAGCAAGCCACTCAATTCAAGGGCACATGGACACACAGGGTTGGGCAGCAAGTGCTGGCCTTGCCATCAAGGCCCACATCCCATGAAAGGATAAAGAAAAAAAAAAAAATGGATTAAAATTTTTGTGTTTTTGGTGACCCCTGAGGTAACGTCATAGGAAGATTCTGAGGGGGGCTTGACAGGGTGGATGCTGAGAGGGTATTTCCCCTCCTAGGGGAATCTAGGACTAGGGGGTGCAGTTTCAGAATTAGGTGGGTGGGGGGGGGGGTGGGGTGGGGGGGTGTGTCTCCCATTTAAAGTAGAGCTGAGGAGGAGTTTCTCCTCTCTCGGGGCTGGTAATCTTTGGAATTGACAATCCCGGGTGGTGGTGGTGGTGGTGGTGGAAGCTGGGTCATTGAACCGGTTCGAGGCTGAGTCGGGCAGATTTTTTGATGGACGCAGGAGCCCGAGGGTCACAGGAGGGCAGGCAGGGAAAGCGGAGTGAAGGCCGCAACCTGATTAATCACGATCGTATTGAATGAGGGAGCAGATCCGAGGGGCCGAAAGGCCTGCTCCTGCTTCTATTTCTCACGTTATCATAGACGCCGGTGTGACCCTTGAAAACAACAGCTCGGGCATTCCCCCCTGCAGCAGCGTGTGTTCGGGCACAGCCGCGTTGTCGGGGCAGGGTGGAGTGAGCTCTGCTCGACCTCCCCGAAGATACTTTTACACGTGGGCACATCTGGGAGAGCAGCGTCCCTGTGCTGGATTCCCACGTACAGAATTCCAAAAGCAGATACCCTCTCCTGACTTCCAGATCGTAAGCCCAGGATGAAGGGAACTGGTCCGCCCTGTCCTCCAGACTGAGCGGTAAGTGAATTGAGCGTTAAAAAGGGAAACATCATTCTGCTGTGCAAAGTTGATAAACCGGCAATTGGACGTCTGAGATGGGAAAAGGTTCCGTGTTCCCGGTGCAGATTTCCTTCTCCTTGCACCAGTGGGGGGAGGGGAAGAGGGGTTTAATTTGTAAAGAGAAAGTCGGAAGTTAAAAGGAGCCACAGGAATCGGGACTCCCGAGGGTTAAGGTCCATTGAATACGGGTTCGCTTCAGTGCGTGTATTCATTGTGCAGAGTAATTAAATCGTTCATCAGGATTGCAGGTCCGATGTGCTACAACATATATAATAGAATTAATTATCTAATGAACCTTGAGGTGATCTGCGGTCGTTTATTTTTTTTTGTGTGACATATCACTCAGTATCTGGTCCCAGGTTCCACACCTGCACAGTGAGGGGGGTCTGAAGTGTGTGATTAATGCACTATTTGAAGGGGGGGCTGAAGGATCAGTGCAGTGTGTGATTAATGCACTATTTGAGGGGGGGGGGGGCGCTGAAGGATCAGTGCAGAGTGTGATTAATGCACTATTTGTGGGGGGGGGTGCTGAAGGATCAGTGCAGTGTGTGATTAATGCACTATTTGAAGGGGGGTGCTGAAGGATCAGTGCAGTATGTGATTAATGCACTATTTGAAGGGGGGGCTGAAGGATCAGTGCAGTGTGTGATTAATGCACTATTTGAAGGGGGGGCTGAAGGATCAGTGCAGTGTGTGATTAATGCACTATTTGACGGGGGGGGGGGGGGGCTGAAGGATCAGTGCAGTGTGTGATTAATGCACTATTTGAAGGGGGCTGCTGAAGGATCAGTGCAGTATGTGATTAATGCACTATTTGTTTCTGTTTTTGCTCTCCCCTGCCAGAGCGGAGTGTGTAGCCACAGAAGAGAACCCTCAGGTATTTTTTTGCTGCTGCGAGGGGAACTACTGTAACGACAGGTTTTTCCACTTCCCAGAGTCTGTGCCAGAAGGTGGGTCTGTGTACGTGCGTGCGTCTGTGTGTCCGTGTGCACGTCCGTGTGCGCGTGCGTGTGTCTGTGTGCACCCCCATGTGTACGTGCGTGTGTCTGTGTGCGCCCCCATGTGTACGTGCGTGTGTCCGTGTGTGCCCCCAT
Source organism: Carcharodon carcharias (assembly GCF_017639515.1). Lineage (NCBI taxonomy): Eukaryota > Metazoa > Chordata > Chondrichthyes > Lamniformes > Lamnidae > Carcharodon > Carcharodon carcharias. The sequence goes on from NC_054469.1 coordinate 20,104,412, forward strand.
GTGTACGTGCGTGTGTCCGTGTGCACCCCCCCGTGTGTGCATGCGTGTGTCCGTGTGCACGTCCGTGTGCGCGCATGTGTCCGGGCCTGTGTGCGCCCCCGTGTGCACGCGCATGTGTCCATGTGCGCCCCCCCGTGTGCGTGCCCCCCGGCCTGTGAACACATGTGTCAGTGCGCACTGAGCAGAGGAGCCATTACTGCCCAAGTGCTTTTTGAATCCAACTGGGCAACTGAGTTTCCACAAGGGAGCTGAATGGATCCCAGAGCAAATTACTGCAGAGGATGGAAATCTGAAATAAAAACAGAAAATCCTGGAGATACTTAGCAGTGCCGGTGGGAAGAGAAAACGTTTCCGACCATCACCTTTCTTTAGAGCTGAACGGATCCCGGTTTGGCCTGTGTGACACGCGAGTGAACGAAGCTGGCCGTCATTTTTATAAATTAAGTAACATGCAGCTCGTTCACAACCGGAATCCAAGTATAGCTGTAAGCTGTCCAATCTAGATTTAACTGAGTCCCTTCAGGCTTTGTGTGATGCTTTGAGAAGGAGACTTGAATCCACGCTGGGGACATTTACTTTCCCCAGTGAGGTGGTGGATATTTGAGCAGGACGATGGACATCAGATTTTTGCAGAAAGGACTCCCTGTTGTCTTCCCCGCCCCATTCCTTCCACCTCCCCACCCCAACCCCTCGAGTCCCAAATGAGAACAGAAAATGCGTGCAGCGTCTGCGGAGAAAAGTAGCAAAGTTAGCAGTTTCTGACCTTTCATCAGAACTCCCACGGTCGGTGTGAGGCTGTGTGTGTGGCTGGGGTCAGAACCAAAACTGGGAAAGAGGGAAAGGGAACTCGTGCCAGAAAGGAGTGCCGTTCTCTCTCTCTCTCTTGAGCAAGACGTGGGCCTGGTGCAGTTGGCAATGCCAAACTCAAACTGCCAAGGCCAGTGGGTGTGAAGACGGGGTAAACTCAGCCAGGCGCTTTCACACTCCCACTTACAGCCACACTAGTCCTCACTAATCTTCCACTGAGCTGGAAGCAGCGTCTCAAGGTGAAGGCAACCCCTGTGGACCTGCAACACCAGCGCAGCGATAATTCATTGTGAACCGTCGTGTATACAGCGATGGTGTACGCGCTGGTGTCTGTGTGTGTGTGTGTGTGTGTGTGTGTGTGTGCGCATCATGTCTATGTAGCCGGGGGGTTGGGGGGGGGGGGAATAAACACACGTGCTGACTTTTTTCCTCAATCTTTTTCGCCCCACTGCCCCCCTCCCCCACCCCCACCTGCACCCCCACCCCCACCCCCGCAGTCGTGTTTGAGCCACCGCCTCCAACTCCTTCGCTGCTGAACATTCTGGTGTACGCCCTGCTTCCCATCACTGGCCTGTCCATGATCATCCTGCTGGCCTTTTGGATGTACCGCCATCGTAAGCCTCCATACGGACACGTGGACATGAATGAGGTCAGTAACCTTCCGAGTGCCGCTGACCTGTGACCACCAGCTTTGGGTGCTGAAAAGAAGATACAAACCCAACAGCGCCCACCACCCCACCCACTGCCGCCCTACCGTCACCTCATAAAGGGGCTTTCTGTAACATGAGCCCCTTTTAAAGTTCTGTGACTGTGATTACGTTGGTATACGTGTTTGCGCACAGCAAGATCCCATGAACAACAAGGAGATGGGTGATGTGTTGATTTGTTTTTGTTATCGTGGTGGAGGGAGGAACCTTGGGACGGACCCCTGCTACCCTCGAGTCCTGCCACAGAATCTCTCATTTCCATTCAAATAGAATAGGCCGTGGTTCATTGCTTCATCTGAAAGACAGTTCCTCCGACAAGGTGGCTTTCCCCCTATCCTGTTGTGAAAATAGACAAGAAATGATGCAGCTACTTTCACAACCTCAGGCTATCCCAAGCAGCATTGCAGCCAATGAAATACTTTTTGAAGTGTAGCCATCTGTCGTAATGTAGGAGGCACTGGCGCTAATATGTGCACAGCAAGCTCCCACAAACAGCAATGAAGTGCCAATCAGGCAATCTGCTTCTGTGATGTTGATCGAGGGATAATTAGCCAGAAAACCAGGGAGAACTGGCCTCAAAATATTGTGCACATCTGCCTGAGAGGGCAGATGGATTTTAACATTTTCATTGGAAAGACAGCGCCTCCGGCAGTGCAGCACCCCCTCGGTACAGCACCGGAGTGTCAGCTGAGATTATGTGCTCAAGTCCATGGAGTGGGACTTGAACTCAGAGCCTTTTGACCCTGAGATAAGTGCTGCCAACTCACCCCCAGCTGATTTCTCGCAATGTACCCCCGTGTCTGGCCTTCGAATGGGGTTTTCACCCACAACCTGCCGAGCTGAGGAGTTAAAGGATGAGGGTGGGATAAAATGCCAACCTTTTCATCCCCTTGATTCCTGCTCCACATATCAACAAAGTGTTCAACCTGATGTTACTAATTAGTTACCGGTTGGGAACTAATCCATGTTTTCCAGCAACAAGAGTTTTAGTTAGATTATATGTCTTCATAAAGCAACTGCAAATATTGTGCTAGTTTTCAATCTTCGGCAATGCCACTTCAGAGATTGGAACTACAGCTGTGGTTGGAATAAGGTTACCCTTCCTCCGAACACAAATAAGCCGTGGCGAATTAAAAACATCTGGGTCCTCGATTTAAATTTCCGAGCCCAAAACCGGTGGCCATTTCCTCTTCCTCCACTGCCCTGCCCCCACCTCATGTTCTTCAGACCAGTTAATGCCAACTCAGATGGGTCACGCTTTGGTGAGTTGCTGCTGATCTCTGAGCAGTCAATGTAAGCCTGTTCCTGTGAGACTGATACTCAGAGCTTCATGTTCCCAATTCGACATCAAAACTTGGCATTGAACCTGTTATTTTATTGTGAATATATTTAGAGAAAATCTACTTGGTCAGTGGGTTATTGAAGTGTCTCAGTATTTCTATTTCTCTCTCTCTTCCCTCCCATCACCTGTTTTGCTCCCCCCTCCCTCTCTCTCCCATGCCTCTCTTGCTTCTTTCTCTCTTCCCCCACCACCTCCACCATTCCTCCACACACCACTGGCATGTTCTTGCACGCTCGTCCTTGCGTGTCTCGTTGTCTCTCACTCTCTCATCTCGCACTCGCTCTCCTGTGCTTGCTGTCTCCCACGTGCTCTCTCTCTCGCGCTCCCAAACTCTCGCTTGCACTCTCACACTCGTGCTCACGCTCCTGCACTCTTGCACTCTCGCGCACTCTCATTCTCTCTCTCACTTTGTCTCCCGCTCGTGCGCTTGCTCGCATGCTCTCTTGCACTGTCTCTCTGTATTTGATGGTACATTTTGGGAAAAGGAACAGTGAAAAGGGGTACATTCTAAAGAGTATGCATTTCGAGAGAGATTTAGGAGTGCAGTGCACAGATCTTTTAAGATGCCGTCAAAATGTATGTGAAAACAGCTGGGATTCAGGGTTCTGTACATTGAGGTGTTGACTTTGTATAAGACATTGGATCGACCAAACTTGGAGTAACGTGTGAAATTCTGGTCACCCCGGGACAGGAAGAATGTTCAAATCCTGCAAAGGTACAGAGAGAATTCACTCCAGTTGTCGCAGGAGCAATAAGTTGTGAAATGCTCAAATATTGGTGCCTTTTCTTTTCTGGGACAAAGAAAGTTAAAGGGTGGATCTAACGGACCTTTATAAAATTATAAAACAGTGTTCAGAGAGGATAAATAGTAAAATATTGTTTTATGCGGGTTTAAAAAATCAGGGTTAGACGCCGGATAATTTTAAAGAATGTTTTTTCCACATGGAAAATTACTGTAATATTGTAGTGTAGCTGCTGAGGCCCAGACTACAACATCATTTAAAAAGGAATTGGAAACCTATCCCAAAAGTGGGGTGGGGGTGGGGGTGGGGTAGCTCCAGTTGAAGAGATATCGTTGTCGGGCATGATGGGCCAAATGGCTGCTTTCTATATGAGAAACAGGATGTGCTGGAAATACACAGGTCAGTCAACATCTGTAAAGAGAAAAGACAGGTTAGGACATACACCCTTCATCAGAATTAAGCTGCTTCTTGTACTGTAAATCCTATGATGTGTTTTCTTTCTCTGCCTCTCTTTCTTCAGCTTTCCCTTTGCTCTTTCCTCTCCTTTTTCTCTTGCATGTGCCTGTTTCCATCTACTCCTATCTCTAGCCCTCTTTTCTATCTCTTCCCCTCAATTACAATGCGTTAGAAACTCTCTGATATGCCATAATTTTAACGTTTCTCATTGGAGCGAGTGACCAGCCTTGCTGTTGTGCTTTGTCCAGGACACGAGTCTGCCATCTCCGTCACCACTGGAAGGCCTGAAGCCTCTCCAGTTACTTGAGATCAAAGCCAGAGGGCGGTTTGGCTGCGTCTGGAAGGCTCGGCTGATGAACGACTACGTGGCTGTAAAAATCTTCCCTGTTCAGGTAAGAGGTGATGGCGTTGAGTTTGGCAAATCATTCCTACCGCGGATTTCCTTTCAAAGAGATGGTTGAGAAAAGGTTGTCACGTTCACGTTGTAGTCATCCACCCCCTTGAATTTTTTTTAAATTCATTCATGGGATGTGGGCTTCGCTGGCTGGGCCAGCATTTATTGCCCATCCCTAATTACCCTTGAGAAGGTGGTGGTGAGCTGCCTTCTTGAACTGCGGCAGCCCATGTGGTGTAGATACACCCACAGTGCTGTTAGGAAGGGAGTTCCAGGATTTTGACCCAGTGACAGTGAAGGAACGGTGATATATTTCCAAGTCAGGATGCTGAGTGGCTTGGAGGGGAACTTCCAGGTGGTGGTGTTCCCATCTATCTGCTGCCCTGGTCCTTCTAGACGGTAGTGGTCGTGGGTTTGGAAGGTGCTGTCTAAGGAGCCTTGGTGAATTCCTGCAGTGCATCTTGTAGATGGTACACACTGCTGCTACTGTGCGTCAGTGGAGGGGGGAGTGAATGTTTGTGGATGTGGTGCCAATCAAGCGGGCTGCTTTGTCCTGGACGATGTCAAGCTTCTTCAGTGTTGTAGGAGCTGCACTCATCCAAGCAAGTGGGGAATATTCCATCACACTCCTGACTTGTGCCTTGTAGATGGTGGACAGGCTTTGAGGAGTCAGGGGGTGAGTTACTTGTCACACAAGGATGTTGATCACTAGGTTGGACTATACAGTTCAAAACTCTGTCAGCACAGGATTGAACTTCTTGGAACTTGATCTTTCGCTCGTGCCTTCGTTACCTCTAGACTTGACTATTCCAACACAACCCTGGCTGGTCCCCCCGCATTCTACCCTCTGTAAACTCTGCTGCCTTAGCCTTAACCTGTACCAGTTCCCATTCCCCTATCACCACTGTTCTCACTGACCTACATTGGCTCCCGGGCAAGCAAAATCTTGATTTTAAAATTCTCATACTTGTTTTCAAATCCCTGCATGGTCTCACCCCTCCCTATCTCTGTCATCTCCACCAGCCCCCACAACCCTCTGAGATATCTGCTCTCCCCCTGATGCTCCTCATGCATCCCTGATGTGAATTGTTCCACCGTTTGGTGGCCGTACCTTCCGTCGCCCGGGCGCCAAGCTCCGGAATTCCCTTCCTACACCTTTCCACCTCGCTCTCCTCCTTTAAGACACTTCTTTAAATCCCTACCCCTTTGACCAATCCTTCGGTCAATGTAACCCAGTTGTTCCTTATGTGGCTCTGTCGCACTTTGTTTTATACTGCTCCTGTGGAGCACCTTGGAATATTGTATTATGTTAAAGGCGCTATATAAAGATAAGTTGTTGTAGATTGCTCACCATGCAATACCTTTTCAATTTGGACTGACTGCAAGTGGTGCAACGTATGGTTGTGAGAGAGGATCGATGGTTCCCAGTGATGTTAGCAGCTTTTGTTAATTTACTCTTGCTGTCTGACCGGCGATTATGACGCTTTTATTTTGGAGCAGCCCCATCACAGTTTTACTCTCAATTTAACATGGACGCTGCAGAATATCATTATGGACACGTTGTCAAACATTGAAAAGCCGGCATACAAAACATTTTAAAAAATGGAAATCTACGGTCCCCAACCAGCGAGGGAAGGTGGGGATGGGGGTGGAGGTGGGGGGGGTTCGTAAATTGCAGTGTGTGTCCTTCCCACTGTCTGCCCGCCTGCCCTGACCTGTCTCCCATTTTACAAGGGGTGGCGGAGGCCAATTAATGGCCACCTAAGTGCTGCATCCCACCCCCATTGTTACTTTACGAGTGGCGGGGAAGGCCCAGGTGGGCAGCCGACAGCTTTAGCTGTGAGGGCTGGTGTCTGGTAAGGTTACTGCCTTTGGATATCCCCTGTGACCATCGGAAGTAGTCCCCCTCCCAAGGTCATACCCTCCTTTTAACCCCTCCCCCTCCCCCTTCCCCACACCCCACCTCTTCCCACCACTTCCGATCTCTCAAACCCACCCCCTCACCCCCTCACCCTTCTCACTGTGGCTGATTCCCCAGACCGACCTCCACTCCGGCCTCCGTTACCGCCTCTCTGGGGACTGGCTAATCCCACCAGCGGCCAGTGCTCAAGCCTGGTGCTGTTGGGACCATCCGATTGGCCAGCAACTGTCTAAGGCTGGACTGCCTCCCCAGCTGGGGGGGGGCAAAAGTCTTGCCCTGAGCTAATTACCATCCTGCCCAATATTAAGCAGGGCAGCCGGTATCGACAGGGTGTGTTCCCCAATGACTCCATGCATTGGCAGAACAGGAAACTCCGCCATCCGAAAAATCCTGCCCTGTATCTGTGATCTGATAACTTTCCCCAAACAAGAAAGAGACCCCTTTGACCAGTAAATCTCCCTTACCCAGCATTAATATTAATGAGCACTTCACCCGAGCGAGGGGTTAGTTTGTACTTCTGTCCTGAATAAATATGCCTAAATGTGAGTGCACTGGAATCCTACCCCACCAGAGAGATCCAGACCAATCACTGAATTATTACTGTGCAGGAGGAGGCCATTCGGCCCATCGTGTCTACACCAGCTTTCCAAATGAGCATTATGACTTAGTGCCATTCTCCTGCCTTTTCCCAGTACCCTTGCACTTGGTTTCTGTTCAAATGATCATCTAATGTCCTCTTGAATGCCCCAATTCAACCTGCCTCCACCACACTTCCAGGCACTGCATTTCAGACCCGAACCACTCGCTGTGTGAAAAAGTTTTTCTCAAGTCATGTTTGCTTCTTTTACAAGTCACTTTCAATCTGTGCCCTCTCGTTCTTGATTCTTTTATGAGTGGAAACAGCTTCTCCCTATCTACTCTGTCCAGCCCCCTCATGATTTTGAACATCTCTATCAAATCTCCTCTCAGCCTTCTCTCCAAGGAGAACAGTCCCACCCTCTCCAATCTATCCTCATAGCTAAAGTTTCTCATCCCTGGAACCATTCTTGTAAACCTCTTCTGCACTCTCTCCAATGTGTTCACATCCCTCCTACTGTGTGGCACCCAGAACTGTACACAATACTCCAGCTGAGGTTTAACTAATGTTTTATGTAAGCTCAGCATAATTTCCTTGCCCTTGTATTCTATGCCCCTATTAATGAAGCCCAGAATACTATATGCTTTATTAACTGCTCTCTCCTTCTATCCTGCCACCTTCAGTGATTTATGCACATATCCACCCAGGTCCCTCTACTCCTGCAGCCCCTTAAGAATTGTGCCCCTTATTTTATAATGTGTTTCCCTGTTCTCCCCATCAAAATGCATCACCTCACACTTCTCTGCATCGAACTTCATCCACTACCTATCTGCCCACTCCACTGACTTGTCTATGTCCTTCTGAAGTTCTGTACTGTCCTCCTCACAGTTTACAATGCTTCCAAGTTTCATATCACCTGCAAACTTTGAAATTGTCCCCTGCACACCAAGATCTTGATCATTAATATATATCAGGAAAAGCAAGGGTCCTAATCCTGACCCCTGGGGAACTCCACTACAAACCTTTCTGCAGCCCGAAAAATATCCATTGACTAGTACTGTGTTTCCTATTACTCAGCCAATTTTGTATCCATGTTGCTACTGTTCCTTTTATTCCATGAGCAATAACTTTTCTCACAAGCCCTTTGTGTGGTACTGTATTGAATGCCAATTGAAAGTCCATGTACACCACATCAACAGCATTACCCTCATCAAGCCTCTCTGTTACCTCTTCAAAAATCTAGAAGCTTCCCCACCACTGAAGTTAAACTGAATGGTCTGTAATTACTGGGCTAATCCTTCATCTTTTTTGAACAAGGCCATAATGTTTGCAATTCTCCAGTCCTCTGGCACCTCCCCTGAGTCTAGGGGAGACTGAAAGATTATGGCCAGTGCCCCTGTGATTTCCACTGTCACTTCCTTCAGTATCCTTGTATGCATCTCATCCAGTCCCGGGGCCTTGTCAACTTTTAAGTACTGACAGTTTATTCAACACTTCCTCCTTATCAACTTTGAACCCTTCTAGTGACAGAGTTTCCTCCTCTGTCACTGTGGCCTGAGTAGCTCCTGCTTCCTTGGTAAAGACGGATGCAAAGTATTCATTTAACACCTCAGCTATGCCCCTTGCATCCACATGTACATCATCTTTTTGGTTCCTAATCAGCCCTAATCCTCCTTTTACCACCCTCTTACTGATCATGTGCTGATAGAAGACTTTGGGATTCTCCATTATGTTGGCTGCCAGTCATTTCTCATCATCCCTCTTTGCTTCTCTTATTTACCTTTTCACCTCCCCTCTGAACCTTCTGTATTCCTCTTGGTTCTCAGTTGTATTTTCTACCTGACGCCTGTCATAAGCACACTTTTTCTTCTTTATCTTAATTTCTATCTCCTTTTTCATCCAGGGATCTCTGGATTTATTTGCCCTACCTTTCCCTTTCAATGGAATATACCTTGACTGTGCCTGAACCATTTCTTCTTTGAAGGCAGCCCATTGTTCAGCTACAGTTCCTCCCGCCAATCTTTGGTTCCAGTCTGTCTGGCCCAGCTCAGTTCTTGCCCCATTGAAGTCGGTTTTGCCCCAGTTAATTATTCTTACTCTGGACTGCATGTTGTTCTTTTCTACCATCATCCTAAACTTTACGATACAATGATCACTGTTTCCTAAGTGTTTGCCCAGCGACACTTGATCTACTTGGCCCACCTCATTTCCAAGAACCAGGTCCAGCAGTGCCTCCTTTCTTGTTGGATTGGACACATACGGTTGTAGAAAATTTTCCTGAGCACAATCTAGGAACTCTTGCCCTTCCCCACCCTTTACCCTACCACTGTCTCAGTCTACATTTGGGTAATTAAAGTCCCCCATTATAACTACTTTATAATGGGCATCTCTCTGTAATTTCCTTGCAGATTTGTTCTTCTACGTCCTTCTCACTATTTGGCGGTATGTAGACTACACTGAGCAATGTAATTACACACTTATTGTTCCTTAGCTCGAGCCAAATTGATTCTGTCCTTGAACCCTCTGGGACATCCTCTTTCTCCGGCACTGCAATGCTCTCCTTAACCAATACTGCTGCTTCTCCTCTTTTCCCTCCTTTCCTATCTTTTCTGAACACCTTGTACCCGGGAATATTTAATACCCAGTCCTGCCCTTCTTTGAGACAGGTCTCGTTTATCACCACAACATCATATTTCCACAAGGCAATCTGTGCCTGTAACTCCCCAATCTTATTTACTATACTCCATGCATTCACACACATGCACAGTAACCCTGATTTAGACTTTATTACTTTCTCCCTTACTCCAACTCCACCTATTAACTGACCATTCTCTACACTACCGCTGTCTGTGTCTCCCAGTATTTTGTGCACCCTGGTATTCTTCCCAATATTTTCTCCTGGCCCCCACACCCCTGCCGGGTTAGCTTAAAGCTTTCAATATTACCAGCCGTCCATTGGTTTCTCTGTTCCACCGGTGATTCAGTCAAGAAGGTGTTAGGAAATGTTGGTGATCTGCTTCATTTCTGCTGTCTGGTCCTTCTGTTAACCTGGTGAATGTATCCATGCTCTGTAGGATGCTGTGAGAAACTCGTTTACTTCAAAGGGAGGAGGAAATATTCCTTTAACGTAGCAGTGAAGAGCGAAAGACTTGCATTTATAAAGCGCTTTTCATGACCCTTGGACATCTCAAAGTGCTTCACAGCCGATGAAGTGCTTTTTAAGGTGTAGCCACCATTGTAATGTAGGAGACGCAACAGCCAATTTGTGCACAGCAAGCCCCCGCAAACAGCTATGTGTCAAATTACCAGATGATCTGTTTTTTTTGTGATGTTGATTGATGGATAAATATTGGCCGGGACAACAACTCCTGTTCAAAATAATGGGATCTTCTACATCTACCTGAACAGCCGGGGGGAATGGGGCCTTGATCATCACTGGATCTCGCCAAGTCAACCCCAACACCCCGACAGGCTGCGCCATTGCACATCGCAGCCCCCCACCCCCATCCATGCACCGTGGTGTGTGCAACCCTCTGCCAAGTTCAGCAAATCAAGGAAAATGCACGGGCTCCCACACACCAGGGCATGAACAGTAACACATTCCAATACTGCACGATGGGCCCCTGCGCTTAACCTTCGACATTGCAACATTGACCACGAGGAAGCTGCGAAAGCTCAACAGCGTTCACAGGCAAGCAGATATTTCAGGAAAACCTGACAAGAGACAGTCCCTGGCTTTAATCTCTCATGAAACTCATGTGAAAACTCCGAACCACATTGGCACCAACCACGGCGGATATGAATAGTTAATGAACAAATAGAAAATTAACAACTCTCCAGTGTGTGCCTGTGGTCACCCAGGACAGGCTGCTATACATAAACATCTCAATGCCTGATTCGCAAATACGAAGAAGGAATTGCTAACGATACGCTCCAGTACTCCTGATGGGATTATCTGCCTCCATCACGTAAATGTAAAATTATAAGCAACAAAAACAGAAATTGCTGGAAAAATTCAGCAGGTCTGACAGCATCTGTGGAGAGAGAGAGACAGAGTTAACGTTTCGAGTCCGTATGACTCTTTCATCTGGACTCAAAACATTAACTCTGTCTTTCTCTCCACAGATGCTGTCAGACCTGCTGAGTTTTTCCAGCAATTTCTGTTTTTGTTTCAGATTTCCAGCATCCGCAGTATTTTGCTTTTATCTTAGTAAAATTATAGCCGTTGGCCTCCATCTACATAAGCCTTAAAGAGAGAGAGAGAGTGTTATGGAAGGTAGCGCCCAGGTTCTATTCCAAGTCAGCTGATTTCTGTTGGGGCAATGACTGACGATAGGAGTGCTACGGTTGACTTTAATGCACCTCTGTAGTGGGAGAGGGGGAGTTTAGGGTGACATCTGTCCTGTGATCCCTCTGGAAGTACAGTCGAGCAGATGCCTGATGACCACAGGACTAGGGCCAGCTCCGATCCTGCTGCTGTTGAACAGTGTCGGAAAGCTGCTGTCACATGAGTAAATAGTTACTCAGACAAAGAAATGGTGGATGAACAATACCTGTGGAGCTGCTAAGAGTGAATGCCTTCAGGCACAGGCTGCAAGAAGAAACTTGATAGGAACTTAATGGAAACATTAGCTCGCTTGAGTATTTGTGATTTAGGCATCCGTACTTGCCTGAATTTGTACAAAGAACTCAAAAAGTCAGCATGCAGGTACAGCAAGCAATTAGGAAGGCAAATGGCATGTTGGTCTTTATTGCAAGCGGTTTGAAGCACAAGAATAAAGCCTTGCTACAATTGTGCAGGGCTTTGGCGAGAACACCAGGAATACTGTGTGCAGTTTTGGTCTCCATATTTAAGGAAAGCTGTGCTTGCATTAGAAGCGGTACAGGGAAGGTTCGCTGATTGGTCCCTGGGATGAGAGGATAATCCTCTGATAGGTTGAGTAAACTGGGTCTATATTCTCTGGAGTTTAATAAAATGAGAGGTGACCTCATTGACACATTCAAGGTTATGAAGGAGCTTGACAGGATAGATACTGAGATGTTGTTCCTGTTGCCTCGGGAATCTAGAAAAAAGGGGGGGTGGGGTACGGTTTCAGAATAAAGAGCCGATCGTTTAGGACTGAGATGAGGAGAAATTTCTTCACGCAAAAGGTTGTGAATCTTTGGAATTCTCAACCCCAGAGGGTTGTGGATGCTCCTTCACCGAATATATTTAAGGCTGGGATAGACAGATTTTTGGTGTCTCAGGGAATTAAGGGATGTGGGGGGGGGAATGGGACTGAAGCCCACGATCGGCCATGATTGTATTGAATGGCGGAGCAGGCTCAATGGGCCATGTGATGTGCTCCTGTTTCCTACGTGCTCCTGTATTTAGGTGCAGTTCCATCATGGGGCATCTTTATTTATTTCCTTGATGGACCTCGTTTCACTGTTGAGTCCTGCAGATGCATCTTAGGTGGTTTTCAGCACTACTACCACCCACCCCCACCCAGCCCCACCACCCCCCACCCCCCCACCCCCCACCACCACCACCAATCCCTGATGTCAGGTCCCTCAATCAGAACTGAGTGCTTGTGAATGAGGTAACCCAAACCCCACCCCCGCCAAGGCCGCAGGCAAATACGGCAGGGTTTGGTAGACGGCCTTGAGAGGCATGGGAAAGCTGAGCAACTCCCATCGAACCCCTGAGCCACCATTAAATTCTGGATAACTGGTGCTAAGTGGCTCATTAATGAGTCTAATTGACATCCCGCCACAAGCGGTTGAACTGCCTGCGTCGGCCCCTTCCCACCCTCAGGCTCGTTGCCGGGAGATTTTCTTGCCTCCACCAGAGAGGCCCACAGCCTCCTGCGCGACTAACTGGGCCCGGCCACCATGTTTCCTGTTGAGCCTGGCTGGATTGAATTCCACCCCAACGCTTCAAAGCCTTTGGTAAGAACAGCAGGAAAAAACATATGTCTTGTTTTTGGGAAAGTTTCTTGGAACACTTTACAAATATTTTATCATTAATAATTGAAATGGGGATTAAAGGCCATTTGATTGGAGGTAAAGAATCACGCAATAGGACAGTGAAGACTCTTGCCTTCCAATTGGCCGGGTGAGGCAGGGTACAGGGAGGTTGGGCAACCAATGGTGGGGCACTTGGCAGTCATGTGATGCCGTCTCCAGGGATACGTCCAACCAGAGTTGGTCACCCTATGGGAAATGATCCAAGGTTTTATGGCACGTTCCTCCTGTTTCCACCACACCAGCAGCACTTATTTTTGGAATAGAGTGTGTAGCCTGCGTCACGTCAATGCGCGGTTTTGCTTCCAGCTTTTATACTTTGAGCCATAGCTGGCACTAGCGCGTGTAGGAGGCATGAACCCTGCAGGCAGACAAATAACTCGGTTGCCTCCAGTGTCCGGTGCCAATATTTGTGGTCCTATTCTTCCCCTTGCAACTCTTTAGCAGGCATACAAGGCTCTTAAGGCCAGAGCACTTCCTCGTCAAATTGCAGCACTGACACCAAGGCTACTGCAGCAGCATCAATATAATTAATGTCAGTGAAGTTTTAGTGCTGATCACTTTACTTCATGAAGAAAGACAGACTCGTTTACTCAAACGACTTTCACAACCGGGACTCCCCAAGTGCTTTACAACCAATAGAGTGCTTTTGAAGTGCAGCCAACTTAGTAACATGGAAAATGGCAGCAGGCAAAATTCACACAGCAGCCAATTTTTTTTTTTATATTCATTTGTGGGACGTGGGCTTCGCTGGCTGGGCCAGCATTTATTGCCCATCCCTAACTGTCCTTGAGAAGGTGGTGGTGGTGAACCGCCGCCTTCAGCCGCTGCAGTCCACGTGGTGTAGGTACACCCGCAGTGCTGTTAGGGAGGGAGTTTGAAGATTTCCACAGAGCAGTAAAGTGTTTCCAAGTCAGGATGGTGTCAGACTTGGAAGGGTATGTTGCAACAAATGGCAGTGAATAACTGACCAGGTCATGTGTATCGAGGAGTTGATTGCAGAATAACTATTGGCCGTTACAAAGGGGAGAGTTCCCCTGCTCTGATTCTGCCGATGGAGCAGAACGCAGATGCCTCGTCACTCAGTCAATAAAGGCCACGTGTAACCGAACCACAGGAACAGAAGGAGTTCATTCAGCCCGTCGAGCCTGCTCTGCCGTTCGTGGCTGGTCTGTGCCTTCACTCCATCCACTTGCTTTGGTTCCATATCCCTTACGTTATTTGTTGGACAAGGATATTATCAATTTCAGTTTTGAAATTCTTAGCTTGCCTCCAGCCTCAACAGCCAATGGAGGGCAGAGTGTTCCGGATTGCCACTAGCCTTTCTGCTTCCTGATGTCACCTCCGAACAGTCAAGCTCTAACTTTAAGGTCATGCCCCTACGTTCTGGACAATCCCACCAGAGGAAATAGCTTCCCTCTCCATCAACCCTGTTAACTTCTTCAATCCTCTTAAATACTTCAATTAGATCACCAGTTAAGATACAAGGGAATTCAGTGCTTGGCCTAAATAGCCAAGTGGTTATGATACTGGGTTTGTAACCCCAAGATCAAGAGTTCAAATCTCACAATGGCAAACTATGAAACAATGTAACTTCATCTGAAACAGATGGAAACAGGTTTACTCAAAAAAAAAGAGTATCAAGAGTTCAAATCTCACAATGGCAAACTATGTAACTTCATCTGAAACAGATGGAAACGGGTTTGTACTCGAAAGAGTTACAAGGGAATTCACAGACACTGGCTCTTGTTTGGTTCCTGGTCTATTGGCTGGTCCCAGCCAGGGTGGGGCGGGAGATGCTCAGTGAGCTAACCTCAGGGACCCTGAGTTTGGAAGGGGGCCATCAGCTCGTGCTCTCGTTTTTGTGATTATCCAGTGAGTGCTTCCACGTAGGACGTGTTTGGCGGACCTCAAGTGATAGGATAGCGGCTGGCATTTGTGATGACTTATCCTCCCGTGGGTGAGAAGCCATTTGAGACGCACTCTCAGGGTTTCATGTGAGGAGCGACCGCTTGGCCAGGATAGAAACATAGGAGCAGGAGTAGGCCATTCGGCCCTTCGAGCCTGCTCCGCCATTCACCATGATCATGGCTGATCACCCAACTCAATAGCCTGCTCCTGTTTTCTTTCCCCCTATCCTTTGATCGCTTTTGCCCCAAGAGCTATATCTAACTCCTTCTTGAAAGCATACAGTGTTTTGGCCTCAACTACTTTCTGTGGTAGCGAATTCCACAGGCTCACCACTCTCTGGGTGAAGAAATTTCTCCTCATCTCAGTCCTAAATGGTCTACCCCGTATCCTCAGACTGTGACCCCTGGTTCTGGACTCCCCCACCATCAGGAACATCCTTCCTGCATCTACCCTGTCTAGTCCTGTTAGAATTTTATAGGATACCAGAAGAACAAGCACTGACTGTGGAACTGGATCCCCAAAATAGGCCGACATCTTCGAAAGAAAAGAAGGCGGCGTTAAAAGGAAGAAGACACAGTTACAACGGGGGAAGGTCACAGACTCCACGCCTCGTGTCCCCGGCTTGGTTGAATGCCAATGAAACTCCTGTCACAAAGGAGGGCACTGATTATATTAAACAAAACTAGCTGGAAAAACTCAGCAGGTCTGACAGCATCTGCGGAGAGGGATACAGTTGACGTTTCGAGTCCGTATGACTCTTCATCAGAACTAAGACATCTAGAAATGAGATGAAATATAAGCTGGTAGAAGGGGGTGGGACAGGTAGAGCTGGATAGAGGGCCAGTGATAGGTGGAGGCCAAGAAGAGACTGCCAAAGATGTCATAGACAAAAGGACAAAGGAGTGTTGACGGTGCTGATATTATCTAAAGGATGCGCAGTATTGTGCTTTTATCTTACTGGTTCTATTACTGTTTTCTCTTCATTATTCCTGCCAATATTAACGTATTTTGTTGAGAGTCCATTGTATGTACAGGTTGATTGTGAGTTATCACCCTCCACTTCATCAGAGCGGCAATGCAATTGTCTGAGAGCGTCTGTGGTTCTGCTGTAGCTGGTACTTCATTGGTTCGGAAGCATTTTGTTGGGGGGGGGCGCCTCAAGGTTGTGAAAGGCGCTATATAACTGCAGGTTCTTTCTTTAAAAAGTGTTGGCCTTTGTTGTGGTAAACTTCAGAACAGCAGAGGGATTAGCATTTGATATTCCAACTGGTCATTCAGTTGATTAAAAACATCATGGAAGATCCTTAGAGAGAGAGAGAGAGAAAGAGAGAGGATTTAATAGATTTTGTAACCAGCTCGTGTGGATTACTGGGTGGGGGGGGGGGGGGGGGGGGGGGCGTGTGGAGGGGGGTGGTGGTGGTGTTTAAAATTTACCTATGTCCTGCTGATTTTCCAGAAGGTTTGATTTTTAGAAATGACCAGCGTCAGGTTTTTGATTAAAAACAAAAAATTGGGCTGAGAGTGCCGATTCATTTTGGTACAGAATAATGGGAATATAGTTGGATTCCAGTCAACTCCAAAGCTGCTTTGCTGAGAGATGTACAAATAGTGCCAGATTTCTACATAAACCTGCCAAACCGTCAGTCTCCAAACCTTCATATTACAGCGCATTTAATGGTTTGTTCAGCAATTCGACAAATCAAAATAAAAGTTAATCAACAAAAGCGAGGCGCTATTTGTGCTGAGGTGATTCTACATCTGGGGGTGGCACCCTCTCCGGTTGTCCAGCTCTATTTAGTTCCTTCAGATTTCCTTTCCCTAGAAGCCAGGGAAAACACTTTGTACTTTAGTTCAGAAATGTGTTCAGTGAACGTAAATTAGATGTGGTTTGGCGGGATTGGAATGCAGTCCTGTCATTCTAGACACAATACTGCTAATAGCTACAATGGTACTGAAGCTTTAAGCCCTGTGATTGATTCAGATAAACCACAATCTAGCTAACTAATTCTTTTGACACCTGGACTGCCATTATTTATTATTGTGTTGCCTTAATAACGCTGCCGCTTTGATCTCCATATTTAAGAGAGGGTGTGCTTGCATTAGAGGTGGTACAGCGAGGGTTCACTAGATTGGTCCCTGGGATGAGGGGGTAGTCCTATTATGAGGGGCTAAGTGGACTGGCCTTATATCCTCTGGAGTTTAGAAGAAAAAACCTATTAAAACCTAAAAGATTCTGAAGGGGCCTTTGTAGGGGGAAGACGCTGAGAGATTGTCTCCGCTGGTTGGGGAGTCCAAAACACAGGGGCACAGTCTCAGGATAAGGGGCCGATCATTGAGGTAAGCAGAAATTATTTTACCCAAAGGGTTGTGAATCTCTAGAATTCTCTACCCCAGAGGGTTGTGGATGCTCCATCGTTGAATACACCTAAGGCCGGGATAGACAGATTTTTGGGGTCTCAGGGAATCGAGAGATATGAGACATGGACAGGAAAGTGGGGTTGAAATCCAAGGTCAGCCATAATTGTATTGAATGACTGAGCAGGTTCAACAGGCCGTATGGTCTACTCCTGCTCCTATTTCTAGTATTGAGGCAGAAGAGGTGGGTGGAGACAGCAAATTAAGTCAGAGCCTGGGTGAAAACTTTTTGGAGTTTGCGACTTGGAGATTTAAAAAAAAAATTATTCATTCACATGATGTGGGTGTCGCTGGCTGGGCCAGCATTTATTGCCCATCCCTAATTGCCTTCGAGAAGATGGTGGTGAGCCACCTCCTTGAACCGCTGCAGTTCATGTGGTGTAGGTGCACCCACAGTGCTGTTAGGAAGGGAGTTCCAGGATTTTGACCCAGCAACAGTGAAGGAACAGTGACATGTTTCCAAGTCAGGATGATGAGTGTCTTTCTTTATTCTTTCATGGGAACGCTGGCTAGGCCAGCATTTATTGCCCAAGCCTAATTGCCCTTGAACTGAATGGCTTGCTAGGACATTTCAGAGAGCAGTTAAAAGTCGGCCACAATTCTGTGGGTCTGGAGTCACATGTAGGCCAGACCAGGTGAGGTTGGCAGATTCCCTTCCTTAGAGAGACATCGGTGAACCAGATGGGTTTGATTATGGTCGTCATGGTCACCATTACTGAGACTAGCTTAATACCCCAGATTTATTCATTGAATTTAAAATTCCACCAACCGCCTTGGTGGGGTTGAAACCCATGGTGCAACAGCATTAACCTGGCCCTCTGAGTTATTAGTCTAGTGACATTATCACTGCGCCACCACTCTGGAGGGGAACCTGTAGGTGGTGGTGCTCCCATGCGCCTGCTGCCCTTGTCCTTCTCGGTGGTAGATGTGTCCAGTGTTGAAGGTGCTGTCGAAGGAGGGTTGGCGAGTTGCTGGCTCGAAGGTTGAAGGTTGGAGGGGAGTGGGGAGGAAGGAGAAAATAGAAAAAGTACGAGGCAGCAACCACAGGAAATGATCTCGTGGGACTCAGTTATTCTTGAGAGGTGGCTGAGGCACTAGAGATGGATCAAACGGTGTGTTAAGTAGGAGTTCTCTATGCTGCACTGAAATGTGTTGCCGGACATGTGGCCTGTGCGCTTTCTGGTAAAGCTAACCGTGTGGTGTGGTATTGTAGGGGTGGCTGCATTCATTCATCACAATTGAGTTGTGTTTGCAATGTACCATTTAAAATAATTCCCAAATTGCGCTAATGTTGAATGGCCCCTGATGGGGGTCCAGAGCCACCGAGAGCAGGAAAGTATCAGATTTTGGCATTATCCCATGTTGTACCAGCTGACGTTCCTGTTGGGGCAGGAGGCAGGGTTAAAATTAGACTCAGTGACCCCGTGCTAGGGAAAGAGAAATTGGCCGTCACTGTCGAGTGGGTGCTGTTGTGCCTATGCGTGCCTGGTGAGGATGGTCGAGCTGTGCTGTGATGCCATCCCCAGTTAAGCAACTTGCCAACACAGAATTGTTACGGTGTGGGAGGAGGCCATTTGGCCCATCGCATCTGCACCTGCTCTCCGAACACCCCATCTGCCAGCCACGGACAAGCGGTGACCATGCGGGTGAGTTTATGGTGGGCAGTCGGCGATGGGGGGAACCACAAACGAGCCTCCTCAGGAGAGATGGGGAGAGAGCAGAGGGTGAGCCCAGGGAAACCAGCCTCTGTTGCGGGATTCGATCACCAAGAGAGGTTAACCTTTCCCCTGATTTATAGCAGGAAGAGATTCATGACTGATTTTGTGTTATTCAAAGCACTTATTGTTTTCTGTGTTTTTATTTTGAAAGGACAAGCTATCCTGGCAGAATGAACGGGATATTTACACCACTCCTGGGATGAAACATGAGAATGTGCTCCGCTACATTGGCTCTGAAAAACGTGGATCGAATCTCGAGATGGAACTCTGGCTCATCTCCTCCTTTCATGAACGGGTAGGGACGTTGCTGGCACTGCCGATATTTAGATATTAGACAGGGCATCCTTCATACCATCACCACCACCACAGTGTTAACTCAGACCAATGTTGATTGCCAGTCAGGCAACATTTCGATTTTTAAAATTCCCATCCTTGTTTCCAAAAGTCCTTCAGCCTCGCGGCTCCCCGCGGTATCGGCACTCCTCCAATCCTGGCCTCATGCATACTCCTCGATTTTAATCTCTCCACCGTTGGTGGCCATGCCTTCAGCTGCCTGGGTCCGAAGTTTGGAATTCCCTCCCTAAACTGCTTCACCTCTCTCCTCCCCGTGATCAAGTCAACTGTCTGA
The DNA here is from genome assembly GCF_017639515.1 of Carcharodon carcharias. Classification (NCBI taxonomy): domain Eukaryota; kingdom Metazoa; phylum Chordata; class Chondrichthyes; order Lamniformes; family Lamnidae; genus Carcharodon; species Carcharodon carcharias. The sequence continues at coordinate 20,124,037 of NC_054469.1, forward strand.
ATGCGTGTCTCAGTTTCAATTGCTTTTTTGGTAAAGCTTCCTAGGTGTGCCTTGAGCTGTGTTACTACCATGAAAGATGGCACTATATAAATGCAGGTTTCATATGATTAGACCCATCAGAAAAAGCTTATAAGCATCAAGCTCAAGAGAAGGAAAGTATATCTGTTCGTTCTTAATGTGCGGGTGCATTTATTGCCCATCGCTTGGTTGCCTTACTGAGTGGCTTGTTAGGCCATTTCAGAGGGTACTTAAGTGTCAACCATACTGGGGCTGGGACTGGAGTCACCTATAGGCCAGATCTCCTCCCCTAAAGGATATTGGTGCACAAAGTTTTGAACAGCAATTCAGTAGCCCCATGGTCACTTAGTGGTTTGCTGAACTAAACAGCCACCATGAGGGGATTTGACATGATATTAACATAAACTTGCCTGGTTTGAATTTGAATAATAGCTTGGCAGTTAACTGTTCCCTGCTACATTCTCCATGGCAACGCCTTGACCAATCAGAGTCCACTTGCCAACCAATCAGCACACTCTTCTCATGCGGTATAAATTGTTGTTCCCTTAACTGTTGGTAATCTCGTGATCTGTCCTGATGAGTGCAAGATGGAAAGTTTAGACGGCATGTCTCTTTTTCAGCAATAACCCAAACCTGTATTTTTTCTCGCATGTAGAAACATTCAAATTAGCCAATGTAATCGGACCGCATCACAGTAAATGGATGCACGCTAATAATTTATCACCATAGCGCACTCACCTCTGCTTCGTAAGGTTCCAGGTTTCAAGTCCCACTCCAGGACCTGAGCACAAAAACCTAGGCTGACACTCCAGTGCAGGACTGAGGGAGTGCTGCACTGTTGGAGGTGCTATCTTTCGGATGAGACCTTAAACTGTGGACCCATCTGCCTGCTCGTTTCCATGGGTGGATGAGAAAGATCCCATGGTGCTATTTCGAAGAAGAGCAGGGGAGCTATCCCTGGTGTTCTAGCCAAATTTATCCCTCAATTAACATCCCCAAAACAGATTACCTGATCGTTATCACCCTACTGTTTATGGGAGCTTGCTGTGCGCAAATTGGCTGCCACAATTCTTTCATTACAACTTCAAAAAGTACCTCATTGGCTGTAAAGTGCTCTGGGGACATCTGGAGGTTGTGAAAGGCACCATATAAATACATCTTTCTTTCATGTGGATGCTTAAATAATCCAGAGACTGAGAGTTGAAGCCGTGGCAATATGAGCATTAGAATTCAGTTCCCTTTTCAATAAAAAGGATCTGGGAATGTAAAGCTCAGCGACCCTGCGACTATCACATTGTTAAAAACCCAACTGGTTCACCAATACCTTGAGGGAAGGAAATCCTTCCCCGGTCTGGCCTATATGTGACTCCAATGTGACCCTGGTTGAAGTGGCCACTGCAAAGATTATTCAGAATTTGGTATGCACAAGTCAAGAAAAGGTCTAAGATCAGCATATCATAGCAACAAGGGGTGAGCAATAAATATCAACCCTGCCAGTGAGGTCCGCACAGAATTTTTTTATTGATTCACAGGATGTGGGCATCACTGGATAGGCCAGCATTTATTGCCCATCCCTAACTGCCCTTGAGAAGGTGGTGGTGGTGAGCTGCCTTCTTGAACCGCTGCAGTCCAAGTGGTGTAGGTATATCCACAGTGCTGTTAGGGAGAGAGTTCCAGGATTTTGACCCAGCAACAGTGAAGGAACGGCGATATATTTCCAAGTTGGGATGGTGTGTGACTTGGATGGCCCAACCATCAATGCTCACATCACATAAATAAAAAAACATCCCGCCATGGAAATTCCTACCCTTTTTTATCAACTCAGTGAATTACTCCACTTAAAAGGGGGAGAAAATGGCACAAAAAAGATCAACACAGCGACCCTCACTTAACATGCAGTTGGCCCAAAGATTCTCTCACTCGTAGGCGCTGAAGCCTAGTTTCGAGCAAATTAGCCATTTGTAAGTTAGTTGCAAACTTCAGTCAGGAGATCTGAAGCCCCACTCCCCCAGTATCCCCTCTCTGAGTGATCTCGTTCACGGGTACTCCCCCCATTTACGCCAAGGAGCCCCAAGGTAAGAGGTCTCAGGCTGGGCCTCCTCAGCACAATACGACCAATCAGAGCTGTCGGGGAATTTTAAAAATAGGCCCAGGGACACACTCGTCTGGCAAGTATTTATGATGCAGTGGTGGTAAATGCAGAGGGCTATACACAAATACCACGCACAATAATGAAAAGGTGGTGGTGAGCTGCCTTCTTGAGCCGCTGCAGTCCATGTGGTGTAGGTACACCCACAGTGCTGTTAGGGAGGGAGTTCCAGGATTTTGACCCAGCGACAGTGAAGGAATGGCCGATATATTTCCAAGTCAGGGTGGTGAGTGGCTTGGATCTTTTTCCGATCTCGCCCCTTCAGGCGTAAACCTTGCTGGTTTTCCCGGGCAGCAGCACAGCCTGGATGTTGGGCAGGACCCCACCCTGGGCTGTGGTGACCCCCTCCCAGCAGCTTGTTGAGAGGGGAACTTCCAGGTGGTGGTGTCCCAATGTGTCCGCTGCCCTTGCCCTTCTAGGTGGTGGAGGTCGGGGGTTTGGAAGGTGCTGTCGAAGGAAGCCTTGGTGAGTTGCTGCAGTGCGCCTTGTAGAGGGTACACGCTGCTGCTGCTCTCCCTTCATCTCCTGGTTTAAAAACTCTGGAGAAATGGTGTAAAATTGCAGAGAACCGGCTTCTGTTGACCTACCACTGACACTTGGGCAGGAGATTGAGAGAATTCTCGCAGACATTACTGCTGTCTAACTTTTCAAATGGCTCGATTTTCATTGGCTTCACCCATCCACTCCTTGCTCTTTTTTAAATGAAGACCCACGATCCCTTTCCTTCCATACACAATCTCTGCACCCTCTTTTGCCCCCTCTGCACCGCACTCCCCCACCTCCACCCCCATTCCCCAAACCGCCCCCCCCCCCATTCCCCAAACCCCACACCTCACCAATATTCTCCCATCCTGACCTAAGAGCGCTGGCAGAATTGATTCCAATTAAAACCCTTCTCCCTACCCCCACCCCATTCCGCCACCCACCTCCAGTCACTCGTCTGAGAGGTTGTTCTTGTTTGAACCCTGCCTTGGAGCGTGGGCAGGCGGTTCAAGCACAGTGTGGCCACGACAACGGCAACTTCCAACGGGGAGCACCTCTGATGCACTAAAACGTCTGAGGCATCTTTCAGGAATGTTGCCAATCTGACCCAGATGAGATGTTGGATCGCCTGGCCCAAAGGCTTGGTCAAAAGAGGTAGAATTTAAGGAGCATCCTTGAGGGGCAGAGAGGTGGAGAGGCTTAGGGATGGAACTCCACACATTTGCCTCCCAGGCAACTGAGGGGCACCAATGGCGGAGTGATAATAATCGGGAATATTGCTGAAGAGAGCGACATGTTGCCAAAGCTTTTCATCTTGCATCCATCAGGACAAACGCAAGAATGCCAAATTTCAAACAATCACAACAATTTATACTGCAGGATAACAGGGTGCAGATTGGTTGGTATTGGACTCTGATTGGCCGAGATATTGCCTTAGAGAAAACAGTGGGGAACTCTTGGCTCCCCAAGCTCCCAGGTAATTCAAAGTAGGCACAAGGTTTGAACATATTTCTTTTGTTTGCAGAGAATGTGCTGTGTGTGTCACTTGTAGCAGGTGTGAATGAGCCACATTTTGAGCTCCAATGATACCTTAAATTGATTGTTAGTGTCAGCTGTTAGGTACACTAACCAGGAATGCTCAAGAGGCCAGAATTTGAGGCGTGCAGACTACCTTGGAGGGTTATGGGGCTGGAGGAGGTTACAGAGGTAGGGAGGGGAAAAGCCACCTAGGATTGAAGGATGAAAAATTAAATATTTTAGACGAGACTGTCTCTTCCTTCATCTGCCGTCTGCTCTTGGGTACTGAAAACAGGAGCCATCAAACTACAACCGGGACAGGAACCCTGGGGGGAGGTTTTGTGCTTTCCTAAGCTTGGGAAAGTAGGGAAGGTAAATAAACAACGGCTAAACCTACCGGATTGTTCCGGTAAATACCACCGTCGACATGGAAATGAGTAAACCCGACTCCATTGACCTTGCCTTTTTTTTTATTTAAACACAGGGCTCGTTGTCTGACTATCTGAAGGGGAACGTGATCAGCTGGAATGAACTCGGTCACATCGCTGAGACGATGTCATGCGGATTAGCCTTCCTTCATGAAGACATTCCCCGGTGTAAAGGAGAAGGGCCAAAGCCTGCGATCGCCCACAGGTACTGAGCGAGGGACATAGGGTGGCTTTAAGGACCCAGATGTGGGTGGCTGTGGTGCCTTTCGCGACATTGGATGTCTCCAAGCACTTGACAGCCAGTGAAGTACCTTTGAAGTGTTGTCACTGTTGTAATGTAGGAAACGCAGCTGCTAGTTTGTGTGCAGCCAGATCACGCAAACAGTGACGCAATAATGACCAAATGATTATTTTCTGGTGATGTTGGTTAAGGGATATTTTTGGCCAAAAACACTGGGGATAACACCCACCCCCCCCCACCCCCGTTCTTCTTCAAATAGCACCACGGGATCTTTTACGTCAATCTGAGAGAGCAGACAGGGGCTCAGTTTAACATCTCATCTGAAAAATGGCACCTCTGGCAGTGAAGCACTCCCTCAGTACTGCACTGGAGTCTTGGTCTTAATTCCTATGCTGGCGTCCTAGTGTGGAACTTGAACCCACAACCTTGTGACTCAGAGGCAGGAGTGCTACCAACTGAGCCATGGCTGACATAATCAATTCAGTAAGTTCAGTGCCAGGGGTTAAGGGGGGGGGGAGGTGGGGGGGGTGCGCATCCGCCATAATGTCTGTCCGGCCCCCTGTTGACAGTGAATGGGATGTGGGTGACAGCGGAGGATGAAATGTGGCCTACCTGGTGAGCCAGCTTGATAGGGTTTGTTTCCCAGCCTCTCGAGGTGCACACAGTGGCTACTTGGGTGAAATACCTGAGGTTAACTGCAGCAATAGGTTGCAGCTTGTTTCTTTAGACAACATGGCAACAGAAGTAGGGCACTTAGCCCCTCAGGACATTCAGTTTGAACATGGCTGCTGTGTACATGTGTACGTTTAGTTCCTTTGCTTCATATCTCCCCTCATCCAACAAAAATCTCATCAATCACTGCTTTGAGAGCTCCAGTTGACTCCAGCTGTACGTGGCCCAGTAGGAGGCTGTTTGGTCCATCGAGTTCATGCCGATTTTAAATTCTTGAGTTCTTGCGAATTACATGGCAATTCTTTTTTCACGTAAGCTCTGTCGGAAATTTCGAGTAGACTGACGGGTTAATATTAAATCACGCTTGTCAATTTATGACGGGTTGCCTGATATTTTAACTTGTTGCCAATCTCCTACTGAGTTGACACATGGAAGGGAGGCTTGCAGAAAATATACTGAAACAGCAAAACAGACCCCCTGTGCCACACAAGTGCCAAGCAATGACCACCTCCAACAAGAGAGAATCCGACCATCGCCCCTTAGCATTCACTGACCTTACCATCGCTGAATCCCCCACCATCAATATCCTGGGAGTTACCATTGACCAGAAACGGAACTGGGCCAGCCATATGAATAGTGTGACTACAAGAGCAGGCCAGAGGTTGGGAATTCTGAGGTGAGTAACTCATCTACTGACTCCCCAATTCACTATCCCAGATTTCTTTCACCCTAGGGAACGCTGCACTTTGTTTAATACTTCCAATTATTAGGTAGATCAGATGATGGTGATGATGGTGGTGGAAGATTCTTTGCAGCTTGAAGATCATGCGAAGGCTCGTCTCTGGCAGTTGGCACAATCGTTGGTGATCGAAGGGGGGGGGGGCGACTCTTGATTTGCCAGCTCTTGGTACAGAGCTGCGGGGCACAGGAATTCCTGGTGTGGAGGAGCTCTGGTATCAGCTGACACCTTCGCTCGCCGGGGCCTTTCTTCACCGGCCTGGTGTCCTGTCGTTTCAAACTTGCTTTCCCCCAGCCGCCGTGCGCCAGCTGTCTCTGGCCAACAGCTTTCTGCCCCTGAACCCATTGGTCAGCGTCAGCCAGAGAGACCTGTCTTTGCAGCTGGTCTTCCTGAAGCATTTGTGAGACGCACCTCAGTCTTGCTTACCGGAGTATAGTTTGGACATCCCAGGAACAGGCTGTTTGGCCCGACAAGTCAATGCCACTGCTTATGCTCCACACGAGGCTTCTCCCGCCCCTCCTCATCCAGCTATCAGTATATCCTTCTATTCCTTACTTCACCATGTGCTTATCTAGCTTCCACCTTAAATGCATCTAAACTATTCACCCCAAGTAAGAAAAGAGTTGACGTTTCGAGTCCTCATGACCCTTCGACAGAACTGTCGAAGGGTCATGAGGACTCGAAATGTCAACTCTTTTCTTCTCCGCCGATGCTACCAGACCTGCTGAGTTTTTCCGGGTAATTCTGTTTTTGTTTTGGATTTCCAGCATCCGCAGTTTTTTTTGTTTTTATTTTTTTTCACCTCCAGGAAGGTCGGGTTAGGGACTGTTAACGTTTGAAGAGCAATCCGAGCACCTCATTTGAACAACGTTTTTAATCACAAAGACGCTTTATTGAACCTAAAATACCTAAACAAAACAAGCTCCGTTAATGTGGTTTATAACTCCAGGCGCGCGTTGTGCACTCAGTTTCACTTCTTATACTTAACTTTTAGAACAAAACTTTTTAAAGATATCATTATGTTCCAAAAATGCGTGGACCATTGAAACGGACACTCTCAACGCAGCCCTTGGGGAAACTGAGTTCCACGTCCTTTTTAATGGTAAGACGCTTATAAAGAGTGAGGGTGATCCGTTTTTAAGTTAACTATTTTTTTTTTTTTAGTGCACGGTTTCTCTCAAAGAGAAAAAACACATGCTGATGAAACTATTTTTGGCTCGCTGCAGTCGTTCTGTGAGAATCCAGTGCATGGGAACATTAAACAGAGGAAGAGCTTTGCAAAAGTCCCTGCGAGCAAGTGAACTGCAGGGGCGGGGGGAGTGGGAGTGGGGGAGGTGGGGTGGGGTGGGGTGGGGGGGGAGGTCAGACCCGGCATCTCGAGTTTCACAGGGAGTTTGTTTTACCGTTTCAGTCTATTTCTGCGAGGCTCTCACCCCATGTGTCGGCTCAAGTGGGAGATGGGCAGCAGGTTAACATATCAGGTGACCCGTCATAAACTGACGGCGCTGTCTAATGTTAAACCCGCCAGCCCCCTGCTGATATTTCCGGCGGAGCTCGTGTGAGGAAGGGAACTGTCAAGCGCGCTCCGCCTGAACTCCAGAACTTAAAATTGGCACCCGCCCGATGGGCCGAAGGGCCTCCCGCTGTGGCCCCGGCGACTCTGCCGGCGGGGTCTTTCCAGCAGGTGGGGTGGTCCCGCCACCAAGAATGTGGGGGGGGGGGGGGTTGCGAGTCCGCACGGGCAAGCCTGGGCAGCGGGACCCCTGAGCAGCATTTTTACCGGCAGTGGGTTTGAGGGGCAGCTGCCGCTGCTGCTGGGAGTACCACCCGGCTGGGGGGCAGCGGCAGTGACAGCGCCCGCCGGAGCCGCTGCCCCCCCCCCCCCCCCCCCCCCCCCCCCACCTCGGATGGCTGGGAGCATCACCGTTGGAGACGGTCACTGCTGGGGGCCCCCGCAGGGAGAAAGTGAGGGGGAGGGGGTGGGGGGTGGGGGGGGCGGTCTCCATGGCGTGAGGCAATCTCGGAAGGTAGGCAGGCAGGTTTTGTTTTATTTCCGTGCCGTGTCGGTGGCCAAGCAAGCCCCAGCGACAGGAGGGGTGAACGGTTTAGCTGGCGGCATTGGAGGCCATGCCAGTGGCGCCCTTTGGGGGGGGGCATCGAGCGGCTGTTACGAAATCCCCCCCCCCCCCCCCCGCCACCCACTCTCCGGGAAGTGGCTGGAACACCCTCCCGAGGGCTGACCTGGCAGTACCTGCGCAAGGGGCGAGAGCCTGTGCCGACGCTGGTAAAGTATCGGCGGGGGGGGGCGGGGGTGGTGGTGGTGTGCAGGAAGTCACTGCTGGTTGTCCGATTAGTCGGCCGGCCGCCTCTGGTCAGCAGGGCGCTCCACCGTGGTGAGTCCTGCCCGTCGGGTCGAGGACATCCCATGGACTCTCCCTCCCGCCTGCTCGGCCTGTCTCTGTGGAGGGGGGCGGGGGGGGGAGCTGATTAAAAAAAAAATCCGTCCCTAATAACCCGATGGCTTGCAGGATCGCTTTTAAAAGAAAAGAGCACGCTTGAGCCGTCCAGTACTTCAAATCACGAGGAGCGGACTGCGCTGGCTTCGGTGTTGCTTTCTCCCCCTTGCGTTTCTCAAAACCGCTTGCGTACCCGCCCCCCACCCCCCCCCCCCCCCCCCCCCCCCCCAAGGTAACTCTGGATTTGGGAAGGTTACCGTTGGCGGTGACTGGTTCTCAGGACCGCTGCCACATGATGGCCGACCGACTCGGCAATCCTGCTCTTGTGATGCTGGGCGGGGGGGATGGAGGGGGGGGGTGGTGGGGTGTGTGTGTGTGTGTGTGTGTGTGTGTTGTGCTTTCCATCTTTTCCCGGTATTCTGGGAAGTCCAATTTGAGGATTCCAGCCCCTCTTTTGAGAGTCGGGAAGCTGGTACCTGTGTGGGAAAGAAATTCTGTGGACTTTTAACCAGCATTTTTGGGATTGCGATTCCAGGATTCCCAGCCCTTTTATATTCCCACAGAAACTGCGAGCCGAGTGGCTTTGCTAGTTAAATGGGACGGCAGAGAGAAAAAAGGTTTCTCTCTTCTTTTTTTTGGACGGTGAAATGCTGCCTCCTGGAGGTGTTGTACTGTAATTGCAGATCTCAGTCTCTGGTACCGTGTTCCTAAGTTGCGCCAGAGTTCAAGGCGGAGGGGGTGGGGGGTGGTGCCCTCCTGGGCCCTAAAGCCACAAGTGGATGGACAGCTTTCCCCAGCTTGGTTATTTTACGCCGCGTCTCGCCTCGTAACCAGAGGGCACAGGTTCAAAATAATTGGCAAAAGGGGTAAAACGTGATGTGAGGGAAGAAATGTTTTCACCCAGAGGGAGGTTGGAGTCTGGGGCTAACTTCCTGGAAGGCCGGCGGAGGCAGGGTCGATCGAGGTACTCGAGAGGGAGTTGCGTTGCTACCTGAAAAAGAGAGGGCAAGGTTACAGGAATATTGCAAGGGAGTGGGACGAGGTGGAGTGCTCTTTCAGAGAGCCGGTACAGACTCGATGGGCCAAATGCCCCCCCCCACCCCCGCACTGTAAAGATACCGTGATGCCGTGTGCGGTAGTGCTCTGCCTGTCGAGGTGCAGTCCGCACCAGACCTCCCAGCTACCCCTCAAAGTCTGAGGCACCGGGCAACGTTCAGTGGGGAGACCTGCTACTTCTGGGCCAGGAGATTGAGGGTTCAATACCCAGTTCAGGAGCTAGAGCACGTGACAGGAGAGCGTTGACAGAATTTCAAGCGAGCGAGGCACCGGCAGAAGCGCCGTCGCGGGTGGGGTGTTAGACCAAAGCCCCGCCTGTTTTCTCAGAGGCTGCGGAGGTGCGGTGTGAGGAGGCGCTAGAAGATTCCGTGGCTCTGTTTGAAGAGAAAGGGAATTCTCCTCGGTATCCTGTCCATATTTACCCCTTCAGCCGACACCGTGAATAAACAGACGATCTGGCCGTTATCACGTTGCCGTTGAGTGCTTGCAGCGAGGGTTTTGCCCGCCGTGTTACGACAGTGGCTGCGCCTTCTTTCCGAGATGCTTTGTGACATCCTGAGAGCATTTGGAGACCCTTTTTCTTTTGAGCCTCGTTCACCATTGTGGCTGAGAATGTTGCGTCGTGTCTCTGGAGAAACTCGCCCAGGACTTCCACTAATTGTACATCGTTTTTTAAGCAAAAGTAGAATTTTGGAGGGTAAAAGATTGCTGGGAATTTGGAATGCAGAAACAATTGCTAGTAACGAGTCTCACCGTCATCGTAGAGTCATGGTGGGACACAACAGGAGGCCGATCAGCCCATTGAGCCTATGCTGCTCTCCATGTTGTAATCCAGACAGCCCCATCCTTCGTTCTAACCCCATTGCTCTGTAATAAAAACAAAAAAACTGCAGATGCTGGAAATCCAAAACAAAAACAGAATTACCTGGAAAAACTCAGCAGGTCTGGCAGCATTGGCGGAGAAGAAAAGAGTTGACGTTTCGAATCCTCATGACCCTTCAACAGAACAAAACTGTTCTTGTTTCCTTCAAGTGCCCATATAGCTTCCTTTTGAAATCATTCATCATCCCGGCCTCCTCCACCATCCATAGGCAGCAAATTCTAGCCCATTACCACTCACTGTTTATTTGTAAAAGAAACGCTTTCCCTCTCATCCTCCAAGTAACTCTTGCCCAAAACCTTAAACCTGTGTCCCCTAGTCCTCGTACCATCAAAAGAGATGAGGGGAGGCGGTAGCATCGTGGTATTGCCACTGGACTGGTATTCCAGAGACCCCCCAGGGTAATGCTCTGGGGACCCAGGTTCAAATCCCACGAGGGCAGATGTTGAAATCTGAATTCAATAAAAATTAAAGAATTAAAAATTAACGATGGCCATGAAACCATTGCCAGTTGTCATAAAAACCCGTCACTAATGCCCTTTAGGTCTGGCCTACATTTGACTCCAGACCCACGGCAATGGGTAATTAGGGCTGGGATGGGCAATAAATGCTGGCCCAGCCTGTGATACCTACGAATATATATTAAAAAAATCACAACAGTGAGCGAGTGGGTTAAAGTGATCACTTGTCGAAACGAGTATTTTGTAAGCATTGTTTATGCTCTCAAAAAGGAAAGTAGCCCAAATTGTAAAGGAATGCAGCATTTTCAGGATGATCTATCATTGCGTTTTTCAGAAAAGTAGAAACTGCAAAAGCTTCCTAAAATCATTGGATTTAAATTTGTATAAACTCTTGAGGAGTCAGTTAAAGTTGAGGTGTGCTCTGAGTTGCCTCATGATTAATGCTATGAAGTAAAATTACAAAGGGACAAAAGTGCCAATTTTCTCACAACGGCAGATCATATGGCTTTTTATTGAAGACATTTCAAATGAGCAAACTGGGTTTAAAAGGTGACATTTCGTGGAGCTTTATCACACAACCAGGAGAACCACCTTGTCGAGAAAGGAGGCAGTCTAGCTGGGGTTCAGGGAAAGAGTTTGCGTTTAAACATCCCAGAGGCAACTGGATGCATTTTGAGAAAGAGAGAAGTGGCTGAAGGATGTGTCTGAGACAGAAACGTAGCCAAATAAAAATTGACCCAGAGCCTAAGAAAGGAAGCCCTGTATTTATAGAGCAGCCCTGACAACCTCCAGGATGTCCCAAGGTGCTGTACTGCCAATTAGCTTATGCAAGAGACTGTGGAGGAAAATTGCAAGAAATTTGCTGTGTACAAAGCTGTGGTCATACCTCCTACCTCTCTGTCTGCCTGTGAGACATGGACTCCGTATTCCAGTCATGTTGAGCAATTGGACAGGTTCCACTTGAGATGCATTTGGCGTGGCCATCAACCGGAGGACCAAGTGCCGAAGAGCAGAAATGTCTGGAATTGAAGTACTCATCCTCGGAGCCCAGCTCAGATGGAGCGGGCGCGTAACCCGTGTGGCTGACAATGGAATCCCTGAGACAGTTCCGTATTCACAGCTTAAACCTAGCACCACCTGCGAGGTTAGGCCGAGATTAAGTTCCCATGACTCTTTGAAGGTGGGCGTCAGGAAACCTGGCACCTCCACCATGGACTGGGAGAAAAATGCACAAGAAAGCTGCCTGGGGAGCGATTCTCAAGTAGTGCTGTTGTTTCCTCCGAGCGACAGCGAGTACAGACAGCAAAGGATAAAAGGCAAGCTAGAAATACCGTGTTGGCGTTCCTGACAAAATCAGACAATTCTGGCTTGCCTGCAATATGGAAATCCATGCAGCTCTGCATTCGGGCTGCATAGCCAACTACAGAAGACTCTAAGCACGCAAGAAACAGCCCTCTTCAATAATGAAGATGACGACGACAAAATGTAGCCACTGTTGTAGTGTAGGAAATACGGTAGCCAATTCACACACAGGAAGCTCCCACAAACAGCCATGATGATGACACCTGTTCCAGCAGTATTGGTTGAGAGATCAATGCTGACCAGATCAGTGGGGAGAACTTCCCTGCTCTTATTCAAAATATGGCTGTAGGATCTCTTACTCTGAGAGGGAAGACGGGCCTTGGGTTTAAATCCTCAGCTGAGAGACGCCACCTTCGGCAGTGCAGCACTCCGTCAGTACTGCACCGGGAGTGCCCAACAAGGCTTTTGTCCAGGAGCTGATGTTTAGGACTGAAACCTTGTTCAAGCATCTTACAACCTGGAATTGTTTGAAAAATGCTGCTGCTTATGGCTGATCATCCAACTCAATAGGCTGCTCCCACTTTCTCCCCATACCCTTTGATCCCTTTCACCCCAAGAGCTATATCTAACTCCTTCTTGAAAACATACAATGTTTTGGCCTCAACTACTTTCTGTGGTAACAAATTCCACAGGCTCACCACTCTCTGGGTGAAGAAATTTCTCCTCATCTCAGTCCTAAATGGTCTACCCCATATCCTCAGACTGTGACCCCTGGTTCTGGGCTCCCCCACCATCGGGAACATCCTTCCTGCATCTACCCTGTCTAGTCCTGTTAGAATTTTATAGCTTTCTATGAGACCCCCCCCCCTCATTCTTCTGAACTTCAGCGAATATAATCTTAATCGACTCAATAGTTGCTGTTATCTACATTCTGGGGGCTCTGGCATCAGAGACGTGTGTTCTAAGATCTTTTTAATTTACTGAGACTGACATTTAGGGTGATAGGAGTGAAAATAGCATCTTGGTTAGACTGATGAGAGAGAGCTGGGAGGGGGGGTTGGTGGGAGAAAGAAACAGCTCATGTGAGGCAGTGTAGATTCAAATGAGAATTCTTCATTTTATTCGAGGGGGTCAAAATGTCCACCTGCACTATTATCTGCAACAAGCCTTTCAGCTGAGACCAAGACCAGCAGAATGAAAATCTCTCAACATGGAAGATCATTGCTCTTCCCATCTATTTGGGTAGGGGGAAGCGGGGGGTTGGTGAGGGGGTGGGGGGTGGGTAGGGAAGAGCACGTGTTGGCGTGTGCTGTTTAAGAGTAACCCCGCCTGCCTTTTTTAAACATGCCCTTGCACGTTCTTTATCAGTGGTCTAGCACAGCCGTCCGACCTGAGCGGTATTCGCACGATTTGGAGATGCACAGATGAAAGGTTAGGCTACATCTTGGGGCAGTGTTTAAGCCTGTTGCAGAAATTTGCCACAGACCAAACTGGACCCCAAGGCCTCCATGAACATGGATGCTGCACATCTCTTAACTGCTGGAAAGGAGTTTGGGTGAATTAGCTGCCGAGCCAATGCTGCCATTCTGTGAAAACGGCGTCTCTATTTTGTGCAGGTGGGCTCTGCGCAGTAGCTGGGAACAGGCCTGAGATCCGACGCCACGATCCTCTCCCTCATACAACCGATAGCCAACTCATTGCGACATACTTTCTGTGGATTGTTCCTGAAAGTGGGATCTTCATGCCTGAGCTTTCCCTACAGTCCAAACTGACGATGGTTTAGACCAAGTGCCTCGTGTGGTAAGGTGTCAGCTCTGGCTTATTGGCTCTCGTCCGGCGAGTGTTTGTCATCTCTGCCGGGCGGCGGGAACGTCCCGAGCAGTAACGCCACTTTCAGTAGACTGGGATAGCACAGAGAGAGGCTATTTGGCCCATTATGTCTGTGCTGGCTCTGTCAGAGTGCAATCCAGTTAGACCCACTCCCCAGCTCTTTCTCCATAACCTGGTGATTTTTTTTCTCCTTCAAGTATTTATCCAGTTTGTTTTTGAAGGCTACAGTTGGCCCATTTCCACAACAGACAGTGTATTCCAAATCTTAACCACTTGTTGCTGCGAAAGGTTTTTCCTCCTGTTGGCTCTGCTGCTTTATATGTGTGCATTCTGGTTATTGGGCCTCCAACCATTGGAAACGATTTCTCTTTATCTACTCGATCTTCAATCTTTCAACACCTTTATCAAATCCCTTATGGGCCCTATTTACATGAAAAAAATAACCTTAGCTTAAAATCCTTCCATTGCAATATCCAACTGTTTCTCAAGTGGCTCAAGGGTTTTCACCTTCATTACAGCGTATGGAAGTCCATTCCACACATTGATTCTTACAAGAAGGAATGCTTCCTGATATTGGTCTGAAATTTACCTGTTACCAATTTGTGGCCATCTGTCCTGGTTCCGGTTTAATTAGAAGTAATTTCCTTCCAATCTTGTTGGCCTTGCCAAGATGATTTCTTTCGTAGCTCAGGCCCCTGAGGGATCAACCTTGTGCCCTTTCCCTATATAGCATCTCGGTGGCCAATCAGGCCACTTCTTTTTATTCACTGATGGGACACTGGCTAGGCCAGCATTTATTGCCCATCCCTAATTGCCCTTGAGAAGGCATTTAGGAGTCAACCACATTGCTATGTGATCTGGAGCTAAGTGTGGAGGATTTCCTTCCCTACAGGGCAGATTCCTTTTATTCAATTCAGACTTCACCATCGGCCATTGCGGGGTTCGAACCCGGGTCCCCAGAGCATTACCCTGGATCTCTGGATTACCAGTCCAGTGACAATACCACTACGCCGTTGCCTTCCTTGGACTTGTACTCAGCTGCTTTGGCTATACAGTTTAACCAGCAATTAACTGTGTTCATTGCTTCTCTGTATTGAATGGATACGTAGAGTATGTAAATGACATGCTGGAACTTTTGAGAAACGTGATATTGGATCCAACATTAAACTCGGGAGTCTATCGGGCAGTGGTTTTCCCTATGCTTCTCTATGATGCTGAACCTTGGACAACTTATAGGTACCACCTCGAGGCCCGAGAGCAGCAGCATCAACAGCGTTTTAGACGGATCTTGCAAATCAAGTGGGAAAATAAAAGAACAAATGTGAGCATTCTCCAGAACACAGAAATGCCAAATACAGAGGCCATGATAATCTCACATCAGCTGCGATGGTCGGGACATGTCTTCGGAATGCCCGACACAGGGCTATCCAAACAGGTTCTCTAGTCGGAGCTATGTCAGGGAGCACATTCACCCAGGGGCCAAAGGAAACGTTCCAAAGATGATCTCAAAGCCTCTGTGAAGATCTGCTCTATAAACACGTGGGACGTGGATGCCCAATCACAACTAAAATGGCAATCTGTCATCAAAAGTGGTGACAAGGGAAGCCACTGAGAGAGAACGGTGGGAGAGATGGAGAGAGAGACAGAGAGGGCAGCTGCTCGAGACAGCAACCTGTCGCCCTCTACTGGCTGATGGCTGACGTCCTCGCTGGGGGAGAGTCTGTAAGGCTCAGAGACCATCTCAAGTCCACTAAGGCTGTTGGGTTTTTGTTCTAACCTCTTCCTCAGCGATTTCCACATCATTCATAGAATATCAGTGCTGCCCATTTCTCTTCCTACAAATCAACCTGCAGTGTGGAGTTCAGAACAAGGGGAGGCTTAACCTAAAATTGGAGTTAGACCTTACAGAGGTGATGCCAAGACCCACACAAATGGCAGTGGAACATTCTAGCTTTTCCCACTGTTTCAAAAAAAACCACACTGTTGAGGCTGGTGTAGGTTGGGGGTGAGGGAGGGGGTGGGGGCTGCGCTGGTGGTGTGGGTGTAGGGGGGTGGTCAATGGAAAATTTCAAAACTAAATGTTTGATAGATTTTTGTTAGGCAAAAGGCGTTGAGGAACATGAAACCAAGGCGGGTGGATGCCATTAAGTCATGATCTATTTGAACAGCAGGATACGTTTGAGGGGCTGAATGGCCTGTTCCTATTATTCTGCCTACTCACATCCTGTTCCACTCGTTTCGTAAGCTCTGTGCTGCTTTCTCTGGTTTTTGTTGCACCTCCTGGTTTCAAATCTGCAAATTTGGGGGATGTATACTGAGTTTCTGAATGCAAGTTAATAGAGGCTGTATTAGTCCCAGCCCCAATTTCTGGGACATTCCAGTCGGTACCGCCCGCATCCCCCCCCCACCCCCCCCCAAACCCACCTCCACCAAGTTGTTTTTTACCTCTCGTCAAATTTATTATCCATAGCCAAGTTTTACCCTAAATCCCCACATCTTTGAATTTGACAGCCTTTCATGTGGAACTTTAACAATGCCTTCCTGAATCTTCTTTAAAATAGCCTGTAGGCCCTGGCCTAGTCATTATGGTTCTTCGAAGAAATCAAGGAGTTTGGACAGGTATCATTTTCCCTTTCAGAATCTACACTGACTGTTGCCATAAGGTTCTTACTGGGTAGGTAATCTTTCAGTTTAATCAATTCCATTATTTTAAGTTGAATTCAAGAAACGCTAATGGATCTGTTCCTGCCTTGTCTTCAACTCGTGCCTCTTGAACCAGGAATCATGTTGACCTGTTTCGGACTTGCTGGTCCCCCCCCCCTTCCATGTCCAGAGGCTCCCTCATAACGGTTGGCAATGCTTTTTCAAAAGTCCCGCTTTAGCAGATCATAAATGATCCCGCGACATTATTTGAGGCCGAGCAGAGGAGTTATCCCCAATGCCCTGGACAATAGCTATCCCTGAATCAACGCCACTGCATCAGTGCCCCTTCATGCTCTCGCCTGGACTTGGAAGAATTTATTGCTTCTGTCCTTGTCCTGCTGCAACGTTCCAGTGAAGCCCAACACAAACTGGGTGAGTGGCTCCTCATCTTCCGATGAGGCACTTTACAGCCTTACAGATTTAACATTGAGTTCAACAGCTTCAGAACATGAACTCTCTCCTCCATCTTTATCCCCCGTTTTTTTTTTAATGCGTTTTTAATTCCATTTATTTATTTATTTTTCTTAAATGTTAAAGTATTTTTTAAGCTTTCCCCCAGCCCACACAGGGCCATCTGCCTCTTGTTTCTATGTTGTGCTTTCACAGAGTACTGACCCTTGTTCAGTTTTAGACACGTTCTGCTATCGTACCTTTATGCCACTATCAGCACCTTCTTTAGTCTTTAACACTACCACTAACACTCCCTTTGCCTTGTGTCCATGACACCCTTGTCAATCTCTCCTGAGCTCCCACTTATCCCTGACCTTCTTATCTTGCTCCACCCCCCTAAATTTCTACCCCGCTTTGCCTCTGAAGGAGAGTCATACAGACCGGAAAAGTAAACTCTGTTTCTCTCTCTCCGCAGTTGCTGCCGGGCCTTCTGAGGTTTTCCAGCGTTTTCTGTTTTTAATCACGACACAGATTATCTGGTCGTGATCACGGTGCTATTTGTGGGAGCTTGCTGTGCATAAAATAGACTGCTGCGTTTCCAACATTTCAGCAGTGACTGCGCTTCATTGGCTGTGAAAGCGCTTGGAGACGTCGCCGGTCATGAAAGGCGCTAAATAAATACAGTTTTCTTTTTAAAGTATCGTATTGAATGGTGGGGCAGGCTGGAAGGGACTATATGGCCTGCCCCGATCCTCTTTCTTCCGCTCTTGCGTCAGTGTTGCCGGTGCATCTTGCAAAACCCCTCTTATGCAGGTTTATGCTTTTGCGTGAGGCCATCGGCCTGAACCTAGAGAAGGGAAACTAGCAGCTACGTTTGATGGAAGAGCCCGATTTAAGGCGCTGGCAGCCAAGTTAGTTGTGTATTCTTGCTGTGCTTCTGCCTCCTAGGGTGCAGAACGCGGCAGTGTGGAGAGTTGCCTCTAACCCTACCCCTTCCGTTTTCTTTTTGTCGACAGGGATTTTAAAAGCAAGAACGTACTACTGAAGACCGACCTGTCGGCGTGCATAGCTGACTTTGGACTGGCCGTCAGGTTCGAACCTGGGAAACCACCTGGAGACACGCACGGCCAGGTGATACAGACACTGGGAAGGGAGGGTTGACTGAACAGCGCTGCCAGGCACAAGGACGCACGTAGGGGCAGGTGTAGACCGTACAGCCCATCGAGCCCGCCCCCGCTATTCAATACGACCATGGCTGACCTTGGGCTCCAACTCCATTTTCCCACCATCTCCCCAGTCCCTTAATTCCCTGCCTATCCCGGCCTTAAATGTATTGAGTAACGGAGCACCCGCAACCCTCTGGGGTAGAGAATTCCATAGATCCACAGCCCCTCGAGTGAAGTCAGTTCTCCGCATCTCGGTCCTAAATGATTGGCTCCTCGTCCTGAGACTGCGTCCCCGTGCTGTAGATTCTCCGGAAGCAATCTCCCAGTGTCCACCCTCTCAAGCCCCTTCAGAATTTCAGTGACACCGGTGGCCTCTCATTCTTCTAAACTCCAGAGAACGTAGGCCCAATTTACTCGGCCTCTCATAATGGGCCAGCCCCCTCATCCCGGGGACCAATCTAGTGAACCTTCGCTGTACCGCCTCCAGCGCAAGTATATCCTTTCCTAAATGTGGTGACCAAAACCCCGCACAGTATTCCAGATGTGGTCTCACCAAAACCCTGTACAGTGGTAACAAGACTTCCTTATTCTCGTAGTCCTGTAGCATTACATTTTACATTGTTAAAATAGTTGACAGTCAGCGGGGAAATCGTTCCTTCGCTCCTGGAGGTCAAACCTTTGCTAGTTACTTGTGGAGCAAGGTCGTGTTAGTAAGAGCAGAAAGGCAAAGAAGTGAAGGTGTTAAATCCTCACGTAATATCCTTAGACTACCCATACAGGGATAATCAGCAAACCATTGGGTGGGGGAGGGGGGGAATTGTTGATTGTTCTTTGCAATAAAAATCCTTTAATTTTGAATAATTTCCCCTTTTCCCCTTTGTGTGTTTGCCGATTGCCACTGAATATGGAGGATCGGTTTCCATCTACCATATGGTGGGTCATATTAACTCCTCCCCCTCACACCAAACTCCTCATGCTGATGGCTTGTGATGGAAGATGTGCGTTATTGGAAATCCCCATTGTGAAACTGGTGAATAGGTGTGGTGTCATTGTGATTAATACCTTCGCTGCTGTATAATGGGAACCTCGGTGTCCCTGTAGTGCAAAAAAAAAGGCATCTGTACGGGAGCTGGAAGCAGTGATGAACGCTCTTGGCCCTGACTGCGAGATCACATCCATCTGCTTCAGAAAACAAACTCTGCTATAAAAGAAGTGAGGAATTCCAGCCAGATACTAAACCCGTGATATATATCGGAGGAGACGGGGTGTAGGTACCTGCCAGAATCATTGTTCAGTGCAAGTGCCAGGCTGTTCACTCCGGCCCAGTAAAACCGCGTGTGTAGAAACAGGAGAGGATAAAATACTTTGTGCTAAAGACAATGAGGGCTGCCTTGTCTGATATCTACAGGGTGCAGCCTTTTAAAAAGCTGGCCAGTTAGTAGCACAGAATGCTGGTGTTCAAGCCATGTCCATTTTCTGTTCCATGTTTTGGAAAGTGCAGAGTTGCTGCTGCTGTGTTTGCAAGCTCTTGTCTAACTGTTCAGCAGCATGGCACAGAACTCCGCGCTTGCTAGTCGAGTGCTTCGCTAACAACACAGCTCGCTTTACGGTCCACAAATGTGGCTAGTGTTGAGCCGTCCGGCTCTGGTAAGCTGCATGTTCGGGTGTGAAGGAGTCTGTCATGGCGGTGTTCAGTCTGAGCCCCTAGTTGCCTAGTTTTTGAAATACCAGCTTAAAAGATGTGTGGTACGCCTCAATCATTGTGTGTTAAAAGCTGCGAGGTAAGCCAAAGGATTTGGTGAGTGGAAAGGAAGACAGGTTTTCAAGGTACAGTATTAGCATGAGGTGGGGAGAGAGCCACTGATAGAGGAGGTTGAAAGATGTAGCTTCTCAGCAGCTTTGAGGAGGACCCATCATTCAGTGTCCTATTAATCCCCAGGTGTCGGGGGGGTGGGGGAGGGAAGCAAGCTTCGATCAATTTTTTTTGAGGAGGTAACAAGGATGGACGGTGAGGGTAGCGCAAGTTGGATCCGAAATTGGCTCAGTGGCAGGAAATAACGGGTAATGGTCAAAGGGCTGGAAGGCCATTTTCAGTGAGGTTCAGCAGGCCCCTTGCTTGTCGTGGCGTGTGTCAACGATTTAGACTCAAACATAGGGGGCAAGATTCAGAGGTTTGTAGATGATACAATCATTGGTCGTGTGCTTGATAGTGAGGAAGACTGTCAATGGACTGGTCAGGTATCAGAAAAGTGGCAAAGAGAATTCAATCTGGGGCAGTGTAAGGTAATGCAAGAGAATACACAACAAACCATGAGATACTCAGAGTAGAGGGAAGAGTGAGACCTTGGAGTGCATGTCCACAGGATCCCTGAAGATGGCAGCACACCTGGATAAAGTGAGTAAGAAGTCATAGGGGATATTTTCTTTTATTAACTGCGATACTGCTTATGAGAGCAGAGAGGTTATGCTCGAATTATAAAACACTTGAGTACTGCGTATAGTTCTGATCACTGCATCGCAGCGAGGATATGGACACACTCGAGGGTACGGGGGAGATTTGTAAGGATGTTGCCAGTCGTGGGAAAGATAGAAGGAAGGATTGGGTAGGCTGAGGTTGTTTGCTTTGGAACGAAGGAGGCTGAGGGGAGATTTAATTGAGGTTTATTAAATGATGAAGGGTCTCAATACAGTGGATCAGAAGGACCTATTTCCCTTAGCAGAGAGGCCAAAACCAAAGGGGCATAGATTTAAAGAAATTGGTGGAAGGGATTAGGGGAAAGTTGAGTTTTTTCACCCAGATAGTGATGGGATTGTGGAACTCACTGCCTGAAAGGGTGGTAGAAGTGGAAAACCCTCATCGCGTTTTAAAAAGTACTTGGATATGCACTTGAGGTGCCGTAATCTGCAGGGCTATGGACAAAGAGCTGGAAGGTGGGATTAGGCTGAATAATTCTTCCTTGGCTGCTTCAGACTTGACGGGCCAAATGGCCTCCTTCTGTGCCACTAAAAACTCCTACGATTGTCTTTATAATGAATGGCAACTACGACAAGAGACTAGACGACTGTTGGGATTGTGGAGCTGCCCCAGGCACTGAAAGGTGGCTTGCCGTGCCATTAGCTTTGACCATTAATGGGCTTGACCGTTGATGGGTGGAACAGTGTACAAGCAGAACCACCAATCACGTTGCGGAAAGGGAGCATTAGAGGCACCTTCACAGAGACTACAACTTGTTAAAGGGGGATTTTTCTTTCTCCGCAGGTTGGGACACGAAGATACATGGCCCCTGAGGTCCTGGAGGGGGCAATTAACTTCCAGCGTGATGCCTTCCTCAGGATAGACATGTATGCCATGGGACTGGTGCTGTGGGAGCTGATTATGAGGTGTACCGCAGCTGACGGCAAGTATTAGCTCCGTCACTTCATTAAAATACGGTCTGCGTTCAAATTTTACTATTCACTTAATGCAGCCAGTTGGTAGCACTCTCACTTCTGAGTCAGAAGGTCATGAGTTCAAGTCCCACTCCAGGGAGCGCTGCACTGTCAGAGATGCCTTCTTTCAGATGAGATGTTAAAACAAGGTCCCCCGCCCTCCGACAGATGCAAAATAGTCTACAGCATTGTTTTGAAAATGAGCAGGGTATGCTGGTCAATATTTAACCAATGTCACGCGAAAGAGATTATCCAGCCATTATCACATTGCTGTTTGCGGGAGCCTCCTATATTACAACAGCGACCAGACTTTGAATGAAAGTCACCGTAGTCCCAGAGGACCATAGGCTGCTCTCTTATTGGAGAGAGGTGACTGGTGGTGAGTTTAACCTGAGGGTCAGCGCCCCTCAGGAGAGGGGCATGGTTAAGAAGGCCTGTGATGGATGACCTTAGCCGGTAACCACCATACTCTAAAAAGTTTGTAACTGTTTTGTACAGCACTTTGGAATGGCCTGGGTTTGTGAAAGGCGCTATACAAATGCGAATCATTTCTTTTTTTGTCCTGGGCTGTTAACTCCTGGTTATCTTTTAGCAAGGATTATCCAGGATAAGGTGCTATCGCAATCTAACCGGAGAGCAGTGCTTCCCCAAAATGTGGGTCGCAACTCCCAATTGCGGCCGCAGAAGCAGCTGATGGGGTCACAAGCTGTGCTGCCGAGACTCAGCCCGTCACCGGAGCCAAGACCGAGGTGGCAACCAGCCCTGCCCTGGTCCAGCTCCGTCTGGTCCGTCTTCGAGGCGTGGTGGAGGAGAGTGTTGGACCTGGCAGGTGGGTGGGGAGGCTTCATAAACATCTTACGTAGGCTGCAAACCCCGATTAAAAGCAGCCGGCCCAGTGTTCGCACCGCGCTGGGATGTGCCCAGGTTAGTGGCTGCCATTCCTATAGGGAACAGCGTGCAGCAGGACATTTGCATGGCATCATCTTTATAGGGGGCAAACGTAGCAGGGCGTATGCACAGCCGTCTTGGACCAGGAAGCAGGGTGAGAGGACCTTCACTGAGTCTGTCGCTGAGAAATAGGGAGACCTTGACTGAAACCCACATAACTACATAAAATAATAACATTTTTACAAAGCAGATTAAAAAACAGTTTTTCCTCTTGATATATATGATATGCTGATCTATAATGCACAAGCTTTAATAATTATGTACTGAATGGTTCTACGCTATTCTTGCCCTGCTCTGAAGCTGCAGTTGTGGCTGCAGCAGGTGACAGATTTCAACGAGGACAGGCAATCTCTCGCACTGTCCCTTGCTGAGATTCAGGTAGGTGGGTTGCTTCCAGATCACCCTGGGCACATATAGCCTTCGACTGATAGCTGTTTGCCCTCCTCCCTCTTCCAGCAGCCTGTCTGACTTTGCATTGCCCTCTTCATTCACCAAGTCACAGTGGATTCCAAGGGGAATGCCTGGTGCTGCACCCACACCTGAGAGCAGCTGATTTGTGTAGATGCCTTGAAGTCAGAGAAACGTTCTTCAACACCTGTCACACCATCCCTGCAGACTTTTGCAACTTGAAGTCACTCCAGAAAACACTGAACACTTTTTCAATTGAAGTGGCAGCCAGCAGAAATCAACCAGCGACTGGAGAGGCCATCGGTTAAAGAGTTGATTTCCTAAATGGCAGGGCTGGTGTCAAATTAGCATTGCATACTGGTTGATATCATGATCATCCTACTCGCCTTAAGCTCCGACCAACATTAGCTGCATGCATGCTAACGCCCTCACCAGGCTGGCGTCCACCACAACACTCAGCAGAAGGGTGCGGTGTGGGTATATCGCATGCCATTTTGGTCTCAGAGTGGCACCCGTGGTGCCTTAACAACAGGTGCTACTGAGCCCAGTTTTGTGCACAGAATTTCCAGCATCAGTTACAGGCTTCACAACTGGAGTCATTGTTTTGGATTATCTCCCTGGTTTGAAGAGAGGCTGGCAATTATTTCCCTTGGGCGCATCTGTCTGTTGTGTGAGTGGGAGGTCCACCAGCCCCTGCGGACATGTGTGATGGACCAAGATGGCTTTTAGTGGTGGCACAGTGGCATTGTTGCTGGATTATTAACCCAGAGACCCAGGGTAATGCTCTGGGGACCCGGGTTTGAATCCCACCATGGCAGATGGTGAAATTTGAACTCAGTAAAAAATCTGGAATTAAACGTCTAATGATGACCATGAAACCATTGTCGATTGTCATAAAAACCCATCTGGTTCACTAACGTCCTTTAGGGAGGGAAATCTGCCAAACTTACCTGGTCTGGCCTACACGTGACTCCAGACCCACAGCAATGTGGTTGACTCTTAAATGCCCTCTGAAAAGCCACTCAGTTGTCTCAATAAAGGAATGAAACCAGACGGACCACCCGGCATCAACCTAGGCACCAGAAACGACAGTGGCAATCTCAGCCCTGTCAACCCTGCAAAGTCCTCCTTACTAACATCTGGGGGCTAGTGCCAAAATAGGGAGATCTGTCTCATGGGTTAGTCAAGCAACAGCCTGACATAGTCATCCTCACGGAATCATAAGTTACAGATAATGTCACAGACACCACTATC
The DNA here is from genome assembly GCF_017639515.1 of Carcharodon carcharias. Taxonomy (NCBI): domain Eukaryota; kingdom Metazoa; phylum Chordata; class Chondrichthyes; order Lamniformes; family Lamnidae; genus Carcharodon; species Carcharodon carcharias. The sequence goes on from NC_054469.1 coordinate 20,148,067, forward strand.
ACCATCTCTGGGTATGTCCTGTCCCACCAGCAGGACAGGTCCAGCAGAGGTGGTGGCACAGTGGTATACAGTCAGGAGGGAGTTGCCCTGGGAGTTCTGAAAATTGACTCCGGACCCCATGAAGTATCATGGCATCAGGTCAAGGAAACCTCCTGCTGATCACCATGTACCTTCAGCTAATGAATCAGTGCTCCTCCATGTTGAACACCACTTGGAGGAAACACTAAGGGTGGCAAGGGTGCAGAATGTACTCTGGGTGGGGAACTTCAATGTTCATCACCAAGAGTGGCTCGATAGCATCATCACTGACCGAGCTGGCTGAGTCCTAAAGGAGACAGCTGCTAGACTGGGTCTGCAGCAGGTGGTAAGGGAACCAACAAGAGGGAAAAACATACTTGACCTCATCCTCACCAACCTGCCTGCTGCAGATGCATCTGTTCCATCAGCAGGAGTGACCATCGCACAGTCATTGTGGAGATGAAGTCCCAGCTTCACATTGAGAATACCCTCCATCGTATTGTGTGGCACTACTACCGTGCTAAATGGGATAGATTTCGAACAAATCTAGCAACTCAAGACTGGTCATCCGTGAGGCGCTGAAGGCCATCAACAGCAGCAGAATTGTACTCGAACACAATCTGTAACCTCGTGGCCCAGCATATCCCCCACTCTACCATTATCACCAAGTGCAGGCAGGCATGCCAGGAGCAGCACCAGGCATACCTAAAAACAGGGTGTCAACCTGGTGAAGCTATAACACAGGGCTACTTGTGTGCCAAACAGCATAAACAGCAAGTGATAAACAGAGCTATGCAATTCCACAGCCAATGGATATAGATCTAAGCTCTGCAGTCCTGTCACATCCAGTCAAGAATAGTAGTGGACATTTACACAACTCACTGGAGGAGGCAGCTCCGCAAATATCCCCGTCCTCAATGATGGGGACCCCAACACATCAGTGCAAAAGAGAAGGCTGACGAACTTGCAACAACTTTCAGCCAGAAGTGCTGAGTGGATGATCCGTCTCTGCCTCCTCTGGAGGTTCCCAGCGTCATAGTTGCCGGTCTGCAGTCAATTCGATTCACTCCACGTGATATCAAGAAACGGCTGAAGGCACTGGATACTGCAAAGGCTATGAGCCCTGACAATATTCCAGCAATAGTACTGAAGACTTGTGCTCCAGAACTTGCCGTGCCCCTAGCCAAGCTGTTGCAGCACAGCTACAACACTGGCATCTACCCAACTATGTGGAAAATTGCCCAGGTATGTCCTGTACACAGAAAGCAGGACAAATCCAACCTAGCCAATTTCTGCCCCATCAGTCTACTCTCCATCATCAGTAAAGTAACAAGTGGCTCTTGCTTAGCAATAACCTGCTCACTGACGCCCAGTTTGGGTTCTGCAGGGTCACTCAGCTGCATACCTCATTACAGCCTTGGTTCAAACATGGACAAAAGAGCTGAACTGCTGAGGTGAGGTGAGACTGACTGCCTTTGACACCATAAGGTCAGAAGTGGGGATGTTCGCTGATGATTGCACACTGTTCAGCACCATTCACAGCTCCTCAGACATTGAAGCAGCCCATGTCCAAATGCAGCAAGATCTGGACAATTTCTAGGCTTGGGCCAACAAGTGGCAAGTAACATTCATGCTATATAAATGCCAGGCAATGACCATCTCCAGCAAAAGAGAATCTAACCATCGCCCCTTCACACTCAATGGCATTACCAGCACTGAATCCCCCACTATCAACACACTTACCATTGACCAGAAACTGAACTGGGCTAGCCATGTAAATATTGTGACTACAAGGGAAAGTCAGAGGCTAGAAATCCTGCAGTGAATAACTCACCTTTTCACTCCCCAAAGCCTGTCCACCATCTACAAGGCACAAGTCAGGAGTGTGATGGAGCACTCCCCACTTGCTTGGATGAGTGCAGCTCCACCGGCACTCAAGAAGCTCGACACCATCCAGGACAAAGCAGCCCACTTGATTGGCACCACATCCACAAACATTTACTTCTTCCACCACCAACGAACAATGGCAGCAGTGTGCACCATCTACAAGATGCAAGGCTCCTTAGGCAGCACCTTCCAAACCCACGACCACTACCATCTAGAAGGACAAGTGAAGCAGAATAATGGGAACACAACCACCTGAAAGATCCCCTCCAAGCCACTCACGATCCTTGACTTGGAAATATATCGCCGTTCCTTCACTGTTGTTGGGTCAAAATCCTGCAACTTCCTTCCTAACAGCACTGTGGGTGTACCTACACCACATGGACTGCAGCGGCTCAAGAAGACAGCCCACCAGCACCACCTCGAGGGCAATTAGGGATGGGCAATAAATGCTGGCCCAGCCAGCAACGCCCACATCCCATGAATGAGTAAAAAAAAAGTATCTGAAACACATCCCCAAGGTGCATATTTTAAGATGTCTGTCTTCTTTTTAGGATTCGATAATTTTCTTTTTTTAATTGTCGGGTTGAAATTGGAAGGAATTGGGTAGCCGGTTCGGGAATTGGACCTTGACTCCGAGGTCATGGGTCATAAGTCCCAGTACAATCCATGAGTCGAACGGACATTTTGATTAAGAACAGGAAGCACCTGATGGGCGGGGTCTCATTTGATGCTGGGATTGAGGGGCATCTTTGGCCAGAGCGTGCCTGCCCTAAAAAAATAAGCGTTACCCTTGAACTTTTCAAATTCATTCTCAGGTTGTGAGTGCCGCTGACGTTCATTGGCCATCTCTCGTTGTCCTGAGAAGGTGCTGGTGGTGGACAAACGGTAGTGATTTGCTACAACTGAGTGGCTCGCTCAGCCATTTTAAATGGCTGTTAAGAGCCAGCGACTTTGGTACGATGATGGAGTCAGATATAGGTTGGAGCAGGAGAAGATGACAAGTTCCCTTCCCTAAAGGAGACGTTCATGAACCAGTCGGATTTTCCCAGAAATTGGACAGCTGTGTGGTCACTTTTCAGCTCCTGATTTTTTTTGAACTTAATTGAAATTCACAAGCTTCCATGGTGTTGGGATCTGAACTTACAGCACTGAAAGAGACCATTCGGCCCATCGTGCCTGTGCTGGCTCTTTGAAAAAGCAGCTGTGCTTAGTACCAGATCCCTGCTTTTTTGACGATAACCCTGGAAGTTCTTCGTCCCCGAGTCGGTGCCCAACTCCCTTTTTAAAATTATTTATGGAATCAGCTTCCACCACTTTTTCAAGTTGAGCCTTCAGATCCTGGCAACTCTGAGTGCGAACATTTCCTCTCACCTTGCTCTGTCTTTTTCCGGCGATTTTGAATTTATGACTCTGGCTATTGACCCACTCACCAGAGGGGATAATTTTTCCCCTATCTACTCTCTCAAAACCTTTCATTATCTTGCATACCTCAACTACGTCATCTCTTAACCTTCTCTGTCCGAGAAGAACAGTCCGAACTTCTCTTGATTGTTAAGAACACGAGATAGGAAGAGGAGTAGACTGCACAGCCCACCGAGTCTGCATTACCATTCAGTACGATCATGGCTGATCTTTGACTTCCACTCCACTTTCCCACCCCATATCCCCGATTCTCGCCTATCCCAGCCTTCAATATATTCAAGGATGGAGCATCCGCAACTCCCTGGGGTAGAGAATTCCAAAGATTCACAATCCTATTAGTGAAGCAATTTCTCCTCACCTGATCGTCCCCTTATCCTGAGACTGTGTCCCCGTGACCTAGATTCCCCAGGCAGAGGTAACAACTTCTCAGTATCTACCCTGTTGAGCCCCTCTAGAATCTTGAATGAGATGTGATCTCTGAAACATTCTTCGAAGCCCCAGAGAATACAGACCCAATTTGCTCAGCCTCTCATCATAAGGTAACCCTCACATCCCAGGGACCAATCCAAGTGAACCTTCACCGTTCCTTAAATATGGAGACCAAAACTGCACACACTATTCCTGGTGCGGACTCACCAAAGCCCTGTACAATTGTAGCAAGTCTTCTTTATTCTTGTACTCCAATCCCCTTGCAATGAAGGCCAACATGCCATTTGCCACCCGAATGGCTTGCTGGTACCTGCATGTTAACTTTCCCCTGTTTCTTGTTTGAGCACAGCCAAGTCTCTCCCAACATCACTGTTTACAGGTTTCACGCCTCTTAAGAAATATTCTGCTTTTCTATTCTTACAACCAAAGTCAGTAGTCCAGTCATGTAACTTAGAAGCTCACTGTACCGGTGAAAGTGAAGTCATTTTTCTTGCCCCTCTGTTTGTACAGGGCCTGTTGATGAGTACATTTTGCCATTTGAAGAAGAGATTGGCCAACATCCGACACTGGAGGATCTGCAAGATGTGGTCGTCCACAAAAAGCTAAGGCCTGTCCTGAAAGAATGCTGGTATAAGCATCCGGTGCGTATCGAGAGCCCTATGTTGCTTGCTTGCCTGTCAGATAATGATTTGGAAACTCAACTAATAACTGCCTCATGTAACATTCAATCCCCTGACTTTTGGCTGAAAAATTGTATCTATATACTACCCGCTTGCCACCTCTCTCGCAGGCAGACTCTCTCCCTGCTGCCTGACCCCCCCTTCTCTCCCTGCTGCCCCTCCCCCCCCTCTCTCCCTGCTGCCCCTCCCTCCACTCTCTCCCTGCTGCCCCTCCCTCCACTCTCTCCCTGCTGCCCTCCTCCACTCTCTCCCTGCTGCCCCTCCCTCCACTCTCTCCCTGCTGCCCTCCACTCTCCCTGCTGCCCCTCCCTCCAATCTCTCCCTGCTGCCCCTCCCTCCACTCTCTCCCTGCTGCCCCTCCCTCCACTCTCTCCCTGCTGCCCCTCCCTCCACTCTCTCCCTGCTGCCCCTCCCTCCACTCTCTCCCTGCTGCCCTCCACTCTCTCCCTGCTGCCCCTCCCTCCAATCTCTCCCTGCTGCCCCTCCCTCCACTCTCTCCCTGCTGCCCCTCCCTCCACTCTCTCCCTGCTGCCCCTCCCTCCACTCTCTCCCTGCTGCCCTCCACTCTCTCCCTGCTGCCCCTCCCTCCACTCTCTCCCTGCTGCCCCTCCCTCCACTCTCTCCCTGCTGCCCCTCCCTCCACTCTCTCCCTGCTGCCCCTCCCTCCACTCTCTCCCTGCTGCCCCTCCCTCCACTCTCTCCCTGCTGCCCCTCCCTCCACTCTCTCCCTGCTGCCCTCCCCTCTCTCCCTGCTGCCCTCCCCTCTCTCCCTGCTGCCCTCCCCTCTCTCCCTGCTGCCTGACCCCCCTCTCTCCCTGCTGCCCCTCCCTCCACTCTCTCCCTGCTGCCCCTCCCTCCACTCTCTCCCTGCTGCCCCTCCCTCCACTCTCTCCCTGCTGCCCCTCCCTCCACTCTCTCCCTGCTGCCCTCCCCTCTCTCCCTGCTGCCCTCCCCTCTCTCCCTGCTGCCCTCCCCTCTCTCCCTGCTGCCCTCCACTCTCTCCCTGCTGCCTGACCCCCCTCTCTCCCTGCTGCCCCTCCCTCCACTCTCTCCCTGCTGCCCCTCCCTCCACTCTCTCCCTGCTGCCCCTCCCTCCACTCTCTCCCTGCTGCCCCTCCCTCCACTCTCTCCCTGCTGCCCTCCCCTCTCTCCCTGCTGCCCTCCCCTCTCTCCCTGCTGCCCTCCCCTCTCTCCCTGCTGCCCTCCACTCTCTCCCTGCTGCCCCTCCCTCCACTCTCTCCCTGCTGCCCCTCCCTCCACTCTCTCCCTGCTGCCCCTCCCTCCACTCTCTCCCTGCTGCCCCTCCCTCCACTCTCTCCCTGCTGCCCCTCCCTCCACTCTCTCCCTGCTGCCCCTCCCTCCACTCTCTCCCTGCTGCCCCTCCCTCCACTCTCTCCCTGCTGCCCTCCACTCTCTCCCTGCTGCCCCTCCCTCCAATCTCTCCCTGCTGCCCCTCCCTCCACTCTCTCCCTGCTGCCCCTCCCTCCACTCTCTCCCTGCTGCCCCTCCCTCCACTCTCTCCCTGCTGCCCTCCACTCTCTCCCTGCTGCCCCTCCCTCCATTCTCTCCCTGCTGCCCTCCACTCTCCCTGCTGCCCCTCCCTCCATTCTCTCCCTGCTGCCCTCCCCTCTCTCCCTGCTGCCTGACCCCCCTCTCTCCCTGCTGCCCCTCCCTCCACTTTTTCCCTGCTGCCCCTCCCTCCACTCTCTCCCTGCTGCCGCTCCCTCCACTCTCTCCCTGCTGCCCCCCCATTCTCTCCCTGCTGCCCCCCCATTCTCTCCCTGCTGCCCCCCCATTCTCTCCCTGCTGCCCCCCCATTCTCTCCCTGCTGCCCCCCCATTCTCTCCGTGCTGCCCCCCCTTTCTCTCCGTGCTGCCCCCCCTTTCTCCCTGCTATCCAAACCCCCATCTCTCCCCACTGCTGCGCACCCCCCCCCGGCCCCACCTTCTCTCCCGAATGCTCGCTGCGGGAGGGGGCTCAGGAGAGAGGTCGGAGGAGGGAGGAAGTGACTGGAAGGGGCTGAGAGTGGGAGACGGTCTTGAGGAGCAGAACAGACTGTCCCGACCGGGTCTCACACTGGTGCTCAGTGGGCTCCAGCCTGGAACAAGGGTAAAGCGAAAGTCCTGATGTGCATCATCGCACCCAGGAACATGCATGGATTTCAACCCCTTGAAAATATTACCCTGTGTCTAAAACAACCCTCTGCTTTTTGCCTAAAACTTTGGCTGAAAATAAATTGACTTTTACATGAGTGTATATGGTAGCTATCTTGCAGAATGGTGGATTTCTGGTAGGGGAAGGCTAGCTGGGTGGAAATAACCTCTGACCTGGATTGAGACCCTCGAGGTTGTTCATTCTGGGGTCTGCACGTCTGACTAGATGCAGCTGTGTGTGCGTGTTAGAATTAAAGGAAGCTTGATAGCATTTCCCTCCTGTGTTAATGGCTCCCTGTTGGATTTTTGAAATTTGAATTTTTTTTTAGAGTTTTTGTTTTGTGTTAAATATGCCAAATGCATGGATTTAATCCTAAACTCCTGGGTTCATTGCGCTAGGCATCACCTCCTAGCTAGGCCTAGGCTTTTCACTCCAGGCTCTGCTATGGACATTGGTCCTTCATCTTAGATTCTCAATTTAAAAACAAAACGATAAAAGCAAGCGACAATCCGTGTCTCGGTAAAGGACGAGGAAGAAGGAACATATATTTCACTTGGGATTTGTGGCAAAGGAACAGCCCATTCAGGGGGAAGCAATGGCAATGTTACCAGACTATTAATCCAGAGGCCTAGGCTAATGCTCTGGGGCACATGGGCTCAAATCCCATAAGGAAATCTGCCGTCCTTACCTAGGTTTGGCCTAAAAATGACTCCAGACCCCCAAAGCCCTCTGAAAGGGTCTAGCAAGCCACTCAATTCAAGGGCAGTTAGGGATGGGCAACAAATGCTGGCCTTGCCAGTGATGCCCACATCCCGTGAAAGAAAACCAAGCCCAACCAGCCCATGCCAGTGCTTATGGTGCAATGCAGCCTCCTCCCATCTTTCCTCATCTGAAACTATCAGCATAACCCTCTATTCTCTTCTCCCTTATGCATCTCTAGCTTCCCCTTAAATACATATATACTGTTCACTTCAACCACTCCATGTTCTCACCACTCTTTGGGTGAAGACATTTCTTCCTAATTCCCTATTGGATTTCTTGGTGACCATCTTATATTGATGGCCTCCAGTTATGCTCTTCCCCGCATGAGGAAACATTCTCTCTCTATCCGCTCTATCAAAACCTTTCAGAATTTGAAAGACCTGCTATTAGGTCACCTCTCTTTTTTTTACCAGAGAGAAGAGACCCAGCCTTTCCTTGTACCCACACATTTCTGGTATCATCCTCGTGAATCTTCTGCATCCCCTAATCCTTTTTTATAATATGGCGACCACAGTACTCTTCAATGTGGTCTAACCAAAGTTCATAGCAGGATTGTCATAACTTCCCTGCTTTTCAATTCTATCCGTCTAGAAATAAAGCCGTGTTTTTGTTTTATATATATCACCCTTCCTTCCTGTCCTCAAATGTCCCAAAGCTACAGAGAGGTTCTGCTGTCTTGTAGGTGAACGGAACGGCCATTTGCTCCTTAAAATGAAGAGAGCCCCGGGATCCTTTATGTTCACCCGATCTGCAAGACGCGACCCTGCTTTAGCATCTCATCCCGAAAGGCATCACCTCTAACCACTGTGCTTGGTAGCGCAGTGTTGTGTCCGCTTGGGTTGCTGTGCTCAGTCCCCTCGCAGAGCTTAAGCCACCCGCCTTCTGACTCAAAGTTAAGAGTGCTCCCAGCGGCTGCCAGTAAAACTGAGCCCTGAAAGCGAGGCCCAACAGAGCTCACCCACATCAAACAACTTGTTGATAATCTTTTAAATGAAAACCAAATCAACAAAATTGGGATAAATCAGGCACAGCCCCTAATTCAGGTCAGCTGTAAAACCAAGGACAAAGTTTAAAGGAACCTTACAAACTTTAAATCAAAATGTGATTAAAGGGGTCAACAAAACACCCCAGTCCCCAAACAACTTGTTGATCTTGCCCCAAGTTGGGGCCATTTCTACGGTGGTGAATGCTTTGATGGCGTTGCCTTCTTGCCTTCAAGACGTGGCAACGATTTAAAGATGGCGCACTTCATGCCAGCAATAACTTATCAGGCAGAATTTTGCCACCCGCCCGTATCAAGGGGATGATGGAACAAGTGAGCAAAAAAGGGGCCAAAGTGCTAGGTTTTGAGGGCCATCGTTGAGGAGGAGAGGTTGAGGGAGGGAAGCTCAGGGGCCCAAGCAGGTGAGGGTGCAGCCACCAGTGGAGGAGCAAAGGAAGCCGGGGATGCGCAAGAGTTTTCGGTTAGCGTTAAACAAGCGATTGGTCAGAACTTGGGGAGTCCCAGGCCGGTATTTAGGATACACGGTATGGTCGTTATTGGACGATTAATCCAGACAGCAAGTTCAAATCCCACCATGGCTGCTTAAGAATTTTAAATTTTAAGGTAATTGGCCAACCAGCCGGGGTGAAACGAGGAGAATTTTTGTTTTTTTTTAACTCAGCCAGTTGTTAAGATTTTGAACGCAATATCTGAAAGGATGTAGAAGTGGGGGTTGAATAGTAATTTGATAAAAGGGAATTGGATCTATACTCGAAAGGGAAAACAGTTGCAGGGATGGGTGGGGGGGGGGGAGGGGGAGGGGATGTTGGGAGGAGGGGGTGAGGGGGTTGAGGGGGTGAGGGGAGGGGGGTGAGAGGGAGGGGGAGGAGGGGGTGAGGGGGAGGGGGGAGGTGGGACTGATTGATCTTTCAAAGAATTGGCTGTATGACTGCCTCTGGTGCTGAATCATTCTATGATTCCTAAACGAGTGGGTTTTTTTTCTCCCCCCCCCCACCCCAACTTTCCCTGCAGGGTTTGGCGCTGTTTTGTGAGACGATCGAAGAATGCTGGGACCATGATGCTGAGGCCCGTCTCTCAGCTGGCTGCGTCGTAGAGCGCATCTCGCAGACCCGCAGACTAATCAATGGCACTACCTCAGACTGCCTGGTGACAATGGTAACGGCTGTCACGAACGTGGACCTGCCACCCAAAGAGTCCAGCATCTGAGTGTCATTTTGGAGCGAGAGAGAAGAAAAAAAATTAGAGGAAAGAGGAAAAACAAACAAACGGAAAAAAAAAATCTGTCTTTTCCCAGACTCGGTGGGATTCGAACCACCGAAGCAACACAGCTGCTATTTTAACCTGACTTTTTTTTTTGTTCTTTTGGATTCGGAACAATTTACCAGCACATTACTCTACTGTAATTAATGGGACATCTCAGCATAAAAGCATTCAGGTGCTGACCAGTGAATGCAGCAAAAACAAACAGGTGCAGGTACCTCAGACTCGAGTCCATTTTAGCCGTGTGAGTTTCTTTTCTCCGCTCATTTTGTGGCTTTCCTGTCTTCTCGACAGCATGTTTGTGACCTGCAAAAAAAAAACACACACAAAGCGGGGGAAAAAGATGCTGCAATTATAGGAGGAAACTTTTAGACTGTTACACGCGATTTACCTTCCTCAAGGGATCTACATTTTGACAGTGAGTGCTTAAATGGTAAACATGTCTTTCACGGATTGAACGGGTGTCACAGTTATACACGCACACGCACACACACACATACTCTTGCACACATGCACACACACGCAGGGAGACGTTGTGGTGATCTCTTCAATGGGTGGTTATATGATGGGAAGAGAATAACTGGGAGGGAGGAGTTAACAAAACTTTGCAGCATTCGGACAAAAACAAAAATAAAGTAGCTACGGAAGTATTTCTCAGGTAACCAGTAAATTGGGGAGGGTGGGGGTTTATTTGAGGCGTGGGGAGGGGAGGGGGTGCGGGCGCTGTGTCATCGTCCACGACCACACAAAAGAAGAAGTTCTTTATTTTGTCTTAAAAGAGGTGCATATTTTACGGCTGCATTTGCATACACCATGTGCAGTTTAGTGGGTGAATGTCCCTGACGCTGCTCCTTTGAAACGCGAGTTTTTAATTTTTGCATTACTCAGAAAGCGAAAACACAACAGCGACAAAAAAAAAATACAAACACATATAAATACGTGGCTTCCGAGGTTTTAACAAGAGAGAGAAAAAAAAAGATTCATGACCATAGACCACCTCAAAAACCAGAAATACCTCAGATTTTTTCTACCTGTATGATTTTATTATATATTTTGTTAGTTGTGTTGTATGTAGTGCTATTTTAATGTAAGTTGGCTTTTATGACAAGGGAGTTTAATAAGTTTCAAATTCTTAGGAAGTGCTACCATTTACCTTGTAAGGGCACTGTTGTAAATAACTGTATGCAGTTGTCGAAGATTGGCTATAATAAGGTACTTGGGCATTATCTGTTTCATTGCTTGTGCTAGCATCTCTTACTATTTCTTCCTACCCTTTTAATTTTTTTTTTAATAACTGAACTCTGTGAATATTTCACTATCGTGGCGGTTTTATTTTTCTCTTTTTTAAAAGAAAGAAAAGTCTCGCGGCTAAATCTTGTGCAGCAGTTGCCTTCTGAACACAAGTTTGGAGAAATCTTTCTTTTCAGAAGCTCTTTAAGTCTCTCTTTTCTCTCTCTTAAGTTGTACTCCCCACCCACTCTCCCCCCACCCACCCGCCCCCCTTCCTCGCAGCCCCAGGTGCCATATTGTTAACTAACAGGGTGATTAACAACGTGAGACTAGTGTGAGATTTATTTTAAAAATTGGTTTTATGAGCATGATCCCTTTGTGCTAAAGATGTTCACAAAAAATGCCAATACAAGCTTTTTTTTATATATGGAAAGAAACAAACTGTTTATCTGCTGAGGGGCAAGCACTGTTGAAAAGATCTTGGAAAACTGCAGCCTTTATTTTCCATTCTATGCATGTATTTTCAGGCCACTCTTTTGCACATTTTTAAAAAAAAAACTCATTGTAAAATTGACGTTACGCAGATTGAAACGTAGCCCCAGTAATGTAATGTTCGAACGTGGAAATGAGTAGGTTTAGTTATTGGTTTTAAAATCCGAAACAGACACCGAGCCCTTCCAATTATGCAGGATCTTGCAGCATAGGATGAGGCCGTTTGGCCCGTCGGAGCTGTGCCAGCTCTTTGAAATTAAATCTGCTTCCTCTGCCCTTTCCGAGCAGTGCATTGATTGAGTTTAGTGACAGACCGAAGAGGGAAGGTTAAGCTCTACGTTGTAAGTATTATGTGCTGGTTTTTTGCACCACTCATCTTGACTGCTGTGTAGTTTAAAGGTTGTGAAAGTCTTGATGTTTTTGTGCCTGGCGATTTGGACATCACCGTTGAGGTGTTTCCCTGGCTTCGTGTGAAAGCTTTGTTCCTCTTTGACAGATATAGTCCGTGCCTCTCTCTTTCATCAGATAATAGCGCCAGGTAAATATTTTGGGTTGAGTCAGCTCAGTGCAGTTCGCTAAAATAACCTGAGGACCAGCGCTGGGAGCCTGTGGGGACTTTTTTGTGCTCAGGTACCTTTTTTGAGTATCAGTAAACACATTGGCCCATCAATTTTATTAGGAGCTGGATTCCCGAGGCCATAGTCATTGGCTACAATGTGTTTCGCCTGCCCCCTCAACCCCCGATCGCAAACTCCATCTGCTCTGAATGATTGTTATCACGCCTGCATTTTGTGGCAGCACTGGGCCTTGCATCGGGAAAAGTGATGCTCAAATCTTTGTGCAAAGTCTCGTCGCAAGTTGTTAAGATGTTCACTTGGGTGTATTTAAGAAGTGTTTTTATTTTTAGTTAAAGAGTGGCCACAGTTCTCTGAAAGAGGGTACGTTTTAAGTACGCAAGGACGTGCACACCTGAAGTAGAACAGGAGAATACAAAGTTGTATTTGTTTCTGTGAACGTGGTAGGATGATTTCAAATGAGAGAGAGAGAGAGAAAAAAAGCCTCACATAAACAAGATGCTGTTGCACCAAAAATTGTGAACTCGGAAGGAGTTATCAAATACCTTGACTCGAACCTTCCAACTACGTTGGGGAGATTTACAAACCTCCCCTAGTTTTTTAATTTCAATTTTTTTATTTCCTTAGTAACTACTAATGAGCTCAGTTTTCCCACTTTTATTTTGTTTGATTTTTGGCGTTCTGAATATAAACAGCCAGCTGTTCATAGAGGTGGTGCTAAGCCCGTTGTTGAGAAAGCCCCTTGCAGGCATTCTGATCTATTCTGCCTTCTGTGCGGCTTCGTGGGAATCCGCGTACAGACTCTTTGGATTGAATACCACGAACAAAGGCAGGTTGGGAATCACAATAGGGCCTGGATTCCTTTCTCGGATAGGTTCTCCCTCGTTTGTACTGTCGGTTGTCTCCGGGGCTGCATTCTCACACGAGGCGTGTTTTTCGTTGGCAATTGAGAAGCGGGGCCGGGTCTGAAGTAACTCGGAGAATGGGCGGTTAGGGTTGTGGTGGTGGTGGTTGGGGGGGTGGGGGGCAGAATGTTCTGCCAAACAGCCCGCACAGTTTTCCTTCACCAACCAACCTCTGGTGCTCATTACTTCTCAGCTCGACCATCGAGACAGCGTTGTGTTAAAATGTATCGGGCTGTTCCCAGTTTCCAGAAGGTAGAAAGCAGGAAAGGAGATGAGATGAGATTTGTATGGGGGAGTGGTGCACCAAGTACTTCAGGCTTTTGCATTCAGAAGTGAACTCGTGTAGGAAAATCGGAGGTGTGGCTCTGCTGAGTCAAGTCCCAACTGTGCTTCCTTCTGGTTTTTTTTAAAACAAAAAGCAGGCACTGAATGGTCCAAAGCTCTTGTGGTATTGAAATGGCACTCGACACCAAGGATCACAATTTGCAAACGACGCCTTTTAGGAATGTCACGATCACCATGTTTAAGAATCAATGTTTTTTTTATAACATTTTTTAAAAAAATTCTCAGTGCTGTGCATTGGAATGTGATTGACTTGAATTGCAACCTGTCACAATGATCCACGCTATCACAAGGCTAAGCAGATGTATTATTCGTTTTAATTTAAAGCTGCACACCTTTTCAGACGTGAGGTGGAGTGCAACAGTTGTGTGGCGTTTTGCTGGTTGTAGTTCCATTTTCGATTCCTCGGTTGTTCAAAAATCTCTTTTTAAAAAAAAGTGTTTCCACAAAAGCAGGAGTTTAATACAACGTGTTCACGTTGAAAACTGGCAAAAATTGTTAGTCATGTCCTGGGACCTTTTTTTTGGGAGGGAAAAGAAGCCAGTCTGGCTGGTTTTTAGAAGGCCTGTGTGCTCTTTTGTCCCTATTCTCTGCCACTGTATGGTACTGTAAATATTCATGGTCTCGTTTTTGCTGTATTCAAAAGTAGAAATAACAAAGGTGGCACGTGACAAGGTTTGGAGAGCTGCGTGTGACTGTAGCTGTGGAGGTGGCCTAGGCCATTTTTTTAAAAATTATTATTTGCAAGCTCTAAGCCTAAATTGGAACCCAGGCCGAAGATGGCTGAGAAGCATGTGGTCCGTGGCTAACCTTGGGTGGGGAGGGGGGAGTGGGGCGGGGGGGGGGGGGGGTTAGGGGCGGGGGGAAATGCGCCCAAGTCTGAGTCATAAGGTAAGACATCATCCCAGGACAGGAAACCCAGATTTAGCTCTGACATCTCGCGCTCTCGCCCCTGCTTGGGTTGCTAGAGCAGGGATGTGGTGGGGAATCAACTCCTTTGAGTACCTCTGCCCGTCACTAATAGTGTTAACTGGTAGGGTACCTGTAACATGGAAGGTGTTTTATTTATTCCGCCTCCAGTTTGAAGCGAAATGAAATGGAATCAACTTTGTGCTAGTCTGACTGACCTCGTACTGATTGGGGAAAAAGAAACCATCTCGAGCTGACACCCAAAAGCAGGGTTAGCAATGGGGACAGGAGGTTTTGTGTTTTAGCGTGTCAGTTCCTGATGATGATCGTTGGGAAGGACTGAGTTCCTTTCCCTAATCTTTACCGTTTGGGGGGGGGGGGGGGGGTGGGGGGGGGTGGAGAACATCAGATTCAGCGTTACGAAGCTGCTAAGACACATTTTGGATTGTGTTCAGCGGCCGACCCTCTGCTGTGTCTCCCCACAGGTGTGAAGAAAGCAATGTCAAAGGACCTGTTTAGCATCCCCAGATAAATCTGAATGTCTTGTTTTTTTTTCATATTGCGCCGCTTCTACAAATCGTGCAAAGGTGGGTTTGGGTGTGAAGCCGTAAGTCGGCTATATTTCAGGTTTTACCAAGTTAATGGTTGAGAAGTGGGTCAGAACTTGCTCGTTGACAGTGCGGGTGGGGGGGTGGGGGGGAGGGGTGGGGGACAGCGTGTGTGTTCAGTTGTGGGCGTCTTGGCTGTCACCATGGAGCTGCCCGCCGACACTCTGCCTGTAACGCGGTGAGGCCACTCTCCAGTACTGCCCCATTCCAGTGCTTCACTCCCCAACAGACCTTTCAACCCGAGGAGGACAGGGAGGTGCTTCCCCCCCCCCTCCCCCCACTGTGAGGCGGTGGCTTATTTGGCCGGTGTTTCGGGGGGGGCGGCCGCCAGTGCTGCAGCAGCAGCAAAGGCCCTCCAGTAGCTTTGGGTTGTCACAAAACCCTTTTCGTTTATTCTGCTTTGGTACAGGACGTGCCAGTAAAATGAACAACAAGTGAATGTATATTAGAAGATGCGGGTGATTTCTCGTTTTCCAGAGCTGAGGGTGAGTTGGAAGATCTGTTTGAACCGTGGACCTTTCCCTTCCACACTCACCGTGTGAACTATAAGTTCCAGCTGGGTTCACAGCTCCCGTCTCCAGTTGGCCCAGAGGTCCATGGGTACTTTTAGGTCAAAGTCTGTAGGTTTCACTCATTGCCTTTTATTTTCCATACCATCAAGCCATGACCCGTATCGAAATCCGCTTTGGAAAAGAGCTGCTCAATAATGACCAGTGGTTGAATTTGACAGTCACAGGGCTAGGTTAGCTCCATGCTGCTATTTGTATTTAATCCAGCTCAGGCTCCATGAACCAGGGGCTCCGTTGCATCTGCCCACAGCCACTGCCTGTGGGTCAGTGGTTGGGGTACATGTTCGCACTGGCCCGTGGTGTATCAGTGGAATGAGCCTGGTTTGTCTTGTGCAGTTCTTTTCCTTTTGGCCTGAGCCTTCAACTGCTGAAGCCAGGCCTGCGTGTAGAGATATGTGCCAACCTCAGGCAAGGGCTCATTCACAAGAAACACTATCTAACTCATCCTCTGTGCAATTAAGGCTGAGCGGTCATATTCGTATTCCAAACTGATCTAGCGAGTCCAAACGGGGGAACTTCACTTTATGCTAATTGCTCACAGCTACTGTGGAGCTGTTACACTGATCGTATCCATCAGTCTGTTGAAGGTGTTCAGATTATGTACCTTGGCCTCTTCTGAGAAGCAATTGTACCTTACGTTAAGTGTTGAGAACTGATACCTGCTCAGATGTAGCCTTGAAAGCAAGTGCTCAATACTGGGGTAATTTTAAGTTAGTGTTCTCCATCTGCCAACACTTAGAACTGATGGAAAGGTGAAGAGTAATCAGAAATTGTGCCTTTCCTTTACTTTCTTCCTTTTATGTTGTTTGGCAAGCAACTGCTGTGTGTCTTTCAGCTCATGTTGGGTTCGAACTGAAACCTGAATCTTTTGGGTTTTTTCGTTTCTTTCCCTTTTCCTCATTGGCCAGCCATTATTTTTTTTTTGTGTGTGTCTGGATGCAGTTTTTGTGATCCAGATAGTTCAGGAACCAATTACCTCAAACTTCATTAAACAGTGTTGCTAGCTGGAACTCCCTTGATAACTTCAGATGTAAACAAAACGAGAACCTCTCTGGATTGTCGCTTGTGAAAAACACTCCCCAGGGATTGAAAAATCTTTTCTCATAGGTCCAGCATCAAATAAAAATACCAAAGAGCTTGGTTAAGCTCTGAAATGGCATTGTGTTGAAAGTGTTTATTTTGAAGGCAGTGATGGCTTAAAAGTATTTCCTGAGGCACATTGTTTTTCAATTTTTTTTTGGATTGTTGTAGCCCTGTCTTATTAATTAGAAGCTGCTTTTGGGGGATCTCTGGGGAACCACACAGCAGTAGGCCCCGAATGTGCTAAAGGTCTTATCTCTGCAGCACATTCAAGCATCATTATGTGCCACAGCCCTGAGTGCAAAAACAAATGGTAGCAAGGAGTGGAATTCCGAACAAAAGGCACAATAAAACGGAAGACTTGCAAGGAAAAGACCAAGCATGTGAGTAAAAGATTAGGCACAGGCCGAGGAGGGTTGGCCCTGCTGACAACTGGGAAGGCTGAAGCGTCCGCTTTTAGTGAAAGCTTAAGAGACTAGTCAGCCAGGACTGAGACAAAGGAAGGCCCTCCAGTGTCAAGAAAGCACTAGAAGCCGATAACCAGGACACAGGCTCGAGGTCACACCCCACTGCTGTAGGCAAAAACAAAAGAGTTCCAAATTCCGTCAGCCAGGCCCCAGTATCAGAACCCTGCAGAAAAATGGTAGCCTAGCAATGATTAGAGGATTCTCCAATCCTTCCCAACCCTATTCAACCTCCAATTACTTGAAAAGGAACCCAGGTTGGCTCTTGGGACCTCCTGCACAAATCTGGAGCAAACCGAGTTGGAAAAATTGTTGTCGCCCATTTGAGTTTTGTCTCTAGTGGATCGTGGGTCTGTATTTGCAAACTACACGGCCCAGTTTTGTCATGTGAAGCCCAATTATTGTCACTCAAGTTTTAAGTCAGCCTGTGTGGGTTTTGATTTGAAGTCACCATTACCCTATGGACTGAACTCTGCAGGGGAACTTGGACATGAGGCCCAAGGGTAGGTTAGCATATCCGGGAGATAATGATACTGAAAGCGGGACTTTTTTTTTGTCGAAATTTTTAAAAATAAAAGTTGCCCCTTTTGGTTTTAGTGGTGAGCAGTGGATTTGTTGAGATCGAGCTTGAACATTTGGAAACTGTTGGGGGTTCTGTAACTCAAGAGACCCAGCCTCCCCTCCCCCAATCAAACTCTGTTCAAGGATGTCACCTTAATATGGTCTGTGATGTCTCGTGGGCTCTCATTGTAGTTGTGGCCAACGATCCGGGAAGATCTCCCTGCATTGCTGGGACCAGGTACTTGAGGAACTTCCTGTTCTGAAATTATTAATTGTAAAACCTCTAAGGAAAGTTTCTTTCTTTGTTCCAGGCAGTGAAGCTCATGCAATGAATGTTTCTGCCTTGGGAACTCATGTTTTTTTTTTAAATTGATTGTATGGGTGTGTGTGTGGGTGTGTGTGTGTGGATGTGTGTGTGTCTGTCTGTAGAGGTAACGTGGACCAAGATATTTTGTTAGTGAGTTAGTGCAGTGGATAAATTATTTGGTTCTTTTAAGGTGAATTATTCAAGGCTGGAGATCCATAAAATTAAGTTGGCCTGTCCTTTTAGTGTAATTGCGGCTTTAACTTTTCAGTGGCATATATCAAATTCAAATAGCCACTGCTTTTTAATCCCCATTCTGGGCTCTCTTGGAGCCATATGTCACTGTGGTGGAGCTAATGTCTGGATGGGGCCCATAGCAACCAACTGGTTTCTGACCCTGGGGTTATTAGTAAAAGCTGAGAGGCTCTTCCTTAGCTCAGTCTGCCTAATTGGTTTTAAACATAGCTTCCTTGCTTCCCAAATGATGCTGCCTCATCTCACTGCCGGTGCAAAAAAAAATCTAAATTCAATTTACAAGTTTTTTTTTAAAAAATGTTGGGCTTAAAATTCTTGGGACTTTTAAGATTGCTGCATCGTCATCATCAGTTTAAAACAAAAAGTAAAAGGCAAGAAAACCATACCTACTGCAGCAGTGAGTCATTCTTTATCCTCCATGTGACTTAACCAATTCTATAGCAAGAGGTCAATGTGGAGGCAACTTTGCCACACGTGTTAAACACACATGATTGAAGGATTTTAAATGCTGTGTGGTTTGCCAAGAGCTCATTAGTGCTGTCTCTTAACCCGCTACCTGGAGAACCTTTCAGTATTTCGAGCAAGTGTCAACAGAAAAAAAAAATTAAAAATAATATTCAGCCAGTGTTCTGGGACAAGTCCCACACTGGCCTAGAGGGTTCTGTGAAGTAAGAACTCTACTGTTACAAATAGTATTAGCTGTTCCAAATGGGCAGCACTGATGCCAATAACCTTTTTTGGCCTTAGGGTTGCCTTGCAAAGCAGACTTTAAATGCTGTGACATAAATCTCTTTGGTATTTCTGACTTATTCACGTAGCTGGTGAATCTCTTTATGCTATGCCGTGATTTCACACAATGCCATTGTCAAAATTCTCAAGGAAAAGGAACACCATGGAGCTTTTATTTTTTATTTTGCCTTTTAAATTTGTTTTTTGATTTACGATATTTAAGTCTGTTTTTAGTAATTATTTATTTACCAGAGCAATGGTAAGATGACAATGAACTTGGATTTTCTTTTCAACAAAAAAAAAGACAAAAAGAGAGAGTATATCGAAAGGAAAATGACTTGGGATGAAGGAATTAAGAAATAGTCTTGCAATCTGAACCATTTAAAAGGAGGAATTTATTGCAATGCTCTAAGAACTGATGCTGGAAAAGATTTCGAAAGGTTTCTTGATCTTTGGGCCAAACTTAAAGTACTGTTCTTTTTATCAGGATGAGAGCTGTAAAAATGTGTAGGTTATAACTGACTATTGTAGTTGAAATTGTAGGACAGTGATAGCTTGTACTACTGATTTAACAGAAATTATACTTTAAAAAAAAGAAAAACTGTACAAAAAAAATATACGGAGAGTTAGGCTCTTTGATGTAACCCCTTTGAATTGGAAAGAAGAGTATGCTGATTTTTTTAAACTATTAAACACCCTGAAACAGTCCATCCATTGTATTGCAGTTCTGAAAGGACTACATTTCAGGCAGAACACTTAACAATCATTGTAACATACTTCATACAATTTGCAGTGATCTTTGTTCTTTTTACTGTGGTAATTTTAGAAATGAGTATCAAACTTTTGACTAGATGCTATGTTGGGGTGTTGCTGTTCTGGGCTCTGGACCGGGTGCCAGAATCAACCAATATGAATGTAGTATTACCCACCGTGTAAAGCAGCAACACCACAATAGTAGGAAAAACTAGAAAGGATTATTTCAACTTTATCTTTTTGTATATGAAAATAAACAATAAAAAAAACCGGATAAATCGTGGACTCCTCGGGGTTTTTTTCCCACTGGATAAGGAATTGTGTGTTGTTGATTGATGCTTCAAAATGGCCGGGTAGGTTCTGGGCAACATTCACACAACATTAGTGGTAACATTACTGGATTTAGTAATCCACAGGCCCTGAGTAATGCTCTGGGGATGCATATGAATCAGGAGTAGGCTATTCGGCCCCTTGCACCTGCTTCTCCATCCAACAAGATCATGGCTAACCTGATTGTGACCTCCACTCCACCTTCTGCCTACCCTCTGTCCTTTGACTCCCTTGTTAGTCAAGAATCTATCTACTTCTGCCTTAAAAATATTCATTGACCCTGCCTCTACTGCTCTCTGGAGACGAGTTTTCCAAGGATTCACGACACTCTTAAGAGAAAACTTATTCTCATCTCTGTCTTAAATGGAAGACCCCTTATTGTTAAACTGTGTCCCATAGTTCTAGTCTCTCCCACAAGGGGAAGCATCCTTTCAGCATCCACCCCGTCAAGTTCCCTCAGGAGTTATGTTTCAATAAGATTACATCTCAATCTTCTAAACTGCAATGATTACAGGCCTAGCCTATATAACCACCACCTCCCCCTCCCCCCACCATCCCACTATCAGTCACGTGAACCTCCGCTGAACTGCTTCTAATGTATTTATAACCTTTCTTAAATAAGGAGACCAGAACTGTACACAGTGCCCTAGATGTGGTCTCACCAGCATCGTGCATAACTGTAGCAAAACATTCCTACTCTTATATTCCATTCCTGGCGCAATAAATGACAACATTCCAATTGCCTTCCTAATCACTTGCTGCACCTACATGCTAACTTTGTGATTCATGCACCAGGACAGCCGGATCCCTCTGCCTCAGAGTTCTGCAATCTCTCTCTATTTAAACAATATGCTGCTTTTCTATTCTCCCAGCTAAAGTGGACAAGTTCACATTTTCCCACATTATACCCCATCTGCAAAATTTTTGCTCACCCATTTAATCTATCTATGCCCCTTTGCAGACTCATTATGTCCTCTTCGCAACTTATTTCCCTACCTATCTTTGGGTCATCAGCAAATTTAGCAACCATACATTTGGTCCCTTCTTCCAAGTCACTGATGTAGGTTGTAAATAGTTGATGTCACAGCACTGATCGCTGCGCACTCCACTCGTCACATTCTGCCTACTCAAAAAAGACCCTGTATCCTTAATCTCTGTTTCCTATTAGCTAACCAATCCACCATCCATGCTAATATGTTCGCCCCTACACAATGAGCTCTTATTTTTTGTAGTAACCTTTGAGGTGGCACCTTGTCAAATGCCTTCTGGGAATGTAAGTACAGCACGTCCACAGGTTCCCCTTTATCTGTGTTGTTTCTTACTTTCTCAAAGAGCTCCAAAAAAATTAGTCACACATGATTTCCCTTTCACAAAACTATGTTGACTCTGCACGATTGCAATGAGATTTTCTAAGTGCTCCGCTGTAACCACCTTAATAATAGATTCCAGCAATTTCCCTACGACAGATGTTAAGCTAACTGGCCTGTAGTTCCCTGCTTTTTGTCTCCTTCCTTCCTTGAATAGAGGAGTCACATTCAATACTTTCCAATTGGATGGCACCTTTCCAGAATCTAGGGCATTTTGGAAAATTAAAACCACTGCATCTACTATCTCAGCATCCACTTCCTTTAAGACCCTGGGATGATGTCCATCAGGACTTGGGACTTGTCAACTTTTAGTTCGAATAATTTTCTCGGTTCCCTTTCCCTGGTGATTGTAATTGTTTTAAGTTCCTCCCTCCCTTTCACTCCTGGCTCACAGTTATTATTGGGATGTTATTTGTATCCTGTACAGTGAAGGCAGATGCAAAATATCTGTTCAATTCATCCACCCATTTTCTTATTTTCCACAATTAATTTCCCATTCTCACTCTCTAGCATACCAACTCTCACTTTACTTTTTTCCTTTTTAACTACCTGAAGAAACTCTTACTATCTGTTTTTATATTTCTAGCTAGCTTTCTCATACTCTAATGTATGCTCCCATATTAATCTTTGTCATTCTTTGCCATTCTTTATATTCTGTCCAATCTTCTGACCTGCAACTCATCTTTGTGGAATTGTATGCTTTTTCGTTGAATCTGTTACTATCTTTAACTTAGTTTGTTAGCCACAGATGGTGTGGCCTTCCCTTAAAGTCTTTCTTTCTCACTGGAAAGTATTTTTTCTGAGTATTCTGAATTATCTCCATAAATGTCAGCCATCGCATCTCTACTGACCTATCCCTTAATCTAAATCACTTTAGCCAGCTCTACCTTCATGCCTTCCTAATTGCCCTTATTTAAGTTTAAAACACTAGCCTTAGGACCACTCCTCTCTCCCTCAAACTAAATGTAAAATTTATTATGATCACTGGTATGTAGGGCTGCCTTTACTATGAAGTCATGAATTAATCCTGTCTCTTTGCACATTACCAGATTTAGTATAACCTGCTCTCTGGTGCTAAAACATGCTGCTCTAAGAAAGTGTCTTAAAAACACTATGAACTCATCATCCAGGCTATCTTTGCCAATCTGATTTGTCCAATCTATATGTGGATTAAAATCACTCATGATTATCTCCATACCTTTCTCACAAGCCCCATCATTTCTTCCTGTATAGTCAGTCCTACAGTGCAGTTACTGTTAGGGAGCCTACAAACCATTCACACAAGTGACTTACCTTTATTATTTCTCATCACTACCAAAACTGATTCTACATCTTGACTTCCAGAATTAAGATCATCTCTATTATACCAATGTCATGCTTCATTAACAGAGCTACCCCTCCACCTTTTCCTAGATTCCTGTATTTCCTAAATGTCATGTACCCTTGAATATTCAGGTCCCAGTCTTTGTCATTCTGCAACCATGTCTCCGATATGGCTATCAAACACATTTATTTCTATTTGTGCTGTCAATTCATCTGTTCTGGTACGAATGCTACATGCACCCTGATACAGAAGTTTGTACACACTTGTCTTTTCCTGCCATGCTCTGATCATCATTTCCTTTATTCTTACCTTGCTCTTTTGCCTCATCTTCTCTTTTAATTTATCACATCTTTCCAAACTTTATTCCTTACCCCCACTATTTAGTTTAAAGATCTTGCTACCAGTTATACAACTCGCCGGAACACACGTCCCAGCGTAGTTCAGGTGAAGACTGTTTCAATGGTACACCTCCCACTCTCCCCAGTACTGGTGCCAGTGCCCCATGAATTGAAACCCATTTCGCCCACGCCAACCTTTGGGTCATGCATTTAGCGCTCTAATCTGACGCACCCTACACCAATTTGCTCGTGGCTCAGGTAGTAATCCAGAGATTATTACCTTTTCGAGATTCTGCTTTTTAATTTAACCCCTAGCTGCTCAAACTCCTGAAGCAGAATCTCTTTCCAAGTTCTACTTATGCTATGGACCACAACCACTAGATCCACCCCCCTCAAACTGCAATTTCCTCTCCAGCCCAGAGCAGATGTCCTGAACCCTGACACTGGGCAGGCAACATAGCCATCTGGACTCCTGCTCTTGGCTGCAGGGAACTGTGCCCATACCCCTGACTATATTATCTCAAACTACCATTACATTCCTATTAACTCCCCTCACTTGAATGGTTTCCTGTACCATGGTCAGTTTGCTCATTGACCCTGTAGCCCCTGCTTTCATCCATACAGGCTGCAAAAACCTCAAATCTTTTGGACAATTGCAAAGGCTGAGGCTCCTCCACTTCCACCTTCTGGGTCCCCATACCTGCTTCATTATAGTCACATCCTCCTGTCCTTGACCATGGACCAAATCAGAACACCCTATCCTAAGGGGTGCGACAGCCTCCAGGTACAAAGTGTCCAGATAACTTTCCCCCTCCCTCATACATCACAATGTCTGCAGCTCAGTCTCCAGCCCAAAGACTCCTCAAGCTGCAGATACTTACTGTAGATGCGTTTGCCCGGATCACCCTGACATCCAGGAACGCCCACATTCTGCAGTTGCAACACATCACCTGGCCTGCCATCTTTAATTAAGAATAAATGAACATAGAAAAAATTATAAATGCTGCTAATTCCAATAGCCTTTACTACTGCTAGTAAAGCTTACTACAATTAATAAAACCTTATAATTACTAATAAATTACATGGGCTCTGAAGATAAATGAGCGAAGTACTCACCAACCAATCACTTATCTGTTTTTCCTGTGATGTTATGCCTTGATTTCTGTCAGAACCTGGCTGCCCTGATCTGGGGCCATAGACGGGACTGGGTTGGATAGCTCTTCTAGGTAGTGGTTACTGCCCCTGGGCACTCTTTTCATCCACTCATCTAGGTGCTGTTGACTGCCTTCTGGTCCTCCTTGATATGAGTTTAAATGCCATCATGGCAGCAGGGGGAATTTAAATTCAATTGGAAATAAAGTGCCAATCTCAGTAACAATAACCATCAGATTGTCATGGACGCCTGCCTGGTTCACTAATATACTTTACAGGAGGCAAATCTGCCATCCTTACCTGATCTGGCCTCCATGTGACTCCAGACCTACAGCAATGTGGAATAACTCTACAAAACAAAAAGTCAAATGAGAATATATTTGGACTCAACACCAGGCATCAGTACAAGCACCAGAAACAACACTGGCACACCATGCCCAGTCAACCCTGTGAAGTTGTCCTCACGAACCAGACCCTCCGCTGGGGTCTTGAGTCAAAATTGGGAGAGCTGTCTCACAGACTAGATAATCAACAACTGCCTGACATAGTCACACTCACTGAATCATACCTTAAAGTTAATGTCCTAGACATCACCATCACCATCCCTGTGTGTGTCCTATCCAACAACCAAGGGGTCAGATCTAAGCTCTACAGTCCTGCCACATCCAGTCATGAATGGTGGTGGACAATTAAACAACTCACTGGAGGAGGAGGCTCCACAAACCTCCCCATCCTCAATGATGGAGGAGCCCAGCACATCAGTGCAAAAGACAAGGCTGAAATATTTGCAACAATCTTCAGCCAGAAGTGCCAAGTGGATGATCCAACTTGAACTCCTCCAGAGGTCCCCAGCATCACAGATATCAGTCTTCAGCCAATACAACTCACTCCATGTGATACCAAGAAATGGCTAAAGGCACTGGATACTGCAAAGGCTATGGGCCCTGACAATATTCCAGCAATAGTACTGAAGTCTTGTGCTCTAGAACTTGCCGCACCCCTAGCCAATCTGTTCCAATGCAGCTACAACACTGGTATCTATGTGGAAAATTGTCCAGGTATGTCCTGTACACAAGAAGTAGGACAAATCCAACCCAGCCAATTACCACCCCATCAGTCTACTCTTGATCATCAGCAAAGTGAAGGAAGGTTCATTGACAGTGTTTTCAAGTGGCACTTACACAGAAATAACCTGCTCACTGACGCTCAGTTTGTGTTCTGCCTGGGGATCACTCAGCTCCTGACCTCATTACAGCCTTGGTCCAGGGACAAAGAGCTGAACTCCAGAGGGTGAGGTGAGAGTGACTGCCATTGACGTCAAGGTAGAATTTGGCCAAGTGTGGCATGAAGGAGCCCTAGCAAAGCTGGAGTCAATGGGAATCGGGGAAAACTCTCCACTGGCTGGAGTCATACTCAGCACAAAGGAAGATGGTTGTGGTTGTTGGAGGTTAATCATCTCAGCTCCAGGACATCACTGCAGGAGTTTTTCAGGGTGGTGTCCTCAGTCCAACCATCTTCAGCTGCTTCATCAATGACCTTCCTTCCATCATAAGGTCAGAAGTGGGGATGTTCGCTGATGATTGCACAATGTTCAGCACCATTCATGACTCCTCAGATACTGAAGCAGTCCATGTCCAAATGCAGCAAGACCTGGGCAATATCCAGGCTTGGGCTGACAGGTGGCAAATAACACTCGTGCCACACAAGTGCCAGGCAATGACCATCTCCAACAAGAGAGAATCTAACCATTGCCCCTTGATATTTAATGACATTACCATCACTGAATTCCCCACTATCAACATCCGGGAGGTTACCATTGACCAGAAACTGAACTGGACCAGCTATATAAATACTATGACCACAACAGCAGGTCAGAGGCTGGGAGTTCTGCGGCAAGTAACTCACCTGCTGACTGCCCAAAGCCTGTTCACCATCAGTAAGTCACAAGTCTGTTACAATGTTCTGCTACTGATAGCAAATTGATGAAGAAAGAAACCAGAGTCAGCCTTTACTTGGAATAGATTTATTCACTGACTGAAACTTTACAGGTATATATCTCTTGATTTCACTCTACTCCTGTGTCAATAAGTGTCTCTTTACATGTGTTCAGTGAACCATCCAATGAATGTCCTCCACCTTATTGTGCTTAGCCTTAGTTGATACAATTAATGCACACATCCTATGTCCCATTCAGCCATCACCCCTGTGTTGACCCTTTTAATCACATTTTGATTTAATGTTTGCAAGTTTCCTTTAAAGTTTTGGTTTGCTTTTTGCAGTACCCCTTTAAGGGGCCACCTTTTAATTTGTTAATTTAGTCTATTGGGCTTCCAATAAAAATACTCATCACCCCGTGCTCCCTGATCTACATTGGCTTCAGATCCCGCAAGGCCTCCATTTGAAAATTCTCAGCTTTGTTCTCAAACCCCTCCATGGCGTCGGCTCTCCCTCCACTGGTAATGCAATCTCCTCCAAATCAACAGCCGTCGGAAGGTTATCTGCTCCAGTCCTCCAATTCTGACCTCTTGAGCATCCCTGAGCAGCATTGGCAGGCATCTTTTCAGCTGCCTGTGCCCTAAGCTTTAGAACTCAGACCCTAGACCACTACATTTCTCTCGCTCTCGCTCCTCTTTTAAAAAAAACATCTCAAAACTTATCTCTTTGACCAAGTTTTTGGTCAACTTTCCTAATGGATGGAATTGTAAAGCAGAGAAGTTATATAAAACCTGTATAGAACCACACACGATGTCACCATGGACACTTCTGATCTCCATATTATAAAAAGTAACTAGAGAAACTGTGGAAGGTGCAAAAAAGATTCACTAGAATGACACCAGAACTGAGAGGTTATACCTATCAGGAATCATCAAACAGGCTGGGGCTCATTTCTCTCGAAAAGAGAAGCTTGAGAGGTGACCTGATTGATGTTTATAAGCTTATGAAAGAGTTTGATAGGAAAGAGATGGAGATGATGTTTCCACTTGCAGCTGAGACCAGCACTAGAGATCATAAATAAAAGGTAATAAATCCAACAGGGAAGAAGCTGTTTCACCCAGAGAAATTTAACTTGTTAACATGTAGCTTGCTATGTGGAGTGGCTGATGCATTAAGGGGAAGGAATAGAAGGGTTTTTTTATATTCATTCACAAGATGTGGTCTTCGCTGGCTGGGCCTCTCTTGACTTGTGCCTTGTAGGTGGTGGTCAGACTTTGGGGAGGCAGGAGGTGAGTTACTTGCTCCACGATTCCTAGCCTCTGACATGCTCTTGTAACCACAGTATTTATATGGCTAGTCCAGTTCAGTTTCTGGTCAATGGTAACCCCCAGGATGTTGATAGTGGGGGATTCAGTGACAGTGATGCCGTTGAACATCAAGGGGCAATGGTTGGACTCCCTCTTTTTGGAGATGACACTTGTGTGGCGCGAAGGTTACTTGCCACTTGTCAGCCTGGATATTGTCCAGGTCTTGCTGCATTTGGACGTGGACTGCTTCAGTATCTGAGGAGTCGCGAATATGCTGAACATTGTGCAATCATCTATGTTAATGGGGCTAATTAAAGGGGGGTTAAGAGGAGGCTCATGTGGAGCACAAATACCTGCATGAAACAGTTGGCATGAATGGTCTGTTAGGTTATGGCCATGTTAACTTTATTTTGAATTTCAAATCCATCTACAACCTTTAGCCTGGTTCAGTGAGTTGTAGCGCTAGACAAATGCAATTTGTTGTTGTTTGAGGGGTTATGGAAATAGGTGCAGGTTGAGGCCATAAGGGATTAAAATACTAGATATGCACAAATCTGAAACAAGTTCAAAGTAAGAGCTTCACACTTAGGATAACATATTTAGTGCCAGTCCAGTTAAAACAGGAGCCAGTTCTGGTTATGATGGAAGGGTGATACATAGAGTCATAGTCATAGAGTTATACAACACAGAAATAGGCTTTTCAGCCCATCTTGTCCATGCTGGCCATAAAGCACCTATTTATTCTAATCCCATTTGCCAGCACTTGGCCCAAAACCCTGTTTGCTGGTGTTTCAAATGTTCTAAATACTCAACTAAAATACTTCTTAAATGTTGTGAGGGTTTCTGCCTCTACCACCCCTTCAGGCAGTGTGTTCCAGATTCCCACCACCCTCTGGGTGAAAAAATCTTTCCTCAAATCTCCTCTGAACCTCCTGCCCCTTACCTTAAATCTATGCCCCCTGGTTAGTGACACCTCTGCTAAGGGGAAGAGTTTCTTTCTATCTCCCCTATCTATGCCCCTCATAATCTTTATACCTCTATCAGGTCCCCCTTCAGCCTTCTCTGCTCTAAGGAAAACATCGCTAGCCTATCCCGTCTCTCTTCACAGCTGAAATGCTCCAGCCCAGGCAACATCCTGGTGAATCTCCTCTGCACCCTCTCCAGTGCAATCACATCACATGCATTAAATAAGTTGATTTCCAAACTTAAAAGCACTGCAGATTGATCCTTGCAAAATACCACAAGAACCAGCAATTTTTTTTTTTCATGGGATGTGGGTGTCGCTGGCTGGGCCAGCATTTATTGCCCATCCCTAATTGCCCTTGAGAAGGCGGTGGTGAGCTGCCTTCTTGAATCGCTGCAGTCCATGTGGTGTAGGTACACCCACAGCGCTGTTAGGGAGGGAGTTCCAGGATTTTGACCCAGTGACAGTGAAGGATTGGTGATATATTTTCAAGTCAGGATGGTGAGTGACTTGGAGGGGAACTTCCAGGTGGTGGTGTTCCCATCTATCTGCTGCCCTTGTCCTTCTAGATGGTAGAAGTTACGGGTTTAGAAGGTGCATTCGGTTGCTGAGTTACAAAATAAAATTCTCAGCATCTGTTGGGAGGCAACAGGTGAGTTCACTGGACAGATTGACAGGTTGTCCCCTCATTCAGATCCATGGGACCAGCCCTAAGCGGTCCGCCGAGCGCCAGATGGCGCTGCGTTAGGAGGAGGCGGTGGCGGCGGCTCTGGATGTCATGGCCGGCAGAAGCGGTCCGCCGAGCGCCAGGTGGCGCCAGACGGGGAGGAGGCGGCGGCTCTGGATGTCATGGCCGGGAGAAGCGGTCCGCCGACCGCCAGGTGGGGCTGCGCCAGGAGGAGGCGGCGGCTCTGGATGTCATGGACGGGAGAAGCGGTCCTCCGAGCGCCAGGTGGCGCCAGACGGGGAGGAGGCGGCGGCTCTGGATGTCATGGCCGGCAGAAGCGGTCCGCCGAGCGCCAGGTGGCGCTGCGCCTGGAGGACGGGTTGGCTGCTCTTCCGGGAAACGGGCGGCAATGGCGGGGCGGGGAGGCCTGTGGATTCTCCGGGAGCTGAGGCGGCCGGCTGGGGGCTTCGGCCGCGGCTTTCTGGCCGGCTCGCTACTGGGCTCTACCTGCTGTGCCCTGGCCTTGCACTGGTACCGGCAGCAGGAGGAGGAGGATCGGCAGGGAGGTGAGGGCCGGTGCTGGGCCCTGGGCCCTGGGCCCTGGGGCCCCTCCCCCACCCCCCCCCCCCCCCCCCCCCCAATCCAGTCTGAGGTTGTGAAGGATGCTATACAAATGCAAACTCTTTTTATAATGTTAGAAAATCTAATGGATGCAGCTTCAGAGCGATTGAGTGGGAAGTGAGGTGACAGACCCCCCTCCACCCCCCCCCCTTCCCCCCCCCCCCCCCCCGATTGAGAGCCATGGCCACTGATGGTGATGTGGGTTTGACAGACCTGATTCCCACACCCTAACCCCTCCCCCTCCCCTCTCACCGCCTGACAGAGTCAGGCTCACCCAGAAGAAATAAGGGTGGCTGCTGCTCTGTGGGAGCCCCCCCACCCCTCCCCGGGTCGCCACCTTGACCTGTAAATTCGTCGCTGCCAACTTCATGGCCGCTGGGTCAGAATAAAAAAGACAATAGGTCAAACCCCAATCCCTGGCAGCGCCGCAGCCCCACGTACGCCACGTGGAGGTGGCTCGCCCGGGCGATGGGGGACAGGCACTAAATACCGGCCCTGCCCACCGCGCCCACGTCCCGTGAATGAGCCCGTGTTTGGTTTAGCGCGTGGCCGGGGGTTTTCTGCAGCCAGTGTGGAACAGGTCCTGACCGCGGGCCTCATACCGCGTAACACACGTAGGCATCTTGGCACTCAGACTATACTGCGCTCAGTGCTGATACATGATTTAAAAGTTCTGCCGCATCAGCGCAAACAGTTTAGTATCAGTACCGTATTATTGATACAGGCTTGTTTGTATTCAGTGGGTAAGGTAGGGTGTCTGAGCAGTGCTAAAGTTGCTGTCCTTGTTTTCGTTGATGAACCTATTGTTTAAAAAATGTTAGTGTCGATGTCTGCCTTGTTTCTTCGACCAATGCTCACAATTGATCGTACTTCTCTTCATAGAGCTTCCAAAGAACAGCCAGCTGGAAAAGTATGGCTTGCCTATGATTGGCTCAGAGATTCGCTATTGCACCAATCACGTATCATCATATGATCAGGCTAAGAGGACTCCCAGATGGGTTCTTGAGCATATTACAAAGGAAAAAGTGCAAGGTACAGACTGTAAAATCAAATCTCTTCACGTTCTTTGCCTTGTGCTTGTATTGCTTACTGTTGTAAGCCAGGAACTTATTGTTCCCTAACCGTCTGCACTGTACATCCCTTTCTCTCCCTATCTCCTTACAAAGACTCTGTTCCACACACTATTTGACAAAGAAGGTAAATTAAAAGATGAGGTCAAGTGTTCCAAACTCAAGTGGGATGAGGCTCATGTGGAGCATAAAATGAGTTCTGCCCCCAACCTTGTGTCTGACAGGAAGGACAGAGTTCCAATCTTTACTGTGTCCAGTTTTTAAGAAGGGATGTACTTTTTGTATTGGAAGCAATCCAGAGAAGGTTCACTAGTTTGATTCCAGTGATGAAGGCGGTGTCTTACAAGGAAAGGTTGAGCAGGCTAGGTCTTTGCTCATTGGAGTTTGGAAGAATGAGAGTTGAAACATATAAGATTCTGAGGGGGCTTGACAGGGTGGATGCTGAGAAGGTATTTCCTCTCGTGGGGGAATCTAGAACGAGTTTAAAAATAAGTGGTCCCCCATTTAAGGCAGAGATGAGGAGGAATTTCTTCTGTCAGAGGATTGTGAACCTTTTGAATTCTCTTCCCCCAGTGAACATTGGCGGCTGGGCCAATGAATATATTCAAGGCTGGGTTCGACAGATTTTTGAGCTATAGGGGAGTTCAGGGTTGTGGGGAAGAGGCCAAGATCTGATGATCTTCTTGAATGGCGGAGCAGGCTCGAGGGGCCGAATGGTTTACTCCTGCTCCTAGTGATATAATCCCGCAGTATTCTTGGAGCAAGGTCCCAAATATCACGGGGCCATCAGAGGGAGAGCGAGTTTGAAATGTGAGTCATGCCACAAGCGTAGAATTTTTACAGCACTGAAGCAGGCTGTTCAGCCTAGCTGGTCCATGCCAGTGTTTTTGCTCCACATACTACATCTCCCACTCTTCATCTCATGCCTTGAGCATAACCTTCGATTTTTTTCTCCCTCGTGTTATCTATCCTCCCCTTTAACACATCTACGCTTTTCACCTCATTTACTCCAGGTGGTGGGGAGTTCCATATTCTCACTCTTGTTTGGAAAGTGTTTCCTGAATCCTCTATAGGATTCAGTAGTGATTGCCTTGTGTGTTAGCCGTGGCTCGTTTGGTAGCGCACTTGCTTCTAACTCAGAAGGTTCTGGGTTCAAGTCCCACTCCTGGACTTGAACGCAAAAATCAAGGCTGATATCCAGCGCACTGCTGTGGGAGGAGCACACTGTCTTTTGGGTGAGGTGTTAAACTGAAGCCCCATCTGCCCTCTCAGGTGGATGGAAAAGATCCCATGGTACCATTTCGAAGGAAAGCAGGGGAGTTATCCCCAGTTTCCTGGCCAATATTTATCCCTCAATCAACATCACAGAAAACATTATCTGGTCATTCTCACATTGCTGTTTGGGGGATCTTGCTGTGCGTTTGCTGCATTACAACAATGACTACACTCTAAAAGCACTTTGAGATGTCAGGTGGTTGTGAAAGCTGCTCAATAAATTCAAGTTGTTCTTTATCCTTTCCTTATGGTCTCTAGTTCTTGTCTTGCCTACGAGTAAAAACATTGTCTCTGTGTCTGCACTATCAAACTCGTCATTTTAAAGTCCTCGATAAGGCCTCCTCTTTTCTAGAGGAAGGATCCCCAGCCTGTTAAAGCCTTCCTGGTTAGGTATAACTTATTTGTTCTGGTTCATTCTAGTAAATCCTTTTTGCAGTTATTCCAGTGTCCCTTTGTCCTTTTTATAACCTGGAGATGAGAAATGTTCACAATACTTCAAGTGCGGTCTAATCAAAGTTCAGTGGAAGTTTAATGTAACTTCTTTGCTTTCCAATTCCATTCTGCTAGAAATGAACTCCAGTCCTTAGTTTACTTTTTGTGTGGCGCATCAACCTGGGTTGGTATTTCTAATGATGTGAGGATCTGTACCTCAGATCCCTCTGTCCTCAAACCCTTTTTAGGCTATTTTGCAAAGTCATGGCTTCCATTTTCTTTCTACCAAAATGTGCCACCTCTCACTAATTGGAGCTCATCAGCCAATGATGTGGCCATTCTGCAAGCTTATTAATGTTTCCATGTATTTTGTCACAGTCCTCATCTGGACTAACTTCATCCCCCCCAACTTGGTGTTGCCCTCAAGTTTTGAAATTGGACTTTCTTTCGGGAGAGATGGGTGGGGGAAGTCAGGAACTGGATGGCCGTAAACTGACACACCACTTCCACATTCATGGATTGAAGGTAGTGGCCTTGAGTTGTAGCTTGAACCTATCCAAAAACTCAACATTGAGTAGTCGGTGTCTTTCGGTATAAGCCACAGGGACAGCTGGTGAGGGAAATCAAAATGTCTCTTCGATTCACTTTGTATCGGGTGCTTCCTCAACTCTTGGTGGCGCACAGAATTTTAGTTTGTATTTAGTCCGTGCTGTAGGTGTACAGAATGGGAGTGTTCCATCCCTCACCTTCACTGGCAGAAATATTTACTCTCCCCCTTTGATTACCCGAAGTTGGCCAGCGTCGCAGTGAATGGTGATTCAGCGACGGTTGTGACTATGCACCACACACACTATTATCTGGACAGTGACTGCATTTCAATCATAACCTGGATGTGAAGCACTTTGGGCCATTCTGAAAGGTGCAGTGAGGGGCTTGTGCCAGCGAATGGAGCAGGGAGAAACCATCACCCTACATCCTGATATAAAAGGTTATGCACCTGCACTTCTCATCTGATATTAATCCAGTTTAAAGTCGGCAAAATACATTGAAAACCTATTGAATGAGACTGAGCTATATTTCCCCAATCTCCAGTTTAGGATCTGCACAGGGGGTTTCCAGTTCCAGCCTGGGGCGTCAGTGATACCACATTTAGTTATAAGGGCTAAGTACCTAAGGGCCCCTAGGTGTCTGAGGTAACAGAGTACGTGGACATTTTAACACAGCAGCAGGTCAGTTGTCAGGCTGAATGATGCCCCCCTCACAGGATGATTTTATAATCCCATTTTCCTGCTTTTCTGTTCCTCCTTCAGTTACTTTGCTTTTGCTTTCCTCGCCCAATGGACACAATCTGCCTTTACATATGGCGCAAGTTCCCAGGAGTAACTTACAGAATAACATTCTCTAAAAGACCCCAAAAAAAACCACTCAAAACGTCAAATAGCAAGGTTTGAGAAGTTGGATGGACACTTGATCATCAAGTGTTCACAGTGCAGGCACTGACGCTGTATTATTTCATACATTGTCTCTATATACGCAATGTAAACTCACACTTTACAGCGCAGGGAATGTGGTGCAAAGAGTTAGGAATTTCAGATTTAAACCACCCCTCACATGCATTTCACCCTGGCTGATTCAAAACCATGAGGGGTCTGGACAGGGTAGGTGGGGAGAAACTGTTCCCATTGGCGGAAGGATTGAGGACCAGCGGGCACGGGTTTAAGGTAATTGGGCTAAAGAAGCAAAAGCGGTAGGAGAAAAAAGCGTGAGTGGTTAGGGTCTGGAATACACTGCCTGAGAGTGTGGTGGAGGCGGGTTCAATCCAGGCATTCAAGAGGGAACGAGATAATTACTTGGAAAGAAGCAACCTGCGGGGTTGCGGGAGAATGGCACTGGGTGAAATGCTCATTCAGAGAGCTGGTGCAGAAACGATGGGCCGAGTGGCCTCCTGCACTGTAACAATCCTCTGACACTGGAGATCGATGTTATGATTGGTATTAATGGAAATCTCCTGAATTATTAATCTGCAAATGCCAATGTTTCAGTGCACCTGACGCGTGGCCTGAGCTGGGAGCAGCTTTGCACAAAATCCTTGCGGAGTGACCACATTCAGGTCGGGCTGAAAGACCAGAGAGGCCATTTCCTTCCAAGCTTCTACCCTGTCATTGCTAAGGGCGCATGGAGTTGCCCGAGGTTAACTCTCTTTCATCGTGGGGCAAGAGTGTCGTTTCCATGTGTCACACGGTACTCTTTCTCTCACCCCCACCACCCAACCAACCTTCCCCCAGAATTATAGAACAGTACAGCACAGAAGGAGGCAGTTCAGCCCCTCTTGAGAAGAGCAGGCCAGTTAGTCCCACTCTCCTGCTCTCTCTGCATATCCCTGCAATATTTTCTTTTTCAAGTATTTATTCAATTCCCATTTGAAGATTGCAGTTGAATCTTTTCGAACCATCCCTGTCGGGCAATGTTGTCCAAACCTAGACCACTCGCGTAAAAAAAAAAAGGATTTTCCCCTTACCGCCTCTGGTCCTTTCACCAATCGCCTTCACCCTGTGTCCTCCGATTATCGAAAGCGCGGCAGTGACCTTCACCTCGTGTTGGTAGATTGGACGCGTCGAGGTGGGCGGAACCTTCAATGGGCAACCGTTTGTGTTTTTTTAAATTTTGTTTTGAACGATAACAGTAGGAAGCCTGATAAAAACAGAAAGGCCCCTGGAGCTGCCAGTTCAAAGTGTGTTTACTTTGGAATGTGTTTTGACGCAGGGACAGCGGATCGGAAGCATTGCAAGTTTAAGCCGGATCCCAGCGTCCCAGCGCTGTTCAGTGCGACGAATGAAGACTACCGCAGCAGTGGATGGAGCCGAGGACACATGGCTCCAGCAGGAAACAACAAGTTCTCATTGGTAGGCAGCCAAATGGCAATAGTGTTGTCTTAAACAAAAACAGAATTACCTGGAAAAACTCAGCAGGTCTGGCAGCATCGGCGGAGAAGAAAAGAGTTGACGTTTCGAGTCCTCGTGACCCTTCGACCAGTTCTGTCGAAGGGTCACGAGGACTCGAAACGTCAACTCTTTTCTTCTCCGCCGATGCTGCCAGACCTGCTGAGTTTTTCCAGGTAATTCTGTTTTTGTTTTGGATTTCCAGCATCCGGAGTTTTTTGTTTTTTATAATAGTGTTGCCTTGTGTGTGTGTGTGTGTGTGTCTAAGGTGCCAATGAAATTCATCAAAACCTCACATGTCACTGTAGGACTCACTCATCCACAGATTGCAGGCAGGACTTTGAATGCGGGATCCGTTCCCCAGCACCTTTTGTGGGGAGGTGCTCATACCTGTGCTAGCTGCAGGTGGGACACATCTGACAGCCTGGCATGAGGGAGGAAAGGAGGGATATTTAGCTCTTTTAAAGCCAAGCTAATAAACTAAATTAACAAAATGAAGGGATAAAATAAACACAGCCCCTAAACTAGGTTAGCTGTAAAACCAAGGTCAAAGTTTAAAGAAAGTTTACAGACAGGGATATTTACCTAAAGATAGCTGAAGCCAAATCTGGAAATGTGGACTAAGGTGAGCCGAAACAGTGGGTAGCGCTCTTGCCTCTGAATAGGAAGGCCATTCTTTCAAGTCTCACTCCAGCACCTGAACACATAATCTAGACTGATACTCTGGTGTAGTGCTGAGGGAATGCTGCACTATCGTAGGTACCGTCTTTTGAATCAGACGCAAATTGAGGCCCTGTCTGCCCTGTCAGGTGAATGTAAGTTATTCCCTGGCACTATTATGAAGAAGAGTTGGCCAGTGTGTACCCCTCAACCGGCATCACGAGAAAGAAATCACATTGCCTGGCCAATATTACATTGCTGCTTGTGGGAGCTTGCTGTGAGCAAATTGGCTGCTGCGTTTCCTGCTAGGCTTCACAAAATACATAACTAGCTGTGAAGGACTTTGGGACATTGTGGTCAACTTAATTGGCTGTTCAAGTTGTTGAATTGATTGTCATCCTTCCATCTGTTAAAGATGGAGGAGATGCAGCTTCTTATTTTGGTCAGGACAGGTGGGGTCACTTGCTGCACTTCCTTGGATGACTGAATAAGCTGGTTCTGGAAAGGCAAAGCCTTCACGCGCTGCACATGAAGTTGTCCCTTGCCATTGTTGAGGGCTGATCTGTGCTGACTCCTTGTTTTGAGGGCTGAACATCTGCTTCGGAGCTCCTGAAACCACGGGTCACCGTGGTGGCAAATTCCTGCCTGCAGCTGGTGTGGGCATTTGCATCGACTGTTCACTAGAGTTTCCTCATTTGTCCTGATTGATGTTGAGGGCGTTCGTGTCCCTTTTGGCAGCATCTTTGAATCAGAGCTTTGGGTGCCCGGTATGGACTGCCTCCCTGTTTAACATGTCCTTGCAGATGTGGCCAACTTCCATTCCTGTGCACTTGCCCAAGCTATCAGCGCCTTCTTTGCTGATTAGCGCTAGTATACTGGGCATGTTTACCCTCGAAAGGACTACTTCATTGGCTTTGTCCTTCCACGTGCACCCTAGCTAGTAGAGATGGAAGTTCTTGAGCCTTTTTCCTTGGTAAGTATAGGTTGCCTAGGCTTCACTGCCAAACAGCAACGTGCTGAGAATACAGGCCTTCTAGATAAGCACCTTGATCCTGTGAATCACTTAGTTGTTTTTCCATGCCTGTTAGTCAGCCAAAGTCAGTGGCTGCCTTTCCGATGTATGTGCGGGGATCTTTGTCAAAGGACAGGCTGGCTGTCACCATAGATCCAAGGTATTAGAATGTGCTGACTGCTTCCAGTGATGTGTTGTTGAATCGGATCACAGGACACAACACCCTGTCCATAACTACAGTTTTCTTGATACTGGTGGTGAGAGTGAACCTGACACAGAAATAGGGTAGATGATCCATCAGCCTTTGGAGCTGGTCTTCTGTCAGGGCAACCAGTGCAGCAGCCTCAGCATACAGAAGGTCTTTCTGATCAGTGCATGCTGCACTTTTGCCTTGTCTTATCTTGATAGGTTGAGGAGTTTCCTGTTTGGTCACGTGTGGAGGTGCACTCCTTCCATGTCGGCAGGGAGTGCATAGCTCAGTAGGACAGAGAACATAAGAAATAGGAGCAGGAGTAGACCGTGGCTGATGATCTGGTGTGTTGATTTCCACATTCCCAACTAACCCCGATAACCTTTGATTCCCTTCCCTAACAAGAATCTGTCTACCTCTGCCTTAAAAATATCCAATGACCCCGCCTCCACCACCTTCTGAGGCAGAGAATTCCAAAGTCGCACAACCCTCTGAGAGAAAAAAATTCTCCTCATCTCTGTCCTAAAAGAGTGACCCCTAACTTTAAAACAGTGCCCCCCTAGTTCTGGACTCACCAACAAGAGGAAACATCCTATCCACGTCCACCTTGTCAAGGCCGTCCAGGGTCTTGGATACTTCAATCAAATCACCCCTCACTCTTCTAAACTCCAGTGGAAACAAGCCCAGTCTGTCCAACCTTTCCTCATAAGACAGCCCACTCATTCCAGGTATCAACCTAGTAAACCTCCTTTGAACAGCCTCCAATGTATTTATATCCTTCCTTAAATAAGGAGACCAGAACTGCACACAGTATTCGAGATGCGGTCTCACTAATGCCCTGTATAAATGGAGCTTAACATCCTTACTTTTATGTTCAATCCTTCTCGTAATAAAGGATAGCATTCCATTAGCCAAGATACCAAACAAATAGAGGCTAAGAAGCAGCCTTGTTTCAGTCCCATTTTTCACGTAAATGCTATTCCTGCGATGTGATGCTGCCATGTCAATTATCTGTCAGAAGATGGCGATGTTGAACAGCGAATAACTAGTTCTACTACCGCTCGTACTAACTTTGTCAAAGGCCACTGTAGCCGGGAGTGTCTGGCAGGTTTTCCCTCAGTGAAGCGCTGCACTGCACAGTGAAGGGAGACGGGCTGAGGAATTCATTGTTGTCCTTTCGGTCGTTTTGTGGTTGTGAGGATTATACTGCCTGTTTGAAATTCTCCAACCCCTCCATGGCCTCCCCAGCCCTCGTATTCTCCTCCAACCCCACCACTCTCTGAGATGTCCGCGCTCCTCTGGTTCTGACCTCGGGCATCCCTGACTGTGAGAGCTCCATCGCTGGGGTCCATGCTTTCAGTGCCCAGGCCTTAAGCTCTCGAATACCCACCCTTAAACCCCGTCGCCTCTTTCTTTTTATTCGTTTATGGGATGTGGGCTTTGCGGGCATTGGCCAGGATTTGTTGCCCACCTCTAATTGCCCTTGAACTGAGTGGCTTGCTGGGCCATTTCAGAGGGGCAGTTAAGAGTCGGCCACATAATGCTGTGGGTCTGGAGTCACGTGTAGGCCAGACTGGGTAAGGACGGCAGATTTCCTCCCCTAAAGGGGTTTAGTGAACCAGATGGGTTTTTACAACAATAGACGATAGCTTCCTGGTCACCATTACTGAGAGTTGGTTTCAATTCCTGATTTATTAATTTAATTTAAATGTTACCAGTCGAGTTTAAAACCTATCCCCTTGACCAAGCTTTTGGAATCTGCTCTGATATTACCTTATTTGGTTTGGTGTCAGATGTTGCTTTGCAGCGCCCCCCCCTGTGAAATGCCTTCGGAGGCTCTATCACATTAAAGATGCTGCCTAAATATAAATGACTAAATTATCTCTTGCTGGAGAAGTATAAAAGAAGTTGGAACCATCTGTCTTTAATGGAATATAAAATCACAGAGAGCATATGGTATAGGTTCACCAAGATTTTTCCAAGAATGGGAAACCAATCTCCCTGAGAACCAGGAGTCAGTAAGCAATGGTAAGCCTTAAGTTAAGTTCCTCCATTAAGTTAGTGATTATTTTGTACTAAAGCTAGCCAGTGCAGTAGAGTCAGTCTTGGCTCAAACATTCAGCGCTTACTACTCTCAAGTAGAATTATGCTTCTTAATTAACAAAGGCCAAAAGCTAACGTTACGATGATATGAAGAATAATCAATAATAGTCTTGTATTAATACGCATCAAGCCGGCCTGATTATGCTTAACCCATACACCCCTCAAACAAATTTGCAAAGGCTTTGTCTTTTACATTTAAGTTTATTAACAGAGATAACAGGAACCTGACTCAAGGAAGGGCAGACTGGGTGTTAAATATTCCTGGGTACAAGGCGTTCGGAAAAGATAGGAAAGGAAAGGTGGAGGGCTGGCGGTATTGGTTAAGGAGAGCATTGCGGTGCCGGAGAAAGAGGATGTCCCAGAAGGTTCAAGGACAGAATCAATTTGGCTAGAGCTAAGGAACAAAAAGGGTGCAATTACATTGCTCGGTGTAGTCTGTAGATCGCCAACTAGTGAGAAGGACGTAGAAGAACAAATCTACAGGGAAATTGGAGACAGATGCAAGCATTTTGGAGTAATAATGGGTGAATTTAATTACCTGAATGTAGACTGGGACAGTACTAGTCTAAAGGGTGGAGAGGAGCAAAAGTTTCTAGATTGTGCGCAGGAAAATTTTCTGCAGCAGTGTGTGTCCAATCCAACAAGAAAAGACGCACTGTTGGACCTGGTTCTTGGAAATGAGGTGGGCCAAGTAGATCAAGTGTAGGTAGGGGAACATATAGGAGACAGTGATCATTGTATTGTATGTTTAGGATGACGATATGAAAGGACAATAGGCAATCGAGGGTAAGAGTTAGTAACTAGATGAGAGTTGACTTCAATGGGGCGAGAACGAAGCTGGGCCAGACAGACTGGAACGAAAGAGTGGCGGGAAAAACTGTAGCTAAACAATGGGCTATCTTCAAAAAAGAAATGGTTCGGGCACAGTCCAGGTATATTCCATCGAAAGGGAAAAGTAGGACAAACAAATCCAGAACTCCCTAAATGAAAAAGGAGATAGAAATTAAGGTAAAAAAGAAAAAGCGTTCTTTTGACAGGTGTCAGGTAGAAAATACAATTGAGAACCAAGAGGAATGCAGAAGGTTCAGAGGGGAGGTGAGAAAGCATATTACAGAAGCTAATAGGGAAGAGGAGGGATTATGAGAAAAATCGGCAGCTAACATAAAGGGCAATCCCAAAGTCTTCTGTAGGCATATAAATAGTAAAAGGGTAGTAAAAGGAGGAGTAGGACTGATTAGAGAACTAAAAGGGAAGGACAAAGTGGCCATGGCTGAGGTGTTAAATAGATACTTTGCATCCGTCTTTACCAAGGAGGTAGATGCTACCCAGGCCATGGTGACATACAAGGAAACTCTGTCACTAGAAGGGTTCAAAATTGACAAGGAGGAAGTGTTGAATAGACTGTCAGTATTTAAAGTTGACAAGGCACCGGGACCGGATGAGATACACCCAAGGATAATGAAGGAAGTAAGAGTAGAAATTGCAGGGGCACTGGCCATAATCTTTAAGTCTTCCCTAGACTCCGGGGAGGTGCCAGAGGAGTGAAGAATTGCAAACATTACGCCCTTGTTCAAAAAAGATTGTAAGGATAAGCCCAGTAATTACAGACCAGTCAGTTTAACTTCAGTGATGGGCAAGATTCTAGAAGCAATTATTCGGGATAGAATTAGTAGTCACATGGAAAAATATGGGTTGATAAGGAAGAGCCAGCATGGATTTCTAAAGGGGAAATTGTGTTTAACTAACTTGCTGGAGTTTTCTGAAGAGGTAACAGAAAAGGTCAATGAGGGTAATGCTGTTGATGTGGTGTACATGGACTTTCAAAAGGCATTTGACACAGTGCCACACAACAGACTTGTGAGAAAATTATTGCTCATGGAATAAAAGGGACAGTAGCAACATGGATACAAAATTGGCTGAAAAATAGGAAGCAGAGAGTAATGGTCAATGGATATTTTTCGGGCTGGAGAAAGGTTTGTATTGGAGTTCCCCAGGGGTTGGTACTGGGACTCTTGCTTTTCCTGATATGTATTAATGATTAGATCTTGGTGTGAAGGAGGCATTTTTGAAGTTTGTGGATGATATGAAGCTTGGGAGTGCTGTAAACTGCAATGAGGACAGTGTAGAACTTCAAAAGGACATAGCCAAGTTGGTGGAGTGGGCAGATATGTGGAAGATGAAGTTCAATGTGGAGAAGTGTGAGGTGATGCATTTTGGTAGGAAGAACATGGACAGACAATATAAAATAAGGGGTGAAATTTTGAAGGGGGTACAGACTTGGGTGTATATGTGCATAAATCGTTGAAGATGGCAGGACAGTGGAGAAAGTAGTTAATAAAGCATATAGTATCCTGGGCTTTATTAATAGGGGCATAGAGAACAGGAGCAAGGAGGTTATGCTGAACTTATATAAGACACTCATTAAACCTCAGCTGGAGTATTGTGTACAGTTCTGGGCACCACATTATAGGAAAGATGTGAACACGTTGGAGAGAGTGCAGAAGAGGTTTACAAAACTGGTTCCAGGGATGGAAAAGCTTCAGCTATGTGGATAGATGGGAGAGGTTGGGACTGATCTTTGGAGTGAAGAAGGTTAAGAGGTGATTTGATAGAGATGTTTAAAATCCTGTGGGTGCTGGACAGAGTAGGTAGGGAGAAGCTGTTTCTGCTCAGAAAAGGATCAAGAACGAGAGAGCACAGATTTAAAGTGATTTGTAAAAGAAGCAAGTTAACAAAGCATATAGTAAGAAACAAACTTTTTCACACAGCAAGTGGTTCGAGTCTGGAATGCACTGCCTGGAAGTCTGGTGGAAGCAGGTTCAATCGAGGCATTCAAAGGGGCATTAGATGATTATTTGAACAGAAACAAGGTGCAGGGGTACAGGGAAAAGGCAGGCCAATGGTGCTAGGTCATGATGTTCATTTGGAGAGTTGCTGCAGATATGACGGGCCGAATGGCCTCCTGTGCTGTAACATTCTGTGATCCTATGCTGTGCTTTTGTTCTTTTCTGCAGCAAGCCATGGCTGAAACATTCTACCTGTCCAACATTGTGCCTCAGAATTATGAAAACAATGCTGGCTTCTGGAACAGGTGAGAGGTCAAGTTCTCTGAATTTACACCCAATGCTAGTGCCTAATAAATCTCAGAACAAATGGCTGCCAGTTTCTGAGATCACCAGCTTTTACTTCTCTACTTGCAGTGTCCTTTATTTGCAGGCTCATGATGGCTGCCATATTGTGCCCCCCCCCCCCCACCCACATAACACCTTGGCCCACTGGGGCCTAGGCCTTGACTGTCGGCAGCCTCGTTGACCTGGGAAGGTGTCACAATCAAGCCTGACCCCGCCCATGCCAAGGCCCACACATCCAGCTACTTTGGCAGAAGTCAAATGCATACCAGAAACAGAAACCTTGCCTCTTACCCACTGACTAGCCTTGGCCCACAAAAGCCAATTGTGGCATCCCAACCTCAGTGTAGGTTATAGTCCTTTATAGGACCTTTGTGGTCAGTATGACTCAGGGCCATATTGGCCTTTGTTTTAATTCTCAGTCCAGCTGTTGGCACATTTTAAATTGGCAGTGTAGTGTGCTGATTAATAGCCTCAAGTCTTCCTGTTCAATATAAATGTAAGCCTTTGAATGGCTAATGATTTGTTGACAAAATTAAAACCCATGGGATTAAAGGGGCAGTGACAGCATGGGCAGCAGAGAGTGCTGGTGAATGGCTGTTTTTTTAGACTGGGGTTGGGGGGAGGTATGTACAATAGTAGCATTTCCCAGAGGTCGGTACAATGACCACTGCTCTTTCTGATATATATTAATGCCTTGGGACTTGGGCGTAAAGGACATAATTTCAAAGTTTGCAAATGAAACTACCAAAGAGCCAGCACAGACATGATGGACTGAATGGTTTCCTGTGCTGAATCATTCTATGAACTCTTTGTATTTGTGCAGGTCACTGAATGCTGGAACATCTTTAACGGAATCTGTATATGGCACAGGATAATTCTTTGGGTGTGATGCAAAGTTAATGGAACAATGGTTTAGTGGCAATATTACAAGTAGATATATTCTATATAATGCGCGCTTTTGTTCTTTGGAGTGTATGAGTTATGCACTCCCCCTCATGTCCTCTCCAGCATGCCTTTATAGTTCATGATTTATTTAGTACGTTTTTCAGCATTGTGGAGTAGACTGTGTCTAAAAGCATGAGTAATACTTGGTGTATATGCTGGGCAAAAAACATACAATTAAAGCATACTAAAGATGCTCTCTTGAGGGGGCAGTAAATTTATCCATTGAATAGTTCATAGAGAGCTTTACAGCAAAAGCTGACTGTGCTTGCACGTTCTCACACTCCAGATTTTTATAACTCTCCTGCTCTCCAGTAACCTCATCCTCTAAGACTTTGCCTCAGCTTATCAGCTGCTGAAACCCACATCCAAGCCTTTGTTATCTCCAGACTCGACTATTCCAGTGCTTTCTTGGCTGGCCTCCCATTTTCCACCCTTCATAGACTTGAGTAGATCCAAAACTCTGCTGCTTGTGCCCTTACTCACATTAAATCCAATTCAGTCCGCGCCCCTGCGCTTGCTGACCCCCATTGGTTCCCAGTCAGAAAATGCTACAATTTTAAAGTTCTTATCCTTGTGTTCAGATCTCTCCATGGTGCCGCTCCTCCCTGTTTATATAATCTCCTCCAGCCCAACAACTCTCTTGAGATCTCTGCGCTCCTCCAGTTCTGGCCACTTGCATGCATGTCCCTGGTTTTAATCCGCCATTGGTTGCAGTGCCTTTAACTGCCTGGGATTCCCTCTCCGAACCT
The DNA here is from genome assembly GCF_017639515.1 of Carcharodon carcharias. Lineage (NCBI taxonomy): Eukaryota > Metazoa > Chordata > Chondrichthyes > Lamniformes > Lamnidae > Carcharodon > Carcharodon carcharias. Next base: position 20,191,969 of record NC_054469.1, read on the forward strand.
CTCCACCTCACAATCCACCTTTTATGTTGCTGCTTAAAACCTACCTCGTTGCCAACCCCTAATATCTCTTCATGTAGCTTGGTGTCAAATTTTGTCTGGTTACTACGTTCCTGAAAATCACTTCGGGACATTCACACTGCAGTGAATGCAACTTGTTTACGTTGCAATGTTACCTGTGCAGCAAAGGAGCATTTGCTTCACACGTAGCTGAACTAAGTGTGGTCCAGGCAAAAAGACGGTATTCAAATGACTTCTGTTCCAGCCTTGCTCTTAGTCCTTAACATCCACCGTCTGCATTGTTCAATGTTCCACTGCTAATGGGCTTTGGAAGTTAATCATCTCCAGGTTATGACCTCATTCTGCTTCTGGGATTTGGGCTGGGCGCCCACACGGATAGAATCTTCACATACCAGCAGGCCAGTTGGTTCATCATGCCTGTGGCAGCTGTTTGAGTTATCGATTTTGTCCAAACACCCTCTGCTCTTTCTCCATAGCAGCCCCCCACTCAATTTTTCCTTTTCAATTATTTATCCTATTCTCTTTTTAAAGTTACTTTTTAAAAAAATGTGTTCTTTCACAAGATGGCCAGCATTTATTGCCCATCCCTAATTGCCCCTTGAGAAGGTGGTAGTGAGCTGCCTTCTTGAGCCGCTGCAGTCCATGTGGTGTAGGTACACCCACCGTGCTGTTAGGGAGGGAGTTCCAGGATTTTGGCCCAGCGACAGTGAAGGAACAGCGATATATTTCCAGGTCAGGATGGTGTTTGGTTTGGAGGGGAACTTGTAGGTGGTGGTGTTCCCATGCATCTGCTGCTCTTGTCCTTCTGCGTGGTAGAGCTGCACTCATCCAGGCAAATGGGGAATATTCCATTTACACTCCTAACTTGTGCCTTGTAGATGGTGGACAGGCTTTGGGTTGTCAGGAGGTGAGTTCCCAGCCTCTTACCTGCTCTTGTAGCCATAGTATTTATATGGCTCGTCCAGTTCAGTTTCTGATCAATGGTGACCCCGAGGATGTTGATACTGGAGGTTTCAGTGATGGTAATGCCATTGAACATCAAGGGGCGATGGTTAGATTCTCTCTTCTTGGTGATGGTCATTGACTGGCACTTTTGTGGCGGGAATGTTACTTGCCACTTGTCAACCCAAGCCTGGATATTGTCCAGGTCTTGCTGCATTTGGACATGGACTGCTTCAATATCTGAGGAGACACAAATGGTGCTGAACATTGTGCAATCATCAGTGAACATCCCCACTTCTGACCTTATGATGGAAGGAAGGTCATTGATGAAGCAGCTGAAGATGGTTGGGCCTAGGACACTACCCTGAGGAACTCCTGCAGTGATATCCTGGAACTGAGATGATTAACCTCAACAACCACAACCATCTTCTTTTGTGCTAGGTATGACTCCAACCAGCGGAGAGCTTTCCCCCTGATTCCCATTGACTCTGCTTTTGCTAGGGCTCCCTAAGGGGAGCCACTTGCCTGAATGAGTGCAGCTCCAACAACACTCAAGAAGCTCAACACCATCCAGGATAAAGCAGCCCACTTGATTGGCACCCCTTCCACAAACATTCACTCCCTCCACCACCAACGCACAGTAGCAGCAGTGTGTACCACCTATAAGATGCACTGCAGCATTTAACCAAGACTCCTTAGACAGTACCTTCCAAACCGACGGCTTCTACCACTCTGAAGGACAAGGGCGGCAGATGCATGGGAACACCACCAGCAAGACCTTGATGTCAAGGGCAGTCACTCTCATCTCACTTCTTGAGTTCAGCCCTTTTGTCCCTTTGGATCAAGGTCAGAAGCTGAGTGGCCCTGGCGGAACCCAAACTGAGTGTCAGTGAGCAGCTTATTGCTGAGTAATTGCCACTTGATAGTCGATGACTCCTTCCATTACTTTACTGATGATGGAGAGTAGACAGATGAGGTGGTAATTGGCCGGGTTGGATTTGTCCTGCTTTTTGTGTACAGGATATACCTGGGCAATTTTCCACGTAGCCGGATAGATGCCAGTGTTGTAGCTGCACTGGAACAGCTTGGCTAGGGGCGTGGCGAGTTCTGGAGCAGAAATTTTCAGTACTATTGCCGGAATATTGTCAGGGCCCATAGCCTTTGCAGTATCCAATGCTTTCAGCTGTTTCTTGATATCGAGTGACATTGAGTGAATCAAATTGGCTGAAGATTGGCATCTGTGATGCTGGGGACATCAGGAAGAGGCCGAGCTGCATCATCCACTTGGCACTTCTGTCTGAAGATGGTTGCAAATGATACAGCCATGGTATTTTGCACTGATGTGCTGGGCTCCTTTATCATTGAGCATCCTGCTCCTGTTAGTTGTTTAATTGTCCACCACTGTTTATGACTAGATTTGGCAGGACCGCAGAGCTTAGACCTGATCTCTTGCTTGTGGGATTGCTTAGCTCTGTCTATCAAATTCTGCTTATGCTGTTTGGCAGACAAGTAATCCTGTGTTGTAGCTTCACCAGGTTAACACCTCATTTTTAGGTACACCTAGTGCTGCCTCTGGCATGCCCTCCTGCACTCTTCATCGAACCAGGGTTGTTATCCCGGCTTGGTGATAATGGAAGAGTGGGGGATATGCCAGACCATGAGCTTACAGATAATGTTTGAATACAATTCTGCTGCTGCTGGTGGCCCACAGCGCCTCATGGATGCCCAATTTTGAGTTGCTGGATCTGATCGAAATCAATCCCATGTGTTATTGCCAACACAACACGATGGAGGGTATCCTGAACGTGAAGGTGGAACTTCATCTCCACAAGGACTGTGCGGTGATCACTCCTAGCAATATTGTCATGGACAGAGCATCAGCGACAGGTAGATTAGTGAGGACAAGGTCAAGTTGGTTTTTCCCTGTTGTTGGTTTCTTCACCACCTGTCGCAGACCCAGTCTAGCAGTTATGCCCTTCAGAGACCATGAGTTCAAGGCCCATCACGACAGTTCAAGAATTTATATTCAGTTACAAATAAAGCATTTTTTATTCGTTCAGGGCCAGCAATTATTGTCCAGCCCTTCTTTAAATGCTGCACTCCATGTTGTTTAGGTAAACCCACAGTGCTACTAGGGAGGGAGGTGCGGGATTCTGATCCAGTTAGGATGGTGTGTGACTTGGAGGAGAACTTGCAGATGCCATCTGATGCCCTTGTTTGTCTAGGTGGCAGAGGCCATGGGTTTGAAATATTGAAATAAGAAGCTGACATAAGTAAAAACAAAACACAAAGCTGTTGGATTATCATAAAAACCCAACTGATCCACTAATGTCCTTAAGGGAAGGAAACCTGTCATCCTCGCCCTGTCTAGTCTGTACATGGCTCTCGTCCCCCACAGATATGGTTGACTCTTAACCACCCTCTAAGTGGCCTAGCAGGTTGCTTATTTGTATTAAACTCTCAGGGCAACTAAGGGTGGGCGATAATTGCTGGCATCGCCCACGTCCAAGAATGAATAATAAGTTAAAACAAAATAATAAACGTAAGTTTGAGCTCTTGTTAGCTGGATAGAAGGCCTTCCAATTCAGCTCACCATAATTTAGCAAAACTGACCACAAAACTCTGCGTGCATTGCCCCATGGTAGCTGTTCCACCGTTTGGAAGTGTTGAGCTTCAGCAGTAGCTATTTGCCCCTTTGAAGTCCATTCGCTGTTTAGCAAATCAGGGATAGGGGGTGTGTATTTTCATGTCTGGCTTCCCGGTGATGCAGTCGTTGCTTGTTTGGTCAGTGATGGAGTGAAGGAAATGAATCGAACCATGAACTGGGGCAAGGCAATGGCATTGTATTTTTTTGACAGGTTGGAAATGTACTGCCGTGAACTGACCCAGAGGTATGAGAACGTTTGGGTCATTTCTGGACCCTTGACTCTCCCGACATCAGGATCTGATGGGAAGAAAACCGTGGCCTACCAGGTGAGATCAGAGATGGATACTGAACGTCTGTGTACAGCAGGCTTGTGGATACTTGCCTCGCTGCCACTTGGAAGGCAAATGGGAGAAGAGAGTGGGGGAGAGAAAGCATCAGCGTTAGAAAGAAACAGTTGCAGGAAGAGAGAAGTACAAAGTCCAAGAGGCTAGCAGATCCCTGAACGTTGATTCAATTAAGTACGATCTACAGACATTGTCAAAGCTATTAAATTAAAATGCTACTTTAAAATCACGTCCATTTACCTATTATCCTGTATGGTCCTCAGACTATCTTTTGCCTTCGTTGATCTTTTACCACCTCAAAGGCATCTATGAAGCCTTACCAAGCAGGATAACCCGTTTTAAAATCCGTGCCAACAACATCTGACTGTTTTATCTGGATGGCCGGTCATTTCCTTCTTAATTAAATGTTCTAAAATTTTCCTCTCGGCAGATGTTAAGATGGCTGGTCTGTAATTATCCAGATTAGCTGTGCCTTTCTCACAAATGAGTTCTGCCGTAGGAAATCTCCAGTCACCCGACGTGCATGCACTCAGTAGAGCTCTGAGGCATCACTTTAGGGACGGGCAATAAATGCTGGCCTAGCCAGCGATGCCCACATTGCAGAAATGAATTTTTAAAAATGTTTAACGGCCCCAGCAATTCCTGCCTTCCGAGTGCTAGCGTGTAACTCGGGCATTTTGTCTTTCATTAGCTTCACTACAACTTTCATTTTTATCTGTGGATAATTTGCTTGCCTCACAAAGCTATTTCAGAGCCACCTTCTTAAATCCTTCTGCTTGGTTAAGATCTCAGATTAAATATTTTCGCCATTTTAAAAATCATTACCTACAAGCTGAAACACTGTTGTGGAAATTGTGATTTCTTTGTCTGCTGCCCACAGTCTGATATAAGCAACACACAGGGTCCAGTTCAGCTGAAAGAGAAAGAGAGGGAGAGGCAAGAGGCCTTTTTGGTGCCCTCCGATGTTTCTTCTCCAGACTGTCCCAAAGCAAGTAGGGTTTAGTGATAAAATACATTTCAAATTGGTTGACCCCTATCACAAGACCTCTCTTTCTCTCTCCTTCTCTCTTTCCATTATGATTGAGTGATCTGTGCTGGGTCACCTATTATTTGTCATTTATATAAACAACATAGATGACTATGTGGGGGGTAGGGTTAGTAAATTTGCGGATGACACAAAGATTGGCCGGGTGGTTGACAGTGAGGTTGAGTGTCTTAGGCTACGGGTAGACATAGGCGGGATGGTCAAATGGGCAGAAAAGTGGCAGATGGAATTTAACCCTGAAAAGTGTGAGGTGATACACTTTGGAAAGAGTAATTTGACAAGGAAGTATTCAATGAACGGCATGACACTAGGAAGTTCTGAGGAACAAAGGGACCTTGGCGTGTGTGTCCATAGATCTCAGAAGGCAGAGGGGCATGTTAGTGAGGTGGTGAAAAAGGCATATGGGACACTTGCCTTTATCAATTGAGGCATAGATTACAAAAGTAGGGAGGTCATGTTGGAGTTGTATAGAACCTTGGTGAGGCCACAGCTGGAGTACTGTGTGCAGTTCTGGTCACCACATTATAGGAAGGATGTGATTGCACTGGAAGGGGTGCAGAGGAGATTCACCAGGATGTTGCCTAGGATGAAACATTTAAGTTATGAAGAGAGGTTGGATAGACTTGGGTTGTTTTCGTTGGAGCAGAGAAGACTGAGGGGCGACCTGATCGAGATGTACAAGGTTATGAGGGGCATGGACAGGGTGGATAGGGAGCAGCTGTTCACCTAGTTGAAGGGTCAGTCACAAGGGGGCATAAGTTCAAGGTGAGGGGCAGGAGGTTTAGGGGGAATGTGAGGAAAAACTTTTTTACCCAGAGGGTGGTGACGGTCTGGAATGCACTTCCTGGGAGAGTGATGGAGGTGGGTTGCCTCACATCCTTTAAAAAGTATCTGGATGAGCACTTGGCACGTCATAACGTTCAAGGCTATGGGCCAAGTGCTGGTAAATGGGATTCGGTAGGTAGGTCAGGTGTTTCTCACGTGTCGGTGCAGACTCAATGGGCCAAAGGGCCTCTTCTGCACAGTGATTCTGTGAGTATTCCACAGAACATAGTTAATTAGGTCATGTCTGGACAGACCTTGGCTACTGTGTTATGATCTAGGTGACTAACTTTTAATGTCTAAGGCATCACTTCTGAATGACTCATTCATCTATAGTAATGAGCTAGGAAGGACATATCAACAACGAAAACAGAAAATGCTAGAAAAACTCAACAGGCCTCGCAGCACTTGTGGGGAGAGAAACAGAGTTAATGAGAAGTAGAAATGTGATGAAATTTGTACTGTTTAAGGTGGGTGGAGCAGGTGAAGCTGGATAGAAGGCCAGCGATAGGTGGGGGCAAAGGAGGGATTGACAAAGATGTCATGAACAAAAGGACAAAGGGAGTGTTAATGGTAGTGGTAAGGGCTAAAAAAAAAGGTGCTGATAGTGACATAAAGGTGAGAAAGCAGAATGTGATAATGGCAGAACAAGGGTAAGCATTCTGTGAAAGAGCAACATGGAACAAGTAACAGGTGGCCCTTTTGGGGGTAGGGTTGGGGGAGGGGGTGGTTGTGGGGGGGGAAAGGATATAAAATGGGGGGATAAAAAAGGCAATAAAACAATGAATAAATGACTAACATTTAATATCTAAGGCACCACTTCTGAGTGACTCATTCATTTATAGTAATGAGCTAGGAAAGACATATCAACATCTCCAAAGCAGCCATTGTCTCTGTAGACTGTGATACAGCCGAATGGAAGAATGTGGCTTTTATAGAGATGCAAATGGTGGCAGCCATTTTAAGTTTCAGTCCTTGGTTGAAGTAATCCTTGATACCAACAGGTGTGAAATTCCACAGGAGGGTAACCAATAGATGTTTTAGTTGGAATTCACGTTGTGAGCTTCCACAAACTTGACCAACTTGCAGTTGCAGACATGTCAGGTGACTTCTAGCAGCCATCTTAAATCAGTGTCTTTGTTTTAACACTTGAAACTGCCTTTTTTTTTTAAGTTCCATATGTGAGTCCAGCAGATGAAATTGAAATTTAATATTTGACATCACCACACCTCTGTAACAGGGTCAAAGATCCAAGTAGTGTCTGTACCACTTGATCCAGTGGGGACTGATACCTGCTGGACAGATCATTGGCGTATTTTATCGGTGATGAATATCCACTGAGCACCAAGACATCATAAGCTCCAGTCCAAGAGGAAGAAGATCAACGTCTCAGCCCTAAAGCAGCCTGACTGAAGAGAGGGGTAATTGGCCAGGTTGGATTTGACCTGCTTTGTGTGTACATGATATATCTGGACAATTTTACACATTGCTGGGTAGGTGCCTGTGTTGTAGCTGTACTGGAACAGATTGGCTAGGGACACGGCAAGTTCTGGAGTACAAATCTTCAGTAGTATTGCCGGAATATTGTCTGAGCTCATAGCCTTTGCATGCCCAGTGCCTTCAGCCGTTTTATGATATCACGTAGAGTGAATTGAATTGACTGAAGACTGGCATCTGTGATGGTGGAGGAGGCCGAAATGGATCACCCGCTTGACATTTCTGGCTGAAGATTGTTGCGAATGCTTCAGCCTTACCTTTTGCACTGATGTGCTTGGTTCCTCCATCATTCACGACTGGATGTGGCAGGACTGCAGAGCTTAGATCTGATCCGTTGGTTATCACTTAGCTAAGAATCACTTAGCTCTGTCTATCACTTGCTGCTTATGCTGTTTGGCACGCAAGTAGTGCTGTGTTGTAACTTCACCAGGTTGGCACCTCATTTTTAGGTATGCCTGGTTGCTGCTCCTGGCATGCCCTTCTGCACTTTTCATTGAACCAGGTTTGCTACCCTGGTTGGATGGTAATGGTAGAGTGGAGGATATGCTGGGCCATGAAGTTACAGATTGTGGTTGAGTGCAATTCTGCTGCTGCTGATGGCCCACAGCGCCTCACGGATGCCCAGTCTTGAGTCGCTAGATCTGTTTGAAATCTATCCCATTTACCATGGTGGTAGTGCCACACAAAACGATGGTGGGTATCCTGAATGTGAAGACGGGACTTTGTGTCCATATGGACTGTGCAGTGGTCATTCCTACTGATACTGTCATGGACAGAAGCATCTGCGGCAGGCAGGTTGGTGAGGATGAGGTCAAGTATGTTTTTCCCTCTTGTTGGTTCCCTCACCAACTGCTGCAGACCCAGCCTAGCAGCTATGTCCTTTAGGATTCAGCCAGCTCAGTCAGTAGTGGTGCTACCGAGCCACTCTTAGTGATGGACATTGGAGCTCCCCACCCAGAGTACATTGTGCACTTACCACTCTCAGTGCTTCTTCCAAGTGGTGTTCAACATGGAGGAGCCCTGATTCATCAGCTGAGGGAGGGTGGTACGTGGTAATCAGCGGGATGTTTCCTTGCCCATGTTCGACCTGATGCCATCAGACTTCATGGGGGCCAGAGTCGATGTTGAGGACTCCCAGGGCAACTCCTTCCTGACTGTATACCACTGTGCCACCACCTCTACTGGGCCTGTCCTGCCGGTGGGACAGGACATACTCAGGGATGGTGATGATGGTGTCTAGGACATTGTCTGTAAGATATGATCCTGTTGCTTGACTAGCCCATGAGACAGCTCTCCCAATTTTGGCACTAGCCCCCAGATGTTAGTAAATAGGACTTTGCAGGGTCGACAGGGCTGAGTTTGCCGTTGTTGTTTCCGGTGCCTAGGTCGATGCCGGGTGGTCCATCTGGTTTTGTTCCTTTTTATTGACTTTTTAGCGGCTTGACACAACTGAGTGGCTAGCTAGGCCATTTCAGGGGGCATTTAGGAGTCAACCACATTGCTGTGGGTCTGGAGTCACATGTAGGCCAGACCAGGTAAGGACAGCAGATTTCCTTCCCTAAAGGACATTAGTGAACCAGATGGGTTTTTATAACAATCAACAATGGTTTCATGGTCATCATTAGACTTCTTATTGAATTGAAATCCCACAATATGCCGTGGTGGGATTCAAACCCTGGTCCCCGGAGCATTGTCCTGGGCCTCCAGCCTACCAGCCCAATGACAATACCACTACATCACCACCAATAGAGCAGTTGTTGCCACCTCACTCCTTTACTGCAGTCAGGTCTGGACTGTATCAAGACATATCAGAGTGCTAGTGAAATTCCATCAGCAATGTCTCCGCTGCAGTCTGTCGAACAAACGTTAGTGTCCTTCCTGAAGCCAGTTCCACAAGTACCCAGGCAAAACTCCTGCAAAATCAATCAGAAAGGATTGGACACTACGTCTGTGTAGCTGAAAAGCATTTCCCCGGTCAGGTCCTGTTCTCTCAACACTCAAATGGCCAAAGTTCCAGGCAGGACAAAGAAAACACTTCAAAGCCATTCTGAAGCGCGGCAGCATTGACATTAATGACTGGGTGGCGTTTGCTACCGATCATTCAGAATGGCGACAACTTGTCCATCAGGCTGCATCACACTTTGAGTCACCACATCTTTAATGGTGAGGCAGAGCGGTGGCAGAGTAAGAAAGAAAAGGAAGCAACTCCAGCACCCCCCATCCCAACTACCTCGTGGGAACGTCCTGCCCCACGTGCCCAAATACCTGTGAGTCGGGAATCGGGATGTTCGGTCGTATGAAGACCCATGGCAGAAACCCGTGACCCAGAGCAGACGGCACCCTCACCAGCGAATGATAATGGCGATCTTCTCATTTTTAAAGTCTCTTCATTATTCTGATTAATAGCATAGGCCCTCATCTTCGGTTTTAAATGGTTTCTCGCCTCTTCATTTGCCCATGGTATCCTACGCTGTTAATAGGTTCTCCTCTTTTTAATGGAATAATCTGTATGTTTCCAACCTGTTAAGAAACCTCCCACTGCTGATCTACAGCGCTGTGCATGAGACACTTTCACCTCCTACCTCATTCAGCTTGCTCACTCCTCACCTTTGTAAAATCTGCCCTAATCTAATCTGCTGTCCTAGTTTTAGAACCGACTTTATCCCTTTCTGGCTGGATCACTCCTCCCATGGCACTCACCCACAATTCATTCACCTACCTGTTTTATTCCATTACACAGAACGACTCTAGCAAAACCTCTGTTCTTACATGCCTATCAACACCTGAGGAAGGAGCACTGTATACATTTCCTGAATTGCTCCCCTTATCTCTATTTGCTACCTTACCCCCTCTCCCAGCTGATAAGATAGTTAAAATCTCCCAGAACAGTAATTTTGTTATTCCTGTTGATTGCAGAAACCTTACAGCAGATTTTTTTCACTTCTTTCTTTCTCTCAACCTCTAGCATGCTCCTAGCAAAGCAACAAGCGTGATAATTCTCCCAAATGGTCTCCTGATAGCAGAACTGGAACAGTATGCTACCCTGATAACTTAGCGGGTCAGTGGTACCACAACACCTTCATCCCTGCATGGCCCCTCCCTATCTCTTTGAACTCTCCATTGCTGGCAGCACCACCAGGAGTAGTGGCTACTGCCGTAGGAACTTCACTGGGGATTGTCGCTGGATCCCTGGACCCAGGTGAGTGAAGGCGAGATAGGGATTGCGGGGAGGGGAGCGGGATGCAAGGGCCAAGGATTGGCTTTCAGCAGCCACTCCCTTCCCAATGCTGGGCCCCTCGATTGGGCGTTGAGTGCCTGACAATGAGGGTGGCTGCCCAACCGCCTGGTTGGCTGATGGCAAACCCCACAGGGTTTGCTGGGGAGCCTTCGGGAGGCATGGGAAAGCCGTGCACCTACCATTTCACCCCTGAGCCACCACTAAACTCTGGTGGACTCAGTGATAGTTGGCGTCAGTCGGCTCATTAATGAGCCTAACTGACATCCCGCCGCAATCAGGCCAGTCTCCCTTTCCCGCCTTCGACTTAATCGGGGGAGGTTTCCCTGCCAGCAGGAGACTGACGCGTGGCCTCTCCCCCGATGAAGTAGGCCAGGCCGCCATGCTTCCTGCCACAATGGCCTGATTAAATTCCGGCTGTTAACTCTGTTTCTCTCTCCACCAACGTTGGTTGACTCACTGAGTGCTTACAGCATTTTCTGTTTTTATTCCTTATTGTAAAGTTTCCTGGGGATTATTTTCCACAGTCCCATTAGCGGTGTTTAAACAAGCAAAGTTGATAAAGGGAAACCCATAGTTGTATGTTTGGATTTCCAGAAGGCATTCAATACGATGCCAAATAAAAGGTTATTGCACAAGACAGGAACTCTCAGCATTGGGGGTAGTGTATTAGCATGGATTGAGGATTGGTTAACACACAGAAGACAGAGTGGTTGGGATTAATAGGTCTTTTTCAGGCCGGAAAGACGTAACTAGTGGAGTGCCACAAGGATCAGTCCTAGGGCCTCAATTATTTACTGTGTATATTAATGATTTGGAGGAGGGGGCAGAGTGTAATGTATCCAAATTTGCTGACAATACAAAAATAGATGGGAGGGCATGTTGTGATGAGGACATAAGGAATCTGCAAGGGGATATAGGCAGGTTGAGTGAGTGGGCAAAAACTTAGCAGATGGAGTTCAATGTAGGAAAGTGTGAGGCCATGCACTTTGGTAGGAAGAATCAAAAGACAGACTATTATTTGAATGGAGAGAGACTCCAAAAAAGTGCAGCACAGTGTGATCTGGGTATTCTTATGCATGAAACGCCAAAAGTTAGCATGCAGGTGCAGCAAATAATTAAGGAGGCAAATAGAATTTTGGCCTGTATTGCTAAGGGGTTGGAGTTTAAAAATAGGGAAGTCTTGTTACAACTATACAAAGTGTTGGTCAGGCCGCACCTGGAGTACTTCGTACAGTTTTGGTCCCTGTATTTAAGAAAGGATATACTGGCATTGGAGGCAGTTCAAAAGAGATTCACTGGGCTGATTCCTGAGATGAAGGGGTTGACTTATCATGAACGGCTAAACAGGTTAGGCCTTTATTCATTAGAGTTTAGAAGAATGAGGGGTGATCTTATTGAAACGTAAAAGATTCTGAGGCGGCTTGACAGGATAGGTGTTGAGAAGGTGTGAGGGAATCTCAAACTAGGGGCCATAGTTACAGAATAAGGGGATGTTAATTTAAAACTGAGATGCGAAGGAATTTCTTCTCTCAGAGAGTAGTGAATGTCAGGTATTCTCTACCCCAGAGAGTTGTGGAGGTTAGATCACTGAAAGTATTTAAAGAGGAGGTAGATAGATTTTTGAAATATTGGGGAGTTGAGGGCTGTGAGGAGCTGCCACGAAAGAGGAGTTGAGGCCTAGGGCAGATCAGACATGATCTTATTGAATGGCAAGGTAGGCTTGAGGGGCTGAATGGCCTACCCCGCTCCTATTTCTTATGTTCTACAACCTGCCTTCTAGCCCGCCTAGTGTGAATGGCATTGAAAAAGCCGAATTGCTGGGAGTTGTCGTAAATCAAGTAATTCTTGGTTGTGATTTTGCATCACTCCATGGCTGGAACTGATAGCTAAATCAGCAAGTAGTTATTGTATTGTTTTTATCAGTGGAATTTTGTTGGACGGTTGCTTCTGGTTCCTGCCACAATGCTGATTTGTTTGAACTGATTAAGAATACGAGACCTGTTATAAGTTTGTGAACCCTGAATACTTTACTTCTCCACTGAAAAAAGTAGTAATTGTATTAACTGAAGTGTGCCTATAGAATCATAGAAGAGTACAGCTCAAAAGAAGAACCTTCAGCCCTATGAGTCTGCACCTGCTCTATCAAAGAGAAATCCAGTTAGTCCCACTCTTCTGTCCTTTCCCTATATCCATGCAATTTTCTTCTTCAAATGTTTATCTATTTTTTTTTCAAAGGCCACTTTTGAATCAATTTCCACCAGCCTATCAGGCAAATTCTAACCCCTTGTTACCATAAAAATGTTTTTAATTATGACGTCCCTGCTTCTTTTGCCAATGACTTTAAACCTGTGCCTTCAGGTTAAAGGTCCTTTAAAATACTTACAACAGTTTCCCTTTATTTACTCCGCGGAAAACTTTCATGATTCACCTCTATCAAATCTCATCTTGGCCTTCTCTGCTCAGAGAGGAACCCCAGCTCCTCCATTCTATCCAAATAACTAATCCTTTAGCCCTGGAATCATCCTCGTCACCCTCTTCTGTACCCTTTTCAAAGCATCACATCCTCTTAAAGAGAGCTGGGCATTAGGGATTAAGCTTGTGTTTTCTATAGGTTTTGTACCATTTCCTTGCTTTTCTACTTTCTCCCCGTATGTCTAAAGCCTTGGATCTTGTCTGCTTTATTAACAGCTTTGTTAACCTGCCCTGCCACCTTCAAAAGGTTTGTGCATAAACACCCACTCCCAGGTCTCTCTCTTCTTGCACCCCCTTTAAACTTGTGTCAATGTGCTGTCACTTTCTCGTCACTAGAGCTTACTCCCTGTCTCTCGATTTAGTGTCACTTTTTGATGTGACCGTTTATACTGGACAATCTGTACCATTTTCGTATTGCAGAAAGCCAATCTGCCCATCACAATGTAGTTGAAGACTTAGGAACATAATAGCAGGAGAAGGTTATTTAACCTGTCGAGCCTGCTCTGCCATTCAATACGATTGTGGCTGATCGAACCCTCCAATGCCTTTTACCCAACTATCCCCATAACCCTGTATGTTACTGTTAATCAGAAATCTGTCAGTCTCTACTTTAAATATTCTCAATGACTAAGCTTTCACAGCCTTCAGGGTAGAGAATTCCAAAGATTCACAACCCTCTGAGTAAAGAAATTTCTCCTAATCTGGGTCCTAAATGGCTTTCCCCTTATTTTGAATTTGTGTTCCCTGGTTCTAGATCCCCCAACCAGGGGAAACATCTTACCTGCATCTACCCTGTCTATTCCTTTTAGCATTTTATAGGTTTCAATTAGATCACCTCTCATTCTTAGAAGACTTAGAGAATACAGGCCCAGTTTGCCCAATCTCTCTTCGTAAGACAGTCCCACCATCCCCGGAACAAGTCATTGCACTCCCTCTATGGTAATAATATCCTTCCTGAGGTAAGGAGACCAAAACTGCCCAGTACTCCAAGTGTGGTCTTACCAAGCTTCTGTATAATTGAAGCAAGACTTGCTATACCTGCTTCACTATACCTGTCCTCAAATCTTCTTGCGATAAAGGCTAACATTCCATTAGCCTCCCTAATTGCTCGCAGCACCTGCATGTTAGCTTTCAGTGACTTATGGACAAGAACACCCAGGTCCCTTTGTACATCTACAGTTTCTAATCTCGTACCATTTAGAAAATACCCTGCACATCTGTTCCTTCTACCAAAGTGGATGACCTCACATTTTTCCACATTATATTCCATCTGCCATTTTCTTGCTCACTCACTAAGTCTTTCCAAACCTCTTGTAGCCGCTTTACACCTTCCTCACAACACACATTCCCACCTAGCTTTGTATCATCCATGAACTTGGAAATATTATATTTGGTCCCCACATTAAAGCATTGATATACATTGTGAGCAGCTGGTGCCCAAGTACTGATCCTTGTGGTACCCCATGAGTCATACCTGCCAACACGAGAATGACCCATTTATTCCTACTCTCTGTTTTCTGCCTGTTAGCCAATCCTTAATCCACGCCAGTATACTGCCTCCTATCCCATGTGCTTTAATTCTGCAGTCAACCTCCTGTGGGGGACTTTATCAAAGGTCTTCTGAAAATCCAAGTATACTATGTCCATCGACTCTCCTTTATCAATTTCGTTAGTAACATCCTCAAAAAAACTCCAGCAAGCTCGTCAAAATTGATTTCCCATTCGCAAATCCATGCTGACTATGCCCAGTCGGATAATAATTATCCAAGTACCCATTTATCACGTCCTTTATTATAGATTCTAGCATTTTCTCCACTACTGATGTAAGACTAACAAGTTCCCTGTTTTCTCTCTCCCTCCCTCCTTAAATAGTGGGGTGACATTTGCCACTTTCCAATCTTCAGGAACATTCCAGAATCTATAGAATTTTGGAAAATGATCACCAATGCATCCGCTATCTCTCTAGCAACTTCCCACCGTTGATAGCATTGTGGCAGTAGAGGCACTCCGCCCTTCCTGCCATTTTAACCAAACCTATGATTTTCACAAAAGCAATATACTTTGGATGCTGGAAATCCATAACAAATACACAAAATGCTGGAAACACTCCAGGTCAGACAGCATCCGTGGAGAGAGAAACAGAGCTAACGCTTCAGGTCAATGGCCTTTTGTCTGATGTGAAACATTAACTCTTATGTCTCCGCAGATGCTGCCTGACCTCCTGAGTGTTTCCCGTCTTCAATTTTTTACAGTGTTAAGCCAGCGGATGCATTTTAAATTTCAGTCACTGTCTTGTGCCAGGCCTTTTACTGAAGCCCCAGAGGCTTCTGCTTCTGTACCAGCCTGCTGTTACGCTGTGCTCTTCCACAGTCAGAACGGGTATCCTGCCTCCTGTATGCCAGCCTGACCTGCCAGACTTCACCCCTGATCACCTGCCATCGTACTATTCTGGCCCACCTTTGCACCTGTTATTTGCTGCTCCTGCCCTGAATCTCTGTGCCACCTCGCCTGTTACCCTCCTCAGCCACCTTGAAACCATTGTGAGTTTTTAAAGCTCTCATCAGCACATCATTTTGGAACCAATACCTGGTGTCCGAACTTGAGTGTGGCAATGCACTTCTTCTTGGCCTCCCATACTCTACCCTCCATAAACTTGAGGTCTGCTTGTGTCTGCACTCAGACTGAATCTTGTTCACCCCGTCATCCCTGTGTTCGCTGACTTGTATTATCTCCCGGTTAGACAACTCCTCTGACACAACTGTGGACAGCTGATCGGGACCCTCCACACAGATTCCCTACTGAGCCCTGGAAAAAGCCAGAGGCATAGAAGTTGAGGGCCACTGTGACCTTCGGAGCTCCTCTGACTCTTTCCGTGTCCTTGCCTTGTCCAAGGCTCTAAGCCCTGGGGCAGAATTTCACATCCCACAGGCAGGCGCGGCCCCCGACCCGATCGGGCATGAAATGGCGGGGGCTGACGTCGGGCGAGGGTCCTGATGTCATCCCGCACGCAAGCGGTCTCCAGGGTTGGCCGGCACGTGTGAGCGTAAGAGCCGTGCCCGCCATCAATTAGAAAGCAACTGAAAAGGTCACTGTTGGCGCTTTACATTGCCTGTGCGATTATGCGCTTGTTGCACGGGCAAAACAGGCAGGCGGGCAGCCCACTTTTTTTACAAAACCTCACCCAAGGGCGGGATACAAAGGACCTGCTGCATTGACGTTGTGAGTAGTGCAGAGTTTAGGAGGTAATTTGCTGCTGGCTGCTTATTTGAACTTGACAGCCTCATCTCTGTTCTGAGCCTCATTCTTAGCATTTCCAGGCATCATTTCCAGGACTCATCGGCGCCTCCAAGGCCTCCAGCGAATTTTGACCGTGTAGACCCTTCCAGGCATTAGACAGGCTTCTGTAACCCTGGTAATGGGGATTGTGGCTGGTCACACCTCCTCTGAGGAGGAAGAGAGGGGCAGACAGGCGAGGAAGCCAGGTTCCCAATGCGGCTTCCAGGAGACGGACCTTTGGGAGGAGAGGCGCAGGCACAAGGGGCCAGCAGGTAGTCCAAGATGGAAGGGGCCACAGAAGACGCCACTATCCTGCTGCCAGGGTTTACAGGCAGCGATGCAGCTACCTCAACATGTCCGAGGTGCAATGCTGAAGGAGGCTCCGCCTCTCCAGGAAGATAGTGACCTCCATTTGCCAGATGATTGGGCCTGAGATCAGCTCCAACTGTGGGGGTGGACACCCCATGCCAGTGGCTCCGAAGGTCACAGTGGCCCTCAACTTCTATGCCTCTGGCTTTTTCCAGGGCTCAGTGGGGAATCTGTGTGGAGTGTCCCGATCAGCTGTCCACAGTTGCGTCAAGCTCGTGACAGAAGCTGTGTTCAGACAGGTAATGACATTTATTCATTTCTGTATGGACGAGGCCAGCCAAGCTGAGTGAGCCAGAGGGTTTGCAGGGTTTACAGGCAGCGATGTAGCTACCTCAGTATGTCCGAGGTGCAATGCTGAAGTGATTGCTGGGTTCCCCCACGTCCAGGATGCTATTGACTGCACACATGTGACCATCAAGGTGCCGGGTGCCTTTGTCAACAGGAAGGGATTCCATGAACGTGCAGATAGTGTGTGACAGGTGCGTTCTGCAAGTCTGTGCAAGGTACTACGGCAGCTCCCATGACACTTACATCCTGAGACTCTCCCAGGTGCCGAGGCTCTTCAGTGCTCCAGCCCGACTGGATGGATGGATGGCTGCTGGATGACAAGGACTATCTGTTGAAAAGGTGGCTCACGACGCCTCTCCACCACCCAAGAACAGAGGCAGAGCCACGTTATAATAGGAGCCATGCCTCCACAAGGTCAGTGGTAGAGAAAACCATAGGTCTTCTCAAGATGCGCTTTCGATGCCTGGACTATTCACCCAGAGCGGGTGTCACTGATAATCATTGCATGCTGCGTTCGCCACAATCTGGCACTAGCAAGGGGGGGCCCAATGCAGCAAGAGGATCTCGAGGCAGCTGCACAGGCCACAGATGATGAATCCGGTAGAGAGTCAGAAGAGGAGCACGATGAGGAGAAGGCTGAGGGCTTGGAGGCAGACCTCAGTAACCTCCAGGGAGGCAGGGACACCAGGGATGCCTTGATCCAATGCTTCTTCAGCCAGGCTGCCAAAGACCTGCTTCCGCCTCACACCAGGGCTGCTGCCTCCATCCCAATGTCTGAAATGACCCTTTTATTTGAACCCAAAGTCCACTCAGTGCATGTGCAATAAAGTTTAGAGTCACTCACGTCCAGCATTAGATACTGGCATGCCCTGCACCCAAAAAAAAGGTGAAGCATACTCAGGGCATTAAGACAAAAGCAAAATTTATATAATTTTGACACTCACAACAAATGAACATTACCATATCTGGTGTTAATTCCTATACCTGTAAACATATAAACAAAAGATGGCAGAACAGAATATCACCCGTGAACAGTCCTTCTTTTGCTCATGGTACCTTAAACTTAGTTTGCAAGTGCTACGTCTTGGTGTCCCCATCTCACATGTCGTGCGCCAACGTCAGGTTACTTTGGACCTCCCTGCTCACCATTGATGGATGGGCACCTAGCTGGGATAGCGGGTGCCTCATCCATCTCCCACACTGGCACTGACCACCTGAGGTCATTGCCTGTGTGAGGGCTTACAGGTCTGAGTGCAACCCCTGCAACCCTTGATTCTGTACCTGGAGTTGCCTCTCCATGAGAGTCGCCACTCTCTCAATGGAGGAAGCAGTGCGCTCGGCGATGAAGGTCAAAGCAGTGCTCATGCTCCGCATATCCTCCTCAACAGAGACCATGGCACGCAGACACTCATGGATCTCCGCCAGATCCTCCCGCACATCCCGCTGGACATCCAGCATCTGCTGCCTTAAGGACAAATCCAGAGGCTCATCATCTGTCTACAACCCAACATCGTCTTGGTCCCCAGCAGTCCTCAAACTGCTGGCGCCCTGGGCACTCTCTGCCTCCGCCTGCTCCTCAAGCGAGTGTGAAATGCCCTCACCACAGCGCACCGACCTTCTAGCTGAATGCCCACCAGGGTGCTGGTATCTGCGCTGGTGCCTAGTTCAGAGAGCGGGTATGACACAGGTGCAGCTGAAGCCTAGCGGTCCTCTGGGGTCAAGGGTGGCTCTTTGGCGTCCTGCATCCAAGTACGTGCTGGCAAATCTAAGGGAGAATAGTGACACGTCATTAGTTTAAGTCGTTACACTGTCACTGCGCATGCCAGGCACCCTGGTGAGACAATGGAGATCTGCATCATGGTGCCATCGTCTTCCAATGATCAATGGGGACTCCAGTTTTGAGGCTTCCATTAATGATGAGACTATGCAAGAGTGTCTGCACAATCTGACACACTCACCTCTGTGCCCTGCTGAGTCAGAGACCCATGCCTCCTCACGACTGGCTGACTGAGCTGGGTGGCAGCTCTCCAGCTCCAAAATGTCCATTTCAAACCTTGTCATGATTAGGAGGTTTGGGGGACCTCCGCCTGTCCTTGACCTCTTTCTGTGTTATGGCTCCTCCTCCTGAAAGGACAGGGGAACATTGCTGAGGCCTACGCTCTACCTGCAGCGCCATTGCAGCCTGGTCAACCCCACCTGAGGAACACTTTGCAGGGCACTACTGAGTCGTGGCCCTCAATCCGCAAGGCACTCAGTCCGAGCAACCAGGGCTCATCCCCTTGGCCAGCTCCAGCATCATTGACAGTTGGCACTCAGACTCTTAACACCCCTGAGCTCCAAGGGGGGAACGGCCAGCCCTTGACGCTTCTCCACACCGATCCATGCCAACTCGGTATTCACCCCTTGCCGAGCGCAGCAGGTGGTTGAAGCTTTTGCAGCACAGCACCCATGTGCGCCGCACAACGTTATGGCTGCCACCTCCTCCCAAGCTGTTTTGGTCTGATTTGGCGGCCTCCTTCTGCCATCCCTGGGTATGAGAGTGTCCCGCCTGACACCCACCCTCCTCCACGAGGCACTCGTCCAAGAAACGGGGGGCCGATTGCCCACCTGGCCTGACGTCTCCAGCCGCTGGTGAGGCCATTGCTCCAGTCCCCAGACCAGGGAAAGATTCTCCCCTGGCAGCCTTCAGGGAGCTGCCTCTGCCGATCTTAAACCCCCCCCGCCAGGTTGCTGTTGGACCCTGCGCCCGACAGGCCCCTGCGTGGCCCTTCCCGACCATTCAGAAGACGTGTTAATTGGCCAGCCCGTGTGAAATTGCGGTCGCGTGCCTGTTTCCTGACCTCTCCCAGGCCCACCGATTACACATGCCCGACGAAGGAATATTCAGGCCCTTACACCTCTCCGCCTCCCTTTCGTCCTGTAAGATGCTCCTTAAAACTTACCTGTTTGACCGAGCTTTCGGTCATCTACCCTAATATCTCCTTAGATGGCTTGATATCAAATTTAGTTTGTAATGCTCTCATGAAGCACTTTGGGATGTTATATTACATGAAGTCACTATATAAGTACAGGTTGTTGTTGTTGAAGGTGATTAATACGCTGTCGTTCTGAATCCCGTGCTACATCTGCTTAATATGATGGGAGCAGATAGTTGCTGTTGACACTGAAGGATATTGATGGGCGTAATTACAATCTGATATATCTGGTCAATATTTGTTTCACGGGGGCATCGAGGATGGATAGATAGACAATAATTGAGGAAGTAAACAGTGCCATATATACAGCCGTGATATTTTACATTCATGTTTAACAAACACAAAGTACACAGTCATCAGTGTGTCATTGAATTTTATATTAGTGATGACTAAAGAGATTTCAAGTTAATTATATCGTAGAAGTGTAACTGATACTGTGCCCAGGATGCTTCCAGTAATTGGGAGTCTGAGTTCTGTTTTCCTATTGTGCAGGTGACTTTATTATTCATTGAGCGTACTGCAGCTCCATAGCTTTCCAGTCGGTCTTCGAAGACAATTCATGACATTAAAATTAAGATTAATTTTAATTAAAAATTAGCATTAAGACTACAACTTTAAGATGAGGACTTTTGGGGTGATGTCAGGAAACATTTCTTCACACAAAGAGTAGTGGAAATCAATAACCCTCTCCCACAAAAGGCTGGTGTCAAGTGAAAAATCTCAAAAACGAGATTGACGAATCTTTCGGCAGGCAAGGAAGGGTATTTAGGGATTTGGAACCGAGGTGGTTTTTAAATTCTTTCATGGGATGTGGGTGTTGCTGGCCAGGTCAGCATTTATTACCCATCCCTAATTGCCCTAGTTCACAGGGCATTTAAGAGTCAACCACATTGCTGTGGGACTGGAGTCGCATGTAGGCCAGCGGATTTCCCTTCCCCAAAGGGCAGATGGGCTTTAACAACAATCATTTCACGGTCATCATTAGACTTTTAATTCCAGGTTTTTATTGAATTCAAATTCCACCATCTGCATGTAAGATTTCGCACCCAGGTTCCCAGAGCATTATCTGGGTCTATGGATTAACAGTCTAGTGATAATACCACTACGCCATTGCCTCCTCAATGGAGTTAAGATCAAGATCTGATTGACTGGCACAGCAGACGCAAGGTCTACTCCTGTTCCCAAGTCAGTGTCAAGACCCCTTCTAGATATATCAATTCCAGATGAATGCTATGAATATGCTTGTGTTTCTCTGTGATTTTGTGAATAGAGAACACTAATGATCTTATCATTGAAACTAGCTGCTGAGGTTGGTTGGAGAGGCTGATGATGCATGAGCACTGTTTAGCCCAGGTCATCTCACATCAGCTGTAGTCTTCATGCTATCTGGCACAGCATTGCTGCCTGAGTTGATGTTACCAGCTGGGGCAGTTCAAACCATGGTGTTCAGAACAGCGGAAAAGCAAAAATCTGATTCAAAATGGATCCTAATCCATTACCAGTCTGCCATTACCACACCGGCCGTAGATGTGTCAAGATTTTGCATTGTAGCCTCTCCACTGCCAAGCAGCTCTTGCTGCTTCTTGTTTGTTGTCACTCACCCTAGACTGTCACACACTTAATGTTATAATTGAATCGATAGGAGTTGAATTGGCAGCCTGGGTAAAGGCTGGCAAGTTTTACCATGAAGCAAAGTGGCAACAGCCATGTTTTGCACTGGCACATTCTGAACGACTGAAATCTTGAATCAGCTTAGTTTTGCTGAGCCCAGTCAGCTAGTTTTAGAAGTTGCACTCACAAACAGATAACAAAAGAGTCAACTTGGCTTTCCTTTCAGCTTGGTTTAGCATCTTGCTCACTCCCAATTCTCTCTCTCTTTTAATGGCTGTTCTTCTCTGGCAGACTGTCACTCTCTTGCATTTGTTCACTTGATCATTCCCCCTTCCTTTCTGCTGTGCTGTCACTCCTTCTTTGTTCTTCTCTTCAATGTAGTACCTAAAGACAGCGCTAAGAATGCAGTAAAGACTGGGCCTTTGGATTACCAGTCCAGTGATATCACCACTACACCAACATGTTTATAGCCGTCTGACAGGGTGTGATTCCCAGTTTGCATCATTACACTCTTAGTTATTGGCAGCAAGTCCAGAAAGCCCTTTGCTGATGTTTGGGGTTGTGTTACCTTCACCTGTTGGAACCCCGGCTTCAGGTGATGTGTGACAAGAGACCTGGGGCAGAGATGGCAATGGATAATGGAAAGTTAAATAACAAGGTCAGATTGCAGATTGTTCACATTTGGTATCAGTAAATTTGAACAACATAGTCTCAGTTTACTGAGCTACATCAATACCATAAAGAAGGCAAAATAGTTATTTAGGTTCAATTAATTATAGAATACAATATCAGCAGGAACAAACCTGTGATGTTTGCATAATATGTAACTCCCTTGATTCACCTACAGAAATGAGTCAAATTAGTGTTTTACATTTGAGATCCAAACATTTAATTGCATCTCTTCCTGTGTTGCTTTGTGTTTGAGCTAAGCCACATTTTCAGTTCATGGCCTTGAAGCAAAGCTATATCGACTTTGACAGCTTGGCAATTATTAATGCTGCAGTTGGTTTCTGTACCAGCAGAACACAGCTCATCTGCAGGCTACCTGTTGTCATCTCCTGTGACATAGAATGTGTTGAAGTAAATTGAAATGCCATTTTACTGAATAGTTAGACTGATGTAGAGACAATATTACCAGCCATGAGCTACCCTTCAATACAGCACAAGTAATCTGATTATCAAATCTATCTAGCTGTCATTTGGATCAGCTCAAATTGCATGTGTAATAGCTTCAGAATGTAGACTGTCTTACAGCTGCCTAACTCACTGTGCCTCCTACTTGATATGAAAAATAGAAGCTTTCTTCTGAACAATTAAGTAGCAATTGAGAATTATGAGGGACAGATAGTTTTTTTTTTTAGCTTTAGCATTGACCGTTCAGCCACACTGAAGAGTGAAAGTCTCTTGTCCTACTCTGAATGTCGTATCATTTGATGACTTAATGCAAGATGTTTGATAGATTTTTATTAACCCTAGATATTAAGGATATGAAGCAACAGTGGGTGTGTGAAGTTAGAT
Source organism: Carcharodon carcharias (assembly GCF_017639515.1). Taxonomy (NCBI): domain Eukaryota; kingdom Metazoa; phylum Chordata; class Chondrichthyes; order Lamniformes; family Lamnidae; genus Carcharodon; species Carcharodon carcharias. Next base: position 20,215,031 of record NC_054469.1, read on the forward strand.
CAGCTACAATCTCATTGAATAGTGGAACAGACTCGAGGGGTTAAATGGCCTATTTATGTTCCTAATGGACATTAAACTGCCCCAAGTATGGCACTGACTGGCAAATTTCACATGAGAAATTGGGCACAGGAGAGCACATTTGTTTTGTGGTGCAGAGCTCTTCACTGGGAGAGCTAAATCATAAACTGTACCCTTAGATGCAAATTGAAACTGGTTTATGGTATGGGGCTTCATGGGCTGGATAGTGAGGGCTTGCTGGCTGTGCATTGGCCATTTCACTGTTTTAGGTCCCCGCTCTAAACTCCATTCCCTAGCTATGACTCCATCCCTCGCCTTGCCAGCAGTCTGAGATTAAGATGGTCTGTTCGCAACCTTGCTGTCGTAGTTGATCCCGAGGTGAGCTTTTGACCTCATATTCACTCAGAGCACTTATTTCTGCCTCTAACATCGCTCGTCTTTGCTCATCCTCTGCTGCAACCCTCATTTATGCCTCTGTTACCTCTAGACTTAATTATTCCAACGCACTCCTGGCTGATCTACCACGTTCTACCCTCTGTAAACTTGAGGTCACCCAAAACTCTGCTGTTTGTGTCTTAACTCGCACCAAGTCCCGTTTCCCTATCACCCTTGTGCTCACTGATCTAAATTGACTCCCAGTCAATAAACGTTTTATTTAAAAAATCTCATCCTTATTTTCAAATCTCTGCATGGCCTCGCTTCTTCCTATCTCTATAATCTCCTCTGGCTCCACAAACCTCCGAGATTTCTGCACTGCTCTAATTCCGGCTTGTTGTGCATCTGTAATTCTAATCGCTTCATCATTAGTGGCTGTTCTTTCAGTTCCATAGGCCCCAAGCTCTGGAATTCCCTCCCTAAACCTCTTCACCTCTTCATCTCACTTTTGTTTTTTTCAGATGTTCCTTAAAATCTACCTCTTTGCCTAAACTTCTGGGCATTTTAAAAAACTATGTCGTGGAAAGTGGAGCATCGTTGACTAAGCCAACATTTTTTGCCTGTCCCTAATTGCTGTTGAGAAGGCGCTGGTGAGCCGCCTTCCTGAACCGCTGCAGATACACCCGCAGCACTCTTAGAAAGGGAGTTCCACGATTTTGACCCAGCGACGGTGGAGGAACAGTGATATATTTCCAATTCAGGATGGTTCGTGGCTTGGAGAGGAACTTGCAGGTGGTGTTGTTCCCACGTGTCTGCTGCCCTTGTCCTTTTAGGTGGTAGAGGTCACGTGTTTGGAAGATGCTGCTGCAAGCTCCTTGAATGGCTGCTGCAGTGCATCTTGTAGATGGTACATACCGCTGCCACTGTGCGTCGCTGGTGGAAGAAGTGAATGTTTATATTGGTGGACAGGATGCCAATCAGATGGGCTGGACAGTGTCAAGTTTCTTGAGTATCGATGGAGCTGCACTCATCCAGGCAAGTGGAGAGCATTCCATCACACTCCTGATTTATGCCTTGTAGATGGTGGACATGTTTTGGGGAGTCAGGACCTAATCTGACCTTGAAAAAACTCAGCAGGTCTGGCAGCATCGTCGGAGAAGAAAAGAGTTGACGTTTCGAGTCCTCATGACCCTTCAACCAAGTTCTGTCGAAGGGTTATGAGGACTCGAAACGTCAACTCTTTTCTTCTCCGCCGATGCTGCCAGACCTGCTGAGTTTTTCCAGGTAATTCTGTTTTTGTTTTGGATTTCCAGCATCCGCAGTTTTTTTGTTTTTACCTAATCTGACCTTAATACCTGCTTGTATGCCCGATGTCATACTTGTATTATACTCACGTGAAGCACTTACATTATATTAAAGGCACTAAATAAATATAAATTCTTGTTAAGTTAAGTTTTAATAATTAATAAACTTGAATTATGGCAAGGAAGTAGTCACTGGAATTATAGAAATATGAGTTCTTTGTATGGGTAAAAGGAGCATCTGTTTTGCAATGTTTTCTGATGATTTAAAACTAGAGTAGCCGAATCAGAATAGCGAAAGCAGAAATGGTAGTCTGACCCACTTGCTTTAAAAGAAAGGGTCAAGCCTGGTGCTGTTTGTTAAAGCTGTGCTGTACTTTGATGCTCAGTCAATGCTGTGTCTTGTGTGCTTTCAAATATAGGCATTTGTACATCTGTCCAAAGTATGTCAGGCTCATTGATTGGGCAGTTAAAAAAAGACCTGAGTTCAGACGTGACTGTTTGAATATACGAACAATGCCGAGGTGGATAATCCTGGAGCGTTAAGATAGCTATTGGTGAAAACTTCGAGGAACAGAATGTGTTTTTAAAAAATTTTGGTACTTGCCAGAAGTGCGACATTTGTCCTGGACATTCCAACCTTGAGTCTCCCATGATATTTCTTTCAAAATTTGGTCTTGTTACAGCAAGGTTTCACTAATTCAGTGTCATAGTTACTAGATAAACTGTTTAGATGTCATAAGTCGTGGTTTAGGTATTGACCAGGACAGTAGGGAGAATTTCCCTGATCTTTAGATCAGTGCACCTGAGAGGGCAAACATCTGATCCAAAAGATGGCACCTTCTGCAGTGCACTGCCCACTTAGTACTGCACTGAAGTGTCAGCGGGACTTGAACCCCCAACCTTCTGATTTTGGTGAGAGTACTATCACTGAGCCACAGCTGAGTCCATTTAGTTGGTTACTAAGTGGGATATTGATGTGGATTGAGGTAAATGGAACAAAAGCTGACAGCCTGCGTCTCAACGCACTGACCCAAACAAAAACCACAACGGGAATACCTAAACATCTCGAGGATGTCCCAGGTCAGGTGTTTTCTCTGAGGTTTGGCCAATACCTTGTTACGGAAGGACTGATAATGGGGCAGGATAAAATAAAGAAATGACTTATTGCTAGGCAATCAAAAACAGTTTGATCAGCAGATGAAAAAGAAAGTGGTTAACTTCTGCCTTTGCTTAACTGCTAACTTTTCTTTTTCTGTGACCTGCAGCCCTCCTCTGTTTCATTATAGTTTTCTAGCCACTCTGGTTTCCCTTTTAACGATGGTGTCCAGTTTTCCATCGATTGCTCAGACTTGTCATTGTTTGTCTGTTTCTCTCTGCATTCAGGTGATAGGGGAGAGTGAAGTTGCTGTACCGACGCATCTATACAAAGTCATTCTCGCTCAGAAGAGCAGCGAGCTGTCCGGATTGATGGCTCTGGGGGCCTTCGTTGTGCCCAATAGCCCAATTGGCTTTGACCATCAACTGTCTGAATATCAAGTGGACCTCCAGGACCTGGAGAAGATGTCCGGGGTCACTTTCTTCCCAGCCTTGGACAAAGCCAGACAGTGCCGCGATCTCTGTAAGACTGACACCTGCAAGCTGCTGAACTTGGTGGAGTTTACTCGGTACATCGCTGGGCGGAAAGTGCAGAATGCCAGCACTCTGCACAGGTTGGAGAAAGTCATGACCGAGCTGCAGGAAAGTGGGATTGAGCCAGATGAGTACCTGCAGAACCTGTACCAGAAGAAAAAGCAAGAAGTGGAATTGAAGGAAGCAGGTGAAGGCAGAGCAGCCAGGGCTGGTTAAAGCATGTAGAAATCCTTAGTTCATGCTGATATGAGATGTATGCAGTTATGCACAGACATACGGTATATGTTTTGTCTGCTAACATATTAATGTATATTATGTGTCGTTATGTTTTGACATAAAGTACATGCAGGTATGTACTGACGTATGGTATGCACAGCTATCAGGTGAATACAAATATGTACTGACACGATCTGTAGATACATACTGTCAAGGTATGTGCTGACTCATATAAGGTATGCAAAGTTATCTAATGACAAGATACTGCAGATATGTACCAACAGATTTGTTTGGACAAGGTACATATAGGTATGTATTGTTGTAAGGTATGTGCTGTGAGGTATTGATGTATGGTATGTGGCATTGTGTACAGTGTATGTGGATACATAATGATAAGTGATTTATATCAATATGTGCTGATGTACGGCATATATGATATATTAATTTGATTATGCATGACCTTAGATATAGCTAGCTATGTACTGATGAGGTAAATCTAGTTTTGCATTTTATTTTTTACATTGTCTTATTTTAGTCTACACCTTATATATTTACCTTTTTTTAAATATTCTCCTTGTTACTCTGGACCATGTGCCATTCCCTAGATGAGTGGAATTTTTGCTAATACTCTCCAAGCCAGACCTCCCATTCTCAACTGTATGGAAACTGATGTTTGATGAATCTGTGCCCCATTATTTCACAGTGCAACACATCAGCAAAGTGATCTATAGCCTGCTCAGACAAACCTTTAAAGCAAACTGCTGCAGAAAGAATTACTGATCTCATGGAATTGCTACGTTCTACTAAGTATTCCTGAAGCTTAGCTTCGGATTGAAAATAACGGTAACTCCAGGTTTCCCTGATGTTCCTCCTACCAACACGGGACTAATGTCAGTTTCTCTACTTTACCGTGGCTCTCTTGCCCAATCAGTGTGACCCTGTCCTCTTGGAATTTTAGGATCAGTTCCACTTTGCTACCTCTTGTCTTATTGCACTCCAAAACTTCCTTCAAACCCCCTCCTCCCTTCCCCACACCCTTTACCTTTTCACACGCGAGGTGCATTATAGAATTGCAAACTATTGCCCTAGATCCAAATCTCTCAAATAATCCTGTCAAGAGCAGTTCATCCACCTCAGTGCTGTTTATTGAACATTGCCGGTTACAGAATGACCGCAGCTGGTTACCCACGTAAACAACTGTCCATCTCAATCGGTAGCATTGTTGTCTCTGAGTCAGAAAGTTACAAGTTCGAGTCCTACATCAGGGACTTGAGCACAAATCCAGGCTAACCCTTCAGTGCAGCAATGGGGCTTGCTGCAATATAAGTGCAAGTCTTATTCTGCCGGATGAGACGTTAACCTGAGACTCCATCTGCCCCCTCGAGCGGTCGCAAAAGATCCGATCGTACTATCTTGAAGAAGAACTGAGGCCTTCACCATGGTTTCCTGGCCAATATTTATCCCTCCACCAACATTACTAGAAAACAGACCTATCACTGGCCTCCTATCCAGCTTCACCTGCCCCCCACCCTTAAACAGTATATATTTCACCACATTTTTACTTATCTTTAGTCCTGAAGAAGAGTCATACAGACTCGAAACGTTAACTCTGCCTTTCTCTCCACAGATGCTGTCAGACCTGCTGAGTCTTTCCTGCAACTATTGTTTTTGTTTCAGATTTCCAGCGTCTGCAGTATTTTGCTTTTATCCTAGAAAACAGATTATCTGGTCATTATCATCTTGTTGTTTGTGGGACCTTGCTGAGCACAAATTAGATGCCATGTATCCTACATTAAAACAGTGACGACACTTCAAAAATACTTCATTGGCTGTAAGACACTCTGGGACATCTGTATAAACGCAAATCTTTCTTTTCTCAAGTCACTGCACTTTACATAATATTATTTTTAAAGTGCTTTGATATATTTGGATGTGAAAGTTACCATATTAATGATAAACACTTGCACTGGCCGTGCAATGATTTTTAAGGAACCAGATGTGGAAGCTACTTTGAGATAATCCAAGCCGCGTATAATTGTCCGGAAACACCTGGCTTTGGGTCGTTACAATCCAGTATGTAAAATTATTCCCGTTATTTTTTGTTTTAATGTCAGCACCTAAGATTGTTTTGTACCTGTAATAAAGACCAATGCTTTGAAGTGTCTTGGAGATCTAAAATTTGCCATGCCTTCCTCAGCCCAATGAACAGACAGAACAATGTTGAACTTCTCCCTTTTGGTCTCTACTTCAGTCATTAAATCACATCCCTCTATGTCATAAGTATCTTGCATTTAATCTTCAAACTCTATAGGTCTCCTCAGTCACTGGAAACAATCGTCCCACCCCATTATCTTCTTAAATATCTCTCAAGTAACTAACATCTCCAATGCTTTTTAAAAAAAAATCCACTTTTTCAACTCTGTTTCTATTTCCTCATACCAGGCAGCATCCCAGTGAGTTAGTGATGTGTCTTCACTATTGCCTCAATTTTCTTTCTATACTGTGGAGCCCAAAACTACACACACTGATTCAGCCGGGGCGGTACCAAGGTTTCAAGCAATTAAGTCTGCGAATGGTAAAGGTTGCATCACTGAAGTGATCCAGTTGATCATCTGATAAGTTGTTGACCATGATTGTGGGAGCAGCAGCTACTTATGATAGACTCTGTCAAAGCATCCACGATGTCCACACCATACAGCCTCTCGGCATCATGAAAAATAGCTTGGTGTTTCAGGTAATTGGCAGACGAACCGGAAGGAAAATGAGGAGAATCTTTTTATGCAACAAATTGTTAAGACTTCGAATGTGCTGCCTGAAAGGGGTGGTGGGAATACATTCAGTCGTAATTTTCAAAAGACAATTAGGTGAATACTTGAAAATACTTCAATGGGCTATGGGAAAGGGGAAGGGAGTGGGTCTAATTGATAGCTCTATCAATTAGGCAGGCACAGGCATGATGGGGTGAGTGGCCTCCTGTGCTGTATCATTCTATGATTCTATCCCAGCCATTAAACAAAAGTGCAATCATTTTATTCAATTATTCAGATCATTTCCTACATGGCCAAATATTCATACTGCAAAGTGTGCATTGCAGACATCTTTGCTTTATAGCAGGTGGGTCATCACTTTTTTAAATGCTCGCAGATCGAAAACTAAAGCTGATCTTTACATGGCTTTTGGGAATGAAAATTATGCCAAACATTTGCTAAACCAATCTATAAAGCTGCCTTTCAATTCAGAAGGAATCTCTGTACAGGGGCTAAGCATTTCAACCAGAAGGGGCCTTTTGTCGATATGTTCTTTGAGAAATGCATCATTTGCTGTGATAAGCCAGGGGCTTATGAATTTCTTCTTTATCACTAAACTTGAGCCTGGAAGGAAAGCAGGATCTAAGCTTGCCAATGTTGGATGCCTTATGACACTGGATACGAGTAATCAGGCTTAATTTTTAATCCTCTGGCTCCAGAAGTGCAGAACCTTTGGGTTGTCCTGTGATCAAACGAATAGTATGTCCACTTTGCACAGCAGATGGCAGACAGAAGACCTGTGAGCATTCCTTTGTGAGGACCAGTGCCCATTAATACTGGACGGTGCACATTGTTTATCATCTGTTGGCGATCTTTCGATTAATACACCAGGAAGGTTGTATGCACAACCTGCCACTGCGCGTCAGTGATGTGGAGCACACTGCCTGTTCACTTCCACCAGGGCAGCTGCCTTCTGCAAACATAGCAACAGATTCAAAAATGGACTTAGCCCACCTCCATGAAATCTCCAAGGCTTTAATCTGCTTTAAGGGTTCATGGAGCAATCAAAAATAGCCCGTGCTTTGCGTCCCACTGGTGAGTGCATTGCCTGGCATCCCACAGAGCCTTAAAAACTAAGAGGGTTCCAGGTTTCAGTCCAGTTTTGTCATGGGTTATGTTACTGGAGTGACAATCCAGAGAATGTGAGTTTAAATCCCACAACGGTCATTTGAGAATTTGAATTGAGCTTAAATATATTTGGAATTAATTTGGTTGGTATTAGTATAATTTTAAAAAAAGTGACCGTGATGCCATCAGATTGTTATTAAAAAAATAAACTGGTTCCCCAGTATCTTACGGGGAAAGAAACCTGTAGCCTTCCCCAGTCTAGCCCATAATTGGATTGCTCTGAAGGAGAGTCATATGGACTCGAAATGTTAACTGTTTTTCTCTCTCCACAGATGCTGCCAGACCTGCTGAGTTTCTCCAGCATTTTCTGTTTTTATTGCAGATTTCCAGCATCCGCAGTATTTTTCTTTTATTTTAGCCCATGAGTGACTCCGGTCGCGCGTGGTTGACTCTTAACTGCCCTCTAAAGTGGCTTCCCAAACCACTCATCTGTATCAGGGCAACGAGGAGTGGACCAAAGAATGTCTTGCCAGCAGTTCCCGCTTTGCGCGAATGTTTGTTTTCGAAAAGGTTTCACCCCTAACCTCGCTGATCGTCACTGAGGATTTAGCATTGGCATCCTGAGCTAGGGGGCAGACGCCAGCTTGAGACTCTGCTGCACAACACTGTGCCCTGGTACCTGCCACGAAATGTATGTGTCCAGAGTCCCCTCAAGGCCAGAAGCAGGCTTGCTTCTGAAGCCCCCTCAGGTCAAGTAGCCTCCCATTTCTGGTGTCTAGGCTCACTCACAAAGAAGGGCCCAGGTGAATCAGAGATTGGAGAGGTCGATACCTTTAAGATCCCAAAGAATGAGCGGAGAGGTTAAGAGAGATTTGTTTAAGCCACCAGTTGTCAGTGTGTGGAATGCATTACTGGAGACGGTTGGGAACAGAACTCTTAATAGCTTCCACAAGGGAAGCGGATAAACATTTCAAAAATAATAATTGAAATGGGGAAAGAAGATGTGGATAACTTTTACAGAGTAAGCAAATCTTTAGAGCTGAGTGGCCTTCTATGCTTTAAGTGAATATGTTTATGCCACCATATGTATTTTGACCATCTATGTCACAGCTGCACTTACTAATGTTATGTGAATCCACCCAGCAGAAAATAGCAAGAAATTAACATTCTCCTCGAACTGTTACAGAATAACGAATAGCTGCCCATGAGCTCAAGGTATTGTATTGCTGTTCCTTGCTTGTGGTGTGACATTCCTGTCCTATTGAAGTTTCTTGACTACCCTGATGATATTACAAGCCCTGTCGCTATTCACAGCCAGCTGAAGCCTTGTGCCTATCGCTTTAAACATTCATGCTCAGGGAAGCCTGCACTACATTCTACTGCCACCCATGGCCCTGGCCAGACCTTGAGAGTGCCTGACCCCGGCATAGTAGGCATTGTAGAGGACAAGTGTGGCGCTTTCCCCAGGCTGTCGGTAAGGCAGGTGATTTCAGGGGTCAGAAGCAATCCCTTCAACTCCCTGCTGCTGTGGTTCATTTTTCATCCACACAACAGATGAATCCTGACAACCCTGTAACTACCCTGTAGCTAAACCTCTTGCATAGTTGGATCAGAATTCCAATTGGCTGCTTCTCAGGAATCCTTTCTTGGGCCTCATTTTACTCAGTCCTGCTTACATAGCACCTTTCGCAACGCCAAAACTCTTTACAGCCAATGAAGTCACTGGTGTAATGGAAGAAATGCGACAGTCAATTTGTGCACAGCAAGCTCCTGTAAGCAGCAAAATGACCAGATAATCTTTGTTTTAATGCTGTTGCTTGAGGGATGAATATTGGCTAGATATCCATTTTGCATTTTAATAGCAATGGACTGTATGCCAATTTAGGAAGTGACAATACTGCTGAGTACTGAAAAAGTAGCAATACTGCTCTAAAGGCGACCAGAAAGCAGAATATTACTGAGAAAATAACTAGAAAGTAGCATATTTTCCTCCTTTGCTCTTTTGATGCCAGTATTGGTCTCGGAGCAATGTGCAGAGGAAAATTCTAGGTCTGTAGAGCTGCGCTGGTGACCAGCTCGAACTTCATTATACACAGCGACGTGCAGGTTAACCCCTTTCTCCACTTTGACATGAAAAATTCACCAAGCAGATCAGAGAAGCATCAAGAAGGAAGCTTACATCCGGTGGGAATGTTGAGAGAGGACGTGTCTATCCTCAACTGTTGTGGAGCCCAATACCTATGTACAAAAGGAAAGGCTGATGTGTTTGCAACTGTCTTCAGCCAGAAATGCTGAGTAGATGATCCATTTCAGTCTCCTGATGTCCTTACTATCACAGAATCTAATCTTCAACCAACTCAGGCCATCCATGCAATATCAAAAATCATTTGAGCTCACTGGATGCTCATAATCTGTACCCCAGTATTGTCTCAGCTGTAGTGATGGAGACTTGCGCTCCAGAACTAATTGTGCTTTAGTCAAGCTGTTCCAGTACAGCAACATTGGCATCTACCTGACAATGTGGAAAATTGCCCAGGCACTTCCTGTCCACAAAATGCAGGGCAAGTCCAATCTAACCAATTACCGCCCAATCAATTGACTCTTAATCATCAGCAAAGTGATGGAAGGGGTAGCTGACAGTTATATCAAGGGGCACTTACTCAGCAATAGCCTGCTCACCAAAGCTCAGCTTGGGTTTTGCCAGAACACTCAGCTCCAGACCTCATTACAGCCTTGCTCCAAACAGGGATAAAGAAACTGAATTCCAGAGGTGAAGTAAGAGTGACTCCCCTTGACATTAAGGTTGCATTTGACTGTGTGTGGCATCAAGGAGCCCTAGTAAAATTCAAGTCAATGGGAATCGGGGAAAAATGCCCCCTGATTTGAGTCACACCCAGCGCAAAGGAAGATGGTTGTGGCTGTTGGAGGTCAATTATCTCAGTCCCAGGACATCACCGCAGGAGTTCCTCAGCGTAGTGTCCTAGGCCCAACCTTTTTCAGCTGCTCATGAATCACTTTCTCTCCATCAGAAGGTTCGAAGTGGGTATGTTCACAAATAATTGCACCATGTTCAGTTCCATTTGCAACTCCTCAGGTACTGAAGCAGTACATGCCCACATGCAGCAAGACCTTAACGTCTCCAACAAGGGAGAGTCCAATCAAGTCCCCTTGACATTCAATGGCATTACCAATAATGATTCCCAAACCATCAACATCCTGAGAGGTGGGGGAGGGGGGTATGGTTAAACCATTATGTCAAATCTCTGTATGTCCTGTTAACCTCCTCTAGCTCTACAGCCCTCTAAGATCTCTGCGCTCCTCCAATTACAGCCTCTTGCAGATCTCCAATTTTTATCACTTCACCATCGGTGGCCATGCCTTCAGCTGTCTAAACCATAAGCTCTGGAATTCCCTCCCCAAACCTCTCTTCCTCCCTCTCCATTAAAGACACACCAGACAGATTCCTGGGATGGCGGGACTGACATATGAGGAGAGATTGAGTCGGTTAAGATTATATTCGCTGGAGTTCAGAAGAATGAGAGGGGATCTCAGAAACCTATAAAATTCTAACAGGACTAGACAGGGTAGACGCAGGAAGGATGTTCCCGATGATGGGGGAGTCCAGAACCAGGGGTCACAGTCTGAGGATACGGGGTAGCCCATTTAGACTGAGATGAGGAGAAATTTCTTCATCCAGAGAGCGGTGAGCCTGTAGAATTCAATACCACAGAAAGCAGTTGAGGCCAAAATATTGTATGTTTTCAAGAAAGAGTTAGATATAGCTCTCGGGGTGAAAGGGAGCAAAGGGTATGGGGAGAAAGTGGGAGCAGGCTATTGAGTTGGATGATCAGCCATAATCATAATGAATGGCGGAGCAAGCTCGATGGGCAGAATGGCCTACTCCTGCTCCTATTTCTATGTTTCATTAAAAACATCTCTTTGACCAAGATTTTGCCTACCTGCTCATGTGCCTTGGTGTCAAATTTTGTTTGATTACGCTCCTGTGAAGTGTTTTGGGATGTTTTACTACATTAAAGTCGCTTATATAAATACATGATGTCTTTTATACAAGCAAAACCCTGTGGAGATCAAATTAATGGAATGAAAATTGGAAGCAGAGATAAAAAAATGTTGTTGATGCATTTAAGAACATCCAGAATTGCATTAGAACAGAGTGTGCAAACAGAAGCTCAACATTGGACCATCAGTAATTCAGGGAATTAGAAATGATGCTTGATGGTTGTGTTATGATCTCAGTCGAGACCAGTAACTTTTTTTTAAAATCCAAAATTCCAGTTATTTACTGAAAGAATGAAGCCACAAGATTCTATGGTTTAAAACAGAAGAGTTCTTACTATACAAGAATCAAACAAAGCAAACACTAAATATCCTCACACTAAATACTGTCTTGTGTAACTACCAATAACTTAAAACCCATAATCAACATAAATTAACATGAATTAACAGACAAGTTATGGCTGATTATAAACTGTAATTGCACATTAAATGGCAGATACAGCTAAGACAAATCTTATGAATTGGCTTGTCAACTCACTCAACATATAGTCATCAATCTCAGTCACAAAGTCCTTCAAAACTGTCTGTCTCAACTCCTCCTTCTAGGATTTAGCCTGACTCCACATGACAGCAATGCACAACCAACCCGAGTTCCACAGGCATGGTCTTAACCAAAAATGGCACGTGTCTGCAGAACATCCTCAACTCTGTTTGCGACAATCTGGATGTTTGGGGATCCACCAATGTTATCTTCAAGTAACAGAAACAGCCACAGCAACTTTTAGGTTCTGTGACCCTTACTACCTTTGCCTAACAATAATCTATCAATCTCAGATCTGAAATTTTTTAGTTAACCCTCAGCCTCACAGCTTTTTACAACTGCCGTTTCTGCAACCTTCCCTCATAATTAACCCCTTTGGCCCCGGTATCATTCTGATGTATCTGTACTGCGGTCCTGCTGAAGCCACTTAACCCTTCTGAGGTGCCGTGTCCAGAACTGAGTGCATCACTCCAGGTCACGCCTAAGCTTTATACAACTATAACATAACTTCCAACTCTGCTTACAACAACCTGAACGACATGGATCCGCCAATGTTATCTTCAAGCAGCAGAAGCAGCTGCAGCAGCTGTACATTTGCCTATTCTCAGCTTCTGAATCTAGCCTCCACCTTCTTCGGCCTGCCTGTACTGCACTACTGGAGTCATCATTGGAGGCCAGGTGGCTCTGTGTCCCTTTTATACAGTTCCAACCAGTTTCAACCTTTGGGCCCTGTTGCGCTAAACGTTGACATTCCATTGGCCTCATGGTTATTTTTTGTACCTGTTCATGAGCTTTGGCTGATTTTTATACATGGATCCCTAAATCTCTCTACTCCAGAGCAGTGAAGTAACCCCTCTCCATTTAGAAAATACTCTGATCGATCTTCCTTAGGCCTAGGTAAATGTGTTTCCAGCTGGCAGGTCTGGATCACTATTGGTACAATTTTAAAGAGCTTGTAGGAACTGAGAGACCCGATGGATCACACACACACACACACACACACACACACACATACACACACAAATCTTTGAAAGTGACGGGACAAGAAAGCACATGGGTTCCGTGGCTTGCCTGACACAAGAGTACAAAGGGAAGTGATGTTAAACATTTATAAATCGCTGGTTGGGCCACAGCCGGAGCATGGTGTTCCTGTGTCTGGGCACCACATTTCAGCAAGAAATGCCGATTAAGGCATCGAGGAGATTTACAAGCAAGCTACCAGGGATGTGGTACTTCAAGTTAGGTAAAGAAATCAGAGCAGCTGGGATTGTTCTCCATTGAATAGAGAAGGTTAAGGGGAAATTTAACAGAGGTGTTCAAAAGTATGAGGAGTCTTGATAGAGTAAATAAGACACTGAGTGGAATTTCATTGAGGAGATGGGGGTCCTACACAACCATTTGGAGAATCATAAAACTGCAAAGAGGCACTTGAGTGGGCAGAACTGTGGATTCCAGTGTAGGTAAGTAAAAGGCCATCTATTTTGGACCAAAAATGGATAGGTCCACCAGTGCTAATTAAGTGGTGAAATGTTAGGAACTCTGGAGGTCCAAAGAGATTTCGGGTGGCATGAACACAGACCACTGAGATGTAGTAGTCAGGTACAAAAAGGTTAATGGTATGTTAGCCATCATAATGAGAGGGCCAGAATATAATGGGGAAAAAAGTCTTGCGAGAGCTACAAACAACCCTGGTTAGATCATATCTGGAATAAAATGTACAATTCTGGACACCTCAACACAGCAAGGCCTAGGAAGGAGAGCAGAATCACAGTTACATATTTTTAATTTACCCTTTCAGGGAATGTGGGCATCGCTGGCAAGGCCAGCATTTGCTGCCCACTCCCAATTGCCAAGTGGCTTGCTGGGGCATTTCAGAGTAAATAACATTGTTGTGGGACTGGAGTCACATGTAAGGTAAGGATGGCAGGTTTTCTTCCTAGAAGGACATTCATGAACCAGTTGGGTTTTTACAACAACCAGCGAAAGCTAGATGGTCATTTTATTTAATTGAATTAAAATTCCACCAGCTGCCGGGGTGGGATTTGAACCCACGTCCCCCAGAGAATTAACCTGGGCCTCTGGATTAGTGACATTACCAGAACTCCATCATTGCCCCTCAAATATTCTCATAACTCCAAGGATTAGATTATGAGGAGAGGCAGCATAAACTAGGCTCATGTTCCCTGGAATAGAGAAGGGTAAGGGGTGATTTGATTGAGTTTTTTTTAAAGTAATTTTTTTTTAACATCTTCACACACTTTTTCCCCCCCACTTTGGGGAGAGGTGGTGGAAGGATTTCCAAGATGATTATCAGCCCGTTGAACCACATCATGAACATTCCTTCAGTGCCCAACAAGTCCTGAGGTCGGACTTGAACTGGGAGCAGCACCAGAAGTAGGCCCCTCCTGCTGAAGGTAATGAGAGAGACACTTTTTCTAGTGCTGGAGAAGTGCAGGGCAGGGGGACATAATTTTACAGGCAGAGCCAGGCCATTCAGAAGAGAAGTTAGCAAACACTTCTTCATGCAAAGCGTGGAACTCTCTCCACAAAAACCAGTAGATCCAGTCAATGAATACTTTTCATTACAGGATTGACAGAACTTTGCTTGCCTAGAGTTGTAGGGAAGTGGAGCCAAGGTGGAGATAGGATACAGATTAGCCATGATCTCAGTGAATGGCAGAATAGGCTCGAGTGTTTGAATAACCTCCTCCTGGCAGATTCCTAGCAACCATTAGGAAGCAGCCCATGTCCAAATGCAGCAAGACCTGGATAATAACCAGGCTTGGGCTGACAAGTGGCAAGTAAAATTCAAGCCACACAAATGCCAGCCAATAACCATCTCCAACAAAACAGAATCTAACCATCACCTCTTGATGTTCAATGGCATTACCATCAATGAATCCCCCACTATCAACATCCTGGGGATTACCATTGACTAGAAACTGAATTGGACTAGCCATATAAATACAGTGGCTACAGGAGCAGGTCAGAGGCTAAGAATACAGCCAGTGATGCCCACATCCTGTGACCAAAGAGGTCACAGCAGATCAGCCATTTATTGAATGGAAGAACAGGCTCGAGAGGCTGAATGATGATGAGTAACTCACCCCCTGACTCCCCAAAGCCTATCCACCCTCTACAAGGCACAGATCAGGAGTGTGATGGAATACTCTCCACTTGCCTGGCTGAGTGCAGCTCCCATAACACTCAAGAACTCAACACCATCCAGGACAAAGCTGCCCACTTGATTGGCACCCCATCTACAAACGTACACTCCCTCCGTCACTGATGCACAGTAGCAACAGTGTGCACCATCTACAAGATGCACTGTAGAAACTCACCAAGGCTCCTTAGACAGCATCTTCCAAGCCCATGACCAGTACCATCTAGAAGGACAAGGGCAGCAGACACATGAGAACATCACCACCTGGAAGTTCCCCTCCCAGCCATTCACCATCCTGATTTGTAAATATATCGCCGTTCCTTCACTGTCGCTGGGTCAAAATCCTGTAACTCCCTCCCTAACAGCACTGTGGGTGTACCTACACCACATGGACTGCAGCGGTTCAAGAAGGCAGCTCACCCCCACCTTCTCAAGGGCAACTAGGGATGGGCAATAAATGTTGGGCTAGCCAGTGAAGCCCACATCCCGTGAATGAATAAAAAAAAGATTAGACACCGAAAAGCTGTTCCTATTAGCAGGAGATGCAAGGACATAGATTTAATGTTTTGGGAAAGAGATATTAGGGGTGCTGTGAGGAAGAGCTCGCAGTGAGTGCTAAGAAGCTGCAACTCGCTCCCTACAAGAGTGATGGAAGCGGAGACAATGAAAAGTTTCTAAAGGAAATTGGATGGGCACTTGAGGAATGTAAACATATAGGGATAGAAACATATAGGGACTGATTGGATTATTATATAGAGAGCCAGCCTGGATTTGATGGGTCGAATGACCTTCTTCTGTGCCGTAATAACTCTATGATGTTAAAGTGATGAATTCTTATATTTGAAAGTTGGAAATTTGAATTGCTGGATCAGGAATTGGCTCCAACCCTACAGTCAGAAGGTTCTAGTTCACCTATGTCATTCAGCTCGGAGATGTACACTAGTGTTATCCCCCAGGGTTCTGTACTAGGCTTATTACACTTCATGGTCTTTATTAGTGGTCTGGACAGTTGTGATGTCAGTGTGGTTTGCAATCACATCAAACCTGTGCAAGGGCTTAAGGTGGTGGAGGATGACAATCAAATCTAAAACAATTTACAAAAGTGAAATACTGAGCGTGCTGGAAAACTGAAATAAGAACAGAAAATGTTGGAAATACTCAGCAGCGCTGAAAGCATCATGGGAGAGAGAAACAGAGTTAGCGAGCAGGGCTTTCCCACAGGCTTTGGAACCCTGACGTTGGTACCAAATGGGGGCCCCGAGCTCACACTGCTGGCAGCGGGACTGGTTTCCTGAAGGCTGTCTCTGGCCTCCCTGTCTAATTGAGGATGGCGGGCGAGATGTCGATGCTGCTTGCTCAATCCGGAGTCCAGCAGCCCCGAAGCCTGGGCTATTTTCTTTATTTGGAGGCAGGTCAGAGATGGACATGGAGGTGCCCTCTGAAAGGTAAACTTTAAATTGAAGATCAGAGGGGACAAGCAGGTAGATCACTGTGGGTAGACCTTTGGGGCTATAAGGTTGAGGTTGGGGGTTGTGTGGGGGTTGGGTGGGGGGGGGGGGGGGGGGTGGGGGTGGGGGTGGGGGGGGGGGGATGGGATTGGCCTTCCCTGCCTCTTTGGGCCATGGAGCTCCCAGGGTACCACCCAGACTACCACAGGGAGGCTGCCCCCATAAAGCTGGCAGAGTGTACTTGGCTTACACCAAAATGTTGGTGGTTTCCATCCAAAGAAGGTTGTTACTTATTGAAATTGCACTCAGTGGGCAGTCTCTCTGTAACTCTGCATCACTGGGAAACTTTGTGATGAATTCACACGTGAAGGATTGTGCAAGCGATGAATTCTAACAGTATCAATAATTTTTACATTGTAAAATAGCACCTAATTACATTTAATACAATGAATTCTTATTTTCTAAACTAGCATATTTTAAAGTAACAAATTAACAGTATAACAGGACACATTAGTTTCAAGTGATCAGTTCATGCTGCCTAAATGGATGGATTGTTACAATATAGAGTGAGGATTTCTTATAGGATAAAGTTACAGATCAGTGTCTTTGGAAGGGATAAATTCTTACAGTTTAAAGTGATTAACTTGAAAAAAGTTCGTATGCAGTAAGATAAAAGGAAAATACTGCGGATGCTGGAAATCTGAAATAAAAACAGAAAATGCTGGAAAAACCCAGCAGGTCTGGCAGCATCTGTGGAGAGAGGAACAGTTAACGTTTCAAGTCCGAATGACTCTTCAGAGATGAAGAGTAGAATTGTGATGAAATTTAAAACAAAAACAAAAATACCTGGAAAAACTCAGCAGGTCTGACAGCATCTGCGGTGAGGGACACGGTTAACGTTTCGAGTCCGAATGACTCTTCAACAGAACTGGAACTAGGTATTTTTGTTTTTGTTTTGGATTTCCAGCATCTGCAGTTTTTTGCTTTTATCTTTGTGATGAAATTTATACTGTTTAAAAATAAAAATAAGTGGATAAAAATAAAAATGAATTTAGAAAAAAGGGATTAAAAAAGGGGTGAATATAGAGGAGAAAGATAGTGGTCAGACAGGGACTATAATCATCTCCTGCCCACCACCCACACCTCTGCTCTCACACCTTCCTCTCCCTCCCAGAACCATGATAGGGTCCCTCTTGTCCTCACTTTTCATCCCACCAGCTTCCGCATTCAAAAGATCGTCCTCCGCCATTTCCGCCAACTCCAGCATGATGTCACCACCAAACACATCTCCCCTTCACCCCCTGCATCAGCATTCCGTAGGGACCATTCCCTCCAGGACGCTCTGATCCAGTCCTACATCACCCTTCCCACAACACCTTCCCATGCAATCGCAGAAGGTGCAACACCTGCCCCTTTACCTCCTCCCTCCTCACCGTCCAAGGGTCCAAACACTCCTTTCGGGTGAAGCAGCACTTCACTTGCACCTCCTTCAATTTAGCCTACTGCATTCGTTGCTCCCAATGTGGTTTCCTCTACATTGGAGAGATCAAACGCAGACTGGCTGACCGCTTTGCAGAACACCTTTGGTCTGTCCACAAGCATGACCCAGACCTCCCTGACGCTTGCCATTTCAACACTCCACCTGCTCTCATGCCCAATGTCCATCCTTGGCCTGCTGCATTGTTCCAGTGAAGCTCAAAGCAAACTGGAGGAACAGCACTTCATCTTCCGAGTAGACACTTTACAGCCTTCCGGACTGAATATTGAGTTCAACAACTTCAGACCATGAATTCTATCTTCATCCCCTTTTTAATCCCTTTTTTCAAAATTCATTTTTATTTTTTGTCCACTTATTTTTATCTATTTTTTATTTTTATTCATTTATTCATTGTTTCATCCCCTTTTTATTCCATTTTCTATTCATTTCTCCCCACCACTGCCCCCTCCCCCACCCCACCCCCGAAAAGGCTATCTGTTACTTCTTCCATTCCTAGGATGGGCGAGTTGTCTTATGAGGAAAGGTTTGGACAGACTAGGCTTGTATCCACTGCAGTTTAGAAGAGTAAGATTGTAATTGTAACATATAAGACCCTGAGGGGGTCTTGACAGGAAGGATGTGGAGAGGATGTTTCCTCTTGTGGGAGAATCTAGAAATAGGGGTCACTGTTTAAAAATAAGGGATCGCCCATTTAAGACAGAGATGAGGTGAATTTATTTCACTCAGAAGGTTGTGAGCCTTTGGAATTCTCTTCCTCAAAAGGCAGTGGATGCAGGGTCTTTGAATATTTTTAAGGCAGAGGTGAACAGATAATTGGTAAGCAAGGGGGTTATAAGTTATCAGGAGTAGGCGGGATGCAGATTTCGGGTTACTATCAGATCAGCCATGATCTCATTAAATGGCGGAGCAGGCTCGAAGGGCTGAATGGCCTACTCCTGCTCCTTGTTCGTATGTTCGTACGTTCATATTTCCCCAAATTGGAGAGGTTAGTACTAGGGGACAATCCAAGAGTAAGGGGGTCGGTCTGGAATGAGGAGAAATTTCTTCACTCAGGTGGTTGTGAATCTTTTCAAATCTTTGGAATTTGCTACCCTCAAGTTCTGTGGATGTTCACTCTTTCTAAGATTTTACCTCTTCAGATAATTATCCAATTCCCTTTTGAAATTCTCAATTGACCCTACCTCCACTGTACTTTCAGGCTGTGTATTCTAGATCCTAACCACTCACTGCATAAAAATGTTTCTCCTCATGTCTCCATTGCTTCTTTTGCCATTCATTAAGTAGTGTCCCCTGGTTCTCGACCCTTCCACCAATGGGAACAGTTTCTCCCCATCCAATCTGTTCAGAGCCCTCAAAACTTTGAACACCTTGATCAAATCTCTTAATATTCTCTAAGAACAGCCCCAGCTTCACCAATCTATCCATGTAAAGTGAAGTTGATGGTAATCCCCAGAACCACTCTTGTGAATCTTTTCTGCACCCTCTCTAATGCCTTCACATCCTTCCTAAAGTAGAGTGGCCAGTACTGGACACAATTCTCCAGTTGAGGCTAAATCCAGTGTTTTATACAGATTTATGATAACTTCCTTGCTTTTGTACTCTGTGCCCCTATTGATAAAGCCCAGGATGCTAAAAGCTTTATTGACCACTTTCTCAACCTGTCCTGCCACCTTCAATGACTTATGCACAAACATCCCCAGGCCCCTATGCTCCTGCACCCTGTTTAGAGTTGTGCCTTTTAGTTTGTGTTTCTCCCTCACAAAGTGAATCACGTCACACTTCTCTGTATTAAATTTCATGTGACACTGGTCAGCCCATTCCACCGAGCTGTCAGTGTCCTTTTGAAGTTTGTCACTGTCCTCCACACCGTTCACAATATTTCCAAGTTTTCAGACATCCACAGATGTTGAAATTGTGCCCCGTATGCCCAAGTCTAGGTCATGAATATATATCATGGCCTTGGGTCACAGTGTGCAAAGACATTTTGCAGACCAGCACAGCAGTGCCACAATCTGTCCTCCAACAGATACAGCTAGGGGAAGACAGGTAATGTCACTGGACCAGTAATCCAGTGGCACGGAGCGAATACTCTGGGATCATGGGTCCCAATTGCACTGTACCAACAGGGAGGGAATTTGAATTCAATTAATAAAAACGGATATCTGGACTTATAAACCAATCTTACTGACCATGTTGTAAAAACCCATCTGGTTCACTAACATCCTTTAGCTGTGGGAGTCACATGTAGGCCAGACTGGGTAAGGGTGGCAGATTTCCTCCCCTAAAGGGCATTAGTGAATCAGATTGGCTTTTACACCAATCAGTGATGGTTATCATGCCATTTCTAAGGCTAGCTTTATATTCCACATTTATTAATTAAATTCCAGTTTCACCACAGTGGGATTTGAACCCATGTCCCCCAAGGCATGACTCTAGGGAACTGGATTGCTGACCCATTGACATTACCACTACCCCACTGTCTCCCCCCTTCCATTGCACGAGGATGAGCTCTACAAGCATAGCCCAGCCAAAGAGAGGGTGTGTTGTTTGCCTCAGTACCTCCTACTCCTCCTTATGCTCCTGCTCCTCAGCTGCTCACTGGTGGCAAGAGCTGTCCCCTCACAATGACAAGGTCCTGCAGCAGAGCACCATGAATCTTGACACTCACTCAGCCAAGAATTGAAGGCCCCCCCCCTCCAGAGTGAAGGCAGAAGAAGGCTGTAGTGGTGGTAAGGTGGTCCCGGTCACCGTAGTTCGACGTCACCGAAATCTGACCACCAACCCAGTCAAGATTGTGTGGACAATGATGGCAACCCAAGTTCTCCATGTTAAACAAAGTCACGCGCAGGCTTCTACTGTCCGTTTTCCAAGTCCTGTGGTGATGGAGAATTTGCAATGGAAACAGGGCTGTGAACCCTGGGGTCCCTAGTCAAGAATCGGCACACAGTCAACGGATTCATGACAGCTATTGGACACCTGTGTTGGGACAGGGATGTCTTTGGGCAGCAGTGTTATGTTCCTTCTGTTGGGTTGCATTGCTCTGTGAACGTGGTTGCCTGCCTAACTACTGGTGGGTGAGTTGGTAAACAATACACTGCAGAAGCAGAGATCAATGTCAGATGAAGCACTTGCTGTTTATTAACACAAGTAACAGAGCACTAACACATGTGCTTCTCTGAACAGACCCTGTTCTAAACTACTGCTTAACATTGTAGCCCGCGCTACACAGCGATTGGGTAATACAGTCATGTGGTCAATCTGCTCACGTGCTCTTAAAGGTGTATTGCACCTCAGATTACCACATCCCTCCCCCTTTAGTACAATTTACAATCTTTACAATATATTGACTATTTACATAAATAAACTATTTACTAATTCAGTCTCCCTGGAGGCTCCTTCATGCGTGTTGAATGTCGGAGTTCTCTGATATCGGGTGGTTTATCTGAGGCCTCCCTCTCAGGAGTTATCTGTCCACGAGACTCCCCTGTAGGAACCTGTAAGTTTGTTTATTCGACTCTCTCTCAGGCTCAACGGATCCTACAGGTACTTGCAAACCAAGTGGGGGGTTCCTTCCCACATGTGGTGTGCACTCCCATGGGAATGCTTTCACCCTCTTTCGGGCCCAATCGCATGCACTCCTGCTGCCCCTCCCCTCCAAGTTGAACATTACGAAGGTCAGCTATCAGGAAGGTGCCCAAAATCAGAATGTTGGGCAAGGCTCAATTCAACAGGGTCTGATCAGCTTCCTGTTCTGTAAAAAAACCTTTTCTTTGGGGCCTTGTTAGTCATTCCGCTTTTTCTCCCTACGTGTCTTCTTTTGATGGGCTTTCTTCTTGACAGCCCTGATGTTACCCACTGCCTTCTTTTCAATGTCCCCATTGGCCAGACTAAGCTCAGGTATAAACTCAGCTTGAGTGAACTCAGTGCTTGAGTCTCCTCATCTGTCAGCTCCTTTGAAAACTCAGGGGTCTCTATTTTTAAAGATTCTTGGCTTCCATGTGGCTGAATCTTCAGCTCTTCCATTTCCTTTTTATATCTGCTATTTGTTTCCTGGAGGATTCAGCATTGTTGTGTCTTCTCGGCTAATTTATTCTTCATCTCGGCCAGCAGTGCGCTGAATTCTTTCTGTTCTTCCTCGTACTTTTTTAGTGGTACAAATTGGGATCTGAGGGAATCTTGCAATAACAGTAATATTCCCTGCTCCTGATTGAGATCTTAGTAGCCTCTCACAATTAATCTCTCTTAACCAGTTCCTTCTGAGGCGACTTGGTCCTCTGCCTGCTATCAATATCAGGGGTAAATTAACAGGCTGATTTCCATATTGTACTGGAACCTTGCATATTCCTCTAACTCGAGACCAGTGTACATCTTTAATTTAGCATCTGAATTTTCCAGATTTAATGAGTGGTCTCCTCCATTCAGATATTTGAACATATGTTCCCCTATAACTGTCATGGATGTCCCTGTATCCACCTCCATTCGGATGGGTTTCCTGTTGACTTCCACTGTCACGTAGATTGGCTGTTTTACCCATTTTTAAGTTGTGTAGTGAGCAAATATCTGACTCTGTTTCTTCTGGTTCCTCTATTGTGTGGATTTCATGATTTCTACCTTTTTGTTTAAAGCTTTGTCTTATCTGTGTTTACAATATCGCATAATGTGCCCATTACGATGGCAGTAGAAACACTCGATTCTTTTAAATTGTCATTCAATTGCAGGCTGTCTGGTTCCATTTCTGCCATTACTATTTTGGGTTTTCTCTCTTAAGCTATTGCTTTTTTCTGGTTTGTTAATGGCGGCTGTTTCCCGCCTTTCCATGGAGCCCTGAGCCATTCCTAGCTGGGATCTGCCTCCCGCATGCGAAGGATGGCGCCATTTTGTGCTCCCTTTATTTTTTCTGAGTCCCAGACTGCGCTCTCCACTGTGAGCACCAACTCCAGCGCCTTGCTGAAGTCTAAATTCGTTTCTGACAACAACCTTTTTTGAATGGCGTCTTCATTAATCCCACATACTAATCGGTCTCTTAACATGTAGTTAATCGATGTCCCTAACTCACAGTGCTCTGTCAGTTGTTTTACGGCTGCTACATAGCAAGCGACTGTCTCTCCAGGGATGCGACCTCTCTAATTAAATTTAGAATGCTACGTTGTTATTGAAGGTTTTGGCTGAAAGTGGCTTTTCACAAGATTCGCCAACTCATCAAAGCTCTTAGAATCTGAGGCGTTGGGTGCCATTAGACTACGAATTAGGCCGGATGTTTTACTCCTACATGTCGTTAAGAGGATCGCTCGCCTCTTCTCCTCCCTCAACATGTCGGTGGCCAAAAAGAAGAACGTGAGGTGTTCACTATAATGTGACCAGTCATTGGTTGTCTGATCAAACGGCTCGATATGGCCAAACTGTGACATACTGGAGGGAGATTACTTCGACGCCTATGATGAAGGCTATATTTACAATACAGCTAATTTAACATGGCTAATTTATGTCTGTTTAATTTTCATGGATTTCTTTGGTGTTGTCAACAGGCCGTGCTTTGCCTCATCACCAGTTGTTATGTTTCTTCAGTTGGGTTGCTTCACTCAGCAAACACGGTTGCACGCCTATCTACTGGGGAGTGAGTTGGTAAACAAGATATTGCAGACGCGGAGACCAATGTAAGATGAAGCACATGCTGTTTATTAACACAAGTAACAGAGCACTAACACATGTGCTTCTCCAACCAGACCCTATTCTAAACTACTGATTAACATTGTCGCCCCTGCTACACAGCAATTGGGTAATACAGTCACGTGGTCAATCTGCTCACTCTCTCTTAAAGGTGCACCTCAGATTACCACAAGCAGCGTCTGTGACTGCTCAGCCCAAATGGGGAGGGGTCTAGAAAAGGTACCCTGAGAATAGGTTGTCCCACTTTCCCAGGAGGCCGGGGAAGTATTCCATGCGAGGTCACCGCCTTTGTGGTCAAAGAGAGAAAACTTTAAATTTTGCAACTTAGACTATTAGAACACTCGTGGACAATCTCGAGAGTGACTGTCTGGAAAGAAGAACAGCAATCGTGTCACGTGACCTCTCAAGACTCTGGATTGACATCGCCGCCATCAGTGAGACCCGCCTTCCTGGGGAGGGGCAGCTGAAGGAAGAGGCAGCGTGATACGCCTTCTACTGGAAGGGAAAGGCTGATAGTGACTCTCGTGTCCATGGAGTTGGTTTGCCATCCAGATTAGGACCTTGGATGCACTACCGGAACTCTTCAGTTGCATAACTGAAACATAGAAAATAGGAGCAGGAGTGGGTCATTCAGCCCCTCGAGGCTGCTCCACAATTCAATATGAGCATGGTTGATCCTCTACCTCAATGCCGTACTCCCGCACTCTCTCCATACCCCTTGATACCTTTAAAGTCTAGAGATCTAGATATTTCATTCTCTACCCTCTGTGGTAGAGAATTCCACAGGTTCACCTACTGAAAGATCATGACACTTGACCAACAGCTTACCCGTAATCAGTATACCACCCGTTACCAGTATGTATGCCCTGACCTTTGACTTTGATGAAGATTTTAAGGAAAAGTTCTGTTCTGACCTTGATGACATCCACACTGCCATCCCAAAAGAAGATAAGATCATTCTTCTGGGGGACTTGAATGCCAGGGTTGACCATGTGTCCGATGCCTGGAAAGGAAACATTGGGACATATGGAGTGGGAAAAGCCAGTGAAAATCGTGTCCTCCTTCTGACAAAGTGCGCTCTGCATGGCCTCATTGTAACAAACACCTTCTTCCTCCAGAAGGACAAATACAGAACCACGTGGAGCCAACCTAGATCAGAGCACTGACACCTCCTGGATTATGTCATTGTTCGAGCCAAAGATCTAAGTGATGTATGTGACACTTGATCCATACAGGGAATTGATGCCAGCTTGGCAGATCATTGACTTGTTCAATCAGTGATGAACATCCACCAAGACATCGCAAGGCCCGGAAGTCCAAGAGGAAGAAGCCCGAAAGCAGCCTGACTGAAGAGAGGAATTCCAAGCACAGCTCACAACCAATCGGGAAAATCTTCACACATCCAACGCAATTTCAGAACAGTGGGCTCAGATAAAGTCAGCTGTACTAGAGTCCTGTGCCCAGACCATAGGGTTCAAGCATCGTCATCACTAGGCCTGGTTCGATAAAAGCAATGCTGAATTATGTGATCTCCTAGGACAAAGACGAGCAGCCTTCATTGCCTGGCCGAAAAGCCCAAGCTTGCAAGTCATGAAGACAACATCCCAACAGCTCAAGGCTGACAGCCAAAGCCAAATCCGGAAGATGAAGGATGGACGGTGGGAAGAGAAAGCTCAAGAGATCCAACAATATGCTGACCATCATGATGTGAACAGCTTTTTTGAAACTCCCAGGGCCATCTACAGACAAAGATCAAATGGATAAAATCCCCTTCCCTCACAGGATGGTGTTTCTCTTCTGAAGGATGACAATGCCAACAATGTTGGAAAGAGCATTTCCAATGACTCCTCAGCTGTGAATCCACAGTGACATCTGATACTCTCTAGGCCACCCCTGTACTCTGTGCTACAGTCCATGGGTGAGCCACCATCGATGGGAGAGCTGCAACTAGCAATTGAGCAAATAAAAAGCCCCAAAGCCTATGGCCCTGATGGTATTCCAGCCGAGACCTTCAAAGCTGGTGGGCTTTAGCTCAGGTCGAGACTCCTTGCACCCATCCTGTGGATTTGGGAGGAAAAAAGAATTATTCCCCCCCCGAAATCCCCACCAACTTTAGGGATGCGATAATTGTACCTATCTTCCAGAAGGAGATAAATCATGCTGTGGAAACTATTGAGCTACTTCCCTCTTGTCAATAGCAGGGCAAATTCTGACACACAGTCTCCTGAATCGCCTACTTCCTACAGCTGAGAAATCCTCCCAGAGACACAATGCGGCTTTCGACCTTCCAGAGGAACCCCACAAACTACCCTACCGTCCGCTGTTTCATTTCTTGATGATGTTAGTGAGGAGAAGTGAGTGAGGAATGACTGATGTAACAAACGCTAAGCCTCAGTGACGGACT
This sequence comes from Carcharodon carcharias, assembly GCF_017639515.1. NCBI lineage: Eukaryota > Metazoa > Chordata > Chondrichthyes > Lamniformes > Lamnidae > Carcharodon > Carcharodon carcharias. The sequence goes on from NC_054469.1 coordinate 20,241,186, forward strand.
AAGTGTAAGCTTGTCACAGGCGTAAACAGGCGTAAGCTGTCCCAGGGCGGAAGACTGTCTACTCTTTGATTCCCTGTCAGTTTTCCAGGAGAGAATGCCGAAATCCTTGCTGTTTTGTTCAGCAATGAAAACAGGAAAGGCTCAAACATGCTCAGCAGATCAGGCAGCTTCTGTGGAGATCGGAATAAAGTTAACAGAGATAACTTTAACCCAACTCCCTGGGCAGGAATCCTATGGGATGAGGAATGCTTATTCATTGACTTCTGTGTAAATTCAGCCAGGGTTTGAAACCAGCATCACACCCAGTCTCTAAGATAAAAGCAAAATACTGCCGATGCTGGAAATCTGAAACAAAAACAAAAAATAGCTGGAAAAACTCAGCAGGTGTGACAGCATCTGTGGAGAGGGACACAGTTAACGTTTCAAGTCCGTATGACTCTTCATCAGAAGAGCCTGTTGAAGGGTCACACAGACTTAAAACGTTAACTGTGTTCCTCTCTGCAGATGCTGTCAGACCTGCTGAGTTTTTCCAGCTATTTTTGTTTTTGTTTCACACTCAATCTCCTCAGTTTTCCAACTTGGATTAAAGCTCGCTCCAACATTTCAGGATGTTGAGCTCTTCTCAAGAAAAGGAAAGACTTGCCCTTGTACAGCACTTTTCATCACCACCGGACTTCCCAAAGTACCTTCCACCACACCTCCAAGAGAGCTGCACTCCCTCAGCATTGCACTGGAGGTCAGCCTTGATACTTGTGCTCAAGCCCTGGACTTGAACCCAGAACATATAATGACAAGGAGCAGGAGTAGGCCATTCAGCCCCTCGAGCCTGCTCCACCATTTAATAAGATCATGGCTAATCTGATAGTAACCCGAAATCTGCATCCCACCTACACCCCAAAACCTTTCACCTCCTTGCTTGCCAAGAATCTATCCACCTCTGCCTTAAAAGTATTCAAAGTCTCTGCTTCCACCGACTTGTCAGGAAGAGAGTTCCAAAAACTCACGACCCTCTGAGAGAAGAAAAGAACAAAGAAAGAAAGTCTGTGATAGGGCAGCAGGCAGTAGCGATGAAGCGATGGACAACCGGACAAGCAACAAAACAAAGGACAGGCCCATATAAGAGGCGTAAACGACCACACCAGAATCACTAACAGCAGCTGCTGTCTGGAAAAGTGGGAGCAGTGGCAGGGTGGTCTGAAATTACGGCGCTCGATGATCTGTGTCGTATTGTGTTGCAAGTGCCTCATCGCTGGGGCTCTGCTGATGCACCCAACAGAGACGCACTGTTAATCATCAACATGTTCCTCCTATTACAGCTGGCCTCTGGGGCTACGGTCAAATTGTATCCCGGAAACACTTATCCTGGTTTTGAATCTCTCGGAGCCAGAACCTGTCTTGCTGTGGGGCGCCAGGGACGTATCTATTACACTGATAAGGGTAATGCACAAGGCACTGACTGCTGGCTGGTCAGCTTTGCAACATGTTGATGCCTTTCACATATTGACCACAGAAGAAGCAGCCTTCTCATCTCCCAGACATCCACCAGCTTACGCGAAGCTGTACTCAATCACCTCATGTTATAATTTCAAAACGTTCAGATAATCATTAGAATGATACAAACCAGCCCTCGGACCCACTGAGGAGTATAAAACAAAACCGACTAAGCTCTGTTTTTCGTGCCATGTCACTCTTCTCTCAGTAATTAAATCCAAAAAAAAAAGAGAAAGCCATTTATCATCCGCTTTACACCAACTGGTTAGATTTCTAAAACATGCTTTTGTATCTGAGCAACATTGCATAAGGAACATAAGAAACAGGAGCAGGAGTAGGCCATTCGGCTCCTCAAGCCTGCTCGCCATTCAATAAGACCATGGCTGACCTGCCCCAGGCCTCAGCTCCTCTTCCGTGCCAGCTCCTCACAGCCCTCAACTCCCCGATATTTCAAATATCTATCTACCCCCCTCTTTAAATACTGTCAGTGATGACGCCAAGGAGTTAATATATTTTACTGCACTCAGTGTTTGAAACTCAGCAACAACATAAATTTAGTCTATTTGGATCTGGATTTTGATTAAAGACAGTGAATGAGCGGTGATTTCAAATGTAAGAATGTGAAGATATAGGAACAGGAATAGACCCTAAGGCCCCTTGACCCTGCTCTGCCATTCATTAAGATTCTGGTTGATCTTCTACCTTATCTACAGTTTTTCGCCAGCTCCCTACAACCCTGGCCCAAATATCTACCAATATCAGTCCTGAAGACTCTCACTTAACTGAACATCCACAGCTTGCTGGGGCAGAGAATTCTAAACGTTCGCATCGCACCGAGGGACAGCAATTTCTCTTTGTCTCAGTCTTAAATGGCAGACCCCTTATCCTGATAATGTGACCACTGGTACTCCAGTTCTCTCCATCCGGGGGTAATCGCTTGCCAGCATCTATTCTGTTAATCCATCGAGGAACTTTAAACATCTACGCACTGGAATTCTAAACTCCAAGAATGAATGGGAAGTGATTTCACACACTGGAATTCTACACTCTGGGAACGAATGGAAAGGGATTCCACACACTGGAATTCTACACTCCAGGAGTGAATGGAAAGTGATTTCACACACTGGAATTCTATACACTGGGAGTGAATGGAAAGTGATTTCACACACTGGAATTCTACACTCTGGGAATGAATGGAAAGGGATTCCACACACTGGAATTCTACACTCCAGGAGTGAACGGAAAGTGATTTCACACACTGGAATTCTATACACTGGGAGTGAATGGAAAGTGATTTCACACACTGGAATTCTACACTTTGGAAGTGAACAGGAAGTGATTTCACACACTGGAATTCTATACACTGGGAGTGAATGGGAAGTGATTTCACACACTGGAATTCTATACTCGGAGTGAATGGAAAGTGATTTCACACACTGGAGTTCTATACACTGGGAGTGAATGGGAAGTGATTTCACACACTGGAACTCTATACACTGTGAGTGAATGGTAAGTGATTTCACACAATGGAATTCTATATTCTGGGAGTGAATGGAAAGTGATTTCACACACTGGAATTCTACACTTTGGAAGTGAACAGGAAGTGATTTCACACACTGAAATTCAACACATTGGCAGTGAATGCGAAATGATTTCACACACTCGAATTCTACACACTGGAAGTGAATGGAAATTGATTCCACACACTGGAATTCTACACTCCAGGAATGAACGGGAAATGATTGCACACACTGGAATTCTACACTCTGGGAGTGAATGGGAAGTGATTCAACACACTGGAATTCTATACACTGGGAGTGAATGGGAAATTATTTCACACTCTGGAATTCTACACTCTGGGAGTGAATGGGAAGTGATTTCATGCACTGGAATTCGAAACACTTGGAGTGAATGGAAAGCGATTTCACACACTGGAATTCTACACTCTAGGAGTGAATGGGAAGTAATTTCATGCACTGGAATTCAAAACACTTGGAGTGAATGGAAAGTGATTTCACACACTGGAATTCTACATTCTGGGAGTGAATGGGAAGTGATTTCACGCATCGGAATCCAAACACTGGGAGTGAATGGTAAGTGATTTCACACATTGGAATTCTACACTCTAGGAGTGAATGGGAAGAGATTTCACACACTGGAATTCTACACTCTGGGAGTGAATGGGGAGTGATTTCACACACTAGGATTCTAAACACCGGAAGCAAATGGGAAATGATTTCATACACTGGAATTCGATTCACTGGGAGTGAATTGGAAGTAGTTTCAGAAACTTGAGTTCTACAATCTGGAAGTGAATGGGAAGTGATTTTACACAATGGAATTCTAAACTTCAGGAGTGAATAGGAAGTGATTCCACACGCTGATGTTATGTCCCAGCTGAGGCTACCACTGGAAAAGCCTGATCCCAGAGTGGAACCCAGCTTGATAGATCCTAACTTTTATTTTTTCAGAATTCCAGCATCCACAGTATTTTGCTTTTACCTAACTTTTATTTGTTTGTTTAGAAACGTGCTGATGGGCAACTGAACAGAGTCACCAGAGTCAGCTAATGAACTTTTAACAGAAACATAAAACATATTCAACAAGAAAAGATGAACTATATTACAATGCTCCTTCACCCACAACTAAACCTTTACTGATATATACAGATTTGTAAGGATAACACAAGTTACAAAATCTATCTTATGCTCTGATGTTCACAGTATGTACACCGTAAGTAAGGTGACCTGTGGTCAGACACACCACACTCTGAAACCAAGGGACAGATGCCATCTCAACCAGATGCTATGGATCTTGTCAACTCCCTCCAGATGTTTGTCACATTATGAGCCAACCAGTCACACTGAATCCCATCCTTTCACATGAGGGTTTCCAATCTCCACTCTCCAAGACCTCACTTTGGAGTCTTCTCCCAAACCGACACTTTCTCTCAGACACCTTCTGCAAGGGTTCACCTCCAGGATTTCAAACTCTCCTTCTGATGTTCCTCTTCCCTGGGTCACCATATGCATTCAAGCTGTCTTCCACACACTCTCTCACTGACTCAGCCATCAACAGTACACCACTGCTTCACATGCCCACAGCCTTCTGGCCTCTTGCAAGCTGTTCTCACTTTATATCTGCTTTCTGCTGCTTTTGTCTCTTTAAATTTGAAGCTTGGAGCCTTTCTCTCTGCCCCTCACTCTTAACTTCACTAAAAAGGACCTTTTCCAGGTTCCTGTCCTTCCTTTGACTAGAAGCTCTGCTTGGGACTTTCTCCTGTTCCACCCTCTGGTCTTTTCTTTAGCTTGGGGCTGGCTATCTGCCCCTTCTAGGTGGCTTCTGTTTGGCGGCTGTCCTCAAACTGAACTCAAAACTGCTGTTTCTTTAGTGTTTCTGCGTGTGTCTGTGGGAGGGACCTGCCTCTCTGGACCCCTGCGGCTAGGCAACAGCCCATTTCTTTTTTTTTTACTCTTGCATTCACTTAACTTCTCTTGGCGCAGAATTTTGGGTTTGGCAGGCGGACACAGTAGGCGGGCCCGGGATCGGCCAGGCAACGGGCTACAGCCAGCAGTCGGCCCCCAACTGCAATTTCACACTGGTGGGCGCACCCAGAGTGAATCACATGTTGGGAATGGCCAAGCGGAGACAGGGGCCTGTTGGCCACAATGGTGACCCAGCGGCCAGTTTAAAAATGGAAGGCTGCCATGGAAGCAGGTCTGTCCTGCATTAGCAACAAGCTCAAGCGATGGACTCGAGTGCGGCTGGAGATGCCAGGCGGGAGGGCAGGTCGGGGGGGAGGGGTGGGGGGGTGGGGGAGGGGGGCCCTGCTTTTCGGATGAATGCCTCGCAGTCCTCCTGGAGGGGGTGGCTGCCAGGAGGGACATCCTTGTCCCAAGAGATGGGAGGAAGAGGCCTCTGAATCTCACCAAGAGGGCATGGGAGGTGGTGGCAGCCAGGAGGGACACCCTTCCCCCCCCCGAGATGGGAGAGGGAGGTCACCGCACCTCACCAAGAGGGCATGGGAGGAGGTGGCGGTGCTGGTTAGCAGCCATGACGTGGTGTGGAGCACATGGGTGCAGTGTCGCGAGAGGTTCAATGAGCTGCTGCGCTCAGGAAGGGTGAGCACCGTGTTGGCGTGGGTCAGTGTGCAGATGTGTTAAGGTGTGGCCATCCCTCCCCCATGGTCCTCGGGGGTGCTAGAGTCTGAGTGCCAACTGTCAGTGACGCCAGAGCTGGCCAAGGGGGTGAGCCCTGGCTGCTTGGACTGAGTGCCTTGCGGCTCGAGGGCCACGATTCGGGTGTGCCCTGTGAGGTGTTTCTCAGCTGGAGTTGGCCAGGCTGCAATGGCGCTGCAGGTAGAGAGTGGACTGATCAATGCTCCCCTGTCCTTTCAGGAGAAGACGAGCGATAACCAATCAGAGAGGTCATGTACAGGTGGAGGCCCACCCAACCTGCTGCTGCTGACCAGGTTCGAGCAGGACGCCCTGCAGCTGGAGAGCTGGCACGCTCCCAGTGCAACTAGGTGTGGAAAGCTGGGGGGTGCCAGACGATGGTAGGAACACAGTGCACAGAGGGGAGGCTTTCGGATTGTTCAACCATTCTAGTTTAGTCTCCTCATTGATAGGAACCTCGAACCTGGAGTCCCCATTGATCATTGAAAGACGAGGGCACCATGATGTAGATCTCCATTGTCTCACCAGCGTACCTGGCCTGCACAGTGACAGTAACTAATGACATGTCCTTCTTCTCCCTTAGATTCACCAGCACGCACTCGCTCTCTGGACCCCGAAGGCCTCCCCTGGTGCCGAGGACCACCAGGCTTCATTCGCACCTGCGTCACACCCACTCTCTGAATCAGGCACCAGCACCTTGGTGGGCATTAGATCGGCAGCAAGAATGTTGGTGCACATTGGTGAGGGCACTTCACACTCGCTTGAGGTGCAGGTGAAGGGGAGAGTGCCCACAGCACTGGTAGTCGGAGGACTGCTGGGGACCAGGACGATGCTCGGTCAAAGCAGTTGATGAGCAAGCTGGCTAGATAAAGGGGAACTAGTCAATGTAATGTATTTGGATTTCCAAAAGGCATTCAATAAGGTACCACACATAAGGCTACTTAATAGGCTAACAGCCCAGAGTGTTGGGGGTGGTATATTAGCGTGGATAGAGGGCAGAGAGTTGGGATAAGGGGGGCATTTTCAGGATGGCAACCTGTGACTAGTGGAGTGCCACAGGGATCAGTGCTGGGTACACAATTATTTACAATATATATTAATGACTTGGATGAGGGAAGTGAATGTACTATCACCAAGTTTGCAGATGACACAAAAATAGGTGGGAAGGCAAGTGGTGAGGATGACACAGAGTCTACAGAGGGATATAGACAGGTTAAGTGACTGGGCAAAAACTTGGCAGATGGAATATAATGTGGGAAAGTATGAGGTTATGCACTTTGGCAGGAAGATTAGAGGAACTGAATATTTAAATGGAGAAAGACTGCAGAAAGCTGCAGCACAGAGGGATTTGGGGGTCCTTGTGCATGAATCCCAAAAAGCTAACATACAAGTTCAACAGGTAAAAGGGAAGGCAAATGCAATGTTGGTCTTTATTTCAAGGGGAATGGAGTATAAAAATAGGGAAGTCTTGCTAAAACTATACAAGGCACTAGTTAGACCACACCTAGAATACTGTGAACAGTTTTGGTCCCCTTATCCAAGGAAAGATATACTGGCATTGGAGGCAGCCCAGAGAAGGTTCACTAGGTTGATGCCGGGTATGGAGGGATTTTCTTATGAGGAGAGGTTGAGTAGGTTGGGCCTGTACTCATTGGAGTTTAGAAGAATGAGAAGTAACCTTATTGAAACACATAAGATTCTTAGGGGGCTTGACAGGGTAGATGCTGAGAGGTTGTTTCCCCTTCTGGGAGAGTCTAGGACCAGAGGGCATAATCTCAGAGTAAGGGATCACCCATTTAAAACAGAGATGAGGAGGAATTTCTTCCCTCAGAGGGTGGTCAACCTGTGGAATTCTTTACCGCAGAGGGCTGTAGAGGCTGGGCTGTTAAATATATTCAAGCCTGAGATAGACAGATTTTTATTCAGTAAGGGAATCAAGGGCTATGGGGAAAAGGCAGGAAAGTGGAGTTGAGGATTATCAGATCAGTCATGATCTCATTGAATGGCGGAGCAGCCTCGATGGGCCGAATGGTCTACTTCTGCTCCCAAGTCTTATGGTCTTATGGATTTATCCTTTAGGCGGCAGATGCTGGAAGTCCAGTCGGATGTGCGGGAGGATCTGGCGGAGATCCATGAGTGTCTGCGTGCCATGGTCTCTGTTGTGGAGGAGTCCATGCGGAGCATGAGCACTGCGTTGACCCTCATCGCTGAACGTACTGCCTCCTCCATTGATAGAGTGGCGACTCTCATGGAGAGGCAGCTCCGGAGACAGAATCAGGGGTTGCTGGGGTTGCGCTCGGACCTGCAAGTCCTCACATAGGCAGTGACCTCAGGTGGTCAGTGTCAGTGTGGGATGTGGATAAGGCACCCATATCCCAGCTAGGTGCCCGGCCATCACTGGTGTGCAGGAAGGTCCACAGCGACCTGATGTCACTGCAGCAGCCGCATGTCATCTCTGTGGGCTCCTCCCAGGGGACTCTGGATGAAGGCAGCAGCTCCTCCGCCCCTCTGCCAGTGACCGTGGCATCTGGATGAGGCTGCGATTACTAGGGAGATGCCAGACATGCAACTGGCCTCTCCCTCCCAAACGGGACCAGCACAGGCTCCACTGGCCAGAGGACGACCGCCAAGGTCATCAAGGCCAACAGGACAGCAGAGTCAGAGGCTGTCTCCAATGCCAGTGCCAGCGAGGGCGAGGGTGAGGGTGAGGGTGAGGGTGGGGCACCAAGACGTAGCATTCACAAACATAAGATTGAGGCACCATGAGCACAATAAGGACAGGTCATGGGTGATTTTCTGTTCATTTATGTTTGGTTTATATGTTTGCTGGTGTGCACATCAACACCAGTAATAGTAATTCCATTATGCTTTCAATGTGACAATAGCATTAAATTTCCTTTGGTTCTGATGGCCTGTGTCTGCTTCACCATTTTTCTTTCTGGTACAGGGTATGCCAGTATGTAATGCTGGATGTAGGTGGCTCCGACCTTTATTGCACAGGCACCGAGTGTTCTTTGTGTTCAAATGAAAGGGTACTTTCAGACATCCAGGATGGAGGTGGCAGCCCTGGCATGCGTTTGAAGCTGATCTTTGGTAACCTAGCTGAAGGAGTGATGGATCAAGGCACCCCTGGTATCCCTGCCTCCCTGGAGGTTACCGAGGTCTGCCTCCACACCCTCAGTGTTCTCCTCACGGTGCTCATCTTCAGACTCACTACCGAAGTCATCATCTGTGGCCTCTGCAGCTGTGTCAAGATCCACTTCCTACATTGTGTCCCCCATTGCCAGTGACAGATTGTGGAGAACGCAGCCTGCGACCACGATCAGTGACACCCGCTCTGAGGCTATTCTAGTGCTCCCCATGAGTGGTCCAGCCAAGGGAAGCGCATCTTGAGAAGACCTATGGTCCTCTGTACATTGCCCTTGTGGAGGCATGGCTCCTATTATAACGCTGCTCTGCCTCTGTTCTTAGGTGGTGGAGAGGAGTCATGAGCCACCTTTTCAACAGATAGTCCTTGTCACCCAGCAGCCATTCATCCAGTCGGGTGGAGCACTGAAGAGCCTCGGCACCTGGGAGTCTCTCAGGATGTAAGTGTCATGGGACCTGCTGGGATACCTTGCACAGACTTCACACACTATCTGTACGTTCATGGAGTGGAAGCCCTTCCTGTTGACGAAGGCACCGGGCTCACTTGCTGGCACCTTGATGGCCACATGTGTACAGTCTATAGCACCCTGGACATGGGGGAAGCCAGCAATGGCCACGAAGCCTCTGGGTCACTGTACCTGACTTGCCCGGTCACAACGGAAGTGGATGAAGGTCAATGCACGTCTGAACAGAGCCTCTGTAACCTGCTTGACCCAAGTGTGGACAGCTGATTGGGAGACTCCACACAGATTCCCCCACTGACTCCTGGAAAAAACCAGAGGCATAGAAGTTGAGGGTCACTGTAACCTTCAGATCCACTGGCATGGGGTGTCCGCCCACGCAGTTGGAGTTGATCTCGGGCCCAATCATCTGACAAATGGAGGTCACAGTCTCCCTGGAGAGGCGGAGCCTCCTTTGGCATTGCACCTCGAACATATTGAGGTAGCTGCTTCGCTGCCTGTAAACCCTGGCAGCAGGACAGTGGCGTTTTCTGTGGCCTTGGGCTACCTGCTGGCCCTGATCCCCTTGTGCCTGCACCTCTCCTCCCACAGGTCCCTCCCCTGGAAGCTGAATAGTGACACTGGGCCTCCTCTCTCTTCTGCCCCTCCCTCCTCAGAGGAGGTGCCACCAGCGGAGACCACAATCCCCATTACCAGGGTAAGGGAAGGCTGTTTGATACCTGGAAGGGACCACACGGTCTGAACCCTCCAGGGGCCTGGCAGACAGCAATGGGTCCTGAAATGAGGCCTGGAAATGCTAAGAATGAAGTCCCGGACAAAGATGAGGCTGCCAAGTCCCAACAAGCAACCGACAACAAACTATCTCCAAAACCCCTCACTACTCACACTGGCAATGCTGCTGACCCTTTTTACCCCGCCCGTGGGTGACGTTTTGCAAAATGTTGGCTGCCCCTTGCCCGTTTTGCCTGTGCGATGAGCACAAAATCGCCCAGGCAACATAAAATCTACCTTCATAGCGTTTTTAATGGCCTTAACTGAAGGCGACTGCAGCTCCGACTCACGTGTGTGCCTGCTGACTGAAACATTGCGCGAGCGCACAATAACGTTGGGACGCTCGCCTTACATCATCATGCGCTATTTTACGCTCGAGTGGGTGGGGCACACGCCCGCCCGCTCAGTGAAAATTTCTGCTCTTGTATTCGTAAAACTCTCATTAGAAATGCAGGTACCTTTTAAAGTGAAACTTAAACTCAACTTGACCTTTTTCTTCACACCTACAAATACAAATACAACTTCCTTAAACTATCTCTATTTCCTAACACTGGAAATCTACACTCCAGGAGTAAATGGGAAGTGATGTCACACACTGGGAGTGAATGGGGAGCAATTTCACACACTGGGAGTGAATGGGGAGCAATTTCACACACTGGGAGTGAATGGGAAGTGATTTCACACACTGGGAGTGAATGGGAAGTGATTTCACACACTGGGAGTAAATGGGGAGCAATTTCACACACTGGGAGTGAATGGGAAGTGATTTCACACACTGGGAGTGAATGGGAAGTGATTTCACACACTGGGAGTAAATGGGAAGTGATTTCACACACTGGGAGTGAATGGGAAGTGATTTCACACACTGGGAGTGAATGGGAAGCGATGTCACACATTGGGAGTGAATGGGAAGTGATTTCACACACTGGGAGTGAATGGGAAGCGATGTCACACATTGGGAGTGAATGGGAAGTGACTTCATTCACTGGGAGTGAATGGGAAGTGATGTCACACACTGGGAGTGAATGGGGAGCGATTTCACACACTGGGAGTGAATGGGAAGTGATTTCACATATTGGGAATGAACAGGAAGTGATTTCACACACTGGGAGTGAATGGGAAGTGATTTCACACACTGGGAGTGAATGGGAAGTGATTTCACACACTGGGAGTGAACGGGAAGTGATTTCACACACTGGGAGTGAACGGGAAGTGATTTCACACACTGGGAGTGAATGGGAAGCGATGTCACACACTGGGAATGAACAGGAAGTGATTTCACACACTGGGAGTGAATGGGGAGTGATGTCACACACTGGGAGTGAATGGGGAGCGATTTCACACACCGGGAGTGAATGGGGAGCGATTTCACACACTGGGAATGAATGGGAAGTGATTTCACACACCGGGAGTGAATGGGAAATGTGCTGCAGGCTGAAGATTGAAATATGGGCATTAGAGCATGACGGTGAGTTGAAATGGCCAGTGACAGGACTGGCGGGTTCATGCTTGTGGACTGAGCAAAGGAGTTTGCAAAAGACCTTGGCTTGCTGCATTGTTCCAGTGAAGCCCAACGCAAACTGGAGGAACAACACCTCATCTCCCCACTAGGCACTTCACAGTCTTCTGGACTGAATATTGAGTTCAACAACTTCAGACCCTGAACTCTCTCCTCCATTTTGATCATTTATAAAAATAACGTTTAAATTTCTTCCTCAATTTCACCCCCCCCTCCCCCTGACCACCTCCCCAGGATCGACTGCAGCTCGTTCCTATGTTTTGGTTTCAGTGAGCACTGACCCATGTTCTGCTAATAATACACCCTGCTGTCTGCCCTTTCTGCCACTACTAGCACCTGTCTTATTCTTTAGCACTATTGTTAACACTCCATGTGTCTTGTGACTATGACATCTTTGCCAAGTCTCTCCTGACCTTTTGCTCCACCTGCTCCACCCAGTCTTAACCAGTACAAAATCCATCACATCGCTGCTCCTTTTCAGCTCTGAAGAAGAGCGAAACGTTAACTCAGTTTCTCTCTCCGCAGACACTGCCGGACCTGCTGAGCTTTTCCAGCGTTTTCTGTTTTTATTTCAGATTTCCTGCCTCTGTGGTATCTGGCTTTTATCCTGGAATTCTACAGCCTGGGAGACGTGCCCATTCCCCCAGTCACTGCCTTCTCTCTGGAGGGATAAATGAGAACTTTCATCAGGGTCATTCCTCCCATCGCCAATACTTTTAGAATCAATAAAAACCTAATTATTCGAGGAAAACGGCTGTTAATAAAACACCATTTTGTTTACTCCATTCATGCTTTTTCTCGTCCCCTCATTCCCCACGAAATTGGACACCCAGAGATAATCCTGGAGGATTGGCAACTCTCCCTTAAGACCTGGGACAGTGGCACATTCTGACACTCCGTGTAGGAACACAGGTGTCTGGCTTTCTTCTTAAACTCTGTACTGGGGACTGGATCACCTATGCTGCAGTACCTGAAATGTTTGCATCAGCTGAATTATTTCAGTGATGCATGTGTTTCCTGAAGCTCAGCGATGAATCGAACAATCCTGGTAAACCCTTAGTGACCATTAATGTGTAACAGTGATGGGGTCCAAATGCTACTTGGAAATGGAAGAAAACTACGAATCTAATAATGGATTCTCGAGAGTGGTAGTCACTCATAATCCATTTTGCTAATGATGGTTCCATCTAATCTATAAACTAATCTATAATCTAATCTATAATCTAATCTATAACCTAATCTATAATCTAATCTATAATCTACCTGCCCACCTAGATGATCATTTGTTCTCCAATGCTGGTCAGGTCAGCTTCAATAACGTGTTGCAGTTCAATTTAATTGTCAGCTTCTTTAGTGCAAACTTTAGCTCAGTGGAGCCTTGTGGCTATAGCCCAGCTCCTTCGGAAGAAACCCTGGGACGGAGGCCTCAATAATCAGGCTCTCGCTCACGCAAAACTGCCAATCAAACTGGTACTTACAGAGAGTGGTAGTGGATGATTACTTCTCAGACTGGAGGTCTATGACTAGTGGTGTGCCTCAGGGATCTGTGCTGGGACCATTGTTGTTTGTTGTCTATATCAATGATTTGGATGATAATGTGGTGAATTGGATCAGCAAGTTTGCACTAAGATTGGAGGCATTGTGGACAGCGAGGAAGGCTTTCAAAGCTTGCAGAGAGATCTGGACCAACTGGAATTTAATGCGGAAAAGTGTGAGGTGTTACATTTTGGAAGGTCAAGCCAAGGTAGGACATACACAGTAAATGGTAGGGCACTGAGGGGTGCAGAGGAACAAAGGGATCTGGGAGTTCAGATACATAGTTCCCTGAAAGTGGCATCACAGATAGACAAGGTTGTAAAGAAAGCTTCATAAATCAAAGTATTAAGTACAGGAGCTGGGATGTTATGGTGAGGTTGTATAAGACATTGGTGAGGCCAACTTTGGAGTATTGTGTGCAGTTCTGGTCGCCTAACTACAGGAAGGATATTAGTAAGATTGAGAGAGTGCAGAGAAGATTTACTAGGATGTTGCTGGGTCTTCAGGAGTTGAGCTACGGGGAAACATTAAACAGGTTAGGACTTTATTCCTTGGAGCATAGAAGAATAAGGGGAGATATGATAGAAGTTTACAAAATTATGAGGGGTATAGACAGAGTAAATGTGAGTAGGCTCTTTCCACTTAGATTAGGAGAAATAAACACGAGAGGACATGGCTTTAGGGTGAAAGGGGAAAGGTTTAGGGGGAACTTCTTCACTCAGAGTGGTGAGAGTGTGGAACGAGCTACCATCTGATGTGGTAAATGCGGGCTCACTCTTAAGTTGTAAGAATAAATTAGATACATGGATGGGAGAGGTCTGGAGGGTTATGGACTGGGTGCAGGTCAATGGGACTAGCGGAATAATATTTCGGCACAGACTAGAAGGGCCGAATGGCCTGTTTTCTGTGCTGTAGTGTTCTATGGTTCTATGGAGGTCCTGGGGCAGAGTGACAGGAGTTACCTGCAAATAGAGAGCGGGGTCTGGGGCTCAAGTGGTCCACGATGCTCCCTCTGGGAGATTTATCAGGATTATTATAAGATGTGCTGGGCAAATCATCTCCCTATATCCATTTGTGGGTTAAAAGCAAAATACTGTGGATGCTGGAAATCGGAAACAAAAAAAAAACAGAAAATGCTGGGAGAATTCAGCGGGTCTAACAGCATCTGTGGAGAGAGAGAAACAGTTAACGTTTCGAGTCCATATCTAACAGCATCTGTGGAGAGAGAGAAACAGTTAACGTTTCGAGTCCTCGAAACGTTAACTGTTTCTCTCTCCCACAGATGCTGTTAGACCTGCTGAGTTTTTCCAGCATTTTCTGTCTCCAGTTGTGTGCTGTTTCTCCAGAGGTCTGCAGGAGTTATTCAGCGAGCAGTTAAATCCTCCCCTCACATGCCAATGGCTTTCAGGCTACCCGGTCATAGGAAGCACAGCATCGCTTTGGAAAAGCGAGCTAAGGTCATGTTTCTTTCCCCCATACCAGAACTTTATATGGCGAGGAAAGTTTAAGGATTTTTTTTTGTTTCTCTCTCTCTCTCAAGCGGAAAAAGAGCGAGTCTGGGAGGAATGAACTAAAGTTCCCGAGACAACTGACAAAGGTCCATCCAGCCGAAATATTCAGCATACCGAAATGTTTAACACCTGGACTCCTGTACTCAGGCTTCGCGCAGGGAGTGGTTAGAATGTGGAACTCGTTGCCACATGGAGTGGTGGAAGGGAATGGATTTATTGAAAGGGAAGTTACTCGAGGGCGCTTCACAGCAGTGCTGTCAAAGAAAACCCTGACACTGAGCCGCAACAGGCGACTTGAGGGCAGTTGGCTCAAAGCTTTGGTCAGAGGGCTTACGTTTTAAGGAATCAGATTACAGGAGGAGAGAGAGAGAGAGAGGTGGGAGCAGTTCTAGAGTTCGACTGCAGAGGGTCCTGTTGCCTAACAGTTCTGAGGGGGAACGTGGCGTACTCCAGCTCATAATAACTGGGAGAGGCTGGTTGTTTACTCCTTGCAATCTTAACATCAAAACAAGCCTAGCGGGTTCAGGTAGATCCACTTGGCAAATCTCAACCTATTGCTCAACAATGCAATGTTGATAACCTCAGCACGAGCCCCGATTTGTGTGCCACACTTCAAAAGTGCTTCACGGGCTGTAAAAAACGCTTTGAGGCATCAGGTGCTTGTGAAGAGGTTTCTTTTAACTAAATTCTGACGGTGTAAGATTCCCGCGGGAGTGAGGGAGGGTGGGGACGAGAGCGGGCTGTGAAGTAACAGCTGTAGGGTAGTATTGAGGTGGGTGGGGGGGGGGCGGGTGTGGTGCTCAGGAGGGGTAGAGTGTGCTTGGATAAGGTGTAGGGAAGGGGAGAGGGGAGGTGGGTAGAGTTGGAAAGGATAGGGCGGTAGGGTAGTGGTGGGGGAGGGGGTGGGGGTAGGAAAGGGCAGGGCTGCGGAAGATGGACCTGGAGGTCCCAGTCTGTAAGTACACCTGGGTGTGGACGATTGAGGTATGATATTTTCAACAATCTGGGGGGGGGGGGTTACCATTGAGCAGAAACTGAACTGGACTAGCCATATAAATACTGTGGCTACAAGAGCAGGTCAGAGGCTGGGAATCCTGTGGCGAGTAACTCACCTCCTGACTCCCCAAAGCCTGTCCACCATCGACAAGTCAGGAGTGTGATGGAATACTCCCCACTTGCCTGGGTGAGTGCAGCTCCCACAACACTGAAGAAGCACGACACCGTCCAGGACAAAGCAGCCCCGCTTCAATTGCACCCCATCCACATCTCAGCTGGAAACTGCCCCCTAACTTGATGTTATATGACCTGTTTCAATAAAGGTAAAGCGCTTTGAAACGCATCATTCTGAAACTCAGACAAAAGGAACGCACAATCCTTCCACACTCACCCTAAACCCCCAATAAAAGGTTTGCAACACAATATTTTTTTGAAAAGCGTGTTGACATAGCTGAATGAAAGAACAACGTTTCTTCAGAAAATGTACCTTAGATATGGGGGCGAGGACGAGCTCACCTTCAAACAGCTGTCCAAGACACAGTCTCGAAGCTTTGCCTAGCCCAGCCTCCAGCCCTCCAACTCTCCGGGGACTCTCTGTCCCTTCAATTCCGGCTGCTAGCACACCCCTGAGGTTCATCACTCCGCCATTCCCAGGGGATACCTTCAGCTGTCTAGAGCCAAACCTCTAGAACTGCCAAACTAAACCTCTATGGCTCTCTACCCTTCTTTCCCTTTCTTGTAGTCACTCCTTAAAACTTATCTCTTTTGCCATATGTCCTAGTTTTTTTTATTCATTCATGGGATGTGGGCTTCGCTGGCTGGGCCAGCGTTTATTGCCCATCCCTAGTTGCCCTTGAGAAGGTGGTGGTGAGCTGTCTTCTTGAACCGCTGCAGTCCATGTGGTGTAGGTACACCCACAGTGCTGTTAGGGAGGGAGTTCCAGGATTTTAACCCAATGACAGTGAAGGAACGGCGATATATTTCCAAGTCAGGATGGTGAGTGACTTGGAGGGGAACTTCCAGGTGGTGGTGTTCCCATCTATCTGCTGCCCCTTGTCCTTCTAGATGGTAGTGGTTGTGGATTTGGAAGGTGCTGTCTAAGGAGCCTTGGTGAGTTCCTGCAGTGCATCTTGTAGATGGTACACACTGCTGCCACTGTGCGTCAGTGGTGGAAGGGAGTGAATGCTTGTGGATGTGGTGCAAATCAAGCGGGCTACTTTGTCCTGGATGGTGTCGAGCTTCTTGAGTGTTGTTGGAGCTGCACTCATCCAGGCGAGTGGGGAGCATTCCATCACGCTCCTGACTTGTGCCTTGTAGATGGTGGACAGGCTTTGGGGAGTCAGGAGGTGAGTTACTCGCTGTAGAATTCCTAACCTCTGACCTGCTCTTGTAGCCACAGTATGGTTAGTTCAGTTCAGTTTCTGGTCAATGGTAAACCCCAGGATGTTGAGAGTGGGTGATTCAGTGATGGTAATGCCATTGAATGTCAAGGGGTGATTGTTGGATTCTCTCTTGTTGGATCTGGTCATTGCCTGACACTTGTGTGGCATGAATGTTATTTGCCATTTGTCAGCCCAAGCGTGGGTATTGTCCAGGTCTTGCTGCATTTGGACATGGACTGCTTCAGTATCTGAGGAGTTGGGAATGGTGCTGAACATTGTGCAATCATCAGCGAACGTCCCACTTCTGACCTTATGATGGAAGGAAGGTCATTGATGAAGCAGCTGAAGATGGTTGGGCCGAGAACACTACCCTGAGAAACTCCTGCAGTGATGTCTTGGAGCTGAGATGACTGATCTCCAACAACCACGACCATCTCCCTTTGTGCTAGGTATGACTCCAACCAGGCGAGAGTTTTCCCCCGATTTCCATTGAGACCAGGTTTGCTCAGGCCCCTTGATGTCAAGGGCAGACACTCTCACCTCACCTCACGAGTTCAGCTCTTTTGTCCATGTTTGAACCAAGGCTGTAATGAGGTCAGGAGCTGAGTGACCCTGGCAGAACCCAAACTGGGTGTCAGTGAACAGGTTATTGCCAAGCAAGTGCTGCTTGATAGCACTGTTGATGATCCCTCCTTTCATGCCTCGGTTTTAAATTCAGCCTGGTATTTGTACTTGCAAAGATTCCCATAAACTGCAGTCTACCACATCCTAACCATCTTTCCCTTGCTAGGCTTTGTGCCTTTAAGCCATTTCTCTATTCCCACAGTAACATTTCCAGCCCTATAACCCTCCAATGACTCTGGAGAGCTCCTCCGCTTCTGCCCTCTTGAGCGTCCCTAATTTTCTCCACTCCCCCCATTAGCGGTCGTCCCTTCAGCTGCAAAGGCCTTAGCTCTGGAATTCCCTCCCTAAACCTCTCGACCTCTCCACCTCTAGCCCCCTCCTTAAAACCTACCTCATTGGCCAAGATCTTGGCCACATGTTCTCATGTCCGCTTCTGTGGTTTGGTGTCAGATTTTGTCCAATGACAGTCCTCGGGCTGTTTTACTACATTAAAGGCACTATATAAATGCAAGGTGCTGTTGCCAATTTGGCCTCTTTGATCTGCTTCAGTCAAGCAGTTACCCAGCTCACGATGATGATGAAACTGTTTGTCCCTGAAGCCCCTGGGAAGTGGCTCAAACATCTGTTGATGCCATTATTCTGGGGACCTGCTAATGCAACTGGCTAAATGTTGTGGTAGTAGCCAGGAATTCTCTTCTGTAAACTGCATTTGATGCCAGCTCAATTGTTTGTTATAAATCTGAGGTTGGTCCATTTCTGTTAACTAAAGGTATAACGGGTTATTGGGTATGGGAGTAAAGGCGTAGGTACATATGATACAGGAACAGAGTAGGCTACGTGGCCCCTTGAACCTGCTCTGCCATTCAATAAGATCATGGCTGATCTGCTTGTGCTTTGAATTCCACATTCCCTCCTACCCCTGGTTATGGGGCAAGAGCGGGTACAGGGAGGTGGGTCACAGACCAGCCACGATCTCGAGGCAAGGCAGGGAGGACAGGCTAGGAGAGTTCAGTGGCTCCGTCCAGTTCCAGCTACTCTACTCCCAGCCACTGGAGGTCCCATCCCTGCTCCCTGGGGAAGTGGTAGATATGACCACACGGCTAGACAGTGAAGTCTGATGAGGAAGGAGGTGGAATATTGTGGGTGGAAGTCATGGAGCTCTTTAGGACGGAAAGAGACTGTTTGGACCATGGTATCCCAGCCCACACAGGGACAGGGCCCTCCCTCACACAGGGACAGGTCCCTCCCTCACACAGGGACAGGTCCCTCCCTCACACAGGGACAGGTCCCTCCCTCACCCAGGGACAGGTCCCTCACACAGGGACAGGTCCCTCCCTCACACAGGGACAGGTCCCTCCCTCACACAGGGACAGGTCCCTCACACAGGGACAGGTCCCTCCCTCACACAGGGACAGGTCCCTCCCTCACACAGGGACAGGGCCCTCCCTCACACAGGGACAGAGCCCCTCACACAGGGACAGGTCCCTCCATCACACAGGGACAGGTCCCTCCCTCACACAGGGACAGGTCCCTCCCTCACACAGGGACAGGTCCCCTCACACAGGGACAGGTCACTCCCTCACACAGGGACAGGGCCCTCCCTCACACAGGGACAGGGCCCTCCCTCACACAGGGACAGAGCCCCTCACACAGGGACAGGTCCCTCCCTCACACAGGGACAGGTCCCTCCCTCACACAGGGACAGGTCCCTCCATCACACAGGGACAGGTCCCTCCATCACACAGGGACAGGTCCCTCCCTCACACAGGGACAGGTCCCTCCCTCACACAGGGACAGGTCCCTCCCTCACACACGGACAGGTCCCTCCCTCACACAGGGACAGGTCCCTCCCTCACACAGGGACAGAGCCCCTCCCTCACACAGGGACAGAGCCCCTCACACAGGGACAGGTCCCTCCCTCACACAGGGACAGGTCACTCCCTCACACAGGGACAGGTCCCTCCCTCACACAGGGACAGGTCCCTCACACAGGGACAGGTCCCTCCCTCACACAGGGACAGGGCCCTCCCTCACACAGGGACAGGTCCCTCCCTCGCACAGGGACAGGTCCCTCACACAGGGACAGGTCCCTCCCTCACACAGGGACAGGTCCCTCCCTCACACAGGGACAGGTCCCCTCACACAGGGACAGGTCCCTCCATCGCACAGGGACAGAGCCCCTCCCTCACACAGGGACTGGTCCCTCCCTCACACAGGGACAGGTCCCTCCCTCACACAGGGACAGGTCCCTCCCTCACACAGGGACAGGTCCCTCCCTCACACAGGGACAGGTCCCTCCCTCACACAGGGACAGGTCTCTCCCTCACACAGGGACAGGTCCTCCCTCACACAGGGACAGGTCCCTCACACAGGGACAGGTCCCTCCCTCACACAGGGACAGGCCCTCCCTCACACAGGGACAGGTCCCTCCCTCACACAGGGACAGGTCTCCGCTCACACAGGGACAGGTCCCTCCCTCACACAGGGACAGGTCCCTCCCTCACACAGGGACAGAGCCCCTCACACAGGGACAGGTCCCTCCCTCACACAGGGACAGAGCCCCTCACACAGAGACAGGTCCCTCCCTCACACAGGGACAGGTCCCTCCCTCACACAGGGACAGGTCCCTCCCTCACACAGGGACAGGTCCCTCCCTCACACAGGGACAGGTCCCTCCCTCACACAGGGACAGGTCTCTCCCTCACACAGGGACAGGTCTCTCCCTCACACAGGGACAGGTCCCTCACACAGGGACAGGTCCCTACCTCACACAGGGACAGAGCCCCTCACACAGGGACATGTCCCTCCCTCACACAGGGACAGGTCTCTCGCTCACACAGGGACAGAGCCCCTCACACAGGGACAGGTCCCTCCCTCACACAGGGACAGAGCCCCTCACACAGGGACATGGCCCTCCCTCACACAGGGACAGAGCCCCTCACACAGGGACAGGTCCCTCACACAGGGACAGGTCCCTCCCTCACACAGGGACAGGTCTCTCCCTCACACAGGGACAGGTCCCTCCCTCACACAGGGACAGGTCTCTCCCTCACACAGGGACAGGTCCCTCCCTCACACAGGGACAGGTCCCTCCCTCACACAGGGACAGAGCCCCTCACACAGGGACAGAGCCCTCCCTCACACAGGGACAGAGCCCTCCCTCACACAGGGACAGGTCCCTCCCTCACACAGGGACAGGTCCCTCCCTCACACAGGGACAGGTCTCTCCCTCACACAGGGACAGAGCCCCTTACACAGGGACAGAGCCCCTCACACAGGGACAGGTCCCTCCCTCACACAGGGACAGGTCCCTCCCTCACACAGGGACAGGTCCCTCCCTCACACAGGGACAGGTCCCTCACACAGGGACAGGTCCCTCCCTCACACAGGGACAGGTCCCCTCACACAGGGACAGGTCCCTCACACAGGGACAGGTCCCTCCCTCACACAGGGACAGGTCCCTCCCTCACACAGGGACAGGTCCCTCCCTCACACAGGGACAGGGCCCCTCACACAGGGACAGGTCCCTCACACAGGGACAGGTCCCTCCCTCACACAGGGACAGAGCCCCTCACACAGGGACAGGTCCCTCCCTCACACAGGGACAGGTCCCTCACACAGGGACAGAGCCCCTCCCTCACACAGGGACAGGTCCCTCCCTCACACAGGGACAGGGCCCTCCCTCACACAGGGACAGGTCCCTCCCTCACACAGGGACAGAGCCCCTCCCTCACACAGGGACAGAGCCCCTCCCTCACACAGGGACAGGTCCCTCACACAGGGACATGTCCCTCCCTCACACAGGGACAGGTCCCTCCCTCACACAGGGACAGAGCCCCTCACACAGGGACAGGTCCCTCACACAGGGACAGGTCCCTCCCTCACACAGGGACAGGTCCCTCCCTCACACAGGGACAGGTCCCTCCCTCACACAGGGACAGAGCCCCTCACACAGGGACAGAGCCCCTCACACAGGGACAGTTCCCTCCCTCACACAGGGACAGGTCCCTCCCTCACACAGAGACAGGTCCCTCCCTCACACAGGGACAGGTCCCTCACACAGGGACAGGTCCCTCCCTCACACAGGGACAGGTCCCTCACACAGGGACAGGTCCCTCACACAGGGACAGGTCTCTCCCTCACACAGGGACAGGTCTCTCGCTCACACAGGGACAGAGCCCCTCACACAGGGACAGGTCCCTCACACAGGGACAGGTCCCTACCTCACACAGGGACAGAGCCCCTCACACAGGGACAAGTCCCTCCCTCACACAGGGACAGGTCTCTCGCTCACACAGGGACAGAGCCCCTCACACAGGGACAGGTCCCTCCCTCACACAGGGACAGAGCCCCTCACACAGGGACATGTCCCTCCCTCACACAGGGACATGTCTCTCGCTCACACAGGGACAGAGCCCCTCACACAGGGACAGAGCCCCTCACACAGGGACAGAGCCCCTCACACAGGGACAAGTCCGTCCCTCACACAGGGACAGGTCTCTCGCTCACACAGGGACAGAGCCCCTCACACAGGGACAGGTCCCTCCCTCACACAGGGACAGAGCCCCTCACACAGGGACATGTCTCTCGCTCACACAGGGACAGGTCCCTCCCTCACACAGGGACAGGTCCCTCCCTCACACAGGGACAGGTCCCTCACACAGGGACAGAGCCCCTCACACAGGGACAGGTCCCTCACACAGGGACAGGTCCCTACCTCACACAGGGACAGGTCCCTACCTCACACAGGGACAGGTCCCTCCCTCACACAGGGACAGGTCCCTCCCTCACACAGGGACAGGTCCCTCCCTCACACAGGGACAGGTCCCTCCCTCACACAGGGACAGAGCCCCTCACACAGGGACAGGTCCCTCCCTCACACAGGGACATGTCCCTCCCTCACACAGGGACATGTCCCTCCCTCACACAGGGACAGGTCCCTCCCTCACACAGGGACAGGTCCCTCCCTCACACAGGGACAGGTCTCTCCCTCACACAGGGACAGGTCCCTCCCTCACACAGGGACAGAGCCCCTCACACAGGGACAGGTCCCTCACACAGGGACAGAGCCCCTCACACAGGGACAGAGCCCTCCCTCACACAGGGACAGAGCCCCTCACACAGGGACAGGTCCCTCCCTCACACAGGGACAGGTCCCTCACACAGGGACAGAGCCCCTCACACAGGGACAGGTCCCTCCCTCACACAGGGACAGGTCCCTCCCTCACACAGGGACAGGTCCCCTCACACAGGGACAGGTCCCTCCCTCACGCAGGGACAGGTCCCTCCCTCGCACAGGGACAGAGCCCCTCCCTCACACAGGGACAGAGCCCCTCCCTCACACAGGGACAGGTCCCTCACACACACAGGGACAGGTCCCTCCCTCACACAGAGACAGGTCCCTCCCTCACACAGGGACATGCCCCTCCCTCACACAGGGACAGGTCCCTCCCTCACACAGGGACATGTCCCTCCCTCACACAGGGACAGGTCCCTCCCTCACACAGAGACAGGTCCCTCCCTCACACAGGGACATGTCCCTCCCTCACACAGGGACATGTCCCTCACACACACAGGGACAGGTCCCTCCCTCACACAGGGACAGGTCCCTCCCTCACACAGGGACAGGTCCCTCCCTCACACAGGGACAGGTCTCTCCCTCACACAGGGACAGAGCCCCTCCCTCACACAGGGACAGAGCCCCTCACACAGGGACATGTCCCTCCCTCACACAGGGACATGTCCCTCCCTCACACAGGGACAGGTCTCTCCCTCACACAGGGACAGGTCTCTCCCTCACACAGGGACAGGTCCCTCACACAGGGACAGGTCTCTCCCTCACACAGGGACAGAGCCCCTCACACAGGGACAGGTCCCTCACACAGGGACAGGTCCCTACCTCACACAGGGACAGAGCCCCTCACACAGGGACATGTCCCTCCCTCACACAGGGACAGGTCTCTCGCTCACACAGGGACAGAGCCCCTCACACAGGGACAGGTCCCTCCCTCACACAGGGACAGAGCCCCTCACACAGGGACAGGTCCCTCCCTCACACAGGGACAGAGCCCCTCACACAGGGACAGAGCCCCTCACACAGGGGCAGGTCCCTCACACAGGGACAGGTCCCTCCCTCACACAGGGACAGGTCTCTCCCTCACACAGGGACAGGTCCCTCCCTCACACAGGGACAGGTCCCTCCCTCACACAGGGACAGGTCCCTCCCTCACACAGGGACAGTTCCCTCCCTCACACAGGGACAGGTCCCTCACACAGGGACAGGTCCCTCCCTCACACAGGGACAGGTCCCTCACACAGGGACAGGTCCCTCCCTCACACAGGGACAGGTCCCTCCCTCACACAGGGACAGGACCCTCCCTCACACAGGGACATGTCCCTCCCTCACACAGGGACAGAGCCCCTCACACAGGGACAGGTCCCTCCCTCACACAGGGACAGGTCCCTCCCTCACACAGGGACAGGTCCCCTCACACAGGGACAGGTCCCTCACACAGGGACAGGTCACTCCCTCACACAGGGACAGGTCCCTCCCTCACACAGGGACAGGTCCCTCCCTCACACAGGGACAGGGCCCCTCACACAGGGACAGGTCCCTCACACAGGGACAGAGCCCCTCACACAGGGACAGAGCCCCTCACACAGGGACAGGTCCCTCCCTCACACAGGGACAGGTCCCTCCCTCACACAGGGACAGGTCCCTCCCTCACACAGGGACAGGGCCCCTCACACAGGGACAGGTCCCTCCCTCACACAGGGACAGAGCCCCTCACACAGGGACAGGTCCCTCCCTCACACAGGGACAGGGCCCTCCCTCACACAGGGACAGAGCCCCTCACACAGGGACAGAGCCCCTCACACAGGGACAGTTCCCTCCCTCACACAGGGACAGGTCCCTCACACAGGGACAGGTCCCTCCCTCACACAGGGACAGGTCCCTCCCTCACACAGGGACAGAGCCCCTCCCTCACACAGGGACAGGTCCCTCCCTCACACAGCGACAGGTCCCTCCCTCACACAGGGACAGAGCCCCTCCCTCACACAGGGACAGGTCCCTCCCTCACACAGGGACAGAGCCCCTCCCTCACACAGGGACAGGTCCCTCCCTCACACAGGGACAGGTCCCTCACACAGGGACATGTCCCTCCCTCACACAGGGACAGGTCCCTCACACAGGGACAGGTCCCTCCCTCACACAGGGACAGGTCCCTCACACAGGGACATGTCCCTCCCTCACACAGGGACAGGTCCCTCACACAGGGACAGGTCCCTCACACAGGGACAGTTCCCTCACACAGGGACAGGTCACTCCCTCACACAGGGACAGGTCCCTCCCTCACACAGGGACAGGTCCCTCCCTCACACAGGGACAGGTCCCTCACACAGGGACAGGTCCCTCCCTCACACAGGGACAGGTCCCTCCCTCACACAGGGACAGGTCCCTCCCTCACACAGGCACAGGGCCCTCCCTCACACAGGGACATGTCCCTCCCTCACACAGGGACATGTCCCTCCCTCACACAGGGACAGGTCCCTCACACAGGGACAGGTCCCTCACACAGGGACAGGTCTCTCCCTCACACAGGGACAGGTCCCTCACACAGGGACAGGTCCCTACCTCACACAGGGACAGAGCCCCTCACACAGGGACTAGTCCCTCCCTCACACAGGGACAGGTCTCTCGCTCACACAGGGACAGAGCCCCTCACACAGCGACAGGTCCCTCCCTCACACAGGGACAGAGCCCCTCACACAGGGACATGTCCGTCCCTCACACAGGGACAGGTCCCTCCCTCACACAGGGACAGGTCGCTCGCTCACACAGGGACAGAGCCCCTCACACAGGGACAGGTCCCTCCCTCACACAGGGACAGAGCCCCTCACACAGGGACATGTCCCTCCCTCACACAGGGACATGTCCCTCCCTCACACAGGGACAGGTCTCTCGCTCACACAGGGACAGAGCCCCTCACACAGGGACAGAGCCCCTCACACAGGGACAAGTCCCTCCCTCACACAGGGACAGGTCTCTTGCTCACACAGGGACAGAGCCCCTCACACAGGGACAGGTCCCTCCCTCACACAGGGACAGAGCCCCTCACACAGGGACATGTCCCTCCCTCACACAGGGACAGGTCCCTCCCTCACACAGGGACAGGTCCCTCCCTCACACAGGGACAGGTCCCTCACACAGGGACAGAGCCCCTCACACAGGGACAGGTCCCTCACACAGGGACCGGTCCCTACCTCACACAGGGACAGGTCCCTCACTCAGGGACAGGTCCCTCACACAGGGACAGTTCCCTCCCTCACACAGGGACAGGTCCCTCCCTCACACAGGGACAGGTCCCTCCCTCACACAGGGACATGTCCCTCCCTCACACAGGGACATGTCCCTCCCTCACACAGGGACATGTCCCTCCCTCACACAGGGACAGGTCCCTCACACAGGGACATGTCCCTCCCTCACACAGGGACAGGTCCCTCACACAGGGACAGGTCCCTCCCTCACACAGGGACAGTGCCCCTCACACAGGGACAGAGCCCCTCACACAGGGACAGGTCCCTCCCTCACACAGGGACAGGTCCCTCCCTCACACAGGGACAGGTCCCTCCCTCACACAGGGACAGGTCCCCTCACACAGGGACAGAGCCCCTCACACAGGGACAGGTCTCTCCCTCACACAGGGACAGGTCCCTCCCTCACACAGGGACAGAGCCCCTCACACAGGGACAGGTCCCTCACACAGGGACAGAGCCCCTCACACATGGACAGAGCCCCTCACACAGGGACAGAGCCCTCCTTCACACAGGGACAGAGCCCCTCACACAGGGACAGGTCCCTCCCTCACACAGGGACAGAGCCCCTCACACAGGGACAGAGCCCCTCCCTCACACAGGGACAGAGCCCCTCACACAGGGACAGGTCCCTCCCTCACACAGGGACAGGTCCCTCCCTCACACAGGGACAGAGCCCCTCACACAGGGACAGGTCCCTCCCTCACACAGGGACAGAGCCCCTCCCTCACACAGGGACAGAGCCCCTCCCTCACACAGGGACAGAGCCCTCCCTCACACAGGGACAGGGCCCTCCCTCACACAGGGACAGAGCCCTCCCTCACACAGGGACAGAGCCCTCCCTCACACAGGGACTGGTCCCTCCCTCACACAGGGACAGGTCCCTCACACAGGGACAGGTCCCTCCCTCACACAGGGACAGAGCCCTCCCTCAAACAGGGACAGGGCCCTCCCTCACACAGGGACAGAGCCCTCCCTCACACAGGGACAGAGCCCTCCCTCACACAGGGACTGGTCCCTCCCTCACACAGGGACAGGTCCCTCACACAGGGACAGGTCCCTCCCTCACACAGGGACAGAGCCCCTCACACAGGGACAGGTCCCCTCACACAGGGACAGGTCCCTCCCTCACACAGGGACAGGTCCCTCACACAGGGACAGGTCCCTCCCTCACACAGGGACAGGTCCCTCCCTCACACAGGGACAGAGCCCCTCACACAGGGACAGAGCCCCTCACACAGGGACAGGTCCCTCCCTCACACAGGGACAGGTCCCTCACACAGGGACAGGTCCCTCCCTCACACAGGGACAGGTCCCTCCCTCACACAGGGACAGAGCCCCTCACACAGGGACAGAGCCCCTCACACAGGGACAGGTCCCTCCCTCACACAGAGGCAGGTCCCTCCCTCACACAGGGACAGGGCCCCTCACACAAGGACAGGTCCCTCCCTCACACAGGGACAGTTCCCTCCCTCCCTCACACAGGGACAGGGTCCCTCACACATGGACAGGTCCCTCCCTCACACAGGGACAGGTCCCTCCCTCGCACAGGGACAGGTCCCTCCCTCACACAGGGATAGGGTCCCTCACACAGGGACAGAGCCCCTCACACAGGGACTGGTCTCTCCCTCACACAGGGACTGGTCCCTACCTCACACAGGGACAGAGCCCCTCACACAGGCACAGGTCCCTCCCTCACACAGGGACAGAGCCCCTCGCACAGGGACAGGTCCCTCACACAGGGACAGGTCCCTCACACAGCGACAGGTCCCTCACACAGGGACAGGGCCCTCCCTAACAATGTTACAGGCCCCTCACAGTCAGGCATCCGCTTGATTTTCACCAGGCTCAGAATACTTAGGGACCAAAGCCTCACGTGAATCACATCCCGTGCGGTGACAGACTTTCTTGCCGCCTCAACCTGTGGTGGCAAGTTCTGCCGGGAAAGCTTGATCTTGCTGTCTGAGACAATGCATTGCACCTGGGGCATGCCAGGGAGGTGTGGGGTGGGCTAAGTCATTTACACTGAGCGGAATGAGGCAATCCCCCCCGGGGCCTCATTAGGTATTCGGCAATCAGAAGGTTTTAGGCGAGTTAACACATGCTCGGGAGAGCCCTTTGGTAAGTCAAGCCTCCACCACGTGTCATACGCTCCCTGAGAATGGGGATAAAGCTGTGTGCCCCTCTACTGCTGGCGCGATCGATGTTAACACGTGATTGGCAAGGCCCTGCCTGTGAGCTGCTGTGGCGTTACACATTGGGAATTGCCCAGTGTGGATTCTTTAAGGTAAAACATGTAATGCTGGAAATTCCTTTTCACCCGTTCACAGCCTCGCAGCTGTTAATGCTGGCGCTTACCGGTGAGCTCAGAGAGCCGAGAATACCGGCCATCGTACCCAATCCAGGCTCCGTAGTGATCCACGGAAACGCTGATTGATTTTAGTGGGTAGCTCGTCTTCCATTTCCACCCCAACTGAAATGAGGTGTTAGATGGAGGCAAAAACAGAATTACCTGGAAAAACTCAGCAGGTCTGGCAGCATCGGCGGAGAAGAAAAGAGTTGACGTTTCGAGTCCTCATGACCCTTCGACAGAACTTGCGTTCAAGTCCAAGAAAGAGTTGAAAGAAAAGCTGGTTTAAGGTGTGTGTGTGGGGGGCGGAGAGATAGAGAGACAAAGAGGTGGAGGGGGGGATGGGGGTGTGTGGTTGTAGGGACAAACAAGCAGTGATAGAAGCAGATCATCAAAAGATGTCAACGACAATAGTACAATAGAACACATAGGTGTTAAAATTAAAGTTGGTGATATTATCTAAACGAATGTTCTAATTAAGAATGGATGGTAGGGCACTCAAGGTATAGCTCTAGTGGGTTTTTTTATATATATAATGGAAATAGGTGGGAAAAGGAAAATCTTTATAATTTATTGGAAAAAAAAAAGGGAAGGGGGAAACAGAAAGGGGGTGGGGATGGGGGAGGGAGCTTACGACCTAAAGTTGTTGAATTCAATATTCAGTCCAGAAGGCTGTAAAGTCCCTAGTCAGAAGATGAGGTGTTGTTCCTCCAGTTTGCGTTGGGCTTCACTGGAACAATGCAGCAAGCCAAGGACAGACATGTGGGCAAGAGAGCAGGGTGGAGTGTTGAAATGGCAAGCAACAAGGAGGTTTGGGTCATTCTTGCGGACAGACCGCAGGTGTTCTGCAAAGCGGTCGCCCAGTTTACGTTTGGTCTCTCCAATGTAGAGGAGACCACATTGGGAGCAACGGATGCAGTAGACTAAGTTGGGGGAAATGCAAGTGAAATGCTGCTTCACTTGAAAGGAGTGTTTGGGTCCTTGGACGGTGAGGAGAGAGGAAGTGAAGGGGCAGGTATTGCATTTTTTGCGTGGGCATGGGGTGGTGCCATAGGAGGGGGTTGAGGAGTAGGGGGTGATGGAGGAGTGGACCAGGGTGTCCCGGAGGGAGCGATCCCTACGGAATGCCGATAAGGGGGGTGAAGGGAAGATGTGTTTGGTGGTGGCATCATGCTGGAGTTGGCGGAAATGGCGGAGGATGATCCTTTGAATGCGGAGGCTGGTGGGGTGATAAGTGAGGACAAGGGGGACCCTATCATGTTTCTGGGAGGGAGGAGAAGGCGTGAGGGCGGATGCGCGGGAGATGGGCCGGACACGGTTGAGGGCCCTGTCAACGACCGTGGGTGGAAAACCTCGGTTAAGGAAGAAGGAGGACATGTCAGAGGAACTGTTTTTGAATGTAGCATCATCGGAACAGATGCGACGGAGGCGAAGGAATTGAGAGAATGGGATGGAGTCCTTACAGGAAGCGGGGTGTGAGGAGCTGTAGTCGAGATAGCTGTGGGAGTCGGTGGGTTTGTAATGGATATTGGTGGACAGTCTATCACCAGAGATTGAGACAGAGAGGTCAAGGAAGGGAAGGGAAGTGTCAGAGATGGACCACGTGAAAATGATGGAGGGGTGGAGATTGGAAGCAAAATTAATAAATTTTTCCAAGTCCTGACGAGAGCATCCCCACCCCCTTTCTGTTTCCCCCTTCCCTTTTTTTTTCCAATAAATTATAAAGATTTTCCTTTTCCCACCTATTTCCATTATATGTAAAAAAAAACCCACTAGAGCTATAACTTGAGTGCCCTACCATCCATTCTTAATTAGCACATTCGTTTAGATAATATCACCAACTTTAATTTTAGCACCTATGTGTTCTATTGTACTATTGTCGTTGACATCTTTTGATGATCTGCTTCTATCACTGCTTGTTTGTCCCTACAACCACACACCCCCACACCCCCCCCCACCTCTCTCTCTCTATCTCTCCGCCCCCCACACACACACCTTAAACCAGCTTATATTTCAACTCTTTCTTGGACTCGAACTCAAGTTCTGTCGAAGGGTCATGAGGACTCGAAACGTCAACTCTTTTCTTCTCCACCGATGCTGCCAGACCTGCTGAGTTTTTCCAGGTAATTCTGTTTTTGTTTTGGATTTCCAGCATCCCCAGTTTTTCTTTTTGTTTTTATCTCTGTGTTAGATGGAGGCGCTGTCTGTCTCCCAAGGTGAAATGTGAAAGACCTCCCCCCCACCCCCAACCCTGGCACTATCTCGACCCCAGAAGGGAAAAGCAGTAAAAACTGGGAAATAGGAGTGCCAGTCCGAACTGGTTTTCACTTCTGGAGGGCAGGGAGAGTTTTCTCCGCTGTCCTGGCCAATATTTATCCCTCAAAAAAACCAGAATGCCCAGCCATCGCCACGTTGTTGCTGTGGGAGCTTGCTGTGCGCAAATTGGCTGCTGCCTTTCCCACTGTAACTCAGAGGTGGTGTGACTTTTTTTTATTCATTCATGGGATGTGGGCCTCGCTGGCTGGGCCCAGCATTTATTGCCCATCCCCTAATTGCCCTTGAGAAGGTGGTGGGGAGCTGCCTTCTTGAATCGCTGCAGTCCATGTGGTGTAGGTACACCCACAGCGCTGTTAGGGAGGGAGTTCCAGGATTTTGACCCAGCGACAGTGAAAGAACGGCGATAAATTTCCGAGTCAGGACAGGAAGTGACTTGGAGGGGAACTTCCAGGTGGTGGTGTTCCCATCTATCTGCTGCCCTTGTCCTTCTAGATGGTGCCTGGTCGTGGGTTTGGAAGGTGCTGTCTAAGGAGCCTTGGTGAGTTCCTGCAGTGCATCTTGTAGATGGTAGACACTGCTGCTACTGTGTGTCGGTGGTGGAGGGGGTGAATGTTTGCGGATGTGGTGCCAATCAAGTGGGCTGCTTTGTCCTGGACAGTGTCCAGCTTTTTCAGTGTTGTAGGAGCTGCACTCATCCAGGCAAGTGGGGAGTATTCCATCACACTCCTGACTTGTGCCTTGTAGATGGTGGACAGGCTTTGGGGAGTCAGGAGGTAAGTTACTCCCCACAGGATTCCTGGCCTCTGACCTGCTCTTGTAGCCACAGTATTTATATGGCTAATCCAGTTCAGTTTCTGGTCAATGGTAACCCCCCAGGGTGCTATCACATTGAGGAAATAAAGACTTTGGCAGCCAGTGGAGGTTCCGGAGAGGGTGGGAGAGATGATGAGAATTGTCCATCAGCTCAGAGCTGTTTCCTTGTGTTTGTTTCAGGGGTGACGGAAGACGATGATCAAGGCTTGCCCATACTTGGGAACAGTATTCCGGTGGCTGGATAGGCTCGGATGAGTTAAGAGTTGTCAAAGGAAATGTTTGGCATGGGAGAAGAAGACAAATTTCTTGGAAGCGGTTTGAATGAAGGGGAATGTTGAAGTTTGCCTCTCCCAGAAGGTCACTGAGACGTTGGAGAGAGAGAGAGAGAGAGAGAGAGAGAGGCCCAAGAAACAAGGGTGGTTCTGGGAGAGAGGGAGATCCAAACCTTGGGGAGGGACTGGCTAAATGTGATGTTTCTCAAGGAAAGGAAACAAAGATGGACGCGATCCAGGTTGCCATGATGCCGAGAAGCATGGATATTATGGGATGTTTAGATTGTGAGCGTTCGGCAAGGGCAAGAGCAGAAGCGACCGTGGGTGTTCCTGCACCCCATGGACGGCAGGGGTTCGAGAAGGCAGCTCACCGCCTTCACGAGGGAGGGCGATTAGGGATGGGCAACAAATGCTGGCCCGGCCAGCGATGCCGTGAACGAATAGAAATAAATCAGGATGGCGGGGACGGTGAACGAGAAAGTTGCAGAGAGAACAGAACTTCCACTGCTTCTGGCCGCGGCCGATAGTTCAGCGAAGTGCCATTTTCGCTCATCAGGAACACCTTCTGTTGGTCACGAGATCTTTACGATGTCCGTGAGGTGTTTGCGACCAGCAGAAAGCACTCCTCTGGGCCAGCCCCTTGCACGGAAGGAGCAGCAGAGAAAGGAGGCTTTTCGGCCCAACTGGTTCTTGCTGCTGCTGCTGGTTCTCCACACCCACTCCCTCTCCAGCCTGGTTTAAAAAAAACTAATTTAATCCGACCCACTGTGGGGAGAAAATTGTGTCCAAGGAAAGTATGGCCTTGTCAGGGGTGAAAGGACAATGCTCCATGGAGTATTTGTGGGACGGGATGGTGTAATTATGTCTACCTTCAGCAGAGGGACCTATGTCCTCAGTAATGCAAACCACTCTGTGCAGACTCAAGCGTCACGTTGTCCAGTGGCATTTGCAACAAGGTTAATAATCCACGGTCAATAATTCAGTTCGGTCGAAGGGTCATGAGGACTCGAACCGCCAACTCTTTTCTTCTCTGCCGATGCTGCCAGACCTGCTGAGTTTTTCCAGGTAATTCTGTTTTTGGGTTGTTAACAATCCACTGACCTGGACCAATAATCCTTAAGTTCACTTCAGATATGACACCGAGCCACACCAGAAGGGGGTCAGGAACAGGGAACCGAAACCCACCGTCAAAGAGTGGGGGGGGGGGTCCGGGTCGCGGGGGTGGCCTCTGCTTGTGCCACAGGGTTGGGTGGTCCAGGACCCTTTCAAATGCAGAGTGGGCCAAAAACCTGACCGACCTCTCTACAAACCCGGGAGATGCTGGGAAAGGCCCTGGAAACCTGAAATAAAAACGGGGGAAAAAGAAAGCTCCGGGGGTAGGCGACAGGACAGGCAGCATCTGCAGAGGGACAGGAAGTCCAAAGGCCTTTTATCGGGACTTGATAAACATCTGTTTAGGGGACAAGGACAGCTCAGCGCTGGGGGTGGGGGAAGGGACAGCTCAGGGCCGGTGTGGGGGGGTGGTGTGGGGTGGGTGTGGGGGAGGCCCAGTCAGTGCGGGTTGAATCTTGGCCGTGTCGCCACGGCAACCCTCGGGCGGTTACCATCGGTACCGCCTGGGTTTGTGTGGCCGCCGGCGCAAGGTGCCCAAGAGAGAGACCTTCCCAGGCGACAGGGAGGGTTTTATTTGACACCCCCACCACCCCCCACCCCACTCCCCCACCGGCTCCCGTCCGAAAAAAAGTAACAGAAGGAATCGGCTCGGCGCAAGTGGGAGTCGGGCTCGTGTAGAAATCTGCCTCTCATGCCCTCAGCCGGCGGCTTGTCTGTTTATTAAAGAGCTGCCGCTACTGTTTGAAGGGTCAGAGGGTGACTTGACACCCGAGGGAGGGAGGGATGGAGGGAGGGAGCGTCCCTAACTGCGAAACCCCCTGTTACTTACCCTGCTGCTGACCTGGAATGGAAACAGAATTGTTATGCTCCATTTTCATTCCACTGGCGTTCCCTGTGTTGCTCTCTCCCCCTGGGGTGGGAGGGGGTGGGGGGTGGGGGGGGGGGGTGCTTCTCTTGCAGTCAAACAAGTAAACAGTTTTGTTTACACAGGGTTCAAGCAAATAAGGCAGCTGCTGAAAGCTGAATTGCATTGATAAAAGCAAAAAGAAACTGCGGATGCTGGAAATCCAGAAGCAACACAGAAATACCTGGAAAAACTCGACAGGTCTGGCTGCATCTGTCGGCGTTGAACTTACAGCACAGAGGCAGCTCGTTCAACCCAGTGGGTCCATCCCGGTGTTACTGCTCTCTCCCACCTTACTTCACCCGACCCATCAACATATCCTTCCATTCCTTTCCCCCCCCCCCACCACTTATCCAGCTTGTTCCACCTCTTCACCAATCTCTGAATAAAGGATTTTCCCTAAATTCCCTATTTAATTTGCTAGCTTACATTCCTTATATTCGTGACACCCCCCCCCCCCCCCACCCCCACCCCCGTTTTCTCCATGTCTATCCTATCGAACACCTCTGTCGTTTTATCCGGCTTTCCTCTACCCCTGAGAAATGGAGCCCCGGACTGTACATCATCGCCAAAGGCAAAATACTGCAGACGCTGGGAATCTGAAACAAGAACAGACAATGCTGGGAAGACTCGACGGGTCTGACAGCATCTGTGAAGAGAGAGAGAGAGAGAGACAGAGTTAACATTTCGAGTCCGTATGACTCTTCTACAGAACTGTTTGAAGTCATACGGACTCGCAATGTTAACTCTGTCTCTCTCTCTCTCTCTCTCCACAGATGCTGTCAGACCCGCTGAGTCCTTCCAGCGTTTTCTGTCTTTTGTTTTATCAGTGCCCACTGGTTCCACGGAGAGAGAAAAGGCTGGAAGTGCCCAGCAGGTCGGGCAGATTCTGTGGAGAGAGAAAAACAGAGTTTTAAGGTTCCACAACCCGGTTACCCAGCCGATCGGGAACGTCAGGCAGCAGTGGGAATCCTGGCGGGTGGTGTGGGGTGGGGGGTGGGGGGGTGTGGGGGCTGGGGGGGTGGGGGGTGGGGGGGCGGGTGTGGGGTGTGGGGGGTGGGGGGGTGTGGGGTGGGGGGGGTGTGTGGGGTGTGGGCTGTGGTGGGGGGCGGGTGTGGGGGGT
Source organism: Carcharodon carcharias (assembly GCF_017639515.1). Lineage (NCBI taxonomy): Eukaryota > Metazoa > Chordata > Chondrichthyes > Lamniformes > Lamnidae > Carcharodon > Carcharodon carcharias. The sequence continues at coordinate 20,275,967 of NC_054469.1, forward strand.
GGGTGGGGTGTGGGGGGTGGGGGGTGTGTGGGGTGTGGGGGGTGTGTGGGGGGTGGGGTGTGTGGGGAGTGTGGGGGTGGGGCGTGTGGGGGGTTTGGGGGTGTGGGGTGGGGGGGTGGGGGGGGTTGTGGGGGGTGGGGTGTGTGGGGGGGTGTGGGGGGTTGGGGGTGTGGGGGGGTGGGGTGTGGGGGGGTGGGGTGTGGGGTGTGGGGGGTGTGTGGGGGGTGGGGTGTGTGGGGGGTGTGGGGGTGGGGCGTGTGGGGGGTTTGGGGGTGTGGGGGGGTTGGGGGTGTGGGGGGGTGGGGTGTGGGGTGTGGGGGGTGTGTGGGGGGTGTTGGTGTGGGGCGTGTGGGGGGTTTGGGGGTGTGGGGGGGGTGGGGTGTGGGGGGGTGGGGTGTGGGGGGTTGGGGGTGTGGGGGTGTGGGGGGGTTGGGGGTGTGGGGGGGTGGGGTGTGTGGGGTGTGGGGTGTGGTGGGTGGGGGGGGGTGTGGGGGGGGGCGTTTGGGCGGGGGGAAGAGAGCGAGGTTTGGCGGGAGGCCAAAGGTCAGTTTCCCGATGGTGGGAAATTCGTTTGGACCCCATTTTAAGTTTACAGGGAGGCGGGGACTCAGCAAGATCAGCTGTGGACCCGCCGACCTGTCAGTGGCCAATTGAGGCCTTTGACAGGGCCATTAAACTCATTAGTGGACCTACCCGTCCAACAGGACCCTCGGCGGGAAATAGAAAAATCATCCACGGGCGGGATTGTAAAAAATTTAATTAAAGTGGTTTTAAAAGTTATGGACATGTCCCGACTCATGTGACAGTGTCTCACGAGGGGACATGTCAGGGAACTTTTTATTTCTATTTTTAATATTTTTTCACGCACGGTCGACCTCCCTGAGGCAGCACTTAGCCTCAGGGAGATGGGTGCGATCTTCCATGCGCATGTGCCAAAGGGCGCACTCTCGGGTTTGGGGATTCCCTCCCCCCTCCCCCCCACGCAGGGAGCGCACAGCGCTTCCTGCCGGACATCACGCTGGGTGGGCCTTAACTGGCCCAATCTCATAAAATGGCGGCGCACCCCTGATCGGGATGGTGGGGGAGGGGGGGTGGTGGGATGGTGAGGGGGGGGAGGGGGGGGAGGGGGGGGGAGGTGGGGGAGGGGGATGGTGAGGGTGGAGGAGAGAAGGGGGAGGGGGAAGGGGGATAGTGGGGGAGGAGGGATGGTGGGGGAGGGGGGGGGGATGGTCAGGAGGAGGGGGAGAGGGGATGGTGGGGGAGGGGGGATGGCGAGGAGGAGGGCGACGGGGGATGGTGGGGGAGGGGGATGGTGATGGGGGAGAGGGGGAGGGGGATAGTGGGATGGTGGGGGAGGGAGGTTGAGGGGGGACGGTGGGGGAGGGGGGATGGTGAGGGAGTGGGGAGGGGGAGGGTGGATGGTGGGAGTGGGGAGAGGGTGAGGGTGGGGGGAGGGGGATGGAGGAGTGGGGAGGGGGAGGATGGGGGAGGGGGGAGGGTGAGGGTGGGGGGGAGGGGGATGGAGGGGGAGGGGGGTATGGTGGGAGAGTGGGAGGGGGGTTTGAGGGGATGGTGGGGGAGGGGGGATGGTGGGAGAGTGGGAGGGGGGTTTGAGGGGATGGTGAGGGAGTGGGGAGGGGGAGGATGGGGGAGGGGGGAGGGTGAGGGTGGGGGGGAGGGGGATGGAGGGGGAGGGGGGTATGGTGGGAGAGTGGGAGGGGGGTTTGAGGGGATGGTGAGGGAGTGGGGAGGGGGAGGATGGGGGAGGGGGGAGGGTGAGGGTGGGGGGAGGGGGGATGGAGGGGGAGGGGGGTATGGTGGGAGAGTGGGAGGGGGGTTTGAGGGGATGGTGGGGGAGGGGGGATGGTGGGAGAGTGGGAGGGGGGTTTGAGGGGATGGTGGGGGAGGGGGGAGGGGGAGGATGGGGGAGGGGGGAGGGTGAGGGTGGGGGGGAGGGGGATGGAGGGGGAGGGGGGTATGGTGGGAGAGTGGGAGGGGGGTTTGAGGGGATGGTGGGGGAGGGGGGATGGTGGGAGAGTGGGAGGGGGGTTTGAGGGGATGGTGGGGGAGGGGGGATGGTGGGAGAGTGGGAGGGGGGTTTGAGGGGATGGAGGGGGAGGGGGGTATGGTGGAGAGTGGGAGGGGGGTTTGAGGGGATGGTGGGGGAGGGGGTTTGAGGGATGGTGGGGGAGGGAGGAGGGAGGGGGAAGCGGCCACTTGTTAACATTCTTCCGCAGCTGAGACTGTTCGGCCGCAGCTCCGTTGATCTGTCTGGAGTTCGGCCTCTGAGGTTTCTCTGCCCACTCGAGCAACACAAAAGCATGAAAGTGGCACCAAATGTTCCAGAACTTTCCACCCCTCAGGCGCAGACCACAAACTAATGTGAGTTTCAGAGGCCAGCGGAACAACTGGCCGACTGAGCAGGTTGTAGAATCCCCTTGTGAAAGGTGGACATGGCGCAGTCCCTGGTGGAGACGCTCACAGCCCCTTGTCTTTATCAAAGACCAGTATCCATTGTGATTCAGGCTAACAGGGCAGCCTCGCAGTGCAGGTTAGGAGGATGCCTGTGCCTGAGCTGAGAGCACAGGATGCAGTCCATTGGCCGAAGCTGCAGCCAATCGGTCAAGTGGAGTGGGGCGGAGGTGGGTGGGGTTTCGGACAGCCAATCAGCGCACTGCACACTGACCATCCAATGTTGGCCAGCACTGTCCTGCGTGTGTGAAGGGGCCTTCAGACTGAACCAGGAGATGTTCTTAGTACACCCAATGCTAACCCATGGGTCTCTCTCTTTGATCGTGCAGAAGGAGAACATCAGGATCATGGAGCCTGGTGATTTAGTGGGATGTGCCTCATGGCTTACAGGGAGCAGAGAGGGTGACAGAGGCACCTGGCTTGGCAAAGGGAGGAGCAGCTCCCTCAAGGTGAAGGGGAGACAGGGCCTGCTGTGCACACAGCTGAAGATCCACAGAGAGCCGTCGCTCATTGGCACCTCGCTAGACCCAGTGTCTATAGACAGCATTTGTCATTCCTGTAGGTGACTGAGAACCTGTGTCACCAAAGACTACACATGGCCAGGGAACTGGTCAGTCACATCTGCTGCCTGCTGCAGGGTTTGGTGCCACAGGGTCAGGGAGGGCATCCACTGCCAGTGGCCGTGATAGTGACCTCGGTGCTCATTTTCTACGCCGGTGGTGCCTTCCAGGGCTCCACGGGTGACCTGTGTGGGATCTCACAAGCCTCCACCCACAGCGTATCCAGCAGGTCACAGACACCAGCTTCATGCAGGCACAGAACTTTGTACATTTCGCCCGGGATCAGGAAAGCCCGGAAGCAAGGGCGCTGGGATTTGGGGCAACCTCAGGTTTTCCACAGTTGCAGGGTGCCATCGACTGCTCTCGTGTGGCACTTAGATCTCCGTGGCAACAAACAGTTAACTACGTCAACCGCAAGGACTTCCACTCGCTGAGTGTTCAGCTGGTGTGCGACCACCACAAATGCATCCCACAATTCCCGGGGAACATCCACGATTCCTACATCCTTAGCAGGTCTCAGATCCCTGACATCGGCAGGGCTGGCTCCTCGGGGACAAGGGCTACCCACAGACGACGTGGCTGATGGTGCCCATGCGGCGGCCTCAGACTGCAGGAACGCGACGGTACAATGAGGCTCATGCCACGACCCGGACTTTGGTGGAGCAAACGATAGGCATATTGATAATAACATTCCAAGGCCTCAACAGGTCCAGTGGAGCACTGCAATACAGTCCTCAGAGAGTGTCACGCATCATCATCGCTTGCTGTGTGCTCCACAACAGAGGGAGGACCTGGCCGAGGAGGAGATGGCGAAGCTGCACATTGCCACCAATGAGGAGGATGTTGAAGGGGATGATGATGATGATGATGAGGTCCTTGAAGGTCAGGGTGCCGGCGTTGATGCCATTGCACTGGACGGACGAGGTGCACTCGGGAGGCCCTCACAGCCGCAAGATTCGTGGAGGATGATGACGAGATGCAGTGAGGACAGTCCTAAGATCCTCACCTTGCATCTGTGAATGTCTGACTCCTGTGTGGCTGATGGCGGTGCACAGACCCTCAGTGCTCAGGCTCATGTCATGGAGATGCAGCGGAGGCCCAGATAGCTGCTAGATTCCAGGAGGATGATGATGACATGCGGTGAGGATACTCCATGGATCTTCACATAGCCTCTGCGAATGTCTGATTCCTGTCTGGCTGAGGGCAGCTCGCTTGTGCTCTATGGTCAGGGTCATACCATGGAGATGCAGCCATGAAACTTTAAATGCACCTGATCCTTTGTCCGCCTTCAGCAACTGAGCTCTTTCAGGAGCACAGAGTCACCGGTCACAGATGCTGAAGACATGGGGGCCAGCCCCACCTCAAAGGTGCTGAGAGCACACGGAGAGAATGAGGGAACTCTGTGACGCCTGCCCACTACATTCTGGCAGCAATGACCAGCACCACCGAGGTGCAGCCATCACTGGTGTGTCCAGTGAGTGTAGCCGGACCATCCCTGTGGTCTGAAGGTTACACACTGCACAGGGAAGAGGCCCTGGACTGAGGATCTTGCCTTCATCTTGTGTCCGACACAAACACTGCTCATCATAACGAGGAGCCACAGGCAAGGAGACATTCTTAGGGGTTTATTTAAAATAGTAAACATTAAGTGCAAATGATTAGCACTCGTGCCCAGACTGAGCAACTAGACCTTCTGAACTGTGCTAACCCTGCTGCTATGTCTTGGTGCTCTCTGGACGTCCACAGTGGAGGTGGGGGCAGCCTGCTGACTGTCACTCCCTGCTTGTGATGACCTTGATGGAAGTCCCCTGGAGGGCTGAGACCTAGAGGGCCCCGGCCTGCTTTTGGGGTCCTGCTGTGTGGCAGTGGCACCCTCCTCGGCCTGTGGAGCTGGAGATGCTGAGGCAACAGGAAGGGCCAGGAAACCACAGGCCAGTGAGTCTCACGTCAGTGGTAGGGAAACTATTGGAGAAAATTCTGAAGGAGAGAATCTATCTCCACTTGGAGAGGCAAGGTTTGATCAGTGATAGTCAGCATGGCTTTGTCAGAGGGAGGTCATGCCTAACAAATTTGATTGAATTCTTTGAGGAGGTGACCAGGTGTGTAGATGAGGGTAGTGTAGTTGATGTAGTTTATATGGATTTCAGCAAAGCCTTTGACAAGGTCCCACATGGGAGACTTATAAAGAAGGCAAATGCACATGGGATACAGGGTAATTTGATAAGGTGGATTCAAAATTGGCTTAGTTGTAGGAGGCAGAGGGTGATGACAGAAGGATGCTTTAGTGACTGGAAGCCAGTGTCCAGTGGCGTACCACAGGGATCTGTGCTCTGTCCCCTATTATTTGTCAACATAGATGACTATGTGGGGGGTAGGATTAGTAAGTTAGCGGATGACACAAAGATTGGCCAGGTGGTTAACAGTGAGGTTGAGTGTCTTGGGCTACAGGAAGATATAGATGGGATGGTCAAATGGGCAGATAAGTGGCAGATGGAATTTAACCCTGAAAAGTGTGAGGTATTACACTTTGGAAGGAGTAATTTGACAAGGAAGTATTCAATGAACGGCATGGCACTAGGAAGTTCTGAGGAACAAATGGACCTTGGTGTGTGTATCCATAGATCTCTGAAGGCAAAGGGGCATGTTAGTGGGGTGGTAAAAAAGGCATATGGGGCACTTGCCTTTATCAATCGAGGCATAGATTACACAAGTAGGGAGGTCATGTTGGAGATGTATAGAACCTTGGTGAGGCCACAGCTGGATTACTGTGTGCAGTTCTGGTCACCACATTATAGGAAGGATGTGATTGCACTGGAGGGGGTGCAGAGGAGATTCACCAGGATGTTGCCTGGGATGAAACATTTAAGTTATGAAGAGAGGTTGGATAGACTTGAGTTGTTTTTGTTGGAGCAGAGAAGACTGAGGGGCGACCTGATCGAGGTGTACAAGATTATGAGGGGCATGGACAGGGTGGATAGGGAGCAGCTGTTCCCCCTAGTTGAAGGGTCAGTCACAAGGGGACATAAGTTCAAGGTGAGGGGCAGGAGGTTTAGGGGGTATGTGATGAAAAACATTTTTACCCAGAGGCTGGTGATGGTCTGGAATGCGCTGTCTGGGAGGGTGGTGGAGGCGGGTTGCCTCACATCCTTTAAAAAGCACCTGGATGAGCACTTGGCATGTCATAACATTCAAGGATATGGGCCAAGTGCTGGTAAATGGGATTAGGTAGGTAGGTCAGGTGTTTCTCACGTGTCGGTGCAGACTCGATGGGCCGAAGGGCCTCTTCTGCACAGTGATTCTGTGATTCTGTGATTCTGGATGGGCCGGACACTCACGGAGTCACCTAAGTGGATGGCCCCGAGGTATGCACCAGCTGACCCTCCTCCCTATGGGTGCCCAAGGGCCTCTGGCTGACTCCTTGAGGAGAAGGGGAAGCTGGAGTGAGATGGAGCTGCCCCACACCTCTCTCACGTTGATGCTGTTGGAGGCCAACTAGGGTGTCATCGGTGGCCTGTGCAGCAACGCAGGACCGATGTCCTGGACCAAGGTCTCCAAGGCGGACGCCATCCTGCCAGTGTTAACCTCGGTGCGTTGGCATGCCAACGCTTTCACCTCAGCCTGAAGATGGATGGGCTCCTCCATGGCCCCTTGTAATCTGGAGAGTGCAGCAGACATCCCTTCCTGATGTTCCCATGATTTGCCTTTGCGGCTCCAGCAACTGATTGAGGACCGAGCCCGGAGGCTCATCATCTGACTCAGACTCAGCAGATTCCTTGCCTCCAGCAGCCCTCTGACCGCCGGCGACGACCAAAGATGTCCCTGCCTCCACCTGCTGTGCTCACCAGATTGTGATCCCGAGGCTGCTGTACGTCTAGGTCCCACCGAGGTGTACGTTACTGCGCTGTTGGAGGGTGTGGGTGAGCACCATGATGGGTCTTCAACGGTGCTGTCCTCAGGGCCCTCATCTGAGGTGCTCTTGGCACTGGAGTCCCGGTCAGGGTTGCCTGAGGGGAATATGGCAGGTGTGTCTAGGAGAGAGAGTGTGGAGATTATTAGTTACGCACAGGACTGCGGACTCAGAGTAGCATTGACGGAGAGGGTGATGTGGTGCAGGATCCTCACGTGGAGATGCTTGCCACCGACCTCACCGTCACTGCAGTAATGGTCCACGTCCTATCCGACAAGCTCCAATGCATGACTCTCGGAGGGAGTGCGGACCTTGATGTCCAGCACTCCACCCCCCAGCTCTGAGATCTCTCCCTTTGATTGTACACGATCTTATCCTGCATAAAGACACGTGGAGAGGGTGTGAGCAAGGCTCATGTCAGTCCAAATGAGAAGGATGACAGGCATGCGTGTGTGCTGGGTGAAGCCATGGACAGGATGAGGAGGGCGATTCCCAGAGAAGATGAGGCCAGATGGACATGTGAGGGTGGGTGTGTGTGTGAGAGAGTGAGTGGTGATGTCCCTTGAGCTGGCAGTGAGTGAGATGCCAGTGAATGTGTGATGGGCTCGTGTGAGTTTAGAGTGATGGGATGGTTGCCTTATCCTTTTTTTTAATTAATTCACGAGATGTGTGCTTCGCTGGCTGGGCCAGCATTTACTCCCCATCCCCTTGAGAAGGTGGTGGGTGAGCTGCCTTCTTGAACTGCTGCAGTCCATGCCCCTGATGGCACAGAGGAGATCATTGCCCCTCTTTCTGCACTGGATGGCCCACCTCTTGTGTGCAGCTTTGGCACTGACCATGTCTGCTACCCCCTCCCAAGCTGGCGAGGTGAGACTCATGGGCCTCCTGCGGCCAGAGCGTGGGGGGATGGGGGTTGGTAGAGGACATCGTGGTGGGCCTCCATGGTGTCCAGAATGCATCCCAAGGACACATCACTGAATCCGGGGGTGGGGGGTGTGGGGAGATGTACCCTTCTTGGCTTTTGGTGCCACGTCTTCACTGGGCAGTCCTGGACTGCAAGCGTTGGGGAGTGTGCGCGTGGCTGCAGTTTAAATATGGCCCCTGGGATGCAAAGTAATGCCTGACTGGAATTGTATCCCCCCCCCAACCCCCCCCCCCCACACCAGATTTACCGCTACGCTGGCGGGAAAACACGCCGGCCAAGAACCCATCTGGACAAGTCTGACGTGCAGAAGTCGGGACTTACCATTAGGGCCTTGCTCAGATCACGGACACCCGGAGGGGCAGTAGATGCTGGAGCCCAACAGCTACCAGACCCCAGAGGGACACGTGCATCGCACGCTGGGTGGATCCTCATGGACATGGCTCTGCCGTGAAGCAGCTCACGGAAGGTGGGAGGTCTCCATTGATACCTGGGGTCTAGGGCCTGGGGTCTGGGGCCTGGGGCCTGGGGTCTGGGGCCTGGGGTCTGGGGTCTGGGGCCTGGGGTCTGGAATTGCATTAACATTTATTGACTATGATTATTGAACTATTTAATTTGATGCTTTTATCGAATGGCACAGCAGGCTCGAGGAACTAACAGTCTTACTCCTGCTCCTAATTTGTATGTTGGACATGGTATCGGGATTGGAATCAGGCCACCCACTCTCCCACTGGGGACAAAATGAGAAGCTTGTTACACAGCCAGTCGTTATGGTCTGAAATACACTGTCTGAAAGAGCAGTGGAAGCAGATTCAATAGTAACGTGCAGAAGGGAGTTGGATAAATACTTGGAAAGGTTTACGAGGTGGGGAAGGCAAAGCACGGACACGATGGGACGAATGGCTTCCTCCGTGCTGTCTGATTCTATGATCCAAAGGCCTCATGAGCTTGTTCACAAACACATTTCCTGCCATTCATCCCTAAACGTGCACCAAAGCGTTCATAGAAACATAGAAACTAAGAGCAGGAGTAGGCCACTCGGCCCTTCGAACCTGCTCCGTCATTCATTCTGATCATGGCTGATCATCCAACTCAATAGCCTGCTCCCACGTTCTCCCCATATTCTTTGACCCCTTTCTCCCCAAGAGCTATATCTAAGTCCTTCTTGAAAACATAGAATGTTTTGGCCTCAACTACTTTCTGTGGTAGCGAATTCCACAGGCTCACCACTCTCTGGGTGAAGAAATTTCTCCTCATCTCAGTCCTAAATGGTCTACCCTGTATCCTCAGACTGTGACCCCTGGTTCTGGGCTCCCCCACCATCGGGAACATCCTTCCTGCATCTATCCTGTCTAGTCCTGTTAGAATTTTATGGGTTTCTGTGAGATTCCTCCCTCATCCTTCTGAACTCCAGTGAATATAATCCTAACCGACTCAATCTCTCCTCATATGTCAGTCCCGCCATCCCAGGAATCGGTCGGGTAATCCTCCGCTGCTCTCCTGTTGCCTGTCGCCTGTTGCTTTGGGAGATGCCAATCCTTCCCCCTGGGCACAACGCATCCTGGGCAAAGTGACGTCGCTGGAGCCTGACTCAGTCTAAACAGTCGTGCAAAGCAAGGTCATGTTCGAAACAAAGAAACAGGACGAATAAACGCTTCTCCTTAGTGCCTGCATCATTCAGCGCCCACCGCCCCCCCCCCCACCACCGATTCAGTTTGTTGAGAGTTTTTGTGATATTTTTGTAAGCCTGGGATGATTGTAAATGAACCATGAGCTCATAGAATTACCTTCGAATTTGACAGCCCCCGAATCAGGCCACTCTGCCCCAACTGGCCTATCAGGGTCTTTCTGCTCCCCGCACTCACCCTTCTGTCATTATTTCCGCCTCCAGCAACGCTAGAGAGTCCCTTCAAATTGGCAAACGTGACTGCAGAAGGTTGGAGGTTACCAGGAGACAGCTGTGCAATTGGCCCGTGTGTGACAGAGCCCGGTGTGGGTATGTGGCAGGAGGTGCAGGTGAACAGTGAGATGAGGACCCACCCGCCATGCTTGGGCCTGCACGGAAGAGGGGATGTTCCGGAAAGATTCAGCGGCGTGTTGGCGTAAGGTGCTCCATCCAGGTTAGGCTGCGACGCGGGTTCGAGAGCAGCCGCCCCGACAGACTCATGAAAAGCAGCCAGCAGTGCTCTCGTAATCCTTTGACGATCGGACTGGGAGTGAGGGCCAGAGGGCAAAGGTGAGGTGGGGGGGGCGGAGGTGGGGAGACGGTGGGGGTGCGGGGAAGCTCTGGAATAAAACTTGACTGGAATGAAATCATTAGGCACAAGGCCTCATGAATCACCCGTGCAGAAAGCAAAACAAAGACACGCCTGCCCTCAGGGATCACTTCGTGTCAGGAGTGGGAGCGAGTGACTCATTCAGACCGAAGCCAAGTTGTAACATCACTTGTTGCGAGAGGGCTTTGAGGTTTCCAAAGCTGCTGGTTATAGCTTTTTTCCCTACGTTGCTTAGGCACACGCCCCTTACCAACCCCGTATAAACTGCTGGTGCCCCTCAGAGTGGACCTGCCGTGGGGGAACAAAGGAACAGGAGGAGGCCATTCAGCCCCTCGAAACTGTTCCGCCGTTCAGTTAGATCAGGCCTTCATCGCGAGGGAATGCACTCCTCCCCCATGCATACCCTATCCGAGGACCAGCGCTCCTCTAACACCAGACCGGTAGTCATTCCCCTCCCTCCTCAACCCTCTTACTCGAACTCCAGACTTCTCCTTAACACCCCCACTAACTCCAGATACCTCCTTACCCCCACTAACTCCAAACCCCTTCTTACTCCCCCACTAACTCCAGATCCCTCCTTACCCTCACTAACTCCAAACTCCTTCTTACTCCCCCACTAACTCCAGATACCTCCTTACACCCACTAACTCCAAACCCCTTCTTAACCCCCCACTAACTCCAGATCCCTCCTTACCCTCACTAACTCCAAACCCCTTCTTACCCCCCCACTAACTCCAGATCCCTCCTTACCCTCACTAACTCCAAACCCCTTCTTAACCCCCCACTAACTCCAGATCCCTCCTTACCCCCACTAACTCCAAACCCCTTCTTACCCCCCCACTAACTCCAGATCCCTCCTTACCCTCACTAACTCCAAACCCCTTCTTACCCCCCCACTAACTCCAGATCCCTCCTTACCCTCACTAACTCCAAACCTCTTCTTACCCTCCCACTAACCCCAGATCCCTCCTTACCCCCACTAACTCCGGATCCCTCCTTACCGTCACTAACTCCAAAGCCCTTCTTACCCTCCCCACTAACTCCAGATCCCTCCTTACCCTCACTAACTCCAAACCCCTTCTTACCCTCCCCACTAACTCCAGATCCCTCCTTTCCCCCACCAACTCCAAACCCTTCTTACCCTCCCACTAACCCCAGATCCCTCCTTACCCCCACTAACTCCAAACCCTTCTTACCCCCCACTAACCTCAGATCCCTCCTTACCTCCACTAACTCCAAACCCCTTCTTATCCCCACACTAACTCCAGATCCCTCCTTACCTCCACTAACTCCAAACCCCTTCTTAACTGCCCCCCCACTAACTCCAGATCACTCCTTACCCCCCCACCACAGTAACTCCAGACCCCATCTCATTCCCCTCACAGTAACTCCACACCCTTCCTCATTCCCCTCAGTCTAACTCCAGAGCCCTCCTCACTCCACCAACAGTAACTCCAACCACCCCTCACTCTGCCCACTCTAACTGCAGGCCCGTCCTCACTCCATCCACTCTAACTCCTGACTCACTCTCATCCTCCATGACCACCAGACTCCTAACCCCCTCTGCCCTCTGCTCATACTCCCTGTATCCCAGAGATTTCTGTATCCCAGAGGTTTTCTGTATCCCAGAGGATTTCTGTATCCCAGAGGGTTTCTGTATCCCAGAGGGTTTCTGTATTCCAGAGGGTTTCTGTATTCCAGAGTGTTTCTGTATCCCAGAGAGTTTCTGTATCCCAGAGGGTTTCTGTATTCCAGAGAGTTTCTGTATCCCAGAGTGTTTCTGTATCCCAGAGTGTTTCTGTATCCCAGAGGGTTTCTATATTCCAGAGTGTTTCTGTATCCGAGAGGGTTTCTGTATTCCAGAGTGTTTCTGTATCCCAGAGTGTTTCTCTATCCCAGAGGATTTCTGTATCCCAGAGGGTTTCTGTATCCCAGAGGATTTCTGTTTCCCAGAGTGTTTCTGTATCCCAGAGGGTTTCTGTATCCTAGAGGGTTTCTGTATCCCAGAGTGTTTCTGTATCCCAGAGGATTTCTGTATCCCAGAGTGTTTCTGTATTTCAGAGTGTTTCTGTATCCCAGAGAGTTTCTCTATCCCAGAGGATTTCTGTATCCCAGAGGGTTTCTGTATCCCAGAGGGTTTCTGTATTCCAGAGTGTTTCTGTATTCCAGAGTGTTTCTGTATCCCAGGGTGTTTCTGTATTCCAGAGATTTCTGTATCCCAGAGTGTTTCTGTATCCCAGAGGGTTTCTGTATTCCAGAGTGTTTCTGTATCCCAGAGAGTTTCTGTATCCCAGAGTGTTTCTGTATTCCAGAGTGTTTCTGTATCCCAGAGAGTTTCTGTATCCCAGAGGGTTTCTGTATCCCAGAGTGTTTCTGTATTCCAGAGACTTCTGTATCCCAGAGGTTTCTGTATCCCAGAGGGTTTCTGTATCCCAAAGTGTTTCTGTATTCCAGAGATTTCTATATCCCAGAGTGTTTCTGTATTCCAGAGTGTTTCAGTATCCCAGAGGGTTTCTGTATCCCAGAGAGTTTCTGTATCCCAGAGGGTTTCTGTATTCCAGAGGTTTCTGTATCCCAGAGGGTTTCTGTATCCCAGAATGTTTCTGTATCCCAGAGGGTTTCTGTATCCCAGAGGGTTTCTGTATCCCAGAGGATTTCTCTTCACATGATTCTGTTTGAATGAAAAAACCATTGTGACATTCCAATGTGGTGGAGGGGTCCTCCCTGGCTGGTGAAAGCATTGTCCCCTCCCCTACCCTACCCCCTCCACCACCAACACCACCCCCACCGACCCCCGCACCCCTCGGCCCCCCGGACCCCACTCCCCCCCATCCCCCCCATCCCGTCACTCGCCATCAATGCAAAGTAAGTAGACTTGTCGGCTAATCCTCTTTACAAATAAAACCTCAGTGAAGATTCCAAAAGATTATAGACAAATTCTCAGTTTCTTTTCAAACAAATTGGACAGCATAGATTGGAAAACTGCCATCATTCAAAATTGAAATTGTCAAGTGGAATGATTGCCTCTCTCCTTGGCAAATGAAGCAATGGAGATAGGAGGAGAAAGTCTTTCATGCAGACAGTAGTTTGGATCTGCAATGCACTGCCTGAGAATGTGGTAGAGGCAGGTTCAATCAAGGCATTCAAGAGGGAATTGGGTTATTACTTGAAAAGGAAGAATGAGCAGGGCTACAGGAAGAGGGCGGAGGGATGGCACTAGGTGAATTGGTCCTTAGGAGAGCCAGCACAGACACAATGGGCCGAATGGTCTTCTGTTCTGTTCTGTAATTCTCCCACTCCCCTTTCTCCCCTCCTTCCACCCTCAAAGCCACTATTAAATTCATTACCTACCCCCCACACCCCGGCAATCTGCTTGACTTTGGGCCCAATGACCTCCCTCAGTTCACTGTCAAACATTTTGGAACACGATTTAACCAGCTAAGACCTATCTGATGGGAGCTGTTGGAATTGTCCCACCGTAAATGGAAAGACCACTTTTTCAATCCTGTGGCCTTGTTGACATTTTGAGTTTTATTCTGACAGATTCTGGCAGCATCAGAATCAGGTTACTGCCAGTCATTCGTAAGCTCATATCAAACCATGTCAACTCTTCAAACTACTTAGGGCTGGAGTTGGACCCACAACTGTCAGGAACCATAGGGATCATGAAATTAGAGAAGGAAGCCATTCGGGCCTTCTCTGGAGTAGGAGGGAAGGGTTTGCTGAAAAAGTACTTCTTTATTCTCAGTCATGTGGGGTGTGTTAAGAACATAAGAAACAGGAGCAGGTGTAGCCCACTCGGTCCATCGAGCCTGCTCCGCCATTCAATACCATCATGGCCGATCTGGGGCTTCAACTCCAATTTCCCACCCACTCCCCATATCCCTTAATTCCCTGTGAGACCAACGATCTATCTATCCCCTTCTTAATTATGTTCAAAGATGGAGAATTCCCAAGCGTCACAACCTTTTGAATGAAGAAATTTCTCCTCATCTCAGTGCTAAATGACCGATGCCTTAGTTTGAAATGGTGCCCACCATCTTCTAAGATTCCCCTGCCAGGGTGACAACCTCTCAGTGCCCAACCCCGTCCAGTCCCTTCAGAGCCTTCAGTGTCTCAAAGAAATCACCTCTCATTCTTTTAAACTCTAATGAAGTCAACCCCTCATCAGAGGAGGACCCTCTGGTACCAGGGACCAGCCTAGTGAACCTTCACTGCACAGCCTCTAATGCAAGGGTATCCTGCCTTAAACATGGAGGCCAAAACTATACACATTGCTCCAGCTGTGGTCTCACCAAAGCCCTGTACAATTGGGCAGGACGTCCTTATTTTTGTGCTCCAATCCCCTTGCAGTAGGCCAACATGCCATTTGACTTCCCAATTGCTTGTTGTCCCTGCCTGCGAGTTTCTTTGTTAATCAGCCCTTGACCAACATGTCAGTAAAGTGACTGTTATAACCAGCATCACGGAGTCATCGATTGGTACAGAGCAGTAAAGAGAGGCCATTAGGCCTGTGCAGGCTCTTTGAAAGAGCTATCCCATTAGTCTCACTCCCCCTGCTCGTTCCCCATAACCCTGTGAAATTCTCCCCTTCGGGTATTTATCCAATTCCTCTTCGAACCTGCTTCCACCACCCTTCAGAGAGGGTGTCCCAGATCATAACAGCTCACTGTGTAAAAGAAAATCCCTTCTGCAAGCAATCTCCTCTACTGAACTAAACCAGGCGTATGACGACCATTGTCGCTGCTCCTAGAAATTCCTTTCTGTTTCACTCAATTTAAGAACCCGTTTTGCCCACCTCTCTCTCTGCCTCTCTCTCTCTCTTTCTCTCTTTCTCTCTCTCTCTCTCCGTCACTTCTTTTCCAGGCCCGCCGACCGTCATCCTGCTGAACCCCACAAAGCACCAATGCCAGGTCTACCACTTCGCTTTTACTTTAATTAAACTGGTGGCATTCGATGCAGAGCAGGGCAGTGCCAACCCCAATTGCTCGGCTGTTTGCATTACGGATCATAGCTAATGGGGAGAGAACTCTGCACCCCCGCAGTTCTCTCGGGCGGGGGGTAAAATTGTTATGTCATGCCACTCAAGAAAATAAAGGATTCACTAATTAAATAACACCTGTGCCACACAAGTTTCGGGTAATGACCACCTCCAACAAGAGAGAATCCAACCATCACCCCTTGATGTTCAATGGCATTACCTTCACTGAATCCCCCACTATCAACATCCTGGAGGTTACCATTGACCTGAACTGAAACTGAACTGGACTAGCTATATAAATACTACGGTTACAAGAACAGGCCAGTGGCTAGGAATTGTGCGACGAGTCACTCACCTCCTGACTCCCCAAAGCCTGTCCACCATCTACAAGGCACAAGTCAGGAGCGTGATGGAATACTCCCCACTTGCCTGGATGAGTGCAGCTCCCACAACACTCAAGAAGCACTGTGGGTGTACCTACACCACATGGACTGCAGCGGTTCAAGAAGGCAGCTCACCACCACCTTCTCAAGGGCAATTAGGGAGAGGCATGCTCCCACAATGAGATAATGATCAAAAAAATCTGTTCTTTTGTGATGTTGATTGAGGGCTAAGTATTGGCCAGGACACTAGGAATAACTCCTCTTCTGTCAAAGAACATAAGAAATAGAAACAGGAGGAGGCCATTCAGCCCTTCGAGCACAGCCCGTCACTCGAGATCATGGCTGATCTCCTCCTTCATTTTCCTGCACTATCCCCTTACCCCTTGATGTTTTCAAACATGTAGAAAAGGCTCAACCTCACTCCTGAACATACTCAACCACTGAGCCTCTCCAGCCCTCTGGGGTACAGAATCCCAAAGATTTACCCCCCTCTGAATGAAGAAATTGCTCCTCACCTCAGTTTGAAATGATTTGTCCCTTATTCTGAGACTATGTCCCCTGGTTCTAGGCCTCCTCCCCCCACCCAGCTAAGGGAAACATCCTTCCTACATCTACCCTGTTGACCCCTGTAAGGATTTTGTAAGCTGAATGGGATCACTTTTCATTCTTCTAAACTCCAGAGAATACAGCCCATTGGAGGAGGACCCTTCCATCCCA
This sequence comes from Carcharodon carcharias, assembly GCF_017639515.1. Lineage (NCBI taxonomy): Eukaryota > Metazoa > Chordata > Chondrichthyes > Lamniformes > Lamnidae > Carcharodon > Carcharodon carcharias. The sequence goes on from NC_054469.1 coordinate 20,292,185, forward strand.
TAAACCAGATGCTTAAGTCCACCCGAGAGGGAAGATGGGACCTCGGTTTAATTTCTCATCCAGACAGCAGCCTTCCTGACAGTGCAGCACTCCCTCAGCACCACACTGGAGTGTCCGCCTTGATTTTTGTGCTCAGGTCCCTGGAGCGGGGTTTGAACCCAGAACCTCCTGATCAGAGGTTAAGCCGCTTCCAACTGAGCCGTACCTGATACACAAGGGGATTCCTGCCAGCCGTTTAGGTAAGTCTGAGGACAGGCCAGTAGATGGCAGGCTGGCCATTTGGCCTCATCCTCCAAGCATTTGCTATATCCTCAGAGTAACATGGCACAAGGTGTAAATCCACCACTTCTTAATATAGATTACAACTGAAGGCTGCCTTTCTATGTGGGCCAGTGACATTTCTGACCCTTTTGATATTCCGGAAATGAACGAGGGACAGATGAACTTCCTCCAGGCACTTGCTCAAAAGTGTCAATGCATGTGACACATGGGGCCGAGCAGGTTTGTTTTTCTGGTTTTCCTTGAGTCCTTCCACCATCTACAAGGCACAAGTCAGGAGTGTGATGGGACACTCCCCACTTCGCCTGGATGAGTGCAGCTCCTACCGCTCTCAAGAAGCTCGACACCATCCAGGGCAAAGCAGCCTGCTTTGATTTGCACCCCTTCCACAAACATTCACTCCCTCCACCACTGACGCACAGTAGCAGCAGTGTGTACCATCTACAAGATGCACTGCAGGAATTCACCAAGGCTCCTTACACAGCACCTTCCAAACCCACAACCACTGACTTGGAAATATATCGCCGTTCCTTCATTGTCGCTGGGTCAAAATCCTGGAAATCCCTCCCTAACAGTCACTGTTGTAATGTAGGAAACACAGCAGCCAATTTGCACACAGCAAGCTCCCACAAACAGCAATGAGATCGTTACCAAGTAATCTGTTTTGGTGATGTTGGGTGAGCATTAAATACTGGCGAGGGCACTGGAGGGGACTCTCCTGCTTTCCCTCAAAATAGCACTGCAGAATGTTTCACATCTGCCTGAGAGGAGAACACAGGGTTTAGCATTTCATCCGAAAGACAGCGCCTCTGGCAGTGCAGCATTTCCAGGACTCCAGAGCGTCGGTCTAGATTAGGTGCTCAGGTCTTTGCAGAGAGATTTGAACATGCAAGCTTTTAATTCATAGGTGAAAGTATTACCCCCCCCCCCCCCCCACCCCCCGGCCACTGGATTGTTTGGGGAGTGGGTGACTGATAGGGAAGCATTTGGAAGAATAGTTGAGACAAAGTATAATCTGATTATCCTCTTCTAGTTTGGAATTAACTCCCTAAAACTCTCTATGTTTCTCTTCTTTAAGACACTGCTTAAAACCTACCTCTTCCAAGCTTCTATTGTAGTATCTCCATATGTGGCTTGGTGACAAATTTTGCCTGATAACATCATTCCCTTACCACAGCTGGGAAAGACTGGAAATAAAGCCATCTAAAGTTACAATCCTTTCTGGACAGACAGGTCACATTCCACAGATACCAACCACATCATCTCAGCAGTAGAGGAACTACTGAGCAGTGTGTGTGTGTGTGTGTGTGTGTGTGTGTGCACGTGTGCGTGCCGTTTCTGTGTGTGTCTCTGTGTGTGCATGTCTGTATGTGTGTTTGTTTCTTTGTGTGTGTGTGTGTGTGTGCATGCCTTTGTGAGTGTGTGTGTGCCTGTTTCTGTGTGTGTGTCTGCTTCTGTGTGTGCACGTGTGTGTGTATGTGTGTCTGTGTGCATGTATGTGTGTGTCTGTCTCTGTGTGTGCATGTGTGTGTGTCTGTGTTTCAGTGTGTGTTTCTGTGTGTCTGTTCCTGTGTGCATGTGTGTGTGTGCCTGTCTGTCTCTGTTTGTGTGTGTATGTGTGTATGCCCGTCTGCTTCTGTGTTTGTGTGTGTGTCTGTTTCTGGGTGTGTGCCTTTTTGTCTGTTTCGGTGTCTGTGTATGTCTGTCTGTGTTCATGTAGGTGTGTGTCTGTTTGTGTGTGTGCATGTGTGTGTGTCTGTGTTTCTGTGTGTGTTTCTGCGTGTCTGTCTGTTTCTGTGTCTTCGTGCATGTATCTGGGGTCTGCTTCTGTGTGCGCATGTGTGTGTGTGTGTGTGTGTGTGTGTGTGTGTCTGTGTTTGTTTCTATATGTGTGTGTGTGTCTGTGCCTGCCAGTCTCTGTTTGTGTGTGTATGTGTGTATGCCTGTCTGTTTCTGGGTTTGTGTGTGTGTCTGTTTCTGGGTTTGTGTCTGTCTGTTTCGGTGTGTGTGTCTGTCTGTTTCTTTGTTTTTGTGTGTGTGTGTGTGTGTCTTTTTGTGTGTGCCTGTGTCTGCACGTGTGCATGTGTGTGTGCAGGTGTCTGTCTGTTTCTTTGTGTGTCTCTGTGTGTGCATACCTTTGTGTGTGTGTGTCTGTTTCTTTGTGTGTGTGTCTATGTGAGTGTGTGTGTGTGTCTGTGTGAGTGCATGTGTGTGTGTGTGTGTCTGTGTACATGTGCCTGTTTCTGCGTGTGTCTGTTTCTGTGTGTGCGCCTGTCTATCTCTTTTTGTTTGTATGTGCATGTATGTCTGTTTCTGTGTATGTGCATGTGTGTGAGTGTGTGCCTGTCTCTTTCTTTTGTGTGTATATGTGTGCATGTCTGTCTATTTCTGTCTGTGTGTGGCTGGTTCTATGTGTATGTGCGTGTGTGTGTCTGTCTGTTTCTCTGTGTATGTATGTGTGCCTGTCTGTCTCTTTCTGTTTGTGTGAGTATGTATGTCTGTCTGTTTGTGTGTGTGTGTCTGTTTCTGTGTGGTTGTGCGTGTGTGCGTTTGCCTGTTTCTGTGTGTATGTGTTTGTGTGCTTGACTGTGTCTGTCTGTCTCTTTCTTTGTGTGTGTGTGTGTGTGTGTGTGTGTGTGTTTGTTTCTGTGTGTATGTGTATGTATGTGTGTATGTGTGTGTGTGTGTATATGTGTTTGTCTGTGTATATGTTGACGCGTACGGGTCTGTTTCTGTGTGTTTGTGTGCATGTGTGTCTGTTTGTCTGTTTCTGTGTGTGTGCCTGTCTGTCTTTTTCTTTATTTGTGTGCATGTGTGTGTGAATATGTGTCTGTTTCTGTGTGTGTGTGTCTGTTTGTTTCTGTGTGTGTAAGTGTGTGTGAGCATGTGTTTGTCTGTGTATATGTCAATGCGTGCATGTATCTGTTTCTGTGTGTGCGTGTGCTGTGTGTGTGTGTGTGTGTGTGTGTGCATGCGTGTGCCAGTGAATATGTCTACGTGTGTGTGTGTGTGTGTGTGTGTGTGTGTGTGTGAACAGATAACAGGTAGTGTCCCTTCACCCCCAAGAGGAAGTCAATGTTTTCTTCAAAGGACAGGAAGGGAACTCCAGAGAAGAGAGCTGACTGATCTCGGCAGCTTCCTTCAACTGTTTAACTCTCCAGGAATTCCATGTTCCTCCAATCCTGGAATTCTGGCCTCTTGTCCTTCTCTTACCCCACCATTAGCAGCCAGGCCTTCAGCTCCCTATAGGCCACAAGGATGGATTTCCTATCCTAAATCTCCCCGTCTCTCTCTCTCTTTACCTCTCCTGCTCCTCCTTTAAGGCGCTTCTTAAGATCTACTTCTTTGACCACATTTTTAGTCATAGAATCATAGGGTCAAAGAATGGTTACCGCGCACAAGGAGGCCATTCGGCTCATTGTATCCATGACATCTCTTTGCAAGACCAGATCCGCTAGTCCCACCCCACTTGCCTTTTCCCTGTTATGCTGCAAATTTTCTTCTCTTTAGTTGATTGTCCAATTCCCTTTTAGAATCTCTGGTGATAGACTGTCCACCAATATCCATTACAAACCCACCGACTCCCACAGCTATCTCGACTACAGCTCCTCACACCCCGCTTCCTGTAAGGACTCCATCCCATTCTCTCAGTTCCTTCGCCTCCGTCGCATCTGTTCCGATGATGCTACATTCAAAAAGAGTTCCTCTGAAATGTCCTCCTTCTTCCTTAACCGAGGTTTTCCACCCACGGTCGTTGACAGGGCCCTCAACCGTGTCCGGCCCATCTCCCGCGCATCCGCCCTCACGCCTTCTCCTCCCTCCCAGAAACATGATAGGGTCCCCCTTGTCCTCACTTATCACCCCACCAGCCTCCGCATTCAAAGGATCATCCTCCGCCATTTCCGCCAACTCCAGCATGATGCCACCACCAAACACATTTTCCCTTCACCCCCCCTTATCGGCATTCCGTAGGGATCGCTCCTTCCGGGACACCCTGGTCCACTCCTCCATCACCCCCTACTCCTCAACCCCCTCCTATGGCACCACCCCATGCCCACACAAAAGATGTAACACCTGCCCCTTCACTTCCTCTCTCCTCACTGTCCAAGGGCCCAAACACTCCTTTCAAGTGAAGCAGCATTTCACTTGCATTTCCCCCAACTTAGTCTATTGCATTCGTTGCTCCCAATGTGGTCTCCTCTACATTGGAGAGACCAAACGTAACCTGGGCGACCGCTTTGCAGAACACCTGCGGTCTGTCCGCAAGAATGACCCAAACCTCCCTGTCGCTTGCCATTTCAACACTCCACCCTGCTCTCTTGCCCACATGTCTGTCCTTGGCTTGCTGCATTGTTCCAGTGAAGCCCAACGCAAACTGGAGGAACAACACCTCATCTTCCGACTAGGGACTTTACAGCCTTCCGGACTGAATATTGAATTCAACAACTTTAGGTCATGAGCTCCCTCCCCCATCCCCACCCCCTTTCTGTTTCCCCCTTCCTTTTTTTTCCAATAAATTATAAAGATTTTCCTTTTCCCACCTATTTCCATTATATATAAAAAAAAAACCCCACTAGAGCTATACCATGAGTGCCCTACCATCCATTCTTAATTAGCACATTCGTTTAGATAATATCACCAACTTTAACTTTAACACCTATGTGTTCTATTGTACTATTGTCGTTGACATCTTTTGATGATCTGCTTCTATCACTGCTTGTTTGTCCCTACAACCACACCACCCGCCCCCCCCCACCTCTCTCTCTCTCTCTATCTCTCCGCCCCCCACACACACACCTTAAACCAGCTTATATTTCAACTCTTTCTTGGACTCGAACTCAAGTTCTGTCGAAGGGTCATGAGGACTCGAAACATCAACTCTTTTCTTCTCCGCCGATGCTGCCAGACCTGCTGAGTTTTTCCAGGTAATTCTGTTTTTGTTTTGGATTTCCAGCATCCGCAGTTTTTTTCTTTATTTCTTTTTTTCTTTTTATCCCTTTTAGAAGCTATGGTTGAATCTGCCTCCACCACTCTCTTTGGCAGCGTGTTCCAGATCCTAATCATATACTGCGTCACGAAAATGTCCCCTCCATGTCACCGTTGCTTCTCTTGCTAATCTCCTTTAATTGGTGCCCCCTGGTTCTCGAGGTCTCTACCAATGGGAACAGTATCTCCCTATCTACTCTGTCCGGGCCCCTCCTGATTTTTGAGCGCCACCATCAAATCTGCTCAGCCCCGGCTTCTCTAACCCAGCTGTGTAACCGAACTCCTTCATCCCTGCATCCTTTCTAAAGCCTTTGCCTCAATTCCTAAAGTGTGGGGCCTAGAAATGGACACAATGCTCCAGTTGTGGCCGGCCCAGTGTTTTATACCGATTGACCTAACTTCCTTGATTTTGTACTCTAGGCCCTCAATCATGAAACCCAGGATCCCATATACTTGTCCACCGCTTTCGCAACCAGTCCTGTCACCTTCAGTTTGTGCACATGTTCTTCCAGGTCCCCCTGCTTCTGCACTAGCTTCAGAATTGTACCCTTGATTTTATATAGCTTCCCTTCATTCCCCCGAGCAAAATGAATCGCCTGTCCTAATGTCTGCTCATCACGGAATATCAGCATTTTAACGCAGGCACAGGAGGAGGCCGCTCGGCGCTGGCTCTCCGAATGAGCTTTAGGACCCAGCGCCATTGCCCTGCCTTTTCCTCTGTACCCTCACGTGGTCAAGCATCATGGGATAACACTATTGCAAAGCACCTCGGGACTTTTTATTACATTGAGGGTGCTATATAAATGCAAGTGTTGCTGCTCAAACACTCTGAGGAACCCAATGGTTTCTCATCTGGGGAAAGCAGAGGAAAGTCAGCCGTGGAACGCAACTGGTTAGGCCCAAACACGTGTCGGCAATGGAGCTCGGGGGCTGCGCTCAATTGGCAGCTGAAGGCCGAGATTTCACAGAGATTCTTGTGGTAATTCAGGGGAGTTGAATACAGCTCGTGATAGCGTGAATCATGAATGGGCCAGTTCCCTTTCCTATTAGACTGTGGCTGAACGATTTTAGGGACATAGGAACAGGAGGAGGCCATTCAGCCCTTTAAACCTGTTCCACCACTCAGTTAGATCATGGCTGAGCTGCGTCTTAACTCCATCCACTCGTCTTTGTGAGCCTCATATTCTAAAAGGGAAGCTCTGAAGGAGAGTCATATGGCAGATAGGGCGGAAGTAGAAGGGGTTTCGGGCAGCCAAGCAGCGCACTAAACTCTGGCCACCCAAGTGGTGGCCAGAACTCTCCAGGATGGGTTAAGGGGTGTTGGGAAATAGAGATAGTTTAAGTGAATTGTATTAATATTTGTGGGTGTTAGGAATGAGTTTTAGCATTAATGTTTAAGTTTGATTTGTATCTGTGTGTTAAGAAGAGGTCAAGTTGAGTCCTAGTTTCACTTTAAAAGGCACCTGCATTTCAGCCTCGCAACGTTACCTGTTTCTCTCTCCACTTCCGCCCTATGACTCTCCTTCAGAGCTTTCCTTTTAGAATATGAGGCTCACAAAGAAGAGTGGACGGAGTTAAGACACAGGTCAGCCATGATCTGACTGAATGGTAGAACAGGTTTAAAGGGCCGAATCTCTCTCCACAGAGGCTGTCAGACCTGCTGAGTTTTTCCGGCATTTCCTGTTTTTATATCTAATATTCTAGAGCCTTGTTTACAGTACCAGACCCAGCAAAGAGGAGTCTTGGGGCAGAATTGTCCGCTCCCATTGGCGTTGGCCATTATGGCTGGCCTGAGCGGACAGTATGGCAAGAAGGCCAAAAATCAGTTTCATGCTGTCGTGAAACGCATTTGCAATCGTCTGCTCCGCCCATCCATGGCGGGCTGCGTTTCCAGCCGCTGGACATTGGGAGATTCTTTGTAATACATCTGCATATAACTGTAAGCCCAGCTCACTGGAATCAACACCCCACCCCCCCAACCTTGCTGGATTGTCCGAGCATGTCAGCGTGCAGTGTGTTTCATTTATAAACATCAACAGCATTTATAAGGCGTGCACCTGGTGAGCTGCACTTCAGGGGGGAGCTCGGAGGTGGGTGCAGAGTAAGGCTGCACAGCGCTTACGGGAGTCGCCAGTTGGACTTCAAGGTTGAGGCGCCGCTCATTCAGGCGAGGGCACAGGTAAGCTGCTTCCTTCCGGCTGGCTGATAGTGCAGTGCCAGGGCAAAGGCTGCACTGTGGCTGATGGTAGTGCACGAGCACGTAGGGGGGTGGGGACACGGGGTAAGTGTCCATGCATTAGGCACACCTTGTATAAAGTGACCATTCCTCTGCAGTTGAGACAGTTCAGATGCAGCCACATTAATATGATTGGAGTGGGGTCTCTAGCTTCTCTGCCCACTCAAGCAACGCAGAGGCATCAAAGTGCCACCGAGTGCTCCAGAGCTTTTCACCCCTCGGGCACAGACTGCCAACTAATGAGCATTTTAGTGGATTGCAGAACAGCTGGATGACTGGGAACGTTGTACAATCTCTTTGTTAAAGCCGGCCACGGAGGTGCTCACAGCCCCTTGCAATGTCATCATCCCGGTTTGGACCAGTCTGTCCCAAGGTTCAGGCTAACAGTGCAGCCTGGCAGCACAGGTTAGGAGAATGTCTGTGCCTGAGCTGAGGGCACAGCCTGCAGACCAATGGGCAAAGCTGCTGCCAATCGGTCGGGTGGAGTGGGGTGGAGGTGGGTGGTGTTTCAGACAGCCATGCAGCTCACTAATATCTGGCCATCCAAGTGGTGGCCGGCACTCTCCGGGATGGGTTAAGGGTCCTTCACACTTAACCAGGACAGGCTCTTAATACACTCGAGCTAACCAGGTGTCTCTCTCTTTCATCCTGCAGGAGGAGTACATCAGGATCATGGAGCCTGGTGACTGTGCTGTATGGGTCATGGCTAACAGAAAGCAAAGACAAGGGAGAAGGGAGCGACTGAAGCTCCTGGCTGCGCAGAAGGAGGAGCAGCACCCTCCAGAAGAAGGGTTGGCTGAAGCTCCCGTACACGCCTTCAAAAATTGACATCTAGACCCAGGATCTATAGATGCCACTTTTCATTCCTGCAGTGTCACTGAAGACTGCGCATGTCTAGGGACCTGGTCGCTCACATCTGCCAGCTGCTGCAGAACTTGGCACCAAGGGGACATGGAGGGCATCCACTGCCAGTGGCTGTGAAAGTGACCACGGTGCTCAATTTCTGTGCCAGTGGCTCCTTTCAGGGCTCCACAGGTGACCTCTGTGGGATATCACAATCTGCCACCCACAAATGCACCCATGAGGTCACAGATGCCATCTTTGCGAGGGCCACACAACTTTGTGCATTTCGCCTGGGATCAGGACAGCCAGGATGCAAGAGGAATTGGGTTCGCCCTGATCTCAGTTTCCCACAGGTGCAGGGTGCGATTGTCTGCACTCATGTGGTACTCAGATCTCCATTGCTACATTCAGTGAATCTCATCAACTGCAAGGGATTCCACTCGCCAAGTATGCAGCTTGGTGTGCAACCACCAGAAACACATCCTGCAGGTGTGAGCACAGTTTCCAGTGAGGGTGCACAATGCCAACATCCTCAGTCAGTCACAGATCCCTGAGTCTTCCAGGGTCCACAGAGGCTGCAGGATTGGCTCCTCGGGGACAAGGGCTACCCACAGAGGCCGTGGCTGATGACACCCGTGCAGCAGCCTCAGACGGCAGAAGAGCGACGCTATAATGAGGCTCATGCAGCAGCTCACAGCTTGGTGGAGCAGACCATCGGGATGGTGAAGATGAGGTTCCGGTGCCTGGACTGGTCTGATGGAGCCCTGCAATACAGTCTGCAGAGGGAGTCACGCATTGTCATCGTCTGCTGTGCCCTTTACACCCTGGCTCTGCTATGGGGTGAGGAGCTGGCTGAGGAGGAGATGGAGAAGTTGGGTGTCTCCTCCGATGAGGAGGACGCTGACGGGGATGAGGGTGAGGGGGTCCTCGGTGGTGGCGATGACAATGATGAGGCTCTAACACTGGCCAGACGAGGCAGGCGTGCTGGGGAGGCCCTGATAGCTGCCAGATTTGTGGAGGATGATGACGAGATGCAGTGAGGAGACCCCACAGATCCTCACATTGTATCTGTGAATGTTTGACTCCAGTCTGGCTTATGGCAGCACCAATACCCTCTGTGAGAATGCTCCTGTCATAGAGATGCAGTGGAGGCCCTAATAGTCACTCAGTCGCAGGAGGATGATGACAACATGCAATGAGGACACTCCATAGATCTTCACATAGCCTCTGAGAATGTCTGACTCCTGCCTGGACAAGGGCAGCTTGCTTGTGCTCTGTGATCAGGGTCATCGCATAGAGACGCAGTCGCGAAACTATAAATGCACCTGATCCTTTGTCAGCCTTTAGCGCCTGACCCTTCAGGAGCTGGTGCACAGCATCACCGGTCACAGATGCTGGTGAGATGGGGGCCAGCCCCACCTTAAATGTGCTGAGAGCTCACAGAGAGAATGAGGGAACTCTGTGACACCTGCCCACTACATTCTGGCAGCAATGACCAGCACCATCGAGGTGCAGGTATCAGTAATGTTTCCAGGGAGTGTGAGGCTGGACCATCACTGTGGTCTGAAGGCTGCACAGAGCACAGGGAGGAGGCCCTGGACTGAGACGCCTGCCTTTATCTTGTGCAGGAACCAGGTCTTCACACCTGAGTGATATGAACTCAATGCAGCATAACAAAAAACCACAGGCAAGGAGACATTCTTGGGAGTTTACTGACAATAGTGAACGTTATGTACAAGTGATTAACATCCGTGCCCAGGCTGTGCAACTATACCATCTTAACCTTCCTAACCCTGCTGTTATGTCTTGGTGCTCCCTGGACATCCACAGCGGAGGTGGAGGCAGCCTGCTGACTGTGACGCCCTGTCTGTGATGGCCTTGGTGGGCGTCCTCTGGGGGGCCAAGACCTGGAGGGCTCTGGCCTGCTTTCAGGGTCCTGCTGTGTGTCAGTGGCACGCTCCTCGGCCTGTGGAGCTGGAGCTGCTGGGGTCACAGGGAGAGGGGATTTGGTCGGGCTGGTCACTATCCAAGTGACCTGGCCGGGTAGCCCAGGGGGGTGTGCACCTGCTGTTCTTCCTCCCAATGGGTGCCAGAGGGCCCCAGGCTGAGTCTTTGAGAAGGGGTAGCTGGACTGAGATTGAGCTGTTCCACTCCCCTCCAGCATTAACACCTAACTCAGCGATGGAGTTGAGTCCGTGCAGCAGTGCAGGAGTGACGTCCTGGGCCAATGTCTCCATGACGGCCGCCATCCCACCAGTGTTGACCTCAGTGCGTTGACATGCCGACGCTATCAGCTCAGCCCGAAGGCGGACGGACTCCTCCATCGTGCCTTGCAATCTGAGGAATGCAGCGGACACCCCTTCCCGATGTTCCTGAGCTTGCCTTTGCAGCTCCAGCAACTGAGTCCAGGGGCTCATCATCTGACTCGGACTCAGCAATGTTCTGGCCTCCAGCAGTCCTCCGAGAGCTGAAATCTGGGAAGTCCCTGCCTCTATCCGCTATGGATCGGATAGTGCAATGTGCTCACCAGATTGTGATCCCGAGGGTAATCTGGAACTAGATCCCACCAAGGTGTGTGCCTGTGCGCTGGGTGGAGGGTGTGGGTGAGCGCTGTGACGGGACTCCAACTGGGGTTTAAGCAGATTCCCTTCTGCGGTTTCCTTGGGACTTGATTGGAGGCCCTGGGTCATGGATTCTGTCGGCTGTTTCCTAGACGTGCCTGTGAAAGCAAGGAGAGATAATTAGTGAAACAGGACACATCACTCACAGAGATAAAAACAAAAAAACTGTGGATGCTGGAAATCCAAAACAAAAACAGAATTACCTGGAAAAACTCAGCAGGTCTGGCAGCATCGGCGGAGAAGAAAAGAGTTGACGTTTCGAGTCCTCATGACCCTTCGACAGAACTTGAGTTCGAGTCCAAGAAAGGGTTGAAATATAAGCTGGTTTAAGGTGTTGGTGGGGGGGGGGTGGCGGGGAGGGGAGAGAGAGAGAGAGAGAGAAGTGGAGGGGGGGTATGATTGTAGGCAAAAGCAGTGATAGAAGCAGATCATCAAAAGATGTCATAAACAACAGGACAAAAGAACACATAGGTGTTAAAGTTGGTGATATTATCTAAACGAATGTGCTAATTAAGAATGGATGGTAGGGCACTCAAGGTATAGCTCTAGTGGGGGTGGGGGGAGCATAAAAGATTTAAAATATTTAAAAATAATGGAAATAGGTGGGAAAAGAAAAATCTATATAATTTATTGGAAAAAACAAAAGGAAGGGGGAAACAGAAAGGGGGTGGGGATGGAAAGGGGAGCTCAAGACCTAAAGTTGTTGAATTCAATATTCAGTCCGGAAGGCTGTAAAGTGCCTAGTCAGAAGATGAGGTGTTGTTCCTCCAGTTTGCGTTGAGCTTCACTGGAACAATGCAGCAAGCCAAGGACAGGACATGTGGGCAAGAGAGCAGGGTGGAGTGTTAAAATGGCAAGCGACAGGGAGGTTTGGGTCATGCTTGCGGACAGACCGCAGGTGTTCTGCAAAGCGGTCGCCCAGTTTACGTTTGGTCTCTCTAATGTAGAGGAGACCACATTGGGAGCAACGAATGCAGTAGACTAAGTTGGGGGAGATGCAAGTGAAATGCTGCTTCACTTGAAAAGAGTGTTTGGGCCCTTGGACAGTGAGGAGAGAGGAAATGAAGGGGCAGGTGTTGCATCTTTTGCGTGGGCATGGGGTGGTGCCATAGGAGGGGGTTGAGGAGTAGGGGGTGATGGAGGAGTGGACCAGGGTGTCCTGGAGGGAGCCATTTCCGCCAACTCCAGCATGATGCCACCACCAAACACATCTTCCCTTCACCCCCCCTATTGGCATTCGTAGGGATCGCTCCCTCCAGGACACCCTGGTCCACTCCTCCATCACGCCCTACTCCTCAACCCCCTCCTATGGCACCACCCCATGCCCACGCAAAAGATGTAACACCTGCCCCTTCACTTCCTCTCTCCTCACTGTCCAAGGGCCCAAACACTCTTTTCAAGTGAAGCAGCATTTCACTTGCATCTCCCCCAACTTAGTCTACTGCATTCGTTGCTCCCAATGTGGTTTCCTCTACATTGGAGAGACCAAACGTAACCTGGGCGACCGCTTTGCAGAACACCTGCGGTCTGTCCGCAAGAATGACCCAAACCTCCTTGTCGCTTGCCATTTTAACACTCCACCCTGCTCTCTTGCCCACATGTTTGTCCTTGGCTTGCTGCATTGTTCCAGTGAAGCCCAACGCAAACTGGAAGAACAGCACCCCATCTTCCGACTAGGCACTTTACAGCCTTCTGGACTGAATATTGAATTCAACAACTTTAGGTCTTGAGCTCCACCCTCCATCCCCACCCCTTTTCTGTTTCCCCCTTCCTTTTGTTTTTTTTCCAATAAGTTGTATAGATTTTTCTTTTCCCACCTATTTCCATTATTTTTAAATATTTTAAATCTTTTATGCTCCCCCCACCCCCACTAGAGCTATACCTTGAGTGCCCTACCATCCATTCTTAATTAGCACATTCGTTTAGATAATATCATCAACTTTAACACCTATGTGTTCTTTTGTCCTGTTGTTTATGACATCTTTTGATGATCTGCTTCTATCACTGCTTTTGCCTACAACCACACCAACCCCCTCCACTTCTCTCTCTCTCTCTCTCTCCCCCCCGCCCCCCCAACACCTTAAACCAGCTTGTATTTCAACTCTTTCTTGGACTCGAACTCAAGTTCTGTCGAAGGGTCATGAGGACTCGAAACGTCAACTCTTTTCTTCTCCGCCGATGCTGCCGGACCTACTGAGTTTTTCCAGGTAATTCTGTTTTTGTTTCACATCACTCACAGCATGGGTGTCTGATGGATGTTGCAATGCTGGACCCTCACTTGGTAGAACGATCACACTGTCAGCACTGGACTGGTCCAGATCATCGCCAGCCAGCTGGATGGCTCTGTTTTCAAAGTCCGTGAGGATCTTGATTTCAGGCGTCCCCCCACTGGTAAGCGACCTCTCCCTGTTGTGTGCCAGCTGCCTGCCGGGCCAGATGATAAGTGTGCCTGGCCTGTGTGGGTGGTGAGTGGTCCCTTGGACAGGATGAGGACAATGGCGGTGTGTGTGAGAGAGTGAATGGTGATGTCCTTTGCACCGGCATGAGTGAGGGCCCTGTGGGTGTGTGATGGGTTTGTGAGTGTGTGAGTTGAGAGAGATGAAAAGAGTGAGTTACCCCGGGGGAAACGGAAGAGATCGCTCACCCTCTTGCGACCCTGGGTGGCTGTCCTCTTTTGCAGGGCGTTGGCGCTGACCACCGTTGCCACCTCCCATGTTGGATTGGTGATGCTGCTAGTCCTCCTGTGGCCAGAGCTGGGGTAAGAGGGCATCACGACGAACATCCGCCGCATCCAAAAGGTGTTCCAGGGACGTGTCATTGAATCAGGGGAGCTGCAGTATTTCTGCCTTTTGGGACCACGTCGGCTGTGCAGCAGTCCTGGGCTGGAGAGATGCCCGCGCGGCTGGACTTTAAATATGGCGCCCGGCGTGAGGAAAGGGCAAGATTCTGGTGCGGCAGGCGAATTGGAGCCGCCCGCCGTCCACAGGGCGTGTTTCCCGGGAGTCCATGATTAACGAGGCGGGTCTGGGACGATACGGCGTGAAAAGCCGCCATTGCGGCCGGCTGGTAAGGTGTCCCCTCTTCCCGCCCGCTACCACACTTAAAACCCTGGGACGATTCTGCCCTTAGAGTCACAACGACACAGAAGGAAGCCATTCAGCCCATTGAGTCTCTGTACAGCACATCCAACCGGCCCCAATCCTCTATTCCAGTCCCCGCAGCTCTGCAGGTTTATTTCCTTCAAGTGCCCGGCCAGTCTCATTTCGAAGCCAGTCACAGTCTCCACTTCCACCCGCTCAGGGTGGTTATCACTCGCTGCAGGAAACAATTCATCCTCATCTCCTGATGTAAATGGACATTGGAAATTGTGAAATGAGAATTCCATTAATCTGGGTATATATTGGCTGGCAGCAGGAAAGGTGACTATAAAAGTTGGCAGGAGCTGAAGGAAACTGGCAAATTCTTCTCCCACCCTCCCCCAAGTCAGCAAAACCAATCCAGGAGATCACAAGGGCTAACTGGTATTCACCACCCATGTGGTGCAAACTACACTCCGGTTAGGAACCCGGTTTACCTTCCCCAGCCAATGCTGAGAGTAAACAGCCGTTGTACCAGCCAGCAATCTATTGCAGAGACTCATCACTCCTCTCGGGTTTATCCTGCATCAATAACAAGGAGCGCAAGCTGGTGGGGTGGCGGGGTGGGGGTGGTGCAGAGTTAAACAGAAACAGGCTCCGACACATCGTTGTGCCCTGTTCCGAGACGGGCAGTGTCAAACGGGGAGGGGACTTGATGTGGGGCAAGGACCTGGCAACCCTGCCATTTCCAATCCTCACTCTGACCTGGCACCCGGCAAAGAGGCTTCGCCGCATGGGGCGGCATGGGGTGGTGTGAAACGCCTGGTTGGGGGGGGGAGGGCGGACAACACGGAGGGGGAGGGCGGAAAGAGGGAAAGGAGCGGAATGGCGGACAGAGTTTCCTCAGTTTTCACGAGGGATTCCATTTGGCTGCGCTCCAGACCAAATGCTGTGGGATTGTGGAATTCTTCGAAGGTAGAGGACACTCACCTCAAATGGTCCTCACGAGGCCCCTCCCGTGCCTGGTCAATCTAATGCAATCAGCATAACCTTCTATTCCCTTTGACCCTCGCAGGCTGGCCTGGCTTCCCTGTTTAATGAGGTTTGCGTTTTATCTGGAGCCCGCTACGACCAGGGTGCAATATATCTTTTACAATGTCGTAAACTAAACTTTACAAGCCCGTTGCTGCGCAGGACCCTTCAGATATAAGTGACAGTAGAAACATTTGACACCATCGAACAAGCGCTCAATTCTGTTTACAGACCTTCAGCTCCATAACCTTTACTTGACTCCATCGAAAGTTCTGCAACTCCTCAGTAAAGCCCCTCTCATAAAATCTTTACTGCTGCGGTTTATGAGCGTGTCACTCTCAACAACAGCAACTTGCCACGATATAGCTCCAGACAGGTGGGCCTCACCGACAGTGGCTGGCAGTCTATCCACGTGATGGTAAACCCTGATTTGAAAGCTCTAGCTGTGAGCCAAGTAGTAAAGCCTTTCTCAGAGGACAGTGTGGGAGAACACACGGCACCAACTGACCGGACGGGGATGTAGGAAGGACGGGTAAGTCTCCCCAGCTGGTTTAGCAGCCCATCCAGCAGGAGCACAACCCCCCCGAACTCAAAAGCTGCATCCTTCCAGCCTCAGCTTACAAGCGTCCCAATTAGGAGCAGGAGCAGGCCACTCGGCCCCTCGACCCTGCTCCGCCATTCAATCGGATCAAGGCCGATCAGATTGTAACCTCAACCCCACATTCCCCCGATGACCTTTCACCCCCTTGCTTATCAAGAACCTATCTACCCCTGCCTTAAACATATTCAAAGGCCGGAAGTTTCCGGCTGCGTTGGCGTCATGGAGGGCAGGGGTGGGGGGGGTGTGGTGGGGGGAGACGACAGTCTGGCTGGAAGGCTAACAATCTGCTTCACGCCGTCATCAACCCAGTTTGCGATTGTCCGCTCCACCTGTCAATGGTATTTCCCACCGCCGCACGTCAGGAACCTGATTCCAATATTTTAGCATATCATTATAGGCCCTGCTCACTGGAATCGTTCCCCCCCACCCCCACCACCACGCTGAATCATCCGGGCACAATCACGCTGACCTGCTTCTCAACTGAACATAAGCGATGTGCACCAGGCGAGCTGCACTTGGCTCGGGACTTCAGGGTTTGTTTGCCCTACCTTGCTTCGGGTAGCACTCACAGTCGTCAGCACCAGGCTTCACAGGCAGCACCACATCACTTTTAGGGAGGCTCACAGGCAGGTCTCTACCTACCAGACCAGCCATGAAGCGGGGATAGCTTTTCAACGGCTGCAGGGTAAGGCCTTGCTTGGGGAAGGGGGAGAAGTGGCCTCAGGCAAGGGAAGAGGCTGCAGGGTGAGGGCTGTACTGGGGAAGTAGGGTATACCAGGGTGTGTTTGGGGGCACCTGTTGATCTGTGCAAGTGGCCTCAAGATGTTGAGGGCTGAGGAGGCAGCCTCCAGAGGAGATGAGGCCAGATGGACATGTGAGAATGTGAGAGAGAGTGAGAGGTGATGTCCCTTGAGCTGGCAGTGAGTGAGATGCCAGTGAATGTGTGATGGGCTTGTGAGTGTGTGAGTTTAGAGTGATGGGATGGCCTTACCCTGGCAGCCCTGATGAAATCTTTCATCTGTTTTCTGCCCGGGGTGGCTGGCCTCTTGCGCGCAGCATTGGCACCGACCACCTCTGCCACTGCCTCCCGAGCCTGAGTGGTGACACTGAAGGGCTTCCTGTGACCAGAGTGGGGGCAGGGGACATCACAGCGGGGCTCCATGGCATCCAGAAGGCCATTGGCCATAAGACACTGGAGGAGAAATTAGGCCATTCAGCCCATCGAGTCTGCTCCGCCATTCAATCATGGCTGATAAGTTTCTCAACCCCATTCTCCCGCCTTCTCCCCGTAACCTTTGATCCCCTTACCAATCAAGAACCCATCTATCTCGGTCTCAAATACACTCAATGACCTTCCCTCCACAGCCTTCTGTGGTAATGAATTCCATAGATTCACCACTCTCTGACTAAAGAAGTTTCTCCTCATCTCTGTTCTAAAAGGTCTTCCCTTTACTCTGAGGCTGTGCCCTCGGGTCCTAGTCTCTCCTACTAATGGAAACATCTTCCCCACGTCCACTCTATCCAGGCCTTCCAGTATTCTGTAAGTTTCAATCAGATCCCCCCTCACACTTCTAAACGCCATCGAGTATAGACCCAGAGTCCTCAAACGTTCCTCATATGTTAAGCCTTTCATTCCTGGGATCATTCTCGTGAACCTCCTCTGGACCCTCTCCAGGGCCAGCACATCCTTCCTGAGATACGGGGCCCAAAATTGTTCATAATATTCTAAATGTGGTATGACCAGAGCCTTATAAAGCCTCAGCAGCACATCCCTGCTTTTATATTCTAGTCCTCTTGAAATAAATGCCAACAGTGCATTTGCCTTCCTAACTACCAACTCAACCTGCAAGTTAACCTTAAGAGAATCCTGGACTAGGACTCCCAAGTCCCTTTGCACTCCAGATTTCTGAATTCTTTCCCCATTTAGAAAATAGTCTATGCCTCTATTCTTCCTACCAAAGTGCACAACCTCACACTTCCCCACGTTGTATTCCATCTGCCACTTCTTTGCCCATTCTCCTAACCTGTCCAAATCCTTCTGCAGCCTCCCTGCCTCCTCAATACTATCTGTCCCTCCACCTATCTTTGTATCATCTGCAAACTTAGCCAGGATGCCATCAGTTCCTTCATCTAGATCATTAATGTATAAAGTGAAAAGTTGTGGTCCCAACACTGACCCCTGCGGAACTCCACTAGTCACCGGCCGCCATCCTGAGAAGGACCCCCTTATCCCCACACTCTGCCTCCTGCCAGACAGCCAATCTTCTATCCATGCTAGTACCTTGCCTCTAACACCATGGGCTCTTATCTTACTGAGCAGCCTCCTGTGCGGCACCTTGTTAAAGGCCTTCTGGAAGTCCGAGTAGATAACATCCAGGCATCCCAGGATTGCGTTACTGAATCGGGGGCTTCACCTTTCTTGCCTTTTGGGGCCACGTCTTCCCTGGAGCAGTCCTGGGCTGCAAGCATTGAGAAGCCTGCACGTGGCTGCAGTTTAAATATGTTGCCCTGTGGTGGTGTAAGGGTGAGGTGGCCAAACCGGAGGCTGCCGGCCAGCGAGATGGCGTGTTTCCTGTGGATATGGTGCGAAAACCCGCCATTGCGGCCGGTCGCTAAAACAGCTTTTTTCCCGCCTGCTACCGCACATTGTGCAAATGTGGGACGATTCTATCCAAAAACCCTGCTTTCACCCTCTTATGAGAAAGAGTGTTCCAAAGACTCACGAACCTCTGAGAGAAATAATTTCTCCTCATCTCCGACTTAAACGAGCGACCCATTATTTTTAAACTGTGACCCCCTAGCTCTAGATTCTCCCACAAGAGGAAACACCATCTCAATATCCACTCTGTCAAGACCCCTCAGGATCTTGTGTGTTTCAATCAAGTCACCTCTTGCTCTTCCAAACTCCAGCGGATACAAGCCTAACCTGTCCAACCTTTCCTCATAAGACAACCAGCTCATTCCAGACTTAGTCTAGTAAACCTTCTTTCGACTGTTTCCCATGCTTTTGCATCTCTCCTTTACTCCATATGTGTTCTCACCAATGCCCTGTACTTTTGTATTTAATTCTCGTCACAATAAACAATTATATTCTGTTGGCTTTCCTAGTTACTTGCTGTACCTGCGTACTAGCCTTTTGTGATTCATGCACTAGGACATGGGGATGAGCTCAGGGGTGGGTGAGAAGGAGGTGGGATGGGTGCCCACAGCGCTTTACGTGCCCCCCCCCACCCCCCCCCGCCCAACCCCGCAACAGGAAACATGCCTGCCGGGAGCACATAAAATTCAGCCCTGGGGGCAAGGGTTCAAATTTGGGAAGATGTCGGTAAATCAAAGAGTAGAGAGAGAATAAAGCTGACAGACTGACTGGCATCAGCCTAAGCACCAGGGTGGATGTGGAGAGAATATCTCCTCTCGTGTTTAAAAATAAGGGGTCGTGCATTTAAAACGGAGATGAGGAGAAATATTTTTCTCTCAGAGGGTCTTGAGTCTTTGGAACTCTCTTCCTTAAAAGGCGGTGGAAGCAGACTCTTTGAATATTTTTAAGGCAGAGGTGGATAGATTCCTGGTAAGCAAGGGGGGTGAAAGGTAATCAGGGGGTAGGTGGGATGCAGATTTGAGGTTACTGTCAGATCAGCCATGATCTTATTGAATGGCAGAGCAGGCTTGAGGGGCCGAATGGCCTACTCCTGCTCCTTGTTAGAAATGACAACCGCAAAAACTCAGCCCTGTCAACCCTGCAACGTCCTCCTTACTAACATCTGGGGGGTTGTACCAAAATTGGGAGAGCTGTCCCACAGACTGGTCAAGCAACAGCCTAACATAGTCACCCTCACGGAATCATACCTTACATATAATGTCCCAGGCTCCACCATCACCATCCCAGGGTTTGTCCTGTCCCAAAAGCAGGACAGGTCCAGCAGAGGTAGCGGCAGAGTGGTACACAGTCAGGAGGAAGTTGCCCTGGGAGTGCTCAACATCAACTCCAGACCCCATGAAGCCTCATGGCATCAGGTCAAACATGGGCAAGGAAACATCCTGCTGATTACCACATACCGCCCTCCCTTAGCTGATGAATCAGTGCTGCTCCATGTTGAACACCACTTGGAGGAAGCACTGAAAGTGGCAAAGGCACAGAATGTACTCTGGGTGGGGGACTTCAATGTTTATCACCAAGTATTACTCAGGAGCAGCACTACTGACTGAGCTGGCCGAGTCCTAAAGGACATAGCTGCTAGACTGGGTCTGTGGCAGATAATGAGGGAACCAACAAGAGGGAAAAATCTACTTGACCTCTTCCTCACCAACCTGCTTGCTGCAGATGCATCTGTCCATGACAGTATGTGTAGGCGTGACCAACGCACAGTCATTGTGGAGATGGAGTCCTGCCTTCACATTGAGGATACCCTCCATCTGGTTGTGTGGCACTACCAACATACTAGATGGAATAGATTTCAAACAGATCTAACAGCTCAAGACTGGGCATCTGTGAGGTGCTGTGGGCCATCAGCAGCAGCAGCAGAATTGTACTCAACCACAATGTATAACCTCAAGGCCTGGCATATCCCCCACTCTACTGCATCTAGCTGGGAGAATTGACCCTGGTTCAATAAAGAATGCAGGAGGGCATGCCAGGAGCAGCACCAGGCATACCTAAAAATGAGGTGGCAACCTGGTGAAGCTATAACACAGGACTACTTGCACACCAAACAGTGGAAGCAGCAAGTGACAGGCAGGGCTAAGCAATCCCACAACCAACAGATCAGATCTAAGCTCTGCAGTCCTGTCACATCCAGTCGTGAATGGTGGTGGACAATTAAACAACTCACTGGAGGAGGAGGCTCCACAAATATCCCCATCCTCAGTGATGGAGGAGCCCAGCCCATCAGTGCAAAAGATAAGGCTGAAGCATTCAAAACAATCTTCAGCCAGAAGTGCTGAGTGGATGATCCATCTCGGCCTCCTCTGGAGGTCCCCAGCATCACAGATACCAGTCTTCACTCCATGGGACATAAAGAGATGGCTGAAGGCACTGGATACTGCAATATTCTGGCAATAGCACTGAACACTTGTGCTCCAGAACTTGTTGCGCTCTTAGCTAAGCTGTTACAGCACAGCTACAACCCTGGCATCTACACAGCTTTGTGGAAAATTGCCCAGGTATGTCCTGTACACAAGAAGCAGGACAAATCCAACCTGGCGAATTACTGTTCCATCAGTCCACTCTCCATTATCGGTAAAGTGATGGAAGGGGCCATCAACAGTGCTATCAAGCTGCACTTACTGAGCCATTACCTGGTCACTGACGCCCAGTTTGGGTTCCGCCAAGGCTACTCAGCTCCTGACCTCATTACAGCCTTGATCTAAAGGACAAAACATCTGAATTCCCGAGGTGAGGTGAGAGTGACTGGCTTTGACACCAAGGCTGCATTTGACCGAGAAGCCCTAGCAAAACTGCTGTCAATGGGAATTGGGGGGAAAACTCTCCGCTGGTTGGAGTCATACCTAACACAAATGAAGATGGTTGTGGTTGTTGGAGGTTAATCACCTCAATTCCAGGACATCACTGCAGGAGTTCCTCAGGGTAGTGTCCCCTGCCTGACCATCTTCAGCTGCTTCATCAATGACCTTCCTTCCATCATAAGGTCAGAAGTGGGGATGTTCGCTGATGATTGCACAATGTTCAGCACCATTCGTGACTCCTCAGATACTGAAGCAGTCTGTGTCCAAATGCAGCAAGACCTGGACAGTATCCAGTCTTGGGCTGGCAAGTGGCAAGTAACTTTCATGTCACACAAGTGCCAGGCAATGACCATCTCCAACAAGAGAGAATCTAACCATCACCCCTTGATGTTCAATGGCATTACCATCACTGAATACCCCAGTATCAACATCCTGAGGGTAAACATTGATCAGAAACTGAACTGGACTAGCCATACAAATACCGTGGCTGCAAGAGCAGGTCAGAGGCTAGGAATCCTGCAGAGAGTAATTCACCTCCTGACTCCCCAAAGCCTGTACGCTATCTACAAGGCACAAATCAGGAGTGTGATGGAATACTCCCCACTTGCCTGGGCGAGTGCAGCTCCAATAACACTCAAGAAGCTTGACACAATTCCAGGACAGAGCAGCCCACTCGATTGGCACCCCATCCACTACTGTCAAAATTTACTCCCTCCACCTGACGCACAGTAGCAGCAGGATGTACCATCAACAAGATGCACTGCAGCAACTCACCAAGGCTCCTTCAACAACACCTTCCAAACCCACGAACACTAGCACTTAGAAAGACAAGGGCAGCCCATAGATGGGAACACCACCGCCTGGAAGTTCCCCTCCAAGTTACTCACCATCCTGACTTGGAAATATATCACCGTTCCTTCGCTGTCACTGGGCCAAAATCCTGGAACTCCCTCCCTAACAGCACTGTGGGTGTACCTGCACCACATGGACTGCAGCGGTTCAAGAAGACAGCTCACCACCTCCTTCTCAAGGGGCAATTAGGAATGGGCAATAAATGCTGGCCCAGCCAGCGACACACACGATAAATAAATGATTAAATCAAGAAAAGGATAGCGCTGATGAGGCAGGGAGGACTCCTGATGAGATCCACTTAACCAAGGCAACCTGCTGCCACTGAGGACATGGGGCTGATGCAGGGGAACACCCACTGCCCTATTGCAAGAAGTGGGTGGAAGCAGGGGAAAACCAAATCGCATTTTGTATTATGGGCTTTGGGCTGGAATTCAAAGGGGACTCTTTGAAACGAGCATGGAGACAGATGAGGCTATGACTAGTCTCTCTCTCTCTCTCCAACCAATGAAGGAGGGGCAATGATCACCCACATTCCAGGGAACAGCACTGATCCCCACTCTGGCGGCCTTTGGGATTGGCAGCATCAGTGACAGGAGGAAGAGAAATTGGGAATCATGCGAACAGGCAGAGATGGGCAAGACAGGTCAGTGCGTGGTTGGGGGATGCAGAAATTTCCTCTGGTTTCTCCATCCCTTTTTTCCTAATCTGGAATAGGAGAGCGGTGGAAAATCCAGGCTCAGGTATCTAACCCATCCAGCTGAGCTCGCATGCTAATGGATAAAAATAAAATACGTGAGAGAAGGTGATGGGGTGGCTAGCGATGCTGGTATGGTGGTGCAATGGTTAGGCCTGCTGTTTTACAGCACCAGGGACCTGGGTTCAATCCTGACCTCAAGTGTCCGGGTGGAGTGTGCACATTCTCCCTGTGTGCGCATGGGCTTCCAACAGCTGCTCCAGTGTCCTCCCACCATCAAAAGACACACCAGTGAGGTGGATTGGCCGCAGTTAAGTTGCATCTTAGTGTGAGTGTGTGCCCCGTGATGGACTGGTGTCTTGTCCGATGTGTACTGTGTGCCCATTGCCTGTCGGCATATCCTCTGGCTCCCCACAGCCCTGAACTGGATAAAACTGCTGTGGAAAAGTGAGTGTGTAAAGTATTTATTTACTTATTTCTCTCTTGCTCCTCAGGTACCATGCCCTAAGAGAGCATCGGTGACCATGGACGCTCCGTGTTAAGCTTGCTCTGGAGGTGTAGATCATCTTCATTGGTGGTACATTCATTCAGTTTGTGAGGCTCTTTAGAAAGACTGTGGTATTTATTTAGCTTATGTAAAAAACCAGGTCAGCCATGGACACGCACCATAGAATAATAGACAGACATAGAAGTTAAGCCCAAAGGAAAACTCTCAGAAACCCATCTAATAAAAATGGAATTTTGCTTATTCACTCCCTGTAAATCAATGGCCCTGATGTCAGGCCTTAAATGGAAATAGCACTCGTGTTGCTGTCAAACAGTAAAACCAGGTGATTTAAGATGGGCATCCTCTAGGGGATCTCCTGGATCAGTAAACAGGAGAAACAACAGATAGGATGTGATGTCATATTGAGTGCTCCCCACCATCGCCTTGTACAGGGGGAGGGGGCTCGTTTCTATCACATTGTGCTGGGGAGGTCACGTTTCTATCACATTGTGCTGGGGGGGTCACGTTTCTATCACATTGTGCTGGGGGGGGTCATGTTTCTATCACATTGTGCTGGGGGGGGGGTCATGTTTCTATCACATTGTGCTGGGGGGGGTCACGTTTCTATCACATTGTGCTGGGGGGGTCACGTTTCTATCACATTGTGCTGGGGGGGGTCATGTTTCTATCACATTGTGCTGGGAGGGTCACGTTACTATCACATTGTGCTGGGGGGGGTCATGTTTCTATCACATTGTGCTAGGGGGGTCACGTTTCTATCACATTGTGCTGGGGGGGGGTCACGTTTCTATCACATTGTGCTGGGGGGTCACGTTTCTATCACATTGTGATGGGGGGGTCACGTTTCTATCACATTGTGCTGGGGGGGTCACGTTTCTATCACATTGTGCTGGGGGGGTTCACGTTTCTATCACATTGTGCTGGGGGGGGTCACGTTTCTATCACATTGTGCTGGGGGGGTCAGGTTTGCAGAACTTGTAGGATTTTTGTTGCCTTTCAGTTTTCTTCTCTGGCCCCTCTTCTGTGGACACTAACTGACCCTGTATATATCTCCACAAGTAATGGCCAGCCCTGTTCACAGCCTTTCCCTCCTCTACAACTTTTGACAGTGTGTGTTGGCAGGCAGGCCATTTTAGCGTGAGGTTGGTCGCTGTCTGCTCCCATCCAGCATCCACACTTTGCTGTAGGTGGTGACTGGATGGGCATGGGAAGCAGAAGTCCATTCAGCCCATTAATCCTGTTCAATGAGATAATGGCTGATAACTTCCAGCCGCCCATCTTGATTCCCTAATCCCGTTGTATCTTTACCTGACAGATAACCGATCATGCTCGGTTCTGAAATTTTCAATTCAACCACAGCCTGAACAGCTTTTTGGGGAAGGGGACGTGGTGTCGTGGTAACGCTACTGGACTACTAATCCAGAGAATGTGTGTTCAAATCCTGCCATGGCAACTGGTGGAATTTAAATTCAATTAGTAAATCTGGAATTGGAAGCTACTCTCAGTCGTTATAACCCGGACAACTATCAGTGAGTTTTGCAAAACCCATCTGGTTCACTAATGCTCCTTAGGGAAGGAAATCTGCTGTCCTTACCCGGTCTGGCCTACATGTGACTCCAGACCCACAGCAACGTGGTTGACTCTTAACTACCCCCTGAAATGGCCTAGCAAGACACTCAGTTCAAGGGCAATTAGGGATGGGCAATAAATGTTGGCCATTGTCAGTGACACCCACACAAAAAAATAAGTTCCTGATTCCCACTAGCCTGAAGAAGTGCCACCTCCCCCGACCATTGGATACCTTTAAATTTACAGTTCACCTGTATCAAATGAAACACTTCCTCTCTATCTCGCCTAGCAACTTCCTTAATCACCTAAACAGCCGTTAATCTTCCATACTCAAGTCTATGCAACCTGTCCTCATAGTTTAACCCTTTTACCCTCAGTATAGTTTGGGTCACTTATAACTGCACTGTGCCCCCTCAGTATGCTCTGGACTAATTTTTCATTACTCTAACCAAAGGCCCTGAGGCCAGTTGCAATAATTTTTGTACTGCTTGATGTGGAGACCACCTTCCAGAAAATTCAACTTGGATGTGCAGGGCATGTCTCACACATCGGCGACTGCAGAATCCTCAAACTGACCGTAAGACCATAAGACATAGGAGCAGAAATTAGGCCATTCGGCCCATCGAGTTGGCTCTGCCATTCAATCGCGGCTGATAAGTTTCTCAACCCCATTCTCCCGCCTTCTCTCCGTAACCTTTGATCCCCTTACCAATCAAGAACCGATCTATCTCGGTCTTAAATACACTCAATGACCTGGCCTCCACAGCCTTCTGCGGCAATGAATTCCATAGATTCACCACTCTCTGGCTAAAGAAGTTTCTCCTCATCTCTGTTCTAAAAGGTCTCCCCTTTACTCTGAGGCGGTGCCCTCGGGTCCTAGTCTCTCCTACTAATGGAAACATCTTCCCCATGTCCACTCTATCCAGGCCTTTCAGTATTCTGTAAGTTTCAATCAGATTCCCCCTCATTCTTCTAAACTCCATTGAGTATAGACCCAGTGTCCTCAAACGTTCCTCATATGTTCTATGGGGAGCTGCCTCAGGGCCGTTGATATCGAGGTGGTCAGTACGAGCGATACGAGGACATCCTAAAAAGGGTCCTTACAAACATCTGCATTGAAGCCACCTCCCTTGGGAAAACGCTGCAGCTGACCGGCCCATGTGGAGGCAAGTACTGAAACTTGGTGTTGTGGACCATCTACTCCAAACGTGTAACATCCGACGTGCACGGAGCAAGGCCAGAGGTGGCGCAGCTGCAGATGTTCCCCAGGCACCAACAACGATAACATGAACTGCCAGTTCTGTGGTTACGCTGATCTCACATTGAAGTGTCCACTCGTGAACGGATCCGCAGAAGACAATGAAGTCAATTACAGTTTGGTTATGCCTGAATAACAAGGAGTCTACAACCATGATGTATGCACAACGGATGCTGTGTTTCCTACATTCCAACATTGACTATACTTCAAAAGTACTTATGAGATAAAAACAAACAACTGCCGATGCTGGAAATCCAAAACAAAAACAGAATTACCCGGAAAAACTCAGCAGGTCTGGCAGCTTCGGCGGAGAAGAAAAGAGTTGATGTTTCGAGTCCTCATGACCCTTCAACAGAACTGATTTTTCTTTACAATGAGAGGGATGAAATATAAGCTGGTTTAAGGTGGTGGGGTGGGGGGGTGGGTAGAGAAGTGGAGGGGGGTGTGTGGTTGTAGGGACAAGCAAGCAGTGATAGGAGCAGATCATCAAAAGATGTCACAGACAAAGGAACTCTTACTGCTCCTTTCACTGCTTGCTTGTCCCTACAACAACACACCCCTCCACTTCTCCACCACCACCCCCCCCCACCCCGCCACCTTAAACCAGCTTATATTTCACCCCTCTCATTGTAAAGAAAAATCAGCTCTGTTGAAGGGTCACGAGGACTCGAAACATCAACTCTTTACTTCTCCGCCGATGCTGTCAGACCTGGTGAGTTTTTCCAGGTAATTCTGTTTTTGTTTTGGATTTCCAGCATCCGCAGTTTTTTGTTTTTATCTCTGTGTTTAATTGACTGCCACTGCTCTTCAAGAAATGTCTACCTTGAAGAAGTTCTGTTTGTCTCTGTGACAAGATTTCCGTATCTCTCTTTTGCCTTGTTCACCTTCGTTGCTTTCCATTTCTCTCCTGGTGTTTGACAAGGTGTTTACTAAAACCTGCTTCATATCTCCTTTCTCAGTGACTATCTCCGTCTCCGACTTACCCCACGTGGATTTCAACTGAAGTTCCATCCCTCTTGTTTTGAACCCACCCAGGATTACAGGTATCTCCGGGACATAAAACGTTTCTCGGACTGCTGTTCCTGTCACATTCTGAGATCCACACTCAGTGTCATGCGCCGCTATATGAACACACTCGACCTCTCCCTCCAGCAGCACCGCCGTACCCTTTTTCAAAGCTGCGCGAGCCCCCAGTTTCATTTTATTCTTCGTCTCATCCGACGCCTCAACAAGAAACTTTTTCTCTTTCTCTCAAGTGCTAAGGAACGCAAGCTCCAACAACTCATCGACACCAACACCCATCTAGGACCCTCCACCCCTGCCTGTCCCTCCGTCCCCACCCCATCTTCCAATCCCAGCCCCAGCCGTGTATTCACTATACCCCCTGACCTTCCCCTCTCCGATGCTGAATGTTCAGTGCTCAGCAAAGGACTTAGTTTCATACCCTTACGCCCTCACCTTAATGAATTTCATGCTCGGCATGATACTGAACTCTTCTTCCACCGCCATCGTCTCTAGGCTCACTTCTTTGGGCAGGAGTCCTCTCCCCATTCAATGGATCCTTTTACCCACCTCCAATATTCTCCCTCCACCTGGACCCCTCTCTCTGGGTTCTTACCTTCTCTTGAACTTTTCATTGAGAACTGTCGGCGCAACATTAGTCATCTCAATTTCTCTGCTCCTCTCACCCATTCTAATATCTCTCTCTCTGAACTTACTGCACTCCATTCTCTCAGGTCCAAACCTAACATTGTCATCAAACCTGCTGTCAAGGGTGGTGATGTTGTTGTCTGGCGCACTGACCTCTACCTCGCAGAGGCTGAGCGTCAACTTGCAGACACTTCCTCCTACCTCTCCCTGGACCATGACCCCACCACTGAACATCAAGCCATTGTTTCCAGGACTGTCACTGACCTCATCTCCTCTGGGGATCTTCCTCCCACAGCTTCCAACCTGATAGTCGCCCAACCTCGGACAGCCCGCTTCTATCTCCTACCCAAAATCCACAAACAGAACTGTCCTGGTAGACCGATCGTGTCAGCTTGCTCCTGCCACACGGAACTCATTTCTCGTTATCTTGACTCCCTTCTCTGTCCCCTTGTCCAGTCCCTTCCCACCTACATCCGTGATTCCTCTGACACCTTACGTCACATCAACAATTTCCAGTTCCTTGGCCCCAACTGCTTCCTCTTCACCATGGACGTCCAATCCCTCTACACCTCCATCCCCCACCAGGATGGTCTGAGGGCCCTTAGCTTCTTCCTCGAACAGAGGCCCGAACAATCCCCATCCACCACTACTCTCCTCCGTCTGGCTGAACTTGTTCTCACACTGAACAATTTCTCCTTCAACTCCTCTCACTTCGTCCAAATAAAAGGTGTGGCTATGGGTACCCGCATGGGCCCCAGCTATGTCTGTCTTTTTATGGGGTATGTGGAACATTCCTTGTTCCAGTCCTACTCCGGCCCCCTTCCACAACTCTTTCTCTGGTACATCAATGATTACTTCGGTGTTGCTTCATGCTCTCATCGGGACTTGGAAAAATTGATTAATTTTGCTTCCAATTTCCACCCCTCCATCATTTTCATGTGGTCCATCTCTGACACTTCCCTTCCCTTCCTTGACCTCTCTGTCTCAATCTCTGGTGATAGACTGTCCACCAATATCCATTACAAGCCTACCAACTCCCACAGCTACCTCGACTACAGCTCCTCACACCCCGCTTCCTATAAGGACTCCATCCCATTCTCTCAGTTCCTTCGCCTCCGTCGCATCTGTTCCGATGACGCTACCTTCAAAAACAGTTCCTCTGACATGTCCTCCTTCTTCCTTAACCGAGGTTTTCCACCCACGGTCGTTGACAGGGCCCTCAACCGTGTCCAGCCCATCTCCCGCGCATCCGCCCTCACGCCTTCTCCTCCCTCCCAGAAACATGATATGGTCCCCCTTGTCTTCACTTATCACCCCACCAGCCTCCGCATTCAAAGGATCATCCTCCGCCATTTCCGCCAACTCCAGCATGATGCCACCACCAAACACATCTTCCCTTCACCCCTCCTGTCAGTATTCCATAGGGATCGTTCCCTCCGGGATACCCTGGTCCACTCCTCCATCACCCCCTACTCCTCAACACCCACCTATGGCACCACTCCATGCCCACACAAAAGATGTAACACCTGCCCCTTCTCTTCCTCTCTCCTCACCATCCAAGGACCCAAACACTCCTTTCAAGTGAAGCAGCATTTCACTTGCATTTCCCCCAACTTAGTCTACTGCAGTCGTTGCTCCCAATGTGGTTTCCTCTACATTGGAGAGACCAAACGTAAACTGGGCGACCGCTTTGCAGAACACCTGCGGTCTGTCCGCAAGAATGACCCAAACCTCCTTGTCGCTTGCCATTTTAACACTCCACCCTGCTCTCTTGCCCACATGTCTGTCATTGGCCTGCTGCATTGTTCCAGTGAAGCCCAACGCAAACTGGAGGAACAGCACCTCATCTTCCGACTAGGCACTTTACAGCCTTCTGGACTGAATATTGAATTCAACAACTTTAGGTCTTGAACTCCCTCCTCCATCCCCACCCCCTTTCTGTTTCTTCCCCCTTCCTTTTGTTTCTTTCAATAATTTATATAGATTTTTCTTTTCCCATTTATTTCTATTATTTTTAAATCTTTTATGCCCCCTCACCCCCACTAGAGCTATACCTTGAGTGCCCTACCATCCATTCTTAATTAGCACATTCGTTTAGATAATATCACCAACTTCAACACCTCTGTGTTCTTTTGTTCCTTTGTCTGTGACATCTTTTGATGATCTGCTCCTATCACTGCTTGCTCGTCCCTACAACAACAGCCCCCCTTCCAATTCTCTCCCCCCCCGCCACCTTAAACCAGCTTATATTTCACCTCTCTCATTGTAAAGAAAAATCAGTTCTGTTGAAGGGTCATGAGGACTCGAAACGTCAACTCTTTTCTTCTCCGCCGATGCTGCCAGACCTGCTGAGTTTTTCCAGGTAATTCTGTTATTGTCTTCAAAAGTACTTCATGCTTGTAGAAACATAGAAACATAGAAACTAGGAGCAGAAGAAGGCCATTCGGCCCTTCAAGCCTGCTCCACCATTCATTATGATCATTGCTGATCATCCAACTCAATATCCTGCTCCCACTTTCTCCCCATACCCTTTGACCCCTTTCACCCCAAGAGCTATATCTAATTCTTTCTTGAAAATATACAATGTTTTGACATCAATTACTTTCTGTGGTAACGAATTCCACAGGCTCAACACTCTCTGGGTGAAGAAATTTCTCCTCATCTCAGTCCTAAATAGTCTATCCCGTATCCTCAGACTGTGATCTCCTAGTTCTGGGCTCCCCCACCATCGGGAACATCCTTCCTGTGTCTACCCTGTCTAGTCCTGTTGGAATTTTATAGGTTTCTACAAGATCCCCCCTCATTCTTCTGAACTCCAACAAATATAATCCTAACTGGCTCAATCTCTTCTCATGTGTCAGTCCCGCCATCCCAGGAATCAGTCTGGTAAACCTTCGCTGCACTCCCTCTATAGCAAGAACATCCTTCCTCAGATAAGGAGACAAAAACTGTACACAATATTCAAGTGTGGTCTCACCAAAGCCCTGTGTAATTGCAGCAAGACATCCCTGCTCCTGTACTCAAATCCTTTCGCTATGAAGGCCAACATACCATTTGCCTTCTTTACTGCTTGCTGCACCTACATGCCTACATGACACCCAGATCTCATTGCACATTCCGCTTTCTCAATTTATAGTCATTCAGATAATAATCTGCCTTCCTGTTTTTGCTACCAAAGTGGATAACCTCACATTTATCCACATTATACTGCATCTGCCATGCATTTGCCCACTCACTCAGCTTGTCCAAATCACACTGAAGCATCTCTGCATCCTCCTCACACCTCACCCTCCCAGGCTTTGTGTCATCTACAAGTTTGGGGATATTACATTTAGCTTCCTCGTCTAAATCATTAATATATATTGTGAATAGCTGGGGTCCCAGCACCGATCCCTGCGGTACCCCACTAGTCACTGCCTGCCATTTGGAAAAAGACCCGTTTATTCCTACTCTTTGTTTCCTGTCTGCCAACCAGTTTTCTATCCATCTCAATACCCTACCCCCAATCCCATGTGCTTTAATTTTACACACTAATCTCTTATGTGGGATTTTGTCGAAAGCCAAATAAACCACATCCACTGGCTCCCCCTCATCAACTCTACTAGTTACATCCTCGAAAAATTCCAGTAGATTTATCAAGCACGATTTCCCTTTCATAAATCCATGCTGACTCAGTCTGATTCTGCCACTGTTTTCCACGTGCTCAGCTATTAAATCTTTTATAACGTACTCTAGAATTTTCCCCACTACTGATGTCAGGCTGACTGGTCTATAATTCCCTGTTTTCTCTTTACCTCCCTTTTTAAATAGTGGGGTTACATTAGCTACCCTCCAATCTGTAGGAATTGTTCCAGAGTCTATGGAATCTGGAAAGATGACCACCAATGCATCCACTATTTCTAGGGCCACTTCCTTAAGTACTCTGGGATATAGATTATCAGGCCCTGGGGATTTATTGACCTTCAATCCCATCAATTTCTCCAATACAATTTCTCTACTAATACTGATTTCTTTCAGTTCCTCCCTCTCACTAAACACTGTGTTTCCCCAACATTTCTGGTATGTTATTAGTGTCCTCCTTTATGAAGACAGAAACAAAGTAGGTATTTAGTTGGTCAGCCATTTCTTTGTTCCCTATTATAAATTCCCCCGTTTCAGACTGCAAGGGACCTACATTTGCCTTCACCAATCTTTTTCTCTTCACATACCTATAGAAACTTTTACAGTCAGTTTTTATGTTCCCTGCAAGCTTATTCTCGTACTCTGTTTTCCCCTTCTTAATCAATCCCTTGGTCCTCCTTTGCTGAAGGACCTTTGGACATTCTGAGGTTATGAAAGGCACTCTATTAATAACAGTTCTTTCTCTATTACTTGTGCCTGATGTCCAGTGCCATTGCCTTTAACAGAACTGAATATCTATCTACTCACCAACCAAGAAGAATTTCTACCTTCGATTACCGTGAGCTTTCAGGAAAGTGGAAGGTAGCATAGTGGTCATGTTAAAGCCTAGACTAATACACTAGAAATATGTGTTCAAATTCAGATATAAATTTAATAAATAAATCTGGAATAAAATATTAGTCTCATTAATAACGAACATAAAACCTCTGAACTGTCATTAAAAAAGCCCATCTGGTTCACTATTGCCCCTTCAGGGAGGAGGTCTGCTGTCCTTGCCAGATAAGTGCATCACAGAATTGCTGCGGTGCAGAAGGAGGCCATTCAGCCCATCATGTCTGCACCAGCTCTCCAACTAAACATTATGACTTAGTGCCATTTTACTGCCTTTCCCCTGTGACCCTGTACATTGCTTCTATTGAAATAATCATCCAATGCCTCAATTGAACCTGTCTCCACCACACTTACAGGCAGTGCATTCCAGACCTGAACCACTCGCTGTGTGAAAAGGTTTTTTTCACATCATATTTGTTTCTTTTGCAAATCACTTTAAATCTGTGCCCTCTTTTTCTTGATCCTTTTAAAAGCAGAAACAGTTTCTCCCAATCTACTGTATCCAGCCCCCTCATGATTTTGAACATCTCTATCAAATCTCCTCTTAGCCTTCTTCTCTCCAAGGAGAACAGTCCCAAACTCTCCAATCTATCCTCATAGCTGAAGTTTCTCATCCCTGGAACCATTCTTGTAAACCTCTTCTGCACTCTCTCCAATGTGTTCATATCCTTCCTATAGTGTGGCACCCAGAACTGTACACAATAGACCTCCTGATGAGGTCTAACTAGCACCTTATATAAGCTCAGCATAATCTCCTTGCTCCTGTTCTCTATGCCCCTGTTAATAAAGCCAGGACACTATATGCTTTATTAACTGCCCTCACCACCTGTCCTGCCACCTTCAATGATCAATGCACGTTTACACCCAAGTCCCTCTGCTCCTGCACACCCTTAAGAATTATACCCCTTATTTCATATTGTCTGTCCATGTTCTTCCTACCAAAATGCATCACCTCACACTTCTCTGCATTGAACTTCATCTGCCACCTATCTGCCCACTCCACCAACTTGCCTATGTCCTCTTGAAGTTCCACACTGTCCTCCTCACAGTTCACAACACTCCCAAGCTTCAGATCATCTGCAAACTTTGAAATTGTCCCCTGTACACCAAGATCTAGATCATTAATATATATCAGAAAAAGCAAGGGTCCCAATACTGACCCCTGGGGAACTCCACTACAAACCTTCCTCCAGCCCAAAAAATATTCATTGATTCCTACCCTGTTTTCTATTATTAAGGCAATTTTGTATCCGCGTTGCTACTGTCCCTCTTATTCCATGAACTATAATTTTCTCACAAGTCTGTTGAGTTGGCACTCTATTGAATGCCCTTTGAAATTCCATGTACACCACATCAACAGCATTATCCTCATCAAGCCTCCATGCTACCTCTTCAAAAAATTCCAGCAAGTTAGTTAAATAATGATTTCCCCTTTAGAAATCCACGCTGGCTCTTCCTAATAAACCCACATTTTTCCATGTGACTGCTAATTCTATTCTGAATAGATGTTTCTAGAAGCTTCCCCGCTACTGAAGTTAAACTGACTGGTCTGTAATTTCTCGGCTAATCCTTACCTGTTTTGAACAAGGGTGTAATGTTTGCAATTCTCCAGTCCTCTGGCACCTCCCCTGAGTCTAAGGGAGACTGAAAGATTATGGTCAGCGCCCCTGCGATTTCCAATCTTTACTTCCTTCATTATCCTTGGATGCATCTCATCCGGTCCCAGTGCCTTGTCAACTTTAAGTATCGACAGTTTATCCAATATCGCCCCCTAATCAATTTTGAATCTTTCTCGTGACAGAGTTTCCTCCTCTGTCACCATGGCCTGGGTAGCATTTACCTCCTTAGTAAAGAAGGATGTGAAGTATTCATTTAACACCTCAGCATTGCCCCTGCCTCCATGTGTAAATCCCCTTTTTGGTCCCTAATCGGCCCTACTACTTTTACCAAGGCTCCTTCGGCAGCACCTTCCAAACCCATGACCACTGCCATCTGGAAGGACAAGGGCAGCAGATAGGTGGGAACACCACTACCTGGAAGTTCCCCTCCAAGTCACTCACCATCCTGACTTGGAAATATATCGCCGTTCCTTCACTGTTGCTGGGTCAAAATCCTGGAACTCCCTCCCTAACAGCACTGTGGGTGTACCTACACCACATGGACTGCAGCGGTTCAAGAAGGCAGCTCACCCCCACCTTCTCAAGGGCAATTAGGGATGGGCAATAAATGCTGGCCCAGCCAGCGAAGCCCGTACCCGTGAATGAATAAAAAAGTACTATTTGTGTGTCGATAGAAGACTTTGTGATTCTCCATTACGCTGGCTGCCAGCCTTTTCTCATGATCCTGCTTTGCTTCTCTTATTTGTTTTTTCACCTCCCCTCTGAACCTTCTGCATTCTGCTTGGTTCTCAAATGTATTTTCTACTTGAAACCTGTCATAAGCACACTTTCTCTTCTTTATCTATATTTCTACCTCCTTTTTCATCCAAGGAGCTCTGGATTTGTTTGCTCTACCTTTCTTTTTTGAGGGAATATACTTTGACTGTGCCCGAACCATTTCTTCTTTGAAGGTATCCCATTGTTTGAGGACTCTGGGTCTATACTCGCTGGAGTTTAGAAGGATGAGGGGGGGATCTGATTGAAACTTACAGAACACAACACCAAGTTTCAGTGCTTGCCTCCACATGGGCTGGTCAGCTGCAGCGTGTTCCCAAGAGAGGTGGCTTCAATGCAGATGTTTGTAAGGACCCTTTTTAGGATGTCCTCGTATCGCTCGTACTGACCACCTCGATATCAACGGCCCTGAGGCAGCTCCCCATAGAACATATGAGGAACGTTTGAGGACACTGGGTCTATACTCAATGGAGTTTAGAAGAATGAGGGGGAATCTGATTGAAACTTACAGAATACTGAAAGGCCTGGATAGAGTGGACATGGGGAAGATGTTTCCATTAGTAAGAGAGACTAGGACCTGAGGGCACAGCCTCAGAGTAAAGGGAAGACCTTTTAGAACAGAGATGAGGAGAAACTTCTTTAGCCAGAGAGTGGTGAATCTATGGAATTCATTGCCGCAGAAGGCTGTGGAGGCAAGGTCATTGAGTGTATTTAAGACCGAGATAGATCGGTTCTTGATTGGTAAGGGGATCAAAGGTTATGGAGAGAAGGCAGGAGAATGGGGTTGAGAAACTTATCAGCCATGATTGAATGGTGGAGCAGACTCGATGGGCCGAATGGCCTAATTTCTGCTCCTATGTCTTATGGTCTTATTGTTCAGCTACAGTTTTTCCCACCAACCTTCGGTTCCAGTCTATCTGGCCCAGCTCTAATGCAATGCATTTGACTCTTACTGGCTTCTGAAATAGCAAGCACTCAAGATGCTACAGGTGGAGAAAAAGCGCTGTGGGTGTTCCTGCACCATGTGGCATGCAGCTCACCACCACCTTCTCAAGGGCAATAAACACTGGCCTGGCCAGCAAATACTCACACCCCAACAATGAAATAAAAAAGCAATCTCTTCTGTGGGAAGCTGTGGTGTGTTAGCGCAAGTTATAGCAGATCCAGCACAACGCTCATAAAGATTTAGATTCAGCCAGTGGGGGAGCTCAAACATAGCACTTTTATTGAAGAACACACATTTTTTTCAAACTCTAAATATTGTTTCCAGAAACACAAACAATTAAGAAATAAAATCAAATCACAGGAACGGGAAGGAGGGAGAGAATCGGGGTCACGGCTAACGTTTACTTCTGAATGAATGAGTTCTATATTTGACTGACATTGCTTATTGATCTTGAACATTTCTTTTCTCCTTGTGAACCCAGTCAGGAGGAGGGCTGGGTCTGAGGTGCTGTCCCTCGTGGCCCTCGCTCCAGCCCTCCTTCACGCATGGAAAACTGCAATCCTCCATTCAGCACCTTCTTAAAATACCTAGTAGTCAACTTAGCCAAGGTAGGAAGGGGGAAAAGGCCCAGGTAAGATCAGCTTCATCAGGGAATGTTCCCGAGGCTCCTCAGAAACATTCTTCTCTGAGAGCGCGGTGGGGTGGGGTGGCGTTTAACCAAACTTGCCCGTCCGCTAAGAAGCTGACAGGCTCAGGTCAACCGCTTGGCATACACCCTGTCCAATTGCTTGGCTCTTTTTGTGGGAGCTTGCTGTGCGCAGATTGGCCGCTGCGTTACGACAGCCGCAACACCCCCTTGGGTTGTGAAGAGCTCCGGGACATGCCGAGGACAGGAAGGGCGCTAGAAAAAAAATCCACGCTCTTTGCTTTTTCCTATATTGACATCGAACGACGGGCAGTCTGATCCCTTCAGACGACCCGCGGCCCCATCCCGGCCTTCAAAGCGACGGTCAGCCAGCGCAGCAGGAAGCCGACCACTTCCCTGCAGAAGCCAGCTGGCCAGGGTCTGGGGATGGTCTGGGCCGCACGGAAAAGCTGAAGGATTGGGTTCAACCCTGCCTGAGCACTTCTTCTCATTTAAAGCGGAACTCATGCATAAATGTGTGCTTGCCGAGTGAGCATCCATATGGTAATGTGGGTAACGCGTGATAGTGAGTAAAATGGAAAATAAGTGAGGCAATTGAAAGGGTCTCTCCCCCCCCCCCACTCCCCCATCGTGGAGGAGTGGGACAAAGAAGTTGTGACCAAGTCCTTTCCCTCTGACACCGTTTAATCTTCTCACTGCGACGCAGAACATGTACATTTCCTGATGGCAGCAAGTAAGTCTGCAGTTCCCAACAAATCATTTGTTTGCAATCCACAGAGAGAAAAAGAAACGTTCTATGGAATAACTTAAAGGTGGTTGCATAACTACTCTGCTATCTTAGCCATACAAGTCAAAGGTTTTTCCAAATGTCTTTTTGGTTTACTCTTTTTAAATGTCGCAGTCGGTGGGTGGAAGACAGAATCCTGTTCCCGCCCTCCTTGTGTTTTCTCTTCTGCATCATTCGCCTTCCCCTGCCTTCCTCTAACCCTGCCGCTGCACCTCACCACCCCCCCCCCCCACCCCCCGCCTCTGAACAGACGCCATTCCTTGGGAGGGTGGGATAAGGTCTGTGCCGTTATTACGTCTCCCCACTCCTACCAGCTCCACTCCCCCCCGCTGGAGACTGTCTGCAGTCAGTGGTGCTTTTGGCTGGGTTGCTCAGGAGGGGGGTGGGGGGTTGGTGGGGGGGGGGTGCAATTGAGCCTTCGGCCTATAGCTGTTAATGTTCGGCAACCCTCAATGCTCATGGCCCTCGATGTGGACAACAATGAGTATTGCTGCGAATGACTTTGTTCACCTGAGCTGCAATGTGATGCGGCACATTGAGTCAGCCATACAATCGAGTTGGTGACGTCAGTGGTTGCCTGAGGTGACAAGGGGTAGACGGCTCACACGTCTGGTGCACAATCGGATAATTATATGCTTAAGTAGAAAAATATCAGATATAATAGTAAATTTATGAAAGATCCATAACATATGCAATAAGTGTTACATTTGCTACCGAAGTTATGATAATTGTTAATGCAAGATCATACATAACCAGGAAGAGACACACCATTATAATGATATTTCAAATAAATGCATACAATCAGTCACTATCGCTTAATTGTGAGTAGTGATAACCCCATAGCTTGTTTTCTGCTCCCAGCCTTGGTATATTATCAGCATCATCAATGTTACTGCCACAGCTTTGTGCAGTCCCTCCAATTCTCTTGTAGTATAAAGCTTGAAGCAAAGCCGTCAGAACCAATGTCCAATGTCAATCATGTCATGAGCTCTGAACTGAAGCAAAAACAAGTCATTTGAGTTTCTTATCTTCTGCATCTAATGGGTACAACATGACTTTTGCGTCATTTTCTTTTTGCAAAGAAGACATTTTAAAGCTTTTTTTTACACTAAGGACTCCCTGTCAAGACCTCTCTTAGAGCCCAGTTGCCGGTCAGGTTGTGGGTCAGCGATTTGCACTTCAATGCTTTCACTCACAGCCCCAGTGACGGTGTTGTAAGATGGAGGAGATGACAAGGAGGACATGGTCTCTGATCGCTCTAACTCGGGGCAGTAATGCTTTTTGATCATCGCTGCAATGAGCCCTTCTTTCTCTGGGGCCTCTTCCACGACGACGTTTGCGTCGCTGGCTCTGTGCCGATACATGTAGGAGGCGTGCTTCAAGGACCGGCGCAGCAAGTGCCTCCTGTACGCTCGCTGGATGACAATGACGGACACCTCTTCCTGCTTCCTCCTGAGGGTCGTGGTGATTGGCTCGTAGGAGATTTTCGAGGGGTTGGCTGCCATGAACTTGTCCTCCATCTGCAGTTTGAGCGCGTCCATTTCCCCTGTCTCCCCCAGCACCCGCTTGGTGAAAGCGAAGAGGATGTCCAGGCAGTGGATCCTGTCGCCACTCACCATGGGCAGGTCCATCGCAATGAGCTTTACTTTATTCGGCTTTGCCACTCGGAGGGGCTCCTTCAGGGCATCTGCGAAGTCGGAGAGTGCCGAGTACTCAATGAACTGCGTGGCCTCGGAGTCAAACTTCTCCCACACTTCATAGAACATCTCGAAGTCATCCTCGCTGAGGGGCTCGGAGCTTTCCTCTGTCGCCACGCTGAAGTTCTCCAGGATAATGGCAATGTACATGTTGACCACTATCAGAAAGGAGATAATGATATAACTGACAAAGAAGACAATCCCAACGGATTGGTTCCCGCAGTTTCCTTTCACGTTGGTGCCTGGGTTTCCTGCTTTCGGTTCACAGTCCGGGCTGTCAGTGTTGAGGATGGGGCTCAGGAGGCCGTCCCAGCCTGCCGAGGTGGTAATCTGGAAGAGGCAGATCATGCTGTTCCCGAAGGTCTGGAAATTGAACATGTCGTCGATGCCGTCTTCCTGCTTCACGTAGGCAAAGTTTGCCATTCCAAAGATAGCGTAGATAAACATGACCAGGAACAAGAGCAGGCCAATGTTGAACAAGGCAGGAAGAGACATCATTAAGGCAAATAGCAATGTCCTGATTCCCTTTGCCCCTCTTATGAGACGAAGTATACGCCCAATGCGAGCCAGCCGGATGACTCTGAAGAGTGTGGGCGATACAAAGTATTTCTCAATGGCGTCTGACAGCACAATACCTGGGGAGAGAAGTAAAATCTTAGTGTAAATAAACTCATGAAATTGCAGACAACCTCTTGCATTTATATAGCGCCTTTAAAGCAGTTAAAAGCATCCCATGGCGCTTCACAGGACTATTCGACAGATTTGACACTGAGCCATGTAACGAGATTTTCAGACATGTGCTTGGTCAAAGGGGTGGGTTTGAAACAGCTACTTAAAGGAAGGGAGAGTGGTTGAAAGGAGGAGTGGGTTCGGGGCATTAGTGCAGTGGTACTGTACCAGAATTTGACTGACAAGAGCCAAAGTCAAATTACTTACACATAAACGGCATTGACTTAAAAGAAGAGCTTGTAGTGATATAGCACGTTTCACACCCCTGGGTGGGCCCAAGCGTCTCCCCAGCCATTGCTGCACATGTTTCAAATGTAGTCACTGATTCTGTAAGGCGAATATGGCAGCACATGTGTGCACAGCAAGGTCCCAGAGACAGCAATATGATAAATGACCGCTCGTCTATTGTTAGAGTTATAAAAGTCGGCCAGGGCACTTTCCCTGCTCTTCTCTGAATAGCGCCGTGGGATCATTTACAATAGAAACAGTTGAAACACTGAGGAGCAGCAACACCAACACCACACACTTCTCTCCTCAGTATCAGGAAACAAACTGAATTCACAATTGCCACAACGAGATCGTTAAGAAAATGAACTCTTGATAATCTTTTAAATGAAAACCAAATCAACAAAATTGGGATAAATCAGGCACAGCCCCTAATTCAGGTCAGCTGTAAAACCAAGAACAAAGTTTAAAGGAAACTTACAAACTTTAAATCAAAATGTAATTAAAGGGGTCAACGAAACACCCCAGTCCCCACGGTGCCCACTGAGCACGGAAGGCCTCGAGAGTGCCAGCAGACACCGCGTGCTCCTTCTCCAGGGACATCCGGCAGCGAACGTAGCCGCGGAAGAGGGACAAACAATCGGGCGGGACTCCCCCGTCGATCGTCCGCTGCCTGGACCTGTTAATGGCCAACTTGGCCAGGCCCAGGAGCAGGTTCACGAGGAGGTCCTCCTCCTTCCCGACCCCCTTCCGCACCGGGTGCCCATAGATCAGGAGCGTGGGGCTGAAGTGCAAACAAACCATCAATAAAAGGTTTTTCAAATAACTAAAAAGGGAGTGCAGTCTACAACACCCTACGTATACATGGTCCATGGACTCCACAAGACCGCAAAAAGGGCACGTGTCCTGAGAGTCCGTGAACCTATGCATCCTCTTATTATAAGGGACTGCTGCATGCAACACCCTCCAACCCAGGTCCCCGATAGAAAGGGGGAGGACACCTCCGTAGAGGGCCTCCCATCGGGGGCCTCTGCCGCCGGACGGCAAAAAGGCACGCCAGGGCGTGTCCGGTCGACGGACAAGGGCGAGAAAATGGAAGGTGTGCAGCAGCAGTCCGTACAAAAAGCCCCTCTTTGTCGTGCCAAAAGGCACAGAGGGCATGTCCCCGAGGCGGCTCATATTGCGGGGCACCAGCACCCGAGGGAGGGTTCGGGGCTTGGGGCCAATGTGGAATTCTGTCCGAACAGGGGAACGCTCAGACGGAAGACCACCATGCACCTGGGCCACCTCAAGACCCAAAATAACGTCGGGTCCGAGCACGACCGTTCTCAAGTCTTGGATGGCATCGGCTGCGACCTGGACACTCACAGATGCGCGTCACGCCAACTCCTGCGGGAGCATCCAGCCCAGTCCTCCCCCACCCAGCACGTCCCCGATCCTGGTCACCCCTGCAGCCACAGCCCTCCTCTCCGCCAACCACTGAAAAGGACGGAGGGGCGGATTCCTGAGCAGCGGTTCTCTGACGATAGCCGCTACTCCTGACGGGGGAAAGCTGCGTCGCGAGGCGACCACTTTCCAGACTTTGATCAGGTCCTGGTAAAAGATGGGCAACGCCTGCAAGGAGCCACTGAGGCCCAGCTGTTCTATAAACAGGAGCTGCACGTCATAATTCAGGCCGTGCACCTGAC
Organism: Carcharodon carcharias; assembly: GCF_017639515.1. Classification (NCBI taxonomy): domain Eukaryota; kingdom Metazoa; phylum Chordata; class Chondrichthyes; order Lamniformes; family Lamnidae; genus Carcharodon; species Carcharodon carcharias. The sequence continues at coordinate 20,333,477 of NC_054469.1, forward strand.
GGAAGAAATACGTTGTCAGGGCACACCATCTGGGAGGAGGCTCGACGTAGAGGTATCGCTGCAGGGTCTGAAGGCGGAAAGTCGCCACCTGTGTGCATAGGCACACTAGCGCCTGACCACCCTCCCTAAGCGGGAGACTCAGAACCTCGGCAGCGACCCAGTGCAATCTTTTGTCCCAGAAGAAGTCGACTAACAATCTCTGGATTCTTGTGACAAAGTCCGGGGGAGGGGTCAAAGTGACCAGCCGATACCACAACATGGCGGCGATCAGCTGGTTTATGACCAGAACTCGACCTCGGTAAGATAGCACTCGGAGCAGTCCTGTCCAGCGCCGCAGGCGAGCGGTGACTTTCATCTCCAGTTCCTGCCAGTTTGCAGAACACGCAGGCATGGCCTCAGTTAAATGTCTCCTTTGAAAGACAGGGCAGCACCTCCTCAGTACCACACTGACGTAGAACAGTCCAGATTCTTAGCTCAATTCCCTGAGTTGGGTTTAAAGCCCTGAGCTTTTACTCAGAGGTGATGGTGTAACCACTGCAAGGTCATTAGAATACAACTAGTTCCAGCTCAATGATACTTTAATCTATTCATCATGGAATCATTAAGTTTTATAGCACAAATGGAGGACATTCAGCCCTTCATGTCTGTGCTGGCTATTTGAAAGAGCTGTCCAATTTAATCTCACCTCAGCTTTTTCTCCTTAACCCTACAAACATGTCCACTTCTGGTAGATGTCCAGTTGCCTTCTGAAAGCACCGATGACATCTGTTTCTGCCTCCCTTTCAGGCAAGTGTTCCAAACCTAACCAATCCAGTTGTATGAAAAATATTTCGTCTTATCTCCCCTCAAGTTCCTTTGCCAATCCTTTTAAACCTATGACCTCTAGTTGACAACCCCAGAATCTAGGCTGACGCTCCAGTGCAGTTCTGAGAGAGCACTGCACTGTCGGGGGTGCTGTCTTTCAGGCAAGGCACTGACTCATACCCTATCTGCCAGCTTGGGTGGATTTAAAGGATTTGATGGCCCTATTTTGAGGGAGAGCAGGGGAGTCCAGCTGGCCAATATTTATCTCTCGTTCAACATCATTAAAAAAAAAGATTTCATTACCACACTGTTGATGTGGGAGCTTGCTGTGCACAAATTGGCTGCCACATTTCCTGCATTGCAACAGTGACTACGCTTCAAAAGTACCTCATTGGCTGTAAAGTGCTTTGTGATGTCCAGTGGTCATGAAATGTGCTACACGTCCCAGTGGGGGAAAACCAGTTCGGACCAGTACTCTTATTTCCCAGTTTTTACTGGTGTTCCATTTTAAGGTGTACAAGACCAGTTCAGACCAGTACTCTTATTTCCCAGTTTTTACTACTTTTTCCTTCCTGGTGGAACTCTTTCTTTCTTTCTGCTTCTTCTCCCAAAACCCCTCATTATTTGAATACCTCTATTCCGCCTCCCATCAGCCTTCCCTGCTCTAAAGAGGGCAATCCCAGCTTCTCCAATCGCTCCTCATAACTGAAGGCCCTTATCCTTGGTACATCCCCCTCGTAAACCTCCTCTGTGCTCTTTCTGACAGCCTTCCTAAATGTGCGGCCCTGAATTGTACACACCACTCCAGCTGAGATTTAGCAGAGATTTGAAAAGTTTTAGCACAGTTCCTTATTTTTGTTTTCAAATCCCCCCTATTGACAAACCCAAGTACCCTATATGTTTCCACCTTATCACCTTGACCCTCCCTCAACGTACAACACCAGGTTCCTCTATCCTTGCGCCCCTTGCAGAATGGTATCATTCAGACTATCCTGCCTCTGCATGTTTATTTCCCCTAGAGTGCATCAATTCTCGCTTATCAATATTAAGTTGCATCTTGCCATGCGCCAGCCCATTTCACCAGTCAGTCCTTCCGAAGTCTGCTACTATCCTGATCACTCCTTAATACATTGCCAAGTTTAGGATCAACTACAGCTTTGAAATTATACACCTGATGCATTAAGGGACTAGTGGTGAATGGGTGTTTTTCTGACAGAAGAGAAATAGGTAGTGAGGTCCCTCAGGGCTTGGATTGGGAGGACTGCCTCCTCTTCCTGGACAATTCCATACTCCCATTACCAATGTCCCTTTAGTACCCTGTGCTTCTTTTTTCCAGGACAGCTTGTTATGTGAGACTTCATCAAATGCCTTTTGAACATCCTTGAGGTCACCTGAAACTCTCCTGTGTCCTAACCGGCAGCGAGTCCCATTCCCTCATCGCCCCTGTGCTCACTCACCAACATTGGCTCCCGGTCAAGCAAAGTCTTCATTTTAAAATTCTCACCCTTGCTTTCAAATTGCTCAGTGTTTTTGCCCTGTATAGGCCTCTGAGATATCTGCGCCCTTCTAATTCTGGCTGACAGGCTGCATCGCCAATTATAATCGCTCCTCCCATTCGACTTGGATCCCAAGCTCTGGAATACCCTCTTTATACATTTCTCCACCTCACTTTCCTCCTTTACGACACTCCTTAAAACCTACCTCTCTGACCAAGATTTTAGCTCCCTGACCTAATATCCCCTTATGTGGCTCAGTGTCAGGCTTTGTTTTATGATGCTCCAGTGAAGCTCCTTGGGATGGCTCATTATGTCAAAGGCGCTATATAAATGTAAGTTGTTGTTGTTGGCTGAATATCAAACGCCTGTTGCGCTACCTCCATTCCCTATCGATTTGTCCAGGATAATGGTGCCTGGTAGTCATCTCACCAATCAGGTTAGGCCGATTGGTCTATGGTTATCAGGCCTATCCACGTCCCCTTTTTTTCAAACAGGGCTGTAACGTCTGCCATCCTCCCGTTCTCTGTCAACACTCCCATATTCTACAAGATTGCCCCATCTTGAGCGCGCAGATGGTGGGGCAGGGGGGTGCTTGGTTTAATGTCTCATCCGAAAGACAGCTCCTCCAACAGTGCAGCACTCGCTCAGTACGGCACTGGAACACCGGCTGAGGTTTTGTGCTCTCAAGGCTTTGAAGTGAAAAGGAGATATTGTCTAAAAGAGAAGCGTTGATATATTCTCAGGCACGTGAAGAATTTTAATCAGTCCTTGAATAACACCTTAATAATGTCACTTATCACTAGGTGACATTGGAAGTTAATTAGATTATATTCCCTGCTGTTTATTGAACTACTGGAATTGAGAGATGCTACATGGCCTAACTTCTTGGTTGTACATTTCTGAAGAGTTTCACACACCTACTTCAAACAGTTCAGTGTTTGAGTAAAGAGGCCATCATATTTTTCACAATTACATATAATGAAAGCATCAGGTTTGAAAGATGTTAATGAACGCAGAATGCTCTCTGTCCCTTGACACTGTTTTTCAGTGTGCTGTGAAATATCCTTTAGCCAATTATCAGATGCTTTTGCACTTAAACAGCAAACACAGTGTGGGAAATGTCAATGAGCTTTTTGTTTTGATTTTTAATATCAATTGAGAGAATTGTGAGCTGTGAGCACACGACGAGCAGGATTTTCAGAACCGTGATGTTGGGAACAAATGGGGGTCCTGGAGTCTGCACTTGCCGGCAGCCAGGCTGACTCAGCGATCGTCCCGGAGGTGGCCTAGTGGCCGAGGAGGCCATTTCTAGGCCTAGTGGCCGAGGAGGCCGTTTCTAGGCCAAGTGGCCAAGGAAGCCGTTTCTAGGCCTAGTGGCCAAGGAAGCCGTTTCTAGGCCTAGTGGCCTAGGAGGCCGTTTCTAGGCCTAGTGGCCTAGGAGGCTGTTAAGGACAGCGGGCAGGCTCCTGATCCTGCCAGTCCAGTCAGGGGGCTGGCATCTCAAGAGCCTCGGTACCCTTACTAGGAGGGGTGGGCACTCCTGAGACAGATTGGAGACCTCAAGGGCACAGAGGTGCCCTTGGAGGCTAAAACGTCAATGAAGATTTCAGAGGGACCAAGCCATAAAGAGAGGAGCAGTTGGAAACCCATCTTTTATGCCGTGGGTGCTACCTTTGCTACCTGTGGTCCCCATCTTTGGGGCATTGGTCCTCCAACTCTGATGGCGCCCTCAGTCTGCCAGAGGGAGGCTGCCTACAATGATCTGATGGCCTTCCCACACAGAAGCGGGGGTGGTGGTGGGGGGTGGGGGGGAGGTGGGTACGGGGGCACTCCGGTGCGAGCTAAATGGCACAGCAGTGCCACAAAATTGCCCCTAATTGTTCGAACCATAGAAAAGTTACGGCACAGAAAGAGGCCATTCAGTGTCTGCGCCGGCCAAAAAAAGAGAAAGAAAGAAACCAGCCGCTCATTTTAATCCCACTTTCCAGCACCTGCTCTGTAGCTTTGCAGGTTACAGCACTTCAGACGCAGATCCAGGTATCTTTTAAATGATTTGAGCGTTTCAGCCTCAACCACTAATTTAGGCAGTGAATTCCAGACACCCTCCACCCTCTGGGTGAAAAGGTTTTCCTCATGTCCCTTCTTATCCTTCAACCAAGCACCTTAAATCTATGTCCCCGGTAATGAACCCCTCAGCTAGGGGAAACAAGTCTTTCCTGTCTACCCTATCTAGGCCCCTCATAATTTTGTCCACCTCAATCAAATCACCCCTCAGCCTCTTCTGTTCTAAGGAAAACAACCCCAGCCTATCCGATCTTTCTTCATAGCTGCAATTTTCAAGCCCTGGCAACATTCTTATAAATCTCTTCTGTACTTTCTCCAGAACTTTCTCCTGTAATGTGGTGACCTGAACTGTACACAAAATTCCAGCTGTGGCCTAACCAGTGATAAAAGCAAAAAAACTGCGGATGCTGGAAATCCAGAACAAAAACAGAATTACCTGGAAAAACCCAGCAGGTCTGGCAGCATCGGCGGAGAAGAAAAGAGTTGACGTTTCGAGTCCTCATGACCCTTCGACAGAACTTCAAGTTCTGTCGAAGGGTCATGAGGACTCGAAACGTCAACTCTTTTCTTCTCCGCCGATGCTGCCAGACCTGCTGGGTTTTTCCAGGTAATTCTGTTTTTGTTGTGGCCTAACCAGTGTTTTATACAATTCCAGCATTACATTCCTGTATTTGTATTCAATACCTCATCCAATGTAGGAAAGCATTCCATTTGCTTTCTGGACTACCTTGTCCACCTGTCTTGCTACCTTCAGGGACCTGTGGACATGCAATCCAAGGTCTCTCACTTACTCAACCTCTCTCAATATCCTCCAGTTTATTGAGTACTCCCTTGCTTTGTTTGTCCTTTCCAAATGCATTACCTCACACTTTTCTGGATTGAATTCTATTTGTCACTTTTCCACCCATTCAACCAACCAACAAGGACTGACTAAGCCCTGTGGCATGCCACTGGAAGCCGTTTTCCAATAGCAAAAACATCCATCGACCATTACCCTTTGTTTCCTGTCACTGAACCAATTTTGGATCCAACTCACCACCTTCCCCTGTATCCCATAAGACCTCACAGTCTGTCATGTGAGACCTTGTCAAATGCCTTACTCAAATCCATGTAGACAACATCCACTGCACTACCCTCATCCTTGTTACTTCCTCAAAAAATTCTGTTAGGTTAGTAAGACACGAACTTCCCCTAAAAATAACCATGCTGACTCTCCCTGATCAATCCATGCCTCTCTAAGTGACAGTTTATCCTGTCGCTCAGAATTGATTCCAATAATTTGCCCACCACCGAAGACAGGTCTACAATTTTCTGGCCTATCCCTTGCACCCTTTTTAAATATTGCTCTATAGTCATGCATTAACCATGCAAATTGGCTGTCAGCCTCCATTCAGCAGACAGTCGATCTGTTCCCTCGGTGACTGGAATGCAATGGGGGGTTAGGGTTTGGGTTAGGGTTAGAGTTAGTGTTAGATTTAGGGTTAGGGTTAGGGTTAGGGTTAGTGTTAGGTTTAGGGTTAGGGTTAGGGTTAGTGTTAGGGTTAGTGTTAGGTTTAGGGTTAGGGTTAGGGTTAGGGTTCGGGTTTGGGTTAGCCTTAGGGTTAGGGTTAGCGTTAGGGTTAGGGTTAGGGTTCGGGTGAGCCTTAGGGTTAGGGTTAGCCTTAGGGTTAGGGTTAGCCTTAGGGTTAGGGTTAGGGTTAGGATCAGTGTTAGATTTAGGTTTAGCGTTAGGGTTAATGTTAGGTTTAGGGTTAGGGTTAGGCTTCGGGTTCGGGTTTGGGTTAGCCTTTGGGTTAGGGTTAGGGTTCGGGTTCGGGTTAGCCTTAGGGTTAGGGTTAGCCTTAGGGTTAGGGTTAGTGTTAGGGTTAGGGTCAGTGTTAGATTTAGGGTTAGGGTTAGGGTTAGTGTTAGGTTTAGGGTTAGGGTTAGGCTTCGGGTTCGGGTTCGGGTTAGCGTTAGGCTTTGGGTTAGGATTAGCATTAGGGTTAGAGTTAGGGCTAGGGCTAGGATTAGGGTTAGGGTTAGGGTCAGGGTTAGCATTAGGGTTAGGGTTAGGGTTAGGGTTACGGTTAAGGTTAGCGTTAGGTTTAGGGTTAGGATTAGCATTAGGGGTAGAGTTCGGGCTAGGGCTAGGATTAGGGTTAGGGTTAGGGTCAGGGTTAGCATTAGGGTTAGGGTTAGGGTTCGGTTTTGGTTTAGCGTTATGTTTAGGGTTAGGGTTAGGGTTAGGGTTAGCGTTAGGGTTAGGGTTAGGGTTACGGTTAGGGTTAGCGTTAGGGTTAGGGTTAGGGTTAGGAAACATCTTCCCCACGTCCACTCTATCCAGGCCTTTCAATATTCTGCAAGTTTCAATCAGATCCCCCCTCATCCTTCTGAACTCCATCGAGTATAGACCCAGAGTCCTCAAACGTCCCACATATGTTAAGCCTTTCATTCCTGGGACGGCTTACCTGGCTGTAGCAGGTCCTCACAATGTGGGTTACATGCCCGCGGGACAGGAAGTGGCTCGATTGGCTGCCTGCACTGCTGGGGTTCTCGCCTTGGTAATATACCACAGAGGGGTGGGGGTGAGGGGCTTGGGCGTGGGAAGACATTGGGCTCCCCTCCTCACACCGACCCAGTCATATTTGCAGCCCTCCCGCCTCCCAACCCATCACCATTGGACTGGGTAAATTGAGCCCTAGGTCGGAACAACAACAACTTGCATTTATATAGCCCTTTTAATGTACTGCAGTAACCTGAAGTACTTCACAGGAGCATTAGGAAACAAAATATGACACCGAACCACATTAGGAAATATGAGGTCAGATGACCGAAAGCTTGGTCAAAGAGTGAAGTTTTGAGGAGTGTCTTAAAGGAGCAAAGTCTGCTAGGGAGGAGGGGAGGTTTGGAGAAGGAATTCCAGAGATTAGGGCCTGGGCAACAGAAGGCCCGGAAACCAATGGTGGAAAACTTAAAACCGGCAAGGGTTAAGAGAAACAGCCTAAGCTCAGCTCATTTCCTACGCTTGAGGGCTTGTGATGGTCGCCCTCTGGTGGGGCCGGCCAGCCATGGGCATCCCCGTTCACATCGGCGGGACCGGAAGATCCTGGCTGCTCGAGGAGCTGGAAAATCCCGGCCCTCGTCTCAGCAGCCTGGGCTGGACACAAAGCAACCTCGGGTCTCGGAAACCAACATAAAGTCGGCCTCTCCAGAACCGGGTTCTGCTCTTTACAGGTTTTGCCACGCTCTCAATTCCTCTATGAAGAGGGACTCCCGGCCTCACGTCAAGTGTTCTATTCATGAGTAACTTCCGATTATGATTTTTTTGTGTGTGTGTGTGTGTGTGTGTGTTTGTGTGCTGGGCACCACATCAAAACTACATGTCCTCAGATGTTGAAGCCCTTCATCTCATCGGAGTGGTCTGTATTTGTGGCTGGCTCCCAATGGTTAAAAAGCAATGTTCTCAAGCCCCGTCCTCCGTGCAATCCCTTTTATCTGCTAGCTATTCATTCCCTGGCGCTAATAGGTTTAGCTCCTTCACCACTCAACTGCTCTCCGCTGCTGCTTGCTGTGAGGTTATGGTTGAAGTTTTGCCATTGTGCCTTTGAATTTGACTGATGTTAATTGTAATAACTTTCAGGTGCCCCTCAATCCCTAAATATTCCACAGAGTGGGGGACCTTTCAATTTTACTGAATCCAAAAGGAAGGTTCACTGCGTTCGCTTATTCTTCCAAGAATGAATTTGTACGTGAAGAGAACGAGCCGCAATTAATTTTCGGCCGGCTAACATTTCCCTTTCCCTTATCCAATCCGTTAACAGTGTATGACCCAGAGCAGCGCAGGCGCTACCTTGGCCACGCAGTTGTTTGTGATGAGTTCTGTCTCCATATATGGCCAGTAAAATATTAATATGAGCGCCCTCTCAACAGTCGACGGTGTGGAGGGATCTTTGGTGGCACCAAGACGTAAAGTTCGAAAAGGAGTCCGGTTTGATTCCCGGGGGCTGAGTTATCCCAAGCGGGGTCACGACCCCGGAAAACTTCTGGCTGGGTTCCGGTTCGGGAACCCGGAAGGGGCCGCGGCGGGACGACGGACGCAATATTCCCGAAGGCCGGCCATTTAAGAAGTTGCACCGTCCAGTCTGTGAGGCTGGGCGGATTCTTGCATCAGGAGGTCTGTTCGGGATTGGCACGGAGAGGATATTCCCTCTCGTGGGGGAAACTAGGACTAGGGGACACAGATTCAGGATAAGGCGGTCTCCCGTTGAAGACACAGATGAGGAGGAATTTGGAGCGTTTGGCGTTTTCTTCCACTGAGAGCAGTGGAGGCTGGGTCATTGAATATATTCAAGGCTGAGCTAGGCAGGCTTTTAATCAGGAAAGCCTGGTTGCTTGGCATTGGGCCTCTGCTGTCACTAGTTAATTCCAGGCCCTGCCAGGTTAAGACCCGAAGTGGGCATTAATTGTGGCAAGAAGGTGGCAGGCAGGCTGCTCAGTGGATCTAAGGAGCCTCTCATGCTTCATTAATAAATGTGAGCCTCATACTCAGGCCAACCATGGTCTAACTGACTTACAGGCTCTGCTAGAGAGGCAGAACAGCCCACCTCTGTTCCTACGTCCTACGTGCTGATTTAAATTGATTTCATAAGTCCTTGAAGAATCAGGTCAAATCGAAACAGATTATTCAGCTTTATCTTGAGTTTTATCAAGTGTTGGACCATGTCCCACAAACACAGATCAGCGAAGAAAGCTTCTTAACTGATTTGCTACCTATTCAGCTATTTTTTTTTTGTCTGTTTTATCCTGATGTGGTTGAGCGTACAGACAGGCACTTACTGACTTTTCAGTTCTTACATATTAAAACAACGTGAAGATATACAGAGGGGGCATCGAAAGAGAAAATGCTGAAAATGCAGCACAGGAAAATCAATGTGTGAGAGTGGAAGATAGGCTAATGGGACTCTTCATGAGAAATGAGGGCCTTGGCCATAAAAACCATACTTATCCTGCAAGCCAGCTGGGCACTAGTGAAATAGCTGAGGTGTAAGTGAGGTCGGTTGTGACAGGCCAATTAAGCTTTCCTCATCTCTGCTTTCTCTTACCTCCTTACATGTCAAGGAGGTAACCATAACTAGGTGCACTGTTGGCCACTAACATGATGAAAAGTGTCCATGGAAGGTGTCTAAATGGAACTCCAGTAGATATTTGATCCACACTCTTAACTCCTACTTTGCCAGATGTCATCAAGTTCCCCCCCCAACTGTTCACACTCTCCCACTTTTGCCATTAATCTCATGTACAGAATCTTAAGAGTGTGGATAAAGGATGGATTTTTTAATTGTTTCAGCAAGCTGGAATAGATCCCGGTGAACTGATTGTTTTTTGTCTCTGTTGTGACTGCGCTGTCTCTTCTGTTCAACTTTCTGACTGAGCGCATACGCTAATGTTGCTGGCAGCTGAGTACAATATGTAACCATGAGTAGGAGTAGTGAAGGAGTGACCTTTACTGAACCAGGGCGAGGTGTACCCATCATCAGTGTCTCAGCTGAGAAAAGGAGAGTGAGGTCGCTTTTAAAGGAATAATGAAGAGGAATCACCAATTATGGGTAATTAGTTTAAAACGTTCCTCCTGAAAACAGGTCATTTTGAATCCACGACCTCACAGCTATGTGCCCTTCCAATTAGTTACAGCACTGCCCTCAGAAAAACTCATTATGAGAATGCCCAGAAAGTTTCCCGATCTAAACACACGAAGAGAACGACAACATGCTCTTATCTCTCGCCCAGAGGGCTGAATAGTTAATCAGGAGCCCCATTCATACTTACCAATAATAGAAAGGATCACCACCACAAAATCAAAAATGTTCCAGCCGATTGTGAAGAAGTACTGCCTCAGGGCAATAATTTTGAGAATGGACTCGGTGGTGAAAAGCACAATGAAGATCATGTTGATAATGAAGAGTATCCTTTTCATGTATGCATCCATGTCATCTGTCTCCACCATCATTGTCACCATGTTGAGGCAGATCAGGATCATGATGAAAATGTCAAAGGCTTGTTTTGTAACCAGGTCAAAGATTAATCCTTGGAATTTATTCTAGAATGAGGGAAGGGGGAGAAAAAAGAGATAAAGCATGGTCAAATTCTGTTTCGATAATATTTCTTCCCTTCCCCTCCCCTCCTGATAATCGGCCTCAGTTGGAGTACGGTGTACAATTCTGAGCAGCACGCTTTAGAAAGGACATTAAGACTCTGGAAACGATACAGAGGAGGCTTCCTAGGATGAAACCAGTGTGGTGAGGGAGCTCAAAAATCAGAATACCGCAGGTGCTGGAAACCTGAAATCAAAATGCCAGAGATACTCAGCAGGCTGGGCCGCATCTGTGGGGAGAGGAACAGAGGCCGGAATTTTCTGGGCCCTCCAGCCAGTGGGATCTTCCGGTCCCGCCGAAGCGAATGGACGTTTGAATGGCTTGCTGCATTTCCCGGCCACGGAAAATCCTGCCCGGGGTTAACGTTTCAGCTCTGTGGCCTTTCATCGGAACTGGAGAGAGGTTTTGAGCGAGGGGTGGATGGGACTGAGCCAAAAGCACGACCCGTGATAGGGTGGACGGCAGGAGAGATTGAATGACGGAAGCGTTGGTCCGTCAGCGCCAAAGAGAATGGCGACGAGGCAAGAAAAGAAACGAGGAAACCAGAGGTGTGCCGAGAGCAGGTGCGCGGCTGGCTGAAAGCAAAAATAAGAGAAAAAAAAAACCAAAACAAGTGAAGAAAAGGAAACAAAATGGGCACCGAGATTGTGGCCTGAAATGGTTGAACTCAGGGTTGAATTGGGAAGGCCATAAAGTGTCTGATCGAAAGATGCGAGGCCGTTGCTCAAGCTCACATTGAACTTCACTGGAATGATGCAGCAGGTCAAGGACAGAGATGTCGGTGTGAAGGAGCTCAGTCTGCTGAGAGCTTGGAGAATCTGGAATGTTTAAAAATGTATTCTTTCATGGGATGTGGGCAGCACTGGCAAGGCCAGCGTTTGTTGCCCATCCCCAGTTGCTCTTGAACCAAGTGCTTGCCACACCATTTCAGAGGGCACTTAAGAGTCAAACGCATCACTGTGGGTTTGGAGTCACATGCAGACCAGACCAGGTAACAAACATTAGTGAACCTGATGGGTTTTTACAACAATTGTCAATGGTTTCATGGTCATCATTATCATGACAATTCTAGGTTATTAAACGAATTCGAATTCCACGAGCTGCTATGGTGAGATTTGAACCCATGTCCCTGGAACATTAGCCTGGGTCTCTGGATTATTATTTCAGTGACATTACCACTACGTCACCATCTCCCCAGCTGTTGGGGACTAGTAGCAGATGAAATTTACTGTGAAGTGTGAAGTGACACATTCTGGTAGGGATAATGAGGAGTGGCAACATAAAGTAAAGGGTACAATTCCAAAGGGGATGAAGGTGCACAGGGACCTGGGGCTATATGTGCACAAATTTCTAAAGCTGGGCAGGGCAGGTTCAGAAAGTAGTTGAAAATGCCGACAGGATCGTGGGATTTGTAGAAATCAAGGTATTGAGTTCAAAATTAAAGATGTTATGACGAATCTTTAGAAAATTGTCTATGGAATTCATTGCCACAGAAGGCTGTGGAGGCCAGGTCATTGAGTGTATTTAAGACCGAGATAGATAGGTTTTTGATTGGTAAGGAGGGGATCAAAGGTTAGGGGGAGAAGGCGGGAGAATGGGGTCGAGAAACTTATCAGCCATGATTGAATGGCGGAGCAGACTCGATGGGCCGAATGGCCTAATCTCTGCTCCTATGGTCTTATGGTCTAAAACACTGGCTCAGATTCAACTGGAGTGTTTTGTCCAACTCTGGGAATTGTGCTTTTGGGAAGGACGTGATGGATTAGAGAGGATACAGAGAAGATTTCTAGAATGGCTTTAGGGGAAGAGACACTTCAATTAGAATTAGGGGGTCACTGTTTAAAAATAAGGGGTTGCCCATTTAAGACAGAGACGAGGAGAAATTTTTTTCTTTCAGAGGGCTGTGAGCCTTTGGAAGCCCCTTTCTCGAAGGGCAGTGGAAGCAGAGCCAGATAGATTCTTGATAAACAAGGGGGTGAAAGGTTATTGGGGGTAGGCGGGAGGTTACAGTCCGGTCCACCATTGAATGGTAGAGCAGGCTGGTGGACCCAAGTGGCCTGCTCCTGCTCCTAATTCATATCTCCGTGTTGTGAGGATAGATTGGAGGAACTGGGGTTGTTCTCCTCAGAGTTGAAACAGTTGAGAGGAGATTCAATAGATCCAGAAGGAATAAAACAGTTCAGACCGGTACTCTTATTTCCCAGTTTTTACTATTTTTTTTTCCTCCTGGGGAGGTGTTCAAAATCATGTGGGGTCTAGACAGAGTAGATAGAGAAAAAGCTGTTCCCACTGGGGAAGTGTTGAGAGACGAGGACGCTGATCTAGGATAGTTGGCGAAAGGACCAGAAGCAACATTGACATGTTTTTAGGCAGTGAGTGGCTAGGATCTGGAATGTAATGTTGGCAGGTTCAATTGTGGCTTTCAAAAGGGAATTGGACAGCTAGTGCCAATGGCAGGTTTAGGCAGTAAAGAAGAGGGGTGACTGCCTCTCTCCATCTTAATGTTATCGGCTGTTTGTGGGAACTTGGAGTGGGAGGGTAAGGGTCCCATTGTCATGCTCCATGTGGATACCAACGATATAAGTAGGACTAACACAGAGATTCTGCTGAGGGAGTAAGAGCAGATAGGGGGCTAAACTGAAAAGCAGAACCACAAAGTAAATTGGGGCGTAGGGTAAACAAGATGAGAGAGTTAAATGCATGGCTCAAAGATTGGTGTGGGAGAAATGGGTTTCAATTCAGGGAACGTTGGGGAAAGATGGAGCTTCACCCTTGGGAAGGCCTTCACCTGAACCATATTAGGACCTGTGTCCTGGTGAGTCATACAACTAGGGTGGTAGAGAGGGCTTTAAACTAAATAGTGGGTGGAGGGTTCACGTGAAGGGATATTTAGAAAGTTAATGAGAAAGGTCAGGGCAATAATATAGGGTAACGATATGGGAGACGATAACTACCAACGTGAAAGGAAGGGACAGAGCATACAAACATAAGAGTGCACTAGCTAATGTGGTCAGAATAGGGAAAAATGATAAAAAGACAGAATTAAAGGCTCTTTATCTGAATGCACGTAGCATTCGTAACCAGATGGATGAATTAATAGTACACATAGAAATGAATGAGTATGATGTGATAGCCAATAGAAAGGGGTGGGTGCAAAGTGACCAAGGCTGGCAACTGGAAGTTCAAGGGTACTTGATATTTCAGAAGAATAGGAAGAAATGAAAAGGAGGTGGGGTAGCTCTGTCAATAAAGGGTGAGATCAGTGTAGTTGTGAGAAATTACCTTGGCTTGGAAGATCAAGACGTGGAATCAATTTGGGTATGGATAAGAAATAGTAAGAGACAGGACAGTCACTGGTGGAAGTGGTTAACATCCCCCCCTAACAGTTGCTACACTGTAGGACAGAGTATAAATCAAGAAATAATGTGGACTTGTAGGAAAGGTACTGAAATAATCGGGGGCAATTTTAACTGCAGTAAGCAGTTGGCTCAGCCCCCTACTGTTATATAGGATAGTTTAAAAAGTATACCTGCAAAACCTAGTATTATGGCATCATTACTCTTGTATTCTTACCAAAGGTCTTGGGATGGGTTTCTGAGGTTTCTTTGAACCCAGTTTCTTCATAGCATTGTAGTACTTCTTCTGTTCCTCTGTCATGAAGATGTCCTGACCTCCGAGGTATAGGAAAAATGGCACCGTTATTTTTTAAAAAAAAAATGCCAAAGTACGCACACAAATTTTCAAGTCCAATACTTGTGGTGCAAAGTTAAATATTGCATTCCTTACAAGAATGAAGCTGATCAGAAATTACATTGTAGCCCCAGCACTGCTAGTTACACTGGTATAATACATCTCAGTTACTTGATGTTGTCGATGGTATGGGGAAGGGAATTTACCTTCTAAGATCCACAACAAAACAGGCACTTGGTCAGATGATGAGCTAAAATGGCATAAATGAGTTCTCTCATCCATAATCGCCTTGTGATAACCTGCAAGCCTGGCTCATTAATGGGACTCGGAGCAGTGGACCTGCCACAGAGGTTATGAACTCTTCACAACCGGCTCCACTCGATGGGTATGGTCCTCGCTGAATAAATGGTGGCAGGATTATCAGCTCTCGTGCAGTTTGACTACTAGAGATTAACCAGCTAAAACTACAATCTTTGTACCTCTCCAAGCAGGGCTGGGGTCTTGCCAACTGGTGTCCAAGCAATCTGGACTTGGCTAAACGATGTGTGCTCTTACAAGGGTAAACACTCCACCTCAGGCACACTGAAGCTATACCGGTGCACATCTTTTTGCCAAGCCTGAGACGTCCTGCCACCCAAACTTAAAACTAAAAGGAGCTTTGGAAGTGGTTTGATACTTATCTTTTTCTTCTGTTGGTTGAAGTTATCAATGATGACACCAATGAAGAGGTTCAAGGTGAAGAAAGAGCCGAATATGATGAAGATTACAAAGTACACGTACATGTACGCATTGGTCTCATAGTCAGGCTGCTCTCCGATCTGTGAAGCAAAAAGTCAAGAATCTGTTCCAGTGAAGCTAAACGCGAGCTCGGGGAACAGGACCTCACCTTTCAATTCAGCACGTTACAGCCTCCGAGACTTGACACGGAGTTCAACAACTTCAGACCATAAGCACTGCTCTCATTTTTACAGACAACAGCTCTTGCCATTTATATCTCCTGTAGATCCATCTTGTGACTCCTTCCTTGTCCCATTTCCACCCCCCTCCCACCTCCCTTTAGCCTTGCACCATCATCTCTTTTGTCATTGGATCCCCCCCCTGTCTTTCACACTTCCCTTTTGTTCTTTCTTCCGTTAAGGATGGCGGGTGAACTCCTGGTGCTGCCAGACCAATCAGAGGATGGGCAGCTTGGAAGCTTCATCAGCGCCATCAGGAAAGGTGGGTGCTGCTGAGACAGGCGGGAGACCCCGAGGCCCTGACAGGCAAGTACTAAAAAAAGATGAAAAATTCAGGGGACCGAGAGTCAGAGGGGAAAATCCTTCGGCTGCACAGGGGCTGCCTTCTCCACCCATCACCAAGGGGCTGGTAAAATCCTGGCCTCTCTCTCTCTGTTTGTCTGTCTGCTCCATTAAAACCTTTCATAACATTAAAGCCCTCTGTGGGTGAACCAACTGCACTGCGGTATAACTGATTGGAAGCTGAACACTTGGAGATGCTTCCGAGCAATGTGGTCAGCCCCTTTATGTAAATGATGAGCTTATAAGGATGATGGCATCTTGTAGATTTGTAATATTCTAGAAGCGTTTGGCTGGCTACTCCTAAAACGGAGAGAGAACAAAATGAACTTCTTCGTGCGAGTGGCAACAAAGAGAGCTGAGGCTCCTAGCCTGTCACTGCCGGACACATTGTTCTACGAGTGGGTGACAGAACGATAGGATCTCACGAAGGCCGATATTGTCAGTGCAGTACTGAGGGAATGCAGCCTAGGTCTCCTGATCAAGCTACTAAACTCTCTGATGCACCCACACTATTGAGCATTGTACTGGGCTGGGAAGGGTAGGCATGGCCCCTCCCTCCATTCCCAAGAGTGAAGCCGCACCCAGTGCTCCCCTGCATAATTTGAACTTGGAATATAATAAGACATGACATTATTTTCTTACGTTCCGTGAATCAACGGCTGCGTACATTATGTTCATCCAGCCCTTGAATGTTGCCTGGTAAAGAAGAGAAAAAAAGCATTTCAAATTTCACAAGAAAGATAGATCAAAATATTTTCTAAACGATCAGAAGTTAGAATCTACGGAGGCTCAGAGAGATTAAGGGGTCTGAGGGCAGAAATCACTAGAGTAAAAGTAAATACCAAAAGAAAAAGTAAAAACTCCAACAAAATGTTACCATCACCTCTAGAGGGCTTGAGATATTGCTTTCAACTCTGGGCCCCACACCTCAGGAAGGACACTTTGGCTATGGGATGGGTGCAGTGTAGATTCACCAGGATGATACATGGGCTATAAAAGGGTTAAATTATGACGACATGTTGTATAGATGAGGTTTGTGCTCCCCTGAATGTAGGAGATGAAAGGATGATCTAACTGAGGTGGTTAAGATGAGCAAAGGACTTGGTGGACAGCCTAATGCGAGGGCAGAATTCTTCGCTAGGTGTTCAGGCGCGCGCCCTACCCGATCGGATGTGAAATTGCGCAAGATGATGTCGGGCAAGTACCCGCTGACAATTAAGAGGCCGATTAAGCTAATTAAAGGTGCAATTGTCTCCAATTTTACGTGGCCCATCTAACCTTATGCTTGGCGGATGGGTGAATCGGCCAGGTTGTATTTGCATTTTTCATCCAATCTCATCCAAGGGTGGGGTGATGCTTCCGTTATTTAAATGAAAGAAAAATAAAAACCTATGGAGATCATGTTTATCGTGCATATGTTCAGGTGACTGATAGTGATGCTTGGACATTTTTTCCTGCTTCTTAGAACTTTATTTAACGCTTTTCAGGTCCTCAGCTCCCTGAGGCAGCTCTCTGCCTTCAGGATGCTTTCTGTCAGCACTTGAACCCCCACCCACCCCCCGACCCCCGCCGGCACTGACGTCAGCGCTCGCCCTCTTCACACCCCAGCCCCAGCAGTCAGGGGCCGATCGCAGTCAGTGGCTAAAGATCCAACATCTCAGCATCTGTCTCAGCCCCTCCCTGAACAACAGGAATTCTCTTCACCTCCCTTGCCACTCCCTTTTCCCAATACTGTTGCTCAATAGGGGATAAATGAAAGGAAAACTGTCATGAAGTCAGATTCCAGAGATTCTTTTTTAAGGGGGAATGTTGAAATTGGTAGAAAGGGTTTTGATGAATAACGTGAGTGCCTGGATGATAAAAAAGAGCAAAATAGCTGGGGTGATCCTATGAGGGAGAAGCGCAATGACAAATAACAGCTGCAGCTGCTCAATTCCCAGAAGGAAACACAGTTGGGACCAGTACTCTTATTTCCCAGTTCACACTGGTGTTCCTTTTTAAGGTACACAAGACCAGTTCGGACCAGTGCTCTTATTTCCCAGTTTACACTGGCGTTCCATCTTAAGGTACACAAGACCAGTTCGGACCAGTAATATTTCCCAGTTTCTACTGTTTTCTCCTCCTGGGTTGTTCCGTTGTTGACTTTGTGCCTTTCACAACCTCACGACAGCCTTAAACAGCCAACAAAGTACTTCCAGAAGTGTAGTCACTGTGCGTGCAAAAACACAGACAACTATACTTATAAAAATTTTCAGACACAGTCATCGTGCAGTTAAGCCAAAAGAACTCTGATTAGCTCCGGTTTCCGGCAGCTTATCTACAAAAATCACTTATCCTGATTGATAACTGAAAAGCCTCACGACTATCCATTTAGTATTTGGCATTTCAGCATGTCTCTCAAAGCGGTATTAAGGATGCACGAGTAAAGAGGCAAGTCCGGAAATTGCTATTCAGAGGTTACCTGAGGGCTGCCTTTGCTCTTTGAGGCTTAAAGTGAAAGCTGTTTCATGCTCTCTCTTGTCAGTAAGTGGGCTAACAAGATGGGCTATACTGCCTGTTGAAGAGGCAGGGGGCAGCTGATTAAAAGGGGAAAAGAATAACTCTTATAATTGGCAGTGACCCTCAATTAGGAGGCATTTAATCATCAGGAGCGACATTGGATATTCCAGCATCCGCAGTTTTTTTGTTTTTATCATTGGATACAGTTAGTTGGTTTTCTCACATAAAGAGAGATGGATTTACTGCCCAGTTGCTTGACTCCCTATCTCCTCTTTTGTTTTCTTCCTTCTCTCATTATCATCCCTTTTGCTTCACGCTATCATCCTTTTTACCATTTCATCTCTCTTGCCTTCCACCCCCATCACATGCTTGCTTATAAACGCGGCACACCTCCTGCTTCTACCAGTTATAACAAAAGGCCATTGGCCTGTAATATTCGCCCTTCTCCCTCCACAGATGCTGCCTGACCTGCTGAGTATTTCCAGCATTTTCTGGTCTCAGTTCAGTTCCGGTTTTAAAGTCTGTTCTTATTGTTACCGAATACTTTGGTTTTGCATAATAATTTATAATTAAGTAGCAAAATGAATGCCGGTTTAGTAAACAGTGGGAAAGCTGGTTGGTGCACATGGGGCTCCTCTGCGGTGTGGGCCAAGAAACGGAGGCTTAAAGCTAAAGGCGTCTTTATTTTCTCTTCCTATTTCAGATTTCCAGCACCCAAACATGTCTGCTTTCGTTTCGGTGAAGCCCTGTGCTCAGGCAGCGCACTGTCAAAAGGAATCACTTCAAATGATTCATAATGTTGGCGCCACAAAGAATCACGGAAAGGCAACAGCACAGAAGGGGGCTATTCGGCACGTCCCATCTGTGCCAACTCTCTGAGAGAGCAACTCAGCTAGTTCCTCTTCCCCCCGTCTTTTCCCCTGCAAATCTTTGCCCTTCAGAGAGTTATCCCAGTCCCCTTTTGCAAGCCATGATCGAATCTGCCCTCATCACACTCTTAAGCAGTGCATTCCCGATCCTGACTACTCACTGTGTAAAAATGGTTTTTCTTCATGTTACCTCTGGTTCTTTAGCCAGTCACTTTAAAGCAATGTCCTCTGGTTCTCTTCTGCCAATGCAGAAAATTTCTCCCTATCTGCTCTGCCCAGACCCCTCCCGGGCAGGATCTTCCCCCACGTTGGGAGGTGGGGGGGCGGTGGTTGTGCGAAAGCGGGCGTGAGCTGGTGTCTTCCCGATCGGTGCCCCCGTTTGGGCTAAGGCTAAGTGCTGCCTCAGGGAGATCGGCTCAGGTTTCAGGCAGTGAATAAAGATGAGGAAATAAAATGACTGACATGTCCCCTCGTGTGACACTGTAACGTGAGCCGGGACATGCCCATTGCTTTTATTTAGACATTTCATACAAATTTTAAGAACCTCAGGAAACCTCATCCTGCCCGTGGATGAGGTTCCATGTTTTCTCTCAAGGCCACCTGTCTGCCAACCTTAAGGTTGGACGGGCAGGTCCATTAATCGGTTTAATTACTTTTTTAATGGCCTTAGTAGGCCTTTGATAGTTTGGTGGGCGCACAGCCCAATTGGCCACAAGCCCGCCGAACTGAAAATCTAAATGACGTGGGGTGACATCGGGGTCGCATATCCTCCCACACTCGCCGACCGGGAGACGCAGCCCCCTGACTTTGAGCACCTCTTTCAATTCTCACAGCCTCCTCTTCCCCAAGGAGAACAGCCCCACCTTTGCCAACCTACCCTCGTACCTGCCCATCCCCCATCCCCGGGGAATGGTTCAGGGGCGCACCATTGTCTTAGCAAGGACCACAATCTGGCCGGTGACTGTGCCACTGTAGAGCTCAGCCCTAGCATCCACTCAACAGCAACTCTGAACAATTCCTAAACAGGCGGCAGGAGAGGAGGAACCCGACATTCACTAAATTCACTAAATTCCAGGTCATTAATGCTGAAATCCCATCAAATCTGCCAACAATTGTCAGGGTTCTCACAAGTGTGTGTAATATCCATCCACCCATGTGTTTGGGCACTTTTCACAATCTTACTTTCCCTATAAGCTAGTGGCTGATGCCGTGCATGTTTCCACAGGGGGTTTGTTTTCTTTCTGAAGCCTCACCGAAAGGGACCATTCCTCCTGCACTGAGCCCGGACAAGCTGCCTGGTCACAGACAGCGGCACTTGCAAGCCCACGTGCACCCTTTTCAGCTGGAATCCCTGGCCGGGGGGGTCAGGAAGGGAAATTCTGCCCACGCCCCAGGAAGGTTTCTTGCCCGCTCTGCCTGAGGGAGCTAACCTTAGCCACTGCCATCTTGGGGCCACGAAATGCCAACAGCCTGCATTCATCCGGCACCTTTAATGGAGAGAGGTGGAGAGGGCTAGGGAGGGCCCAGTGAACTGAAGGGGCGGCTGTCGGATGTGGAGCGATGACACAGGAACATGGGGCTTAGGAGCAGGAGGAGGCCATTCGGCCCCTCAGGCCTCCCCCACCATCCAATAAGATCATGGCTGGTCTGGCTGTGGTGTCAACTGCACTTTCCTGTCTACCCCTCCCAATAAACCTTGACTCCCTTGCCGATCAAAAATCTGTCTGACTCCACCTTGAATAAATTCTCTGACCCAGCCTCCACTGCTTTCTGGGGAAGAGAATTCCACAGACTAAACGCCCTCTGAGAGAAAAAAAAAATTCTCCTCACCTCCGTCTTAAAAGGGAGACTTCTTAACCTTAACCGTGTCCCCTAGTTCTAGTCTCCCCAAGAAGAGGCAACGTCCTCCCGGTATCCACCCTATCAAGTTCCCTCAGGATCTCACATGCTTCAATATGATCACCTCTCATCCTCCTGGGGGAGAATTTTCTCCACGTCGGGGGTGGTGGGGGTGGGGGTGGGTTGTGCACGGGCGGGCGCGCAGCTGATTGGGTGCCCTCCCCCGATCGGCCGGCTGCCGCCATTTTACCTGGGTGGGCCAGTGAAGGCCTGCCCAGCGTGACGCACGCCCGGAAGTGCTGAGCGCTCCCTGTGCGGGAGTCGAGGGGGGTGGGGGGGGGGCGGTAGGCTGAGCCGGGGAGTGTGCTCTTTCACGCACGCAGGCGAGAAAGCGCAGATATCTCCCTGAGGCACAGCGCTGCCTCAGGGAGATTCAGTTTTTCACGTGTAACACATTGAATAAAGGGAGAAAAAAATTTTAAGGGTACGTCCCCTCGTGTGAAACTGTCACATGAGCCGGGACATGCCCGTCAATGTTAATAAAAAATTTTTCCAACACTTTAAAAACGTTCGTGAAGCCTCATCCCGCCTGTGGATGAGGTTCCATGAAAAATGCGAAGGCCACTTGGGCTCTTCGCCTGCCCACCTCCCCCCCCCCCAGCCCCCGCCGACCTTAAGGTTGGATGGGCAGCTCGGGTCAATGATTTAATTGATTGTTAAATGGCCTTAATAGGCCTTTGACAGTTCGGTGGACGCGCAGCTGACGGGACACACGCCCGACATCACCCCGTGTTGTTTTACACCTCGAGGAGCAGGCCCCGCCCCTGCTCGCCGGGCCGAAGATTCTATCCTTGAACTTCAGTGGGTACAGACACAACCTAGATTTGTAGACAGTCCACAGCACAGAAAGAGGCCACTTGGCCCATCACTTGGCCTGCGCTGACCGAGAAACGAGTCACCCAGCCTAATCCCATTTTCCAGCATTTGGTCCATAGCCATCCAGGTTACGGCACTTGAGGTGCATATCCAGACACTTCTTAAATGAGTTGAAGGTTTCTGCCTCTACTACCCATTCAGGCAGTGAGTACTAGACCCCTACAACCCTCTGGGTGAAATTTCTTTCCTCATCTCCCCTCTAATCCTTCTACCAATCACTTTAAGTCTATGTCCCCATCGTCACTGACCTCTCTGCTAACATAAATAGGCCCTTCCCACCCACTCTATCCAGGCCCCTCATAACTTTATACATCTCAATCAAATCTCCCCTCAGCCTCCCCCTCTGTTCCGAGGAGAACAACCCCAGCCTATCCAATCTTTCCTCATAGCTGCAATTTTCCAGTCTTGGAAACATTCCCATAATTCTCCTCTATACTCTGTCTAGTGCAATTACCTCCTTTCTGAGGTGACTAGAACTGCGCACAGTGCTCAAGTTGTGGCCTCACTAATGTTTTATACAGTTCCAGCATAACCTCCCTGCTCTTATATTCTATGCCAAGGCTAATAAATGAAAGGATTCTTAACCACCTTATCGACCTGTCCTGCTACCTTCAGGGATCCCATGGGCATTCACTCCAAGGTCCCTCACTTCCTCTACACCACTCAGTATCCTCCCATTTATTGTGTAATCCTTTACCTTGTTTGACCTCCCCAAATGCATCACCTCACACTTTGCTGGGTTGAATTCCGTTTGCCATGTTCCTGGCCACCTGAGCAGTCCATTGATATTCTTCTGCAGTCTACAGCTATCCTCCTCGCTATCAATCACGTGGTCAATTTTTGTCTTGTCCGCAAATTTCTTGATCATTCCCCCTATATTTATGACCAAATCATTAATATATGCCACAAAAAACAGGGGACCTAGTACTCAGCCCTGTGGTACCCCACTAGAAACAGCCTTCCAGTCTCAAAAACATCCGTCAACAATTACTCTTTTTTTCCAGCCACTGAGCCAATTTTGTATCCAGCTTGCTACATTCCCCTAGATCCCATGGGCTTTTATTTTTTTAAATAGTCTGCCATGTGGGACCTTGTCAAAAGCTTTGCTAAAATCCATGTAGACTCCACCAACTACACTACCCTCATCAATCCTCCTTGTTGCTTACCCAAAATATTCATTCAAATTAGTCAGACATGACCTTCCCTTAACAAGCCCACGCTGACTGTGCTTGATCCGTCTATGCCTTTCTAAGTGACAGTTTATCCTGTCCCTCAGAATTGATTCCAATAATCTGCCCAGTAATCATTTGCTCTGTGATGATTCGGTCTATCCCTCGCTCCCTTTTTAACCAAAGGTACAACCTGTTCAACCTTTCCTCATAACAAAAACCCTTCATCCCAGGAATGAGTAGAGTGAACCTTCTCTGAACTACTTCTAATGCATTTATGTCTTTTTTTCAATAGGGAGATCAAACTGTACACAGTCAGTAATCCATACGTGGTCTCGCCATTAAAATCAGGGATGTGCAGGAGGTCAGAATTGGAGAAGCGCAGAGGAGCTCATAAGTTTGTGGGGCTGCAGGAGGTTACATCGTTTCGGAGGGTTGAGGCGATGGAGAGAATTTAAAGCCCATCTGCAATTTTAAAAATCAAGTCTTTAGCAGACCAGGAGCTAATACAGGCAAGTCGGCACAAGGTTAATGGGTGAAAGGCATAGCAGAGTTTCGGATGAGCTCAAGTCGATAGAAGGTAAAACCAAAACGTTCTGAAATAATTAAAAATCATGGCCATTTCGTTTTGTAAGGATTAGCGATGGAGTGCATGCCTTGCAGTACTGTATCCAAACAAAGGCATCAGAACAAGGAGAGCAAATCCTATCAGAGTGAAGCACTTCTGTTTGCTCATCTCTCAATGGTGTTAATTTTAGACTGCCTGTTATATCTGGGTGATTGAGCCTTTCAGGTGCAAATTAATGCTGTGGTTCTGTGCATTAGCGAGTTGGAACAGCAGGGCTGGTGTGCGACGGGAAGGTTGGTTGCTCAGAGACACAAACCACTGATAGCGCCTCGAGGCAGCTGGGTGATTGTGTGAAAATAATAGACGCCTACCAACTAATTTTATCACATGTAGAAGGCATGCACAGGTTCAAGTTCTGCATTAATTGTAATTCTTCTCGTGATATACATGTTAATGTATTATAGACAGAACAGTAGTGCCGATCAGGCCACTTCTGCCTGTGCCACCTCTTTGAAAGAGTATAATAGCACACCCGTATCCTAGACCCAAATGCAACAGGTAAATGGCATCAAGTGACTCTGTTTTGTTTACACTATAAGGGCAAATATTTCTGCACCTCAGCTGCTGTTTTGAGGGTTGCAGGTGCCAGTAATGTAGAAACTAACAAACAAGGGAATGGAAAATTTCTGAAGGTAAATTTAAACAACGCCTGCTCATTTTGTTGTGTGGGGAAGCACACTCAGGTCAATCTGTAAAGGGGTTTTGCGCGTTTTATCATCACAGAGGGAAATATGCGGGCTACCAAAGGGACCCATCATGTAACGGCCATCTGATAGAGCAACCCCCCACAACCAATCCTTTCCCACTGCAAGGACAGGTTAAAGGCTTCCTGGGCGGAATGCCTCTGTTGTATTCAGAGGCCACTGCAGTATTATTCTGCACGTTGGAGCAGACGCACGGAGATAAATACCAAACATATTGACGCTCTGCTCCCTCCAGCAGCTTGTAAATTTGGCGCACGGGTGCTCACAAGCTGGAGTCACGCATCAACAAAGGTCATTTACAAAGCTCGGAATGGGCTCCCCTGTCTGTCTGTCTGTCTGTCTGTCTCTATCTCTCCCTCTTCATACATTGGGTCCTCAGGAGCAGGTTGGGTGGGCGAAGGTGGCATTGTGGAAATGTCGCTGGAATAATAATCTGGAGGTGCTGGCTAATGCTCTGGGGAACATGGGTTCAAATCCCATGCATGGCAGCCGGTGGAACTTGAATTTGATTAATGGGTAAGAAAAGCAATTAATTTTAAAAATCCTGCATTGGAAGCTAGTCTCAGTGATAGCGACCACGAAACTAGCATCAATTGTTGTAAAAACCCATCTGGTTCACTAACGTCCCTTTAAGGGAAGGAAATCTGCCATACTTACCTGGTCTGGCCTACATGTGACTCCGGACCCACGGCAATGTGGTTGAAACTTAACCGCCCTTTGAAATGGCCTAGCAAGACACTCAGTTTTAGGGCGTGTAGAGGTGAGCAACAAAAGCTGGCCTTAGCCAGCGACACTCACACCCTGTGAAAGAATGCATTCTAAAAAGGGGAAGGAGGTTGGGGTTTGAAGTGCCCATCACTTTTCCCAATGCCTTGGAATTCTCTCAGTGGTGGGGAAAGTGGTGGATGGCCTTCCAGTCCAGAGGCCAACCGAGGCAATTAAATTGGCCAATTAAGGGTCTCTTCCCACTGCCAGTGCCATTCTATCAGCAGTGGGTAGGCTTCTGTCGCGTAGGGGGGCCACCAGGTAAAACCTGTACCTCACAGAGGGTCACCCTCACTGGCAGCAAGGGCTGACCCCGTGGAAACACTCCCCCTGCCCTCACCAATCGCCCTTGCCCGGTCTGGCCTACCTGTGTCTGACAGGCCCAGGCGACCCCAAGCCCTCTCTCATGGCCTCTGGGCGGTGCCCGCGATGCTGTTCTGGGCTGGATACAATTCCAGCGGTGACCGTCGCTCCTGGTAACACTGCTGGGACTGAAGAGATGCCAGCCCTCCGGCTGGCCACCTGCTGCTGGAGGCAGACTCTCAGCCCTTCAAGGGATGGGAGCCCCCAAAGCCAGACAGTTAATTGCTTCACTGACACAAAACCGGGTCGGAGCTCCTACGGAGCAGGGACCAAATGGGCCGAGTGACCGGCATCATTTTATGCAAATCAGGTTGTCAGAGGAGGGATGGCCATCATCTAAATAGGTCAAGTTCAGAGGTGGGGTATTAAAATGAAACAGGGAGCTGAGCCTTTGGATGTGGGCATCACTGGCTGGGCTAGCATTTATTGCCCTTCCCTAATTGCCCTTGAGAAGTTGGTGGTGAGCTGCCTTCTTGAACTGCTGCAGCCCATGTGGTGTAGGTACACCCACGGCGCTGTTAGGGAGGCAGTTCCAGGATTTTGACCCAGTGACAGTGAAGGAACGGCGATATATTTCCAAGTCAGGAAGGTGAGTGACTTGGAGGGGAACTTCCAGGTGCTGGTGTTCCCATCTATCTGCTGCCCTTGTCCTAAGTGGTAGTGGTCATGGGTTTGGAAGATGCTGTCTAAGGAGCTTTGGTGAGTTTCTGCAGTTCATCTTGTAGATGGTACACACTGCTGCTACTGTGCGTCAGTGATGGATGGAGTGAATGTTTGTGGATGTGGTGCCAGTAAAGAGGGCTGCTTTGTCCTGGACGGTGTCAAGCTTCTTGAGTGTTGTGGGAGCTGCACTCATCCAGGCAAGTGGAGAATATTCCATCACACTCAAGACTTGTGCCTTGTAGATGGTGGACAGGCTTTGGGGAGTCAGGAGATGAGTTACTTGTTGCAGGATTCCCAGCCTCTGACCTACTCTTGTAGCCACAATATTTATATGGCTAGTCCAGTTCAGTTTCTGGTCAATGGTAACCTCCAGGATGTTGATAGCGGGGAATTCAGTGATGGTAATGCCAATGAATGTCAAGGGGGTGATGGTTAGACTCTTGCTTGTTGGTGATGGTCATTGCCTGACACTTGTGTGGCGTGCATGTTACTTGCCACTTGTCAGCCCAAGCCTGGATATTGTCCAGGTCTTGCTGCATTTGGACACAAACTGCTTCAGTATCTGAAGAGTTATGAAGAGTGCTGAGCATTGTGCAATCATCAGCAAACGTACCCACTTCTGACCTTATGATGGAAGGAAGGTCATAGATGAAGCAGCTGAAGATGGTTGGGCCGAGGACACCACCCTGAGGAACTCCTGCAGTGATGTCCTGGAACTGAGAGAATTCCAAAGATCCAGAATCCTTTGAGTGAAGTAATATCTTCTCATCTCAGTCCAAATAATGCACCCCTCATCCTGATACTGTGTCCCCGTGTTCTAGATTCCCCAGCCAGAGGAAATGATCTCTCAGCGCCTACCCTGTCAAACCCTTTCAGAATCACGAATCTTTTAATGAGGTCACCATTCATTATTCTGAATGCCTGAGAGAGATTAAATCCAGCCCACTCAACCTGATGTCAAAGGCCAACCCTGTCACCCCAGGAACCAATCTACTGAACCTTCACTGTACCATCTCCATTACGAGCGTATTCTTCCTTAAACATGGAAACTAGACACACTATTCCAGTTGTGGTCTCAACAAATACTGAACGATTATAGCAAACCTTCCTTATTCTTGTACTTCAATCCCCTTGCAATGAATGCCAAGGAGGTTAGCTAACTCACTGCAGGCGGGTAATTAAAACTTTGACCCTTTGGTCTGCACAATTTAGTTTCACACCCAACTGCGGTGATCTGGAATGAACTGCCCAAAAGGATGGTGGAAACAGACTATATCAACATAGAAAAAAAACATGCTGGGCTATGAGGAAAGAGCAGAAGAGTGGGACTAATTACCATCATCAGGTTTCGTTTAAAATAATTAGGTTTTTGTTTGGGTTCCTGTCCATAGAATCATTATGGCACAGAAGGAGGCCATTTGGTCCACCAGGTCCATAGTGGCTCTCTGCAAAGTAATCCCGGCTCCTGTAAAGAGGCTGGATAAAATGCACTTTTAGGAAAAGTCTTGAAGCAAATCCATCGATTCGTAATTATATTTGATACTGTGAACTACTGGAAGTGAAAGTTCCAACAACCATTTTGTTAAATGCTATGAAAAGCCATTGTTAGACTGATATGTCAAATTGTAATTGAGTGCTCTTTGACGTAATATTCTTGATTATTTTTTTTTTCTGCTATGCAGAGTCATAAGGCAAGAGCGGTTGAGAGGGGTTGATGGAGTTGGAGTAGTGGAATAGCTCTTTTAAATAGCTTGAACAGGAACAATGGGCCAAATGGCCTCCTTCTGTGTTGTATGATTCCATGGACAGTGCCTGTACCAAGTAAACCCTTGGGAAGTGGTGGGGAGGGGGGAGGGGGGAGGTGAGGGACAAGCGGGCGGAAAGTATCTTAACATCACCAGACTTTCTTTCAGCACTTACCACCTGCAATAGGGCAAGGTACCCTGTACCGACATTGTCGAAGTTGACCTTCTCATTATGCCATCGGATGTACGTATTGTTTATTAAGTCGCAATCGCTCTTGTTGTTGACTTCGCTGATGGGCAATGCCTCTCCGCTGGTCATATTCTTACACTTGTAGAATTTGCCTGCGAAGAGGTTGACTCCCATAATGCTAAAAATGAGCCAGAAGATGAGACAGACGAAGAAAACATTCATGATGGATGGGATGGCACCGATGAGTGCATTGACCACCACCTAAATCAGATTAATTGGGAAAAAGATTATGATTCTGGAGATAAACAATGTGCACAGTAAAAGGCACTGCACCCAATTACTCTATACCCCTTTGTTATCTGGCACAAGAACAGGAAGAATCTTCTTAGGATTTTCTCAGCTTCTCTTCTCTACTCCCTCTGGAACAGTGAAGAATGAGAGAGAGAGAGAGGGAACAAAGCAACTGGTTCGTAGCAGACAGGACCTGTAGGATAGAGAGAGACCTTGGAATCCCGTTATATCCCAGCAGCATTGCAACATGCATCTCGAATGTAGCTTGGTGTCAGGTCACACTAGGTCTCAAACTCATAGTCAAATGACTATGTTCCCGCTGTCTGAAAGGGACTTGGAAGTAAATGGTAGTTCAAGTCTCAGTAACTGGAAGATGGACATCCATAGAGTCTCACTTTCCTTATCATCTCATGGACTGATGAAACCAATGCAAAATTGTTGCAAGTCCAATTTCTGACTGGGGCATTTATTTACTGGTAATCAAACCCATAATAACAGGAATGGGGCACCTTTGTTTCTTGAGGACAGTAGCAGATACCACAGGAGGTTTACTCCATTGGATACCTGAAATGCCTCCAAAGGAAACTCCTATAGACAGGGCACCATTACTTCTGTGTGGGAATTGCATTTTGAAGGCATTGGCCACCCAGTAAGACCTTTTATTGATTATTTTCTTTCCCCAAGTGTTTTGTCTGCCAGTGCAGAGGGGTACAAGGTAATAGAGAACAGGCAACCATGGGTACCAGTGTATTGATCATAACAGCTCAGCTCAGGCAACCAAACCATATAACGATGTCAGACCGGTATTTTACATGCCCATTAACTGTTAAAGAACGTGCAGTAAGGACATTTCATTGCAGACACATGCATTCACATTTTGTTATTGCTTTTCCTCGATTCTTCACTGGAGAACAATCACTGTTTGAAAATCCAATTTAAAAGCTTTATTAAAAAAAAAACAAGGTCAACCAAGCATGGAGAGAGTGTGAGAGTGATCAGCATCTGTCAACTGGGTATTTGGTTCAGCATTTCAATCTATTTCTCCTATTATTCACTTAGATGATTTTGGATAGTCCCCTCCAATGTCTGGTTTTCACTGGACCACTTTATGGCAGTAATGCAACATGTACTGCAGTGGTTCAAGAAGGCAGCTCACCACCACCTTCTCAAGGGCAACTAGGGATGGGCAATAAATGCTGGCCCAGCATAAAAAATATATATACATTAGAATACATATACACATTTTTTTTAATCTAAATTTTTCTTGTATTGATGCAATGGCCAGAAGAATTAAAAAGCGAACACAGTTTGATCATAGGGGCAGCATTCCAAGGAGTTTGTAGAATGGGATTTTGAAGGTGCACAGCCCAGCTGAGAACGGACCACTTTCAGAAACACTCTCACATGCTAGCCATTGTGTAACTACACATTAATCCACTATAAAAGTGAGGGCAATAACACATTACATACAGTACACACCCATGTAAATGCTGACACTGGTACATATACCGCACACCATCACACAGAAATTGCATGCCATCTTCTAACATCTACTGCTGACTGGGCTGAGACTGCACTGTGTGATCTTAGTAATGGATGGGTTAACACGCTTATATAATTCCTTTGCCACTGCCCAGCAAAGAAATTAACCTGCGCAATTTAATCAAACACATTTAATGCGTTTGTTACTAACATCAGACAGCACAATTTTAACCACCAGATGGCTTCTGCGTTGACCTGAGATGCCAGTCCGTTGACTCCATCTCATCATCATTCTCAGATTTCCATCTCCTCTTCTATGTTGTCCATACAGTCCAGCTAGTTCACAACACACACATGTACAGAACTATGCAGTACCAGGTGTGCTACCTGTCAGCTTTCATCAATGGTGTGCTGTATGTGTCAATACACAATTGAGATGCACAGATTTGTATTTGGGGAATGACAACCGAACATATTTATTAGTCATATGGTATGAAGAAATGACGACAATTATATTGAGCCTGTAATAATTGTTAATGTGTTTTTATTTTTTACTTTTTGCTAGGTTATGCACAAGTATGTAAACTGAGGAAGTGGATAAAGTCATCATCAACTGTATTGAATTTCCACACGGTGCATGTACCTTGTGACCTGGCAGATCATATTTATCACTCCTCCCTCTACATCTGTTGAAATGCCCTTTCAGTTTAGAGCAATAAACTATCTTGTTTTTCTTTATTTGCGTGGGGCATGTACAATTTGCTTCAAAGCATCACAGGAATGTGTTTCCCAATCTGCTCAATTTTTGCTATTGATCCCATGGTGCTGTGCCTGTCTCTATGGTCTGTTACTTGTTGCACCCCTGGCTATATAAACCCATGCAATCTCTCATTCACAGATCCATTGAATGAACCTGATGAAAATTTCATCTAAATCTCCTCGGAGCCTTTACGAAACTTACAGGAGATTATACTGATCAGTAAAGTACAGACAGAAGCACTCATTAATTTTAAAGGTGACTATTAATTTGGGGGAAGGGAAGAAAGATACTTTCTTTCTAAACTATACATCCTACTGGGCCTCCTAATGTACTTGACTTGTCAATTTGCAGAGACCCAAGTTGAGTATATTTGCAGATGTAGGGTTAGGGTGTAGTTTAATCTGGTTTTTGCTTTCTTTTTACTTGTGTGTTTGCACAGAAGCTAAAAGAACGGGATGGTTAAGATTGCTGATTTCCGGGATGCTTTAGGGTTCAATGTGTCAGGGTATAATGGAGCTGACTGCGTTTAGATTCTGCCTGTTGAATTTCTTTTTGAGGCCACATTGTGAACCAAGATAGTCAAGACAGAAAGGAAGTGGATGAAAGACCAGGCACCTTGGGGTTGTGTAGGAACTCTCTCATTTCTGGGTGGGAGCTTCTTCACAATATCACTTGTCATGCCATCATGAATCAGCAAGGGCAGTGTGTGTGTTTAATGACCAAAAAGATCTTGAGCTTTCCTTAACAATTAGTAGAGGGAGTTGTGCCCGAGAGGATTAGTGAAGGTTATTTCTCTACCCTGGGGAGAAGTGGGGTAACTGCATGTATTTCTTTTGGTATACTACTCCTTTAAGGTGAATTGTGTTTATTTGGGCTTAGTTGGCCCTCAATAAAACAATAAAGTTGCAACCCTTTTGGATTTATCAGATTTCAATTTCCTTTCGAAGTTGTGGCATGTGAGGTCTCCCAACAAGAGATCCGTTTTGGATAAATAAATCTGCCCTCATCGGCCAATACTATACTGAGCAGCGATGGGGACTCAAAACGTTTCTAACAGTAGACCCCACCAAATCCTCACTGTTGACTGAAAACTGGCATTGTTGAGATAGATGACATTGGAAGCATTTATCTTTCAAGGATCTGTACAAACTATATGGCTACTTGGGCTTTAATTAAGGCACTTGTAGAGGCATTACATTTTATTGACTGGAGATGGGCTTATTGGGTCCAAAGGCTTTTTCCTCAGCTCCTAAAAGCAAATGGGATGGATTTCCTGTTCCAAGGGCTGTTGGATCATATGGGTATTAGTTGCCATCTCTCCAGAAAATTGCCTAGGGTGTCTAGTAATTAAAGATAATTTCTAAGACACTCAAGCGATAAATCATAGGGCAATAAGAAATTCAAGCCTTTAACTATTTTCTTTGAAGACTTTGGTCGATTCGTTAGAATGGTGTCAGCCGTCGTGGGAAAAGCAAATGCAGTTTCACTGACAGTCAAGAGTCGTCCAGTCGGGTGATGAAGAGTCGATCTGCTTTCTCATTGGCTATGGGGAGGCAGTGCAATGGGTGCGTTGGGAGACCAATGGTGGGTGTACGGGGCAGGGGTGGGGTGGGACTGTTGGAGGTCATGTGGTGAACAATCCAGCTATTTGAGTACAGGGAATGTAAGAAAATGAAATGGGGAGGATTGCATGTTCGCATTGGAACCTACTGAGTTTTCCAGCTATTGACTTTAACCCTCAACCAGTGTAGACAGACGAAATTCCCATTCACCATGTAGTTTGGCATTCAGTGGACATGCAGGATGTTAAAGAGAATGTCGGGAAGCCTGTTTGGCGCAGTGTTATCAGCTGAAGTGTGCCGAGTCCCTCTCTCTCTCCTTGAATAAGACATACGGCTTCATTTACAAATCCATGCACGACTCAATAACATGCAACACAAACCATTTTACCATTAGTGCCTGCATGGTAAGAATGGACTCAGTGTCAGAAGCAGGCCGTCAGATTCAAAGCATCAAGATATACGCAATCCATATGTGTCCTATTCGACTCCAATCATTCCCTCTCCAAGCCCAGGATAAACTCCAGGGCCTCACAAAGGACAAATTTTATTGAACATACATTCCTAAAGGCTCTGTGATGCAGAGTTTTATGCTGATCCAATTGGGAAACCAGTCCAGAGCCTGTGCTCCATGTAACCGCCCCCCCCAACCCCCATGTAGTAATGCAAAAGAAACTTTGCAGAATGTTTGTTTGGTTATCAGAATCGTTCGTAAACTGTAGGGTTGCCAACCCTCTAGGTCTGTCCTGGAGTCTTCAGGGGTTAAAGGTTAATCTCCAGCGCAATCCAGGAGAAAAATTCATAGAGATATTTTCTTTGAACACTGGAGATATATTGCAAACAGGATTGAAAGGCTGTTTGACCGACCGTCTAGGATCAGCCAATCCAGCACTCAGGAGGCTGTTTGTTATCTAATTGATGTGGAGAAGCGGCACTCTGCGAAGATGGGCGTGCCAGATGACCAACGGCAGGAGAGTGCGGGGCGGAGGGGGCGTGGCCAAGGTCGGGGGGGACCCGTGTGAGGAAAACTCCAGGAACGTGTCCAACCAGAGTTGGCAACCCGGGTAAACAGGCCCAAACTAAACTGGCTGTCCGCTTCCCATAATGCTTTGATCATTGAACCTGCCAGCGGACACAAAAAAAGATGACTTATTATATATCCCATTTTAAGCTGGCGTCCAAAACCAAAACGGAACGACTAATTTTATCTAAAACGTTGCGAGGAGAAAGAGAATATCAGCAAGATTCCAGAATTACCTGACACTTGGTGCATTCAATGGGTATATAGTAAGTTGATCAGAAATGCAACATGCTTGATATCCTGGAATATTGCATGCGCTAGACGTGCTATAGAGTACGTTTTTTTATTGAGGGAGGGGGATTTGTTCTGACAAAATGGAAGACAATCTCAAGATGTTAAAAACGCAAGGGAAGACTTTCTTGTCCCAATTTCTGGAGAACCAATGTGTTCGATGTTTTTTTTGTTGGTGGGGGTAATACTTCTACGAGAGCTCGACAAATAAAATAATCAAACGGACACGTGTAGTGGTTAAGATTTGCAATCCTGTTCCCTTACAAGCCCCAGACTTCACTTTCCCACAATTAATTGGAAGTACAAGGGATGCTGGCTGCTAGTTAATCCCTTCCAGTTACACTGAATTGCAAAGGCTTTGCAGCAGAGAAGCAGGCCATTCCACCCAACTTGTCCACGCTGGCATTTATATTCTACACTGGTTTCCTCCTTTATCCTCTGCCTCAACTCTGCTTTTCAGCTTACCCTTCTAGCCCCTTCTTCCCTCATGCGCTCATCTAGCTTCCTCCTGGAAGTATCTGAGCTGTTTGTTTCCGCCCATTGCTTTGGTATTGAGTTCCATGTTCTCATTGCTTTCTATGTAAAGACCTTTCCCCTCATTTTTCCGTTGGATTTATCAGTGATTATCTTGTCTTCGTGGACCCCAAGTGGAAATATTCACTCCGCATCTACCTTGCCCAATCTACTGTGGAGTTAAATTACATAATAAATTAATAATTTTAAGGTCCCCTCTAGTTCCCCTGTGATAAAAGCTGTTCCCAGAATGGTTCCCAATATCTTTCATGTTTCAGTCTGGCTTCAGCTCCAATTTTAAATTTCTGCTTGCACTGGATATACCTTTGAAAAGGTTCAAATCCAGGAAACGGTACAGTAATGCTCTCTCCAGGTCTCGGTGTTTTTGATTCCAGCCATCTGTATTATGGGCCCAGGGTGGCGATCACTCTGGGAGGCTAAGAAAACCAGAGGATCAACCTAGGCCTCACCCTTAGGCCCCCGACTAAAACTTGCGTTTCTGTAAAAACTGGAAAGACTCGGCAGGTGAGGCAGCACGTGTGGAACAAGTTAACCTTTCAGGTCGACGACCTTTTATCAGAATGGTTCGGGTGAGAGGTCACAGGCCTGAGAGGTCAACTTGGTTTTTTTTCTCTCTTCACGGATGCTGCCAGACCTGCTGAGTGCTTCCTGCGTTTTCTGTTTTTATTTGAGTATTTTGCTCTTGCACTTATGTCGTACGTTAAATGGAAGAACCTTCTGATACACTTAGGAATGGGAAGAAAAGACATGAGGAAAGTTAGATAATGGTGGGTGGGGTTGGTGCAAAGAGGAGAAGTGGTCAAAGAGAGGGATTTTTTTTTAGAAGTGTAGCATCTAACGACAGTGCAGGAAAAGTAGGGAACACTCTGCTTCATCCATGTTACCTTCTCACCTCCCAATGGGGGGGTGAGGGGATAGTGTTACTGGCGCCCTGGCAGCTTTGCCTTTCCTCTTAGCTCTTCCAAATTGGCAGAGCACAGGGAAGGAGGGGAAAAAGAATAAGTGGCGTCAGAAATGACAGCCAATGATGAGAAACAGGAACATCTGGAGGAGGCCATTCAGCCCCTCTGACCCGTTCTACCATTCAGTTGGATCATGGCCGAGCCACACCTTCACTCCATCCACCTGCCTTGGTTCCACAGCCCCTCATACTCTCGGCCAACTGAAATCTCCTGATTTCCGACTGCCTTTCGGAACGTGATGCTGTCATTTCAGATGCAGAGCAGCATGGGTATCTCATCACCGCTGTCGGAGTCGCACTCTGAGGAAGGGAGAAGGAAAGGAAGCATTTTGGGGGTGGGTTGAGGGAACTGCCAGGGTGATGTGGGGTCCACCCAAATGTACGGCCCACACATGGTGTGCACAAACGGGAAGGCACCTCCCAGTCATCAAGGCTTTCCTGTCAAAAATCCTCCAAAGATCACCTAAGGTGTGTCCGACGAGAACAATGACAGTTTTCTCAGCTGAACCTCGAGGTGTTATTTTTGTTATTTGCCCTATAATGACCCGCTTATTCACTAGAAAGGAATCACACAGGTCCTATTGTGTCCAGTCCAAACACGCAGCTTCAGGAAGGAGGAGGCTTGATCTGTCCTTTCAGCTCACGCCAAGCTTAAAAGCTTCAAGCTTCACAAAGCCTGCCATTGAACCTTTCTCTGTGTGGCAAAAGAATGCTTTTTGCAGCTTTTCACAAGGGTATGTTTGTCTCTTTATCGCATGTCACCACCCTAAATGCTGACTGCCAAGATCTTAGTGAGGTGCTGAGAAATGAAGACCAATTAGTCTTCTTCATAGGGGAATTTTCTGCTTATGAATAGTCTTCACCTGACCCTGCGAACGAGATCCCAAAAGGATAAAGTAGGATTTAAAACAAAAATAAAAATACCTGGAAAAACTCAGCAGTTCTGACTGCATCTGCGGGGAGGAACACAGTTAACGTTTTGAGTCCGTATGACTCTTCAATAGAACTAAGTAAAAATAGTAGAAAAGAAGTGAAATATAAGCTGGTTTAAGGGGGGTGGTGGGACAGCTAGAGCTGGATAGGGGGCCAGTGATAGGTGGAGATAACCAAAAGATGTCACAGACAAAAGGACAAAGAGGTGTTGAAGGTGGTGATATTATCTAAGGAATGTGCTAATAGGTGACATTAAGGGTAGAAAGCAGGACGAGCAAAGTACAGATATCTCTAGTGGGGGTGGGGTGAGGGGAAGGGATCGAAATAGGCTGAAAGGTAGAGACAAAACAATGGATGGAAATAGGATTTAATGTTGCTCCAAATTTACCTGTGGTAAATTTGCTACCATGGCTGCTAACTCGGTTCAGTTCCATGAGTTAACGATAAGAGCACGTGTTGGTGAGGGGAGTCTGCTCAACAACTTACTCACTTGCGGTTGACGCTTAGTTCTGAGCTAATACTTCCCTTGCTGTTTTACTGGGTTAAACGGGCAGGACATTGCCGAGCAGTTGGAATGCCTCAGTGCCTGTCCATGCTCCTATCTGTTCTTCCCTAGTTAAGCCTACTGAATGGAGAAACCCAGCCTCTGGGAGGTGCTTGCTGTGCACTAAACTGGCTTTAAATGTATGTTTTATGGGTGCTTTGCTCTGACAAGGTGGCACCTCTCTCCAATGATCCCTGTAAGCTGTGGAGGTGCCCGCGTGATGCCGCATGCATCCGTCCGGAACCTACCGCGCGGCACAACAACCAGGCCTGGCACAACGCGGGGAAAATTAGAGGAAACATTGCCGCTCCCAACCCACCACACACGGGTTGACAACCCTCCAGGTTGTTGCCCTGGAGTCTCCAGGATTTGCAGATTAGTTTACACCTACAGGGAACTTGGTGGTGGGTGGGGGGGGGGGTGGAATATCACAGCGGCGACTCTACAAACACGTTCAGTTCGGAGTTGTAGGATTGGTGAAGAACGGAAGGCTGACTGGGCAGGGCGCTCGGAGGCAGTGGATCCAAAAAAGCGCCTTGCATTTAAATAGCGCCTTTCATCACCACCAGAGGTCTCAAAGCGCTTTACAGCCAAGAAGTACCTTCTAAGACGTAGGCAGGTTGCAATGCGGGAAACGAGGCAGCTAATTTGTATTCAGCAAACAACAAGGTCTTAATGACCAGATAATCTGTTTTCCTGATGTTGATTAAATTAAATATCGACCGGGACCAACTCTCTGCAATAGTGCCACGGAATTTTTACCTCCCGGGAGGGCAGGTCAGGCCTCAGTTTAACGTCTCATCTTAAGGACGGCACCTCCGACAGTGCAGCAGCACACCCTCAGTACTGCACTGAGGTGCCAGCTTAGTTTTTTTAGCTCAAGCTCGGGGATGGGGCTTGAACCCAGAACGCTGTGAACCAGGATCAAGAACGCTGCCGGCTGACGCTGGGTCATCCAACCAGCGTTGGTATCACTATTCCACGTGCACAGCAAGCAGGTCAGCCACAAACATTTATTAAACTGCGGCAAAGATTCATTTGTGCGCAGTTTTTCTGTCGAACCAAGTGTTTGATGTTCATTGTCCTAGTGAAAGGGCTGCTGTGGTGACATGTTTGATCAGCCACTGCTCTCTGAGTGACAGAAATTTGGAGGAAAATCTCCCCCATCAAAACGTGCACTTCTAGAAGTCAGCAAGGAAGCAACTTCCAGTGATCATCTTACATAGTTATTGTCATGGAGAGATATTAATGTCTATAGTATTATTAGAAATTATTTTTAAATTGGAATTGAAGTAGGGTCTGTGTATGTGTGTGTGTCTGTGTGTGGCTCGAATGGATTAAAGCCAGCTAGCCTGGGTGCTTTGATGTATAGTAGTTTTGCGTTATTAATTGGGTGAACAGTAAGGAGAACAGTGAGGTAAAGTGTCCATTTGCATTTGTTGAATAAACCAGTCAAGGCAGTGGGTAAAATCTTGCACCTAGGTAGAAGAAGCCAAACAATATATTTATTTTTACTAATAAATTTGACGCTATGAAAGGGGTTTTATTGTTAGAAGAGCTGAAGTTCAAAAGACCAAGTGATACAATGGAAAATTTATATTCAAATGGAAAGCTAGGTATATAAAGAAAGAAGTTTGAGTGTGTAAGGTAGAGGCATTTAAGACCTAACCAGCCTGTACGCCTCCAACCAACTTGCAAAGGAACCTCATTTGGAATTTGTAAGGTCAAATGTGCTTTGCCTGGTGTCTATTTAAAGTCTACGGGTTACTGTTGCCTTAGTGGAGATTTACTTGGGAGTGATCAATTTGGGGATTTGTTAAGAGTTATTATAGTAGTAATTTGCAGCCATGTGTATATGTTTAATTTGTTTCTAAATTAATAAATGTCTAATTAAGTTTTATATAAAAACCACAAAACTCGATGGTCTTATTCCTACTGAATTCAAAGTCTGCTTCTCGAAATTACAAGAAATGGGTTATGACAGTTGTTTCAAGTTTCCTTCTGGGATTTGAACAACTCAGACTTTACCACTGGCTGTGTCATAATTATCATATATGGTGTTTTGTATATTTATATTAGGGGTGGTTCTCCTGCATCCAGAAGTGGCTCATTCACATGGTGGGTGATAGTGTAGACTTGGAAAAGGCTCAGAGGACAGTGACCGGAAATATTTCCAGCCTAGAAGGGCTGGATCTAGTGGCTTAAGAGTCACATAGGCTTAGAGGTGACCTGATTGAGATCTATAAAATAATGAAGGAGCTGGATTGCAGATCTATTAATAGATTATTCCAGTTTGACAGACTGGGGATGACCGGACACCTTGCATGTCCAGTGACATTACCACCATGCCACCATTGACCAGTGCAGTGGATGCTGACTCTGCATGCCTTCTAAAGGGAGCTGGACTAGTCCTTGGCAAGGGCAGAGAGGGTGTCTTATACCAGGCAAGGTAAGAGTTAAGACATGCATGGTCAGTGTGAGATCCTGGATTGCTTTCCAGCACTTATGAGGGGCGGAGAGCAATATTCTAGACTTTCTTTCTCTTTATGGCCCGGGGCAAATTTTTTCCCAGTTTGTTGCCCCTCCCAGGAGATCACATGGCTGCAGAGAGGTTGGGAATGTCTAGCCATGATGTTCCAGCTTTCCTGAGTGTCTGGTCTGCTTGATGGAGCCCAATCTAGGGAGCCTATTCCAACATTAGTCAGCATGGCATTTGAGAGTTTTTGAAATGTGATGCAGATATTGAAGGGTTAATAAATGTTATTCTTGAAGTAACATGAATCCCTTCATTTGAGGCTAAATGTTTCAGCGCGAGACAAATGGCCAAAAAGCATCTGAAGGTATCATGTCAGATAAACTAAGCTTCTGATGTCTCGTCCATTCAGGAGATGCATTAATTGGGCTGAGGGGGTTTCACACACTTGCTAGAGAAATGTCACTGCCTGACCACATTTGAGATAATGGGACAAAATCAGGATCTTCTGGTGCTTCTTTAAAGAGGCTGAGTAGATGCACCTATTTGAAGCCATATTTGGGACTGTGAGTCATTAGAGAGCAGCTGGTTCCAACAGTTATCACATTAAATGCTGTAAAAATCTATTATTCAACTGTGGTGACTGCACGTTCCTCTGTAAATGCTGCAGTAGGTTCTGAGTCACATTGTCACTGCATGCTCTGTGGTGGAATATTCTTATTTATATCCTTACTTGCAGGGATATGGGAAAAAGATGAGGAGGGGGAGAGTAGGGTTAATTGGACAGCTTGGTTCAAAGAGCTGACATAGGCATGATGGGCCAAATGGCCTCTTTCTGTGCAATAGGGTTGTGAGGGCGAGGTCCTGACTGGAGCTGAGCCAGAGAACTTGCACCATAGGGTTCTCTCCCATCTAACAGGGAGGGAGGTAGGGAGGGGGGAAGGAAGGACTGAACAGGTCAATCAATCCAAACCGTCCTGGTGCCTCTCGGGGAGACTGATAGTTCACCCCTGGCACCCACTGTAACCGGAGCATTGGGGAAGTGTTCATTTTGATACCGAGTCCCAGGGAATAAACTCCATCTTTGTGCTGGTAGAAGTGACAGGCAGGTCACCTCCTTTGCAAACAAAGTTCCCACCACCCACTTGATGCATCTGCAAACAGCTGGCTGACTTCGGCGTGGCATTTATCGCCAGCAGTGGCTTGGAGGGGGGTCAGATGGCGTAAACGGGTAATATAGAAGTTACCTGTCCATCATCCTCCAGGAGAATGCCTCGCTCTGTAACAGTCTCTTCTGTAAATGCAGAGGCAGAAAAGTGGGACCTCCCCTGAACTGCCCAGTTAGTCCTGGGCTAAGGACAAGTGAGTGCATGTTTTCTAAGCTGTGGAGGAGGTAGGACTTGCATTGATAATGTTTACATCCTCAGGTCCCTCCCAGTCAATGCATGACTTTTGAAGGTCTATCCATGATGGTGCACAGGCTGATGCAGCGACCAATGTGCTCACAGCAAAGTCCCACCAATAGCAGTGAGAAAATGGTCAGTCAATCTGCTTTGAGAGTGTGGACTGAGAGAATAAGTCACTGGCCAAATTCCTTACTCTTCCAATACAGTCATGGGATCTCCAATTAGGTGGGGCTTTCAGAAGCCCATTGCACTCAGAATGCATGGAACAATCTGTCAGTCCACAATTCTCTTATGTAATGGCATTGTCAAACATGACAATGGCAAGCAAGAATCAAGAAATGCAGTGTAAGGGTCATAACCTGAGCTTAAACGTTATTAAGAACCAAAGTTAACACTAGATATTATTTGTGGATAAGGGGCTATTAGTAAATTGATTGGAGAATAATTTTCTTCTGCTGCATAAGCAATAGCTAGCTTTAAATTATATCTACAGACATTCCTGAATTTATCATGGATTTGTTATAAACTTTTATTGTGGGCATCCTAATAAACCTTGGATGCTGTATGTGCATGTATCCATTGCAATTCCTGTAAGACTCTGAAGTCAAAGCAAAGCCAGTATCATGTTCAGAGGCCCCAGGATTTACATTGGTCATTTAGTATTTGAACAATGCAGATGCTTTCAGTTATTTCACTCAGGGGACCACATATATGGTTCTATTTTTCTCCCTAGTCAATTTTTTCTTCCCATTCCCTCACACTACATTTCATTTCTCACTCCCCTCCACCCCAGTAAACTTGAGCTCATCCAAGATCCCGCTGCCCCATATTCTGTTCATCCATTACCCTGGTGCTCACTGAGCACCATTGGTCCCTGGTCTGGCAATGCCTCAATTTTAAAGCCCTCATTTTAAAGTTCCTTCATGGCTTTGCCCCTCCTTATCTCTGTAAGCTCCTCCAGGCGTACAAATCTCCAAGTTGTCTACATTCCTCCAGTTGTGTGGTTTCTTCTTCATCCCAAATTTTCATTGCTCCATTTGGCAGCTGTGCCTTCAGCTACCTGGGCCTTAAACTCTGGCATTCCCGTCTTAAACCTTTCTGCCTCTCTCTTTTCCTTTAAGAGGCTGAAAAACGACCTCTGAAAACTGACCTCTTTGACCAAGTGTTTGGGCCACCTGTCCTGATATCTCCTGATGCAGCTTGGTGTCAAGTTTTGTTTAGTGGGGAAGATTCTGATTTAGAGGTGTCCAGGCATAATCCCAAGAGTGGTAGCTTCACACCATTGCTCCTTAAAACCTACCTATTTGACCAAGCTTTTGGGTCACCTAACGTCTCCTTAAGTGTCTTGGTGTCAATTATTTGTGACTAGTGCTCCTGTGAGGTGCCTTGGTATAGAAACATAGAAACTAGAAGCAGGAGTAGGCCATTCGGCCCTTCGAGCCTGCTCCGCCATTCAATATGATCATGGCTGATCCTCTATCTCAACGCCATATTCCCGCATTCTCTCCAAACCCCTTGATGCCCCTAATATACAAAAAATTATCAATTCATTTCTTGAATATGGTCAGTGACCCAGGCTCCACAGCTTTCTGTGGTAGAGAATTCCACAGGTTGACCATCCTCTGAGTGAAGAAACCTTTCTTCATCTCAGTCCTAAATGGCCTGCTCTGTACCCTGAGACTGTGACCCCTGGTTCTAGACTCCCCAGCCCAGGGAAACATCCTCCCTGCATCCAGTCTGTCTAGCCCTGTTAGAATTTTATACGTTTCAGTCAGATCCCCTCTCATTCTTCTAAACTCTAGTGACTACAGGCCAAGTCGAGCCAATCTCTCTTCATGCGACAGCACTGCCATCCCTGGTATCAGCCTAATGAACCTTTGCTGTACTCCCTCTATGTTTTATCCTACTGAAGGCAAGTTGTCATAGTGGTTGCTGGACCATGATCAGGACCAGGAGGCTTCCTTTGCCTAACCTGCAGCTGCCAAGGCCAATTGTACAATCACTGCTAACCACTACCACAGACATCAGCTAATCCAACTCTGTTCACAGTCTAGCCCGGGGCTTATCTGGTCTGTCTGTCTCAGCTACCGGGCCATAACATTTGCTGAGCTGCTGGAGGCCTCTTCTTAGGCCTTTCCCAATTTGGGGGCTCATGCCATTTCTAAAAATTTAGATCTGAAGCTTTCGAAGTGTGAAAACTTTAATCCATCAACGTTTTGAAATAGCAGCAGCCATCACTGAGAGGCAAGAAGCTTTAAGCCGAGGAGCAATATGAGTTGGAGGTTGACATGTACAGGTTTGTAGAAGACAATTAAGTGAAGTATTTCCCATATTTAGAAGTGGCGATAATAGAAAGTTTCAGGGAGCTCAGGTAAAGCCTGCCCAGTCAATGTCGGACTTGATTCAGCTTTGAACTCTCCCTTGATTACTTCACAAGCCACAACAGAAAAAACAAACCAAGCAGCAACACAAAACCTGCCATCCAATGGCAATGTTGGATTTAAGCTGGGTGTTTCTTGGGGATTCGTTGGTTTCAGGTTCAAACCTTTCCCCTCCCTCGCTCCCAAATCTCAGAACGGAAAGTCACCCACTGAATTGCGGGAGCCCATAATGAACACCCACCTTTCTACTGGCTGCCCATTACCATCGCCCAGCAACAGAACCGTCGCTCTAAACTAATAGACGGACAGGAAAAGGGAGGGACGGAGGCTTATGTCATAAACACCCTGCCGCTACTAGAATACGGGTTACGACAAGGAATGACCAAACCGGACCTGCTAAGTGTTAAGCTACTTGACATACAATTGCATCCATTTTGTCGGAGGATGAGTAATATGTAGGGGTGCGATTTTGCCCACCATGCATCAACCACATGGCACCCGACCTTCTTTCTTTCCATCTTACCCTCATCCCTTCAAATCGTGACAAGGCTCTTAATGGTCTCAAAGCTCTGAGTGTCCGAAGGGATTTTATGGGAGCTAGTTCAGCGTATCCCAAGGCATTAGCTGTTAGGCTGACTACAGAGACCTACATAAAAACACAAAAATCCATTCTATTATCAAATATCCTGCCAGCCTGATAAGGCACTGGGTGGGCCTAAACTGCTGTGTCCACCTGTGGCTACAGTCACTTCCCACCTGAAAAGAAATCTAGGTTGGTACCTGCTGAGAGAAAAGGGTCAAGTGTTTGTTTTTAATCTCGGTCAACGGTTTGACTGCCTGCAGAAAGAAAGCACGGTTTAATAAAGATACCAATAAAGCCCGAACCAAAGATCTATACATGTTGTCCCAACTGAGTGAGAGCCATAAACCTTTGATAGTGTGGTAGCGTAAATTTGGAGGGACTGTTTCCACCGGCAGAAGGGTCGGTTAAAAAAAAAATTCACAGGTTTAAGATAAATGGCAAAAGACGGAGAGGGGGAGCGGAGGATTGTTTTTTGAACCTGTTATGATCTGGATTGCACTGCCTGGAAGTAGGTTCAATAGTAACGTTCAAACGGGAATTGACACACGAACGTATGGAATAGGAGCAGAAGCAGGCCATCTGGCCCTTCGAGTCTGCTCCTCGTGTTTAGAATGCCACATGATGACCTTTGATTCCCTCGCCTAACAAGGATTTATCCACAGAGATAAAAACAAAAAAATTGCGGATGCTGGAAATCCAAAACAAAAACAGAATTACCTGGAAAAACTCAGCAGGTCTGGCAGCATCGGCGGAGAAGAAAAGGGTTGACGTTTCGAGTCCTCATGACCCTTCGACAGTTCTGTCGAAGGGTCATGAGGACTCGAAACGTCAACTCTTTTCTTCTCCGCCGATGCTGCCAGACCTGCTGAGTTTTTCCAGGTAATTCTGTTTTTGTTAAGGATTTATCCACCCCTGCCTTGAAAATAGTCAATGACCCCACCTGCACCGCCTTTGGAGGCACAGATATATATTTGTAAAGGAGTGCATTCCCGAGACTATGGGGGAAGAAGAGAGAAGCTGGCCTAGTTTGGGAAGTTGGTACAAAGAGCTGACACAGGCACAATCGGCCCGATCGCCTCCTTCGAGGAAAAGCTGAGGAGCCGCACCGTCATCTGAGGTTAAATTCTAGGTCAGGGTTCCCAAACTGGGGCTCGCGACCCCCCAGCACCCCCCCACCCCTCAACCCTCCCCTACCCCCCCGGACCGCGAGCAACTGGGGTCCTGAGCTCTGAGGCAGCAATGGGAGCTGACCTTGGGAGTGGGGGAATTGGGGATGCCTCCGATGGGCTCAGGGGCACCCCAAAGGAAGTCCAACCCCTTGCCTCATGCCATCCCATGTAACTAAAGCTCCTGGGCTTTTCACCCGGCTGTAGGTGATGGACTGGCAGAGGCAGGGCGAGGCCCCTCAGTGGTCATTAATTGGCCACTTAAGGGGCATCAATGGGCCCAAAGGTGGGCAGGTTCCCCTCACACTTCCACCCCCACCCCACCCCCCCCACCCCAACCCCCATAAAACATCAGATGGGTTGGGTAAGCAGCTGGAAGGCCACTCGTTGGATTTTCCAAGCCTCCCCACCCGTCCCCATACCCCAGGCCTGTCTTCAAACCCACCAGCATGGGAGTGTAAAATCCAGCCCCTTGTGACTAAGGCTGTTCAGAAAGGTGTTGGTACAAGTAAGATGCCTGGGCCCCGAGTAGCTTATCGAAACCAGAGACAAGTGGCTTTATATTGAAGAATACTTCAGGCAATCCAAGATCAAAATCAAACTGAACTATGTCAACATAAACCAAG
This sequence comes from Carcharodon carcharias, assembly GCF_017639515.1. Lineage (NCBI taxonomy): Eukaryota > Metazoa > Chordata > Chondrichthyes > Lamniformes > Lamnidae > Carcharodon > Carcharodon carcharias. The sequence goes on from NC_054469.1 coordinate 20,378,344, forward strand.
CTGCAAATCCATCGAATGGATACACAAGCGATTTTCTCCAGTCTCTGGAGATCGCTGGAAATTGCAAATAACAAACACGCCTATATCGTGTTGTAGGGTTGGGTCTGATTTAGTGTAGGCTTTTCAAAAGATCTTTCAGGCCTTGTACATTTACAGTACAACATGTATCAGACTGTGGTTAGGACTCCATCTGGTTTTAGGCAGGCTTAAAGTAACATTCCTGAGAGGGAACATTCCCTCGAAAATGGCACCGATAAAAGGAAGACCATGTTAGTGCAGACATGAATGATTCTGTGCCTCCCACCCAGTGTTAGTATTTGTGCAGGCATCACTGTTAATATGGTCGTATAGCTACATAGACAGTCGCCTTACCCTCATGCCTTCAAATTTGGATAAGGCTCGAAGCGGCCTCAATGCCCTCAGGGTCCTGAGAGATTTCATGGCAACAAACTGGTGGTAACCAAGAGTCTTTGTCAAAAGGCAAAGAATAGAAATCTGTGCAGATTGAATGGAATGGAATTGAATGGTTATCTACAGATTGTAGCTTCAAGCTATTAGGAAAATGCGGAGTTATAATAAAGGTCACATTGCAGCATTCAACAATTCTCAAGAGGCTCTGGGTTAATTACTAAAGTAGAAACTAACTGTACCTTTAGGATGAAGGCTTTTTAAGATGTTTTGGGTCACCTTATAACAGGATGTTAATGTCAGGCCAATTCATCTTCGGAAGTACATTGTCTGCTCATTTCTCACTTTGTTAAGAGCTTTAACAGATGGTTGAAAACACCAATAGATTGTTCAAACAGTGCAAGACTCCACCATGTCGTATTTGTCCTCAGGTCATATACTAACCTCCCCTTCTCCCCTTTGGCTAATCTGTTGCCTCCAGTTACCAATCAGAGCTGGAATTCAGCACAGTTCTCTCCCACCTTGCTCCTCTCCAAGAGAAAGGAAGGATATGCTGTGTTGGGGAAGGGGGGGTGTGCTCAATTCTCCCAGCGTTCAATGTCACGAGTGAGAAAGCTTCTCAAGAGTTGAAATGAAGACCACAGTGTTTGGGATAACTCTCGACTTCATGCTTACCCAGATCTGCGAAGTGTGGGACCAATCCTCGGAGTGGCTGCTCGAGCAAGTCATTGTTGTGGTTCTGACCCTTGACAAAAAGTTGGTAAGCAACACACAGACCAATCTGAGATGGCAACTATCTAGCTCAACACAGAACCCAATGATAAGAATATTTCCTTCAAGTAAGAAAAACCTTGTACTTGTAAAGTGTCTTTCACAACCTCAGGACATCCCAAAGCCACTTTACAGCCAATTAATACTTCTGGAGCGTAGTTATTGTGGTAATTAGATAAGAAATATGGCTGCAAATTTGTGAGCAGCAATGTGTCACAAACAGCCATGAGCTAATGAGCAGATAGTCTGTTTTTTATTGATGTTGCTTGAGGGATAAATGTTGACCTGGACACCAGGGATAACTCTCCTCTTTATCAAGGTGTCATGGGATGTTTTTACATCTGCCAATCATGGGGAGAAAGAGCCTCAGTTTAACGTCTTATACAAAAGGGGGCACCTCCAACAGTGTAGCTCTCCCTCGGCGTCAGCCGAGATTCTGCGGCTAAGTCCCTGGAGCGGAGCTCAAAACCACAGCTTTCTGCCTCAGAGGCGAGAGTGCTACCCATTGAGCCACACTGCCCTTTCATGTCCCTTTTCATGTCCAGTTTAAGTATGGTAAGGTCATGCCTAAAACGAGAGAGAGGTTTGTCTCCCTCTCACTGCTCTGTTTATACCAGGGCATAGGCCAAGGTCAGAACTAGGCCTCAAAGTAAATCCAACAACGTTGCTTCATTGAAGAAAGCAATCATTTTAAGCAAGACACTTATTAAGTAAAATAGAAATGTTTTCTTTGGTGCTTTCATAGTCATTTGGATTGGGTTCCTAAATTTTGGCCGACGGGATGAATTGACATATCTTCATGAGGTGAATTATACACGTACTCAGTTAGGCTGCTAGGTGGCGCAGTAGACTGCGGTTTGGAAAAGCAGTCCATCCTCCTCACTTGTTGCTAGCCAAACAACAGGTCTTCTGGGACTGCCGACTTTCCATTGTTGTCATAGTTAGTCACAGGTTTGTTGGATCCTGTAGCTAAGCAACAGCAGCCGTCTGGGAATCGAAGATAATAAGCTGGGCAGTGTGGTTTAAGAAAGCTTTACTAATGGTGATGGGACAGGAGATAACTCACCCAAAAGAGCACGGGCCGAGTTGGAAAATGATAAAAGGCTAGTACACTGAAACAGGCTGGGTGTCAGCCATGTGCAAGGGGAGGGCTGGGGCCAAAATTCAATCAAACCACTCAAGCCGGAGTTCAAATCATGTCAATTCACCCGTTCAATGAAATTAAAGGTCAATACTGAGGCACAACTCATGCAGTCATGTCAAAGGCTTCGCCAGGACTCCACGCGAAAGTACATGCATTACTAGCAATGTTAACTACGTAAAACACTTGTGTTTACCTTCACAAAGCCTCCAGTCGAGGCACAGTGGCGATGTGATGGCAGCCTTTGTCAATTATTCTGAACCCATTTTTAACCTTTCAACCAACAGCAAATCGTCACAACAGCAGTTGGGGTACCATTTCCACAGAGCATTTGGCTAATTGGGGGGGGGTCATCTCTCACGTCCCATTCATCCTGGCTATTGGAAACCAAGTCAGCCTCACCCAGGCTGCTAGCAAAGATGCCGTAGGGCGGAGTGGAATGGAAGAGGCCCAGATTCAGACCGGTGATTGGTGCTATTCTAATGTGGCGGCCAGAGCAAACCTTCCCGAGGAAGTTAAAGCTCCCGCTCCTGATGGATGTTGTGTATAATGTTAGGAGCGAGACGCCCCCTTGTAAGTTTTTCAAAGAAAATCTTTCTTGAGATGGGGATATCCCCGGGGAGGCTACATTATATTGCCCATTGCCCAAGGCGGCCTAGAGAAGCGGAGATAAAAAACAAAAAACTGCGGATGCTGGAAATCCAAAACAAAAACAGAATTACCTGGAAAAACTCAGCAGGTCTGGCAGCATCGGCGGAGAAGAAAAGAGTTGACGTTTCGAGTCCTCATGACCCTTCGACAGAACTAGAGAAGTGGAGAGTTGCTCTTTCCCATTAAACAGTCCATTTTTGGAGGTTTGTGTCTCAGACCTGATTCCGGGGAATGGGTTTAATGGGAATGCCAGTGTGAATGACTATGGAGTCCGGATGATCCATGTGGCATTCCCGTTGTTTCCTAACGATGGCATGATGTTTAGACTTTGCATGTTTCAGCCTCATTGGTGGGGGGGTGGTTGGGGCGGGGGGGGGGGGGGGGGGGGGGGGGGGGGGGGGGGGGGGGGGGGGGGGGGGTGGTTGGGGGGGTGGTGCGGGGGAGGGGGTGGGTGCGGGGGTGGTGTGGCGGCGCGGGGTGGGGTGGAGAGTTATCTAGAACTTATGCTCGGCGTCTGTACCAGACATTTATACTTCTAATTTAATAAAATAATTTTATTTTTACATGGTGAGCTCTGGCGGTGCAATGGGTAGCATCCCTGCCTCTGATCCAGAAGGTCTGGGTTCAAGTCCCACTCCAGGATTTATAAGGGACGTACGTTCATAATACAGCCAAACAGGATGAGTATCAATCCTTGCAACACACGCCAATGGCAGGCAGTAAGAGCGGGAGAGATTCCTGGTCATCCATGTGATGGGAAGAAAATTGGATCCTCCATCATCACTGACTATAGCTCCAGACTACAACATGGATGTAGAAGTGTACGTTGGCCAGAGCAACTGGGGCCCAGTTGGCTGGATGATGTGGATCAGATTGGTGCCAACAACATGGGGTTCGATTATATAGACCCCTCGGGCTGTATGACTCACAAGGAATGTATGCAGTGGATACTAAATGTATCATAACTGAATTGGAGCACCTCGGAGTGCAACATGATCTATGTAGAAAGTGCAATGGTATTGAAGTTGTCTGTAATGACCACATTGAAATGTCTGTAATGTTGATTGATTGTATTGATCAATGTGAAAAGTTGAATATGATTGCACTTTTTGTGATGGCTGTTTTGTAATGTTCGTTCAGATGTTTTATGAATAAAGTATATTTATCCAAAAAAAAAAGAATGGGGATCGATCCCCTGTTCCGGCTGGGGTAGACTTGGCACCTGTCTCCTTGCCCTGCCCATGGTGAAGATCACGGTGCTGTGGGTCAGACCTGCCTTGGGGCGGAGAACTGAAGCAGGAGATTAGTGTTACTAGCCCATCCAGTACAGATGAGGCTGACCCAACAGTCACATGCCTTGGGACCTACTTCTTATGGCAATAACTCTCCTGCGATTAGCTGACAGACAGCATCACGAGATTTAGGATACAGCTAGCTGTCCTTGTGCTAATAAGGAAAAAGTGCCATTATAACCATCAGACTCATCTGCACATTGTATTCTGTACCTCACACCTCAGCGCGTTAAAATCAAGAGTTAATTATAGTCCCACTTCAGCACTGTTCACAGTGATATAACCCTCTCTCTCGCCAACTCATCATATGGTTGCCTTGGGATCATGGAATTTGGAGAGTACAGACATATGTAATCGCTGCGATGGAAAGGCAAGGAAATTCTATCTGTCCAAAGCACCGCCTTCAGTTATAAAAATATTTGTTTATGAAAGAGGCCCATGAAATCATCTCCCCTGACATTTTGCGTTTTCTCACAGCAATGTGAGCCACAGTGATTGGTGGAACTATGAGAACTGTGCAGCGTTCTGGGAAAAGGGCAGGGGGCTAGTGGGATTAATTGGACAGTTCCTTCAAAGGGCCAGCATGGGCATGATGGACTGAATGGCCTCCTTCTGCGCTATGTAATCCTAGAACTTCCTTTGTTTGGTGGAGCAAAGCCATTGGATTAACAGGGCTTTCTTTTGCCAGTTCACCCCTTACTATACTATGGAAGATGACCTCGAAAGGCTCTAAATGATTGTCTTTGGGTATTCCATGACTTAGCAATCTCAAGTCACGAGAAGCTCAACTTCCGAATATTCTAGAGCTAAGCTGTTGACACCAAGTGGGAAATCTGAAGAAGTGTCACACGGAGGAGAAATTTCTTCACCCAGAGAGTGGTGAGCCTGTGGAATTCGCTACCACAGAAAGTAGTTGAGGCCAAAACATTGTATGTTTTCAAGAAGGGGTTAGATATTGCTCTTGGGGCGAAAGGGGTCAAAGGGTATGGGGAGAAAGCGGGAGCAGCCTATTGAATTGGATGATCAGTCATGATCATAATGAATGGCGGAGCAGGCTCGAAGGGCCGAATGGCCTCCTCCTGCTCCTAGTTTCTGTTGTTTCTATGAAACGTTAGCTCTGATTTTCTCTCCACAGCTGCTGAGCTTTTCCAGCATTTTCTGTTTTTATTTCGGAAACCCCTATATCTGTCTGTGCTGCCTCTGGGGAGATCGAATCCCACCTTATGTCCTTTTTGTTTTGGAAGTGCTGAGCTTTGGGCGGGAAACTGTTGCTGAATTTCGGTTTCCTTGTGTTGCCGTGTCTTCCGTTTTATGCCAATCTCCCAATCCTTGTGAGATAGATTTTGATACCGGAGCTTGCACGGCACAAGTGAAATATTGAGCCAGCGAAACCACTCGCTTTGCACGCTTGAAGTATCTGCCGTCTCTTCTTTCCCATGAGTCTCTAAATTTGCTTTCAGCGTCGAGCCCTGCATTCAAACAAACTTTGCAAAACCGTTGGAGATGTTTCCCTCAGCAGAGTGTTCACGCTTTGATCTTTGGTGCCAATTTCCCACCTAACAAGCTTAATTGGGCGTAATGGGAAATGCTGGAAATACTCAGCAGCACTTCTTTCTGGCAGCATCCAGGGAGAGGGCAACGGCAGAGTTAACCTTTCGGGTTGGGGATGACACTTTGAAGAAGACGGTGCCAGGTCCGTCGGGTGGTTCCAGCACTTTCTGGTTTTGATTCAGGTTCCCGGCAACAAGGCAGCGTTTTGCTTTTAAGCTTAACTGGCCTCTGCCAGCGCCGAGCGAGTTGCCCTTAACTGCACAGAAGCCGGCTCTGGGAATAGCAGCTGGAGGAAAGGGCGGGGAACTGGCAGAAGGCGTTTTTCTCTCGTCACCCCCACCTCAAAACCCAGATCCAAGGGCCCGGTAAACACCCCATCCCCCACCTCCGCCCCCCCCGCAGCACGTGGCGTTCCCGATTCACAAACTGGCCACTGCCAACAGAGTGGCAGGTCGAGATAGAGCGTAGGTCAGGCTCCTGGCTGACAGGCTGTGAAAATTCCTGGCAAGAGTTCCGAGGGAATCGACGAGGGGAAGGCCGCTCATGGTCATTCGAAAACATATGACCCGATTCACACAAAAGAAAGGGGGGAGAATATTGAAAGTAAATTTGTCACAAAAGAAGTGAGCTGTAATAAAATCAGCCAGAGTAACTGTAAATCACTGGCATAGGTCACTGAAATGGAATGGTATGGATTTAAGTGCTGAATGGCTTTCAGAATTTATATGTTTGTTAATGGCCAAAGGCTATTGTTATATCACTTTCCTTTTCCTGTCAGACTATAGACGAATGCTCTGTGCATGGTCCAAACCACTAGGTATAGACCTATAGCTTTAAGCAGAAAACCAAAAATCACAGTATGTCTAGAATATAGAACAGATATAATTCAATAAAAGCACATCTATAAGAGCCTTAGATGACCGTAATAAAAACAGACATCAAACAACAACAACATTTCAATCAGTAGATTTGATAATCAAAGAGTTATGGCAATTCAACAAAGCTGGGGCCCGTTCTCCCACATACTTACAGCCACAATAAGGAAGTCCAGCCAACACCAGGCATTGGTGAAATACTTCTTGAAGCCATAGGCCACCCACTTGAGGAGCATTTCCAGCACAAACACATAAGTGAACACCTTGTCCAGGTATTCCAGCACCACCTTTATCACTGGCCTTGTATCGATGTGAATGTCTTCAAAAGTCTGCGGGGCAGAGAGACGGAATCAGCGATGGAATTGGTGGGGGGGTGGGTGGGGGGAAGGGGAGCTCAGCCCAATTAGCCTGTGCTGGCATTTACCCTCCCCCCGAGCCTCCTCCTGCTTTACTTTAACTCAGCCCATCTCTAAATCCTCCAACTCCTCTCTCCTTCATGAACTTATCCAGCTTGCCCACTAATGGACGTACACTGTTCATCTCGCTTACTCTTGTGGTAACAGGTTCCATATTCTCACCACTCTCTGAGTAAAGAAATCTCCCCTGAGCTCTTGATTGGATTTATAAGTGACTAGCTTCTCTCTATGGTGTCTAGCTCTGGTATCACCCACAAGTGGGAACATCTTCTCTGCATCTACCCGACTGAACCACTTCATCATTTTCAAGACCTCTGCCAGGTCAGCCACCACCCACTCCCCGCCGATCCTCCACCCTCTTCCCCCCTCAATCCTTCTCTTTCCTGGAGAAAAGAGTCCCAGCCTTTTCAATCTTTACTGACAGCCCCAGTCTCGGTTATAGGCTCAGGCAGTGACAGTAAGGAGAGGCCCCTCCTGCTTTGTTGGCATTGGGTCACTAGTGTTGCCCGTGGTTCCCGCCCTGCTATCCCCACCCACCCCCCCCCCCGCCTCCATCCCCCCCCCCACACCCACACCACCTCCTCCCACCCAAGACCCTGACAGTGAGGATGTGGAGGAGATCTGGTATCGCCAGTCACTGCCCCAATTTCCTCAGCTTTGTTTGAGGGGACTGGGCCTTCCCTAGGTGTAAACCAGAGGAAACTCTCCATTCATAAACTGCAAATAAAATAAGCTCAGATGTTATAACTTTTCTATACCATTCACTTTCAGAGAATCACAGACTAGTACAGCACAGAAGGAGGCCATTCGACCCATCGATTATGGGCCGACTCTTTCAAAGAGCACTTTCTTCTAAATGGTGCAAATAGAAATAAATAAGTATGATCTGAAAGCCTTTACACAGTCATGGCTACAGGTTGACATAGATTGGGACCTGAATATTGACGGGTACATGATATTTAGGAAGGACAGGAAGTTAGGAAAAGGTGGAGGGGTGGCTCTGTTAATTAATGATAATATTAGTACATTAGAGAGGGATGACCTAAGTTCAGGAATAGAGGATGCAGAAGCGGTTTGGGTAGAGATGAGAAATGATAAAGGCAAGAAGCCACTTGTGGGAGTGATGTACAGGCTCCCTAATTGTAGCTACATGATAGAACAGAATATAAAAGAAGAGATAACGGAGCTTGTCAGAAAATTACAGCAATAATCATGGGGTTTTTAATCTATATATAGATTGGAAAAATCAGATGCGTAACGATGGTATAGAGGAGGAGTTCATAGAATGTTTTAGGGATAGTTTTTTATAACAGCATATCCTGGAGCCAATGAGAGAGCAGGCTATACTAGACTTGGTATGTGCACCAAAAAAGGGTTAATTGACAACCTCTTAGTGAAGGCACCTCTAGGTAGCAGCGATCATAATATGATTGAATTTTACGTTCATTGTGAGGGAGAAACGAGTGGGTCCAAGACTAGTATTTTAAACATAAATAAGGGCAATTATAAGGGCATGAAAGCAGAGCTCACTGAAGTGAACTGGCAAATGAAGATAAGGGATAGGTCAGTAGAGGTTCAGTGGCAGATATTTAAAGGGATATTTCAGAAAGCACATGATACGTTCCAACGAGAAAGAAACATTCCAAAGGGAGGGCCCACCATCCTTTAAGTTAAAGACAATATCAAATTTTTTATAAAGCATATAATTATGCAAAGACGAGTGGCAGATCAGAAGATTGGAAAGAATATAAAGAACAGCAAAGAATGACAAAGAGATTAATAAGGAGAGAAAAGTTAGACTATGAGAGAAAGCTAGCTAGTAATTTAAAGATGGATAGTAAGATTTTCTATAGATATTTAAGTAAGGGGAGTTAACAAAGTGAGTATCGGTCCGATAGGAATTGAGTCTGGGGAATTGATAATGGAAAGTAGGGGGATGGTGGATGAATTAAACAGGTATTTTATTTCGGTCTTCACTATAGAGGACACGAGTAACATCCCGGAAATAGCTGTAAATCAGGAAATGGAAGGGAGAGAGGAACTTGGGAAAATTACAATCACATGGGAAGTGGTATTAAGCAAATTGCTGGGGCTGTGGGCTGACTGATCCCCAGGTCCAGTTGGACTTCGCCCTAAGGTCTTGAATGAAGTGGCTAATGAGATAGTTGATGCACTGTTTTAATTTACCAAAATTCCCTGGATTTAGGGAAGGCTCCATTAGGTTGGAAAATAACTAATGTAACTCCTTTATTCAAAAAAGGAGGGAGACTGATGCAGGAAACTACAGGCCAGTTGGTCTAGCATCTGTCATAGGAAAAATGTTAGAAGCTATCATTAAAGATGTTACAGCAGGGCACTTAGAAAAATGCAAGGCAATCAGGCAGAGTCAACATGGTTTCGTGAAAGGGAAGTTATGTTTAACTGATTTACTGGAGTTCTTTGAAGGAGTCGCATGTGATGTGGATGAAGGGGACCTGGTGGAACTGGCACTTAGGTTTCCAGGAGATATTTGATAAGGTGCCACATCAAAAGTTATTGTGGAAAATAAAAGCTCATGGTGTAGGGGGAAACATATTGACACGGATAGAAGATTGGCTGGCTAACAGGAAACAGAGAGTAGGTATAAATGGGTCTTTTCTGGCTGGAGGGATGTGATGCGTGGTGTACCACAGGGATCAGTGCTGGGGCCTCAACATTTTATAATTTATATAAATGACTTGGATGAAGGGATCAAAGGTATGGTTGCTAAAGTCACTGATGACATCAAAATAGGTAGGAAAGTAAATTGTGAAGAGGACATAAGAAGGTTAAAGAGGGACATATACTGGTTAAAATGAGAGGGCAAAGAAATAGCAAACGGAGTATAATGTGGGCAAATGTGAAATTGTTCATTTTGGCAGGAAGAATAAAAAAGAAGCTTATTATCTAAATGGGGAGAGATTGCAGAGCTCTGAGATTCAGAGGGATCTGGGTGCATAATAAATGCTGGCCATTGCCAGCGATTCCCACATCCCATGATAGAATAATATAAAAAAAGTGGCCACCTGCATCGTGAAGCTGGAACATGCGGCTATTAGAGGGCAACCTGCGGAGGGTGTAATGTTCCCACTAAACTGCGTAGGTGCATGGGCTGACCAGCAGTCTGGAGCTTGGCGATAAATGGACTGGGCACAAAACGTGGTCCCTTTAAGATACGGGTGAGTGCGGCTGCATGGTAGCCTTAAAGGGACTGCGCCCACTGACAAGGCATTCGAGGTGACATTGGCAGGGGGCAGTTGTGGTGTCATTGACCTTATCTGGAATGGGCTGGGGAGTGGCTGAGTAGGCGAGATCCTGGCCTTCTTCCAGAGTATTCAGACAGAGTTCCGAGGGGAGGAACAGAATGCGGGGAGGCTGCCAAAGGTGCTCAGCAAAGTGGTTGTAAGGGGTGGAGTGTGGCTGACACGCGTTGATCAGGGACGCACCAAGGGGGCAGGTTACAACTCACCAGAGCTCCGCTGCTCAGCAGAATCATGAAGATGATGAAGGTCTCGAACCAGTTGTGTTCCACAATTTTGTAGCACGTTTTTCTCAGGTTCCACCAAACCTTCCCGTATCCGGTTGAGGTGTCCACTTGGCAGCAGGCAAAGTGGCGAACGCAAGCTGTGGAAAGAGTGACTAGGTCAGGAGCCCACAGGAGTGACTAACCCTTATCCAGAATGAAGAAAACAGCAAAAACTGGGAAATAAGAATACTGGCCCAAACTGGTCTTGCACACCTTAAAATGGAACGTCAGCAGATAATGGGAAATAAGAATACTGATCGGAACTGTTTTTTCCTTCTGGCACATTGCAGGACTGGTGTTAAGGGGGTCTGTAATTATATTTAACACCTCAAGAAGGGCTAGAAATTCACCTTGTGATCGTATCTCACTGATCACTGGTTCCTCACCCCGGACTTCCATATAACTGAGTACTGGGCAGTATATAACAGGCGGCAGATACTGTAACAGTCATTGTCACACACTGCCACCCCAGGCCAATCTCAACCCTGGTGTCTCAAAGTGCTTCACAGTCAATGAAATACTTTATGGAATGTAGTCACTGTTGGAATGTAGGGAACATGGCAGCCAATTTGCACACAGCAAACTCTCACAAACAGCGATGGGATCATGACCAGAAAACCCTGTGTGTTTTTTTGAGTGACCTTCTTTGACAGGTAAATATCAGCCAAAACAATAGTCAAGCCACTCCCCTGCTCTTCCTCGGACCTGTGCCATGGGTGCTTTTACATACACCCGAGAACTCAATCTAATGTCTCGTCTGGAAGACGGCACCTCCAACAGTGCAGCACCCCCTCGGCGCTGCACCGGAGCGTCAGCCTAAGATTTTGTGCTCCAGTCTCTGGAGTGGGACTTGAACCTGCAGCCTTTGTGCCTGAGAGCTGAGAATGCTAACATCGTGCGCCTATTTTGCTTCGGCCTATTCTTATTAGAACCGCACTGTCACTCGTCATTTAGAACGCTAACTGTGACATAACAAAGAGGCAAAGTCCTGCCACACAAGAAACAGAGTCCTTGAAGGGCCAATAGGATGACAAGTCCTGGGTTCGCTGAGCCCTGACCTTTCCTGTCCACCTGGCCTACATTGGCTTCCGGTCCGGCAACGCCTCAAATATGCAAAGTCAGGGGAGTGATGTAGTGGTGATGTCACTGGGCTAGTAATCCAGATGCCTAGGCTAATGCACTGGGGCCATGGGGTCAAATCCCACCACTGGCAGCTGGTGGCATTTAAATTCAATGAATAAAATCTGGAATTGAAAGCCAGTCTCAGTAATGGTGACTGTGAAACTATGATCGATTGTCATAAAGACCCACCTGGTTCACGAATGTCCTTTAGGGAAGGAAATCTGCTGCCCTTACCTGGTCCAGCCTACATGTGACTCCAGACCCACAGACATGTGGGTGACTCTTAACTGCCCCCTCTGAAATGGCCCTGCAGCCACTCTGTTCAAGGGCAGTTAGGGATGGGCAACAAATGCTGGCCATTGTCAGCGATGCTCACACACCAAGAAAGAATTTAAAAAAAAATTCTCATCTTTCTTTTCAAATCCCCTCATGGTTTCATCCTTCCCTGTCTCTGTTACCTAACAGAGTCCTCCAACCCTCTGAAATCTCCGCGTTCCTCCAAGTCTGACCTTATGCACCTCCCTGATTTTGATTGCTATGCCATTAGCGGCTGTGCCTTCAGTAGACGAGGCTGTAAACTCTGGAATGCCCTTCCTAAACCTGCCTCCTTTAAGGCTCTCCTCAAAACCTGCCTCTCAGACCCCACATCTGGTCACCTGTCCTAATAGCTCCTTATGTGGCTGGGTGTCAAATTCTGTTTGAAAATCCGGCTGTGAAGCACCTTGGGATATGTTGCTGCCTTAAAGGCGCTATACGAATGCAACTTCCAGTTGTTGTTCGCAGCCAATCAATTATTCCTGAAGTGAAATCACTGTGGTAACATCCTCGCTGCGTAATATTTTTTCCACCGGCTGCGCTCTGTTCTTCAGAGGGTCAATCTGGACTATGTTAAAGGTGCCATGTAATGGCAGCTTGCCGTTGTTAAGTGGATGGAAACTCAAGGTCATTGTGTTCCACAAGTGTCACTCTTAACTACAGCTCTTGCTCAGGGCATTAGCCCAGCAGAGCTGACCCTGCTCCAATACTAAATACGATGGGCCTGACTACACTGCCTATACACCCGCCTGGGTACAAACTCCACACTGCACCAATTTACCTAGAGTTGGGCTTGAGGATGCAGGCCTGTCTGTGGGTGTTGTACAGGACACCTTTGTCCAGATCCATCTTCTGAGGCACTTGAAGAACAAAGGGCAGCCAGTGAAGAAGTATTACGCAGCGAAGGTGTTACGGCAGTGATTGCACTTCAGAGGCGATTGATTGGTTGTGAACGGCAGCGACAACAAGGAGTTGCATTCATATAGCGCCTTTAGCACGGTGGCACATCACCAGGCGCTTCACAGGAGTGACTGTCAGCCCAAATGTGACACTGAGCCACATGAGGAGATATTAGGACGGGTGATGAGGGGAGCATTTTAAGGAGCATTTTTAAAGGAGGATTGAGAGGCACCGAGGCAGAGGGGGTTAAGGAGGGAATTGCAGAGCTTGGGCCTCGGCATTTGAAGGCACGGCCACCAAAAAGGAAGTGATTAAAATCGGCGATGCTCCCAGAGGCCAGAATTGGAGGGATGCAGGGATCTGGGAGGGTTGTAGGGCTGGAGGAGCTTACAGAGACAGGCCTTTACAATGACCTGAGCTTGTGAACAGTGCGAAAAGAACGCAATCTCTTTTTATTTCGCAGCTGCCCTTATGTAGTATATACGGGGACGGGCAATAAATGCTGACCTTACGTTGTACATATGAGGATGGGGAATAAACGCTGGCATTGCCAGCGATGCCCGGTTTCCATGAATGGATCAGAAAAGTTATAGCTTCCCCATACATTTTGGAGGAAATTGACTCTCAAAACACGTTAAAAAAAAAAAATTCAATTTGTCAGATAACACAGGCTAATTCAGTCTGATTTTGAAAATGCAGCCTAATCCAGCACAGCATTAGACAATAACATTGATGGCCACTTCAGTGAGATTACTTCAGTGATGTAACAGGTTGCTCAGGTATCATTTCCTCTTTCAATGAAAAAGCACTACATCCTGCATCCAGAAGCATTACAGTAAGTGACACACTGTACTCTGCCCAGAACCACTACTTGGTATTACTTGCAATCCGACTGGCACCAACTCAACTCAATCTCCCCGCCGATCCAGATCCGGCACAATCTGCAACAACATTCAAGCTCTCCTTGTATATTCAGCTTCGCTGGATTTGGATGGGTCGGGTTTCTTTGTGGGGTACCAATACTGATCATCCGACAATAATTCACATTATTTTTCCAAGTGTCACATTGCCCCACCTATACCTCACACTCAAACCAGGTAAACATGCAGTGCTCCGGATGTTGTGCAGGGGGAGATTTGGCAGAGGAAACAGATTAAAGGTAATTGGCAAAAGAGTCGGAGGTGACAAGAAGGATTTTTTTTTAATATAAGCCGTGAGCTTTAAGATGCGGAGGGCACTGCTTAAAGGGGTGGTGGGAGCAGATCTAATAGTATTCAAAAGAGATCGGGATAACTGATTAAAGGGGAGAGGATTGCAGGGCTGTGTGGAAAGCTGAGGGAATGGAGCTAATTGGATAGTTCTTGCAAAGCTGCATGAGGGGCTGAATGGCCTCCTTTTGCGCTGTAAGGTTCTACACCCTGAGTTATCTGGATGGTGGGATTTCCCTTCCCCCAACCCCCCCCATCCAAAGAGTCGGTGGGCAACACATCCCCACTGGCTCCGAGTGCCCCACGGCCATTTCACACTCGAGTGAGCGTCAATTAAGCCGAGGGTGGGACTTCCACCCCTCGCTCAGGGGGGAAGCCCCGCCTCAGAGAGCTGTTGGCCAATCGGATTGGCTGGCGGCCCTCCAGTCCCTGCAAAAACAGGAGCTGCAGTGGACTGAAGAGGAACTTCGGGACGATCCCTGAGCCTAAATCCCGGGGACCGGAGGGCAAGGTAAGGTTGAGGGGTCCCAGGGCTGGGAGGGTAAGGAAGGCCAGGGTGAGGCGGGGATGGGGGGGATGGGTGGGGTGCAAAGGGGGTGATTGGGGTGTCGGGGGAGAGGCTGGGGTGGGGAGGGAGATCCAGTGGCTGCTGGACATTAAGGGGAGGGTGCCCAAAGTCAGAAGCGGGCTTCTGATGGACGTGCCCCCACCCCCAACCTCCCCCTTCCTGTCTGATGCCTGAGCCCGTTCACTTTCAGGCTCCCCTCACACCAGGTACATCCTCCCGCCAGCCAACAACTGGCCACTTAAAGGCCCCAACTGGCGCAAGGGTGGGTGCAAGTTCGAGGAAAGAGAAAGAATGTTTCCTAACTGGACAGAAGCAGGAAGTGAGATCAATTCCTTTCAAAAACTAGTATTCGGAGAGATGACTTGTGGTAAGTGTAGCATGCAAGTGATTTTGGGCCTATGGTTTCCAAAACTCTCCACCACTGGGGGTTTTCCTCACCCCTCATACCTGGTTTTGCTGAACACGGACAGAGGTTGATTGCTTTGATCAGTCAAGAGCTCCATTCTCATTGTGTCTTTTTTTTTATTCATTCGTGGGATGTGGGCGTCGCTGGCTGGGCCAGCATCTATTGCCCATCCCTAATTGCCCTTGAGAAGGTGGTGGTGAGCTGTCTTCTTGTCTGTGTGGTGTAGGTGCACCCACAGTGCTGTTAGGAAGGGAGTTCCAGGATTTTGACCCAGCGACAGTGAAGGAACGGCGATATATTTCCAAGTCAGGTTGGTGAGTGGCTTTGGAGAGGGTGGTGTTCCCATGTATCTGCTGCCTGTGGCTAAAAGTTTGGTGAAAGAGTTAAGCATTAATGAGTTTAAAGGAAAAAAGGGAGGTAAAGAGCTGCAGATGTTGAGGGAGGGAATTCCAACCCAGACAGCTGAAGGCATGGCCGTCAGTGGTGGAGCAATTAAAATTGGGAATGTTCAAGGGAACAGGATTAGAGGAGCACAGATATGTTGGAGAGTTGTGGAGCTGGAAGGGGGTTACAGAGACGGGGAGGGGCAAAGGCATGGAGGGATTTGAAAACACAGATGAGAATTTTAGAATCGAGGTTTTGCTTGACTGTGAGCACAGGGGTGAATGGAAAGTCTTGCTTAGGCAACGACAGATTTCTCTGTCTGGGTCAGGCACCAGCAGATTAGAAACAAAGGTCTCCAGTTTGTGTCTAATAGGGATGAGTAATGTTGATGTGGGAAGCCCAGTGTTTGAGAGTCTTGTTGGTTTTGCTGATAAGCTGAGGAGCTGTCAAGTGAAAGTGAAGGCTCTTCCAATCAGGTAATATCAGGGTCGGACGTTTGGCTGTGGACCACCTGTTGCTCCTTTGTCAGGGAAGCTTGGCAGAAAGGAAGCCAAAAGGGTGGATGGAGTGAAATAACCGAAAGCTAATGGGGAAGAGAGATGCGCTGTGTGAAATAGCACAGGGCTGGGAGCACATTGATCTAGGGAGACATTTGCGAATGTCTTGCTCATGTGACTGAATATTAGAAAGAAAGAACTTGCATTTACTTAGTGCCTTTCACAGCCTCAGGATATCTCAAAGTGCTTTCCAGCCAATGATGTGCTTTTGAAGCGTAGGAAATGCAGCAACAAATTTACTCTGAGCAAGCTCCCACAAACAGCAATCTAATAACCAACAGTGTTGTAGGGTAACAATATTGGCCAGGATACCAGAGAGATGCCACCTGCTCTTGTTCTAAGCAGTAACTATGGCAGTTTTTACATCTACCTCAAAGGGGCAAGTGGTTTAATGGTTCACATGAAAGACAGTACCTTCAAGAGTGCAGCACTCCCTCGGCACGGCACTGGAGTTTCAGCCTAGATTTTGTGGTCAAGTCTCTAGAGTGGGATTTGAACCCACACCCTTCTGGCTCAGAGATGAGGTTGCTGCCCACAGAAGCTCTAATTAACTCAGGGTTTTTTCTCGAGGGGCCAAATGTCATCCTCCTGCTCCTATTCCTTATGTTATTGTGTAGTCTGGCACTCTCTTCATTCATTTGTTGAATGTAGCAATAGCAGCTTACCTGGGGTTCAATAGAATTTATAATATCTGTACAACAGCTGCCTCCAGCAATATGCTGTGTTCAGTGGCTGACACATCCTGACAAAATCATGTGAGCAAATGTCACTTCGGCAACGTTTGCACCAAACTGCTGTGAGAGATTTAACATAATCTACGAGCTTTCTCATGCAGCAAGGCCTGGACAATGTCCAGGCTTGGGCTGACAAGTGGCAAGTAACATTCACGCCACACAAGTGCCAGGCAATGATCATTTCTAACCATCACCCCTTAACACTCAATGGCATTACCATCACTGAATCCCCACTATCAACACCCTGGGGTTACCATTGACCAGAAACTGAACTGGACTAGCCATATCACTACTGTGGCTACCAGAGCAGGCCAGAGGCTAGGAATTGTGCCATGAGCAACTCACCTCCTGACTGATCTGTTTGTGTTTCGAGTTCCACATTCCCATCTACCCCCGATAACCTTTGATTCCCTTGCCTAACAAGAATCTAGCTACCTCTGCCTTAAAAAAATTCAGTGACCCCACCTCCACCTGAGGCAGAGAGTTCAACGCTGCTCAAGCCTCTGAGAGAAAAACATTCTCCTCATCTCTGTCCGAAAAGGGCGACCCCTTATTTTTAAACAGCAACCCCTAGCTCTGGACTCACCCACAGCAGGTAACATCCTTTCGCCATCCACCTTGTTAATACCGTTCAGAATCTTATCTACTTCAAACAAATCACCCCTCACTCTTTTAAACTCCAGTGGGAACAAGCCCAGTCTGTCCAACCTGTCCTCATAAGACAACCCAGTCATTCCAGGTATCAACCTAGTAAACCTCCTTTGAACTGCCTCCAGTGCATCTACATCCTTTCTTAAATAAGGAAACCAAAACTGCGCATAGTAATTGAGGTGCGGTCTCACTAATGCCCTCTAGAACTGAAGCATAACATCCTTACTTTTATGTTCAATCCCTCTTGTAATAAAGGATAGCATTCTAATAACCTTTTTAATTACTTGCTGTACCTGCACACTAACTTTTTGTGCCTCATGCAAGAGAACACCTAGATCCCTCTGCACCTGGGAACTCTGCAGCCGTTCTCCGTTTAAGTAACATTCCGCTTTTTTATTCTTCCTGCCAAAGTGAACAACTTCACGTTTCCCCACATTATATGCCATCTGCCAAATCTTTTGCCCACTCACTCCGCCTACCTATATCCGTCTGCAACCTCCCTATGTCCTCTTCACAACATCCTTGGTTGGCACAGAAGGCGGCTGTTTGGGCCATTGAGTTGATACCGGAATGTAGGAAGGGGGTTACACAAGAGCTCAATGTCGTTTCATTGGCCGTCCCAAGGCTCTCACTAACACACTGCCCTTGCTTGTGGGCAGGAGAAAGGCGGCCACAGTTTGAGATAGGAGGCTGCCAGAGGAAGAAACCAAATAAGGATGCACACCGGTATGGGCAGCAGCATAATCGTGGCAGGAGGCATTGCTGGAGGAGACCGTTGTGCAGGGTTTCCTCACATCTTAGCCCCTCGTGCCCTGCTTACTTCCATCTCGCTCTAGGTTACAAATTACGGTTCAACAGTTACTTCTCTGTCCCCTCACACCATGAGCTAACACTTGTCCCCACTTTTTCCTTTCCGTTGTTGTGGAGATCCCTCTGCCATTTGAAAAAAAGATGTAGCCAGTTTTCCTAAGGTTCAGCATCACTAAATCTCCTCCCAGAAAGCACGAGTTCCACACTAGTACCACAAAAGGCTAGGCTGGAGGAATGAAAATTTAAAAAAAAACTTGCATTTATGTAGTACCTTTTATGAGCTCAGGATGCCTGAATTCATTTTACAGCCAATACTTTTGAAGAGTTATTGTAATTCAGGGAAACAGCAGCCAATTCATACACTGCAACGTTCCAAAATGAGATGAATGAGCAGATAATCTATTTTAGTGCTATTGGCTGAGAATGATAAATATTGGTCAAGGCATTGAGGAAAATTGTCCAGTTCTGCTTTGAAATAGTGCCATGGGATTGTTTCCAACCACCTCAGAGACAGGGCTTCATTTTAATGTTTCAGCTGAGGAGTTGTTACGTACTGAACCTCTGGCTGCCATTGTGCAGGATGTAGGGCTGGGGCAAGTGGATATCATAGGCTTCTGCTGGTCAGAGGGTGAGATTTTACACTAGCTCCGCAGTCGAGGACCCAAGCTACCCATGAAGGCAAACACGAGGAAATACTGGGTGGAGTACCAGCGACTTTGTGCACAATGGCTCAGACATATTGGAGGAAAGTTGGGATTTTTCACCGAGTCCAATATAGACAGCTCCATGAAGGCGACAATGGTGCCCACCCTGTCCGTGACATCTCTGCCAACTTCCATGACCATTCACGTCGCTGCCATGGAAACTCAGGGAGCTGCCAACCTTCATTAGGGGATTGCCAACCTCAACAGGGGCTCCCAACGCCTCACATCAATCCTGCACCCTATTTTCACCTGAAGACGTACAAGTGCTGAGGACTTCATGCCAGCCACTCTGCCAGCGTCCTTATTAATGCCAAACATCTAGCTGGACCAGAGTGCCTGGCCCGTGTCCAGACGGCTCTGTAATGTGGCCTGGCCATTAAAACCCAGAGGTGCTGGAAGTTGCCTACAATGACCATCTGATGGAAGCTCAATAGCCTTCCATCTCACAGGCAGTAGCCACCGGGACTTTACATACTTTAAAACGTCCATACGAAGGATTCCTAAGGGTATGTAGGCCCTGACTGGCAACATTACTCAAAGATTTTTTTTCTGAATCCCAACTGAATTCTACTCAGGGCTTACAAGATACTTATTCTTTCACCAATCCCGTACACTTCCCTTGGCCGAGTTGGCACCTACCTTCTGTGAAGCATTCGTCTGGTTCCACAGCCTCCTCCGTTTGTTCTGAAATGTGCTCGTCATCATCCCCTTTGCTCTTCATGTCCACAGTACTTGCTTCAGAACAACTGGTTAGGTCATCCATCTTCTGGAGAGAGAAGACAAGCACATATCACACTAACTGGATCCATCAACAGGAACTCAGCTATACTCCTTTCAGTTAAAGGCTCATTATGGGACACTCTTCTGAAACACTGAGAGAGCTTTGATCAACAAGCCTGTTTCTATGGAACATAACACTATCATAGACCCTTCAGGTCAAATGGGATGTTTCTATGCTGTACGCACTATGTGGTATAATTCCAGGCAAGTTTTGCTTGCATTGAGGTGCATGGGGAGGTGGTGGCATTCTTCGTATTGTCACTGGACTAGTAATCCAGAGAACTAGGTCTGGGGACCTGGGTTCGAATCCCACCACAGCAGATGGTGGAATTTGAATTCAATAAAAATCTGGAATTAAAAGTCTAATGATGGCCATGAAACCATTGCTGTAAAGGGTGGCATGGCTGAGGTATTAAATGAACACTTTGCATCTGTCTTTCCCAAGGTCAAGCTGCAAGAGGAAGTAGTTCAGACATTTGAAGTGTTTCAAACTGATGAGCACAAGGACCTGCCAAGGGATAGGCCTAACTGAGCTATGTAAAGAGAAAAATATGACTTGCACTTATACAGTGTCTGCCATGACCTTGGGACATGCTGAAACACTTTACAGTCAATGTGTTTCTGAAGTTTAGTCCCTGTTGTATTGTAGAAAATGCAGCAGCCAATCTGTACATAGCAAACTCCCATAAACAGCAATGTGACCAGATAAAAACAAAAACAAAAATACTGCGGATGCTGGAAATCCAAAACAAAAACAGAATTACCTGGAAAAACTCAGCAGGTCTGGCAGCATCGGCGGAGAAGAAAAGAGTTGACGTTTCGAGTCCTCATGACCCTTCTGTCGAAGGGTCATGAGGACTCGAAACGTCAACTCTTTTCTTCTCCGCCGATGCTGCCAGACCTGCTGAGTTTTTCCAAGAGGGTCATGAGGACTCGAAACGTCAACTCTTTTCTTCTCCGCCGATGCTGCCAGACCTGCTGAGTTTTTCCAAGAGGGTCATGAGGGCTCGAAACGTCAACTCTTTTCTTCTCCGCCGATGCTGCCAGACCTGCTGAGTTTTTCCAGGTAATTCTGTTTTTGTTATGTGACCAGATAATCTGCTTTTAGTGCTGCTGACTGAGGGGTGAATAATGGCCAGGGCTCTGGTGATAACTCCCCAGAGCTTCTTCAAATTAGTGCCATGGGATTTCTTATGTCAACCTGAGAGGGTTCACAGGGCCTCAACAGGGCCTCAGTTTGCTTGAAAGATGGCACCTCCAACAGTGCAGCACTCCCTTCATATTGCATTAGAGCATCAGCCTACATTTTGTGTTCAAGTGCCCAGAGTGCAACGTAAACCCAAAATCCTGGCTCTGACACTAGAGTGCTACTAACTGAGGCACAGCTGACACCTCCTCATCAGCCTGCCAGAGTCAGGCGCTCTGATATATGGCAGGCAGCACACTTTAGCAAGGCTTTTCCTACTGCAGCAGCTGGCCAAGGCTTCTTTAGCAGCAGCACCCGAACCTACAACCTCCGCCACCTTGAAAGGCACGGGCAGCAGGCACATGCCAGCACCAGCATCTGCAAGTTCCCCTCCAAGTAATACACCATCCTGCCTTGGACATTTATCATCGCCACTGGGTCAAACTCCTGAAGCTCTCCCGCTAAACAGTGCTGAGGGTTTACCGACACCGTATGAACTGCAGTGGTTCAGGAAGGCCGCTCAAGGACAATTCATTGTCGGTTTTCCTGCCTTATTGACAATGGCTATTTCTTGAGTAGAATGGTCTGTTTTGCGTTCTAACGTGGCTGTGCGGCCAGTCGGCAGAGGGAATGGCTTTCTACAGCGTAGGCAAGGGAGAATTGCCTGATTTTGTAAGGGCAACCCAGCCTTTCTAGCTTGCCTCTTGCCCTTTGCTGCCTGTATTCTTTGCTGTTCAAAACGAAACACCACTACTTGCGATTGCTCCCCAGGGAGTTCATTCTTGTTCATTTTTCCCCCAGCCTGTGGTGGACATGGCACACTTCCTGATGTTCACCGTAAGGGGGTCCTTGAGCCTTAATCTCAGCCTACCTCACAGGGGGTGTCCAAGTTTAATTTAATGACCACCTTAGGGATTTTATTGTCAGTCGTACATACTGCATGTCCATTCCACCTGGGCTGGACAGGCTCCACCACGAGTGCTTCAATTCCAGATGTTTCTGCTCTTTGAGGTACCTCGGTATTGGACGCTTTGTCCTCCCATTTGAGGCCCATGATATTCCGAAAGCACCTCATGTGGAATCTGTGCAACTGCTTAACATGTCTGGTGAACGTAGTCTATGGGTGGAATTTTCCATGCCTGGTGTCAGGTGTCATGGCGGGCGTGAGCGGACAATATGGCGGCAAGGCCAGAACTTGGTTTCACGACATTGTGAACCAGTTTGCGATCGTCCACTCCACCCGTCACGTTGGGAAACTCATTGTAATATATCTGCAAATCATGATGAGCCCAGCTCACTGGAATCACCCCCCTCCCCCCCCCATTCAATGCTGGATCATTGGAGCAGTCAAGCCGACGTGTTTCACAACAGCATTTGTAAGGTGTGCACCTGGTGAGCTGCACTCCGGGGGGAGCTCGGGGGTGAGTGCACAGTAACGCTGCGCAGCGCTTGCGAGGGTCACATGTTGGACCTCAAGGTTGAGGCGCCGTTCATTCAGGCAAGGGCGCAGGCAAGTCGCATTTCCCCAGCTGGCTGACAGTGTGGTGCCAGCGCAAGGGCTGCGCTGCGGTTGAGGTGAGATGGGGGGTGGGGTAAGGGCTGCGCTGTGGTTGATGCGAGATGGGGGGTGGGGCAAGGGCTGCGCTGTGGTTGATGCGAGATGGGGGGTGGGGCAAGGGCTGTGCTGTGGTTGATGCGAGATGGGGGGTGGGGCAAGGGCTGTGATGTGGTTGATGCGAGATGGGGGGTGGGGCAAGGGCTGCGCTGTGGTTGATGCGAGATGGGGGGTGGGGCAAGGGCTGCGCTGTGGTTGATGCGAGATGGGGGGTGGGGCAAGGGCTGTGCTGTGGTTGATGCGAGATGGGGGGTGGGGCAAGGGCTGTGATGTGGTTGATGTGAGATGGGGGGTGGGGCAAGGGCTGTGCTGTGGTTGATGCGAGATGGGGGGTGGGGCAAGGGCTGTGATGTGGTTGATGTGAGATGGGGGGTGGGGCAAGGGCTGTGCTGTGGTTGATGCAAGATGGGGGGTGGGGCAAGGGCTGCGCTGTGGTTGAGGTGAGATGGGGGGTGGGGCAAGGGCTGCAGTGTGGTTGACGCGAGATGGGGGGTGGGGCAAGGGCTGTGCTGTGGTTGATGTGAGATGGGGGGTGGGGCAAGGGCTGTGCTGTGGTTGATGCGAGATGGGGGGTGGGGCAAGGGCTGTGCTGTGGTTGATGCGAGATGGGGGGTGGGGCAAGGGCTGCGCTGTGGTTGAGGTGAGTTGGGGGGTGGGGCAAGGGCTGTGCTGTGGTTGATGCGAGATGGGGGGTGGGGCAAGGGCTGTGCTGTGGTTGATGCAAGATGGGGGGTGGGGCAAGGGCTGTGATGTGGTTGATGCGAGATGGGGGGTGGGGCAAGGGCTGCGCTGTGGTTGATGCGAGATGGGGGGTGGGGCAAGGGCTGCGCTGTGGTTGATGCGAGATGGGGGGTGGGGCAAGGGCTGCGCTGTGGTTGATGCGAGATGGGGGGTGGGGTAAGGGCTGTGCTGTGGTTGATGCGAGATGGGGGATGGGGCAAGGGCTGCAGTGTGGTTGAGGTGAGTTGGGGGGTGGGGCAAGGGCTGTGCTGTGGTTGATGCAAGATGGGGGGTAGGGCAAGGGCTGTGCTGTGGTTGAGGTGAGTTGGGGGTGGGCCAAGGGCTGCAGTGTGGTTGATGGTAGTGCACAAGCAGATGCGGGAGGTGGGGGGGGCGGGAAGCTGCCATGCATTGGGGAAACCTTGTATGAAGTGACCATTCCTCCACAGCTGAGACAGTTCAGACACAGCTACATTAATGTGCTTGGAGTCGAGCCTCTGGCTTATCTGCCCACTCAAGCAACTCAGAGGCATGAAAATGCCACCAAGTGCTCCAGAGCTTTTCACCTCTTGGGCACAGACTGCAAACTAATGAACACTTTAATGGACTGCAGAACAATTGGACAACTGTGCACATTGTACAATCTCCTTGCTAAAGCCGGCCATGAAGCAGCTTACAGCTCCTTGCAATGTCATCATCCCAGCTTGGACCAGTCTCCCCCATGGTTCAAACTAACAGAGCAGCCTTGATGCATCTCACGCTTTGGTGGAGCAGACCATCGGGATGCTGAAGATGTGGTTCTGGTGTCTGGACCTGTCCAGTGGAGCCCTGCAACAGAGTCCATAGAGTGCGTCACACATCATGGTCGTCTGCTGTGCCCTTCACAACCTGGCGCTCCAATGGGGAGAGGAGCTGGCTTGTCCAATACAAATCGAGCATAACCTCCTTGTTCCTGTACTCTATGCCCCTATTAATAAAGCCCAGGATACTGTACGCTTTATTGACTGCTCTCTCCACCTGTCCTGCCACCTTTACTGACTTAGGCACATATACACTTATGCACATACACACCCAGGTCCCTCTGCTCTTGTGCACTCTTCAGAGTTGTACCCCTTATTTTATATTGTCTCTCCATGTTCTTCCTACCAAAATGAATCACCTCACGCCTTCGTACATTGAACTTCAGCTGCCACCTATCTGCCCACTCCACCAACTTGTCTATATCCTTTTGAAGTTCTACACTGTCCTCCTCATAGTTTACTATGCTCTACAATTGAAAGATCTGGATCATATCCCACCACCCTTTCAACTTTATTTCCTCATTTCGATTCTCCAGGGTTTCTCTGTATAAACTCAGCGTGCTCAGTGCTGGAAATATTGATTTCAGTCCTTTCCAAAGCAATAATGACCTTTTGAAGGAAAAGAACATTCCAAGAGTGATC
Source organism: Carcharodon carcharias (assembly GCF_017639515.1). NCBI lineage: Eukaryota > Metazoa > Chordata > Chondrichthyes > Lamniformes > Lamnidae > Carcharodon > Carcharodon carcharias. The sequence goes on from NC_054469.1 coordinate 20,403,095, forward strand.
TATCCTGTTCAGAGCTGGTGAAATTAGTTACAACAAGAGCTGGATGGACCACTATACTCGCAAAAATCACAATCCATTGAATATACTGGTTTCTAAGGAGGGGCTGGGTTATTAGAGGTCTCTGTGAGGAACAGAAAATCAATGGTGGGAGTTCTTGAGGGCAACTGTGGTTTATTAACAAATTGATGTGGGGACACAGCCCCGGGGGGAATACCTCCTTTCAGAAAAATAGTTCACCAAAAATGTGCCAGCTGTGGTTGGTATTTTGGGGATTAGAGTCCAGGTCAATGCACAGGTATTAAAATGCCCAATGCTAGTCGTGCTTCAGTTAGTAGGTTCCACACCAGGAGACTTGAGCCAAGATTCCAGACTGACACAAGTCAGGAGTGTGATGGAATATTCCCTACTTGCCCGGATGAGTGCAGCTCCAACAACACTCGAGAAGCTTGACACCATCCAGGACACAGCAGCCCGCTTGATTGGCACCCCATCCACCATCTTAAATATTCACTCCCCCTACCACCGACGCACAGTAGCAGCAGTGTGTAACATCTACAAGATGCACTGCAGGAATTCACCAAGGGTCCTTCAACAGCACCTTCCAAACCCACGACCACTACCACCTCGAAGGACAAGGGCAGCAGATAGATGGGGACACCACCACCTGGAAGTTCCCCTCCAAGTCCCTCACTGTTCTGACTTGGAAATATATCACCGTTCCTTCACTGTCGCTGGGTCAAAATCCTGGAACTCCCTCCCTAATAATGCTTTGGGTCTATTTACACCTCATGGGCAGCAGCGGTTCAACTTTACTGAAAAGAAGAGTTGCTGTTGCTTGTGGGACCTTGCTGTGTGCGAACTGGCTGCCGTATCTCCCCACATCACCACTGTGGCTACACTTTAAGAGGTACCTCACTGACCGTCAAGCCTTTAGGGATGTCTTCAGGTCATGAGGGGCATGGTGCGAATACAAATCTATCTTTCTTTTGCCCTCAACCAAAGTGGGCCCACAGGTGTTGGGCTCAGACATCATTTCCCATGTTGGAATGGCAGGGATTTATCCATCCGTTTTGCGCTCCTTCGGGCAACTCATTTCCTAGTTGTCTCGGACACTAAGAGAGGGATAGGTTTGTGTCAGCTGTGGCTCAGTTAGTAGTGCGCTGCCTCTGAGTCACGTGGCTGTGAGCTTAAGTCCTACTTGAGTGACTTGAGCACAAAATTGGAGTCTGCCCCTCCAGTGGTATACAGAGGTCTCGACACCTCTAAACCACCGTCCCAACTGCCCTTCAGCCACATGTTCAGGATTCCTGACACTATCTTGAAGAAGAGCAGGGGAGTTCTCCCTGGTGTTCTGTCCAGTAGTTAACCCTCAGCCAACATCACTAAAAAAAACCCCAGATTATCTGGTCATTATCACATTGCCGTTTGTGGGAGTAAGCTCTGTGCTAAATGGCTTCTCCATTACAGCAGTGAAACCCTTTAAAAGTACTTCATTGGCTGCTGTAGACCATCTTGAGATGTCCTGTGGTCCTGAAAGGCTCTATCCAAGGGAAGATTTTTTTTTAAATTGGCTGTAAAAACTTTGGGTTGTCTTGACGTTGTGAAAGGCGCTATATAAATGCAAGCCTGCTTTTCTTTTTTATCACTGAAGGGGGTCCTTCCCCTTAAAAGGCCAGGATTCCATTAAGACCAAACGGGGGTGAATGAGATAATCAATTACTGACAACATTCAACATCTCATTTGTTAATGGAATGGGAGAATAGAATAGTGAGGATGTGGCAGCCTAATAAGCGGACAATAGGAACAGAAGTGCAGTGAGTAGAGCTTTTCAGAACTGATTAACCCTTAACCCCTCTCCTCAGCTTCTTCATTTGATTCTATTTACAGGAAAGTGCTGATTGGAGGCAACATGGACAATGGATTTTGCCACTTGTCTATAATATGAGAGACAATGTGTTTTCCAACATCAAGTCCTGGAGGAGTCAATATTCCCTTCAGCTCTGAAGTGGCAAATGCCCCAGTCACTTTCCCTGGCTCTTGCTGGCTACATCTCTCTGGCCTCCACATGTATCAAACTTCTCCCTCCCCACCTCCTCCCCCAGCCCCACTCCCTCAATGCTCCCAACTTCCCTTTTAGGCTAAGACTAACCCAACTGTTCCGATGCCCTCTTGTCCTCCCACTTTGCGTCCTTCAAAAAACCTGAGATCATCCAAAGCTCTGCTACCTGTATGCTAATTCAGACTAATCCTCGTTTACCTCCGTGCTCTCAAATCGGCAATGCCTGAATTTTAAAATGCTTATCCTTGTGTTTGAATCTGTCCATTGCCTCGCTCCTCCCCCTCCAGCCCTGCAGCACTCCGAGGTCTCTGTATTTCACCAGCTCCGATCCTTTGGTGGCCCTGTCTTCAGTTGCCTGGACCGTGAGCTCTAGAATTACTTCCTTAAACCTCTCCACCTCTCCTTTAAGATGCTCCACCTGTCTTAAAATCTCCTTATGTGACTTCGTAACAATGTTCTTTTTTAATATTTGTTCTTGGTCTGTGGGCATCGCTGGCAGGGCCAGCACCTGTTTCCCATCCCTAATTGCCCTTGAACTGAGTGGCTCGCTGGGCCATTTCAGAGGGCAGTTCGGAGTCAACCTCATTGCTGTGGGTCTGGAGTCACATGTAGGCCAGACCAGGTAAGGATGGCAGATTTCCTTCCCTAAAGGGGCATTCCTGTTTGATAACACTCCTGTGAAGTGCCTTGGGAGGTTTTACTATATTAAATTTGCTAGATAAAAACAGTCATTGTAAATTTGGTGAACTCCGCCTCATGTTGAACCCCAACCTGAGCTTCTCACCCTCCCCTTGGCCTTTCAACCACTTAGTGCTCAGCAAGCTCCCACAGATAGCCCTGTGATAGTGACCAGACTGATAAAAACAAAAAACTGCGGATGCTGGAAATCCAAAACAAAAACAGAATTACCTGGAAAAACTCAGCAGGTCTGGCAGCATCGGCGGAGAAGAAAAGAGTTGACGTTTCGAGTCCTCATGACCCTTCGACTAGAAGTTCTGTCGAAGGGTCATGAGGACTCGAAACGTCAACTCTTTTCTTCTCCGCTGATGCTGCCAGACCTGCTGAGTTTTTCCAGGTAATTCTGTTTTTGTTTTGTGACCAGACTGATGTTTTCTTCAATGATGTTGATTGAGGCCTAAAGAATTGGTCGGGACATGGGGGATTATTACCCTGCACTTCTTCAAAATAGTACCATGGGATCTTTTATGGCTGCCTGAGAGAGCAATAGGGACGTTGATTTAACATCTCACCCGCAAGATGGCACCTCCAACTGTACAGCACTCCCTCAGTACTGCATGGTGAGTGTCAGCCTAGAATTTCTGCTCTGATCTTTGGAATGGGACTTGAAGCCACGATCTCATGTCTTGAAGGCAAGTGTGCTACCAACTGATTAACAAGTGATACTTCCCCTTGTGCTGACGTAGCCCCTTTAATCCCCAAGTCATTTTACTGGAGTTAGAATAAACAGCATGGATTAAGAGGGGTAAAGAAATGTTAAACAAACCATGCAGAGGCCTCAGGAGAGGTAATAAAATGCTTGTTTTCTAAAAAAAAATGCCCTTTGAAGGTGGAAAGGGAATTGGAGTGGTGGGGGTGGGCTGGGTTAGAGGAGAGGGGAATCCTGGAGAGAATGACTGGGACAGCTGAAGGCTCTGCTATCAATGGCCTCAATCCTCCTCTTAGCCTTCTCTGCTCTAAGAGGAACAACACCAGCTTCTCCAGTTGATCCGCGTAATTCCTCATCCCGGGGGCTGTTCTAATGAAAGTCTTCTGAACCCTTTCCAAAGCCTTCACATCCTTTCTAAAGTGGGCCACCCAGAATTGGATACAGTGCTCCCTCTGGGGCCGAGCTAGCGGCTTCCGTGCTCTCTGGTCAGAATTTCCCGGGGCCTTTGGCGATAGTCTGGGAGGCAGAAAGGCTGGCAAAATATCGAAGGAAGGCGGCGGATGGTGTGCCCCTTGGCTGCCTGCCATCATGTATTTTGCCAGTGGCGGGAAAGGCAGCGGACAGCCCACTTGTCTGGAGGCCAATTGAGCCGCTTAAGTGGCCAATTAAGAGCCTTTCCTGCCTCCGCTGGCACTCTACCAGCGGTTAATGTGCCCATCACCATGTGGGGAGACAGCCAGGTAAACCCTGGGGGTCTCTCAATGGTCTCTGGAACTGGGACCCTCCTTTTTGAGCAACCTCTGGCAAAGGCACCAGACCCTTCCCCTCGCTGGGGCCTGCCTGCCTGGTCCAGGTGTCCCCAGATCTCTTTTACCTGGTATGAGGGTGCATGGCCGTCAATGCACCCTCCTCCTCAAGGTGCAGTCCCAGCAGTGGCCAGTGCTGCTGGTGGCGATGCTGAGGCCGGTGAGCTGCTGGCTCCCTGATTGGCCGGCAGCTCTTGGGGATGGCTGCTGTCCTTAACAAGGATAGCAACCCCATCAGCCACCATTTAATTGGCTACGGCTGGCAAAATGTGGCCCCAGGTCCTACAGTCCAATGCCCAGATTTCGAAAATGCCACCTTTCTTTTACAAATAATCCAATCTACCTGAACAACATTCCTCTGGCAAATTACTCGAAATGCACCCCGTGAGGAATTAATGCAAGTTCCCCGCTCCCTTTGCAACACGTTCCTTCACTTCTTATGGTCCATGTGCCCTCCTAAAACCAGTATCACCCTCTTTGCTTTCAGAACTCCCATATTTCTGACTCTACATTCTCCCGCAACCCCAGTAATCCCCTCGCACTTTCCCCTTATTCTCCCCAGCAGTTACCTCTTCCCTCTGTGAACGTTTCTAAGATACTCCTCTATATCAGGAGCTCTATATCTGCTTTGGATACTGTCGTTTCCAAGGATTGAAACACTTCAACGGGATGGAAAGCACAATAGAAGGTCAGCAATGGAAGGCTGAGAGGCATTAATGTTGCCCAGAAGAAAAAACCAGTAAGAGCTGGGATATAAGAATAATGGTCTGAACTGGTCTTGTATACCTTAAAATGGAATGCCAGTAAAATGGGAAAATAAGAGTACTGGTCCGAACTGGTCTTGTATATGTTAAAATGGAACATCAGTAAAAACTGGGAAATAAGAGTACTGGTCCGAACTGGTCTTGTGTACCTTAAAATGGAACACCAGTAAAAACTGGGAAATAAGAGTACTGGTCCGAACTGGTCTTGTATACCTTAAAATGGAACACCAGTAAAAACTGGGAAATAAGAGTACTGGTCCAAACTGGTCTTGTATACCTTAAAATGGAACACCAGTAAAAACTGGGAAATAAGAGTACTGGTCCGAACTGGTCTTGTGTGCCTTAAAATGGAACACCAGTAAAAACTGGGAAATAAGTGTACTGGTCCGAACTGGTCTTGCATATCTTAAAATGGAACACCAGTAAAAACTGGGAGATATGACTACTGGTCCGAACTGTCTTTTTCCTTCTGGGTGTGATTATTTAACAGGAACAGTAATCTTCCCTCATGCGGAGGCTAGCAATAGTGAGGGCATTTTTCTCCATGGTGGCGAGGGAGAACTGAAATAGACTGTAATCAAAGGCAGTTCGGGCTCCGTCAATTAAATACTTTAAAACACAATTGGATAAATATGTGGCTCCAAGTGGGATTTACTGAGAAAAAGTTGTGAAGATCAAGTTCTGGGCAGACATCAGGAAGTATTTTGTTACAGAGAGGGCAATCAGCAGCTGGAGCTTGTTGCTATGACAGCTGATTGAGGAGGCAGTCGTGGACATATTTAGGGAACAGTCAGGTGCTGTAATGAAAGACGGTAGTGGTTGGTATTCTAGAAAGGAGAGAACAAATGGGTGGCCGGATCTTCTCTTTGTTATGTACAGGCGCAGATGATTAAATGCTTTATGGAATGCGATGGTTAGTGTGTGGTTGCCAAGGCCTTGGAACAGAACAGGACAGGCCAGGAGTGAACAACGTAGCGTGTAATGTCAGTTTTATACCCGAGGGCTGCTGGTTAGCCTGGGAGTCAGGCAGAAATTCCGCATTCTCCTGCTGCTGGGTTTGTGGTCGGTCTCTCCCACGCGTCAGGATGTTGAGTGGGCTAGGTGGAGTCTTTGAGGGCTGAAATTGTGTGTCTGTATCATGTTCTGTCTGCATCTTTGTAACTTAGGGGTTTTTGTGTTGTCCTGTTTCTGACATTGTGTGTCTGCATGTGACCTGTGCATTATTGTGACCACGTGTCTGTGTATTTCCTGTCTCTGATTATCTGTGTGAGTGTATTTTTCTTGTGGTTTCCACATGTGCGAGTCTTTGTAAATATAATGATGACATTCATTGTGTGTCTGTGTGTGATTGTGGTTGTGTCTGTGTGTATAGTAAATATGTGTTTGTGCAGGTGCGTTTGCAGACTTAATGCATAAGAGAATATAATGATTTCATTGGTCAAACAGGCAGGTAGCGCATCAATTACTACCCCTGTCTCAGTTCACCTGCTGCTGAATTTATTTCCATGCCTTTGTCACATCTAGACTTAACTTGCCTTTGTGTGGCCCATCTCCCACATTCTACCCTCCATTAACTTGACCTCATCAAAAACTCTGCTGCCCCTATTTTAACTTGCTCCAAATCCCTTTCACCCATCACCTTTAAGCTCACTGACTTACATTGGTTTCCGGTCCAGCAGTGCCTCGATTTTAAAATTCTCATCCTTAATTTCAAATCCTTCCATAGCCTCATCCCTCCCATTTCTGTAAATCTCCTGCAGTCCTTCAAGAGTTCTGTGCTCTTCCAAATCGGGCCTGATTTCTATCACTCCACTATTGGTAGAGGTGCTTTCAGTTGCCTAGGCCCTCAGCTCTGGAATTCCCTCCCTACACCTCTCAGCCTCTTTCTCTTCCTTTAAGATGCTCCTTAAAACCTACCTCATTGATGAGACTGTCCTAATATCTGATACATGACTTGGTGTCAAATTTTTGTATCATAAACTTTAGATTAGTCACGTGGAGCAGTGAGGAACAATCTGGAGTGGAGCGTTAGAATTGGAAGACGGCTAATTTCAATGGGGTGAGAAGGGATCTAGCCAAGGTAAAATGGAACCAAAGACTGACAGGAAAATCTTTAAAGGTACAATGCATGCTCCTTATGGAAGACATACTTCAGGCACAGGCTAGGTACATTCCAACATGGATGGAAGGAAGGAGAACAAAACTTTGGCTCCTCGGGTGATGAGGGAGCTGGAGATTATAAGGAAACAAAAATGGAGGGTGTATGATGCATGTCCGGTGAATTCTTCAAGCGAGATCCAAGTCAAATACAACAGGTTGAGGGGGGCGGGGGCGGGAGCGGGGGGGGCGGTTAAGAGGAAAATAAGACTGGAAAAGAGAAAATATGAGAATAGGGTGGCAGTCAACATGAAAGAGAACCCAAAAATCTCCTACCAACATATGAATAGTAAGGGATAGAGTGGGTTCTATTAGGGACAGAGAGAGTGAGACATGTTTCGAGGTGCAGTGCAAGGCCAGGATACTTCATGAGTTCTCTGAATCGGTGTTTACTAAGGAAGTGGAATCTGACAAAAACGGAGTAGAAACGGAGAGAGCAGTGAAAATGGAGAGAGGGGAGGTACTGGAAAAGTTGGCTACTCTTTGCGTGGCTAAGTCACCTGATTCGGATGGCTTGCATCCCAGGCTGCTCAAGGAAGTGGGGGGGTGGCAATAGCGAACTGTCGTTCAAGAAAGTGTGTAAGGACAGTCCGAGCAACTGCAGCTCAGTTGGCTTAATGTCAAGAGAGGGTAAGATTTCAGAAATCAGGGAAGAAGTCAACAGGAACTTGGAGAGGTTTGGGTTAATTAAGGATAGCCCACATGGATTTGTAAAAGGCAGATCGTGCTTGACCAATCTAATTGAATTTGTTGATGAAGTGACAGAGAAGCTTGATGAAGGGGCATGGAGGTGATGTTGTCTATAAGGGTTTTAAGAAAGCATTGAACAAGTTACCACATAAAAGGCTGGTTAACACAATTGAGGCTTATACAATGGGAGGGTCAGTGTACCTTGAATAACAACCTGAAAGGTTTTTATCACTGCAAATCCGGCCTGGTGTACAAGCAATCTTGACCGTGTGAGTGAACAAATATTGCAGAGAACAAAATGACCATCAGAGCGTTATAGCAGGCAACAGAAAGAATTCTTACAAAGAGGCTGGCCAAGTTTAGGGCTATGTGAGAATATTGGAAATATAACGCTAGCAAAACATTTTGCACCGCTACATCGCTTTAAGAAACATCTCATCGTCAGGAAAGCTTTTCAAGTTTTGTAGATTGTATCAGCCTCGACATGTCTTCACTGTAAGTATCTGGGCAGAGCCACAGAGTGATCACCTCTGATGCAATTGCCATGGTAACACCCCGGGCTTCTTACATTAAACCCTTGCTGTAATCACACTTGTGCTTCATCGCTTGGTGGAAAATGAACAAGTGCACATCAGCCTCTTGTACCAATTCAAAGTTTTCAGTCAGGCTAAGAAGGTAATTGGTGCAATTCAGGTACAGTGCAATCAATATTCAGGTAACTCACTACAGAAACTCCACACCTGCAATCTTTTCCCTTTACCGGCTGTGTGAAGCCCTGTTGTTTGTGTCATGTCACCGTAGCCGCTCTGGCAGGCCCAGGCACAACATGTGTTTTATTATTATGATGGGATTTGGGCGTTGTTGTCTAGGCCAGCATTTATTGCCCACCCCTAACTGCCCTTGAGGAGGCAGTGGTGAGCCGCCTTCTTGAGCCACTGCAGTCTGTGCAGTGAAGGTGTTCGCACACTGCTGTTTTGGAGAGAGAGTTTGACCCACCGAGAGTGAAGGGGCAGAGATATAGGTCAGGGTCAGGATGGGTGTGTGGCTTGGAGGGGAACTTCCAGGCGGTGGTGTTCCCACGTGTCTGTTGCCCTTGCCCTTCTAAGTGGTGGAGGTCACAGGTTTGGAAGGTGCTGTCGAAGGAGCCTTGGTGGGTTGCTGCAGTGTGCCTTGTAGATGGTGCACACTGCTGCCGTTGTGCGTCGGGGGTGGAGGAAGTGAAAGTTTCAGGTGGTCTTTGACCTGTCCCCTACATCAGTCACTGTAAGAGGCTGTTACGGGGTGTGCTTCTCATGTTACCCTTGCTGACAGCGTGGAAGGTCACTGATCATTTTCTCCTTCTTGTTTGAACACACTGTTCAGTCTAACAACAACAAAAAGTTATATTCATATAGCACCTGTAACCTAGTAAAATATCCCAAGGTGCTTCACAGGAGCGTTTTCAAACACAATTTGACACAGAAGAGGAGACGTTAGGGATATTAGGACAGGTGACCCATAGCTTGGTCAAAAGGCAGGTTTTAAAAAGTGTCCACCCCTGTCAGAATTTTATAGGTTTCAATGGGATCCCCTCTCATTCTTCTAAACTGTATTGAATACAGGGCCCAGTCAGCCAAATCTCTCCTCATACGGCAATCCTGCCACCCCAGGAATCAGCCTGGTGAACCTTCGCTGCACTCCCTCTAAACTTTTCTTAGGTAAGGAGACCAAAACTGCACACAGTACTCCAGGTGTGGTCTCACCAAGGCCCTGTATAGCTGCAGTAAGACATCCCTGTTCCTGTACTCAAGAAGGAGCACCGTTGGACCCTCAGAGAAAATGGCTGGCTTTGGCAGCCAAAGGTATGGAGCAGAGGCACCGAGGGCAAACAATTTACTTACACGCAAACAGAATTTGAAAGCAAACCGCTCTCCCCCGAAGCAAGAAAACTGCGCTGCAGCGTTAGGGTGTGGGAGGATTAGGAAATCAAGAAATTTGCAGACAAATCCGATTTGTCTGCAGGTGGCTGGCAGCCAATTAGGCTTTACTGTAAAACGTTCAATGGCATTCTTCACCAGATCATTATCCCACTCATTGACAAAGAGTGAATCAGCACCAGGTTCACCTTTGTGTGGAATTATATTTAGCATAAATACTGTTCAGTGAGGAAAACACACCCAATAGTGCCCGGAGTGAAATCTTAAAAAGCTCAATTATGTTCCCTCATTTTAAAGATTTGCGTGATTCTAGGTTACATGGGAGCCTTGCTATAGAGGGAGACGTACACATTGGAAGTAACACCACAGGGATAATAATGTGACTCACAGAAAATTAGATGAATGGTCAGTTAATAGGTCTTCACTTGTGTTAGTTGAGGGAAGAGCTTGTTGCTCCCATTTGAGTAATAGTTTGGAATCTTAACAGGAGGAAGAGGCCTTCCAATCATGTCTCATTTGAAAAATTGCATTTGCAATACAGCACTGGCTGAATTATCAGTCTAGCTTACCTGCATAATGCCTGGAGGGGGGTGGGTTTGAACCCACAGGTAAAAGCACTATCAATTGAGCCAAGTTTATACTTAAGGGGAGTGATGATGGATGAGGTGTGAATTACAAAGCTGTGGAGAGCATTGATGGTTGTGGGTAACCGAGGATTGAGCTTCCTCCCAAGTTACACTGAGCCATCTTCCGCTTTATCTGGGGGTTGAAAATGGACCGTGTCACAGGGACACAATGTACAATGTACAAACCTCTAGATAAAGGGGAAAAAATGTGCCCAACATCACCCTCATCTTGGTGGCCACCTTTGTGTGTGGCTGCATCAAGCTGGGCGTAGACACATGGCACACAAAGACCAAGTGGCACTCCGTGCTGAGGTTCTACCTGTCCCTGGTGTTGTGAAGGATGGGTTTGGCCACACTGCCGCAGAACACTCCAAGTAGTTGGACCATGTGCCGTACCTCCCGTCCCTTGTGGAAAAATTTATACAGGGAAACACCTTTGACCATAAGTCTATCAGACAGTGGTTGGCAAATAATGTCCTAGAGGCCCTGTTGGAAAAGGAGATGGTAGATCATATTGGGTGGTTCCCTGAGCAGACTGTCAAAGTCATTTGACAGAATGCCTCATCGCCAGAACTTTCCAATAAGCACCAAGACATACCTTGGCTGGTGGTGAGGAAGGTCCTTCCTTCACCCCTTCTGCACATTGCTCTAGAGGTGGCTGTGCTGGGGAAGAGACTGTTGTTCACCTCCTTGTAGAATGTGCCTTTGCAAAGAAGGTCTGGAGAGAGATGCAGTGGTTTTTGTTGAGTTTCACTCTGAGAAGCTCCATGACACAGGACTCTGTGCTCTACGGGTTGTTCCCAGGGACACACACCAAGACAAACGTCAACTACAGCTGGAAGATCATCATTGGTGAAAGACGCTCTTTGGTTCGCCCGAAACTTGTTGGTCTTCCAGTGCAAAGAATTGTCCTCGAACGAGTGTTGCAGTCTGGCACATTCCAAGGTCCAGGACTACATGCTGAGGGATTCACTAAAGCTTAGGGCAGCTGCCACAATGGGGAAAGGTCGCTGTCTAAGACCTTTCAGCCGTAGTGCACTGAAGGGCTGGGAATTGTATTGACCCCTCGGGCTGTATGACTCACATTGAATGTATGCAATAAATACTACATGTATCACAATTGCATTGAAGCACCTCAGGGTGCAACATGATCAATGTAGACAAATTAAATACCATTGCACTGTCTGACTGCCTGCTATGACCATTTTGAAGTGTCTGTAATGTTCCTTTGACTATACTGAAGCACCTCAGGGCGTAACATGATCTGTGTAGAAAGCTTGAATATTATTGTACTTTTTGATGGCCATTTTGAAATGTTTTTCAAAATATTTTTCAGATAGTTTATGAACAAAGTATATTTTTGCAAAAGGAAAGTAACGCTGGGTTTCAGTTGGTGTGAAGTTGCCCTGTGGATCGTCACCCTGTGGATCTCTTGCTTAAGTATCTTTTGTGGGGAACTCCCAGGAGGTGAGACAGGTTGGGTAATGTCAGTGGTAGTACCGAACGCTTGATGCACCTTGAACTGCTTCTGTTCTTGTCCTGAAGTCCCTCGGGGTTGGAGGGAGGTGGGAGGCATGTCACACTTGGAAAATCAATCCTGCAGGTCAGGATGGCGCTAATCTGACCTGATGGACGCAGATAGCTGACTCGCCGAAGTCAATCGGGGACCTTGATGAGGAGTCAGGGAAAGGGCTGAGGTAGGAAGGCATCGCATTATCACCGAGATCCCCATTTCATTTTGTGCGTCGCTTTGGAACTATTCATTGCTGCCGGGGCGACAGCATTCACACTGTTTAATGAGTCACATTATCAAACACAGTCTCTGCCAAGTGAGCCTTCGGGCTGAGCCAAACAAGGTGCTTGTTTTTCACAGGGTTATCAAAGGAAGCAAACCTTCCCTTTTACGGTTGCTCACACAGCCTCAGTAACATGACATCAAGCATTTGCTGATGTGTGAGGCCATGTTACTAAAAATACTGCGCTTTGTGTTTGTTTCTCATTTAAACTTTTGATCCCAGCTCCGTCACTAAACCCTCGCTAGCGTTCAGCCCTTGCCATGGAATGCCTGGATCCCTGACCCTGCTGGATGCTCAGGAATGCCACGAACGCTTATTCTGTTCAATGCAAAAAAAAAGGATATTTTTACACTGAAGTCGTCTGGAAGGGCCGGCGTGAGTGTAGTGAGACTATCGTACCTCATTTCCCCGACCTTTTGTGTGGGACAGCTCCATATCTACCACATAGGTTAAAAGCATTTCCTGTGATTTCTTTTTCTTGGTAAGTACTGTTATAAAACGCAGGCCTGGAGTTGACTAATCACTACTCTTTGATTTATATTGTGTTCTCTCTCACCCTTTTCAATCTTGGCCATGTCCCGCACTAAGAACATGAGAACATAAGACATGGGAGCAGCAGTGCACCACAGGCCCATCGAGCCTGCTCCACCATTGGACGTGATCATAGCTGATCTTGGGCTTCAACCCCATTTTCCCTGCCCACTCCCCATCGCCTGTGATTGCCTCAAAGACCAAAAATCTGTCTATCTCAGCCTTGATTCAGCGATGGAGATCCACAACCCTTTGGGGTAGAAAATTCCAAAAGATTCCCAACCTAGCCAGGGGAAATAACATCTAAGTAACTACCCTGTTGGGGCTCTGCACAATCTTGAATGTTTCAATGAGATCACCTCTCATTCTTTTAATCTCTATGAGATATTGACCAATTTATGCAGTCTCACCTAAGGACAACCCTCCCATCCCAGGGACCAATCTAATGAACCTTCGCTGTCCTGCCTCCAATGCAAATATATCCTGGAGCCCAAAACTGCACACACTATCTCTGTTGTGATCTCTTCAAAGCCCTGCACAATTGTAGCAAGACTTCTTTATTCCTGTATTCCAATCCCTTGCAATAAAGGCCAACATGCCATTTGCTTTCCTAATTGCTTGCTGCAGCTGTATGCTAACTTTGTGTTCCTTGTATGTGTACATCAAGTCTCTCTGAATATTGACATTTAGAAGTTTCACGCCTTTTAAAAAATATTGTACATTTCTATTCTGACAATCAAAGTGAATAATCTCACACTTCTCACATTATACTCCATCTGCCAGCTTGTCACTTGGCCTGTCTGTGTGCGGGATCTTCCACATCTGCCCACTGCCGGGATCTTCCACATCTGCCCGCTGCCGGGATCTTCCATATCTGCCCGCTGCCGGGATCTTCCGGTCCTGCTGCAGGTCGATGGGCTTCTGGCTGGGGTGCCACCTCACCCATGGCAGGCCGATGGATTTCTGGCTGAGGTGCCACCTTGCCTGCGACGGGGTCAGAAAATCCCGGCCTATATGTCCTTTCAGCCTCTTTGTGTCCTCCTCACAGCTTGCATTCCCAGCCAGCTTTGTATCGTCAGCAGATTTTGACACATTACTCTCTGTCTCTTCACCTAAGTCATTAATATGGACTGTAGTTACCTGAGGCCCCAGCATTGACCATTGCAGCATTTCACTGGCCACAGCCTGCCAACATGAAAATGCCACATTTATCCCCACTCTCTGCTTCCTGTCTGTTAACCAATCCTCTAGCCATGCTAATATAGCACCCCGAAATCCATGAGTCCTTATCTTGTGCATTAACCTTTTGTGTGGAACCATATCAAATGCTTTTTGGAAATCCAGGTACACTACATCGACTGGTTCCCCTTTATCTACCCTACTAGTTACGTACTCAAAAAACCCTAATAAATTTGTCAAACAGGGATTTCCCTTTCATAAAACCTTGTCCTAATCATACTTTGCTTTTCTAAGTGCATTGTTAATAATTCCTTAGTAATAAATTCCATCGTGTTCCCAATGATTGATGTCAGGATAACTAGCCTGTGGTTCCCTGTTTTCTCTCTCCCTCCTTTCTTGAATGGTGGTGTTACGTTTGCTGACTTCCAATCTGCTGCGAGTGCAGATACACCAAAATGAAACTGTGGCTAAAAGGATTACACTATGAAGACAAGTTCATAGGCTTGTATCTCCTTGAATATAAAAGGCCGATAAATATTAATATCCAGCCTATAAATATTAATCTCATGATCACAATTTCTAAGCAACAGTGCTCCTGTAATGCTATCACTCCCATTGTCTTTAGGGCTTTGAAATCAGGTCACCAGGCCACACTTTTTTACATACTAATTAGGATTGCTAATAAACCAGTACACAGTGATAAAGATCAATTAGAGTTTGCAATGACTTTATATTCACCAGCTCCCGACTAGATTACAAACTCCTCCTTGCAGACTGACTCGCTACAGAGGCAGCCGCTGTTACACTATTAAAACACTAATGCTGAAGAGAATGGTCTCCAAATGCTCTGAGGAACATAATAAGAGCAGAGGACCAGTTGAGCCTGCATTGCCATTCATGGCTGATCGGCCTCAAATCCACTTTCCCACCCTTTCCCCATAACCCCTTGAGATCAAAAATCTGTCTTTCTCAAATCATTGGTACCTGGGGGTGGGAGGGTTGTCCAGTATCAGTGAATCTATTCTCCATCACGCTTCAAAGGGGGGAATAAAGCTTGCATTTATACAGTACTTTTCATGGTTACCGGCGGTCTCAAAGTGCTTTACAGCCAAAGAGGTCGTGTTTTTGAAGTATAACCACCGTTGAAATGTAGGAAACACTGCAGCCCATTTGGGCACTGCAGGCTCCCACAAACAGCAATGTGATAATCTGTTTCTTGTGATGCTGAACGAGGGGTAAATTGACCAGGGCACTGGGGATAACTCCCTTGCTCACCTTCGAATCGTGCCATGGCACCTTTTACATCCACCCGAGCAGGCAGATGGGGCCTCGCTTTAACATGCCATCCAAAAACCGGCAACTCAGACAGCGCAGCACTCCCTCAGTACTACACTGGAGCGTCAGCTTTGATTCTCCTGCTCAAGACCTGGAGTGAGGCTTGAACCCAGGACCTTGCGATTTCAAAGTCAAGGGTGCTACCAACTGAGCCACAGCTGACGCTAAAAAAAAAATGGGAGGTGCAAAATCAACTCTCGTCTCGATTTTGCTCATGCTTTTCGGTGTTTCTGCTGACGTCCCAATAAAAACTCAATAAAAAATATTGGTGCAAAGCTGGCCAGTGCTGGGTAATGAAAAGGTCGAGCCAAGTTGGTGCTTTTGAGGGAAAAAAATTTCTCACGTAACTCGTTTTTGTCTAAACAGCCGGAAAAATCACAGCGCAGAACAGTGCGAGAAAAACAAATCGTTTTCCCCATAGAACAGAAGCTGGTTTAAGCAGTCATTTACCAGCTGCTGGGCCACGTTCCCCTGCTCTTGCTCTCATTCATGTTAAGTGGAGCAGATGAAAGCATCTGTCACGCCTTAACTAACACACCTGCTGCGCAGCGTGAGCCTGTGCAAGTCAAGTCAGGTTGGACAATGTCAGCTCTGAGGCACCACTTCCTGAATTCGCTGGTGGCTCTTTGTTACTGAATCATAGAATCATATGGACACAGGAGGAAACTGCTAGGCCCACCAAGCTGGTGCGGGATCTTTGAAAGAGACGTTCAATTAGTCCCAGCACCCTGCTCTTTTCCGGTTCAAATGCGTATTTCATTTCATTTTGAACGTCATGATTGAGTCTTTCCACCATCCTCTCAGGCAGTGCTCTCCAGGTCGTAGCAACTCGCCGCATAAAATTTTGCCTTTGTTACTTTAAATCTGATTACCGGCACTGGGAAAAGTTCCTCTTTAGCTACTCTGTCAAAACATTTCAACATTTCAAACATCTCAGTTAGGTCACACTCGTTTCCAGGTAGCATTCTCAATTATTCGAGGGTTGCTCACCTGTGGGTTCGGCCATGATTATACGATAGGGCAGGACGATGAGGCAGGCCCCAAAATACCTCAGCCAGATGGGGAAAGTCGAGCCCCATGCTCTTGGCAATATTCTGAACCACATTCTCACCATGTAACCAACTGAGCTGGCTGGTACCCCCAAACCTCCTCTTAACCTTCTTTATTTGAAGGAGAACAACTCTAGTTCCTCAACGTAACTGAAGTCATTTATCGCTGCTACACTTCTAGTAAATCTCCGCTGTACCCTCTCCTTTCTAAAGTGTGGCTGAATATAATGGCTGCAACTAGAAAGCCCCAATGAGATTCAATGGCCACCATCTCACCTTGATGATCAATAGCATTACCGTCACTGAATCCCCACTATCAACGTCCTGGGGGGTTACCATTGACCAGAAACTGAACTGGACTAGCCATATAATTACTGTGGCTACAAGAGGTCAGAGGCTGGGAATCGTGCAACGAGTAACTCACCTCCTGACTCCCCAAAGCCTGTTGACCATCTACAAGGCACAAGTCAGGAGTGTGATGGGATACTCCCCATTTGCCTGGATGAGTGCATCTCCCACAACACTCAACAAGCTTGACACCATCCAGGACAAAGCAGCCCACTTGATTGGCACCCCATCCACAAACATTCACTCCCTCCACCACTGATGCACAGTAGCAGCAGTGTGTACCATCTACAAGATGCACTGCAGGAATTCACCAAGGCTCCTTCAACAATGTCTTCCAAACCCACAACATCTACCACTTAGAAGGACAAGGGCAGCAGACAGATGGGAACACCACCACCTGGAAGTTCCCCTCCAAGTCACTCACCACCCTGACTTAGAAATATATCGCCGTTCCTTCACTGTCACTGGGTCAAAATCCTGGAACTCCCTCCCTAACAGCACTGTGGGTGTACCTACACCACATGGACTGCAATGGTTCAAAAAGGCAGCTCACCACCACCTTCTCAAGGGCAATTAGGGAATGGGCAATAAATGCTGGCCCAGCCAGTGAAGCCCACATCCCATGAACAAATTTAAAAAATAGAGAAACCTACAGTTCCCCATGGACTATGGCTAATTACCTACCTAAACACAGGGAGGGAGACCCTGACCATTTGACATTGCTCTTTGCATTAAAGCTAAGGTAAACCAATAAGCTGAGTACCAAGTGATGTGTTGAATAATTCAGTCATAACACCATGTCCCTTCCAATTATTAACAAGTACAATTACTTTCCAAAACTCTGTAAGTTGATAATAAACTCCCCTTAAAAAGTAATCTCCACTCACACAAACATTTGGTTCGAGTGCACAGCCTCCAGAGAACATATAACTTTGTGCCACAGCCGTTTATAATGACTCTGCTATTGTGCTTTCATTAGCAAAACACAGCTGCACGCCTCAATACAGCTGCTGAGGTGCGCAAATATTTGCCTGATGGCTAAAACTTGTTCGCTGTGCAATGGCAGAGCTTCCCTAAACTATTGTTCCCCAGTCCGGCCTGTCAGTTTCAGGTCAGTTTCAGAAAGATCAGCCAGCTGGGGAGCCTCCTCTCCTTCCTGCTTCCTGGACGCTCAGGTCAGCTGGACAAGCGCTGGAGAAGGAGGGGCAGGAATAAGTACTGCAGAACCCCCTGGCCCGATCTAAAAATAACGTACAGTGTTCCATCTTACAGTGGCTCGTCTAATGAGACCTGAAGCCACAAGTCAGAGGGTCATAGAATGGTCACGGAAGAGAAGGGAGCTGTTGGGTCATTGTGTCTATGCTAACTCTTGCCAAGAGCAACTCAGCCTAGTCTCCCTCCCCTGCCTCTTGCCTGTAGCTCTCTAACTTATTTTTCTCTTCAGATGCTTACCCAATTCCCTTTTGAAAGCTGAGATCGAACCTGCCTCCACCACATTCTCAGGCACTGCATCCCAGATCCTAACCTCACGCTGCATAAAAAAGTTTCCCCTTATGTTGCCTTTGGCTCTTTTGCCAATTGAATCAGTGCCCTCTGGTTCTCAATCCTTCCACCCACGGGACCAGTTTCTCCCTATCTACTCTGTCCAGACTCCTCGTGATTTTGAATCTCCTCTCAGCCTTCTCTTCTGCAAGGAGAACACTCCCAGCTTCTCCAATCTGTCCAAGTAACTTTAAGAAATCCATCTCAAAAGTTGCCGCTATGACATAAACTTAGCTCTGTGACCATCACACCACACTTCCATTGCATTTTTCAGGGTGTTTTATTTCAAGAACACAGCCTCAACATATTTATCAACTTATACTTGGAGGAACAAAGGAGCTGCTCTTATAAAATGACCAAGGTCCATCTGGTTCACCTTCCACCATTTACACTGATAATGGTGTTCTTGACCAATCATAGCAATCATTCTCTATTGGTCTACAACAAAGTTGGACATGAGTTAAGCTACCTGCCGCCCACCCACCCACACACCCATCCCAACCAAGTGGGAGAAATGTTTGGGAACCATAGTTCCAAAATCACCTAGTCTGGGCCTGGAGTCATTGACCAGCTAGATCAGATAATGATGGCAGGCTTCCTTCCCTGAAGGATATGAGAGAACCAGTTGAGGTTT
Source organism: Carcharodon carcharias (assembly GCF_017639515.1). Lineage (NCBI taxonomy): Eukaryota > Metazoa > Chordata > Chondrichthyes > Lamniformes > Lamnidae > Carcharodon > Carcharodon carcharias. Next base: position 20,421,915 of record NC_054469.1, read on the forward strand.
TGTGACAATCCAACAGCTTTGAGGTCACTTTTACTTATACCAGGCCCCTATTTCCAGATTTCCTTCTGAACTTTCTTCTGTGGTGAATAACTCACCTCCTGACTCCCCAAAGCCTGTCCACCATCTACAAGGCGCAAGTCAGGAGTGTGATGGGATACTGGGTGAGTGGATGAGTTGCCTGGATGAGTGCAGCTCCAACAACTCTCAAGAAACTCGACACCATCTAGGACAAAGCAGCCCGCTTGATTTGCAACCCCCCCCCCCCCACCATCTTAAACATTCATTCCTCCACCACCAACACACAGTGTCAGATTTCCAACTGCAGTGAGAAAACATAGGGGAATAGGAATGGTTAGGCAACGAGAATAGAAGGCCTAACTCACTTTCTACCATCCTGGTGGTTGCATGGCATGATGAGAAGAATTGTTGATGAATCAAGACAATCAATCTCAACCAACTAGGCTTCAGTATTGTTGAAAAAATACATTTTGTCAAAGCTTTTAATTTTGCTCTCATTGGGACAATCGCAAGGTACCAATGTCAGGGGAATCAACAACTTTATTTTGTATGAGAAGAGAGTGAGGATTGGTTGGCAAGTGGACTCTGATTGGTAGAGGCATTGACATGATGAATGCACCAGTTAATGGTGGCTGACAGTTAACTGCCAAGACTGGCAGATCACATCAAACATCATGTCCCTCCCACTGTTTTCAACAGACAGGGTTCAGACCATACCCAACCCAGCCGGTGCTTGCAAAGCTCAAAACACAGTGTCCAACATTAGATATGATTCTGCGATTGGACAACACTTGCTCTATAATCCCCAGTGTGCTAAAAGTTATGCTGACAACCAATTTAAGATTGTCAGTCGGGTTTGCAGTGTGACACTGCACTGGAAGCTATTAATACTAATTAATTAATATTAATACACAGGTCACTGTTCTTTGCTTTTAACTGGTGCATTGTCCATGGCAACACCTCTACCAATCTGAGTCCAACCACTCTCTTCTCAGACAGTATAAAGTTGTTGCTTCCCCTGACATTGGTATTCTTGCGATTGTCCTGATGAGTGCAGGACAGAAAGCTTCAACAAAATGTCTTTTTTCAGCCATACTCAAGTCCTGTGCTACCAAATGACAATTAGTCTTCAACAGACCCAGACATGAATTGAGGAGATAAAACAGAAAATGCTGGATAAACTCAGCAGGCTCAGCAGCATCTGTGGAGAGAGAAAAACAGAGCTAACATTTCCAGTCTGTAGGGTAGAGATAAGGAGGACCTTTTGCTCTGAGGGTTGTGCAACTTTGGAACTCCCTGTATCCGAAGGTGCTGGAGGCACGGTCAGTGAATATTTTTAAGGCGGAGGTAGATGGACTCTTATTAGATAAGGCAATCAAATGTTATCGGCAGGGGGTAGATGGGAATGTGAAATTCGAAACACAAACAGATCAGCCATGATCTTATTGAATGGCAGAACTGGCTCGAGGGGAAGAATGGCCTACTCCTATTGCATATGCCAGGCTTGCTGAGTATTTCCAGCATTTTTGGTTTTTTATTTCAGATTTTCAGCATTTTATTTATATGAGATGAGGAGAAACCACCCTCCCCAAGAGGAGAAGACCCTCAGGAACCATGGGCCCAAAGTCACCTTTCCCCTCCTGACTGTAAAGGTCAAAGGTCCCCAGCGAAGAAAAGACCATTTTCTTACCTCCTCGCCAACAGCGACTTCTGTAAAGGTGCTCTGCTCCTCCTCTTCGCAGAACTCTAACTCCGGCTCAATAACTGCAATGGGAACACTCTCAGTCCGTTTGGGATCCTTGGCCATAGATTCATTGTTCCTGCCCATTGCCATCCCATTATTCCCAACGTCACTGGCTGTGCCGTTCCCATCCTTGTTCTCGGACTCTTTCGCCGCCTCGGCGTCAGTGTGATTGAAGACATAGGTCGGGAGCTCCACCATGGTTTTCCCTTCCACCGAGGCCTCAGTCTGCCCGCGGATGCCTTGGAAGAATTCCACAATGGCCCTCTTCACAAAATTGATGAAACGTTGGATCCTGGCAAAGGCCACCTGGATATTGTTCATCTCCCCATCCTCATCTGGCGAGCTGAGGTTGTCTGCGCTGAAGGAACTCAGGAGTAAGGCCAGGAAGAGGTTGAGTACCTGGGAAAAAAAAAATGAGCGGATGTTATTAGCATTTTCTCTTATTCGCAAATATTGTGGGCATTTGCTGCTGGAAAATGTCTGGAGAGGTTATATGGGACTGACAGTATAGACGGTGACCATTGGCCTATGCTGGTGTATCCTCTTTACAAGCTTTCTCCAATCCCTCCTTCATCACACTCTATCTGCATATCCTTCTATTCTCTTTCGTCTGTTCATCTGGCTGCCCTTTAAATGCGCATCGCCATTCAGCTCAACTGCACCTTGCAGTAGCTAGTGAGTTCCACATTCTCAACATTCTCTGGTAAAGATGTTTTGCCTGAATTCCTTGTTGGATTTACTACAAACATACGAATTAGGAGCAGGAGTAGGCTTCTCGGCCCCTCGAGCCTGCTCCGCCATTCAATGAGATCATGGCTGACCTGATTGTAACCTCAACCCCACATTCCTGTCTACCCCCCCCCACCCCCCGATAACCTTTCACCCCCTTATTAATCAAAAATCTATCTCGCTCTGCCTTAAAAATATTCAAAGACTCTGCTTCCACCTCCTTTTGAGGAAGAGAGTTCCAAAGACTCACGACCCTCTGAGAGCAAAAAAATTCTCCTCATCTCTGTCTTAAATGAGCGACCCCTTATTTTTAAAAGTGACCCCCTAGTTCTAGATTCTCCCACAAGAGGAAACATCCTCTCATATCCTCCCTGACAAGACCCCTCAGGATCTTAAAGTTTTCGATCAAGTCACCTCTTACTTTCCTAAACTCCAGCGGATACAAGCCTAACCTGTCCAGCCTTTCCTCATAAGACAACTCGCCCATTCCTGGTATTAGTCTAGTAAACCTTCTCTGAACTGCTTCTAACGCATTTACAGCATTCCTTAAATAAGGAGACCTGTACTGTACACAGTACTGCAGATGTGGTCTCACCCTGTACAACAGAAACATAACCTCCCTACTTTTGTAATCAACTCCCCTCACAATAAACTACAATATTCTAGTAGCTTTCCTAATTACCTGCTGTACCTCCATACTAGCCTTTTGTGATTCATGCAACGGGCAGCGCTAGTAGTAGCTGCCTTATGATGCATGGCTCCATCGTGACAACAGCCAGCTCTCTGCCTTCACTCAGCCCCACCATGTCCCTCGAGAGCAGATGCATGGGGGAGGCTTTCAGGAGCAGCCATCATGGGCCGAAGGGCTACCACCTGAATAAGTGCTCGTCTTCTTGGTAAAGCAGTGGGTCCCTCCTGCATGCAAGAGAAACAGAGCCACAATAACAAGGAGCAGGCACTGGTGGAGGCACTCCTGCCCTTTGACCTTGAGGCTGGAAAAGGCGGTGGCCCTGGATCTGACTGGATCACAGGGTAACCAGCAAAGGGCAGATGGCAAGGCTAGAGTGTCAACCCACGCGTGAGGAGACATTGAGCTCATATGTCGACAACAGCAACAGGCGCACTTGGGTTGAGGAGCTGTGAAGCTGTTAATGGCAGCTGCTGAGACTGAGGGCCTGCAGTCCACCTCTGACGAGGAGGAGGAAGAGGAGGTGATTCTCAGAGGGCGGTGCGTATGCATTCACCAGTAGATTCAGGGTCACAAGGTTGGTGAGCACAGCACAAACGCACCTGAGCAGCCAGTGGAGGGGTTGACATTTTGAGGCTACTGATAGTCAGAGGCTGGGCTCATCCTGACTCTGGCCTCTTGCGCGTTCTCAATTTTCATCGCTCCATAATTGGCAGCCATGCTGTCAACTGCTTGAGCCCTAATCTCTGGATCTCCCCCTCCTTACCTGTCTGCCTCTCTTTCTTCCTTTAAGACATTCCTTTTAATTCCTTAAAACCCAGCGCATTGACCAAGCTTTGGTCAGCTGCCCTAATATCTCCTCATATAGGTCGGTGTCCAATTGCATTTGCTAACATTCCTTACTGTGAAGCATCATGGGAAGTTTAACTATGTTAAAGGCGCTATATAAGTAAAAGCATTTGCTGGAGCCAGTGTCCGGGTAGGTCAGAGCACTGAGCGGAATTGTCAGATATCCAGGAAGTGATTTCAAGGTGAATGGCATGAATCGGGTGAGGGGGTCAAAGTCATTAAAGGGCAAATTTAAGACTTCTGTCTCGAGCAGCAATGAATATCTGGAATGGATTGTAATGGTGGTGAATCAATTAAAAAAGCAATTGGATGGTGCATTGAGGAGAGGGGGGTGGGGGTGGGGTTGGGGGGGGGCGGTGTAATATTTTATGGATGGCTCCCTCCTCCGTAATTATCTTGTGAATTATTATGAGGGAGAAGAAAAGCTCCTGTTACTGCAATTAAATCTTTAGTCTTTGACTGAACAGTCAGTGTGGTGATATTGAGAGTGAAACATCCATCACTTCATTGCACACTGACTCCCATAACTGTTGATTGGACACGGGTGACCAGTGACCATGCCTTATCCTAATGGCACAGGGAACAGCTTCAATTACCATATATCGCTTGTTTCATTTTCAGTTAGCGCTTTACCAAGTGTCTCATTTCTGGCTGCCTCCTTCCTCTGGCGTTTGATTCGGAATTCTCACTGATCGATGAGGGCAGTGGGAGGGAAGCTGCAGACCAGGAGGGAAACCCACTGTCATCCGGTCATGTGAAAGTGAAAGGCATCAACACAAGGCTGATCAATCAGTCAGCTCCCAGCAAAGCGCAAAGAAGCTAATGCTTCCGTACAGTAACCAAGGAAACGGAGGAACACTGAGGAAAAGGATTTCCGCACAAAATGTTTCAGTCAATAAATGCCAATGAATAAACTCCTGATGCAGCAGTTGGGAGACTGCGTATCAGGGAATTTATGTGTGTACTAATTTAAACAAGGTGTGGGAGTGACTGCTGGGACTGGAGAAAGTTTGGAATAATCAATGTGCCGGTGATGTTGTTTTAAGAGTCTCCTGGATTGTCCTGATCTGTTAGTCAAGGATATCCATGGTCTGCTTAGTTGACATGGCAGCACAGCTTTGAATGAGGAAAGCCTTTTGGCCTGTTTTGATTTCATTCCTTCACCATTCTTTCATTGCAGTCTTCCCCCACTGTTCATCTGAGCAAGGAGACAAGATTTACATTTTATCCGAGCCTCCTTGGCAGTGCAGCACTCCCTTTGTACTTGCCCTGGACTCTCAGCCTAGATTGTGAATTCATCCAGTGGAGCTCAAGCCACAAACTGAGGCTGTGAGAAAGGCAGAGGTGACGGACTGCGCGGCTGCAATCTGCAGGCTTTGTTCAGCTTCCTTACTGAGCGGTACAAATGAGCCATGTTTGCAGGACGTTAGACATACAGAAATATCATCAGAGAAGTTTATGGAGAGTCTCTTGGTTCCCTCAACATGCTTCCCTCTACCAACACCACCAATAACACCTCCCAAAACTCACAGCCTCTACCACCTAGAAGGACAAGGGCAGCAGATAGATGGGAACACCACCACCTGGAAGTTCCCCTCCAAGTCACTCACCATCCTGACTTGGAAATATATCACCGTTCCTTCACTGTCACTGGGTCAAAATCCTGGAACTCCCTCCCTAACAGCACTGTGGGTGTACCTACACCATGTGCACTGCAGGGGTTCAAGAGCACAGCTCACCACCACCTTCTCAAGGGCAACTAGGGATGGGCAATAAATGCTGGCCCAGCCAGCGAAGCCCATATCCCATAAATGGGAAAAAGATAATGGGGCATCTGCTCTTCTCTAGTGACAAGTGACTGCCATGTTTGCTCTTATAACAATGGCAGCTGCGCATCAGAGTTAACTGCAAGTGAGTGAACATTGACACGCGAAGGAGCTTTGTAAATGGCAGTATTTATTTTATTATTCTGTGGAGGATATCAGTTTACAAACACAACAGTGAACTGATGTGTCGATCCACAGTGAATCTAGAAGGGTGATAACTGGGTTTAAACTGGCCTGGTTGGTGCTCATTCCCATATGACGCACCTAATATCTTCACTGGTTCTGGGCCCAAACCCGCTGCTTGCCACCAGCATTTTTACTCTCCTGACTTCACACATAGCAAGGGTGCCTGGCCCAGAGGGAGCAGGAGCCTAACTTAAAAGGCAGATCATGCTCTGATGGCATCATCAGGAAGCATGCTCTGATTCAACCCAGAAACGTCCCCCAGGGTCTCCAACCTGCCCAGTAAAAGCTGGCCGCAGTATCAATCCAGGTCCAGATTAGTGTCTCCTCAAAGTTCTCAGAAGAGTGCTCCTCCTGACCTCATGTAGATACCCTTGGCCTAGGTTTCTCCAATCCTCCCCAAACTGTGGGCTTGGTTCCCCCACCAGCACCACCCCCACACCCACAACTCCTATATATCTTGCCGGGGCTCGTTTCCATGGGCCCCTCATCGGGTTTTGATTCCCATTGGTCAGCAGTGATGAAATTCCCACTGGGCATTGGTGGGAGTCACCCAAACAAGGTCCAAAAGCTCCTGTGCCTTATGCTGTAGGTGGACTGGGTGTCTCCCCCCACCCCCGGCCCCTGTACCACTCGATTCATGCCCCAACTTAACATCGGCCTTACACTTTGATCAACATGGCCTCTCCCCTTCCATCTCTGCAATGCTTGTGATGCTACCATTGACATGGTGATTCGGCACAAAGATATAGCCATGAATCCAATGAGCTCAAGTAAAACAACAAAAGCCTTGTGGTCACATAGCATCTTTAACCTAGGCAAAACGTCCCGATGTGCTTCACAGGAGCCATGCATTGGGATATTAAGACAAGTCACAGAATCACACAGTGCAGAAGAGGCCCTTCGGCCCATCGAGTCTGCACCGACACGTGAGAAACACCTGACCTACCTACCTAATCCCATTTACCAGCACTTGGCCCATAGCCTTGAATGTTATGATGTGCCGAGTGCTCATCCAGATACTTTTTAAAGGATGTGAGGCAACCCGCCTCCACTACCCTCCCAGGCAGCGCATTCCAGACCCTCACCACCCTTTGGGTAAAAAAGTTTTTCCTCACATCCCCCCTAAACCTCCTGCCCCTCACCTTGAACTTATGCCCCCTTGTGACTGACCCTTCAACTAAGGGGAACAGCTGCTCCCTATCCACACTGTCCATGCCCCTCATAACTTTGTACACCTCGATCAGGTCATCCCTCAGTCTTCTCTGCTCCAACGAAAACAACCCAAGTCTATCCAACCTCTCTTCATAACTTAAATGTTTCATCCCAGGCAACATCCTGGAGAATCTCCTCTGCACCCCCTCCAGTGCAATTACATCCTTCCTATAATGTGGTGACCAGAACTGCACACAGTACTCCAGCTGTGGCCTCACCAAGGTTCTATACAACTCCAACATGACCTCCCTACTTTTGTAATCTATGCCTCGACTGATAAAGGCAAGAGTCCCATACACCTTTTTCACCACCCCACTAACATGCCCCTCTGTCTTCAGAGATCTATGGACACACACACCCAAGGTCCCTTTGTTCCTCAGGACTTCCTTGTGTCATGCCATGAGCAGCATTTTAGAGGAGGAGAGATTGAGAGAGGCAGAGAGGTTCAGAGAGGGAATTCCAGAGCTTAGGGTCCAGACAGCTGAAGGTATGGCTACCTGGTGAGTGATATTGTCACTGGACTAGTAATCCAGAGACCCAGGGTATCCTCTGGGTACCTGGGTTTGAATCCCACCACGACTGGGAGTGAACATTCAGTAAAAATCTGGAATTAAAAGTCTGATGATGACCATTGCTGATTATCAGGGAGAAACCTACCTGGTTCACTAATGTTCCTTAGGAAAGGAAATCTGCTGTCCTTACCTGGTCTGGCCTACAAGTGACTGCAGAACCACAGCCTTCTGAACAAGGGCAGTTGGTTGGGGATGGGCAATAAATGCTTGCATAGCCTGTGATGCCCACGCTCCAAATAAAAGCTATGGTGGAGCAAGAGGCTGGGATTGGAGGAGGGCAGATATTTCAGAGATCACACAGCTCGTCCCTGGAGGAATTTGAATATGAGGATACCATGTGGATGGCACTGGTTTCCCTGATGGGGTTAGACTTTGTGCCTTTGGCAGAGAGAAAACTGGGCTGAAGGGATTCAAAACGTGTGCCTGAGAATCTCCACGCGTGCTGGGTGACACAGGCCAGCTCTAACTTAGGAGAGAACTTGAAGTATTAGCAGCGTTCCACATGAATATGCATTCAGCAACCTTTCAGGATTTTTCTCTAGCAATGATGAGGAATAGAACCTAACGTTTTACAAAGGAGCTCATTTGAAGTCGGCAATGAAAAGAAAGCATCAAATGTCCTTTCCGTGTTAGTTTATCAATTGGTTGCCACGGAAACAGATTGTTCCATGTCGGTGTGAGTGGTCAGAGATTCATTCTGCTTTCATTTGTTTTTAGACTAAGATAAACCACCCAAGGCATTACTCATGTTTGCAGAATACAGTCTGATTGATTACATGTTGTAATTTCGGAATATTCGAGCAATTTGTGAAAAGAAAACACAGGGTTAGTGTCTGATTCCATCCATCCTCTAAACATACAGAGGGAGAACCCAGCCACAGAGTATATGATAACACGGGAACCATAACAGGAGGAACCTTAGGAGTCGAGTCAGGGATTTAAGAACATAACTTTGGAATTCTCTACCCCACTGTGGATGCTCAGATGTTGAGTATATTCAAGACTTCTCCAGCTATAAAACCTACCAAGGTATCTGCACTCCTCCAATTCCGGCCTCTTGAGCACCTCTGATTTTAATCACTCAGTCACTGGCAGCTGTACCTTTGGCTATCTAAGCCTTAGGCCCTGGAATTCCATCCCTAAACCTCTCTGCTGTATATGTTACATATCTCAGAGAAACGCAGGGATAACACTAGTTTCTAAGTGCGCAACAGGTGTTATTTACAGGTGTTTTAAAATATATCGCAGTCACAAAATATCTTCCAATATGGTTACAGCTCAGCTCCGCGCAGCTTCTGTGGTGTCTTCTTACTTTGCTCTGAGTCCACATCCAGGCTTAACCAATCAAGCACAGTGAGCATAGATCAGTTACCAGACTTACATAATCAAACACGGAAGGATTGAGCACTACATTCTCTACCTGCTCTTTTAAAGCACTTCTTAAAACGGCCTCTTTGTTCAAGCTTTTTGTCACCTGCTCGAATATCTCCTTATGCAGCTTAGCGTCAAATTTTGTTCGGTAATGTTTCTGTGGCTTTGGACATTTTATTTTACTACGTTAGATAAATGCAATCGGTTATTGATTGTCTCTTTTCTAGTTAGTACATTACTTATTACTTTCCAATTGAGTTATATCGCTCTAACCAATAAGGGCAGCAATTTACAGCCAGGCGCAGAGTCTCTGTCCAAAGCCAGCAAGAGGGGACAGAGCGAGCAAAATCCTGCTAAAATATCAGACGCCTTCTAACCACATTGAGGCAGAGAGAAGGATTTCTACTGGAAGCTATCTCTGACCCTTGATCACCATTTCAGCACAGGTTGCATCATTATCTCATCAGAAAAACCTCAGGGATTCCAAACTGTTGATCTGCGATTTCATTGTTGTTTGAGAGGGCAGTGATAACATGATTGGGATGGGGGGGAAAAGCTGTGAGGCACTTTTACCACATGCATGCAATACTTGAGTGGAAGCAGCAGTGTACTTTGAGGTGATTTACACTGCACTGACAACCACTTTTTGGCCTGGAGCAAGCACCCCTTTCTGAGGTCAGGACAAAGTCAAATGAGAACTTGACTATATGGTGCACTGAAATGGACAGGTGCACTGCCGCGGAGTGCTACATGCCCCCCCCCCCCCCCACCACCCCCCACACAAGCACCAGCAAACCACTAAGGACAGAGAGGGGTAGACAGAGAGTTCAAGGCAACATGAGAGAGAGAGAGAGAGAGAAAGGGAGAAAATATGAGGCTGTGAGAGAGGCAATGTGATTAGGGGAGAGAGAGAGAGAGAGACAGAAAGACAGAGAGAGAGAGAGTGTGAGAGAGGGAGAATATAGAGTGTGTGTGTGATGGAGAGAGAATCTGAGTGTGTGAACGACAGAGAAAGTGAGAGTGCATGAGAGAGAATGTGAGTGTGTGTGTGTGAGAGAGAGAACGTGAGTAGCAAGTGATGGAGAGAGAGAGAGAGAGAGAGAGAAAGGTGGGGAGGTGAAAACCTAGGCCGCTTTGGTCTCCACCAGAAATTCTGTTCCTTAGCCGCTAGCTCCCCGGCCATTGTCTGGGCTGCCCAGACCTCTCCCAGTCTTGGTGTTGTATTTGACCCCAAGATAAGCTTCTGACCTGCTGCATCGCCACGGTCCCTGACTTCCACCTCTGTAACATTTCCCACTTTGTGCTTGACAACTCAGCTGCTGCTGAAGCCCTCAAACCAAGCCGAGCCCCTGCTACCTCCAGCCTTGTTTGTCTCAATCCTCTCCTGGCTGGCGTTCCAGCTTCCAACTTCCAGCAACTCTTGCGAAACTTTACCGTCCACATTCCAACTTGCAACAGGTCGGATTCATCCATCACCTCCTGTGCTCACCGACCTTCATTGGCTCCCAGTGCTGCAACCCATCAATTTTAAAATTCTCATTCTTGATTCCAAGCTCCTTCATGAACCTCACTCCTCCCTATATCTGTAGCCTCCTGCAAGGCTCTACAATCCTTTGAGATCTCTGCATTCCTCCAATTCTGGCCTCATGTGCATTCCCGATTTTAATCCCTGCACCATTGGTTGCTGCGCCATCAGCTGCCTGGGTCCTAAGCTCTGGAATTCACTCCCTAAGTCTCTTCGTCTTGTTATCACTCTCTCCTCCTTTAAGATTCCCCGTAAAACCTACCTCTTTGGCCAAACATTTAGTCACCCATCTGCTTATGCAGCTTGGTGTTAAAGTTTGTTTGTTTCTCACGTGTTGGTGCAGACTCGATGGGCCAAAGGGCCTCTTCTGCACTGTGTGATTCTGTGAATACTCCTGCGAAGCACCTTGGGATGTTTTACCATGTTCAAATGCGACACAAAAAGATCCTGTATTTATATAGCACCTTTCATGGCAGTTCCCACTCAAAGAGAACATCAAGAACTAGAGGGCACAGATTCAAACAAATCAGCAAAAGGAGTAAAAGTGACGTGAGGAAAAATATTTTCACCCAGAGAGGGTGGTTCGAGTCTGTAACGATCTTCCTGAGATGCCAATGGAGGCAGGTTCGATAGGGGTATTCAAGAGGGAATTTGATTGCTATCCGAAAAGCAAGGTTACGGGGATAGGGCAGCGGGAGTGGGACTAGATAGAATGTTCTTTCCGAGAGCCAGTGCAGACTCGATGGGCTGAATGACCTCCATCTGCACTGTAAAGATACTATGGGACCAGGACAAAGCAAAGCACTGAGAAACCCATGAAGCTTTTTTAAAGTCATCGTTGTTGCAATGTGGGTCCTGTGGCAGCCAATCTGCACATAGCAAGTCCTCACATACAACAATGAGATAATAAGCTGATCATCAGTTTCAGTGATGAAAGCAAAACTCTAAAGAAGATTCATCCAGATTCGAAACGTTAACTCTGTTTCTCTCTCCACAGATGCTGCCAGACCTGCTGAGTTTTTCCAGCACTTTCTGTTTTATATACCAGTTTCGGTGATGTTGGTTAAAGGATAAACGTCCACCAGGACACCAGGGAGAACTCCCCTTCTCTCCTCCTAAGTGGTGCTGGGGGAACCTCTTGTGCCCACTTGAGAGAGCGAACAGGGCCTTGGTTAGAAGCCTCGTCTAAAATCTCAATGGAGCCTGTTGCTGGGACTGGGTGGGCAGAGACAGCAAAGATGTTCCACTTCCCAGCACCAACATCCTCCCTTTTAGCTGAAAGAAAGAAACTTCACCCCAAGGCATAAACTCCAAGAATCCTGTATCCTTATAGGAGGTTCGGGATCTGGCAACAATTCAACTTAAAGCGGTAATCTCATCTTTTAAGAGGCCCAGAATCTAAAAAGTTTCTCCTGTGACATCTCTTGTTTCGCTGAGTGCTGCTCTAGCTGCAACATTCAGTCATGCTTAAGTAATCAAAAATCTTCAATATTCCAATTTCTAAAGGATGATTTGGTATGGATGACAAACGCCTCTCCCACAGTGGGCGCGGTAAAGCGACAGCTATCAGGACTGGGAATAACCTATCGTCTGAAATGACAGGGGGTCAGTTTAGACTGGGAAATGAGCAATGTGAATTCGATGGAACCGAGACCTATAGTTAGAACAGTGAGGAAAGGTCAAACAGCTGGTCAGGCCCTTGTTTTAGTGAGCAGGTTCATAAATCTCAATAAATAAAAATAATGTAATAAAACTCTGGAAAGGCAGGAAGTACACAGCATCTCAATCAGCACTGGGTAATGTCGCTGGGCTGGTAACCCAGGGTCCCAGGAGAAAGGACAATGTGGAACTTCAGCGCAGGTGGGCACAGCACCGAGGGTGGGAAGCGATGGTCTATGTGCGGGGAGGTATTTGTTTTCCACGCTGTGATTTACAGATTGGTCAGGATTCCAGGAAGGGCAGACAGCCCAGGACACTGGATTAATTGGTGAAACATCCTTGCTGCTATAATGGGAAGCCTATGGCATTGGCATTCTGGAAGAATGAGGTCAATGGGGATGAGTGGTCTTTTCCATCTGTTCTGATCTTGTGTCGAGAGGGGGCAGCCAGTCAAAGTTCACCAGTTGGTCAGTCCTGATGAACAGTCACACACACACACACACACACACACACACACAAATTGTCCTGCCTTCCCTTTTTCAGTGACAGACTGAACTGCTGTGATTGTCCAAAATTAAGCAGTTCACCCCAGCTATCTTTCCTGCCCCGATACTTCAGCTTGCATCCTCGTCCTTGTTTTCCAATCCTTCCATGGCCTCGTGCCTCCCTTTCCTTCATCACCTCCTCCAGTCCTCCAGTCTTCCCGAAGGCCCTCCAGTCCTCCGATTCTGGCCTTTCCATCGTTCCACCATTGGCGGCCACTCCCTCAGTCACCTGGAACCCGGAGCTCTGAAACTCCTTCCCCTTTACCTCTCTCTCTCTCTCCTCCTTTGAGGCCGACCCCCCCCCCCCCCCCTCCCCTTAAAGCCCACGTCCGTGATCGAGCTTTTGGTCACTTGGCCTAATGTCTCCGTCTTGGGGCTCGGCGCCAAACTTTCAAGGTCAAATTTTCCTTGGCGGGAGGGCCTTGTGATGTTTTACGACATGAAAGATGGTGTGAAAATGCAAGTCGTTGCTGCTTCTCAAGAATTGCATGAAATTGGAAATGTAGCATATCTTTTTAATGAGCTATTTTTCAATGGCCTGGAACAAAAGCCTACTGTGAATCTCTTTATTGTGGGGTTTTCCATTGGGGGGGGGGGGGGTGCGTGCTACGTAAACTGCCAGAAGTCTTGTGCTGTTCAACGCAGTGCGAGCCATGCAAGGTCCAACCCTCCCTCTCCTTGGCTGCTCTGCCGCTCATCAGAAAAAAAAACCTGCCAGCCAAAAGTTACCAGGCAAAATATTGAGGGGTCGGAAACTGATTTGCCGGCGGTTAAAATTGCCCAGGTTACATACCCGCCGAAAGTAGCCAGGATTATCACAAATTTTTACTCGCTCGCAGCAGGCAGTATGGCTGCCCGCCCAAAGTCGGTGGGGCTTCTTCTTCCCTTTATTCCTTCATGGGATGTGGGCATCACTAACAAGGCCAGCATTGGCTGCCCAACCCTAATTGCCATGAAACTGGGAGGCTGGCTCGGTGCAACTCTGTCCCCTGACTCCATCATTTTGTATTGTGTTCAGTGCGGAGGGGATTAACAGTTAAAGTTAAGATTCAAAGCAGGGTTAAAAGGTTAAAATATCAGGGCACGTTGCATGTTCAGTTGAGTATTAACTGAGTGATGAAGATGATTCAAGGAGTTGACTGAGAGAAACAATTTCTTCTGGTGGAGACGAGTTCAGAACCAAAGGAGCAACCTTAAAATGATAGCTGTTCAGGGGCTGATATCAGGAAGTGTAGTGAGGGGAGGCGATGGCATAGTGGTATTGTCGCTGGACTAGTAATCCAGAGACCCAGGGTAATGCTCTGGTGGATCTGAACTTGAATCCCACCATGCCAGATGGTGGACTTTGAACTCAGTAAAAATCTGGAATTAAAAGTCTATTGATGACCTTGAAACCATTGCTGATTGTTGTAAAGACACATCTGGTTCACTAATGTCTGTTTAGGGAAGGAAATCTGCCATCCTTACCTGGTCTGGCCTACATGCGACTGCAGACCCACAGCAATGTGGTTGACTCTTAAGTGCCCTCTGGACAAGGGCAATAAATGCTGGCCTAGCCAGTGACACCCACATCCCAATGATGAATAAAAAAAATATATCTGGAACTTCCTCTCCATGACGCTGTTATGGGTCAACTGAATATTTCAAAACTGAGATTGGCAAGTTGTGTTAGGCAAGGGTTACAGGACCAAAGTGGGTAGATCAGCCAAAATCCAGCTGAGGCTCGAAGGCCTACTCTTCTTCCAAAGAAACGGCCTATACCTGAACTCGACATTTCATTTTGTCCCCGGGTTGGATCAAGTTTAAAAAGGAGCCCTGAATGCTTCCTGACAGCAATAAAAGTTATGCTCTGCTATGAAACAAGTACAAAAGGGATCAAGGTCAGGAGACAGGCTCACATGATAGAAAAAATGTTGCGACTTCTCAGTTTCCGGTATTTACAAATAGTTTTGTTAGACTGTCAGTCCACAAAGTTGTCCAAACGGAGCTGGGCGAAATTCAAGCTGCTGCACTGGGTTTGAGCCAAGCTTTTCTGTGCCATATATTGAGCGGAACAAGGGATTGCTGGCATAACTATGCAAAGCAAAACCGCAACAGTCCCCTGTGTGGAGTATCAGCTGTGCCAACAGAAGCTCAGTCTATTAACATGCATCAGCATTATGCAGTTGTACTTAGATTATAATTATACCATAATCAATGGACAAATATTTCTACATCCTCGTGGCCTGGAATGTGTCATTGAAACCAAGGGTCAGACCAGCTGATGGCTTCAGATACTTTGATGCCTTGCAGCCACTCCTGCGTCTGGAACAGTGGTCTTTGGTGGTCAGTTCCTGTAAGTGATCAGTTCCTGTTACCCAATTCCTAATGCGCACCATCCGTTCGCCCACGGCTCCTGCCCTTGCTGATCTACGTCGACTCCCAGTTCAGCAACACCTCAATTTTGAAATCCTCACCCTCGTTTTCAAATTCTTCCATGGCCTCAGCCTGTCCCTATTTTTGTAACTTCCTGAAAACTGACAACTTTCTGAGATACCTACGTTCCTCCAATTATGGCCTCTTGCTCACCTCCACCACTGGCCGGCATCCCTTCAGCTGCCCAAGTCCAAAGTTTTGGAATTCCCTCCCTAAGCCTCGCTGCCCCACTACCTTTCTCTACTTTAAGATGCTTCTTAAAATCTAACTACTTGTCCAAGTTTTTGAGCTCCTGTCCTAATATCTCCTTATGTGGCTCAGTGTCGGATTTTGTTTGATAATGCTCTGTGATGCCTTGGGACATTAAAGGTGCTATATAAATGCAGGTCCTGGTCCCTCCATTCTCATGGTCTCTGGGCCATCTTGACACTTGCTGCTTTGGACTGCTTAACTCCAGCAAATTACCCCATCCTTCACAGTCAATAACTCCGACAGCCCATCTGCCTCCCCTGAAGCCTGAGGGGTACCTCCTTGAGCACATCTGGAGCATAACTGGTTTAGTCGTCCATCTCTAGATCCTGCTGGATCACTTCAAGGGCAGGGTTCTTGAGGCGAAACCATCCACCGCTCCATGGTCATCCTGGAGAGGAACGGTAACCCTTGGCTTCTGTCCTGTGCCGCCAACCTTTGACTAAACGTCTCTCCCCTGTCCCCTCCACTCTCATTCCTCAACCTCGAGGGATTCACGGATTCCTCACAAAGTTTGAGATCATCTGTCCAGCCGCCCCTCCCTCAGCCTCCCTCGTGCTCTAACTGTGAATCCGTCTCTCCCTCTCTCCACTTTCTTTCCCATCTCCTCTCCTAAAGAAAAAAAACGCCTTGCATTTATGCAGCGCCTGTCCCAACCAAGCGCTGTCTCAAAGTGCTTTATAGCCAATGAAGAGCTTCTGAAGTGTTGCAATGTGGGAAAACATGACCTAAAATTTGCACACAGCAAGCTCCCATAAACAGCAGTGTGATAATGACCAGATAATCAGTTTATTTTTATGATGTTGATTGAGGGATAAATCTTGGTCAGGACACTGGGGATAACTCCCCGGCTCTTCTTCGAAATAATGCTATGGGATCTTTTATGTCCACCTGAGAGAGCAGACAGGGCCTCATTTTAACACCTCATGTCCTCTCCGAGCTCATCTTGTTTATGAGATGCATCTACTGCTCTCTTACCTTCATCCTGATGAAAGCGATGATCGCTCAGCTTCTTTCTTCTGGCGGCCCCCTTGCTAGCCAGCATTGTAAATGGTTCCCTCTTCTCAGCTACTGTCCTTTTCCCTTTCCCTTTCCTCAAAATCCCCCCTCTCGAGTCCTCTATCCATGTCATCAAAATATGGGGATAGTGGAGGGGGGGTGGGTGCGGGGGGGGGGGGCGGGGAATGGCGAGGTAGATGATCAGCCTTGGCCTGGTTGAATGACGGAGCAGGCTTGATGGGCCGAATGGCCTGCTCCTATTTCCTGTGTTCTTATTTGTACAAACAACTGCCCTACCTCCAACCTCCCTTTCCTCTCCAAAGTCTTTGAACATGTTGTTACCTCCCAAACCTGCCCCTCCTTCCCTGCTGACCAGTTCCCTCCAGTCAGGTGTCCACCTCTGCCATGGCTCAAACTGACATCCTTTGTGGCTGTAGACATGATTCCTACTCGCCTTCCTTGAGCTGTCCGCAGCCTTTGAGATCATCAACCACCCCATCCTTCTCCATTAACCTGCTCAGTGGCACTGCCTAACTTGGTCCCATTCTTACACTCCAGCCTTGACTTCCCTTCATAGCCCTGCACAGTCACCTTCAGAACCTGCCAAGAATCCAATCTTGGCCCCCTTCCCTTTCCTTACCTATGTGCTGCACCTTGGCATCATCACCTGCAGATATGAGGTTAGCTTCCCCACACCGGACCCCATCGCCTCTCTCGATCTCTCCTCTGCGTCCACACTGCTTCCTCAGTTCTGGATGAGTCACAATCTCCTCCAGTGAAACAACTTGTAAAAAAAGTGAAGCCACCATTTTCAGCCCCCGGCACCAATTCCTCATCACTGATTCCAATCCCCCCCCTTTCCAGCCACAGTTTCAGTATCTCTCCATCACAAACAATGCATACTCCCACCTTCCAACATGCTCCTGCCCCAGCCACACCCAGTCTGATGCTGAAATGCTCAGCGTTGCTTTGCCACCTCCAGACTCAATTAGTTCATTTCTCTCTGTCACCACCACCCCCCCATCTTCTGTCAACGTCACCTCATCCTAACCCTCCTGTATCTTTCCCACATGTCCTGCTCACCCATCCCTACTGCCCTTAGAATCAGAGGATGATGCAAATCAGGAGGAGGCCACTTGGCCTATCATGTATGTGCTAGCTCTTTGAAAGAGACATCTATTAGTCCCACTCCCTAATTTTTCCCCATCATTTTAACCTTGAGTGCTCTGCTCAAGGCAGGTCCATGGCAATTATTCACTTAAACACAGTAAAGTGTCATGATTTTTTACTATGGGTAGTGTGGGCTCTAAGTGTACCTCACCCAGAACGGGGATCGAACCCTGTGCTGTTGGCATTAATTTGATCTGCACACTAGCTGTCTAGTCAACTGAGCTAAGTGGTGCCCTCTCTTTCCCTATATCACTGCAAATGTTCCCCTTTCAGGTATTTATCCAATTCCCTCTTGAAAGTTGTTATTATTGAATCCAATGGGGAATTCAGAAGAAACCTCTTTACCTGAAGAGTGGTGAGAATGTGGAACTAGTTACCACAGGGAGTGGTTGATGTGAATGGTGTTGAATCTTTTAAAGGGAAACTAGGCAAACACATGAGGTGAGGGGGGGTGGGGTGTGGGGGAATAGATGATTATGATAGCAAACTTAGAAGAGGAAAGACGGGAGGAGGTCCAAGTGGAGCACAAACACCAGCATGGACTGGCTGGGCCGAATGGTCTGTTTCTGTGCTGTGTGAATCTGCTTCCACTACCTTTTCAGACAGTGCGTCCTAACAACAACTCACTGGATAAACAAAAATCTCCGCATGTCGCCTCTGGTTCTTTTAGGTTATCACCTTAAACCTGTGTCCTTGGGTTAACTGGCCTCCTGTCACTGGAAACAATTCTTCTTTATTTGTGCTGTGAAAAATCACTTATTTTGAACACCTTGATCAAATCTCCCCTTAACCTTCTCAGCTCTGAAGAGGACAACCCCCCCCCCAGTTTCTTTAACTGAAGTATTTTGTCCCTAGTGCCATCCGAGTAAAGTGTCTCTGCATCCTCTCCAGAGCCTTGACATCCCTCATAAAGTGTAGTGCCAAGAGTTGAACACAATACTACAGCTGGGGCCTAAGCCGTGTTAAAGGCTTAGCATAACTTCCTTGCTGTTGTACTCCATGCCTCTATTTATAAAGTCAAGGATCCTGTACGCTTTTTATAAAAGCCTGCCACCTTCAAAGACGTGTGTATGTACACCCCAAGGACTGTCTGTTCTTGCACTCCCTTTAAAATTGTCCTGTTGATTATACTATTTATATTATATTGCCTCTCCTTATTCTTCCTACCAAAATGTTTCACTTGACAATTCTCTGATGAAGTTTCATCTGCCACGTGTCTGCCCATTTCATCAGTTTATGCTCTCCTGAGGTCTGTCACTGTCCTCTTCACTGGATATAACTTATACCCAAGTCTAACTCACTCCTATATAATCAAAGAGAGTAGATGTCTTGATACTAACCCTTCAGGGGACTCCACATTCAACTTCTCTCCAGTCTGAAAAACAACTGTTGAACACCCTTAAGCATTTCATAGCCACAAATCCCAATGCCTCTTTAATCCCATGGGCTTTTATTTTACTAACTAGTCTTTTTAAAACTTGGCTGGCTTGTCCCCAAACTCCTCCAGTTTAAAATTCCTTTGCTGTGTTTCACGGTCTCCCCCCCCTCACTATCTCTGTAACTTTCTACCGCTACACACTGCTCCCTCCTGAGTGCTTTGTTCTTCCTACCCTGGCTTCTTGTCCATTGCTACCACCGCCCCCAGCCCACTCCCCCACTCTCCTCGTGGTGGGCGATCCCTTCACTGTCTAGGACCCAAGCTCCGGAAATACCTCCACCTCCCTCCACTTGCTGAAAGACCCTGTCTAAAACCTGTCACTTTAGTCAACTTTCAGGCCACTGGTCTGGACTTCTTTAGTCCAGTGTGTGTTTTCTGATTGCTCCTCTGTGAAGTACTTTGGGGTGTTTGTCTCTGTTAAAGGCGCCATGTAAATGCAGCCCATATTGTCAGTGAGTATGGATACAGTGCACGCACTACTGTACCTAAAGGGAAATACTTGTTCGGTTCTCTTTTCCTTTGAGGATTTCCAATTTTATGGTCATGTTCTCAAATCCCTCAAATATATGGATTACATCCTACCCAGCATCCCTTTGTGGGTCCCCTCTTTGGCACTTTGCCATCGTTTCTCACATGTGTACCTCAATGAGGAGGCATAGTGTCAGCCTACCCGTACCAACAAACAGCTGAATGAAAGGCCTGCCAAACCCACTCTCCAAGTTGCTCGCAGCACTGCAGCTCGAGCCCATTAAGCGGCCGCATGAAAAGGCCCACTTACCTCATGCTGCCCCTCCGCATCCACCTGCATTGGGAGAAGCCCCACAGAAACTGGTGGAGCGGTGCCTCCAATCTATTCAACCGTTGACACATTAGGGGCCATGTCCTGTACTCGCCCAGTGTCCACAACACGGGCTTTACCAGAAGGGGTCATTGAGCAGGGAACAGGTCACTGGCTGCGTTTCCCCTCCCCCATTGAAAGTGACACCAAGGCCAATTGCAGTATCACTATTGCTGCCCTCGTTCGAATCGACTAACCCAGTACTGCACAGATCAAGAACTGAACTCGGCACCATTCTGGTCTATTTGGCTCTAAGTTTAGCATGTAGAACCCATTTGTTTCTAGAATGATTGCAAATACAATTTCATTTTCACATTTAGATATTTTACCGTAAATTCCTCCTCCAAAAGCTTTTTTTGCGAAACTATAGTCATAAAGTCTTGTTAAGGTTTCAGGCGAAATGGTAAGATCCATTTCTAATAAATAATCCCACATCACAGCAAGAAGCCCATGTACCAGCTTCCGGCTATGCTTTGCCTCAGGCTGCAGTCTCTGTCTCGGCCTAGTCCGATCCACTGGCCTCTGGTCACAATCCATTCGTTTCACAGCTGTCAAGGCTTTGGGGACATGAGGTGCCAAAGCAGCACCTGACAACACTCCAGTGGCGCCCTTCCCACGGGAGAGAACTTTCTTTCAGTGTTGCTGTCAATCACCTGGAGTGGCAGTGGAAACACTCATTTGCTTCCCGGCCAGATCTGTCCCAGCTTTGGGAATTCTATTCCACCCCGAGGCCACAATTCCTCTTTGGGAATCAGCAAGAAAATTCTAGTCGCTTACTGCAATGCATAATCCATTAATCAAATAATCATTTTTTTTAAATAATTCTTTGAGGTTACATTTAAAACTATCTGAAGAGAGGTATTATGTCAAGATTATTTTTTCCAACTGGATGGGGCTGTCACTGTGCCCCCATTATGTGCCAACCATCTTGTGATCAGCATTGAAAAACAATGATAAAAACAAAAAAACTGCGGATGCTGGAAATCCAAAACAAAAACAGAATTACCTGGAAAAACTCAGCAGGTCCGGCAGCATCGGCGGAGAAGAAAAGAGTTGACGTTTCGAGTCCTCATGACCCTTCGACAGAACTGACAGTTCTGTCGAAGGGTCATGAGGACTCGAAACGTCAACTCTTTTCTTCTCCGCCGATGCTGCCGGACCTGCTGAGTTTTTCCAGGTAATTCTGTTTTTGTATTGAAAAACAATGTTCTGTTGAAGGGTCATACGGACTCGAAACGTTAACTGTGTCCCTGTCCGCGGATGCTGTCAGACCTGCTGAGTTTTTCCGCGTATTTTTATTTTTGTTTTGAAAAACAATGTCCTGTTTTTAGGTCATAGCAAAAGCCTTTGGCTTTTGGGGACATATAACGGTGAGGTGATAATATCACTGAATTGGTAATCTAAAGTTAAAAGCAAAATGCTGCAGATGTCGGGAAATCTGAAATAAAAATGAAAGTGCTGGAAAAACTCAGCAGGTCTGGCAGCATCTGCGGAGAGAGAAGCAGAGTTAACGTTTCGAGTCCGCGTGACCCTTCTGCAGAGCTGGGGAGAAGTAGAAATGTGATGACATTTTATACTGTTAAGAGGGGGTGGAGCGGGTGGAGCAAAATGGAAGTGGGTGATCCATCTCGGCCTGCTCTGGAGGTCCCCAGCATCACAGACGCCAGTCTTCAGCCAGTTCAATTCACTGGATACTGCAAAGGCTGTGGGCCCTGACAATATTCCAGCAATGGTTCTGAAGATTTGTGCTCCAGGACTTGCTGTGCCCCCAGACAAGTTGTTCCAGTACAGCTACAACACTGGCAGCTATCCGGCAATTTGGGAAGATTGTCCAGAAATATCTTGTACACAAAAAGCAGGACAAATCCAACCTTAGTCATTGACTGCCACATCAGTCTACTCTTGATCATCAGTAAAGTGATGGAAGGGGCCATCAACAGTGCTACCTAGAAGCACTTGCTTGGCAATAACCTGTTCAATGAGGCTCAGTTTGGGTTCTGCCAGGGCCATTCTGACCTCATTGTAGCCTTGGTTCAAACATGGACAATAGATCTGAACTCTAGAGGTGAGGTCAGAGTGACTGCCCTTAACATCAAGGCTGCATTTGACTGAGTGTGGCATCAAGGAGCCCACTAAAAACTGGAGTCAATGGGAATCAGGGGAAAACTCTCCGCTGGTTGGAGTTATACCTAGCACAAAGGAAGGTGGTTGGAGGACAATTATCTTAATTCCAATGCAGGAGTTCCTCAGGATAGGGTCCTAGGCCCAACCACCTTCAGCTGCTTTATCGATGACCTTCTTTCCATCATAATGTCAGAAGTGGGGGTGGTCGCTGATGATTGCACAATGTTCAGCACCATTTGCAACTCCTCAGATACTGAAGCAGTCCATGTCCAAATGCAGCAAAACCTGGACAATATCCATGAGTGTGATGGAATATTCTCCACTTGCCTGGATGAGTGCAGCTCCCACAACACTCAGAAAGCTTGAGACCATCCAGGTCAAAGCAGCCTGCTTGATTGGCACCTAACCCACAAACATTCATTCCCTCCACATGCACAGTGGCAGCGGTGTGTACCATCTACAAGATGCACTGCAGGAATTCACTAAGCCCCTTAGACAGCACCTTCCAAACACACAGCCTCTACCATGTAGAAGAATAAGGGCAGCCAACAAATGGGAACACCACCACCTGGAAGCTCTCCTCCAAGCCACTCACCATCCTGACCTGGAAATACATCGCCATTCCTTCACTGCTGCTGGGTCAAAGTCCTGGAACTCCCTCCCTAACAGAACAGGGAAGAGTTTGCCTGCTCTTTCTTGAAATAATGCCACAGGTTCTTATATATCCACCTGAGAGGGCAGACAGGAGGCTCGAGTTAACTTCTTATCCGAGAGATTGACAGTGCAGCACTCCCTCGGGCCTAGATTTTGTGTTCAAGTCTCTGGAGTGGGTCTCAAACCTAGAACCTTTCTGAGGTGAGTGTTCTACTGGCTGAGCCAGTGCTGACAGTTCAGCTTCCTGTAGCTCTGTGCATTACTCGCTTGATCAGCACCACATCCACAAACATTCACTCTCTCCACCACCAACGCACAATGGTAGCAGTGTGTACCATCTACACAATGCACTGCAGGAATTCATCAAGACTCCTTAGACAGCGCCTTCCAAACCCACGACCACTACCATCTAGAAGGACAAGGGCAGCAGGTAGCAGGGAACACCACCACTTGGAAGTTCCCCTCTAGGTCCACACACCATCCTGTTTTGGAAATATATCGCCGTTCCTTCACTGTCGCTGGGTCAAAATCCTGGAACTCCCTTCCTAACAGCACTGTGGGTGTACCTACACCACATGGACTGCAGCGCATCAAAAAGGCAGCTCACCACCACCTTCTTAAGGGCAACTAGGGATGGGCAATAAATGCTGGTCCAGCCAACGATGCCCATGTCCCCAGAATGAATTTAAAAAATGACTCACCGGTAACAGAGGCAAGTAAACTCTTCAGGTTTTTTTTTAGTATAGCTGGGATCTTTAATATTCCAGATCACAGAAAAGTTTAATATTCCACTCAAAGGACAGCAATGCAGCTTTGCTCTCCTTTCCTGGGAGGGTCAGCCTAGATTGTATGCTTAAATCCAGGAATGAGGCAAGAACACACAAGTAGGTGACTCAGAGACTTGAGTGCTACCAGCTGAGCTGGTCTAACACTCACTTTGCTTTTTGATGTCTACGTGGTGATTTTCTCCTTGTTAAAAACCATTTGAAAATGTCATTTCTTGCTGCCTGAAACACCTCGACAGTGATTGGTGCAGAGGTTAAATATAGGTCTCTATAATGAGGGCAGCTGTCATCAGGAGCTACGTATGTGGCTAGAGAGCCATTTAGTTTGACATTTCTCACTGTAGTAATTATCTATGGTAGCCACCACCTCAGCAGCCTAGAGCACAAGGTTTGTGCTGGGCTAAAGTACTTTCTCCCTATAAATAAAGCTTTTTGGAAAAAAGAATGGCTGGCCTAAAAATAGCCTGTACTAGAATTGCTGTGGCATTATCAATCAGCAAACTCTTATGGTTGTCCGTCACCTTCAAGTCTCTTTGTACATATGTTGGTTTGGTGTTTGTGACAAGATGTGACAGACACTGCCATGCCAGAGTGGGGCTCCTGAGACGCTCAACACAGAGCTGACCACCACGCCACAAGCCGTCGTTTTGCCAGACATTAGTGTCACTAGCTTTTTTTGTTCTCAATCAATCAAATTTAAATTCCCAGCTGCCCATGGTGGGATTTGAACCCCCAACCCATTACTTCAGGCCTCTGGGGTTACTGTTCCAGCAATGTAATCACTAAGCTTTTTAAACATTTATTTGGTCCACGGGATGCAAACGTCACTGGCTGGGCCAGCGTTTATTGCCCACCCCCTAACTACCCTTGTTCAGAGGGGCAGTTAAGAGTCGGCCACATTGCTGTGGGTCTGGAGTCACATGTAGGCCAGACCAGGTAAGGACGGCAGATTTCCTTCCCTAAAGGACATTAGTGAACCAGATGGGTCTGGTTCAAGCCAGAGAGGTTGATTGCCAGTAAATAACGAACCAGACAATCGACATGGTTCCATGGTCATCATTAGACTTTTAGTTTTATTGGATTCAAATTTCACCATCTGTCTTGGTGGGATTCAAACCCGGGTCCCCAGGTCATTACCCAGGGTCTCTGGAATACCAGTCTAGTGACAGTACCACTACGCCCCTGCATTCCCCATATAAAAAAAACTATGCTACCAATCCTAGCAAAGTGAGGAGGTTAAGTACTAGCACAGACCAGTTGGGCAGAATGGCCTGTTTCTTTGCTGTATGTTCTGTGTAATTCAATGAAATTTATTGCACATAATATAGGCTGCTAGAGTCATCATCAGAGAAGAGAAACTAAGGCCACATCTGCCTGCCTTGACGGCTCAATGGGTGTTAAAGATCTCGGAACACAAAGAGCAGGGAGATTGCCTACAATTCATCCAAGAAAGCACATTAACTGGTGATTTATCTCACCGTTCTTTTCTCTGTGCAAATACCCACATCACTGGCCTACACACACTGAACTTTAAAACGAATTAATCTTAGCTGTTACTGAGATGAGGTGTTTCATTAAAGTGGGTCCCTTTTTTCCCCCTTTCTCACACATTTCAGTGGTGGCTGAATTCTCTCTCATTATTTTCTTCTTGTACACAATTCAATCACAATTAGCGCAGCCTGATACAGTACAAGCTTAGGTAGCGATACCATCGACATCTGAACTTGAATCCGAAGCCTCCTTTAAACTTCAGAGACTTACGGAGCTGAACTCGGTTGCCGGTAGTTCCCTGGCTAAACAACTTGCTGTTAGCAAGTTGGAGATTTCCCTTTATTTGGAATGAATCAGAACGATTAGCTAGTTGGAGGGATGTTTGATAAAAAATTATTGTAACTCCAATTTTAATATGCTGTCGTGTCATGAATGTATTGCCCTGTTGCAATTCTAGTTTACCAGTGGGAAGTGAGTCAGCAGCATTCTGGGCCTATGTCCTATGCAACATCCCAAGGCAAGCACTTTCAGTTCGAAACAATCCCTTTCCCGACTCTATCCATGCTAAAAGTCACACGTCCACACTAACATCCTGCCTATTTTTCACATTTTAGTGCCACGCCCTCCCATTCTAAATTGCCATGACCCATTTGTTATGGAAGGCAAACTTGTAATAACGTCCTCCCGCCAGTGGTCATGCTGTAGCACACCAGTTCTCCTCAGAAAAATCCCTTTGCCTCAACCAACTCTACCTCCGAAACTTCCACTTCCATTGCCCCTTTCGTGGCCTCAGGAAGTCTAATAATGTTTCACAGAGAACATCGTTACTTCTGTGATGTGGGTAGCCAATTTGCAAGGCGTCCAAAACAGCAACAGGATGAATGATCATAGATTCGTAGCAGGGTGACCAACTCTCAGGGAGAAAAATAAGGAACGCTATGGCAAGGGGGAACCGAATGAGAATCACAGGTCTGAAATGAGGGTCAAAGGCCGTTCTGGCAGCAAACAACCCAGGATGAGGGACAACATCCTCAAATAAGGGATTGTCCCATAAAATCCGGGATGGTTGGCCAGGGCCATAGAATCATTTATGGGACAGAAGAAGGCCATTCAGCCCATTCAGTGGTTCTATGCTGGCTTTCCATTCAGTCTCAATTTCCTGCTCTATCCCCCCATTGCCCTGCAAGTTTATTTCCATCAATTGCCCCTCCGATTTGTTTTTGAAGTCATCGATCATCTTTGCATCCACCAGATCAGATGATCAATTCTGAATGATGTTTGGTTCAGGAATAATAGTCGACCTGGTCCCCACTAACTTCATGACATGCAATCAAAGTATTATGTAAAAATAAGAATAGAAAATATAACTTTAAAAGAGGGGCTGAAGCATTTCTGCATGTCCAATTTTCCCCTAGCCTCCAATCCCATACCACCTGAAGACAGCATTTGATGTGAGACATCACAGGAGACCATCTAGTACAGGTAAAAATAAATATGACGCCTTTGATTAAATTAAGTTCTCTTTGTAGAGATCTGACATTTTATGCATCCCACTCTCTTCAGCCTTTTCTGTGAAGAGACACTGAACAGCTCTCTCTCCTAAAAATGAAGGGTGGGGGAAGGTCGCAAGGGTCTGCAGGAGTCAACGCTTCAGGGTCCAAGAAAAATAAAGAACTAGCCTCAATATTGACCTGTTCACCAACTCATGACATCCCAAAGACTAGAGAACCAGACATTATGTTGAACTTATAGCACAGAGACAGGCTATATGGTCCAACTGCTCTTTGCCAATATTTATGCTCCACCAAAGCCTTTTTCCTGCCCTACATTATCGAACTCAATTGATCTAGCATATTGTTCTATTCCTTTTTCTCTTGTCCTTATTGAGCTTTCCCTTAAATGTATCCATGATATTTGCCTCTACTACTACTTGTGCTAGTGAGTTCCACATTCTAACTGATCTTTGGTAAAAAAGTTTCTCCGGGATGCATTATTAGATTTATGAGTGACGTCCGTAAATTTATGGTTCCTAGTTTTAGCCCCACAAGTAGCACATCAACATTTGCCCTCCATCCTGACTTGGAACTCCCTCTCTAACAGTACAACATGGGTGTTCCTCCACCACATGGACTTCAGCGCTTCAAGAAGTTGGCTCACCACCTCCTTCTCAAGGGCAATTAGGGATGGGCAATAATCCCAAGAATGAATTAAAAAAAAAACCCTATCATAATTTTAAAGACCAGGTCAGGTCACCTTTCAGCTTTCTTCTTTCTAGAGAAAAGAGCCTCAGCCTGTTCCATGAAGTATTTTAAAGTGTAGTCATTGTTGTAACATAGAGGGAATGGGGATAAGTGGACAGCTGTCACTGAGCGCTCACAACAGAGTCAAGGGTCAATCATCTCCTTGTGTGCTTAGATCTCTGTGATTCTACGCTCCGATTGACAACTGAGTCTAAGGTCAGTCAGGAGGGATTGGGTCAACAATGGGTTGTATTCCTCTCTGACAACTCCTTGGGCAATGACAGGTTTATAGTGGGGCTACGTGCTGCTAGATCAGAAAATTTACAGCCTGCAGGAGATCCAGGCTAGCTTGACTGCCTGGTCCACCATGTGAACATCTGTTCTTACATTTAAACATCTATTGAGAAGTACCTCAGGGAAGAACACCTTTAATGTTTTGGGATCTTGTGAAGGATAGAAAAGTTGGTTAATTCTAAGACTATCGGCTCATATTTTGCTCTCCAAATAACAGTGAGGCAATGCCACCCTTCATGCCTAAACGATTCAGCAACTTCAGATGTGGGGCAGATACGTGACTAAACTCCAAAATCCGGGAGTTGCTGTTGGTGATGCTTTGCGAAAGTTGCACCTTGCTGTCTGCCTCAGCACTGCAATGCATTAACAGCGTGACATTGCGATGTTTATGTGGTAGGTACAAACTAAACTCACCACACAGAAGTTAAGTCATTTCAAGTCTAGGTGAAAACAGAAGATGCCGAAAACACTCAGCTGAGCATTCACCGCATTTTTTGTTTTTATTTCAAATTTCCAGCATCTTCAGTGCTTGGCCTGTGTTCAAGTCTGTTAGTACCCTGTTAATGATGTGATAAGTGTTATTTACTGGCAATCAACCTCTCTGGCAGTGATAATTAACTGTTGCACTATTAACTCTTCTTACATTACAACAGCCAATCCACTTCAAAAGTACTTCATTGGCTGTAAAACACTTTTGGGCTTTGAGGTTGTGAAAGTGCTTTAGTGTGAAGTTCCATTCTTTCAGATTTTCATTGTTGTTGAGCGTTTTAAAAATGTAAAATCATAAATTTAATTTTTTGTTTACTTTTCATCACCATCTCTCCTTTTTTTAATCGTTCCCCTAATCCAAGCTTTCTTTCAGCTTTTTCATTTCTCTTTTTGTACCTGATTTGACATTGAGTTCACCCATTCCTTCTCAGTCCTTGCACTATTAATTTTACAATCCTCCAATCTGATTGTTTAAGGAGATGCACAGTCACTTGCCTCGCTCATTCAGGTTCCAGATGCTTCTATTCCCTTGCTGTGATGTTATCACTCCACACGTCCAGCAACTCGCCATGCAAAGGTTTTAACAACCTCTAAACAGGGGCAGGTCTAACTAATGGCAGGTGCTGCAGCAAAGCCTGGGCCAATGTGGTTTCTACTATTAGCGTTCTCTGTGAAGCTGTTACACAGCAAGCTTTGGCCTGGAGTTATGACTTAGATATTGATATTCCATTGACGTTTTGCAACAATGTACAGTAGAAGAAAGTTTTATATGATGTAGAGTCATAGAGTTATACAGCACAGAAACAGGCCCTTCAGCCCATCGTGTCTGTGCCGGCCATCAAGCACCTATCTATTCTAATCCCATTTTCCAGCACTTGGCCCGTAGCCCTGTATGCTATGGTGTTTCAAGTGCTCATCTAAATGCTCCTTAAATGTTGTGAGGTTTCCTGCTTCTACCGCCCTCTCAGGCAGTGTGCTCCAGATTTCAACCACCCTCTGGGTGAAAAAATCTTTCCTCAAATCTCCTCTGAACCTTCTGCCCCTTACCTTAAATCTATGCCCCCCTGGTTATTGACACCTCCGCTAAGGGGACAAGTTTCTTCTTATCTTCCCTATCTATGCCCCTCATAATTTTGTACACCTCAATCAGGTCCTCGATCAGCCTTCTCTGCTCCAAGGAAAACTACCTTAGCCTAACTAATCTCTCTTCATAATTGTCCTTGGTTTTGGACTCTGAATTCACTTGATCAAGTAGAAATTCAATCCAGTGAAGCAAGCAGAATTGTGTAGTGAAATGTAATTTATTTCATTAAGTTGGTGTAAGGTACTAAGGGCTCTATGTTCAAGCCTGAGGCCTCACTATCGATATTGGACAGGTAAAGTTATGTTAGACTTGTAGTGAACCTTGGTTAGATTCTAGTGCACAGTTCTGGCCTCCCATATTATAAAAAAGATGTAGAGGCATTGCAGAAAGTGCAAAAAAGATTTACCATAAGTGAGAGATTATACCCATCAGGAAAGACTGAGCCAGCTGAGATTCTTCTCTCTAGGAAAGGGAAGGCTAAGGGATGGCCTGTTAGACGGCTTTAAGCTTATGACAGGGTTTGAAAGGGTAGACATTGGGAGAAGATGTTTCCACTTGTGGGGAAGAGCAAAACCAGTGGCTGTCAACATAAGATAGTCACTAATAAATCAAATAGGGAATGCCCGAGACACTTCTTAACTCAGAAGGTGGTTAGAATGTGGAGCTCACTTGCACAGAGAGTGGTTGAGTCAAATAGCACAGATGCATTAATTTGGATAAGCACATTAAGAAGAAAGGAATAGAAAAATATGTTAAAAGGATGGAGAAATGAATGGGACGAGCCTCAGGTGGGACCTAAACACTGACGGAGACCAGTTGGGCTGAATGGGTTGCTTTTGTGCTGCAGGTTCAATATAATTTTACTTAAAGGCAAGTTATATGTCTGAGGGTGTCGGCCTGCTTACAGGAAAGGTTGGCGATACAAAGCCCCAGTAGAATATCTACCGTAAAACCCAGAAATATAGCTTAAGGACTTACCACTAGGTTTCCAATCACCATGACCAGCATGAAGACAAGGATGCACAGGGGCTGCCCAGCCACCTCCATACAGTCCCACATGGTTTCAATCCACTCACCGCACAGGACCCGAAACACGATGAGGAAAGAGTGGAAGAAGTCGGACATGTGCCAGCGAGGGAGCTGGCATTTGACGGAGATCTTACAAACGGCGTCGGTGTAGCTTTTGCCAAAGAGTTGCATCCCAACCACCGCGAAGATGAAGACAATGATGGCCAGGACAAGGGTCAAGTTGCCCAAAGCACCCATCGAATTACCAATGATCTTAATGAGCGTGTTGAGGGTGGGCCATGATTTTGCCAGTTTGAAGACTCTGAGCTGTGAGGTAAGATTGGATTTAAAAAAAGACTGCATTAGACAATGTAGGTTCACTGAGTTACAATTAAGACACAATGAAGGGGTGAAGCAGAAGGAAAGTTTAATGAATGTTTTCCAATGAATTGAAGTATGCAACCTGTCAACAAGTCAACTGAAGGCCTGAGGCTGATTGTCTCCTAATCTGATTATGTGTTTAACTGCAAATAAATACATTAGGTTCTGTTCAATGGGTAGTCAAAGGTAAATATAAGAACTTAAGGAATAGAGGCTGAAATAGGCCACTTGACCCTTCAAGCCTGCTGCACCATTCAACAAGGTTCTGGTTGATCGTCTTTCTCAACTCCACCTCCCCCCCACCCCAGCATCCCCGTATGTTTTAATTCTCTCAGTACACAAAAACCTATTGACTTCTGTTTTGAATATACTCAACAATGGACATTCACAGCTCTCTGGAGTAGAGAATTCAAAAGATTCACAGGCTGGGCCCTTTGTGCTGAGACTGTACCTCTGTGTTCTAGATTCCCCAGCTAGTGGAAACAATTTCTCATGATTCTATCCTGTTAAATCCCTTAAGTTTTGAGAAATTCATGGCCCTTGCAGTCCTCTTCAATGGTGAATGTGCCGCTCTATGCCCTACAAATTTGGAAGGTCTTGGGTTTAATGGTTAACTGCGCTGGGTTGGCTGATTTTAAGGGTAAGAATATTAAGCTTTTCTCCTCTGATCATGATTCAGTGCCTCCTGCTTGAACGTGTATAAGGGTCACATGAGAGTAGGTGTGATGGCCTTCTGACATCCCCTATCCTAAGCTCAACCATGAAGAGCATTCAATTGAAGGAGGGTTGTTGTTGCTTGTGGGAATCTAATGGAGATTGAGCGGGGAAGTAGAGCTGAGGTTGAAGATTAGCCATTATCTTTTTAAACAGTAGAACAAGCCCAAAGGGCCATGTTACATAGAGTTACATAGGATAAGCTGCACAGAAACAGGCCTTTCTGCCCAACCAGTATATGCCGGTGTTTATGCTCCACTTGAGCCTCCTCCCATCTTTTCTCATTTAAATCTACCATTGTAACCCTCTACCCGCTTCTCCCTCATATGCTTATCTAGCTTCCCCTTAAATGCATCGATACCAATCACTTCAATCACTCCCTGTGGTAGTGAGTTCCACATTCTTATCACTCTTTGGGTGAAGACGTTTCTTCTGAACTCCCTATTGGATTATTGTGTGACTATCTCATATTGATGGCCTCTTGTTATGCTCTTCCTCACAAGGGGAAACATCCTCTCTGTATCCACTCTACCAAAACTTTCCAGAATTTTAAAGGTCTCTGTTACATCATCCCCCGGCCTTCTTTTTTCAAGAGAGACCCATCTTTCCCTGATACGTAAGCCCACACATTTCAGCTACCATCCTCATAAACCTTCTCCTCACCTTCTCCAGTACCTCGATATCCTTTTTATAACAATGGCGACCAGACCTGCATGCAACAGTGAGTAACTCACCTCCTGACTCCCCAAAGCCTGTCCAAGGCACAAGTCAGGAGTACGATGGAATACTCCCCACTTGCCTGGATGAGTGCAGCTCCCACAACACTCAAGAAGCTTGACACCATCCAGGACAAAGCAGCCCGCTTGATTTCTTTTTAATTCGTTCAAGGGATGTAGGCATCGCTGGCTAGGCCAACATTTATTACCCATCCCAAATTGCCCTTGAGAAGGTGGTTGGTGAGCTGCCTTCTTGAACTGCCGCAGTCAATGTGATGCAGGTACACCCACAGCGCTGTTAGGGAGCAAGTTCCAGGATTTTGACCCAGCGACAGTGAAGGAACGGCCGATATATTTCCAAGTCAGGATGGTGAGTGACTTGGAGGGTGACTTGATTGGCAACACATCCACAAACATTCACTCCCCCCACCATCAATGCACTACAGCAGCAGCAGTGTGTACCATCTGCAAGATGCACTGCAGGAACCCACCAAGCCACCTCAGACAGCACCTTCCAATCACACAACCACTACCATCTGGAAAGACAAGGGCAGCAGGTACATGGAAACACCACCACCTGGAAGCCTCCCTCCAAGCCACTCACTATCCTATGGTGAAAAATTATGCCTATGACAGACTGGTTGAAAATACAATTGAGAGCCAGGCTGAATATTGAAAGTTCAAAGGGGAGGTGCAAAAGCAAATAAAAGAAACAAATAGGGAATATGAAAAGAGACTGGCAGCCAGTATAAAAGGAAATCCCAAAGTCTTTTCTAGGCATATAAATAGAGACCTGAAATTGAATTGAATTTTCACTCAGTTGGACCAGCTCCAGAGCCATTTAAAAATGGTGGCAAGGCCTGATTTCAGGACTGCTGCACCTATTCCTGGCGTTGGCAGGGAATAATGGTGTGAGTAGTGGGCCCACACCTTCAACTCTCGACCTGACTGGCTCCATTGCTCTCCTCGCCCCCCCACAATTTTCATGAAGTTGGGCCAGCTTCTGGATGACTCGTGTTTCACGACCTCTCAGAGGAGTCATGAACCACCGTCTGGATTTAGGAACTTCTTGAAGTGTGTGTTTAAAACATTTTACCCTTGGCCACACAATGCATTCCATGCCATCTCCCTGGCCTCCATGCCCCTTCCATGCCCATTTACCAATTATGCACTATGTATAGAACTAATGAGCCATGTTATAGCAATGGACCCCATTGGGAACTGTGTTAGCAGAAGCAGATGGCCAGACATCTGGTTCTCCACCTGGGTCCTTTATGAATGCTTGGCTGAGCTACAAGGCTCATAAATGCATTAGCTCAGCAGGGGTCCAAACTGAAGTGGAGTGTTCACTTTGCTAGATTGACATCTTTATGAGGCTATATTATTCTTTATGTTATCTCTTTTCTGAATGTTTATATATTTATTTGAACAAGGTTAAAAGGTGTGAAGTAAGTAAAGCTATTATTACAATTATGGCTCCATCAGTTTGACACTTTTGTAGGGTCGTAGGAACAGCAGGTTTTTTTTCCCAAAGCAGATTTCTGGATGGGTGTTTTCATTCCTCAGCATTTCAACACTTGCCATTGTTATCATTGTTATTACCCACCCCCATGGCCACCTATAACCTTTCTCTGGGGTTGATGGACCCGACTTGTCCATCCCCGCCTCCTCGGAGCAAAAACTGGGTGCGACAGGGCCCTTTAAACTGAGGTCGGTCTGCCAAGTTGGGAAACCTCCTGACTTTCCTGAGCCTCAGTAGTGAAAAGCCAGCCTGCTTAACTCTTGTTTCTCTCTCCACAGGTGCTGCCAGACCCGCTGCATATTTCCAGGATTTTCCGCTTTTATTGCCTTTAGCAAGCCTGTGCTGGCCGTCCTTCATTGGCCCGTGTTCAGAAGAGTGACAATTTCTCTGCTATCTCCTCCTTTTCTGAGGTATTTGCAGCATCCTCCTTTGCGAAGACTGATATAAGGAATTGGGTTGACACCTTGTATAGGCCCCAGCTAAAGTTTTGCATCCAGTTCTGGTCTTCCCTCTAGTTGGGATGTGAGGTCCTTGAGAGAATGTGGCGGAGTGAGTCAGAATGGCTTGAGGGATGAGAGAATTTTGCTACAAGCTTAGCTTGGGGATCTGTGCCATGACGACTCTATAACTCAACCTTAACCAGGCTCTTTGCCTCCATAAGAAGATCTCTTTTTTGATCCCCAATCTGTCCTACCCTTTCTTCAGTTTCCTTTTCACTACTTATACCCTTAAACGAGTCTTTTGAGTTTCCTTCTGTGTTACTCACTAGCCAATCCTCATGCCCTCTCTTTGGCTCTCCTACACTCTTGTTCAGTTCTCCTTTCATTTTTATTACCGGCCCTTCATTTTCATTGGGTCCTGGAACTCCCTCCCTAACAGCACTGTGGGTGTACCTACACCACATGGACTGCAGCGGTTCAAGAAGGCAGCTCACCACCACCTTCTCAAGGGCAATTAGGGATGGGCAATAAATGCCGGCCCAGCCAGCGATGCCCACATCCCCAAAATAAGTTATACATATTTTTTAAACGGTTCAAGCGTTGGAAGACAATGGGTTAATATTAATTATTAGCTAGGCTGGGATTTTCACGGCCCAGGCTATAAGAGATGTTGTGCAGATGATTTTTAAAATAAAATTATGCCTCTATTAAAATGCTGTGACCGCCTCAATGGCCATGAGCAAGTTCAAAGGGAACCCACCTATTGATATGTTAGTTACTATTTACAGCTGCTTAATGGTGTATTCCATAAACATAACAGACAATGTTAAAAGGTGATGGAAACACATCCGTATATTATACAAATGCATTAGGCTCTGTGCCTTCGGACCTCTGAAGTGTACTGCAGCTGTGAATTAAATCAACTAACACTGGTTAGCATGGGTCCCGAAACACTGGGGAAAGGTTGAGCTGTTGGAGATGTTTGTCTTAAGGTGGGTTAGATAGTTGGAGAGACTACAGCTCCTGATCCCATCCCACCCCATATCCACCACCACCCACCCCCACCAGCCCACCCCATATCCACTACCACCCACCCCCGCCAGCCCACCCCATATCCACCACCATCCACTCCCGCCAGCCTACCCCATATCCACCACCATCCACCCCCTCCAGCCTACCCCATATCCACCACCATCCACCCCCGCCAGCCCACCCCATATCCACCACCACCCAGCCCACCAGCCTACCCCATATCCACCACCATCCACCCCCTCCAGCCTACCCCATATCCACCACCATCCACCCCCGCCAGCCCACCCCATATCCACCACCATCCACCCCCGCCAGCCCAACCCATATCCGCCACCACCCACCCCACAAGCCCACCCCTTATCCACCACCATCCACCCCCGCCAGCCCAACCCATATCCACCACCATCCACCCCCGCTAGCCCACCCCATATCCACCACCACCACCCACCCCTGCCAGCCTACCCCATATCCACCACCACTCACCCCCACCAGCCCAACCCATATCCACCACCACTCATCCCCTACCAGTCCACCCCATATCCTCCACCACCCACCCCCCCAGCCCACCCCAAATCCACCACCACCCACCCCGGCCAGCCCACCCGTATCCACCACCATCCACCCCCATCAGCCCACCCCAAATCCACCACCACCCACCCCCCACCAGCCCACCCCATATCCTCCACCATCCACCCCCGCCAGCCCACCCCAAATCCACCACCACCCATCCCCCACCAGCCCACCCCATATCCTCCACCATCCACCCCTGCTAGCCCACCCCATATCCACCACCACTCACCCCTACCAGCCCACCCCATATCCACCACCACTCACCCATACCAGCCCAACCCATATCCACCACCACTCACCCCTACCAGCCTACCCCATATCCACCACCACTCACCCCTACCAGCCCACCCCATATCCACCACCACTCACCCATACCAGCCCACCCCATATCCACCACCACTCACCCCTACCAGCCCACCCCATATCCACCACCACTCACCCCTACCAGCCCATCCCATATCCACCATCTCCCACCCCGGCTAGCCCATCCCATATCCACCACCACCCACCCCCGCCAGCCCAACCCATATCCTCCACCACCCACCCCCGCCAGCCCAACCCATATCCTCCACCATCCACCCCCGCCAGCCCACCCCATATCCACCACCATCCACTCCTGCCAGCCCACCCCATATCCACCACCACCCACCCTGCCAGTCCACCCCTTATCCACCACCATCCACCCCCACCAGCCCACCCCATATCCACCACCACCTACCCCCCAGGCCACCCCATATCCACCTCACCCCACAATCTCCACCGCACCCTGCAAATTGGCAGCACGAATGGGGATTGAATAGATTAGATAGATGGGAACATCACCACCTAGAAGTTCCCCTCCAAGTTACTCACCTTCCTGACTTGGAAATATATCGGCCGTTCCTTCACTGTCGCTGGGTCAAAATCCTGGAACTCCCTCCCTAACAGCACTGTGGGTGTACCTACACCACGTGGACTGCAGCGGTTCAAGAAGGCAGCTCACCACCACCTTCCCAAGGGCAATTAGGGATGGGCACTAAACGCTGGCCCAGTCAGCAAAGCTCACATCCCGTGAAAAAAATCCTTTAAATGTTTTGAAGACCCGAATTAGGCCATCCCTCAAACTCCTGCACGTACGGGAACACCAAGCCAAGTTCATGCAACCTGTTGAACATGCGAACGTACGATTTAGGGGCAAGAGTAGGCCATTGAGCCCCTCGAGCCCGCTCTCTCATTCAATAAGAGCATGGCCAATCTGACTGTAGCTTCAACTCCACATTCCATCTACCCCCCAATAACCTTTGACTCCCTTGTTAGTCAAATCTCTATCTATTGCTTCCTTAAAAATACTCATTGATGCTGCCTCCATCAATCTCTGGGAAAGAGAATTCCAAAGATTCAAAACCCTCCTAGCCACAATCTCTCACAGGAAACCAGATGCAGTGTACAACAAGCAACTCACCACTCCCTGTGGTACTCATAGACTCATAGTGAGCTCCACATACGAACCATCATCTGGCTGGAGACATTTCTCCTGAATTCCCTGTTGGATTTATTCATGACTTTCTTATATCCATGGCCCCTAGTTCTGATCTGGCCTGGAAGTGGAAATATCTTCTCCAAGTCCACCCTATCAAACCCTTCCATAATATTGAAAACCTCTGTCAGCCTTCTCTCTCTATTCTAGCGAGAAGCCTGTTCAATCGGTCGTGAAAGGAATAACTCCTTAGATCTCGCATCAACTCTGCAAGCCTTTCTGTGCTGAACCTATGGAGGCAAGAGCTGTTCACCGTACGCCAAGTGCAGATACGTCAAGGGAGAAGCTTTTCTGACTCGGACTGTGCTCCACTTTGGGTGTAAGTGGTGGGTGGTGTGCTGGGAGCAATGTCATCACTCGGGTACATGACTGAAAGAAAGGAAAAGGGCATTACCAGTCTGAAGGAGCGCAGCACCGACAGGCCATCCACTCTGGCTAGGCCTAGCTCGATCAAGCTCAGGCAGACGATGATGCTGTCAAATATGTTCCAGCCCTGCTGAAAGTAGTAGTACGGGTCCAAGGCAATGATTTTTAAGACCATCTCAGCTGTGAAAATGGCAGTGAAAACCTGCAGGAAACAGGAAATTGTGTCAGAGCAGCAACAGGCACCCTGCCACCCCTCCCCTAATCCCCACCTTCCATCGCACCCCTCCCCCCCCCAACCTGGCACACCCAACACGCCCACTCGCCTGCCCTCCTGGGGACAATTCCCAGCCTGACTTAACACTATTCTTAGGTGCAAGGGGCAGTAGGCATCCTCCACGCACAACGTGCAGGCCACTGTCTGCTTCTGGGTGTTCACAGCTCGAGAAATTTCCCTGCTGTTTGTTTCTCGAGTTCAAGGAGCCTCACGCAGTCTCATTTCTATTGACAACAATTATGGAGCACAAAAAAAAATCAAAGCAGAGCAGTGAGACTAAATATTTACTACTCAAGCTGTGATTCCCCCTGCCAATCAACAGTTTTACAACACAAGAAGAATTGATTCCTTTACCATGTCAGATCCTGCCTGCTATTACGCTGAGTATACTGAAGTGAATAGGTAAGGGGGCTTACCTTTCATCACCACACACACACACACAATCTCTCACACACACACACACTCACACACACTCACACACACACACACACTCACAGATACACACACACAATCTCTCACACACACACACTCACACACACACACACACACACACATGCACACATACACACACTCACACGCAATCTCACAGACCATCTCTCACACACACACTGGGGTGGTGGGGGGACATAAATACAACAACTGTCACTAGAGGAAAAAGTACTAGGGAATCTAATGGGGCTAAAGACAGATAAGTCCCCTGGACCTGATGGGTTGCATCCTAAGATATTAAAGGAAGTAGCCTCAGAGAGATAGTGGATGCACTGGCAGTAATCTTCCAAGATTGTGGAAAAGTCCCAGAGGATTGGAGAATGGCCAATGTAACACACTTATACAGAAAGGGAGGCAGACAAAAAACAGGTAACTATAGGCCAGTTAGCTTAACATCTGTAATTGGGAAAATGTTAGAGTCTCTTATAAGGGATGTAATAGCAGAA
This sequence comes from Carcharodon carcharias, assembly GCF_017639515.1. Taxonomy (NCBI): domain Eukaryota; kingdom Metazoa; phylum Chordata; class Chondrichthyes; order Lamniformes; family Lamnidae; genus Carcharodon; species Carcharodon carcharias. Next base: position 20,460,583 of record NC_054469.1, read on the forward strand.
CATTTAGAAATGTATAATCTAATCAAGCAGAGTCAGCATGGCTTAATGAAGGGGGAATGATGCTTAGCAAATTTATTAGATAGCTTTGAGGAGGTAACAAAAGGTCCGATAAGGTACCGCACATAAGGCTACTTATTAAGATAAGAGCCCATGGTGTTAGGGTTGTATATTAGCATGGATAGAGGATTGGCTAACTAACAGAAGATAGAGAGTTGGGATAAGGGGGCCATTTTCAGGATGGCAATCTGTAACTAGTGGAGTGCCACAGGGATCAGTGCTGGGGCCACAATTATTTACAATATATATTAATGACTTGGATGAGGGAAGTGAATTTACTATTGCCAACTTTGCAGTTGACACAAAAATAGGTGGGAAGGCAAGTGTTGAGGATGACACAGAGTCTACAGAGGGATATAGACAGGTTAAGTGAGTAGGCAAAAACTTGGCAGATGGAATATAATGTGGGAAAGTGTGAGGTTATGCACTTTGGCAGGAAGAATAGAGGAGCTGAATATTATTTAAATAGGGAAAGACTGCAGAAAGCTGCAGCACAGAGGGATTTGGGGGTCCTTGTGCATGAATCACAAATAGCTAACATACAAGTTCAACAGGTAAAAGGGAAGGAAAATGGAATGTTGAATGTTTTTTTCAAAGGGAATGGAGTATAAAAATAGGGAAGTCTTGCTAAAACTATACAAGGCACTAGTTTGACCACACCTAGAATACTGTGAACAGTTTTGGTCCCCTTATCTAAGGAAAGATATATTAGCATTGGAGGCAGTCCAGAGAAGGTTCATTAGGTTGATCCCGGGTATGGAGGGATTTTCTTATGAGGAGAGGGTGAGTAGGTTGGGCCTGTACTCATTGGAGTTTAGAAGAATGAGAGGCAACCTTATTGAAACATATAAGATTCTTAGGGGTCTTGACAGAGTAGATGTTGAGAGGTTGTTTCCCCTTGTGGGAGAGTCTAGGACCAGAGGGCATAATCTCAGAGTAAGGGGTCACCCATTTAAAACAGAGATGAGGAGGAATTTCTTCTCAGAGGGTAGTCAATCTGTGGAATTCTTTACTGCAGAGGGCTGTAGAGGCTGGGTTGTTAAGTATATTCAAGGCTGAGATAGGCAGGTTTTTAATTAGTAAGGGGATCAAGGGTTATGGGGAAAAGGCAGGAAAGTGGAGTTGAGGATTATCAGGTCAGCCATGATCTCACTGAATAGCAGAGCAGGCTCAATGGGTCAAATGGTCTACTTCTGCTCCTACTTCTTATGGTCACACACATGCACAAACACAGACAGAAACACTCAAACACACATGAAGACACACACAGAAGCACACACACAGACGCACTCACACATACAGACACACACACAGACAAACTCACAGACACACACACACAGACACACACACTCGCACACACACACATGAAGACACACACAGAAGCACACACACAGACACACTCAGACACACACACACACATGGTGGAATTTTTTTTGAGGCGTCGGGAGAGCTGGCAAGAGACCCACATTACCTCTTTTCAGGAAAGCTTCTGAACCATAAGACTATAAGACATCGGAGCAGAAATTAGGCCATTCTGCCCATCAAGTCTGCTCCGCCATTCAATCATGGCTGATAAGTTTCTCAACCCCATTCTCCCGCCTTCTCCCCGTAACCTTTGATCCACTTACCAATCAAGAACCACAAGCCAATCAGGCCGTGGTGAGGCCACTGCCAGGATCTCCACCTGGAATAAAGACCCTGGGGGTGAAAGACCCGGGTAGCAAGAGCTACCAGCCAACCTGCACTGAGCAGTACCTCTGAGGAGGTTGTGGCTGCTGTGGAAGGACATCCCTGGAGTCCCAGGATCGCAGAGGACCCAGGCTACAGGTAGGTAATAATGTGGGTGGTCATGGGAGGGAGGGGTGGTTTCATTGGGTGGGGTTGCAGGGAGAGGTGTAGGGAGGTCAGCAAGGGCTGGGGATGGGTCTCAGCGTCCCCACCCACCCCCTCCCGATGTTCAGTCTCTTGACCGGGCACTGAGTGTCTTTGAACGAGGGAATCCATTCCCTCCCCTGTCCCAGGTGACAAGCGGTGCACAGATTTCACCTGTGATGCATTCAGCATGGCAACAGGCCCACCTGCAGCTGGGTGAATCTCAGCGGCGGCAGGGTGAGGTGCTTCAATGGTCATTAATAAGCCACTTAAGGTCCTCAATTGTTGGTGGGGTGGGACATTCGAAAATTGGCCTTCCAGCCCAGAACCTAGCTCTGGTGGAGGTGGAAAGGCAGCTAGTTCAGGGACGCCATGACCTTGCCTAATTACATGCCTTACCCACCTCCAAACTCCCTGCCAGCAAGAGAAGATTCCGCACACAATCACACACATACACCCGATCACACACATACACACAATCACACACATACACCCGATCACACACATACACACAATCACACACATACACACAATCACACACATACACCCGATCACACACATACACACAATCACACACATATACCCGATCACACACATACACCCGATCACACACACAGGCCCACAGACAATCACACACATACACACAATCACACACATACACACAATCACACACACACAGGCCCACAGACAATCACACACATACACACAATCACACACATACACACAATCACACACATACACCTGATCACACACACACAGGCCCACAGACAATCACACACATACACACAATCACACACATACACACAATCACACGCATACACCCGATCACACACACACAGGCCCACAATCACACACACACACCTTCACACACACAGGCCCACAGACAATCACACACATACACACCTTCACACACATACACACAAACACACACACACACACACACACACAGTCACATGCCTACACTCAATCACACACAACACACAATCATATATGTAGTCACACACACATACTCACAGGAACTGACCCACACACAATCACATACATTCACATAATCACAGTCACACAAACACACACACAGACCCACAGACACAGACCTATACACAATCACATGTGTACACACAATCACATACACACGTGCCCATACGCAGACACACACAACCACATACGCAGACCCACAGACACAGACTCACACAAACACATGTACACGTGGATTCACACAAGAAAGCAAGTTGAGGTTTCAAGCCCCAATCTATAGCAATGAGGCTCTTAGTGCAGTATGGGGGGAGTCCTGAGGTATAGGGAGAGTATTCCAGAGCCTCGGACCCAGGCAGCTAAAGGCATGGCCACTAATGGTGGAGCAAAGGAAAAATGGTTGTGGTGGGGGTGGGGGGGGGGGGGGTTTAGTGGTGATGGGGGGAGGGATGCACAAGAGACGAGAATTGGAAATTTCAAAGCAGACTGAATGGAAAAGCTGAAGGTTTGCTGCATGTGCGCTTACCATGCAACTGAACTGAGCAAAGGGGCAAGGCACAGCCTGTACAGCGCTGTCAAATCACACGCGGTGCAACTTGCCACTCTTATCTCAGAATGCTACACATTTTAGGACTTGAGATTAGATTGCTTCAATAGCTTAGTGGCTAAGACCACTCATTTCACACTGAAGCAGCTGAGTGTCTGTGTCCCACTCCTGGCAGCTGCTTTAAGGAGACTGATATTTAACTACATGTGAGCTCAGGCAGACTAGGCTGGGAAGAGCAGGGTCATTATTATTGTTATTGCAGCAGCAGTGAACTCAGTGAGGTAAAGTCACACACTTCACTGTCTTTTCAGGAATTCTTGTTTCTCTCAAGAGGGTCATTAATCTGTGGAATTCTCATCCCAGAGAGCAGTGGGGGCTGGCCCATTGAGTACCTTTAAGGCTGAGTTAGACAGGTTTTGGATGGACAAGGGAGCCAAGAGCTATGTGGCCAGACAGGAAGGTGGAGCTGAAACCACAATCAGATCAGCTATGATCTTATCGAATGGTGGAGCAAGCTCGAAGGGCTGAATAGCCTATTCCTGCTCCTAAATTCTACGATTCGATATTGCTCCTGAATAGTGTTAGACTATGGAATTGGCCACGAGGAGTGGTTGAGGTGAGTAGCATACATACATTTAAGGGGAAGCTAGATAAACATATATAAATGCTCTGACTACAAGAACAAGCTAAGGGTTGGGAATTCTGTAGTAATGGAACTCACCACTTGATTGCCCAAACCCTGCCCACCATCTAAGTTATGGATGGAATATTTTCCACTTGCCTGGATGAGTGCAGCTCCAACAATATTCATGAGACTTGACACCATCCAGGACAAAGCATGCCACTTGAACTGCACCCCATCCACTAGTTTTAACATTAACTCCCTCCACCGCCGTCGCACAGTGGCAGCGTGTGTACCACCTACAAGATGCACTGCAGGAATTCACCAAGGCTCCTCAGGCAGCACCTTCCAAACCCACAACCATTGCCATCTAGAAGGAGAAGGGCAGCAGAAAGATGGGAACACCACCACCTGGAAGTTCCCCTCCGAGCCACTCACCACCCTGACTTGGAAATATATCGCCGTTCCTTCACTGTCGCTGGGTCAAAATCCTGGAACTCCCTCCCTAACAGCGCTGTGGGTGTACCTACACCACATGGACTGCAGCGGTTCAAGAAGGCAGCTCACCACCACCTTCTCAAGGGCAAATGGGGATGGGCAACAAATGCTGGCCTTGCCAATGGCGCTTCCATCCCATGAATGAACAAAAAAAGTCAGATGAAGTAAGGGTAGGAGTTGGTTCACGTGCAGGGTAAACATTGGCATAGACCTGTTGTGCTGAAGGATCTGTTTCTGTGGTGGAAATACTATGCAATGCTATGTAAGCAACTGTCTTCTCTCCTGTCTGAAGGTGCTAATTTGAAATGGGGTGGGGTGGTGGTGGGGGGGGCGGGGGGGTTGGGGGGTGGGGGTTGGGTGTGGGGGTTTGTGGAAAGAGCACAACTTTCCATTGCTTGTTGCTAAAGTTCTTGCTTCCCTATTCTCCGAGAGCAAGGAAGATGCTAAATGGAAAAGTTGCCAACAGTTGAATGAGTTGAATGTGTACGAGATTCATTCATGCCGAATATGAAACTCTCAGACGCACAATCTCTTCAGTTCAAAGGGTTTAAATGCTTCAAATCTCAAGAGTACCCAGCAGCTGCTCAGGGTAGATGGTCATTCCAACTCATGAGCTAGCTCTTGGATATTATTACTATTATGAATCTCAACATCACATATAAATGTACACAGTGACCCAAACACCCACCAATCGCCAATACATTTAGAGAGATACACCTCGACACACATACATACCAATGTACAAATCCACATACCCAGGTGTATGCGCATATCAATAAAACCACACATTAACACACAAATAAGTACCCACACAAATACTGATGCATTGATAAACATAAATGCAACCCCACATACAGATATGTACACCACTTGTACCCACACGTACAAAATGCACCCCTCCACATGCACACAAAGACACATGAACACTCATGCACACAGGAACACGCTCACACAGACACACGCACAAGCAAACAGACAAGCTCAAACACAAGCACACAAACATATGCATACACAGATAACACACACAAACACGTACACACAGACACATGCACAAACAGATATTCACACACAGAGACACAGACACGTACAGGCATAGAAATGCATATAGATGTAATGCACTCGCACACACACACACACACACACATGCACACACACACACACAGATAAAATGCATCACACAATGTACACACAGAATCACAGAATTTACATTCTGGAAATTCCTTTAGGGTTCAACTTAATGTAAAACATGATCTTCTCCCTACCAGGTTCCCCACATAGAGCATATTATCAAATTCCTTGGACATTGGCCGGTGCTCCAGTGCCATGAAGAGGGTGTTCAGTATGATACAGATGGTGATTGCTAGGTCCAGGAAGGGATCCATCACAATATAGTTCAATATTTTCTTCATTCTTATCCACAATGGGCAGCAGGTCCAGATAAGAAACGTTTGGGAAAAGTAGTACCAGCAGCGGGGATATTTCAAGTGAGATTCTTCAAATTCTAGGAGTGAGACCAGACAGGAGGGTTGGTGTTATACAGTTAAATGAAAGCGTAATTGTTGAACTCTCACTATGGCTACTGTAGCTAAAAGGGGTAAGTGATGTCCTGAGGCTGTGAAAGGCACTACAGAAATGCAAATTCTTGTCTTCGGGGCTTGTAGCTCAAACTGTGATATTTTGTACAAAAACAGAATTACCTGGAAAAACTCAGCAGGTCTGGCAGCATCGGCGGAGAAGAAAAGAGTTGAAGTTTCGAGTCCTCGAAACGTCAACTCTTTTCTTCTCCGCCGATGCTGCCAGACCTGCTGAGTTTTTCCAGGTAATTCTGTTTTTGTTTTGGATTTCCAGCATCTGCAGTTTTTTTGTTTTTATCTCTGTGATATTCTGTATGCCGTTAGAGTCAATGCTCACCGATCTCCATTCCATGGAATGTCAAATGTCATGACTCTACCTGAACCCAAAATGGCAACTATTTCCTCAGCTAAAAGAAAGATTTGCATTTATATCGCGCTTTTCACAACCACTGGGAGTCTCAAAGCGCTTTCTAGCTAAAGAAATACTTTTGAATTGTAGCCACGGTTATAATGTCGGGAACGCAGCAGCTAATTTGCATATAGCACGCTCCCAATCACAGCAATGTGACAATGGCCAGACAATCTGGTTTTTTTTTGTGATGTTGGCTGAGTGATAAATACCGGCCAGGACACTGGGGGTAACTCCCCTCCTCTTTGAAATAGTGGCATAAGATCTTTTACGTCCACCTGAGCAGGCAATGCAGCCTCTGTTTAACATTTCGTCTAAAAGACGGCACCTCCAACAGTGCAGCACTCCCTCCGTACTGCACTGCAGTGTCGGCCTCGATTTTTTTGTGCCCAAGCCCTGGAGTGGGACACACCCACACACCAGTTAGGAAGCTGTTTGTGGCAAAATTGCCAAGGCGGTTCCACTGCCAGCAAATGATGGTACTTTTCACCCTCTATAAAGGTCTTGAACCCCGCCCTGAAGTTCAGGCCGGTGAACCAGACTAGCTGTCACTTACTTCATCTGTTGCACAAACGGATTCAATCGCAGCCTTCAAAAAGATAACTGGATAAACACTTGAAGAGGCAGAAAATTGCAGGGGTATGGAGAAAGAGCAGGGAAGTGGGGCTAATTGGACTGTGTTACAAAGGAGCCAGCGCAGGCTCTATGTTCTCCTCTGTGCGGTACCTTCCAGGATTCTATGTTTCCCTACATTACAACAACTGAGGCCTCCCTGCTTTCCCTGGCACAGTTTCACAACAGGCAGTGAATACCCTTACCAACAAGTATTGGGAACGCCAACATTGGCTCTACTTTCCTATTTTCATAGTGCAATTCATCTGGGAAATTTTCTACGAGCTGATTTATACTTAGTCAGCACTATTTTTTCCTTAGGCCACTAGCATGTCATCCTACTCCTCGATTGTGAAGAAAATCATTGTTCCTTTTCCTGAAAACACAGCTGTAATCCCGGGAGAGATAGAGAGAGGTATAGAGATAGAGAGAGGCAGAGAGAGAGAGAGAGATGGAGGGAGACAGAGGGAGAGAGAGAAAGAGAGAAAAGGAGAGAGGGAGTGAAAGAGAGGGGGGGAGAAAGGGAGAGAGAGAGAAAGGGAGAATTTTGAGATGGAGGGAGACAAAGGGACAAAAGATGCGACCCTCAGTTTAACATCTCATACAAAAGGCAGCACCTCCAATAGTGCTGCACTCCCTCAGTACTTCAGTACCTCTGATAGTGCTGCATTCCCCCAGTACTACAGCACCTCCAATAGTGCTTCACCCTCAGTAATACAGCACCTCTGATAGTGCTGCACTCCCCCAGTACTACAGTACCTCTGATAATGCTGCACTCCCTCAGTACTACAGTACCTCTGATAGTGCTGCACTCCCTCAGTAATACAGTACCTCTGATAATGCTTCACTCCCTCAGTAATACAGCACCTCTGATAGTACTGTACTCCCTCAGTAATACAGCACCTCTGATAGTGCTGTACTCCCTCAGTAATACATCACCTCTGATAGTGCTGTACTCCCTCATTAATACATCACCTCTGATAGTGCTGCACTCCCTCAGTAATACAGCACCTCTGATAGTGCTGCACTCCCTCAGTAATACAGCACCTCTGATAGTGCTGCACTCCCTCAGTAATACAGCACCTCTGATAGTGCTGCACTCCCTCAGTAATACAGCACCTCTGATAATGCTGCACTCCCTCAGTACTACATCAGGGTGTAGGTTTGATGTATGTGCTCAAGCACTAGACTGGGCCTTTAACCTGGAACTCCTTAGGCAGTGGCCAGCATGCTCCCAGTGAAGCTACAGCCGACACTTCTTGCACTTAGAATAATTTCCGCTTAAGCCAAAAATTCTGCTCCATCCTTAAACCCTCTGGGTCCAAAATATGATAAAATAATGGTACGTGGTTCTCCCTAACCCGGCATTTCTGTGCGGTAGCTGGTTTGTCACTCTATTTGCACAATATTCCCAGTCCCGGGGCGGTGGACTCGGAGGTGGGGTGTCCGGGAGGGGCAGGGGGTGTGGAGCGCAGAGTGTAGCAGGAAAATAGTGGGGAGTTGCATCCGGATAGCTTCCCTACGCAATCCCACTGCCGGGGAGGTTTCCCAGCGGTGAGCAGGGAATACAGACCCTGCGGCTCGCTGAAGCAGAGTGATAGCTAAGTGCCATATTTAAGGTCACTGCTCTGGGCGATCTAGATGGCCCGTTATTGTTGTTCCTGTGATGCAGTGGCCCCATGTGGCATGTGGAGGCCACTAATGCCGTGCAGGTGGCCTCACTGTATCAGACTGGGGTATCATCAGAGTCGGAGGCCCCGATCCCGAAAGATGGGTCCAGGGGGCAGGGATGGCAGCCCCCGGGGCCCCAACAAGGCACCTGGAGGGGTTTCCCTTCTCACCGGTGGGGCCTGCCTGCTTGATCCCTCTGAGCCTTTGTTTGAAACCTACCTCTCAGGCACCCCCTCGCTCGCCAACCTGCCTCTGCAGCACCAACCTTTCCGGCTGAGATTGCCGAAGCCTCTGGTTGAGCTGCTAGCCATCTGATTGGGCTGGCAGCATCGGAAGCCCGCCCACCTGCCATCCACGGGAGGTCACGAGAGATTGGAACAGGAGTAGCCCATTCGGTCTGTGGAACCTGATCCTTAAATGGGCAGCGAGTTTGGGAGTGGTCAGTTAGGATACTGGCTCCGGGAATATCTCTGTGCTGGCAAGTGGGGACTCAGGACTCAGGACCCCCATTTAGTCACAGGTTGGGAGCCTGAAGCCCATGTGAAAATGTTCCCCTGCAGGTTTGGGGTGTGCTCCTGAGCTTTGAAATTGCAGTGACAAGGTTCCCAGCGCTGACCCCTGGGTCACTTCTCCCACTTGGAGATTATTTCCCGAACATGTAGCACTTTCCAACACCTACATCAACATTAGCAGGAGAGACTAGGACCCGAGGGCACAGCCTCAGAGTAAAGGGAAGACCTTTTAGAACAGAGATGAGGAGAAACTTCTTTAGCCAGAGAGTGGTGAATCTATGGAATTCATTGCCACAGAAGGCTGTGGAGGCCAGGTCATTGAGTGTATTTAAGACCGAGATAGATAGGTTCTTGATTGGTAAGGGGATCAAAGGTTACGGGGAGAAGGCGGGAGAATGGGGTTGAGAAACTTATCAGCCATGATTGAATGGCGGAGCAGACCTGATGGGCCAAATGGCCTAATTTCTGCTCCTATGTCTTATGGTCTTATTATGGATAGAGCACTCCCATTAGCAGTAAAATACAGGTCAAAGGTGGTATTCAAATCTTCATCTTCAAACAAAGCTTGATGATATTTGAATTTCTTTCTCTGTTACTGCCTCTCCTGTCTCATGATTTAATTAAGATTTGCTCCCTTGTGCATTGCCTCTCTCTTGTTCACCGTAAGCTGTGTAATCTCTCCCTCACATTCTTCCTCCTCCTTGCATCACTGCGTTGGTATAACATCATCTCTTACCCTTAATTCATTCTCTCGTTGGAAAGCTAAACTGTGGAATGCCCTACTTTCAGAGGACGGGTGAAGTTTGGAACTCTCTTCTGCAAAGGGTAATTGGTGCTGGATCAAATGTAAAGTTTGAAGCTGAGGTTGATGGCTGCTTGTTATCCAAGTGTTAAGGGTTATAGTGCAAAGGCAGGTTAGGTTGGAGTTAGCCTGCAGATCAGCCAAGGTCTCACCGAATGGCAATGGACCAGGCCCGAGGGGTTAAAAGGCCCACTCCTCAATTCTTCCTTTCAGTGCTACTACTCCCCACCCTCACCCCCTTGGCTCTCCAGTTCTTGCAGTCTAGAGATTTTTTAAAAGAGCAAAGGAGTCATGTTCTTTCCGACCCTTTTCAATATGGGTGATGGCTTGGGCTATGAGCCTTGGGCCCACCCGGCGTTCATAAACTGAGGATAAGGGCACTTGGTCCGCCTCGGCTAAGAGAGAGAAAAGCTACACTCACAGCGGCCGAATGACTCCCACGTGACCCCAAGGTGGTGAACCTCCCTCGGAATTTCTGCTGGAGCTCTGTCATAAAGCCGGGGAGCCCTGAGGAATTTTCCGGCACCGGGCCCCCTTTCCACCGCTTCCCAATGGGAAAAAAAAACCCGGTAAAAACTGGGACGTAAGAGCGCTGGTCCGAACTGGTCTTGTGACCCTAAAAATGGAACACAAGACCAGTTCGGACCAGTACTCTCAGTCCCCAGTCTTTACAGTTTTTACTGCTTCTCCCGGTGGGTTAGAAGTTAATTCCAGCCCTTTTGTATGAAGGGCTCCCTGGCAACAATCTTAATTTTCCCGTTCACCAGTTTGCATTTTTGCTTTCTGGATCTGGCGATCCAGATTGAATTTTTCAGGATAGAAAAAGGCCAGGATAGGAGATAAAGACCAACATTCCGTTAGCCCCATGATTGCCTTTTGATATATGAAGTGTCAAGTAATGATATCCTGACATCTCTTCCGATCGCACCTTTCAGTGTTACTGCACCACGCACACACTCTTTGAAAGTCACCTATCTTTTATTCTATGGCCACACTTGAGGCATATGGAGCAGGCTCTGTCAGTAGCTCCCAATATAGCTGCACTCGGTTATCTCCCAACCTTCGTGCAAATCCTTTAGGAGCTGCTAACTCCTGGAGGTGTTGGTGTGACACCCAGGCCCCAAAGTGACGGTTGAACCATTCAGGAATGATACAGAGGCCAGGATAAGTCTGAGTTAGCGTAAGTGGCTGCTCACCGTATCTTTAAAGGCTGGGCAAATACTTTCAGGCCATTAACTCTATTGACCTAAAAATTAACCAAATCTATCGGAGCAGCAGCAATGTTGTGTGCTGCTTTTGCGTGCAAGGCTCTGCCAATTTTATAAATGCCGTCATGCATCAGCATTATGAGATCAGCACATCTCCAATCAATCCCACCCGAGCAAATCTACTCTATACTCTATTGACGTGACAACATAGTCCAGCTGTTTGCTTCGCTGATTCCTGCTCCTCACTGACTTATCATCTGAAGTGTGTTAGGCTACAACACCCTGAGCTCTCGTCCTCTTCCCACACCATTCAAGAACACGTAAGACACCCAGCTTCTCTTCAATCAGGTCTGCATCAGCGCAGAGCTGTAGCTAGATGGCTGCAGAGTTCAAAGAGAGAATTCCACCAACACTTTTTTTTTAATATAAAAAAACAATTGCATATAATTCGGGTGAAGTTAGGCACCGATCTAATGTATTTCTGTTTATTGTCGATCATTCATTTTTGACCATTTATGTCCACGATCATACTTCTCTGCCTTCTACTCCTGGTTTTCACGTTATATTAGTGACTCATTCTGGGTGCAGTTTGAAAGGTGACATACATGCCCTGATACCCAGTCATTCTCCAGTAAGGCAATCTGAGCATGTAGAGGGGTTCATTATAGTCAAGTCTAATTGTGCCCTCACCAAACAGGTATCTTTCAGCTACAGATGAGGATTAACTCAGGGCCTAGGTCATTTCACAGAATCACGCAGTGCAGAAGAGGCCCATCAAGTCTGCACGGACAGACTTCAGCTGGAAATGAAGCACTCCGACTGGAGCACAAGTAAATCTGATTCAGCTTTACCTGCCCTGTAACCAGTGGGAACATGACATCTTCAATAAGGTTAACTTATAACTCATATGAAGAGCCATGCTAACCTGCATTCAGGCAAGTTGTACTGAGTTAATCTGCGCTGTTACCAATCTGAACTGAGTCAATCTGAATTGAGTCAATCTGAATTGAGTCAATCTGAACTGAGTCAATCTGGATTTAGTCAATCTGAATTGAGTCAGTCTGATCTGAGTCAATCGGATCTGAGTCGATCGGATCTGAGTCAATCTGAACTGAGTCAATCTGAACTGAGTCAATTTGAACTGATCCAATCTGAACTGATGCAATCTGATCTGAATCAATCTGAACTGAGTCAATCTGAACAGAGTCAGTCTGAACAGTCAGTCTGAACTGAGTCAATTTGAACTGAGTCAATCTGAATTTAGTCAATATGAACTGAGTCAATCGGAACAGAGTAAGTCTGATCTGAGTCAATCTGATCTGAGTCAATCTGAATTTAGTCAATCTGAATTTAGTCAAACTGAATGGAGTCAATTTGAACTGAGTCAATCTGATTTGAGTCAATCTGAATTGAGTCAATCTGATCTGAGTCAATCTGAATTTAGTCAATCTGAACGATGTCAATTTGAACTGAGTCAATCTGATCTGAGTCAATCTGAATTGAGTCAAACCGAATTGAGTCAACCTGAATTGAGTCAATCTGATCTGAGTCAATATGAATTGAGTCAATCTGATCTGAGTCAATCTGAATTGAGTCAATCTGAATTGAGTCAATCTGAATTGAGTCAATCTGCATTGAATCAATCTGATCTGAGTCAATCTGAAATGAGTCATTCTGAATTGAGTCAATCTGAATTGAGTCAATCTGATCTGAGTCAATCTGAACTGAGTCAATGTGATCTGAGTCAATCTGAATTGAGTCAATCTGATCTGAGTCAATCTGATCTGAGTCAATCTGAATTGAGTCAATCTGATCTAAGTCAATCTGAATTGAGTCAATCTGATCTAAGTCAATCTGAATTGAGTCAATCTGAGTGCATGTTTCTGAGCTAAGATAGTGTTTGAAGGATTTCCATACTGAACCAAATATTTGAGCCTCCCATCAGCCGCTTCCTCCCAGTCTGAGTTGTGTAAGAGACAGATGGAGCTGTATTTTTGTGATGATGCTTTTGTAATTACCAACAAATAAAGAAACAGATTGAGTCCTTCTCCATAAATAGCACAGACCTCCAGGGTGGGGGTGGGTAGGAGGAGGTGCACAGGGTGTAACCAGCTTGGCCATGTTGTACAAAGTACAATGCAAGCACACCGCAGAATGAATGCTATTAAAACAATTTGGGATCGAATTCCTTCTGCAGTGGGAAATGTAGTATAAGGAAAGGGGACTTAAGTATAAAGCGCTTTGCAAAGCAACCTTCTATTTCCTCCTGTACCTCAACCAATGCCTTTGGATCTGATTCTAACCCCCACTGTGAGTCTTACCTTCCATGGTGTTGGTAAGGACACTGGCTGCACTGACTGCCCTCTCCCTTTGATGCGTCTCTTCCAGGTAACCCACGGAGGCACGATGATCTGTCAGCAAGTGTTTCTTACTCAGTTCGTTCTCCGACGTGGATGACTGCTCAGGAGAAAGAAAGAACAGTATCAAGCTTGGAGTACAGTACCACACATAAAATTCCCTGCTTAAGCCATTAGGAGAAGGATTCTACACAACTGACTTCCTGGTATAACTTCTCCATCATTGATTCCATTTACCTTTCGCTCAGTCATCGATTGGGAAGAGCGATTGCCTACATCGATCACTCATTTTCAACAACATGGCGGCTTTTTAATGTTTGGGTGGTTTAAGAATGTGGCAATGACTCTCAGCATTCCAATGGGAATGTTTCCTTCGTGACATCCTGATCCACTCCTCAATCACCCCCATCACCCCTTCTCCTTCCCATGGCAGCTCTCCATGCAAGTGCAGAATATGTAACGCCTGCCCTTTTACATGCCTGAAGGCCCTAGACATTCCTTCCTGGTGAAGCAGGAATTTACGTGTATTTCTTTCAATTTAGCCTATTGTATTTGTTGCTCCTTTAAGTTACGGAGACCAAACACAGACTGGGTGACCGCTTTGCCATGCACCTCCGTTCAGTCCCCAAGCTTCCAATCGCCTGTCATTTTAATTCTCTGTCGTGCTCCCACTCTGACCTTTCCGTCCTTGGCCTGCTGCAGTGTTCCAATGAAGCTGAACGCAACCCCATCTCTCAACTGGGCACTTTGCAGCCTTCTTGGGCTCAAAAGTTTTGGTTTCCCATTTTGGTTCGTATTTCTCTGCTGGTTTGGTCTTTCTCTCATTTCTGTCTTGTTTCCTCCATTTTGCATTTGGACAGTCGCTATCCAGCCATTTACACCACCTCTAGACACACCTTTTGTCCCTTCACTTGTCCCATTACCTCTCTCTTTGCACCACCAACTCTTTAATCATTTAACCTCTCCTGCCCTCCGCCCAACCACAGGCCTTCTCTTTTGTATGCCTCCCACCTTTCACTTACTCAAAACCTATTACGGTTCTAAAATTTCCCAGTGCTAATGAAAAGTCATAGACTTGAAACCTCAATCCTGTTTTTCTCTCCTGACCTGTTGAGCATTTTCCGGTTTTATTTCAGATTTACAGCATCTACAGTATTTTGCTTCAATATTTTATCTTTGGCTTTGCACACAAAGGCATAGAGTACAAAAGCTATACATTTCTGCTAAACGGTTATAAAAATACTGGTTAGGTCCAAGCTGGAGTATCGTGTACAGTTCCTGGCAGCACATTTTAAGAAAGATGACAAGCCTTAGACAAGGCCTATTGAGGAGGTGGTGGCATAGTGGTATTGTCACTGGACTAGTATTCCAGAGACCCAAGGTAATGCTCGAATCCTGCTACTGCAGATGATGAAATTTGAATTCAATAAAAATCTAGAATTAAAAGTATGATGGTGACAACCATGATGCCATTGCCGATTGTAGTAAAAACCCATCTGGTTCCTTTAGAGAAGGAAATCTGCCCCCCTTATCTGGTCTGGCCTACATGTGACTTGAGATCCACAGCAATGTGGTTGACTCTTAAATGGTCACTGAACGAAGGCAATTAGAGATGGGCAATGAATGCTGGTCTAGCCACGTCCCATGAATGAATATAAAAAAAAAGAAGGGCAGAGGAGATCCATTAGAATGGTACCAGAGACTAAATTACTCAGTTACGTGGTGATATTAAAGAAGCTGGAGTTATTCTCTTTGGAACAGTGGTTTAATAGAGATGCTCAAAATCATGAAGTGGTGATGAAGTAAATGGGGATAAACTCTCCAGTGGCAGAGGGAAACCAATCAAGGGTTGATAACCAGAGGGCAGAGCTGTAAGGCAATTGGCAAAACCAATAGATATAAGGAGGAATTCTTTTCTGCAGCATATTGGAATGCACTGCCCGTAAAGGTGCAGAGAGCAAATTCAATTACAACTTACTAGAGCGATTTTTAAAATATTATTCATTCAAGGGATGTGGGCATCGCTGGCATTTATTGTCCATCCCTAATTGCCCTTGAGAAGGTGGTGGTAAGCTGCCTTCTTGAACTGCTGCAGTCCATGTGCTGTAGGTACACTCACAGTGCTGTTAGGGAGGGAGTTCCAGGATATTGACCCAGCGACAGTGAAGGAACAGCAATATATTTCCAAGTGAGGATGGTGGGTGGCTCGGCGGGGAACTTGCAGGTTCTTGTCCTTGTCCTTCTAGATGGTAGTGGTCATGGGTTTGGAAGGCGCTGTCTAAGGAGCCTTGGTGAGTTCCTGCAGTGCGTCTTGTAGCTGGTACACACTGCTGCTACTGTGTGTCGGTGGTGGAGGGAGTGAATGTTTGTGGATGTGGTTTCAATCAAGAGGGCTGTTTTGTCCTGGATGGTGTCAAGCTTCTTGAGTGTTGTGGGAGTTGCACTCATCCAGGCAAGTGGGCAGTATTCCATCACACTCCTGATTTGTGCCTGGTAGATGGTGGACAGGCTTTGGGGAGTCAGGAGGTGAGTTACTCACTGTAGGATTCCCAGCCTCTAACCTGCTCTTGTAGCCACAGTATTTATATGGCTAATCCAGTTCAGTTTCTGATCAAGGATGTTGATAGTGGGGGGATTCAGTGATGGTAACGCCATTGAACATCAAGGGGTGATGGTTGGATTCTCTCTTGTTGGAGTTGGTCATTGCCTGACACTTTGTGTGGCGTGAATGTTACTTGTCACTTGTCAGCCCAAGCCTGGATATTGTCCAGGTCTTGCCGCATTTAGACATGGACTGCTTCATTATCTGAGAAGTCACGAATGGTGTTGAACATTGTGCAATCATCAGTGAATATCTTCACTTTTGACCTTATGATGGAGGAAAGTCCACTGATGAAGCAGCTGAAGACGGTTGGGCTGAGGAGCTCAACCCTCCCCTCTTGGTAGTGCAGTTGTAGCTCATGCTCGGCAGTACACCAACCACCCATCAGGTTAGCTGGCTCAGTGGGGACTGTGGCTCATGGAGTCTTCTTGTTACTGTGCGTCACTCCAGGAAATACACTTATCCGCTAGGCCCCAGCGAGCTCCAGCAGCATTTCTCCTGCTGAAATACATCACCGCATAGCGCTGCAACATCCCCCTCCCGTGAAGCAGCAAATCAGGTCAAACTCAGTGAAATGCTGCCCAAATTCATCCGGCAGGGCACCAGATCAGAACCATGTCTAAATCTCCTCTTGCTCCATTAAGCGCACCGAGCTGAAAAGAATTCATGTACGTGCTGTCTAACTGGTCAGTCCCACGGGGATGAAATGGTACTTGTATCTGGTATCACAGACATTCTTAATGAGCTATTTAAGCAATGAATCAATATCCCTTTTCACAGCCTGGAGCCAGAGAGCGAGTAATCCCATCGGTGGCTGGGCTTGTTTGTATGGATAGTTCCAGAAAAAAAATAGGCCAGTGCTCGGTAACACGTCCTCTATAAACCAACTGACAACTGAGGGAATAGAATTAGTCAGAGCCAAATAGACATCGGTGGCAACAATAGGCACAGCACAGGTACAGTGGGCTGAATGGCCTCCTTCTGCTCTGTTTCATTCAATGACCTCCTGAGTTGTAACATGCAACACAAGACGGGTTTCATCTTAACTTGAGCTATTCCCCCAACCCAAAAGTAAAACTCTCTCCTTTTAAATACCATTTTCATCAAGGGCCCCCTGAAGATGATGGGAGGCATTTTTGAGTTAAGAATATGTTTTTAAGTAATCGCACGTTATTGTGTCTTATTTGCTATCTTCATCTCGCCCTCCGAAATCCTGATTTGTGCCACTTGATTGAAGTCTGTCGCGACATGAAATGAATTATCCCTTGAAAAGGAGTTGGTCATTTTTGATTCTGATTAAAGAGGTAAGTATAGTCAGGGATGGTCAAATGGTCCATCGGCTACACCAGTCCCAACGCCGCTACAGCAGGAGCTGAAATGTCTGAATGGTGAAGATATGAGAAGCGATAAATATTTTGGAGGGTTTTCTGCTTGATTACTTTTGGGTTTCGTGGAGTTCTTGCACCAAACGCTCCATCAGAATGTTCCATTAGCCGCGGAGCGGCTGAGGCTGTACAGGGTCTGCGTTTTGGCCAAGCGATTGTTTCCCTTCCTTATTCTGGGGTTTTCCACATTCTAAATAAGACCGATTATAGGTTGGATTCCCTCATTACCACAGGCCCTACAGAGAATACGGAATGTTTCCAACGGTCATGCAGCTTAATTTGTTTATCTATTGTTGCTGCAATCCCTTGACACAGAGACACCGGAGGGATACGATGCAGTTTTTTGCAGCCCTAATCCCCAGGTGGCAAGTTGCCAATCCCATCCAATGTAGAGGAATACGGCAGAGGGGTCACTGGATGGGGTGAATCCAGTTCATGAGGTGATTTGCTTCTTGGGGAGAATGTCTATCCATCACAGGCAGACGGGGTATTTCAATAAGGAATTCATTAGGATTAGAACTCCAAAGACTTGAACATTTCTGATCCATGATAATCCTAGGATATAGAATCAGAGAATCATCTAGCACAAAACCAGGCCGATCTATCCATTATGTCACTTCCAGCTTTCTGAAGGAGCGTTTCAATTAATCCTGCTCTTTCCCTGCAAAAATTTCCTTTGCAAGTATTTATCCAATTCCCTTTTGAAAGTTACTATTGAGTATTCTTCCGCCACTATTTCAGGCACTGCATTCCAGAACATAACTCCTCACTGTGTAAAAAAGAATTCATGTCTCTGCACATTCTTATCTGCACCCACCACTACAACCCCAGATACACAGATGTTTAAGCAACTACCTTAAATTAGTTCATGGTGCATGTGTTTGCTATCTCTAGGCTTGGCTATTCCAACATTCTCCCGGACTGCCTCCCATTTTGCAACCTCCGTAAACTCATAAGCTCATCCAACACTATGTTGCCTCAATCCTAATTTGAGCCAAGTCCAGTTCGCCCATCACCTCTTGTGCCCACTAACATACATTGGTCCCCGCAACCTCCCTCCCAGAAATGCTTTGATTTTAAAATTCATATTCTTATTTTCAATTCCCTCCACAGCCTCACCCCTCCCTATCTCTGTCTCCCACCATGGCAGATCTGGAATTAAAAGACTAATGATGACCATGAAACCCTTGTCGATTGATGTAAAAACCCACCTGGTTCACTAATGCCCCCTTTAGGGAAGGAAATTTGCCGTACTTAGCTGGTCTGGCCTACATGTGACTCCAGACACCACAGCAGTGCGGTTGACTCTTAAATGCCCTCCGAAATGGCCTAGCAAACCATTTAGTTCTCAGGGGCAATTAGGAATCGGCAATAAATGATGTCCCAGCCAGCGATGCCCCCATCCCATGAATGAATTAAAATAGAGCTCCTCCTGACCCACAGCCTTCCGTCATATCTGCACTCTTCCAATTCTAGCTTCTTGTCCAGCCCCGATTTTAATCACTCCACCTTTGACGGCCATACCTTCATCTGCCTGGGCCCTAATCTCTGCAATTCCCTCCCTAAAATTGCCCATCTCCTCAGTTCAGATGCTTCTTAAAGCCTACCTCTTTGACCAAGCTTTTGTCCTGATATGTCCTTACCTAGCTTGGTGTCAAAGTTTGCTTCATAACACCCTGTGAAGTGCCTTGGAATGTTTTATTACATTGAAGGTGCTATAGAAATGCAAGTTTTTGTCGTTGATTGAAATCGAAAGTCACGCAGGCCAAGAGTTGCAGCTGATCCTGAGACGTACACTGGTGGCGCAATGAAAGAGGCTGAGAAAGCCAACATGGAACCTTTTGTTTCTGTTGTTTCTCTTGTCTGAGGATCTGCATCAGTAACAGTGTTGTCCATGGCAATTGCTGACATGCATTAGATTTATAAGGTCTCTCTTGCAGTGTCAGTTATGACTCAGCAGGTAACATTATCCCCTCTGAGTCAAAAGATCATGCATTCACAGTCTCACTCCAGAGACATGAGCACAACTCACACTCCCAGCAGGGTATGGAAGGAGTACTGCCTGCACTGTCGAAGGTGCCATCTGTCAGATGAGATGTTAAAGTGGGGTCATTTAATTTAAACCTAACATTTTTATTAATGTAATGCATTGCAATTAGTTTTCTAGGCCAACATGTCAAGGAACCAACCAGAGAGCAGGCTATTTTAGATCTGGTATTGTTCAATGAGACTGGGTAATTAATAACCTGTGGCAAAGGAGTCTCCAGTGAAGAGTGATCATAACATACTAGAATTTCATATCGAGTTTGAGAGTGATTTAGTTAAGTTTGAAACTACGGTCTTAAATCTGAACGAACCAAACTATGAGGGGTGAGTTGAATAAGAAAAATTGAGAAACTTGATTGAAAGATAGGATGGATGGTGGTTAAGCAATGGCAAATGGTTAAAGAGTTAACTAATAATTCACAATGAATATAAATTCCTTAAAGAATAAAAACCCAATGGGAAGAATGCACCATTGTGACTAACTGGAGAATTTAAGACAGTACTAGATTAAAGGAAGAGGCTTATAATGTTGTCAGAAAGATCCTGAGGATTGGGAGGTTTTAGCATTCAGCAAAGGATGACCGAGAAATTCATGAAGAAAGGGTAAACAGATATGTGGATAAACGAGCAACAGACTTAAAAACAGATCGTAGAAGCTTATTTTAGGTATGCAAAAAGGAAGAGGTTCAATCGATTCAAACTTGGTTTGGGTTCCACACAAAAATTTGCGCTCATAATCTAGACTGCACCCCTGCACAGGTCTGAGAGAGTGATGCACTGTTGAGGTTGCAGCTGCTGGATTGGCTTTGAATGATCCCATGGACCAGCGGAAACATTCGCCCAGTGTCCTGTCGACATTCCTCGCTTAATGCATACTACCTCAACCAGATTAACTTCCCATTTCTATTACCGGTAATGACTACGGACACTGCGCTTCAAAAACTAACTGTGAATCACTGTGTGTGTGTTTATGTGCGTGTCTGTGCCTCCGTGTGTGTGTGAATCACTTTGAGGGTCATTTGTAGCTCTTTCCTGATTTTAAAATCCAGTTTTCAAACCCTTCGCTGGCCTTGCTCCATCCCTATCTCTATAACTTCTTCCAGCTCTACAACCCTCCACAATCTCTGTGCTCCTCCAATTCCCACCTCTTGCACATCCCCCACTTTCTCTGCCCCATCATTAGCTGCTGTGCCTTCAGCTACCTAAGCCCTAAGCTCTGGAATTCTCTCCCTAAACCCCTCCATTTTCCTTTCTCTCCCTATTGTTTTAAAAACCCTTCTTAAAACCTACTGCTCAATTGCCCTACTATCTCCTTAGGCAGCACAGTGTTAGATTTTGTTGCTAACACTCCTGTGAAGCACCTTGGAACGTTTCACGAAGCTAAAGGCGTCACATAAATGCAATTTTCCTTTGTTGGCATCATTGTGCATGTTGCTATAAATTTTGTAGAAAGTTTGTTCAAAAATAAACATAAAACAATACTTCGATAACTGCTATCACTGGCACCGCCCCCACCACAGCACAAACTTCCCTAGATGGCCAATAGAAGCAGAGAATACATGTTCCAGATCATTCCGAGAATCCAGTCTACCAAAAAGCAGTAACACCTAATATATATGACTATAAGCGACGTGATGGATGAGGTTTTATCCCTCTTTATTGCTAATATGCTGTCAATGACTGCTGCATCCATATAGGTGTCAGCTGTGGTTTAGTAGGTAGCTCTCTAGCCTCTGAAACACAGAAGGTTGTCCCACCCCATGAGACTTGATTGCAAAAATGTAGGCTGACACAGTGAAGTTTAACCGAGGGGCTTCCATTTACACCCCCTCACTCGCCCCCACAAAGAGGACGTGAAAGATCTTAATGGCACCAGGGTTCTATATCTACTGCTCTGGCCAAAACCATCATCACCAAAGCAAAAAGTCCAAATAATCTGGTCACCCTCACAGAGCTGCTCTGGGAACTTGACTTTTACCTTTGTCATTGGAGGGAGTGCGGTGGAGACTTACTGGAATGATACTTGGACCTGAACGGTTAAATGACAACGAGAGATTACACAAGCTAGCGTCCTATTCTGAGAATGTAGAAGGTTAAGTGGTGATTGGAATGAAGTTTTTAACGTGTTCAAAAGAATAGCTAGCGTTGATAGAACAAAGAATCCTGCGGCTGGTTGTGAGCCTAGAACTAGGAGGCGTTGTTTAAATATTCAAGCCAACCATTCAGGAGTGAAATTAGGAAGCACCTTTTAAAAATTAATTTGTGGGAGATGGGATTCGCTGGCTGGGCCGGCATTTATTGCCCATCCCTCGTTGCCCTTGAGAAGGCGGTGGTGGTGAGCTGCCTTCTTGAACCGCTGCAGCCCCTGTGGTGTAGGGACACCCATGCAGAATCCTCTGCTCCTGCAGGAGGCGAGAGGGCCTGAAAAGTTGGTGGGTTGGCATTGGGACCGACACCCGATGCCTCCCCACCTCCACTCTTGGCGGGGGGGTGGGGGGGTGTGGGAGTTGGGTTGGGGGGGGTGACGTGGGGCAGGGAAAGGGAAGGCCCATGCTGGAGCTTCTCGCCCCACCTCCACTTAAGACCCTTAAGTGGCCAATTAATAACCACTTAAGGGCCTCTTCTTGCCTCCGCTGCAGTCTCCCCAGCTCCAGGCGGGCTTGCTGACATGTGGCCTGCATGATTGGTACAACGGTGCGGGCTGCATGCCCGCTGGAGGGGGAGGGGGGGTGGGGTTGGGGGGGTGGGTGGGTGGCCGGGGGGGGGGGGGGTGCGGTGGCTAAGGCACTAATCTGTGCATGACCGAGGGAATGGAGACGGGGCATGGGGATGGCCCAAGGGGGCTAAATGGCCTAACCCTGCCCCTTCGGCCCCACCTTACGACAGCGACCGCACTGAAAGAAAGTACTTCGGGGCCGCAGGGGACTTTGGGGCATGCTTAGGTTTTAAAAGGCAAGAAATAAATGAAGGCCTTTCTTTTCCGTGTGTCGTTATTGAAGGGGGGACGTGGGAGGGGAGGGGACGGGCGTGGGGGAGGCCCACGAGTTCACAGCGCTGGGCTGCTTCTCACCCCGAGCGCCAGAGATCCTCCGGCCTGCCGATGTCGCCCTTGAGCTTCCCGGGGTCGAGTGGTGGGGGGGGGGAGGTGGATGGTTGGTGGTGGTATGGAGGTAGGCTAGATGAGCCTTGACACCCGGGGCCACTCCAACCTTCATAGACGACTTGACTCCATTGCTTCCTCCCGGAGCAAAGGCTTTTGGGTACTGAGCAGGTTCTTGGCACATCGTCTCGGCCTGGCACTGCCGCTGGCTCTTTCCCTGCTCCCAATGGGCCCGACGCTCCACAGGGAATTCACCTCAATCCTGGAGTATTCGGGATGCGACCTGGGCTTCCCAGTGACCCCGTTTTTAATTTCCACCCATAATTGCTCGGTTTCCACCCGCTCTCGAGTGCCGACGTACGTTGGTCCTAATCGTTGTTTAGAACTCCGTGCGGTTTCTTAGAACCTTTCTCCTCACAGCTGACCCTGTGTTCGCTTTTCCTTTTTTTTTAAAAAAACCTTCCATTACTTAGCAACGTGTTCACCTTTTGGACCCCGGATCAGTCCAGCAAAGCTTCACGCCACAGCACCCACCTCCTCAGCACACCGCCCCTCCGACCCCTCCCCCCTCCCATCCCCCCTCCCCCCCAACCCCCCAACCCCCCCCTCCACCTCCGAACCTGTACCAGGCAATGGAACATTCTACAGATGGCATTGTCAAGTGAGCAGCTGTTTCCATAGCATCAATACAGCATCACCTAGACAACCAGTCCCCAGTGCTGCTCCTCCTCAGTCCGTTTGTTTTGAAGGTTATTTCGCTGATGGGGAAACGTTATAGGTTGTTTTTTTTCTTGAAGAAAGGTTAAGAAGGCCTGTCAAAATGACTCGGCAACTTAAGACGTCAGGTGAAACGCCTCGCTTCCCCCTCCCTCGCCGCCCCGAATTTTTGCTTCTGCAAGAGTTATTTTCAATCTGTGCAACCTGACCACCAACCCTTCTGCCAGCAGAACTGTTTCTGCCCCTCGTCGACTCTGACAGGGCTCCTCATGATCGAGGCAGGCCCGGACCACGACTGCCCCTCTTGGTGTTGAATGCTCACCGTCCAAGGTCACACCCCAAGGCTACTGGGGCGGTGGGTTGCCCCTGGAATGGTGTCCCCGGTCAGAAGAACAGGAAAGAAAGGGAGGGGCGGAACGCGGCTGAAAAATGGCCTGGCAGCGACCTCAGACACAGGAACGTCTCTGCAAGACTTGGCAATGTGGTTGAGAGGTGATAGTTTACCAGCTGCCTGTTCACCACCTTGTTACGGTTTACATACATCCCAAACTGTTTTTGCGCACAAAATTCCAGAGGACTTTACAATTCCCCATCTCTTTTTCCTTGGCTCACCATATTTCCTCAAAATTATATGTTCAACAAAGTGATTAACTAGCCCCAGGAATCTAAAAACTTAAGAAATAGGAGCTTCTGTATACTCTTCGGCCCTTTGAGGCTGCTCTACCAATTAACAAAGTCATGGTTGATCTTCTCCCTCAACCCCACCTTCCCACACTATCCCCATATCCCTTAATTCCTGGAGTACCCAAAAGTCTATTGATTTTTGTCTTGAATATGCTCAACAGCTGAGAATTCCACTGACTCACAACCCTTAGAGTGAAGAAATTTCTCTTTATCTCAATCTTAAATGGCCTAACCCTTGCTATGAGTGTCGCCTCGCTATGAGTGATTCCCCAGTAAGGAGAACCATTTTCTCAGCATCTACCATGACAAGTCCCTGACAAGCTTTATATCTCTCAGTTAGGTCACCTCTCATTCTTCCAAACTCCAGGGAGTATAGGTCTCGGCTACTCAATGTCTCCTCATCCCGCTCATCCCAGGAACCAGCCTAATGACCTTTTGTTGCTCTCCCTCGAAGGCAAGTATGTCCATCTTAGGGAAGGAGACTAAAACTGCACCCAGTAGTCCACACGCGGCCATGTATAATTGGACTGAGGTATCTTTACTCTTATAATCCAATCCCCTTGCTTTCAAGTTAAACAATAAACAGCTTTTAAGAGATGTCAGTTCTTACATTGTCTTCCGTGACTGGCTTGCCCACTGTCACTTGAGGGAGAAGGAGGCTGCTTGGCGAGATTGGAGGTCCTCCTACCACGGACACCACGCCATTCTGGTCCACGGCACTGTGCAACTTCCTCCGTCCACTGAGCTGCACATTGGCTGTGCCTGGCACCGATCGGTGGCTCCCATGGCTCTGGTTGCTGTTGGTTCTGTACAGCTGAGGGAGGCACAAGGATTCCCTGATACTCTCGGTGTCGTCGAAGACGCTGACCTCATCATCCGAAAATATGTTCTCCATGGCAGCGTCCGCGGAGTGAGTCCGGAAGCGGAATATGCTGCTGCGTCTGAGTGTATGGCGGTTTGAAAGTATTGGCGTCATGAGAGGCTGGGGAAGGAATCCAAATTGTTAAACGTTGACGCACATAACAATACACTAAACTGACTGATGGGCGAGAAAGTTAGTGATATAGAACACACACGATAAATAGGAGGAGGATTGGCCATTTGGCCTCTTGAACCTGCCCCGCCATTCAATAAGATCATGGCTGACCTGAGTGCGGCCTTAAGCTTACTTTCTTGCCTGCCCCCCATAACCATTGAACCAGTTCCTTGTAGGTTAAAAATCTGTCCCACTCAGCCGTGAATATATTCAATGACCCAGCCTCCACTGCTCTCTGGGGTAGAGGATCCTAAAGATTAATGAAAAGAAATTCCTCCTCATCTCCATTTCAATGGGAGTCCACCACCATTCACAACTGGATGTGACGAGACTGCAGAACCTTGACCTGCTCCATTAGTTATGGAACCGTTTAGCTTTCTTGTACACTGCTCCCTCTGTTTGGCACGTAAGTAATCCTGTGTTATAGCTTCACCAGGTTGACACCTCATTTTTAGGTATGCCTGGTGCTGCTCCTGGCATGCCCTCCTGCACTCTTCACTGTATCAGGGTTGATCCCGTGGCTTGATGGTAATGGTAGAGTGGGGAAATGCTGGGCCATGAGGTTACAGATTGTCCTCGACTACAATTCTGCTGCTGCTGATGGCCCACAGCGCCTCATGGATGCCCAGTCTTGAGTTGCTAGATCTGTTCGAAATCTATCCAATTTAGCACAGTGGTAGTGCCACACAACACGATGGAGGGTATCCTCAATATGAAGACGGGACTTCGTCTCCACAAGGACTGTGTGGTCGTCACTCCTACCGATACTGTCATGGACAGATGCATCTGTGGCAGGCAGATTGGTGAGGATGAGGTCAAGTATGTTTCTCCCTCTTGTT
Source organism: Carcharodon carcharias (assembly GCF_017639515.1). Lineage (NCBI taxonomy): Eukaryota > Metazoa > Chordata > Chondrichthyes > Lamniformes > Lamnidae > Carcharodon > Carcharodon carcharias. The sequence goes on from NC_054469.1 coordinate 20,486,705, forward strand.
GGTTCCCGCACCACCTGCCGCAGACCCAGTCTAGCAGCTATGTCCTTTAGGACTCGGCCAGCTCGGTCAGTAGTGGTGCTATTGAGCCACTCTTGGTGATGGACATTGAAGTCTCCCACCCAGAGTACATTCTGTTCCCTTGTCACCCTCAGTGCTTCCTCCAAGTGGTGCTCAACATGGAGGAGGACTGATTCATCAGCTGAGGGAGGGCGGTACGTGGTAATCAGCAGGAGGTTTCCTTGCCCGTGTTTGACCTGTTTCCATGAGAACTCATGGGGTTCAGAGTCAATGTAATGACTCTCAGGGTAACTCCCGTCCAACTGTATACCACTGTGCCACCACCTCTGCTGGGTCTGTCCTGCTGGTGGGACAGGACATACCCAGGGATGGTGATGGTGGTGTCTGGGACATTATCTGTAAGTTATGATTCCGTGAGGATGACTATGTCAGGCTGTTGTTTGGCTAGTCTGTGAGACAGCTCTCCCAATATTAAAAGCTTTACCATTAACCGATCTTTTTGATCTAATTTTAAGTTAGCTCTCCTCATTCTTATACTCTTGCTGGGTGTCCTTTCGTAATTTCTGCATTCCAGAAACTGCAAGTACTTTAACTCTAATTAAACACAAAAGCAACAGACCAACAGGAGGTTACTTGCCAAACATTTGCGAAAAGCAAAATTCCTGGAGTTTTAAATGGCAAGGTGGGTGACGATGTGCAAGAATCAGACTTAGATGTTCAGCATCACTCCAAAACAAAGTAGACTCGGACAGATCAGTTTGTGATGCTCTCCCTTTGTGATGCTCCTCGAGACTTTATTTTACTTTAAAAGTGCTATTTAAAATGCAACTTGTCATTGTTATGGAGGGTCACAACCCTTCCTGTTCTAAGGAAGAAGGGTTAGTCTGACTCACCACTAGCTGCAGGGAGTGACCTGACAGGAGGCCTTTCAAATGCTGAAAGGTTTTGAGAGAGTGGATACCGAGAGAATGCTCCCTCTTGTAGGAAGGAGGATAACTCAGAAGCCATCAGTTTAAAATCGTCACCAGGAAATCCAATGGGGAATTCAGAAGAAACCTCTTTACCCAAAGTGCGGTGAGAATGCGGAGTGAGTTACCACAGCTAGTGGTTGAGGTGAACGGCGTTGACACGTTTAAGGGGGGATCGAAGCTAGTTTGCTGCTGGCAATGTGGCAAATGTCGGACAAGGCACCCAAAGCCTCTGTGCGCCATTTCGCCAGCGTCACCACTCCTCAGCCCATCCCCCAAAGGGCCGGTGGAAGCCAGCCGAATGACTCTGAGCACCTCTTTTATGTAGTATGTGCTGCAGGATGGGATGGCCCTAACTCTGCTAAGGATTGTATTTTGCTTTATTTTAGAGTAACGGGGGTGGGGGGGGGGGTTGGGCAGCAGTTATTACTGGCAAGGAATTAAACATAAAACAAGAGCAGGGGCATCATTCCACGCGTGGGACTGCGCCGCGTGCTCCAGGTAGATTCCTTACCTTCTGTGGTAAGCCCTCTTCGGACGCCGATCTCAGCTCTTTATCCTCATCGATCCCCTCTTCTAATTTTCCCAGCTCTTTTCCACTCCTGGCCCTGTTGCTTCTTTCCCTGGTGCTCTTTGCACTTAAATGCGACCTCTCAGAGGAACTTCTCGACAAGGTCTCGTTCCCCAATCTGGTCAATTGCTGTGAAAACAGTTTATGAAAGAGCATGCTCCATTTATTGGCATGAAGGTCTTTTTTTTTAAGGAGCATTTCAGTTGTTAGCATCCGTAAAGCACCCTTGACGCATTGCCAAACTCTGAAGGGTATGGGAACTACTCCAATTACCATCTGGTATACGCCCAAAACCTTCTTACACCTGAAAGGCAATCGATCGTCTTTTTATTTTCGCATCTTCCTGTCTCGACTTGGCTCAATCGGTCTAAATCTGAAGGCCACTGAGCCCACAGTGGGGTATAAGCAAGGTTAACATTATTGAGGCTGTGCTCAAGTGGTCTACTGCCCTTCCTACCAGATGTTAATCCGACGTCTGGCGGTGGGGGGGGGGGGGGGGGGGTGGGCGGGTGAGTTTCCTTGGAGACGCAACACCTGCCGGCCCAAGATGGCATTGGGCACATTTCGGGCAGCCCCTGGAACCCTGGGGGTAAACGCCCGTGGAATTTGGTGTCACTCTTACAGATTCCACATCTCAAAAACGAGGGCAGTGGAATCCAAATTCTACCCCCTCTGTTTCTATCCCTTCTATTTGAATTATTCGTCTTTCTCGCGCTGGTTTCCAACCTTGGCGAGGCCCCGCCCGATGGGCCTGCTCTTGGGTGCATTAATTTAAAGACATAAAAAAGACAACCAGGGAAAGGAGCTTCCCGATTATTATGAAGGTTGGCAGCAGTGGTGCAGTAAACAGGCCACCGCTATCCTGAAGTACCTGCCGGGAGGCTACACAGCAAAATCCAAGCCTTTGGCCTAGTGCTGCTGGTGCTGGTGTCACCTCCAGTCCCCCGGCTTCCTTGCCACAGGCTCAGGCCTCCCTTTCATTCCTCACAATGCTGAGATACTCTGGCGCTTGGCTCCCATTACTTTTGGAAGGACTCAGCTGCCGGACACGGACACGTAAACACATACCACATAAAGGCATTTCAGCTCCCAACTAAGAGTGACCCAGGAACGTAAAAGCTGGAAGGTCACTGCAGAGGGTTAAGTTCCTCTGTTGGTCAGAGGTATGAAGCCGCCTACCCCAATACTTTCCTGGTCAACCCCCCCCCACCCCCCCACCCCCCCATCTTCCCGCTCTCCATAAACGCCATAAGTCGTATGCTAACTCACACCAAGTCCCGTTCGTCCACCGTCTCCCCCCGAGCTCCCCCGTTCGATGAGCTAGTTGGGTTCCCCTGGTAGGCCAACGTTTAAAATTCTCATCCTTGTGTCCCAGTCTCTCCCTGGTCTGGCTCCTCCATGCCTCTGCTATCTCCTCCGGCCCTGCAAGACTCCGAGGTTCCTCCACCGCAGCCTCCCGTGCGTTCCCGCTTCCCTCCGACCCCACCATTGCCGGCTGGGCCTTTGCCAATTGAGCCCGTGCAGCTCTGGAATTTCCTCTCTAAATCCTCCGCCCTCTTTCGCCTCCTCAAGGGCCCACGACTAAAACCTTTGGGCCACCTGTTTTAATGTCCCTTCACGTGGCTCGACATAAAATTTAGCTTGACAGCGCCCTGTCTTCGGACATTCTTACCAGGCGTTATATAAATGCAGTACCTTGTCGGCCAGTACCTGCTCTGCCTGTTCCTGCTGTTTCCGAAGTTGTTCCATCATCTGCTGAAACTCCTTCTCTTTCTGTGCGTTTTCTGCGATGGTCGCCTGGTTCTGCTCATCGTACGCCATGGCAACAACAGCCAGGATCAAGTTGACGAGATAGAAGGAGCCCAGGAAGATGACGACGACGAAGAAGAGCATGTACGCCTTCCCGGCAGTTCGCAGAATCTGCATTTTTGAAAAAAAGAGCCAAACGAAAGGCAGGCGGGTTAGGAAACCGGAAATGCACAGCAACAGGGTGAGGTGGGAGAAAGGGCAGGTGAACCTTTCAGCTTGTCTCTGGACAGAGTCACCAATTCTAGTTGGACGTATTCCTCAGGGGCTCTTTGTCCTGTTTCTTTCAAATTCACTCACGGGATGTGGGCTTCGCTGGCTGGGCCAGCGCGTTTATTGCCCATCCCTAATTGCCCTTGAGAAGGTGGTGGTGAGCAACTTCTTGAACCGCTGCAGTCCATGTGGTGTAGGTACACCCACAGTGCTGTTAGGGAGGGAGTTCCAGGACTTTGACCCTATAATGGCCTTGTCTCCATGCTCCTGACACATCCATGCTCCCTGTTCATCACCTTCCAATGCCAACTAGAAAGGGTCCCGATGACCCGGTTGGATTGTCAGTCAAAACAGCCTTTTCACCCTGCCTCCAATGTGTTTCTTTATAACTAGCAAAGTAAAGGGTTCAAAGGAAATGAATTTGGTTCAAGCCGCACATACCCCAGAGACCCGAACAAATAATCAAGGCTGACATTCCAGTACAGTGTGAAGGGAATGCTACACTATTGCAAATGCCACCTTTCACAAGAGATGCTAAATCGTGGCCCCCATCTGCCCTCTCAGGTGGATGGACAGACCCCATGGCACTTTTTGAAGAGCAGGGGAGCTCTCCCCAGTCTGGTGGTTACTGCCTAATCTCTCAACCAAATTCAGCCATTCTTCTTAAAGGCTCTTCTCAAGGTCTTTGTGGGCTGGTTGGCATTTCCAGCTAGTGCCATCAGATGGGAAAGCATTCATATGCCAGCTGAAGAATTATTTTGGCTCGATTTCAGTAATGGAGGCCTTATAAATCTTTTAAGGGATTATTGAGAGGGAAGCGCAGGGCGGATAGCATTTAAGAGGGCTGTGAAAAGTGAGCTCTCACTCAGCATCACAGTTAATGAAATGGCTGGAACCATGGGAAGACTTGAAAGAGATCATTGAGTGTATTTAAGACCGAGATAGATAGGTTCTTGATTGGTAAAGGGATCAAAGGTTACGGGGAGAAGGCGGGAGAATGGGGTTGAGAAACTTTTCAGCCATGATTGAATGGCGGAGCAGACTCGATGGGCCGAATGGCCTAATTTCTGCTCCTATGTCTTATGATTCCTCATGATTCTTGTGTAACCCGTTTTTCAAGGTTTTTGAATTCTTACACGCTGATGTGTTTCATTTGTAACAACCTAAAATCACATGGCAACAAGGCTGTAGTCAAGAGGCCTTAAAAGGGATTGACTTACGAACTACTTGTGTTTAAGTGTCCCTACCCCCGCACCCCCCACCCCCCCTCTACTTTACAAAGCATTTAACCCATCACACTTCTCCCTCCCTCCATTTCCGAAAAAGAACGCTAACTGGGACGTTAACTCTGTTTCTCTCTCTGCAGACCTGCTGAGTTTTTCCAGCACTTTCTCCCTTTGTTTCTAATTGTATTTAGTGGCTATGGAATTTCATCTTCTTTCTAAGTTTGTCTGATCAAACACACTTGGGCAAGAAAAAAAGACTTGAAGGAAAATTTCACCAAGCGGATTTCGCCATCCAAAATCAAACAACTGAGAGTGGTGGCTGATCCGTTTGCCAGTCCGTGTACCAGTACGTGTACCCGTGTTTCCACCACCGGAGTACAAGTCTGTGTATAAGCCCGTGTACCAAGTTGTGTGTCATCTGTGTGCCAGCCTGTGCACGAATCTGTGCAGCATCTGTGTACCAGTGTATTCACCACCTGTGTACCAGCCTGAGTACCAGTGTGTGCACCAACCTGTGTGCCATCTCTGTACCAGCCCACGCATAAATTTGAGCAACAGCCTTTGCACCATTTGGTTTGCCAGCCTGTGCATGTATCTGTGTACCACCCTGTGCATCAGGGTGCCCTCCCACCCCCCCTCTGCTGCCAACCATCACTCACTCGCCAAGAGACGTTCATAGGTTTCAGAATGTAAGAAGAGTGTGTGGTTAAGTATGGGTAACTGGTCCCAACGTTTCACTGCCAATATCCCTAGTGTGACTGCATGGCTTGTATTTTCACCATTGTGTTTGAAGTAGGGCTGGTCCATTGTGGACAAGTTAACTGTTGAGGCAAGGTTAGATACAGGACGGACCTCCATCCAGGAAGCAGCAAGACCTTTCTTGGGTGGGCGGTGCGGCCGTGGGGTGTATTGAGAAGCAAAAATCAGGCGGGGGATTTATCCAGCCCTCCAAGCTGCTATTGCTGTCAGTCCAACGTCACTAATTTGACATTGGCTGGAGAGGGGTTTGTTGCACCCTGTTGAGCATTCCATGGCAAGTGAGGTTGTGGGGCGGGTATTTTGACAAGGTTTATTTTCATTTCCTTTTGGAACGTGGGCGTCACTGGCTGTGCCAGCGTTTATTCCCCCTCCCTAAATCCCCCTTGAGAAGGTGGTGGTGGGGAGCTGCCTTCTTGAACTGCAGCAGTCCATCTGGTGTGGGTACACCCACAGTGCTGTTCTAGGGAGCTCCAGCAACGTTGAAAGAATGGCAATATAGTTCCAAGTCGGAATGACTTAGATAAGAGCTCGGAGGTGATGGGGGATCCCATGCATCTGTTGCCCCTTGTCTTTCTAGATGGTAGAGGTGCAGCCTCTAAATATAGGCCGGCTCTCAGCCCACATTGAACAAACCTGGTTCTAGCTACGGAACCAACTGTGAGTCATTCCCCCCATCCACCATGATACAGAAGAAGTGGTAAAGCAGGTAGAGAAAGTAGGCTGATGCAGGATTAAAATTACACCCTCACAAAGCAGTAAATCAGGCTACATACACCGGTCCTGCTGCGTAAATCTTGGCTGCTGTGCTTTGAGGCATTTATTACGCAGATTGGTAGCGCTGCCACTAACCTGGTGATACAGATTCTCCCAGTAGTCCTGCGTCATTAGGCGAAAGAGGGAGAGGAAGGCCCAGCCAAAGTTATCAAAGCTTGTGTAATTGTAGTCAGGGTTTCTTCCAGCCTTCAAACATATAAAATGTGTGGGGCACTTTCTGTGAAAGAGAGGGAAAGAAAGCATACACTCAAAAAACAAATTCCATCTATTTCTCACTGTTAACAGAAAAGTCAAGTCATTTTACAAAGGCTGAGTGTGAAAAGAGATAATAAGCGGGGCAAAGGAGTGGACTTTGGCGCCGTGCTGTCCCATACGCTCACCATCGGCCGCGTGTGGTGAGTCGGCCACAGTGAAGGGGCAAATTGATGCTGTTCATCAGGGGGGGGATTTTAATCAGCGGACACCCCAGGACTCTGGGGTAGCCCATTCGGCTGAAGACACGGTTCCAGAAACCTGTGGCCCACATCAAAATTAAGAAGAAAATCCTGCTGGTAAAACGATCGTTAACGTTAAAAAAGCCGTAGCACTGCTCCATTACGATAGGTGGCAAAGAGGCTGCCATTGAAGGAAGTGAATGCATGTTGAAGTATTTTGGCTGCTACACCACAATCTGTTCTTTGACTGAGTTGTTGTCTCAGTGCCGGAGCACTAGCTTTCACCTTTAGTCCTGTCCCAAATCCCACTTCACCGCTGAGGGTTCGTTACACCATTCAGCACACTCTTTGCATATATTTTATATCGTGCAGCGAACATGGCAACCTGATCGCCACAAGACTGGCAGGCTTTGAAATCCCAATGGAGAACACTGGTCGAGTGTAAGATTCAAGAGAGGCAACTGAAGATGCAGTCAGTGAAGAGAGAATTAAGGGAGGTGTGTTCGTGAGAGATGGGGGGCAGGGGAAGATACTTGAAAACTCTGAACCAATGTTAGGACAAGGGAGAGTGGGATTTTTCTTTTATTCATTCATGAACTAGGCCAGCATTTATTGCCCAGCCCTAATAGTCCTTGAGAAGGTGGTGGTGAGCTGCCTTCTTGAGCCGCTGCAGTCCATGTGGTGTAGGTACACCCACAGTGCTGTTAGGGAGGGAGTTCCAGGATTTTGACCCAGCGACAGTGAAGGAACGGCAATATATTTCCAAGTCAGGATGGTGAGTGACTTGGAGGGGAACTTCCAGGTGGTGGTGTTCCCATGTATCTGCTGCCCTTGTCCTTCTAGATGGTGGTGGTTGTGGGTTTGGAAGGTGCTGTTGAAGGAGCCTTGAGGAGTTGCTGCGGTGCATCTTGTAGATGGTGCACACGGCTGCTACTGTTCGTCAATGATGAAGGGAGTGAATGTTTGTGGATGTGGTGCCGATCAAGTGGGCTGCTTTGTCCTGGATGGTGCCAATCTTCCTGAGTGTTGTTGGAGCTGCACTCATCCAGGCAAGTGGAGAGTATTTCATCACACTCGAGAGCATTTGATCACGCTCCTGACCTGTTCCTTGTAGATGGCGGACAGGCTTTGGGGAGTGAGGAGATGAGTTACTGGCTGCAGAATTCCCAGCCTGATCCTCTCTTGTAGCCATTGCTCATTGGATCAGAACTGGGGGACTAAAGGATGCAGGGAGGGATGTAGAGTGTGAATTCGGTGGTAGCGTTCTTGCCTCTAAGGCAGAAAGGGTTTGAATCTCAATCTTTCGGATGACCTGCCTGCTGTGCAGGGAACATTAAATTATGCCATGGCACATTTGAAAAAGGGCAGGAAATTTTCCGGATGTCAAAACAGAAAATGCTGGAAATACTCAGTAGGTCCGGCAACATCTGCAGATAAAGAAGTAGATTTAATGTATCAAATTGGTCACCTCTCATCAGAACTGTTGAAATATTATCTTTATCTGTTCACGGGATGTGGGCTTTGCTGGCTGGGCCAGCATTTATTGCCCATCCCTAATTGCCCTTGAGAAGGTGGTGGTGAGCTGCCTTCTTGAAGCGCTGCAGTCCATGTGGTGTAGGTACACCCACAGTGCTGTTAGGGCCTGCTGTGAGTTTGCTGTGTGAAAATTGGCTGCTACATTTCCTGAATGACAACAGAAACTACACTTCAAAAGAACAAAGAACAAAGAACTGAGAAAAGTACAGCACAGGAACAGGCCCTTCGGCCCTCCAAGCCTGTGCTGATCATATTGCCTGTCAAACTAAAACATTTTGCACTTCCGGGGTCCATATCCCTCTATTCCTGTCCTATTCATGTACTTGTCAAGCTGCCTCTTAAACATCACTATCGTACCTGCTTCCACCACCTCCTCTGGCAGCGAATTCCAGACACTCACTACCCTCTGCGTAAAAAACTTGCCTCGCACATCTCCTCTATAGTTTTCTCCTCTCACCTTAAATCTATGTCCCCTAGTAATTGACTCTTCCACCCTGGGAAAAAGCTTCTGACTACCTACTCTGTCCATGCCACTCATAATTTTGTAAACTTCTATCAAGTCGCCCCTCAATCTCCGTCGCTCTAGTGAGAACAATCCGAGTTTCTCCAACCTCTCCTCATAGCTAATAACCTCCAGACCAGGCAGCATCCTGGTAAATCTCCTCTGCACCCTCTCCAATGCTTCCAATTCCTTCTGGAAATGTGGCGACCAGAATTGCACACAATATTCCAAATGTGGCCTAACCAAGGTTCTACACAGCTGCAGCATGACTTCCCAGCTTTTATATCAATACCCCTGCCAATGAAGGCAAGCATGTCATATGCCTTCCTGACTACCTTATCCACCTGCGTTGCCACTTTCAATGACCTGTGGACCTGTACACTCAGATCCCTCTGCCCATCGATGCACTTAAGGGTTCTGCCATTTACTGTATAATTCCTGCCTGTATTAGACCTTCCAAAAGTAACTTATGGCTCGACAGGGCTTCGGGATTGTGGTTGTGAAAGGAGCTATATAATTTCTTTTCCCTTTAAAGGGAAATTGTTGCAACTTGAGAGGTTTTCTCATGGAGTCGAGGTTCAAATCAGCTATGCTCTAACTGAATGGTGGAGCAGGAGTCAACTACTTGGGGCAGCCGGCATTAAAGAGATGTTATCCATCTCGACTCCTTAAAAAGCAGCAAAGCCCCAATGCAACAATCAAAACTCCAGTAACCGAAAGTCTTTTTCAACACAAAAAGGGCAAACTGAGGTGGCCATGCTAAGAATCTTGTCTATTTTCTTCCACGCTGCAGACAGCTTAAGTAGCCCATAATCGTTGCAGGGAGGAAGGTAGCTGCCATCACCATAGCAACATGAGCTAAGGCGGTTGCTGCTGGTGAAAATTATTTCACATGAGGTCGGCTCAACCTTTTCCTGGTCAGATAAACAGGCCCCATTCACGAGGAAAAACCACTAGCGAGAGAGGGAGATAGAGTGAGAGAGATCTGGAGAAACACATAACAAATGGAGAGAGGGCTGCAGCCACAAACTAGGCCTCAGTTGGAATTCTGAACAGAGTGAATTTTGCATCTTCACGTCTTATGCTCAGTGTCTAAATTAAATTTGCACCATTAACCCCTTTTTCACCATTTCATCCCTCCAGCCTTCCGCTTTGACCCTTCCCTTCCATTCTCCCCCACCCCCCCCCCACCCCCACCCCCCCGACACCAAGAGATATCCTTTGAAAAGTGTACTTTGGGGCAAAGTTCCTACCAGGATGCGCAGTGGTGCAGTCACCTGCTAGGTGCTGTGCAGGGCTCGCTCTGCGGTAAATGATATCAGCCTGCAGCCACGCAAAATAACTTAAAGGGACTGTGCACTTAAAGGAAACAATAATCGAATGTTAAAGGGAACACTGGGACCAGTGATGGTCTGCATATCATCTAGTCCATAAACAGATGATTGTTCTACTTACCCAGCATCTGTGTTGTTTCCACAGAGTAAGGCATCCTTTTTTCCCTCGATATAATAGTGGTTCTCTAAATGGTAACAAAATTAAAAATAGCATTAGTCTACTTGTTAGCTAGTGAGCAAAAAATGTCAAATAAACCTTTGGTTTGGTTTAAACATTTGGTTGTAGCACTGAGGAGTTTACAGAGATAGGGAGGGTTGTAGGGGTTGGATGAGGTTACAGAGATAGGGAGGGTTGTAGGGCTGGAGGAGGTTACAGAGACAGGGAAGGTTGTAGGGCTGGAGGAGGTTACAGAGATAGGGAGGATTGTAGGGCTGGAGGAGGTTACAGAGATAGGGAGGATTGTAGGGCTGGAGGAGGTTACAGAGATAGGGAGGGTTGTAGGGCTGGAGGAGGTTACAGAGAGAGGGAGGGTTGTAAGGCTGGAGGAGGTTACAGAGATAGGGAGGGTTGTAGTGTTGGAGGAGGTTACAGAGAGAGTGAGGGTTGTAAGGCTGGAGGAGGTTACAGAGATAGGGAGGGTTGTAGGGCTGGAGGAGGTTACAGAGACAGGGAGGGTTGTAGGGCTGGAGGAGGTTACAGAGAGAGGGAGGGTTGTAGGGCTGGAGGAGGTTACAGAGATAGGGAGGGTTGTAGGGCTGGAGGAGGTTACAGAGAGAGGGAGGGTTGTAGGGCTGGAGGAGGTTACCGAGTTAGGGAGGGTAGTAGTGCTGGAGGAGGTTACAGAAATAGGGAGGGTTGTAGAGCTGGAAGAGGTTACAGAGATAAGGAGGGTTGTAGGGGCTGGAGGAGGTTACAGAGGTAGGGAGGGTTGTAGGGCTGGAGGAGGTTACAGAGATAGGGAGGGTTGTAGGGGCTGGATGAGGTTACAGAGATAGGGAGGGTTGTAGGGCTGGAGGAGGTTACAGAGATAGGGAAGGTTGTAGGGCTGGTGGAGGTTACAGAGACAGGGAGTGATGTAAGGCTGGAGGAGGTTACAGAGAGAGGGAGGGTTGTAGAGTTGGAGGAGGTTACAGAGTTAGGGAGGGTAGTAGTGCTGGAAGAGGCTACAGAAATAGGGAGGGCTGTAGGGCTGGAGGCGGTTACAGAGAAAGGGGGGTTGTAGGGCTGGACGAGGTTACAGAGAAAGGGAGGGTTGTAAGGCTGGAGGAGATTACAGAGATAGGGAGGGATGTAGGGGCTGGAGGAGGTTACAGAGATAGGGAGGGTTTTAAGGCTGGAGGAGGTTACAGAGAGAGGGAGGGTTGTAGGGCTGGAGGAGGTTACAAGGATTGAGACAGCAGTGGCTGGTTTCAACATGAAAACAAGTTGCTTAATGAGTTCAGATACAATTCTTTCTCATTGCTGGTTTAATAGAGGCTCTAACACTAATTTGGTGGACAGAATGTCTTATACGGTCCCACTTGTATATGGTCCATTCTCCAATAGTCTCCTATTGTTTGTAAATTCTACTGCATCCCGAAATGAGATCAGCATGAGAGATGGGATTGCTGCGGAGTTTTCATTATAGACCAGACAGTGGGTCATCACTTTCTCCCTGAGCGGCGTTAACTTGATTTGAAACAGATTTGATTGATTTGGAATTTATACCTGGATGATGTGTTTTGGAACACCAAACCCCAGCATCAACCAGACCGGAATGAGTGGGACTAGCTGAGTTGCTCCCGCAGTGAGCCAATGTGGACACAAAGAGCCAAATGGTCTCCTTCTATGTTGTAGCCATTCAATGATGCCAAAAGGCCATTGACTTGATCAAGCTTCTTCCACAGGCCTTGCACAATCTACCCTATCATGGACCCTGCCCCATCTATTTACGGTCCTGTGGGCAAATTCTGTCTAAGTACTCCCTGGTCCCTAAAGGTAATCAATCTCCATCTCTTATTCAGCTCCATTAGTCAAAAAATCCAATGACTCACCTCCTCACCCCAGGTAGAAGCTGCCTGCGGAGCCTCACTGGCTACGGTTAAAGACAGAACTTAGTATTGATAGTAGTGGACTACTCACCCCTAGTTTATTACCCCACTGAAGCAAGTGTGAACTGGGAAATGATACGCTAGCGCTAGAAAATGAACATTAATGTTCCCAGGCTGGTCATTGTAAAAAAAATCCACCGGTTCACGAGTGCCCTTTGTGAGTGGCTGCCTGCCACACTATCCCTGCATGTGACTCCAGTCCCACATCATATCGTTAACTCTAAATGTCCACGGGGCTAGGCGGTCAATCCTGCCTTGCTATTGTTTCCCGCGGCCAAAGATCAAACTGTGAGAACACAGCCGCCGTCTCGAGCTCCATTCGAAAGCGCCTGAAGATCTAAACCCCCAATGTTACAAAAAAAACAGGAGAAAACTGTGGGCGAGGAGGGTAATGGGGTCATAAGGTGACATTATTGACCCAGCAGAGATTCAATGATAGCAAACTTCAATCTTTACTACAATGGCTTCCTGAGTTATTCGAGGTACTTCATTAACTTGCTTCGTTACTACAAGAGGGCCTGGAGTGAGCAGGCCGACCACAATCCAGCCTATAATTTTCATCTGTCTGTCAACCGGAGCTAGACTCCTGGAGGCTTCATACAGTAGGAAATAAAACTTTTCCAATAAATATGAAGATGATGCACAATTGCTCTCGTGTCCCCAATGAACTGCCTTGCAGCAGCGACCTGGGGGTTAGTCTTTCATCCCTGGCCACTCCAGGAGGGTTGGCCACCCTGATGGGCCTCCTATGACGGGTGGCATCAATAGCGCAACTGCTGATATGGCACGTCTAGACGCGTGGAAAGATAAAGAGCGTCGATGTGTTCAAGGGGCCGCCCAGCTCTCCCCTCAACCTGCCCGCCCACTGTCGAACGATCGGGGCAATGCTCGGATGCGAGGGGTGGGAGTCTTCACCCACTACGCAAGGCTTGGCCATTTAAGCACATTACCAGCGCCTATAGAACCCGATAAAGAGTCAACTCTTGTGGGATTGGGTCACTGAGTGTTGGGGGGTGGGGGGAGGTGGGGACGGGGTGGGGGGGGGTGTTGGGGTGGGGGGAGGTGGAACAAGAGAAAGACACCAGGGTAAGAAAAAGATTCAAACAAAAACAGAAAATGCTGGAAAAACTCAGCCGGTCTAACAGCATCTGTGGGAGAGAGAGAGAGAGAAAATGAACGTTTTGAGTCTGTATAACTCTTCATTCAGAGAGCTCTGAAACACTGACTCTCTCTCTCTCTTACCACAGATGCAGTCAGACCTGTTGAGTTTTTGCAGCGTTTTTCTTTTTTTGTTTCAGATTTCCAGCATCTGCAGTATTTTGCTTTTAAGACAAAGGTTGTGTGGGTGTGTGTGTCTGCATGTGTGTGCCTGTCTGTTTGTGATTGTGAATGTGTGTGTTTGCGTGTGTGTGCAAGTGTATGTGTGTGTGTGTATCTATGTGTGCATGTGTGTGTGAGTGATTGTGTGTGTATGCATGTGTGTGTGTGTGCACGCGTGTGTGTGAGCATGTGAGTGAGTGTATGTGTGTGTGTGTGTGTGAGTGTGTCTGTGTGTAAGTGTGTGTGTGAGTGTGTGTGTGTGTGTGCCTATGTGTGTGTCTGTGTGCGAGTGTGTCTGCATTTGAGTGTGTGTGCATTTGAGTGAGTGTGCATGTGTGTGTTTGTGTGTGTGTACGTGTGTGTGTGTATCTGTGTGTATGAGTGTGTGTGTGTGTATGAGTCTATGTGCATGTCTGAGTGTGAGTGTGTGTGAATGTATGCGAGAGTGTGTGTGTGTGTGTGTATGTGTGAGTGTGTGTGTGTGTTTGTGTGTGGGTGCGAGTGTGTGCGTGTGTGTGCATGTGTCTGTCTGTGTGTGAGTGTTTGTGTTTGTGAGTGTCTGTGTGTGATTTTGTTTGTGTGTTTGCGTGTCTGTGTGTGTGTACGTGTGTGTGTGTTTGTGTGTGTGTGTGAGTGTGTGTGTGTGTGCGTGTGTGTGAGTGCATGTGTGTTTGTGTGCATGTGAGTCTGTGTCTATGTGTGTTTGAGAGTGTGTGTGTGTGTGAGTGTGTGAGTGTGAGGGTGTGTGTGTCTGTGTGTGAGTGTGCAAGTGTGCGAGTGTGTGTGTGTTTGTGTGTGCGTAAGTGTGTGTGTGTTTGTAAGCGTGTGTTTGTATCTGTGTGTGTGTATGAGTGTATGTGTGTGTCAGAGTGTGTGTGTGTGAGTATGTGTGTGTGTGTCTGTGAGTGTGTCTGTCTGTGTGTGTGAGTGTGTGTGTGTGTGTGTGTGTGTGTGTGTGTGAGTGTGTGTGTGTGAATGTGTGATTTTGTGTGTCTGTGTGTGCGTGAGTATGTCTGTGTGTGCCTGTGTGTGTGAGTGTGTGTGTGCGTGAAGAAAAAACTCTTGATGGCTTCAGTGTGTGTTGAACTGATAAGAAACCACCTGTATTCTTCTGACCACCATTTTAATAAAGAAAGGCTGATTAAGAAGGCCATTAGCATTTTGCCCTTGAACACAAAGACTTTTATTAAGGAAAATCCTGATGGGATTGACAGCATTTGACAATATTGGGATAATCACAATATTGTGATATCTTTCCACAGGGAGCATGTAAGACACAATCAGCTTTGGAAGCAGATTAGGACCATTTTGATAAAGCTCCAGTTTAAGCGGTAATCCGTTTGATTTATCATACAGTTTTACTGATGGATGAGTAGGCATCATCTGATGCCAGTCCATGTGGATCAGTCCATTTATTTTTATACTCTGATTAAAGTTGCATTCTTCTGCAGGTATTCAGCTGGAATCAATGGTGTTTGGCAAGATGGACTGCTCTTTACAAAATGAAAAAAAAAGATGTGATTGGATTTGCTTTTTAACGATCTGTACAAGGGAAGTTTTTTGAAGCAAATTTTGGCTTGTTAGAATTTCCATTTTTGCTGTTATTACGTGTTAGGCTGTTAATCACATATTGCACTGGATCCAAATCAATTATTTGTTTTCTTTCTTCACACACACACACACACACACACACAAACACACACACACAAACACACACACACATGCACACAGATGACACACGCACGCACACACGCATACACAAACACACACACAAACACAGACACACACACACACACACACACACAGATGACACACACACACGCATACACACACAGACATACACACACACAAAAACACACACACACACGCACGCATACACACACACACAAACACACACACACACGCACACAGTTGACACACACGCACACACACACACACACAGACACACACATGCACACAGATGACACACACACACAGTCAGATGACACACACGCACACACGCATACACACACACACACACACAGACACACACACATGCACACACAGACACACACCCTACACATATGCAGACAGACATGCACACACACAGACACACACACACAGACACGCAGACACACACACAGACACACACACACAGACTTGCAGACACACACACACACACACAGACAGACACAGAAACACACAAACACACACACAGACAGACACAGAAACACACAAACACACACACAGACACACACACAGACACGCAGACACATACACAGACACGCAGATACACACACACACAGACAGACAGACAGACACACAAACGCACAAACACACACACAGACACACACACAACCATACACATACACATACAGACGCAGACATAGACACAGACACACATACGCACATGTTGAGCACACATTGCTGTGAACTCTGTGTTCAACAGCAATAACAGACAGGTAGACAGAGTGGACAGACATTTAAAAACAGTTGCAACTTCCAAAAGCATTTACTGCCCTTACATAGGAAGATAGGAACAGGATATCCCAGAAGAAAAACCAGTTCAACATGTTCAAATGCCAGTAACCATCAGTAATACTGGAGTTCCATTTTACAGTATACAAGACCAGTTCAGACAAGTTTTACAGGTACTATTCCATCCCACATTTTCCTGTGTTTTTCCTTCTGCGTAGGCCACTCAGCCCCTCAGGCACATTACAGACAGCTCTAAGCCAGAAGGAAGAACCAGGAAAACTTGGGAAATGGCCACTACTGGTCTGAACTGGAATTCCATTTTTGGGGGTATACAAGACCAGTTCAGACCAATAGTTGTCCTGTTTTGTTTCCTTCTGGATATGCAGGGTGTGGAAAATGCTTCTCCCGATGTTGATCATACTGGGGGCTGGGCGTGGTGGTGGGGGAGGTTAGGAGGGTTGGGCTATCCACATGGGGAGACGTCTTAACACCCATCAGCAGTCAAAGCCAATCCCTGGATGAGCGCTTATGAAATGTCCTCTTCCCTTACAGCTGGAAAATCCTATCCTCGGCAACTTGCAGGCATTGTCCCCCGCTCTTTGCGAGGAATGCAAATGCTTTGCTCTTACAGCATTTGAAATGTCAATACAGGATGCCAAAGATCCTATTGTGTTGAGAGGGTGACTAGAAATAGCCCAGGCAATGGGAAGGAACTTCCAGCGAAGACAGAAATAAGCTAAATGCTTCTGTAAACGAGGCTTCTTTTTCAAATTTTGGTTCGCCTTTTTTTAAACCCCAGATCGCCTTCTCTCCTCCCTCTCCTCACTCGCACACCCACTCCCACAAGAGTTGACTCTTTGTCGGGTTCTATAGGCACTGGTAATGTGGTTAAATGGCCAAGCCTTGCGTATTGGGTGAAGACCCCCACCCCTCGCATCCGAGCATTGCCACGATCGTTCGATAGTGGGCGGGCAGGTTGAGGGGAGAGCTGGGCGGCCCCTTGAACACATCGACGCTCTTTATCTCTCCACGCGTCTAGACGTGCCATATCAGCAGTTGCGCTATTGATGCCACTCGTCATAGGAGGCCCATCAGGGTTGCCAACCCTCCTGGAGTGGCCAGGGATGAAAGACTAACCCCCAGGTCGCTGCTGCAAGCAGTTCATTGGGGACACGACAGTGATTGTGCATCATTTTCATATTTTTTCAGCAGTTTTATTACTTATTTATAGGGGCCTTGAAGAAATTGGGGGGGGGGGGGGTTGGGTGGGGGGCTGGTGGGTGGGTGGGGAATGCCTATTTTTTTCTGGGCAGGTGCTAGGAGGTGGGAGGTCATGACCCTCCAGGAATACCTCCACCCATAGTTGGCAACCCCGTAGACTCTGAAATCTGCTCTCCATTGGTCACCTAAGTGAGCCTCTCAGGTTGGGAGATCCAATTCGAACAGCATTCTGGTCACCTCCACCGAACTTCCTCCAGAATCAATGGCCTTCTGAACATGTGTGACCCAACATTAAATAATCAGAAAACATCCAAGGCAAGTGAAGGAATCAATAGATAGTCCATTGGAAAGGCCAGTTCAGTGGACAAACTGCCTTTTCTTGTATTATGATCTCTTGGACTCTTGTGCATACGCACTTGAAAGATAACGGGGGAAGGGTACAGAGGGCAAGCTGAGCACAGAGCAGAAATGTCATTTATTGTTGCTTAGTTACCCTGTGATTGCTGCAAGCAAATCCTCTGTAAATATGAAATTTAATTTCAGTCAAGCATCCTGTTTGCTTTAGTAATATCAACATTTGGATGAAGCAAGCATATGACCCATATGTTGTGTATCCATTAGGAAGAGGTTGGGGGTGGGGGGGGGGGGGGGGGGGGGGGGGGGGTTGGGGGTGGGATGGGTAATCAGGATGTGGCAAATTATTCTTTGTGCATTTACGGCAAGAATTGATTGGGGAGAATTCTCACGGCCTTCAAACTTGGCCTCACCTGTTTGTAAGGTTGGGACCTTGTGACGCGCCTCCCTGTACCTATGGTTTTATGTGTGTTGGGGGTTGGGGTGGGGGGATAGGGTGGATTTGGAGCTGCACACAATTGGGGATTCCAGAGTCAACAGTGGCAATTTCCTTTAAACAACTGGAGGGAAATTTTGTAAAGTCCTGTCATCACCAACGCAGCCAGTCAGGGTCACGGTTCTGATGTCTGTGGTATTCTGTGTCACTGGGATGATATTTAGGATTTTGCAATCCGACATTTTAACACCTTTAACATAGTAAAATCTCTTAGGATGGGTGACCAAAAGTTGGGGTAGAGGTAGGTTTTTAAGGAGTGTCTCAAAGGAGGAAGGAGAGATGGAGAGGAGGAGGTGGTAGGATATGAATTGTGGAGCTTAGGCTCTAGGTGGTTGAAGGTACAGCTATGAATGGCAGAGTGAGGGAAATCAGGGAGGCTCAAGGGGCCAGAATTGGAGGAGGGCAGAGATCTCGGAGGGGCTGTTGAGCTGGCGGAGGTTACAGAGACAGGGAGGGACAAGGCCAGGGAGGGGTTTGAAAACAAGGATGAGAGTTATAAGTCCCCGTCTGCTTTGTGTGAGACTCCACCAACAGTGCAGGATCTTACATTATTTACTCCATGAAAGCGACACAAATCACTTCTCGTTCACAGTATCACGAGTCTCCATTAACAAAGGACAACAGGCAGGTGAGGTCAAAAGGAAAGACGAGTGTCAAACTGAACACTGCCGTGTCAACAGGAGCTAAGCGAAGGATTAGACTTTCAAGCGCTAGTTACCAATGTTAAAATTGCAGCTTGCAGGGGAATGGAGCCTGGGGATTCAGGGGAAAAGGTGCCTCAGATCATTCTTACCTTTCAGGTTGCCCTTACAATATAGGAGAACGTGGCAGTGTAGAAGGAATAATATTATTGCTTGAGCTGGTCATGCTGGACAATAAATTGCAAACCCAGTCGGTGACCAAGGATGGTCTGCAGCCAGCTGGTTTGAATCTGCAGAGATGACTCTGCACATGGGAAATAGTGGGGAATGGCGGGGGGTGAGGCCTGGCTAGGCCCATCTTGGTCAAGGCATTGTGCAGCAGATTGACATGGGTTGCAGGAGAGGAACTTGGGAATTGAGGAGCAAGATCATGAGGGTTGGACCTTTATTTCCAGGAAGTGAGAGAACGAGAGGGGAATTTAAAAAAAAAAATCTTGTTCTTTCATGGCCTCTCTTTTAAGAGTTTGCCTGAACAGCTAAGGTTATGCCAAGTGCAAGACATCACCAGGGCTGCAAGGCGTGGAACAGAATTGAAACCCCAACACCGACATTTTGGCTGTAAGTTCCTCACGCACGAGTTTTCATCCAGCTCTCTTTTAAAATTATTGATGGAATCAGCTTCCGCTGCCTGTTTAAATAGAACATCCCAGATGCTGACAGCTCTCTGGGTGAATAAGCAAAGCTAAAGTGAGTAAGGACCTAGTGATTAGGTGACACCATTTTAAACACCTGTGGATTGCGGTAGACAGGGAAGACTGAGGGGGGTAAGGTACCCCACCATTTCAAAGTCTTGAGGAAGAATAAATGAAGAATAGAACACTGTGTGATGAAGAGAAAAGGAGGAACTGTGTCTGCAACATAGGAGCTACGAGGGAGGAAAGGCCATAATAGTATTGATTAATAGAGACAAACAAAAGAATGGCTGTAACAGAGAGAGAGAGAGACAGAGAGACAAGAGTGATTACCCATCAGATCTGCACCCTGCCTGGGATTGTGAGATAGGTTTTCACTAGATAGGGGTATCAGGGGATATGGATATAAAGCAGATAAGTGGAGTCAAGGTACACATCATCCATGATATAATTGTATGGTGGGACTATCACAGGGGTGGAATGGTTTCCTCCTGTTTCTAATATTCCTGGAGATGTCAGAGGATTTTGAGTACATATTAATCAGTTAGGTGATCTCAGGCTTACCTTTATCATTAATGAATTCTTCAAATGTAACGTTCCAAGGCCAGGTATAATTCTGTGTGTCATTCAGCATGACATCGCCAACAACTCGCCAATCCCGCACACATTTCTGACGCAAGTTCCCCATGAATAGCTGAAGCCCAATGAGTGCAAAGACACTTAAGCAGAACACGGTCAGGATCATGACGTCTGCTAGCTTCTTCACGGACTGTATCAGTGCACCCACAATGGTTTTCAGGCCTGCAAGTACATTTTAAAAGAATTAGCTTGGTAGAGATAGAATGCAGTCAGTGCCATGGTATCAGGGCATTAGCTAAAGGTGACTGATTATAGTGTTTCTTTTTTTCTACTGTTTGATCATCCAGAGTTTAGACTTTGAGAAGGATAAGACTGAACAACTCTCATTTTATTTACATAGAATTTAGAGTACAGATACAGGCCATTCAGCCCAAGTGGTCCGTGTTCAACACCGTCCCCGCACCCCCCCCCCCCACCCTACTTCATCTAATCCGATCAACATCCCTTTCCATCCCTTTCTCCCTCATATGTTTACATAGATTCCCCTGAAATGTATCGATGCCAGAAATGTATCGATGCCAGTCGCCTCATCCACTCCAGGTGGTAGTGAGTTCCATATTCTCACCTTTCCCTGACTAATGCTGGGAGTAGAGACCGACCAAAAAAAGAGCAAATTGAAGTAGGAAATGCTGATTTCTTATAGATTCTCTCTCCAAGAATCTTTTCTTTCAAAGGAAGGAAAAGAGGAAAATTGCAAACTAAGGGAAAGATTTGTTTCGTGTGCCAAGTGTATCAAAATGTAACCCCATTCGGAAAGAAAGAGTTTACCATTGCACGATGCATCGCTTAAAGCGCCTTGCTAGGACCACTAGAAATAGAGCCGAGGCATGACAAGAATTGGAGACACTGAGATCAGTGAATTCAGGACAGGATGGATCTAAAGAGAAGAGGGAAGAGTTAAGGCCCAACCATCTTTAGCTGCTTCATCAATGACCTTCCTTCCATCATAAGGTCAGAAGTGGGGATGCTCGCTGATGATTGCACAATGTTCAGCACCATTTGCGACTCCTCAGATACTGAAGCAGTCCATGTCCAAATGCAGCAAGACCTGGGCAATATCCAAGCTTGGGCTGACAAGTGGCAAGTAACATTCGCGCCACATTAGTGCCAGGCAATGACCCCCTCCAACAAGAGAGAATCCAACCATCAGCCCTTGATGTTCATTGGCATTACCATCACTGACTCCCCAACTATCAACATATTGAGGGTTACCATTGACCAGAAACTGAACTGGACTAACCATATAAATACTGTGGCTACAAGAGCAGGTCAGAGGCTGGGAATTCTGGGACGAGTAACTCACCTCCTGACTCCCCAAAGCCTGTCCACCATCTACAAGGCACAAGTCAGGAGTGTGATGGAATACTCTCCACTTGCCTGGATGAGTGCAGCTCCCACAACACTCAGGAAGCTCAACACCATCCAATACAAGGAAATCCGCTTGATCGGTGTGTCATCCACTACCTTACACGCTCACTCCCTCCACTATCAATGCATATTGGCAGTGTGTACCACCTACAAGATGCACTGTGGCAACTCATTAAGGCTCCTTCGACAGCAATTTCCAAATCTATGACTTCTACCATCTAGAAGGACAGGGGCAGCAGATAGATGGGAACACCACCAACTGTAAGTTTCCCTCCAAGCCATACACCACCCTGACGTGGAAATATATCACTGATCCTTCACTGTCGCTGGGTCAAAATCCTGAAACTCCCTCCCTAACAGCACTGTGGGTGTACCTACACCACATGGACTGCAGCAGTTCAAGAAGGCAGCTCACCACCACCTTCTCAAGGGCAGTCAGGAATGGGCAATAAATGTTAGCCTAGGCAGCGATGGCCAAATCACATGAAAGAATAAAAACATTTACATGATTACCAATCTCTTCAATGTAGGTTGTCAGCTACATGGGCAAGCATTAGTGAGCTATAACTCCTGGACATTATTTTGGAATTCAATGTAGAATTTAAAATGAGTCTATTTTGATCCTTTGAACATTTGTCAGTTGAATTTCAGCATTATTGACCTATTTTCAGGGGTTTATCTGTCAGCATTTTTCTTTGCTTACCCCATCCAGGTTCCTGATTGAAAACTAGACACGAAAAGATATGGATTACTGAGGACATTGACCTGCATCGCTGGGAATGCACACTCAGGGCTGAACCTTTGCTTTGGAGGCAGGAAACGGGAGTCAGAACTGTTCCCGGGGTTCCCGAACCCAATCCCGGGGAGAAACGGTCACTGACCCTGAGATTTTGCCCGGGGCTCCCCCTTCAGCGGCACTGGAGGCAGCTTTCCTGGCAGGTGGGTTCTCAAAGCTGGGAGACTACAGTAAAGGGTGAACGGCTGAGAGGGTGCTTCAGCATGAAGGTGCCCTCTCACAGGCTGGGGTGGGGGAATCCCAATTCAGGCCAGCCTTTGTTGCCTCTACACCCAGGCAGGCAGGGAAGGCCTACAGGCTTGTCCGTAGCACCGGTACCCCGGCCTGTTGCTGGGTGCCAGCCTCCATGCAGTTAAATTACCCTCTGGGAAGACTGGAGAATCCCAGCTGACCTCCATTAGTGACCTTGAACAAGCCTCTCAGCGAGCTTACTGGACTGCCTGCCTTGTGGGGATGGGCAGCCTTGCCGGGCACAGACCTGGCTCCTCCGAAGTGGCTGGTGCCGGGAGTGGTGCTGGGAAAAACGGCACGGGCGACCGGGCCTGTGTTTTCAGGCTCCATCCGCCTCCCATCCTGACGTCAGCGGGGCCCCGAGGGTCCTGCCCTCTCTCAGTTAAACTGTCGTCCCCACTGCTGAGCTGGCTGACCCGGGGCGCTGCTTATTTCACGTGTCCATTTTTAGAAACGATCTGATTTTCATCGCATTAAATCCGGTCGGGCGGTGGTGGGTGGCTGGTTGTTGGCGTGGGCGGGACATTATCCCGCCCGTTAACACCCCAGCGTTGGGTGACCTGACAGCCAGACCCAGGAACCGTAATGGGCAACAGCTTGCCCACTGCACTCAGGTTTATGTCTCTTTTTACATTTGAGGCGCTCGGCTGAGAAAGGGATAGGATTGACGCTGAGCCGTTTGAGAGCTTTGTGAGGTGACTGAGAGTTCGGTGAAGCAAACATGGAGTAGTTTGAGAGGAAGAGTTTGAGACCCTCACCGTGGTACAGCTGCAGAGCCTGCAAAAAGGATGGAGTGCAGGATGGGTAGGTTTCTTTTATCAATTGACGGGGCGTGGGCCTCGCTGGCTGGGCCTAGCGTTTATTGCTCATCCCTAATTGCCCTTGAGGAGGCGGTGGTGAGCCGCCTTCTTGAAGTCGGGAGACCAGAGGAACTGGGAGGGGACCACCAGACTTTCGAGGTAAAGGGGATGGGCAAAGCCAAGGACGCAGTTGAGCGGGCAAATGAGATAAGATGGCACCGTAAGGTGGCAATGTGAAGACCAGGGGCTGAATTTTCCAGCAAGGGGGGATTTTACGTTCCCGCTGTCGTCAGTGAGGGCTTAGAATGTCCCTCTGCATTGTCCCCACCGAAACGGGGCTGTAAAATCCTGCCCTAGGCCTGTCCTTAAGCTGTGAGGCTGGTATCAACTGTGATGCGCCAGGGAGCTCCGTATCACACAGTGCTGCACCACACCTTCACACCTATGGCTATCCAACCCCCCCCCCCCCCCCCCAAAAAAAAAGGGTCAGCGATTGACCCTTTAAAGCCTGAAGCAGCATGCTTTTGGAGTCAAGCCTGAAATGTGGCGAGCTTGTAATAAGCAGATCAGAGGCTGGTGATGAGGTAACCACATCAAATGCTGTGTCTGAAGATGGTTAAAGTTCCTGTGCTTGTAATGCCGAATACAATATGTCCTTCTCATTAACCTTTCTAACAGAGTGCAGGATGAAATCAAAGCAAACTGAAGAAATCAGCCAAAGTAACATTGTTTCACTGAAATGTGATACACCAGGTCAATGACTCTTTTCCTGGATTTAACATTATTTGGTTTCAGTTTTACAGGCCATGTTGATAGCAAGCGGCTGCAATTGCAGAGCTTAAATGAAGGTTTGGAATTAAAGGATTTAGCGTGCAACTAGCAGCTGTTAACCCTTACAGGGCCCGAATAATACATTGCTTTCTCCCACACTAGATCATATACCAAGAAAGGTTCTGTGGTCCTGTAAATTGCTTCAATTTATGACATCTGACCTGCGGTAAAATGAGTTTAATCGCTGATTTTTCTCTCCAATCTTTCATTTCAAGTTTTGATCTGTCCTATTTCTTGCCTGAAGCGGTCTAGTGATTCCTTGACCATTCCCTGTTTCTGACTGTGAATGGGATGTGGATAGGGCGTGTACATAGTGTGCTGCCCATTAGAACCTCAGTTTCTTAGCGCGGATGAATCGGTTTTTTCTTATTCATTCTCAGGGTGTGGGCAAGATCAGCATATAGCAGCCCCCGCCCCTCCAAAGTGTCCTTGAGAGCGTGGTGGTGAGCTGCCTTTCTTGACTAGGCTCGCTAGACCTAGAAGCCCTTCTAAGCCGAATCGGTACTTTGGTTTCTTCAGTCCAACTCGGAAGACTTCATCGTCTAGCGATGCATGAGGCAGGCAAGGCACACGCGCTTACATCTGGATAAAAGCAAGATACTGCGGATGCTGGAAATCCCAAACGAGAACAAAAAATGGCTGGAAAATCTCAGCGGGTCCAGCAGCGTCCGAGGGGAGAAAAGGCAGAGTTAACGTTTCGAGTCCGTCTGACTCTTCTTCAGAAGACAAGCGCTCCGTGTTCTGAGAAAAGTTCCAAAGAGGACTCGAAACGTCGACTTTGCCCTTCTCTCCACGGATGCCGTCGGAGTTTTCTCCCAGCAATTTTTGTTTCTGCCGCACCTCGTTTCCGGGGCTGGAACGGGTCGCTAAGCCGAAGCCAGGGGCTGCAGCTCGAGGGGTGTGACTCTGCATGAAACGTGGCCGACCAGGAGTTTCTCCCTCTCTTTACTCCCTGCCACAGGCGAGTTGGAAGGGTTTGCAGGGTGGGCAGTCAACCTGTGAGGCTGCGCTTTGTCTGTGCCTTTCCCGGCCATCAAGATTCAGGGCAGAATCGTCCCGTCCCAGGTTTACAGGAAGTGTGGTAGTGGGCGGGGAAGAAAGCCGCTTTACCCGCACTGTACGGTCCCATTCCCGCCTCACGCAGTCATGGGAAACACGCCCGTCCTGCTCGATGGGCGGCCTCCAAACCGCCCTGCCGAGTGGTCACCTCACTGCTTCCTCTCGCAGGGGCATCAGATTCAAACTGCAGCCACGCGCACACTGCTCAACGCTGGCCGCCCGGGGCCGCTCCGGTGAAGCCAGAGGCCAAGCAGGGCGCGGCCCCCCCCCCCCCCAACTTGTTTCAGTCACACATCCCGGGGAGGCGTCCTGGGTGCCTTCGACAGCTGAGGCGACGTCCCCCTAACCCCTGCTCTGGCCGCAGGAGCTCGGTCAGGGTCGGTGCTCCAGCTCGGGAGGCGGCGACAGTGCCGATGCTGCGCGCAAGCGGGGGTGGGTGGGGTGGGGGGGGGGGGGGTGGTGGTGGTGGTGGTGGCGGTGGGAGATGATTCCGGTGAGCAGGGCTTACAATCAGATGCCAAAGTATTGAAGATAAGTTCCTGACGTGCGGTGCCTGCTGTGGATGGTTGGAGCGGACGAACACAAAACCGGTTTGACGGCGGCGTGAAGCCAGTTTTTGGCTGTTTCGCCATATTGTCCCTCCCCCACCCGCCATGATGCCCACAGAGCCAGAACATTCCGGTCTTAGAGCGGGGCTCCAACCTGGAGCTTCTGGCTCACAGGCAGGGATGTTACCCACTGCACCATAGGGCCTCCTCCTACACTATTTCAGAGGGGAGTTAAGAGTCAAACACATTAGGCCCTGTGTGTGCAGGAACATTAGGCCCTGTGTGTGCAGGAACATTAGGCCCTGGGTGTGGAGGAACATTAGGCCCTGGGTATGGAGGAACATTAGGCCCTGGGTGTGCAGGAACATTAGGCCCTGGGTGTGCAGGAACATTAGGCCCTGGGTGTGGAGGAACATTAGGCCCTGGGTGTGCAGGAACATTAGGCCCTGGGTGTGGAGGAAACATTAGGCCTGGGTGTGCAGGAACATTAGGCCCTGGGTATGGAGGAACATTAGGCCCCTGGTGTGGAGGAACATTAGGCCCTGGGTGTGGAGGAACATTAGGCCCTGGGTGTGCAGGAACATTAGGCCCTGGGTATGGAGGAACATTAGGCCCTGGGTATGGAGGAACATTAGGCCCTGGGTGTGCAGGAACATTAGGCCCTGGGTGTGCAGGAACATTAGGCCCTGGGTGTGGAGGAACATTAGGCCCTGGGTTGTGCAGGAACATTAGACCCTGGGTGTGCAGGAACAATTAGGCCCTGTGTGTGCAGGAAAATTAGGCCCTGGGTGTGGAGGAACATTAGGCCCTGGGTGTGGAGGAACATTAGGCCCTGGGTGTGCAGGAACATTAGGCCCTGGGTGTGGAGGAACATTAGGCCCTGGGTGTGGAGGAACATTAGGCCCTGGGTGTGGAGGAACATTAGGCCCTGGGTGTGCAGGAACCTTAGGCCCTGGGATGTGGAGGAACATTAGGCCCTGGGTGTGGAGGAACATTAGGCCCTGGGTGTGAGGAACATTAGGCCCTGGGTGTGGAGGAACATTAGGCCCTGGGTGTGGAGGAACATTAGGCCCTGGGTGTGGAGGAACATTAGGCCCTGGGTGTGGAGGAACATTAGGCCCTGGGTGTGCAGGAACATTAGGCCCTGGGTGTGGAGGAACATTAGGCCCTGGGTGTGGAGGAACATTAGGCCCTGGGTGTGGAGGAACATTAGGCCCTGGGTGTGCAGGAACATTAGGCCCTGGGTGTGGAGGAACATTAAGCCCTGGGTGTGGAGGAACATTAGGCCCTGGGTGTGAGGAACATTAGGCCCTGGGTGTGGAGGAACATTAGGCCCTGGGTGTGGAGGAACATAGGCCCTGGTTGTGGAGGAACATTAGGCCCTGGGTGTGGAGGAACATTAGGCCCTGGGTGTGGAGGAACATTAGGCCCTGGGTGTGGAGGAACATTAGGCCCTGGGTGTGGAGGAACATTAGGCCCTGGGTGTGGAGGAACATTAGGCCCTGGGTGTGGAGGAACATTAGGCCCTGGTGTGGAGGAACATTAGGCCCTGGAGTGTGGCCGGTAACATTAGGCCCTGGGTGTGGAGGAACATTAGGCCCTGGGTGTGGAGACCATTAGGCCCTGGGTTCGCGGCAGGAACCATTAGGCCCTGGGTCTGGAGGAACATTAGGCCTGGGTGTGGAGGAACATTAGGCCCTGGGTGTGGAGGAACATTAGGCCCTGGGTGTGGAGGAACATTAGGCCCTGGGTGTGGAGGAACATTAGGCCCTGGGTGTGCAGGAACATTAGGCCCTGGGTGTGGAGGAACATTAGGCCCTGGGTGTGGAGGAACATTAGGCCCTGGGTGTGGAGGAACATTAGGCCCTGGGTGTGCAGGAACATTAGGCCCTGGGTGTGGAGGAACATTAGGCCTGGGTGTGCAGGAACATTAGGCCCTGGGTGTGGAGGAACATTAGGCCCTGGGTGTGCAGGAACATTAGGCCCTGGGTGTGCAGGAACATTAGGCCCTGGGTGTGCAGGAACATTAGGCCCTGGGTGTGCAGGAACATTAGGCCCTGGGTATGGAGGAACATTAGGCCCTGGGTGTGGAGGAACATTAAGCCCTGGGTGTGCAGGAACATTAGGCCCTGGGTGTGGAGGAACATTAGGCCCTGGGTATGGAGGAACATTAGGCCCTGTGTATGGAGGAACATTAGGCCCTGGGTGTGCAGGAACATTAGGCCCTGGGTGTGGAGGAACATTAGGCCCTGGGTGTGGAGGAACATTAGGCCCTGGGTATGGAGGAACATTAGGCCCTGGGTGTGCAGGAACATTAGGCCCTGGGTGTGGAGGAACATTAGGCCCTGGGTGTGGAGCCACATTAGGCCCTGGGTGTGGAGGAACATTAGGCCCTGGGTGTGGAGGAACATTAGGCCCTGGGTGTGCAGGAACATTAGGCCCTGGGTGTGGAGGAACATTAGGTCCTGGGTGTGGAGGAACATTAAGCCCTGGGTGTGCAGGAACATTAGGCCCTGGGTGTGCAGGCACATTAGGCCCTGGGTGTGTAGGAACATTAGGCCCTGGGTGTGGAGGAACATTAGGCCCTGGGTGTGGAGGAACATTAGGCCCTGGGTGTGGAGGAACATTAGGCCCTGGGTGTGGAGGAACATTAGGCCCTGGGTGTGCAGGAACATTAGGCCCTGGGTGTGGAGGAACATTAGGCCCTGGGTGTGGAGGAACGTTAGGCCCTGGGTGTGCAGGAACATTAGGCCCTGGGTGTGGAGGAACATTAGGCCCTGGGTGTGGAGGAACATTAGGCCCTGGGTGTGGAGGAACATTAGGCCCTGTGTGTGCAGGAAAATTAGGCCCTGGGTGTGGAGGAACATTAGGCCCTGGGTGTGGAGGAACATTAGGCCCTGGGTGTGCAGGAACATTAGGCCCTGGGTGTGGAGGAACATTAGGCCCTGGATGTGGAGGAACATTAGGCCCTGGGTGTGCAGGAACATTAGGCCCTGGGTGTGCAGGAACATTAGGCCCTGGATGTGGAGGAACATTAGGCCCTGGGTGTGGAGGAACATTAGGCCCTGGGTGTGGAGGAACATTAGGCCCTGGGTGTGGAGGAACATTAGGCCCTGGGTGTGGAGGAACATTAGGCCCTGGGTGTGGAGGAACATTAAGCCCTGGGTGTGGAGGAACATTAGGCCCTGGGTGTGCAGGAACATTAGGCCCTGGGTGTGGAGGAACATTAAGCCCTGGGTGTGCAGGAACATTAGGCCCTGGGTGTGGAGGAACATTAGGCTCTGGGTGTGCAGGAACATTAGGCCCTGGGTGTGGAGGAACATTAAGCCCTGGGTGTGCAGGAACATTAGGCCCTGGGTGTGCAGGAACATTAGGCCCTGGGTCTGGAGGAACATTAGGCCCTGGGTGTGCAGGAACATTAGGCCCTGGTTGTGGAGGAACATTAGGCCCTGTGTGTGGAGGAACGTTAGGCCCTGGGTGTGGAGGAACATTAGGCCCTGGGTGTGCAGGAACATTAGGCCTGGGTGTGGAGGAACATTAGGCCCTGGGTGTGCAGGAACATTAGGCCTGGGTGTGGAGGAA
Organism: Carcharodon carcharias; assembly: GCF_017639515.1. Taxonomy (NCBI): domain Eukaryota; kingdom Metazoa; phylum Chordata; class Chondrichthyes; order Lamniformes; family Lamnidae; genus Carcharodon; species Carcharodon carcharias. Next base: position 20,515,972 of record NC_054469.1, read on the forward strand.
CATTAGGCCCTGGATGTGCAGGAACATTAGGCCCTGGATGTGGCGGAACATTAGGCCCTGGGTGTGCAGGAACATTAGGCCCTGGGTGTGGAGCCACATTAGGCCCTGGGTATGGAGGAACATTAGGCCCTGGGTGTGCAGGAACATTAGGCCCTGGGTGTGGAGGAACATTAGGCCCTGGGTGTGGAGGAACATTAGGCCCTGGGTGTGGAGGAACATTAGGCCCTGGGTGTGGAGGAACATTAGGCCCTGGGTGTGCAGGAACATTAGGCCCTGGGTGTGGAGGAACATTAGGCCCTGGGTGTGGAGGAACATTAGGCCCTGGGTGTGGAGGAACATTAGGCCCTGGGTGTGCAGGAACATTAGGCCCTGGGTGTGGAGGAACATTAGGCCTGGGTGTGCAGGAACATTAGGCCCTGGGTGTGGAGGAACATTAGGCCCTGGGTGTGCAGGAACATTAGGCCCTGGGTGTGCAGGAACATTAGGCCCTGGGTGTGCAGGAACATTAGGCCCTGGGTGTGCAGGAACATTAGGCCCTGGGTATGGAGGAACATTAGGCCCTGGGTGTGGAGGAACATTAAGCCCTGGGTGTGCAGGAACATTAGGCCCTGGGTGTGGAGGAACATTAGGCCCTGGGTATGGAGGAACATTAGGCCCTGTGTATGGAGGAACATTAGGCCCTGGGTGTGCAGGAACATTAGGCCCTGGGTGTGGAGGAACATTAGGCCCTGGGTGTGGAGGAACATTAGGCCCTGGGTATGGAGGAACATTAGGCCCTGGGTGTGCAGGAACATTAGGCCCTGGGTTTGGAGGAACATTAGGCCCTGGGTGTGGAGCCACATTAGGCCCTGGGTGTGGAGGAACATTAGGCCCTGGGTGTGGAGGAACATTAGGCCCTGGGTGTGCAGGAACATTATGCCCTGGGTGTGGAGGAACATTAGGCCCTGGGTGTGGAGGAACATTAAGCCCTGGGTGTGCAGGAGCATTAGGCCCTGGGTGTGCAGGCACATTAGGCCCTGGGTGTGGAGGAACATTAGGCCCTGGGTGTGGAGGAACATTAGGCCCTGGGTGTGGAGGAACATTAGGCCCTGGGTGTGGAGGAACATTAGGCCCTGGGTGTGGAGGAACATTAGGCCCTGGGTGTGCAGGAACATTAGGCCCTGGGTGTGGAGGAACATTAGGCCCTGGGTGTGGAGGAACGTTAGGGCCTGGGTGTGCAGGAACATTAGGCCCTGGGTGTGGAGGAACATTAGGCCCTGGGTGTGGAGGAACATTAGGCCCTGGGTGTGGAGGAACATTAGGCCCTGTGTGTGCAGGAAAATTAGGCCCTGGGTGTGGAGGAACATTAGGCCCTGGGTGTGGAGGAACATTAGGCCCTGGGTGTGCAGGAACATTAGGCCCTGGGTGTGGAGGAACATTAGGCCCTGGATGTGGAGGAACATTAGGCCCTGGGTGTGCAGGAACATTAGGCCCTGGGTGTGCAGGAACATTAGGCCCTGGATGTGGAGGAACATTAGGCCCTGGGTGTGGAGGAACATTAGGCCCTGGGTGTGGAGGAACATTAGGCCCTGGGTGTGGAGGAACATTAGGCCCTGGGTGTGGAGGAACATTAGGCCCTGGGTGTGGAGGAACATTAGGCCCTGGGTGTGGAGGAACATTAGGCCCTGGGTGTGCAGGAACAATAGGCCCTGGGTGTGGAGGAACATTAAGCCCTGGGTGTGCAGGAACATTAGGCCCTGGGTGTGGAGGAACATTAGGCCCTGGGTGTGCAGGAACATTAGGCCCTGCGTGTGGAGGAACATTAAGCCCTGGGTGTGCAGGAACATTAGGCCCTGGGTGTGCAGGAACATTCGGCCCTGGGTCTGGAGGAACATTAGGCCCTGGGTGTGCAGGAACATTAGGCCCTGGTTGTGGAGGAACATTAGGCCCTGTGTGTGGAGGAACGTTAGGCCCTGGGTGTGGAGGAACATTAGGCCCTGGGTGTGCAGGAACATTAGGCCTGGGTGTGGAGGAACATTAGGCCCTGGGTGTGCAGGAACATTAGGCCTGGGTGTGGAGGAACATTAGGCCCTGGATGTGCAGGAACATTAGGCCCTGGATGTGGCGGAACATTAGGCCCTGGGTGTGCAGGAACATTAGGCCCTGGGTGTGGAGCCACATTAGGCCCTGGGTATGGAGGAACATTAGGCCCTGGGTGTGCAGGAACATTAGGCCCTGGGTGTGGAGGAACATTAGGCCCTGGGTGTGGAGGAACATTAGGCCCTGGGTGTGGAGGAACATTAGGCCCTGGGTGTGGAGGAACATTAGGCCCTGGGTGTGCAGGAACATTAGGCCCTGGGTGTGGAGGAACATTAGGCCCTGGGTGTGGAGGAACATTAGGCCCTGGGTGTGGAGGAACATTAGGCCCTGGGTGTGCAGGAACATTAGGCCCTGGGTGTGGAGGAACATTAGGCCCTGGGTGTGTAGGAACATTAGGCCCTGGGTGTGGAGGAACATTAGGCCCTGGGTGTGGAGGAACATTAGGCCCTGGGTGTGGAGGAACATTAGGCCCTGGGTGTGGAGGAACATTAGGCCCTGGGTGTGGAGGAACATTAGGCCCTGGGTGTGCAGGAACATTAGGCCCTGGGTGTGGAGGAACATTAGGCCCTGGGTGTGCAGGAACATTAGGCCCTGGGTGTGGAGGAACATTAGGCCCTGGGTGTGGAGGAACATTAGGCCCTGGGTGTGGAGGAACATTAGGCCCTGGGTGTGGAGGAACATTAGACCCTGGGTGTGGAGGAACATTAGGCCCTGGGTGTGGAGGAACATTAGGCCCTGGGTGTGGAGGAACATTAGGCCCTGGGTGTGGAGGAACATTAGGCCCTGGGTGTGTAGGAACATTAGGCCCTGGGTGTGGAGGAACATTAGGCCCTGGGTGTGGAGGAACATTAGGCCCTGGGTGTGGAGGAACATTAGGCCCTGGGTGTGGAGGAACATTAGGCCCTGGGTGTGCAGGAACATTAGGCCCTGGATGTGGAGGAACATTAGGCCCTGGGTGTGCAGGAACATTAGGCCCTGGGTGTGGAGGAACATTAGGCCCTGGGTGTGGAGGAACATTAGGCCCTGGGTGTGGAGGAACATTAGGCCCTGGGTGTGGAGGAACATTAGACCCTGGGTGTGGAGGAACATTAGGCCCTGGGTGTGGAGGAACATTAGGCCCTGGGTGTGGAGGAACATTAGGCCCTGGGTGTGGAGGAACATTAGGCCCTGGGTGTGTAGGAACATTAGGCCCTGGGTGTGGAGGAACATTATGCCCTGGGTGTGCAGGCACATTAGGCCAGACCAGGTAAGAACAGCAGACTTTCTCCCTTAAAGGGTATCGGTGAACCAGATGGGTTTTTACAACAATCGCTGACAGTTTCGTGGTCACCATTACTGCGACTCGCTGACTTAATTCCAGATTTTATTCAAATTAAATGAAGTTAAATCCCCCAGCTGTCATGGTGAGATTTGAACTAATGCGTCTGGATCATTAGTCAAGGCTTCTATATTAATCCAGTGACGTAACCACTGTGCTAGCTCACCTCAGCCTGGCCTGCTGTGACTCCCACAGCCACCAAACAGGGCGGAAGTTTTATGCTGTGCTCAAGAATGCTGACTAATATGTAGCAGAGAAAAGATAAAATGCCAAGCCAGGAGGTGTAAAGAATAAAAAAGGAGGAGGGTTTAGCACAGCAAGACCATTACTCCCACACTTGCTGTGTATTATGTCCCATCATGACAACCGTGTGCCCAGCTTTCTTAATCTGAATTATCACTGGCTGGTATTGCAGAGAGCCAGGGTCATGCTCTGGGGACCCAGGTCTGAATCCCACCAGGGCAGGGGGTGAAACTTGAATTCAGTCAAAATCTGGAATTAAAAGTCAGATGCTCACCATGTTGTAAAAACCCACCAGGTTCACTAATGTCCTTTAGGGAAGGAAATCAGTCATCCTTGCCTGGTCTGGCCCACAGGTAACTCCAGACCCACAGCAATGGGTAATTAGGGCTAAACAAGGGCAGTTAGGGACAGGCAATAAATGTCGGCTTGGGCAGCGATGCCCACATCCCATGAACGAATAAAAGGAAAGAGACCTCATTGAGGAGGCAACCAAACGGAAGTAAATTTTCAATGATTATTCAGCTCGATGGAATTACTCCATGACTCTTACATTAAACTTAAGTCCAACCTTAAGGGCCACCCTCCCAGTCCGATCACTTGAGGGGCTGCAGATGGGACATCCACTACTTCAGCCAGTGTGACCCACTGGACTTCAGCCGTGATGCTTCAAGAAGAATTGACTGGACGTGGAGTGCGTAAGAGAGGCCTGATGGAGGGACAGGGGCCATGTGCAAATGCAAAGCTTTTCCTTTCACCTATTTCGTGCTCTCTGATGGACAAAAAGGTACTCGGTTTCCAATCAAACAGGGTTTCGCAGGAACATAGCCCCTCGACAATGTTCCATCGTTTGATTTGACCCTGGATGCTTTGTATCTTAACTCCACCTGCCTTCCACTGTCTCTTCTCCCTTAACAAAACCACCAAAACTGTCCATCTCAGTTTTGAAGTTTTCAATCTTTTTTTGATTCCTTCACGGACATGGTTGGGATTGGCTAGGCCAGAAATTCTGTTACACTGGAGTGGGGGCTGGGGTTGGGGTGTGTGGGGGGAAACAGCTCAGTGTTACACTGGGGTGGGGGGGAGGAAACAGCTCAGTGTTACACTGGGGTGGGGGTGTGGTGAGAAACAGCTCAGTGTTATACTGGGGTGGGGGTGGGGGGGAGGAAACAGCTCAGTGTTACACTGGGGTGGGGGGGAGGAAACAGCTCAGTGTTACACTGGGGTGGGGGGGAGGAAACAGCTCAGTGTTACACTGGGGTGGGGGTGTGTGGTGAGAAACAGCTCAGTGTTACACTGGGGTGGGGGTGGGGGGGAGGAAACAGCTCAGTGTTACACTGGGGTGGGGGTGGGGGGGAGGAAACAGCTCAGTGTTACACTGGGGTGGGGGTGGGGGGGGAGGAAACAGCTCAGTGTTACACTGGGGTGGGGGTGGGGGGGAGGAAACAGCTCAGTGTTACACTGGGGTGGGGGTGGGGGGGAGGAAACAGCTCAGTGTTACACTGGGGTGGGGGGGAGGAAACAGCTCAGTGTTACACTGGGGTGGGGGTGGGGGGGAGGAAACAGCTCAGCGTTACACTGGGGTGGGGGTGGGGGGGAGGAAACAGCTCAGTGTTACACTGGGGTGGGGGGGAGGAAACAGCTCAGTGTTACACTGGGGTGGGGGTGGGGGGGAGGAAACAGCTCAGTGTTACACTGGGGTGGGGGGGGAAACAGCTCAGTGTTACACTGGGGTGGGGTGTGGTGAGAAACAGCTCAGCGTTACACTGGGGTGGGGGTGTGTGGGGGAAACAGCTCAGTGTTACACTGGGGTGGGGAACAGCTCAGTGTTACACTGGGGTGGGGGGGTGGGGGGGTAACAGCTCAGTGTTACACTGGGGTGGGGGTGTGGGGGGAAACAGCTCAGTGTTACACTGGGGTGGGGGTGTGGGGGGAAACAGCTCAGTGTTACACTGGGGTGGGGGTGGGGGGAAACAGCTCAGTGTTACACTGGGGTGGGGGTGGGGGGAAACAGCTCAGTGTTACACTGGGGTTGGGGTGTGTGGGGGACACAACTCAGTGTTACACTGGGGTGGGGTGTGGGGGGGGAACAGCTCAGTGTTACACTGGGGTTGGGGTGTGTGGGGGACACAGCTCAGTGTTACACTGGGGTGGGGGTGGGGGGAAACAGCTCAGTGTTACACTGGGGTGGGGTGTGTGGGGGGAACAGCTCAGTGTTACACTGGGGTGGGGGTGGGGGGAAACAGCTCAGTGTTACACTGGGGTGGGGGTGTGTGGGGGGAACAGCTCAGTGTTACACTGGGGTGGGGGTGGGGGAAACAGCTCAGTGTTACACTGGGGTGGGGGTGGGGGGAAACAGCTCAGTGTTACACTGGAGTGGGGGTGGGGGGAAACAGCTCAGTGTTACACTGGGGTGGGGGTGGGGGGAAACAGCTCAGTGTTACACTGGGGTGGGGGTGGGGGGGAACAGCTCAGTGTTACACGGGGGGGGGGGGGGGGGGGGGAAACAGCTCAGTGTTACACTGGGGTGGGGGTGGGGGGAAACAGCTCAGTGTTACACTGGGGTGGGGGTGGGGGGGAACAGCTCAGTGTTACACTGGGGTGGGGGTGTGTGGGGGGAAACAGCTCAGTGTTACACTGGGGTGGGGGTGTGGGGGGGACACAGCTCAGTGTTACACTGGGGTGGGGGTGTGTGGGGGGAAACAGCTCAGTGTTACACAGGGGTTGGGGTGTGTGGGGGGAAACAGCTCAGTGTTACACTGGGGTGGGGGTGTGTGGGGGGAAACAGCTCAGTGTTACACTGGGGTGGGGGTGGGGGAAACAGCTCAGTGTTACACTGGGGTGGGGGTGGGGGGAAACAGCTCAGTGTTACACTGGGGTGTGGGGGGGAAACAGCTCAGTGTTACACTGGGGTGGGGGTGTGGGGGGGACACAGCTCAGTGTTACACTGGGGTGGGGGTGTGTGGGGGGAAACAGCTCAGTGTTACACTGGGGTGGGGGTGTGTGGGGGGAAACAGCTCAGTGTTACACTGGGGTGGGGGTGTGGGGGGGACACAGCTCAGTGTTACACTGGGGTGGGGGTGTGGGGGGGGAATCAGCTCAGTGTTACACTGGGGTGGGGGTGGGGGAAACAGCTCAGTGTTACACTGGGGTGGGGGTGGGGGGAAACAGCTCAGTGTTACACTGGGGTGTGGGGGGGAAACAGCTCAGTGTTACACTGGGGTGGGGGTGGGGGAAACAGCTCAGTGTTACACTGGGGTGGGGGTGGGGGGAAACAGCTCAGTGTTACACTGGGGTGGGGGGGAGGAAACAGCTCAGTGTTACACTGGGGTGGGGGTGGGGGGAAACAGCTCAGTGTTACACTGGGGTGGGGGTGTGTGGGGGGAACAGCTCAGTGTTACACTGGGGTGGGGGTGTGTGGGGGGACACAGCTCAGTGTTACACTGGGGTGGGGGTGTGTGGGGGGAAACAGCTCAGTGTTACACTGGGGTGGGTGTGGGGGGAAACAGCTCAGTGTTACACTGGGGTGGGTGTGGGGGGAAACAGCTCAGTGTTACACAGGGGTTGGGGTGTGTGGGGGGGAAACAGCTCAGTGTTACACTGGGGTGGGGGTGGGGGGGAACAGCTCAGTGTTACACTGGGGTGGGGGTGTGTGTGGGGGAAACAGCTCAGTGTTACACTGGGGTGGGGGTGTGTGGGGGGGAAACAGCTCAGTGTTACACTGGGGTGGGGGTGGGGGGGGAACAGCTTCGTGTTACACTGGGGTGGGGGTGTGGGGGAAACAGCTCAGTGTTACACGGGGGTGGGGGTGGGGGGGGAACAGCTTCGTGTTACACTGGGGTGGGGGTGTGGGGGAAACAGCTCAGTGTTACACTGGGGTGGGGGTGTGGGGGAGGACATAGCTCAGAATCAGAACGATGACCATTTTCTGGGGTGATATCTTTCAGAGTTACACCAGCAGAGGGATTATGAAGCAGAGGAAACTCACTTGAGGCGATTGGCAAAAGAACTAACAGCGACGTGAGGAGAAACTTCAACGTGGTGGAGACAGATTCAATTGAGCCTTTCCAATGAAAACTGGATAATTACCTGAAGGGTGAAAAATTGGGTACAGGGAAAAGGTAGAGTGGGACTCGGTGAGTCGGTCTAGCAGAGAGCCAGCATGGAGACAAAGGGCCAAATGGTCTCCTTCGATGCTGTAACCATTCTACGATCGAATAGAGCTACCACGGGTCCTGACTCCCGAGGGCCAGAATTTTATGTTGTCCCACTGGGTTTGCAGGTGGGTCTGGGCCTGTTAAATTCCTTGGATGGCCGGCCCACTGGAGTCCCACCCGCCCCGAGCTATCCCAATTTCACAGTGGGATGGGTGAGACCCAGGCCGGCCTACCTGTCCTTGAGCCAATTGAGGTCCTTTGTGCCCAATTAATGACCACTTAAGGACCGTTTCCTGCCCAGCCTCAGTTTTCAGGTTGACGGGTGGAGTTCAGGGCTTTGGGGGGGGGGGTGGGGGGGGGCGGTTGTGTGTGTGTGTGTGTGTGTGGGGGGGGGGGTTGCGGTTTGGGGGACGATGGGGGTGGGGGAGCCCTCAAAGTGACCCTGCTCAGGCCTCGGCTGGGAAGGTAGGGAAGGGGTGCCTCCAGAAACAGCCCCCTTTCAACATTGGGCAGGCCCCCTATCACCCCACCGCCCTCTCCCCCCTACCACCACACAAGGTCTGCCCCCTGCTCCCTCCATCCCCCGCTTTCTCCACCAACAACCCCATCCCTACCTCTTCCCACCCTCTCCCAAATCCCCCCTCCGCTTGCTGGGGCCTCAACTTCAGCCCCCCCCCACCTCGAGATCTCTACACTTACCTGGTTCTGGACTGCTGGGACTTCTCTGACTCTGGGCACTGCTTGCAGTGCCTGTCCGGTCCACTGTAGCCTCTGATGCTGAAAAGAGGCCAGTAACTGGGCAGCTCAAGGGCCTCAATTGGGGCGAGAGCTGGCAGGCCACTCTAGGCTTTATCTGCCATCACTGCACCCCCGTCCCCCCCCCCCACCCCACCACAATAAAATTGCGGACAGGTTGGGGGCATGCAGGAGGATGGCGAGAAGACCACCCCCCAGGGAATTTTACAGCCCCCCCCCCCCCCACACCTTTCACACCTCCATCATTGGCAAACCCACCGGCAGGAGGACTGTCAAATTCTGACCCCCAGTTTTAACTTCAAGCAAGGCAAATTTGGAGGGCTGAAGGTAAACTGGGCTGGGACGTTGTGTAAACTTACGGACAAGCAATGGGAAATATTTAAAGAAGTCTTTGTTACAACGCAAAACATTCACTGATACTAAAAGGAAAAGATGTGCAGTTAAATCTCCCTAACTAAGGAAGATTATCCCAGCTGTGGAGTGAGTGCAGCGGATTGATTCCTGGGATGAGGGGATTATTCTGCGCAGAGAGATCGAATAGACCAGGCCCAACTTTCCTTCCGAAGGATGAGAGGTGATCTAATTGAAACGTGTAAGCATTCTTAAGGGGCTTGGCAGCGTAGGGGTTGGCTGGGGTGTCTGGAACACAAGGGCACAGAACCCAGGGGGTTGGGAATTCAGGATGGAGGTGAGAAGAAATCTTTTCATGCAAAGGGTTGTGAGCCTTTGGAAGTCTCTACCACGGGGAGCTCGGTCATTGAATATATTTGTGAGGGAGGTCAATAGATTTTTGGGTATTAAGGGATATGGGGATTGTGAGGGAAGGTGGAATTGAGGTAAATGATCAGCCATGATCATCTTGAATGGCAGAGCAAGTTCAAAGGGCCATATTGCCTACTCCTGCTCCTATTCACCAAGGATCCCACAACAGCACCTTCCAAACCCATGGCCATTACCATCTAGAAGGACAAAGGCAGCAGATAGATGGGGACACCACCACCTAGAAGTTCCCCTCCAAGTCACTCACCACCCTGACTTGGAAATATATCGCCGTTCATTCACTGTCGCTGGGTCAAAATCCTGGAACTCCCTCCCTAACAGCACAGTGGGTGTACCTGCACCACGTGGACTGCAGCGGTTCAAGAAGGCAGCTCACCACCACCTTCTCAAGGGCAAGTAGGGATGGGCAATAAATGCTGGCCCAGCCAGTGACACCCACATCCCATGAATGAATTAAAGAAAAATGGTGTTCTCAGTAAACACGGACAACAAATGAGGTCATTGACAGTAGCAAAGCTGAAAAATGAAAAAAATATACAAATGCGAAGAAAAGTGGAAATCCAACAGATTGGAAGAGTTATAAACAGCAAGAGAGGGACATAACGCAAGTGTTAAGAGGTGTAAAAAGGGAATATTAAAATAGAGTTGGAAGGGATAGCAAAGCTAAAAGACAGACTCCTGATGAATCTATTAAGGGCAGAGTTTTACGTTGGTGGGAGGTCAGTGGAGGTTAGAACAGTTTGGAGCATTTTACAGCCCTGTTCCCGCCGGATGGGAGCCAGGAAATTCCACCCCTAGTGACAGATTGTAAAGGGAAACATAGGCCCATCAAAGCTGAAGCGAGTGAGACTACAATGGATGATAAGAGGATGGCATAACTGTGTTAAAAGCCATATCTTTTATCTGTTTACACAGTGGAGGAAGAGGGGGCAAAATACTAATGGTACAAGGGAACCTATAATAAGCCCCAGGTAGGAACTTAATGAGCTTAATATAAGTAAAAGAAGCAGTAATGGAGAAAATAATATGATTTATGATAGACATGTGTGCAGGACCAGATGGTTTCCATCCTGGGGTATTAAAAGAAATGTGTGAGAAAATTGCAGATGCATTAATTATAATTTCTCAAGCCTCTCTAGATTCAAGAATACTATTTCTAAATTGCAAATAAATAAATATCACTGTTATTTAAGAATAGAAAGGAAGAGGAATCAGGTAAGTACAGACCTGCTAGTTTAATATCAATTGTGTGCAAGTTACTGGAAGCTACTATATAAGACGGAGTGACTGAGCCCTTAAGTATCATTCAACCAAAGAGAGTTTTGTGGAGGTCACTTATGTGGTCGATAGCAGACTGTCCCTGGATTTTGTCTGTATGAACTTACAAAAACAATGTGACAAAATCCTGCAAAGGAGATCATCTGCAAGAAACATGGAATTGGATATAACCTTGAGACTTGGGGTGGTCATTGTTTGGGAAGTAGGAGACAAAGAATAGGGATAACTTGTTCTCTGATTGGTCGTAGGTAACAAGTGGTGTTCTTCAGAGATCTATCATAGGGTTTTAGTTTTACATCATATCTATCAATGACTTGGATGAACAAGTAGAGCATTGTAACAGGAAGGCAGATTATTATCTGAATGACCATAAATTGAGGGAGGGGAATGTGCAATGAGATCTGGGTACACCAGTCGCTGAAGGTAAGCATGCAGGTGCAGCAGGCGGTAAAGAAGGCAAATGGTATGTTGGCCTTCATAGCCAGAGGATTCGAGTACAGGAGCAGGGATGTCTTGCTGCAATTATACAGGGTCTTGGTGAGATCACACCTGGAATATTGTGTGCAGTTTTGGTCTCCTTATCTGAGGAAGGAATGTACTTGCTATAGAGGGAGTGCAGCGAAGGTTTACCCAACTGATTCCTGGGATGGTGTGACTGACATATGAGGAGAGATTGAGTCGGTTAGGATTATACTCGCTAGAGTTCACAAGAATGAGGGGGGATCTCATAGAAACCTATAAAATTCTAACAGGACTAGACAGGATAGATACAGGAAGGATGTTCCTGATGGTGGGGGAGTCCAGAACCAAGGGTCACAGTCTGAGGATGCGGGCTAGACCATTTAGGACTGAGATGAGGAGAAATTTCTTCACCCAGAGAATGACACCACTTGTCACCTACCACCAATCAGAGAACAAGTTATCCCTACTCTTTGTCTCCTACCTCCCAACCAATGACCACCCCAAGTCCTCAAGCCTGTGGAATTTGCTACCACAGAAAGTAGTTGAGGCCAAAACATTGTATGCTTTCAAGGAGTTAAATATAGCTCTTGGGGCGAAAGGGATCAAAGGGTATGGGGAGAAAGCGGGAGCAGGCTTTTGAGTTGGATGATCAGCCATGATCATAACGAATGGTGGAGCAGGCTCGAAGGGCTGAATGGCCTACTCCTGCTCTTAGCTTCTATGTTTCTATGTTGTATATCCAAGTTTGCATTTGACATTAAGTTAGGAGGCACAGTAAGTTGTGTAGGAGGAAGAGGAAGTCATAATGGGACTTAGGCAATGTAGGTGAGATGGCTGATGATGTTCAGTGTGCGAAAGTGTAAGGCCAGGCAAATGAAAATATATTCCTTACAGTGAGAAATGAGTAGTTGATAAAGAGCAAAGGGATTTAGGCGTTCATGTACATAGTCACTAAAAGCTAGTGCAAAGGTGAAAAAAAACAATCAAAAAAGCTAATGGAATGTTGGCCTTTCTCTCAAGTGGTTTGGAATACAAAAGTGAGGAGTGAGTCTACACTCGTACAGAACCTTGGTCAGACGCTATCTGCAGCACTTTTTTCATTTGACGAATATTCTAATCGAGGTGTATAAAATGATTAAGGGATTTGATAGGGCAGATACAGAGGAACTATTTCTTCTGGTGGGGGACGCAGAGCAGAGTAATCTTAAAAAAAACAGTATCGTAATTTAGAGTTAGGCTGGCTAGAAGTGAAATCAGGAAGCACTTTTTCCCACAAACTCTAAAAAGTTGTGAATGCTGGGGGTTAACTGATATTTTCATGACTCAAATCGGAAGGTACAGTATCAAGGATTATGAAGTGAAGGCAGAGACTTTGAGTTAAGGTACAGGTCAGCTGTGATCTAGCTGAACGGGGGAACAGGCTCAGGGGGTTGAATGAGGTCCTCCTATGTAATAATCGTGCAGCATTTCCAATACTGAATGGCGGTGATGAATGGTTCTGTAGATGGAAGGCATAAGGCTTCTAAGAGTTTGATCAGTGTGATGACCCACAGTAATTTCCTTGTCATTCTTAGAGGTAAGGAGTAGCCAGCTAGGACACCAGCAACGCTCCATAGCAATGCATTTCTGCCTCCGTCATGGTGTTAAGAGATCCCTTATAGTCAGAAACAGGGGAATTTATAATGGGGAACAAAGAAATTGCTGACCAACTAAACACATACTTTGGTTCTGCCTTCACAAAGGAGGACACTAATAACATACCAGAAATATTGGGGAACACAGGGTTTAGTGAGAGGGAGGAACTGAAAGAAATCAGTATTAGTAGGGAAATGGTGTTGGGGAAATTGATGGGATTGAAGGCCAATAAATCCCCGGGGCCTGATAATCTACACCCCAGAGTACTTAAGGAAGTGGCCCTAGAAATAGTGGATGCATTGGTGGTCATCTTCTGAGATTCTATAGACCCTGGAACAGTTCCTACAGATTGGAGGGTAGCTAATGTAACCCCACTATTTAAAAAGGGAAGTAGAGAGAAAACAGGGAATTATAGACTAGTCAGTCTGATGTCAGTAGTGGGGAAAATTCTAGAGTCCGTTATAAAATATTTAATAGCTGAGCACGTGGAAAATAGTGGCAGGATACGGGATAGACCATTTAGGACTGAGATGAGGAGAAATTTCTTCACCCAGAGAGTGGTGAGCCTGTGGAATTCATTACCACAGAAAGTAGTTGAGACCAAAACATTGTATGTTTTCAAGAAGGAGTTAGATATAGCTCTTGGGATGAAAGGGATCAAAGGGTACGGGGAGAAAGCGGGAGCAGCCTATTGAATTGGATGATCAGCCATGATTATGATGAATGGCGGAGCAGGCTCGAAGGGCCGAATGGCCTCCTCCTGCTCCTAGTTTCTATATTTCTATGTAACTGGGGTACAGGCTGCATATTTAGAAACTGCTGCTGCAACAGTTGTCTCTTAATAGAGAATAATTGTGTTGCCATTAGGCCTCACATCTCTCCTACATAATCACAGTATAACATGGAAGATGAGCTGCAATTAATTTAACTAGTAACGGGATAGAATGGCTATTCATGAATTCAATCAATGCGCACAAATTATTGATATTCTCCAACAAGTCGGGAGGTCAGCCTTGATTGTATGGCCCTTTGTTGATCTGTGACTCAGGTTCAGAAACCTTCTGATCTAGAGCCAAGAGAGCTGTCAGCTGAGCTAGTATATTGCTGTGATTATGGGTTCTTGGATAGAGCAACTTTTTTTTGCACATGATTTTCAAATCAAAGGATGCAAATTTCAGAAACAATCCATAATGCGCAAGCCAGTAGCATTCAGCCTGTGCTATATTCTTATTCTGACTTTCATTACATTCTGTGTACATATGCTCCAGTTGCTTCAGCTGCTATTATATTGAGTGACAGTTTATCACCTTCAGCGAGAGTAATGGACAGCAACTGTATCACACGACTCTTCTCTGCTAACGCAGTGCGTCATAACATCATTGCACAAGCCCACTTGAGCCATCAAGGCAACTGTAACCGAACAAAAATAAACAATGCCATTCTTTCCAATCGAAGTTTCTGAGCAGTTTGTTATTCTCTAGATACATCAGCTTTAGGGAGTCAAGAGATTCTTGCAAGGGGGGCAGTCAACATTTCTGAAGAAGATTTGAGTAAGTTAAAAAAAAAAATTCATTCCTAAATTTGGAATCAGATTCCTTTACACAAAGAAAGGCTACCTAGTTCCAATTTTCCTACAGGAGAAGAGTATGAAGGGAGGTGTCTCTTGTGATGCTATGGGCTAGTTCTCGACGGTGTATGATAGCCTAAAACAGGTCATAGGGTCAACAGCTTGGGAAAATGTAAAAACACATAACTGACTCCCTATTGCTCATTTTAAACTTTTGTACAATGTCATCGTCTATCCCCATATGAGCGAGTGAGAGGAACTGGGTAATTATTACTGAACCTATACACAAATGAGAACCATTACAGGATCATAGAATGGTTACATTTGGCCCATTATGTCCAAGCTGGCCCTCTGTAAGAGTAGCTCTGCTAGTCCCACACTCACCTATCCTTTCCCCGTAGCCCTGCAAATATTTTTGCTTCAGGTGCTTATCCAATTCGCTTTTGAAAGCCACAACTGAATCTATTTCCACCACACTCTCAGGCAGTGCATTCCAGATCCTAGCCTCTCGCTGCACAAAAAAAAACCTCTTCTTCACATTAGCATTGCTTCCCTTGCCAAATGCCTTAAATCTATGCCCTTTGGTCCTTGACCCTTCCATCAATGGGAATAGTTTCTCGCTATCTACTCTGTCCAGAACTCCCATGATTTTGAACATCCCTATGAAATCTCCCCTCAACCTTCTTTTCACACAGAGGACAACTCCAGCTCCTCCAGTATCCATGTAAATGACGTCTCTCATCGTTCAGAAACTTTTCTTCACCTCTGAAGAATTCACATCCTTCCTAAAGTGTGATGTCTGGACATGGACACAAGGTTCCATTTGAGCCCAACCTCGTGTTTCATACTTGCTTTTGTCTCCTATGCCTCTATTTAATAAAGTCAAGACTCTTATCAGCATTTTGAACCACTTTCTCAACCTGTCTTGCCATCTTTAGCAGCTTGTGTGTGTATTCCCATGTCCCTCTGCTCCCGTAACCACTTTTAGAATTTTACTGTTTATTTTATATTGCTTCTCCTCATTCTTGCTACCAAAATGTATCACTTCACTCTTCTGTTCATTCATTTTTACCTGCCACCTGTCTGCCCATTCCACCAATTGTCCATGTCCTCTTGAAGTCTATCACTATCCTCCTCACAGTTCACAATACTTCCCAGTTAACTGCAAATTTTGAAATGGTGCCCTGTTCATACAAGTTTGGGTCATTAATATATATCAGCAAAGTAATGGTCCTAGCTCAGGCCCCTGGAGAACCTCACTATGCACCTTCCACCAGACTGAAAAAGTAACCGTTCACCACTGCTCTCTGCTTCCTGTCACTCAGCCAACTTTCTATCCATGCTGCCACTGGCCCTTTTACTTTATTAGCAGCAACTCTGCGGACAAGCCTATTATATGGCACATTATCAAAAGCCTTCTGGATGTCTACGTACACCACAACAACCAATTTACCCTCATCGACCCTCTCCATTACATTTTCAAAAGACTCAATCAAGTTAGTTAAACAAGATTTGCCTTTACCAAATCTGTATTGGCTTTCCTTAATTAATCTGCACTTGACCATGTAGCTGTCAGTGTTGTCCTGGATTATTGTCTCCATATGGTTCCCCACCACTGAAGTTTACTTTTACAACCTTTTTTGAACAAAGGTATAGCGTTTGCAATACCCCATTGAATGTTTGTGTGTATATGAAAGAAAGATAGAGAGTGGACATGACCCTAAGCTGGGTTCAAGGAATAGCAATATATGAATAATGAACATGGTCCCCCCTGTATCATTCAGGGGAAAATGAGGCAGAGGGACACCAACTTATTGTAATTGAATTTATGCCATTGTTAAAGCATCAGAGAGAGGAATTTCAAATGAACGCTTTAAACTTTTGTATGCCAATGTCATATCAGGGTGCAGGGCAGTGGAGTTACATTCAAGTAACTTAAATTATTTCTTGATGAACTGGTGGGACTATGTGTGAGGGCATAGGTCTATGTAGGTGGGAGACACTTAGCAAGTGAATGTTCCTTTTTTCAACAAGAAACGAGAGCTCCTGTTTCTTTTTTAAAATTTATTCATGGGATGTGGGCTTTGGCTGGGCCAGCATTTATTGCCCCTCCCTAATTACCTTTGAGAAGGTGGTGGTGAGCTGCCTTCCTGAACTGCTGCAGTTCATGTGGCTAGGGAGGGAGTTCCAGCATTTTGATCCAGTGACAGTGAAGGAACGGTGATATATTTCCAAGTTAGGATGGTGAGTGACTTGGAGGGGAACTTCCAGGTGGTGGTGTTCCCATCTAACTGCTGCCCTTGTCCTTAGAGGTAGAGGTGGTGGGTTTGGAAAGTGCTGTTGAAGGAGCCTTGGTGAATTCCTGCAGTGCATCTTGTAGATGATGGTGGAGGGAGTGAATGTTTGTGGATGTGGTGCCAATCAAGTGGGCTGCTTTGTACTGGATGGTGTCAAGCTTCTTGAGTTTTGTGGGAGCTGCACTCACCCAGGCAAGTGGAGAGTATTCCATCACACTCCTGATTTGTGCCTTATAGATGGTGGACAGGCTTTGGGGTGTCAGGAGGTGAGTTACTCGTCGCACTATTCCTAGCCTCTGACCTGCTCTTGTAGCCATAATATTTATATGGTTAGTCCAGTTCAGTTTCTGGTCAATGGTAGCCCTCAGGATGTGGGGGATTCAGTGATGGTAATGCCATTAAATGTCAAGGGGCAATGGCTAGATTCTCTCTTGTTGGAGATGGTCATTGCCTGACTCTTCTGTGGATCGAATGTTACTTGCCACTTGTCAGCCCAAGCCTGGATATTGTCCAGGTCTCGCTGCATTTGGACATGGACTGCATCAGTATCTGAGGAGTTGTGATTGGTGCTGAACATTGTGCAATCATCAGTGAACATCTCCACATCTGACCTTATGATGGAAGGAAGGTCATTGATGAAGCAGCTGAAGATGGTTGGGCCGAGGACACTTACCCTGAGGAATTCCTGCAGTGATGTCCTGGAGCTGAGATTACTGACCTCAAATAAACACAACTATCTTCCTTTGTGCTAGGTATGACTCCAACCAGTGGAGTTTTCTTTCTGATTCCCATTGACTCCAGTTTTGCTAGGGCTCCTTGATGCCACACTTATTCAAATGTGGCCTTGATGTCAAGGGCAGTCACTCTCATCTCACCTCTGGAGTTCAGCTCTTTTGTCCTTGTTTGAACCAAGGCTGTACTGATGTCAGGAGCTGAGTGGCCCTGGCAGGACCCAAACTGGGCGTCAGTGAGCAGGTTATTGCTAAGCAGATGTCGCTTGATAGCTCTGTTGATGACTCCTTCCATTACCTTACTGATGATCGAGAGTAGACTCATGGGGTGGTAATTTGCCGGATTGGATTTTTCCTATTTTTATTGGGTGCAGGACATACTGGGCAATTTCCCACAAACCCAGGTAGGTGCCAGAGTTGTAGCTGTACTGGAACAGTTTGGCTAGGGGCGCGGCAAGTTCTGGAGCACAAGTCTTTAGTGCTATTGCCGGAATATTGTCGGGACCCATAGCCTTTGCAGTATCCAGTGCTTTCAGCAGTTTCTTGATTTCATGTGGAGTGAATCAAATTGGCTGAAGACTGGCATCTGTGATGTTGGGTATCTGAAGAGGAGGCCGAGGTGGATCATCCACTTGGCACTTCTGGCTGAAGATTGTAGCAAATGCTTCAGCCTTATTTTTCTCTTCATCGTTAATGATCCACTAACAAAACTGTGGCATTGAGAACTGTAAGACTGTGAAGATTTTGGTCTACAATTAATCATTCCAGACACAAGCAGACAGTGACCTTTTTTTTAATTAAAAAAGCATTCCCACCTCACAGGGTAAATACAAATGAGTCAGTGTATGTGTGGGCAGGTACTGGTGGGGGTGAGAGAACAAGATCACAGAATCACACAACCTTTACAGTATAGAAGGAGGCCATTCAGCACATAGAGTCTGCACTGGCTCCCTGAAAGTTCATTCTACCTAGACTCATTCCCCTGCCTTATCCCCATAACCTTGCACATTCTTCCTTTTCATATAGCGATCCAATTCCCTTTGAATACCTTGATCGAACCTGCCTCCACCACCCTCTCAGGAAGTTCGCTTCAGACTTCAACCACCCTCTGGGTGAAAAAACCTCTCCTCACATCACTTTTACTTTTCTTGTCAATTATTTTGAATCTTCCCCTTCCTCAAGTATGGACGCAGTACTCCAGATGAAGCCTAACTAGTGTCTTTTATACAAGGTAGCAAGACACTCATTAGGCCTCAGCTGGAGTATTGTGCACAGTTCTGGGCACCACATTATAGGAAGGATATGAACACATTGGACAGAGTGCGGAAGAGGTTTACAAGAATGGTTCCAAGGATGAGAAACTTCAGCTATGAGGATAGTTTGGAGAGGGTGGGACTGTTCTCCTTGGAGAGAAGAAGGCTAAGAGGCGATTTGATAGAGATGTTCAAAATCACGAGGGGGCTGGACAGACTAAATAGGGAGAAACTGTTTCTGCTTAGAAAAGGATCGAGAACGAGAGGGCACAGATTTAAAGTGATTTGTAAAAGAAGCAAATGTGACTTGAGAAAAACTTTTTCACACAGCGAGTGGTTCGGGTCTGGAAGGCGCTGACTGGAAGTGTGGTGAGGCAGGTTCAATCGAGGCATTCAAAAGGGCATTAGATGATTATTTGAATAGAAACAATGTGCAGAGGCACGGGGAAAAGGCAGGGCAATAGCACAGGGTCATAATACTCATTTGGAGAGCCGGTGCAGACACGATGGGAGGAATGGCCTCCTTCTGTGCCGTTAAAATTCTGTGATCCTGTGATAGCAAACAACTAAAACCTTAGCACTATGTGTATATTTGAATGGGCATGACTACATGGTGCCTGTATTGGTGGACAAGGTTATTCCTTCAATGAAAACAGAAGATGCTGCAAACACTCAGCAGGTCAGGAAGCATTTATGGAGAGAGAGAAACAGAGTTAGCGTTTCAGATCGATGACCTTTCATTAGAACTGGGGGAAGGTAGAACTGCGATCAGTTATGAGCAAGTGAAGGGAAGAAGAGGGGAGGAAGAACAAAAGGGAAGGTCTGTGATAGGGAGGAGGGCAGGAGAGATTAAATGATAAAAGATTTCACGGTACAGCATCGGGCGCTGTTCCTTGAGTTTGCGTTGAGCTTCAGTAGAGCATTGGCAGGCTTTAGGCCGAAAGGTTAGAGTGAGAGCAAGGTGGAGAATTAAAACAGCAAGTAGCCGGACGCTCAGGGTCCCGCTTGCGGACAGACTGGAGGTGTTCAGCAAAGTGGTCACCCAGTCTGCGTTTGATCTCCCTAATGTCGAGGAGATCACATCTTGAGAAACGAACGCGGAATTCTAAATTGAAAGCGGTACAAGTGTATCACTGTTTCACTTGGAAGGAGTGTTTTGGGGTCTCGAATGGCGAGAGGTGAGAAAGTACAAGGACAGGGGCTGCGTCCCCCGGGCTTGTATGGAAAGGGGAGAAAGGGAGGGGATGTTTGGGGTGACTGAGGGGAGTGGACCAGGCTGTCACGGAGGGGATGGTCGCTTCATAATGTGGAAAGGGGAGGGGAAGATGTCTTTTGGTGTTGGCATCGCGCTGGAGGAAGTGGCAGAATGGTGGAGGGTGATCTGTTGAATACGGAGGCTGGTAGGGTGGAAGGTTAGGACACGTGGAACCTCCATTGTGGCTTTGGTAGCAGGGGAAGAGGCGAGAGCAAAAGTGCATGAAATAGAATGGACATGGCCGAGAGCCCTGGCAACCACATGAAGGGCGGGGGAGGGGGAGGGGAAGGGGGAGGGGAGGGAGAGTGGGAGGGGAAGGGGGAGGGGGGATGGTTGGGGGCACCCCCGGTTGAGGAAAAAGGAAAACATATCAGAAGCGTTATATCGAAGGTTGCAACATCAGAACAGATACAACGGAGACAGAGAAACTGGGAGAATGGAATCGAGTCCTTACAGGAAATGAAGTGTGAGGCTGTGTAGTTGAGGTCACTGTGGGAGTCTGTTGACTTGGCATGGATATTATTTGATAGCCTATCCCCAGAAACGGAAACAGAGAAGTCACGGAAGGAAAGAGAAGAGTCAGAGATTGACAAGAAAAAGATCAGAGAGGGTGGAAATTGGAAATAAAGTTAAAGACATTTTTCTGTTTAACCTTGTAGACAAAATCCCTCATCCCTGGAACTGTTCTGGTAAATCTCCTTCCCACCTCTCAAGGAGCTTCAAAACCTTCCTAAAATGTGATGACCAGGAGCGGACTCCAGTTGTGGCTTAACCAGAGTTTTATATATGTTCAAGATAACTTCTTTTGTACTTAATAGCCTCCATTTATGAAGCCCAAGGTCCTAATTGCTTTGCTAACTACTCTCTCAGTGTGTCCTGCCTCCTTCAGAGGGCGATGCACACTAATCCCACAAGGTCCCTAGGACTGTGCCATTAAGTCTCTGTGGCCTCGCCCTATCCCTTCTGCCAAAATATGTCGCCTCATGCTTCTCTGTATTAAATTCCATCTGCCACTTGTCTGCCCATCCCGCTAGTCCATGTCCTGTTGTAGTTGATTAATATCTTCCTCACTGTTTGCCATACCTCCAAGTTTGGTACCATCAGCAAGTTTTGAAATTTTGCACTGTATTTGAATATCCAGGCTATCTGCATATATCAGAAAAACAGTGGTCCTGGCACTGGTTTTCTCCCCATTAGAGTCTTGTGATCTTGCGAAGCACAAGAGAGTTGAATGCTTACAAAGATGTTCAGTTTTTTATGACCCTCAAGCTTGCAGTGGTGATAACAAACATAGATATACACAGGACAAGGACAGACCATTGCAAGGTGACTCTCAATTAGATAGGCTTTCCTGTGAATGGGCTGGCCGCACATGGGATGATATAACTGTGAACAATTCACAGAATTGCAGAATTGTTACAGCGCATAAAGAGGGCACTTTGGTCCCATTGTGTCTGCACCAGCTGCCCAAGTGAGAGACTCACTTCTCCCCATGACCCTGCACATCCTTTCCTTTACAGATAATAGTCTAATTCCCATCTGAATGCATCAACTGACTCTGCCTCCACCGCACTCTCAGGCAGTGCATTCCGGATCCTAGCCACTCACTGCATGAAAAATGAAAGTAGTCATTGTTGGTAGGAGCATCCTGTTGAAGGAATTAACTCCGCGGTTATCTCCGGCGTGGGGCAGGAACATTAATGATCAGCATATCTGAAAAGGAAGGTGAGCTGAAGCCAATTGGCTGTCCTGACAGCAAAAATTGGGGCACTGAATCAAACCAACAGTTTGTTGAGTTTACAACTATTGTAATTCCTATTGCAGTGCAATGATCTCTCACCAGGTGACTTGCTGTATACCTGTCAGGCCTCTAGGTCTGAATGGCATTGCATGCAACAGGTCACAATTGGCTTAAACAACAGAGGCTGCAAATGGCTGTTGGATACCAGACAAACACACTCTTGCCTTTGTCGCCAATATCATCCTCATTGGCCCATTTGAGACAAACAGGTTGAAGCTCTTGTGTTAAAACAGCAGAGAAGGGAGTGGCACAGAAAAGCATTAAGCATTCATCTGCTGGGCCAACAGCAACTTGCATGTTTCCAATCCCTATAGGGGTTAAAGGGAATGTAACCCAGAGCTGTGTATGCAGTGCCCTCAGCCTTCTCCAGCAGGTGGTATTCATTCATTTCATTGAACTGAAGCAACGTCTGAAAAAAAAGCAGCAACATTTTCCTTGCTGGTATGCTGGTATCCATTTTGAATGACTACCAAATGCAGGTTGGCATGAAGGCAAAGCAGACGTCACTAATTTACTACGCAGATCAGAAATATAAACCACTAAGGAGAATGAAACTTCCACATTTTGTTGCAAGGGCACCAATATTCTTCATCTGAAAAAAACTTGAAATAACGCACTTCCAGAGTGCAACATGGGCGAAACCCATAAGGGTTGAGTCACAGCCTAGAGCTCAGTGTTGGAGAGTTCAGTTATCCTTTCCCAATCTTTGAAACATCGACTGAAACAACCTGTTGCCTAAAAAGACCTTTAATTCTGCACGACCCCAGCATTGAGGGATAAGTTCATTCTGTGTGCTCAAACAACTAGGCCCCTGGTGTGTAACTCTCCTGTGTCATACATTGGAATATTCTTCAGGCGCCTGCATGGTCTGAACAACAGCACTCAAAAACCACTAACACCACAGCAGATCGAAAGAAGACAGGAAACTTTCAGTGACTGGGAATTAAAGTGCAAATCCTCACAACGATTTTCAGCTTGATGCTGGAGGTGTCCAATCCATTTGTTCATATATAAATAGCCTTGGGAACATGCTCAGTCCTATCGAGCCAGGTTACTGATACCATGGACACTGGTTATTTCATTACTTTACTAATGGGGCCAGGATTAGATTGGAATGTACCATTGAAAATGACAAAAACCCTGTTCCTTCGTTAACGAATCTGAGATTAACAACCTCAAATCATTCAGTAGACGAGGTGCTGCGTTAGGCACCTCAAGGAAAATCACTTAAATCCATTGCTTAATAAATTTATTTTTAAACTATCGTTCCAATGAGATGTCCCTATTGCCTTACCCTCATGCAGCAGTTCTGCATTATACTAATTTAGATGTGCCAGTACAGAGCAAGCCTTGGTGTTTAACATCTCACCCTGGGATGACTGAAATAGTTTTCAGCACTTGAAATGCTCCAAGCGTTCATAATGCTGAGACATAACCCAGTTCAGCGAATTCACTCATAAATCTAACAAGCAAGGGACGCACATCATCGACATCTGTGGCAGGAGCAGCAGGAAAGAGGGAGTCGGGAAGAGCCACGAACACTGGCTGATATTTTGCAGCTGAGCCCACAGGGATTCTTACCTGGGATGACTGAAATAGTTTTCAACGCTCTCAACACCCTGAAAGTTCGAAGAGCTGAAACGTTGCCTAGGTGTACGAATTCTGTTACATACCTGCGGAATCAAATCGCAGTTATTTGGAATAGCATCACAATGCAAGACAGTTGATTTCCCCTCCCTCCTGCACCAGTTTCACAAAGTGTTACCAAGCATTTTCAGCACAGACACAGGCCATTTAGCCCAACAGGCCCCTGTCCCACATGAACCTCCTCCCACCCTGCCCCCTTCACCCAGTAACATCATTGTATCCTTCCACCCTCTCTCCTTCATGGG
This sequence comes from Carcharodon carcharias, assembly GCF_017639515.1. Taxonomy (NCBI): domain Eukaryota; kingdom Metazoa; phylum Chordata; class Chondrichthyes; order Lamniformes; family Lamnidae; genus Carcharodon; species Carcharodon carcharias. Next base: position 20,539,473 of record NC_054469.1, read on the forward strand.
CAGAATTTAGCCCCTGTCGGGCGGGCTTGGCTGGGGTGGGTGGGAGCAGCTGGGAAGCTGCCCGCGATCGAGGCCAATGAAGGCCCGCCCAGTGTGATTCGCGAGCAGCAGCGCTGCCTGTGCGGGGGTGGGGGGGGGGGGTGGTGGGGTGGTGGTGGTGGCGGTGGGTGGGGAGGGGGGCGGTGGGAGGGCGATGGTGAACTTTGCGCACGGGCACGAGCATGCGCCTGAGGATCTCCCTGAGGCACAGAGCTGTGCCTCGGGCAGGTGAAGAGTTTTTCCAAAGAAAAATAACGATTAGAAAAATGTTGCAAAACATGTCCCTGCGGGTGACTCTGTCCGATGAGTAGGGGCATGTTTATAAGTGAAATCTGAAAAAAACTTTATTGTACTTTTGTCTGATGTTGGAAACCTCATCCCGCCCGTGGATGAGGTTTCCAAAAAAAATGCAAAGGCCGCTCGGCCTTTTTCACCTGCCCCGCCAACTGTAAGGCCCATTTCGTGTCCGCTTCCGGGCCTGCCGATTGCGTGCGCCCGACCAATGTAAGATTCAGCCCATGGAAAAGGTGGCCTACTGACACTTTCCAGGATTATGGACAGTGCCTGACAAAGCCGATAGGTTGTTTTTTCTATTCACCCATGGGATGTGGGCGTCACTGGCTGGGCCAGCATTTACTGCCCATCCTCATTACCCTCGAGAAGGTGGTGGTGAGCTGCCTTCGTGAAGCTCTGTAGTCCATGTGGCGTAGGTACACCCACCGTGCTGTGAGGTTTAAGTGCCAGGGGGCAGATGTTACACATCAAGGGGTTAAGAGTAAGAACAGGAATTTGGGAAAATGTTTTCACTCAGCAAGCAATAGTGTATCGAGGCAAGTCATTCCTTTAAATAATCCAAATGACAATTAGCTACGTATCTGGAAAGAATTGGAATTGTGTGAATACGTTGAGAAGGTTAGTAGATGAGATCGGGCTATCAAAATTGGGGCAGGCTTGTTGGGCTTAATGACATGTAACCTTATTAAAAATTCCTGTCTTCTAAGAAGCTGACAATTGTTAAGAGAATGTACATCCACATCAAGGCTGCGTGAAAACAAACCATTCTGGTCAATGCCAGAGCGAGATGGCTGCTAAAACATTATTACAACCCAGCTAGTACTTTTAAGGACTAAGGACCTGCTGTGTTTTATCCACGCAGACCTGGTTATTTTGACATGTAACAATCATTACTCATGAATGGGAAAAATAATAGTGGAGTGCCTTAGTACAGGAATAAACAATGAAAAAGAAAGAAAATCCAATCAACTTTGACCAACAAGGTGATGTGGTGACCTTATCTTCAAACCATATATATATCTGGATCTTTGAATCTCGTGGGGGAGTTTCTGAGTCATAGAGTCATAGAGTTGTAGAGGTCTACAGCACAGAAAAAGGCCCTTCAGCACCGGTCATACCTAACTATTCTAACCCCGTTTTCCAGCTCTAGACCCATAGTCTTGTATGCCATGGCATCACAAGTGCACATCCAAATACTTCTTAAATGTTATGAGGGTTTCTGCGTCTACCACCCTTTTAGGCAGAGTGTTCCAGATTCCCACCACCCTCTGGGTGAAAAAATTCTTCCTCACATCCCCTCTAAACCTCTTGCCCCTTAGCTTAAATCTATGCCCCCTGGTTATTGATCCCTCCACCAAGGGGAAAAGTTCCTTCCTGTCTACCCTATCTGTGCCCCTCATAATTTTATACACCTCAATCATGTCCCCTCTCAATCTCCTCTGCTCCAGGGAAAATAATCCCAGTCTATCCAATCTCTCCTCATAACTAAAACTCTCCAGCCCAGGCAACATCCTGGTAAATCTCCTCTGCACTCTCTCTAGTGCAATCACACTCATTGAGTTTCTCCTTAACCAATAAATTCCAACTGCCCCAGAAACTCCTTCCCAACGAAAAATGTGGGATAGGACTGATGTTATGATGTGGCTTATTGACTGATTTGAATGGTTGATAAGAATCATCAAAGCAAAGATACAGGAAAGACGGAGAACGGGAACACATCGGCTAATCTTGGGTATACCACAGGAGACTCATCTGCTCTGCTGGCCTCCTTGGAAAGGCATCTCAATTTCCAGGCACACGGTGCTGGCCCTGCCAGTTCCTAATGCTGGCTCACGAGAGAGTAGCATCACTCTGAAATGGAATTCTGCTCTATGGGCATTTGGGCCTCTCTGGGTGTATTTGGAGAACTCATTTTGCTGATGCGCACTATTGACAGGGGGAGGAACTTCGATTCTCTTCTTAGTGCTATACCCAAACCAAAGTCCAAAAAAGATGCGAGGGATTTATTCACCACAAATCATTTCAAACTTCCAACATCTCTTCCTGGGTCAAAACACATATGTTGCGCATTCTGTTTTTTTGCGAAGAAGTTTACAATGGGACTTGAGTGCACTGCATGCCTGGAACACTGTCTATACACTGGAATGACTCCGCCAAACCTTGGTTTCAAACTGCGACAAACTTTTAACAACCTGCTGGATTATCAGTGAAGAAACATCCCAACACTATTTAAAACGGAACAGGGAAATGCTTATTTTCAAAACAGGGGCGAATCGAGTTCAAAAATCAGCTGTGCTAGAGAGACAGAGAAGGTGGAGCAAGAGACCGAAAGTCCTGTTATATCATTAAAAGCACCGCTTAACAAGCCATTCCCTAATGAAGACTTAGAGCACAGTGCAAGCAGGAGGAGAAAGAAAGGTCAGTTGTTGGTCTTGACAGATTTATTTAATACTTACGCCATTAAAATAACACTGAAATCCAGCCAGTTCCATGGATCTCGAAGGAAGGTGAATCCATCAATGCAGAATCCTCTTGCCAATATTTTTATCATTGATTCAAAAGTGTAAATGCCAGTGAAAGTGTACCTGGTAAAGCATTTGGAAATGGACAGTGTTAGCTGGCGAAGAAGGGATTGAGGTACGTGCACAACATGAGCCACCTCGCATGGTACCTCAGGATACAAGGTGGCAAAGAGTGAGGTGGAGAAGCAGGTGAGATTGTCAGCCTTACAATGATTGCAAGCTTCAATACAGATTCTCAATGAGTTGGCGGCCATCAATTCAGGAATGAACAATATTTCACGCGTCATTTCGAACCAAACAGCGTATCTTCTGACAAGTCAATGAAAAGGGATGAGATTATGAAGCATTCAGTATTATCCTGGCTGATATTTGAGTGACTGTACACCATACCTCTCAACTATCTAAAATGAGGCTCACTTTCCAATCATTCTCTACGTCATTATTCTTGTTCTCTTAGACTTTAGTTCAGGAGATGGTACACGCATTGTAACTGTGGAAGAACAGCCTAATCTGTCGGCTTAATTAGTCTATCACACTCTGTCAAAAAACAGACATGTAGACCAGAACATCAGAATTTTGAGGAACATGGAGAGATGGCTATACCCTATAAATTCCTTCGTTTTGAAAGATTAACTCCATCTCCCTGGATTGTCATCATACATCTCAAACCCCATTCTCTCCAGAAACACATTTAGTTTATGTTTTTAAAGTTTCCTGCTGAATTAACCTATGAATCTATTAAACCTTTGGGTGAAAATGTATTGTTAGACTGTTCATCTTAATCCTAACTTGTATATCTGTGGCAGAATGCATTTGACCAATGGTGTCACTCCAGCTCACAGCATATTTAAACAATCCTATCAATTAACTCTGTTCCTACCCAGGACATGCTCCTTCCCAACAAAACTACCCTGGGACCTAGAGAAAGTAGTTGGGCTGAAAGCACATTTGAGGCATGAGCAGGGGTGAAGCAGTCCTGAGGCTGAAAGAGGCCCAAGGCTGGAGACATTGAAACAGGAGGAGTCCATTCAGCCCCTCGATCCTGTTCCATCATTCAATTAGCTCATGGCTGATTTATAGCCTACCTCCATTTACCCATCTTGGTGAAGGAAACCTTAATACCCTTGCCTAATAAAAAATATTGGCCAATCGCAGTCTTGAAAATTTTAATGGTCCCCAAACCTCAACATTTCAGCATTTAAGCTGGGCCTCGGTGAGTCGAAGTTCTGAGATAAGGATGTGAACCCCATGTTCAGGCTTGACCAAAGGACTCCAATCCCTATGTACCACCGATCATTCCTGTGACCTTCAAAACATGCTACTGTTGCTTTAGCACCCATGAACGTTTTTGTGTTAGTAAAAATGCTTCTCAAACAATCTCACAGTCACAAGTTTCCTTATCTGCCATGGCTGGTGGATTATTTCCACCAACGATGCAGACTTTTTCAGTTATATAGTTTGCATCTGTGGTTCATTCTGCCCGTTTTGATCAAACTATGTCAGAATAGTTGACAACACAAATACATAGTCTCTCGTTGGGAGATTTGGGGCAACCATGTGTAAACTGAAAGCATGTGGAAACTGTGCATTGCTCCAGAATCCAATTTCTTTCTTTAGGATCACCTTTTAATAGCCACAGGCTCTGTCTTAATGAGATTAATAAACAAGAGTCACAGAATCACAGTGCAGAAGAGGCCCTTCGGCCCATCGAGTCTGCACCGACACGTGAGAAACACCTGACCTACCTACCTAATCCCATTTACCAGCACTTGGCCCATAGCCTTGAATGTTATGACGTGCCAAGTGCTCATCCAGGTACTTTTTAAAGGTTGGTGAGGCAACCCGCCTCCACCACCCTCCCAGGAAGTGCATTCCAGACAGTCACCACCCTCTGGGTAAAAAAGTTTTTCCTCACATCCCCCCTAAACCTCCTGCCCCTCACCTTGAACTTATGCCCCCTTGTGACTGACCCTTCAACTAAGGGGAACAGCTGCTCCCTATCCACCCTGTCCATGCCCCTCATAATCTTGTACATCTCGATCAGGTCGCCCCTCAGTCTTCTCTGCTCCAATGAAAACAACCCAAGTCTATCCAACCTCTCTTCATAACTTAAATGTTTCATCCCAGGCAACATTCTGGTGAATCTCCTCTGCACCCCCTCCAGTGCAATCACATCCTTCCTATAATGTGGCGACCAGAACTGCACACAGTACTCCAGCTGTGGCCTCACCAAGGTTCTATACAGCTCCAACATGATCTCCCTACTTTTGTAATCTATGCCTCGATTGATAAAGGCAAGTGCCCCATATGCCTTTTTCACCACCCCCACTAACATGCCCCTCCGCCTTCAGAGATCTATGGACACACAAGAAAGCCATAATCATTGTCACAGGCACTTCCTAAAGGCAGAGAGCTGAGTCTACCTATCTTTTTAAAGCTGAATCACAATTGTCCACATTGGATGAAATTTGTGTCAAGCCTCCACTTCTAGAATGGGCCTCTCTTGGATGCTCCTGGTCCTATTTCTATTTGTTGCTACTTTTTGTGTACCAAGCCTTGAAGGCCTAAAGTTGAGAGGTATGTTCTGGACTCTTATCAGGATGGGAAATGACTCCCAGGGTTCATTTCATGCTAAATATCAATGAGCCCCTGTTTTTTGGAGAGAAATCATTTTCAGAAGTCCCTTGGCGGCGAGAATTACATAATAATCAGGCCTCTTCATTAAAGGAAGAAAGGGCAATTTGCAATTGTTCAGTCCAAAGACCTTTTTAAGGAATGCAATTGTCACCAAGTTATTTTATCGAAGTGGAATTTATAGAAATGCTCACACTGTTGCTATAATCAAGTGGCAATTAGAATGGACGACAACAGTGAATTATATTTACTGAGAGCTTCTGTCCCATCTAACTATGGAAGTGAAAGCCTTTCTTATTCAGTTCCTTTAATGAAAATTCAGGAAAAGAGCAAACCATCTTTGACAATGAAGTAAAACTTTGGTTGCATCATGATTTCAATAGGATGCAGCATGAACATATGTGGATAGCAAATTATGAGCCGGGCATACTTAAAAATATTAACTTACTTGCCAACTGGGGCTCACAGGGCAAGATAGACCTGGCAAAGCAGTTAATCAGGACAGATAAGGGCACAGTTCAAAGGTCAACATTATTTGCGGAATTTGGGCAGTAGCAAAAGAGAAAGAGCAGAGTTTTAAAAGGTTTGTTCACAGAAGACATTGCAATAGAATCGAAAACAGTGCGGGTTTCATACTCACTCGACATTCTTTGTCCAAGGAGCCGGGTCAGACATAGTCATGAACACGCAGTTGGTCAAAATAGTGCACATAATGAACAGATTGAACAATGTGAAATAAGAGTTAAGGAGAAATTTTGCAGCAAGTTGACAGCTTTTCAACACATTTTGCTTTTAAATAAGGAAGTAGAGAGACTTAATATAATTTTTCTACTTAATTGGCTAATTAGTGAGCATGATTCCAACTGGCAAGCTAAGACTCCTGCAGTTGCATCATTGATTCTGCAGGTCTCTCCCATCTGTTGTACGTCCATCTGATCGGGATACGGGACACTGTTCACCCACGCCCCCGCCCCCAACCCTACCATCTCCACACACACACACAACCGCCCCCCCATGTCAGTGAAAACCATTCTCAAATTGAAAAGAGGCCCTGACACTGAGCAGTGTCTCTGGTTGGGCAGCTCTGTGTTCATCCAAAACTCCCACGGTGGTAATTTATAGAACCAAGGAATCTTACAGCACTGAAGAAGGCCATTCAGCCCATTGTGTCTGTGCTGCCTCTTTGAAAGAGGAGGACAGTTCGTCCCCTTCTCCCCTGTTCTTTCTCCAAAACACTGCATTTTTTTTTTACCTTTTCAAGTATCTATCCAATTTTCACCCACCTTTGGTTCTTTTGCCAATTACCTTAATTATGTGCCCTTTGGTTACTGACCACTCCACCCCCTGACATTGGAAACAATTCCTCCTTATCTACTCTATCAAAGCCTTTCTTGACATTGAACACTTTTATTCAATCTTCCCTTAACTCTGGCTTCACCGCCTGCATTGAACACGCCACTGAAGAGCTGCAGAGTTTCTGCAAACACTGGTCTCATTCCAGTGATCACGGCTTTAACTCAAATCACACAGACTTGAAATTGTTCTGGAATAATTATCAACCAATGGAGGGGACTTTAGCAATAAATGACCAATAAAATCAACCTTGTGGATATTTATGAATATATCATGGGGGTAAATGTTTGCAGTTCTGTGGATTCTCTCAGTTGGGGTATTAAGTTAGAGAATTGAATGTAGTGATCATTATATCCCAAATGTACCAGGGAAGCAGGAGTGCTACAGTTCTGCATTCACGTGGTGTGTGTCACCACTCTGAAAGCCACCTCTCACAGAACTGAGCTGGAATTTGTGGAAGGGTTTATTAACCTTTCTCCCTGAGAGGACCAGGATAAGGACCTGACGAGCATCAGGCCACAAATCAGCTTCTGACCTCTTGCGACACCACTGGTTTAGCAATTTGGAACGTCGTCCCCAAACCAGCGCTCGCCCACGCTGAATCTGTTCCCTGGCTCTCAAAGACACCATCGATTTGATTAGCAACCTCTTAAGGTGACATGGAAACTCCTGACAATGACAACGTGCAATGTGATTCAGGGAAGTCAGTGAGGTGCCAAAGCTGGCTTCAGACCCACTCGCTGGCTGCCACACCAGGGCTGCACAGCCCTCTCTAAACCCAGAGGGGGTGCTGGTAAACTAGTCACTTAAAACTGACCTCTCTCTTCTCTCTCCTTTCCCACTGATCTGTCACTCCCTATTCCCGCCGCGCTCTCTCTTTTTCCCTATTCCCGATTACCTTTTTCTCCCTATCCCCAATGATCTCTGTCTCCCTATTCTCACTGACCTCTCTCTCCCCATCCCCACAGCCCAGCGGAACTACTCAAGATAGATTTATAAATGCCATTGTTTAAAATTAGTCCTTGATTAAACCATAAACTTGACCTCTGGAAACGAACAAACCCTGCTCTTAAACATTCAGATTTCCAACTCATGAAATTGAAAGTTGCAGCAGCACTATGCAAATTTGAGAGAATAACACAAATTTCAGATAAAATGGTCAGCGTTGTAAGCAGTTTAATAAAGGAATGTGTAGGGCTTTTTTTGACAAGACCCATTGTAGTTGACAACTTTGAAAAATATATTTTGTTTCACTGATTAGTCTGATTTTATAGTTAACACAGCGATTCTTTTAAAATTAGCTGTCAGTGTCTCATGAACAAGGACACCCAGGTCCCTTTGGACATCAACACTTTCCAATCTCTCCCCAATTAAGAAATACTCTGCCTTTCTGCTTTTCCTACCACTTCACACTTATTCACATTATATTCCCTCTCCCACGTTCTTGCCCATTGTTATGTTCGACTGTGGGGTCACTTTGCTCGTGAACTGATTGCGCGCTTATCTGTCAGTGGGTGAGTGGATAACAATATACAGCAGACGCAGAGACCGATATGAAACGAAGCACATGCTACTTATTCACACAGACAACAGAGTGCTTCTCCAACCAGACCCTACTCGGGACGAACATTAACATTGTAGCCCATGCCGCACAGTGACTAGGTCGTAGTCAGGTGGTCAATCTGCTCATGTGCTCTTAAAGCTGTATTGCCCTTGAGGTGATGGTGTAGTGGTATTGTCCCTGGACCAGTAAACCAGAAGAGCAAAGGTAATGCTATGGGGACCCAGGTTCAAATCCCACTACTAAAGATGGTGAAATTTGAATTCAATTAAAAAAAAAATCTGGAATTTAAAATTTAATGGTGACCATGAAACCATTGTCAATTGTTGTAAAAAAAACACATCTAGTTCACTAATGCCCTTTAGGAAAGGAAATCTGGTCTGGGCCTACATGAAACTCCTGACCCAAAGCAATACGGTTGACTCTTAAATCCCCTGTAAACAAGGGGATGGTCAATAAATGCTGGCCCAGCCTGTGACACCCACATCCCGTAAACAAACAGAGAAGTAAACCTCTGGTCTCACGCTGAGCTCAGCACACTAAAACAACTGAGAGCTCAATACTTCATTTCATCAACCCTCTGACATACAGAAAGAAGAGCCGAGACAATTGTTCAATGAGGTGGAAATGATTAGCTTCCATGGTGCACAGAATGGTAGGAATTCCAACCAAGAGGAGACCATTCGGCCCAGTGTGCTAGTCACAGCTGTTCACCCTCATCTCATTCCCTGGCCCCTTTTAAATATTTATCAGATTGTCTCGTAAATGCTTCCCAGAAGGAAAAAAGAACAGTAAAAACTGGGAAATAAGAATACTGGTCCAAACTGTTTTTTCGCTCCTGGGTATTGTGTTAAAACGTTTCATATTCATGAAGTTATGTCCCTCTAACCTCGTCTTTCTAGTATTGATCCTGAATCGCTATTCCCCCTCCTAAACCATTCACCGACTAATGGGAGCAATCATGCAGAGTCCAAACATTTGGCTTGAAATTTTGAACGCCTGTTATTTGATCTCCTTAAGCTCCTTGATCCTAGTGAACAACAGCTTTGGTTTTCCTCAAGGAATAAACATGCAATCCCTTTCACCCTCTGATGGGGGTTTTCTTTGCTGCCTGCACTGCAGCATTTGGCAATCCTGGATTACCCTGTCCTTTTATTCCTTTGCGCACCTTACCATTTAGGTCATCACCTGCTAATATAAACCGCAATAAGGAGAATGTCACTTATACTGCCCCTGGACAATCAGCACAGCTCCCTCTCCGATCTGTTTGACACATCTATGGAAGAACATCACCATTGCAGAACTGAGATGTACAGTGGATTTTGATGAGGTTAGCCTCATTCTCTCCAACATCAAATCATTAAAAGGATATGAATGGACTAAAATTTTAATAGCTATCCTTCTAACATGGTGAAAAGGAGTCAGTAGGTACAATGCAGGTGTGGCACTGAAACGGAAGATGGTCTTCCCTTTGTTGATCACTATAAATGTCTGGAAGAGAGAGAGAGAGAGACATTGGCTTAGCAAACAACAGTGTAACTAGCACAGTCCACACAGAATTAAAAACAACAGGAGCTTTACAAACTTAACCGACTATCTCATGGCATGATATTCTGTGACACTGTGTCACCGGGATAGCGTGTGACATTGATATCAAGTGACATTGTGTAAAACTGTGAGATTGTGAGTGACTGAGTGTTTATATTCATGGAACCATTGGATGGTTAAAGCACAGAGAGAGGCTATTCAACCCATCGCCTCTGTGCTGGCTCTCTGCAAGAGCAATTTAGCTAGTTTCCCCTGGCCCCCCAACTGCGCCTCTCCCCCCCCCCACCCACCCCAATCACCCCTACTCTGCTCCCAAACTATAGTCAGCTTGCAGGAACCACAGGAAATCAGGCTTGTGCTAAGCACATCAGGACAAATTATTCAAAGTTTTCAGAGCCAAAACCAGGTGACCCCATTGCTCACATCAGTATAGCACAGCCCACAAGCAAAGCAACACTCTCCTTACTGTGTCCTACAAGATCTCCACACTCAAATCCCAAGACCACATACTTTACCTCCCTGGTTCCAACATCACCTTGTGCCCTTTCTGGGTTCCAATTTGCGCCGATGCTTTTGGGCAATTTTGTGATAGTGAGTGAGGTTGCGCGGAGCCCATTTCGCCTCAAACATCTACCGGCGCACAGTGAAAAGAGTCCTTCGTTCTCTCAGTCTGAGCAGGGAGGCTGGTGCAGTATGGGCTAGTAATCCCAAGGCTTGGGCTAATGACGCAAGGGACATGAATTCGAATCGCGCCATGATGGTTTGAGAATTTGAATTCCGTTTAAAAAAAATCCGGAAATGAAAAGCTGGCACCGGGGAGCAGGAAGCTGTTGGGATGTCATAAAAACCCAACCCTGTTATCAAGCTTTCTATCCTTAGCCAGTCCAGCCTATAAGTGATTCCGGTCCCACGCCAGTGTAGTTGGCATCTAAATGCCCTCTGAACTGGCCTGACAAGCTACTCAATGGCACCAAAACTGGGCCTCTACCACCTTCTCCAGGCAACTATGGAAGGGCAATAAATATTGGAATTGCCAGTGCCATGCAACATTCCGAGAATTAATAAAAAACGCAGTTCCAGAGGTGATAAAGCAGGGAGATATATCCTATTGAATCCAGCTCCTAAATCTGTTTCCAGTAAGTATGTCTTAATCTACAGGTCAATAGATGTTTGGTAGAGCAGAACTTGAGTTCAGCATGTTTTGTCAAAGCTTTTTGTCTTGCACTCATCAGGATAATTGGCAAGAATACCAAATGTAAAGGGAACAACAATTTACACTATATGAGAAGAGAGTGCTGATTGGTTGGCAAGTGAACTCTGGTTGGTAGAGACATTGCCATGGAGAAGGTACCAGTTGATGGCAACTGACTGTTAACTGCCAAGCATGGTTTGAAATTTAAATCAGACAGCTTAACTCTGATTGGTCAAGGCATTGCCCTGAGGTATGAACTATCAAATGGTTGTCACTTAATTTGTTTAGCTGAAACAGGCACAATGTGTGTGCATGTTGTTTCTGTCAGCAAAGAACAAGGCCCTGTGTATTAATATATGTAGCTTCCAGTACACTGTGAACCCAAATGGCAATCTTAAATTGGTTGTCAGCTTAATTCTTAGCACACTGAGGATTATTTGGTAAATGTTGTCCAACTGGGGAATCACATCTAATGTCGGACACTGTGCTTAGAATTTTGCAAGTACGGGCTGGTTGGGTACGGTCTGTCTCTTGCCCATTGTGAACAGTGGGCGGGGCATGCTGTTTGATATGCTCTGCCAGTCTTTGGGATATACAGCCTGCTTACCTAGCATCATGCTGGCACTGAAATTCATATACCACATTACTCATCTGGGCCTGGAGGGAATCCCATGGCAACACCATCTATTTGGATATATCATTAAAACTGAACTCAACTGCGCAAGTAGCCAAGTTCATAAGCTAGCTGTTTCACGCTGCTACCATGCAGTAGCAACATGAGTGTATTCACCACTAACAGGATGCTGCCGTCAAGCCAAAAAGGTGTTGTGCCTATCACACAAATTAGCAATGGGCTATATGAATTTCAGTGCCAATGTGATGCTAGGTATGTAGGCCACACATCCCAAAGACTGGTGGATTGTATCAAACAGCAAGTCCCAGCCACTGTTCACAATGGGCAGGGTACAGACCGTACCCAACCAGCCCCTGCTTGCAAAACTCAAAACAGTGTCCAACATTCGATGTGATTCCTCAATTGGAAAAAATTTGCTAAAAAGTCCTGTGTGCTAAGAATTACACTGACAACCAATTTAAGATTGTCAGTTGGGTTCGCAATATGGTGCATTTGCGTGTACTGGAAACTGCATATATTAATACACAGGACCCTGTTCTTTGCAGACAGAAAGAACATGTACACACATTGCGCCTGTTTCAGCTAAACAAAATAAGTGACAGCCATTCACTGGTTCATTCCTCAGGCCAATCAGAGTTAAAATCACCAACTGGCCCATTCTCTATGACAACGCCTCTACCAACCAGATTCCACTTGTCAACCAAGTGGAACCACTTGCTCTCTTCTCACATGGCATAAATTGTTGTTCACTTTACATTTGGTATTCTTGTCAATTGTCCGGATGAGTGCAAGATGAAAAGCTTCGACAAAATACTCTCTTTTTTCAGCAATACTCAGATTCTGCAGGTGATGGAAGGAACTAGATTATAGTAGGCTGTGGGCCACTTGATGTTGGTTGCCATTTCTAGGGTGTGTGGAACAGTAATCCTAGCATTGCTAGAACAGGTAGATGAACCACAATATCAAAGGGGCTGACGTGTCACAGGACAGGGCTTTGCAAGATCTCACCAAAGACTGTTTCTTATCACCCCGAGTATGGACAGGGTGAGGGCACTCAAGCACTTTGCTGCACAATGACCCATTGATTTGGAAAGGGAGGGGCAGGATGGTCTTCCTAAGCATGCAGTGGAGGAGACTCAGCTATGCGAACCTGATTGTCATTCAGTAACCAGGCCATTACTGCACCTTCCTGCGAGTAGTATGCAAAAGCTGATCTCCAAACGCTCAAAGGAAACCTGAGTACCAGAGCTAGCGTCTGATTAGCTGCATTTCCTTTGCTACTATTTCAAATAGCATAGAACACCACATTATTCTGCTGTTTCCATAAAAGTAGTGGGGGTGTGGGCACGGGGTGGGGGAGGGGGTGCGATGGTGTTCATGAGCGAGTGACCAGTGTCTGCACGCTGCTTGCATGTATAGTCTACACTGACCTCAGTGCGGCACTGCCTTATCTCAGCTAACATCTCCACTCACTGTCAGGGCTTTGTCACTGTGGGCGTCCTACGGAGTCTCATTTCTGATTGTGGACTGTGAAGGCTGCTGTCTCTAAACGCAAAAGGCCTCATCAGACGTGACACTGTCTGGGAAAGCACGCACGCTGTGTCTACAGTGTTGCCCGGTCATTACTTTAAACACTGGCAAGTGGCACCTTCTTGTACATCAGTGGTGGGAACGGTGAGCAGAGGGCGTATCGAAAGCAGCCGGTGGACTTTGACAGAGCGCGGCACTGCGATTAAATCTGATACTTATCAGGCCTTCGAGGGAGCGCCAAGGTGCTGAGGTACGTTGTCAGCCTCGAAATATGAAACAAAACACAAATCCATCACATTATATGGCCTTGCTGGTGGGGTTTGAAATTTCCAGTGCTCCCATGTGGTTGGTTCCCATGGAAGTCAGATTCCGGAAAACCGGAAAGACCAAGGGAAAGTCAGGATTCCGTGGCAGGGTACTCGGACAAGTGCATTTTTTTTTGATCTCTGATTATATAAGGGAAGGTGCTGGTGGGCGCTATTGACGCTCACCATGAGGCACTAGGCAGGTTAGCCCCACCAGATGTCCTCTGGTGTTCAGCACTTTTTTATTCTTGCTCTTGTCAAAACACTAGAATCCATTTCAGCAAGCAGCCCAGCACATGTAGGGACACAAAGAGAGAAGACAATCATCTCAAAATGTTCATGGGTGATGACGTGAGGAAGGTTACTCGTTGCGTTCCTGTTACAGGAGGATTGGGGGAGTGGGTGCAGTGGGGTGGGTCTATTCAAAGTGAGTGTGCATCACACGTTTCTAAAAGTAATTTACAGGATGTGAGAATCGCTGGCTGGGCCAGCATTTATTGCCCATCCTTAATTGCCCCTTGAGACGGTGGTGGTGAGCTGCCTTCTTAAACCGCTGCAGTCCATGTGGTGTGGGTACACCCACAATGCTGTTAGGAAGGGAGTTCCAGGATTTTCATCCCAGCGACAGTGAAGGAACGGTGATATATTTCCAAGTCAGGATGGTGAGTGACTTGGAGGGGAACTTCCAGGTGATGGCGTTCCCATCTATCTGCTGCCCTTGTCCTTCTAGATGGTAGTGGTCATGGGTTTGGAAGGTGCTGTCTAAGGAGCCTTGGTGAATTCCTGCAGTGCGTCTTGTAGATAGTGCACACTGCTGCTACTGTGTGTCGGAGGTGGTGGAGGGGGTGAATGTTTGTGGATATGGTGCCAATCAAGTGGGCTGCTTTATCCTGGATGTTATCCAGCTTCTTGAGTGTTGTTGGAGCTGCATTCACCCAGACAAATGGGGAGTATTCCATCACACTCCTGACCTGTGCCTTGTGGATGGTGGACAGGCTTTGGGGAGTCAGGAGATGAGTTCCTCATCGCAGGGTTCCAAGCCTCTGACCTGCTTTTGTAGCCACAGTATTTATATGGCTAATCCAGTTCAGTTTCTGGTCAATGGTAACCCTCAGGATGTTGATAGTGGGGGATTTAATTGTTTGGGGAATGGTGGGACAGTGAGAGGTGGGATGCCATGTAATAAAACCTCCCCAGGTTTGCAATTCTAGCTGTGAGTCTAGGAAACTTTAAGCTCTTCCCAGCACAGAGCCAACTCTCCTTCAGTTTAATTCCATTTAAATGTGAGAAAAGTGATCATTGAGTTCTGGATCACGCCTGAAATGTTTGATTCCCCACAGTCCCTGCAAAAAAAAACTCCAAAGAGAATGGTGAAATGACCAACCACATTAAACAGAGCAATTGATTTGGTGGAGTGAGGATCATTGTTCTGCTGCTGCTATATTGTAAGGGCTGCTCATTACTAAACTGAGCCTGTATAATCAGCTCACACACTGGCTATGTCCATGGTGGTTTCCCAAAAAAAAGCATCATTTTTTGTTCACTACACATGGTGACACTGCCAGTCCAGACAGGATGGAGATGGTTAAGTCATTTCCCTGTCAATCACACCCAAAGACCACATTGCTGTATGTGACTGGGGCTGATTTTAAGTTCATAATTTGATTTATGCAACTATCCTCCGCTCGCTACATTTTTCTGGACAAATAATCCATTTGCATTATGCAATTATGCTTGCTCACTGCAAATAATCCATTCTCATTATGCAAACATGCTCCACTTATTGTATTTTTGCAAGAGAAATATTCATGCATTATGCAACTACCCTTCACTCAGTATATCTCCTGGAGAAATAATCAATTTGTATTATATGACTATCCTCCACTCACTGAGATTTTGATGGAGACTCTGCTATTGTCATGAGCTTTGGTGACCGTAGTTCGTTGAAACTTAGTTTAACTGGACTCTGTTTAGTAAATGAACTTTGCTGTAAAATAGACTCTGTTTGCTGTAAGATAGGCCGTTTGCTGTAAAATAGACTGCTGTCAAATGGACTCTGTCTGCTGTAAAATAGACTGTTGTAAAATAGACTGCTGTAAAATAGACTTGGTTTACTGTAAAATAGACTGTCTGCTGTAAAATAGACTCTGTTTGCTGTAAAATAGACTTGGTTTGCTGTAAAATAGACTCTGTTTGCTGTAAAATAGACATGGTTTGCTGTAAAATAGACTCTGTCTGCTGTAAAATAGACTCAATTTGCTGTAAAATAGACAGTTTGTTTTAAAATAGAATGTTTGTTGTAAAATAGACTGTTTGTTGCAAAATAGACTCTGTCTGCTGTAAAATAGACTCTGTTTGCTATAAAATAGACTTGGTTTGCTGTAAAATAGACTCTGTCTGCTGTAAAATAGATTTGGTTTGTTGTAAAATAGACTCAATTTGCTATAAAATAGACTGTTTGTTGTAAAATAGACTGTTGTAAAATAGACTCTGTATGCTGTAAAATAGACTCTGTTTGCTGTAAGATAGACTCTGTTTGCTGTAAAATAGACTGTTGTAGAATAGACTTTTTTGCTGTAAAATAGACTCTGTTTGCTGTAAAATAGACTCTGTTTGCTGTAAGATAGACTTGGTTTGCTGTAAGATAGACTTGGTTTGCTGTAAAATAGACTCCGATTGCTGTTAAATAGACTCTGATTGTTGTAAAATAGACTGTTTGTTGTAGAATAGACTCTTTTTGCTGTAAAATATACTGTTTCCTGTAAAATAGACTCTGCTGTAAAATGGACTGTTTGCTGTGAAATAAACTGCTGTAAAATAAACTCTGTTTGCTGTAAAATAGACTCAGTTTGCTGTAAAATAGACTTGGTTTGATGTAAAATAGACTCTGCCTTAAGTCTCACTAGCTGACATGGTGTTTTCAATCCTTATTATGTGGTTTGTTTTTGCTTTTCACTGCCTACCTTCTTGTTGCTGTAGAAGGAATCGAAGTCCTCCAAAGGCTGCCCGATGAGATGCGGTGGGACATCACCATAGATGAGCGGCAGCTGTTTTCCTGCCTCCAGGTCAGCATGAGGACTGGGCATTTCCTCCTCACTTTCCTCTTTGCTATCTTTCTGAGCGCTGCTTGCCTGTTCCTCAGCGATCCGCCTCTCAATGGCAGCCAGGGACTCACGAGTGAACCGACGCAAGCAGTGATGGCCTGACGGTACAAACAGGAGTGCCATCTTTTCATCCTGCAACTTCTTGACTAGTTTTTTACTGCTGAGTAATGGAATTGATTATCTGCACAAAACAAAAGCAAAAAGAGAAACGTCAGTAGATAGCGAACACAACGTCATCGTACAAAAGCCCAAGCCGAGAACGAGCTCATTAGACGCGTCAAGTCGGCACCATCCAGAATCGACGGGCGGAATTTTCACCTCTCCAAATTGGAGGCGGGCGGGTGCAAAAATCGGCCGGGTTTCCGATTTGCCAGCACTATCGCCCACTGAGCCGTTTTCCCAGAGGTGGGGTTGGGGAGGGAGGACGCCAACAACGATTGATGTAAGGGACAAGCCAATGAAGGCCATTTATCAGGCTCTGACTGGGATTGTCCAGGCAGCCTGCAAGGCCCCTTGTGGTGTTGGGCACTAGGCTGTCTCCTGGAGGGGTGGGGGGCGGAGGTGGGGGTTGGGGTGGGTGCATCTCCAAGAGGCAGGCCGGTGGACTTCCCATAGCTTTGCTCACAGGCCATCCTGTGGAGGGGGGGCAGTTTTGCCTTCACAATGGCGGCCCGACTGCTGTGCTAAATTTTAATTTAATAGTTTCAAAAGTTGCTGAGGAGGGTGTGTCAAGATGGACGCGCTCTCTCTCTCTCTCTCTCTCTCTCCCCCTCTTAATTGGAAAGGCAGCCTCCAGCTCTGAGAGCTGGCACACCGTCCTTCACTGGATGGTGAGCGTGCCCCCTGGTCACTCATTGGGAAAGTCAGTGGTGGGTGACTGTTCCCTTCACCCCCCTGCTGCGGGGTCGCGTCCCCCCCATTAGACTCCGACATCAGGGTTCCCCCCCCCCCCCCCACCCCCCACCACCCCCCCCCTCCCCCCCCAAAACTGTGCACCAAGATCTCTCACACACTCCCTCACATTCCGTCTGCCAACCCACTACTTTAAGGTGCACAAAGCACTTTCCATATTCCCCCATTAAAAAAATAAACACCCTCAAGCGCCGCTGGTTCTGTCACCCTCAGCCGTCCCCAGTTGATAATAATGCAGTTTGCTTTAAAAATGTCAGGAGATCCTGAATCAACTACCTTCTCTGAGCCATGTCTTAAATCTCTGGCTGATAGTTTCGAATTTTCTGCTTCAGTTCAATGCTGTTTGCCTGAGTTAAACAGCTTGCTCACTTCAACCTTATCAAGATCTTCTATTATTTAAAAGGCCCATTTAGTTTGATCCTCAACCTTCTTTCGACCAGAGGGAATAACACTGGTCAAAAAGAAACATGCCATAAAGCACACTGTATTAATTGTCTACAATGACCTGGTGGTGCAAATGGTGCATTGCCAGTCCCAGCTGTACTTCTCCCTCAAACTAATTGAAGGTTTACATTTAGTCGTGAAGGCAGTGAGTCGAATTTTTTAAAAATTCGTTCACGGGATGTGGGCGTCGCTGGCTGGACCGGCATTTATTGCCCATCCCCTAACTGCCCTTGAGAAGGCGGCGGCGGTGAGCTGCCTCCTTGAACCGCCGCAGCCCATGTGGTGTAGGTACACCCACAGCGCTGTTGGGGAGGGAGCTCCAGGATTTTGACCCAGCGACAGTGAAGGAACGGCCGATATATTTCCAAGTCAGGGTGGTGAGCGGCTCGGAGGGGAACTTGCAGGCGGTGGTGTTCCCCATCTGTCTGCTGCCCCTTGTCCTTCTAGATGGTAGCGCTCGTGGGCTTGGATAGTGCTGCCTAAGGAGGCTCGCCAAGGGGGAGGTGGTTTCAGAGGTGGGGGCTGGAGGAGGGGGGGGGAGAAAGTCGAATGGCTGCATGTCCGGATGGCTCCCGGACGCCGTCCCACCTCAGAGTGAGATTCCTGGGGGCTGGCTTCCGCTGGAATTGGAAGCCTGATCCACGGAGGGGGTGGGAGGAGGGTGGGGGGGGGGGGGGCAGCCAATTTGGCCAATTAAGGCCCCGTCCAGGGGCCAGTTTCAGAGCCTGGCAGCATTTTCCCAGCATCAGATCGGCAACCCTGCTGAGCTCAAGGGCCAGCAGCGCCTTGGAGGTGACCTCCCGGCGGCCAGCTGGAGGGTCAGTGCCACGTCCTCTCGCTGACCCAATGAATAAGGCTGCAGGCGCAGCCGCAAGACTTATTGTGGAGGGGGCTTCTCCACCAAACGGATGACCCTCGCAACTGTGGGCCTCCCTTGGCTTCAGATTTTCAGCTGACTTCTCAAGAGGGTCTCCATTTTGAGGCACCCTCGCATTCGCCTTTCCATCTCTGCAGCGCGCACCTATCCTGCGGCTGGCTGCCAACCGGCCTGTGCTGGGGGCCTTCCCTTTGGGCCTCCTGCCCAGCAACTTGCCCGCCATCCTTAATTAGATGGCAAACATGGAGGTGGCTAATCAGGAGCCCGCCTCACGTAAAGTTAGGCCGACAGGCACCTCGACGGCGAGCGTGGTTCTTGGGGCCCGCATGTGGTCCATGAGAAAGTTCCGCCAATTTCTTTCCAACCGTGTCTTCCACTTATAGCGCGTCCAGCATTTCAAACAGCGCCTCATAAAGTTTTACAGGGGAGATAGGGTGCAGGAGACGAGGAGGATTAAGGAGGAACGTGTAGAAAGATGAACCTAACTGTTCGCCGGATTTTGAAAGAAGGGGTTGAGGTAGCAAGCCAAAGTGGTTTTAGGAGACACTTCCGAAGGTCTAGTGACTGAAAGGTCAGTCTCCAGTGATGCACTGGACAGAGTGAGGGTGAGCAGTAACATGGAGTCATTGAGGAGAGAACCTGTGCAGAGAAAATCAGAACGGCTAGAGGAGATTCCTGAGGTGTGACGAAGAGAGAAAAAAAAAAACACTTGCATTTATATAGCACCTTTCACAACCTCAGGGCATCCCGAAGTGCTCTACAGCCAATGAAGTACAGCACTTTTGAAGTGTAGCCACTTATTATTATAGGAGATGCGGCAGCCAATTTCTGCACAGCAAGCTCCCACAAACGTTAATGTGCTGATGACCAGATAATCTGTTCTTTCAGGAGCTGGCTGAGGGTCAAATGTTGGCCAAGGCACCAAGGAGAGCGCCCTGTTTCTCTTCGAATTAGGAACATATGCCTTTTTACATCCACCCGAGAGGACAGGTGAGGCCTTGGTTTAAAGGTTGACCCAAAAAATGGCGCCCCCAACAGGGCAGCACCCTCTTAGCACTGCACTGGGAGCATTAATCAAGAAACTCCAGTCTCTGGAGTGAGGCCCAGATCTACAAGCTTCTGACACATGGGGTCACAATCAGCTCTGTCGCAGGTTATTGTGGGGCACATGTTTCAAAAAATATATATATTTTTACTTTAAATATACATGATATAGTTAAAATAAGATCTGAAAAAGAAATAAATGCTTGCATGCGTTGTATCCTTTGCAATGAAATGATCTTTATAAGGGACTGCAAGTGGTGAGAATCTCCCTTAAAACATAATTAGAAATGGCTCTTGGAGGGAATATGTTCTGAGCTAAATTAAATGAGATGTTGAACTGGCTTCTTCAGGTGAGTCAGATTAACAGATTGCCATTTAGCAAGTGACAATGAACCTACAGAGGGATTCTCCAAGCTGCAGATAATCTGCCAGCGTTTGAAGTGCTAATAGCTTGGGCTCCCACAGATACAAGCAGGCGATGGAGCAGATTCTACACACTCTTCCTGAAATTGGCACAACGTGAGATACTGTGGATACTCAGCAGTTAATCCTCCATATCGGTCAGGCTACCATAGTGACGAGGGGGTGGGTGACAGTAATTGGCCATTTCCCCTCGGGTAGAATGAGTGAAGGGGCGTAAGGAACATTTAATCACATTGGAACATAAGGAATAGGAGGAGGAGTAGGCCATTCAGCCCCTCGAGTCTGCTTCGCCAGTCAGTAAAACCATGGCTGATCTGATGTGGCCTTAACCCTTGTTAAATGGCGGAGCAGTCTCGAGGGGCTGAATGACCGCCTCCTGCTCCTTGTTTGCATGTTCTTATGTTGTTCCTCGCTGTCCCTCATAACCCTTGGCTCCCTTGTCAACCAAAAGTCTGTCTAACTCAGCCTTGAATATATTCAGTGACCCAGCCACCACTGGTCTCTGGGGAAGAGAATTCCAAGCCCTACCAATTTCCTGAGAGAAGAAATTTCCTCCTCGTCTCCACCTTAAATGGGAGTCCCCTTCTCCTAAAATTGTGCCCCTTAGTTCTGGGTTTTGACCATGAGGGGAAACATCCTCTTCAGCATCTACCCTGTCAAGCGCCCTCAGAATAGGGTCAATCCTCCTCCTGGAATGGCCGGGAGTCTCCTGGAATCGGCATCAGACTCCAAGTGGCTCTCAAAAGCAATCCGGGAGATTTCCGAAGGCAAAGGGGTCACTCCTGCACCTGTCACCGGGAAAGGAACGGACAAATTGATGGCATAAACATTAACCCCGCTCGACAGGATTGTTTCCCCACGTTACCTTGGGAACGATACCCATTGCTCAAAGAATATAACCCTGCGCACTCAGTGCTCACAACATCTCTAATCAGTAAATGTGACCGGGCGAGCTCGCCGACAGGGACAGGCTCAGGCCAGGCTGAGGGGGCGGAACCACAATCCTAAGCTGCTGTCGCGCTGGGGACTCGGTTCGTGTGCCGGACACTCCTGGGTTCCGCGAGTGGGCTTTAGGGTGGAGTGCCCGGCTCTGGCTGTCTGTGCTGTAAGTGCAGGAGCCAGACGAAAACGGTTGAAATATCGATATTTCAATACACATCTCAGCTCAAGTCGAGCTGCTGGAGGCAAGATAGACAGACGGCTATTTCCCTATCCATGCTAAGATCTGTCTGCCAGTCGAAGGCGTTGGTTTAATTACTCATATCACTGGATTGGTAGGGTAGTCCGAGGACTTTTATAGTGTTTAGCATCGCATCAGTTGCAGTTGTTGCAAAATTTGATGCAGTATTAACTCAATCAGCGAAGCGCTGGTTAATCTGTTTTCTCCTGCTCTTGGGATTTTGAACCCCGCTTGCGTTGGGAGCCAGAGTTAAACATGGAAAAGTCCCCCCAGGTGGCTGTTGTGGGGGGAGAGGAAGGAGAAACCAAAAAAGAGGAATAAACGTCAAAAAGCTGAAGCTGGGAGAGTGGCCAAGGGAAGCGGGGTGAGGCGGTGGGACGGGTGAGAAATTGTGCCTGCGGAGAAATTCACCCGCTTGCGCCCCGCCGCTGGCTTCCTGTGACATCACTTCCTCCGACGCTTCCCGGAATACATCAGCCCGAATTGGCAGCCCTACCTCAGAATCTAATATGTTTCAACAAGGTCACCTCTCATTCTCTCTAAACTCCAGTGGCGACAGACCCAACCTGCTTCACCTTCCGTCGTAAGACAGTACCTCCCAGCCCTACAGCCCCTGGCCGGCTAGGTAGACAAGGTCAGCAGGTGTGTGGACAAACCATCGCCTCCAAGTCCCACTCCATCCCAACCCGAACCTCTCTCTCTCTGTTCCCTCCTCGTCATTGGTCAATATTCTGGCAGCACTATGAGGTGGCGCACCTTCCTCTCAGGGGCTGCAGAGGGCGACACGTTCGCTACCTCCTCAGGGGCAATTAAGGCCTTCCCAGTTTGCTGACTTTTCACTTTTTTCATGGGCTTGATTAATTGGGAGGAGGAGCCAGAGAGAGAGAGAGAGAGAGAGAGTGAGAATTCCTCTCACTTTTGCTCTATTCAACCTCACAGAATCACATTAAATTGAAGCAATCGTTTAAAATAGTGCAAAACCAATAAATTGTGAACAAAACAGTGAGCCCTGGCAATATGAAGTCCTTTCCATGACAGGCAGGCAGGGTTAAAATCATTCTTCAGAGCCCCCATTCCCCTTAAGGTGGACCTACCTCAGTTAACATGCTGCTATATACTGCAACTTGTGACATAAGGCTTGTCTAAATATTGTCAGTGACAAATATTTAAATGGCTTAGTACCAAAATAACACATTAGTGAGCCTGTTACCTCACAGCCCAGTGATCCTGGATTCCAGCCCAGTGATTCTGATCCTGCACCTCTTTCCCAGAAGAAGACTTGTAAACAAACACTTTGCTTCAACACATCTTCCACGTGGCCTGTACAGTTTCCAATAGTACCGAGCAAGGCCCCTGTAACAGTTACTGCCGACCTGTCATGACACAACAACATCCATTCGCCCATAAATCAGCCTCTGGGCTTTCCTTCACTGCCAACATAATGTAATAACCAAGTCACTAAATTACAAAATGGGGTCGGAGTCGTGTTGGTTTAAATAATGCTTCCCTTCTGAAACTTTTTCCACAGAGATCAAACCCGCCCATGCTGCAAAGTGTCAGTGAGGAGAGAGAAAGGAAACCCCATATGGTTCTTCGTGGAAACACAGGATGATGCAGCAACAGGAGGAGGCCCATCGTGTTTGTGCTGGCTCCTTGCTGGAGCTCTGCTCCCCACTCCTCCACTCTTTCCTCGTAGCCCTGCAAAAATGTCTTCCTTTCGACTTTTATGACTGAATCGTCTTCCACCTCCCTCGCAGACAGCAGATTCCAGGTCACAACACCTCACCGTGTAAAGAAATACCACACCCCCCCAACCACCCCCCCGCCCCCCACCCCCGCCTCTGGTGCTTCTGCCGATCGACTTCGAACCGTTCCCTTTAGCTGCCGCCTCTTCCACCAATAAAAACTGTTTCCCCCGTTCGCTCTCTCAAGAACGAGGGGGGCACAGATTTAAAGTGATTCGCAGAAGAAGCAAACGTGACGTGAGAAAAAAAACTCTTTCACACAAACGAGCGGTTTGGGTCTGGAAGGCGCTGCCTGGATGGGTGGTGGAGGCAGGTTCGGTCGAGGCATTCGAGAGGGCATTAGGTGATTATTTGGATAGAAGTAATGTACATTGGGGGGGGGGGGTGGGTGGGGGGGGTGCAGGGAAAAGGCAGGGAAATGGCACTAGGTCATAACGCTCATTGGGAGAGCCGGAGCAGACACGATGGGCCGAATGGCCTCCTTCTGTGCCGTTAAAATTCTGTGATTCTATCAGGACCATTCGGGAATTTGAACGCACCTATTAAATCTGCTCTTAACCTTCTCTACTCTAAGGAGGACAACGCAAGTCTCTTCACATAACTTTCGTTCCGATTTTCGGAGTTACACAGTTGACTCAATGATGTTTAGGTAGTCACGGCCAGTCATTAATCCTCCTCGATCTTTTATGATGCTTCCTTTGATCGTGGGCTCATTCTGCATCCAGTGCTATGTCTTTCCAATTGGCACGTAGCATCTTACCTGGATCCCTGTGGCCTTGCAAATCCGCTTTCTCCTTTTGATCAGTTTTACTGAATCCTGACTAAAAGCAGTGGTCAAAATTGGGTATTTTAAACTCTGTCAGCCAGCTGTCGGCTTTTCGCCCAATGGAATAACTGCAAAATATGTTTTATCCAGCTGCCGATTGATCATTGGCACTTCTGTTCTTTGTAATGTCTTTGCTTGCTAATGAATTCTACATGAAAGAAGAAAGACTTGCATTTCTCTCTCTACCCTTTTTAAGCTCACCTTCTGGTGAAGCACTCATCCCTGCCTTTGTTATTTAACTATTCCAACACACTCAGGCTGGTCTCCCACATCCACCAGCTTGATCTCATCCAAAACTCTGCTGCCCATATTCTAACTCAGGCCAAACCCTATTCTTGACAGTTACATCTACCTCTGTCTGCCACTAGGTCTGGCTGACTCATTATCAAATGCCTCCATGTCCTCAAACCTCCCTATCTCTGAGATCTTCGCATTCCTCCAATTCTGGCCTTTTGCTCATTGCTCTACCATTACAGCCAATGCCTTCAGCTGCCAAGACACTAAAGGTCTGGAATTCCCTCCCTACTCCTCTCTGCCTCTCTACATCTCTCTCCTCCTTTAAGGCACTCCTTAAAACCTCATCTTGTTGTGCAGACTTTTGGTCACAAAATGACAAAAAAGACCATGTCAGAGGCCAGGAATCCTGCAGTGAGTAACTCACCTCCTGACTCCCCAAAGCCTGTCCACCATCTTCAAGGCACAAGTCAGGAGTGTGATGGAATACTCCCCACTTGCCTGGATGAGTGCAGCTCCCCCAACACTCAAGAAGCTGGACAAAATCCAAGATGGAGCAGCCCACTTGATTGGCACCACATCCACCACCTTAAACATTCACTTCCTCTACCACCAATGCACAGTAGCAGCAGTGTGTGTACCATCTGGAAGATGCGCTGCAGCAACTCACCAAGGCTCCTTTGACAGCACCTTCCAAACCCACCACCACTACCATTTGGAAGGACAAGGACAGCAGGTGCATGGGAGCATCACCGCCTGGAAGTTCCCCTCCAAGTCGCTCACCATCCTGACTTGGAAATATATCGCCGTTCCTTCACTGTCGCTGGGTCAAAATCCTGGAACTCCCTCTCTAACAGCACTGTGGGTGTACCTACACCACACGGACTGCAGCGGTTCAAGAAGGCAGCTCACCACCACCTTCTCAAGGGCAACTAGGGATGGGCAATAAATGTTGGCCCAGCCAGCGACACCCACATCCCGTGATAAGACTATGAAAAAAGAAAACCTGCCCTGAGGTATCTCCTTTTGTGGTTCAGTGTCAAACTTGTTCCTGTGAAGTGAGTTGGGGCGTTTCACTACAGCAATAAGGTCCTATTCAAGTGACCCCGAGACTTTAACTCTGTTTCCCATTCTCCACAGATGCTGCCTGACCTGCTGAGTGGCTCGTCAGCGTTTTCCATTCGTGTTTTAGTTTCCCAGCACCTGCGGTATTTTGCTTTTGTTTGCCTGTCCCATGTGGTCGCACTCCATAACCGTATTTCAAAAGGAGCCTCTCGTCGGTGGGGGGTGTTCGGAGGGAGGGAGTGAAGTACGAACAAAATGAACAAACCAAAGCCAAAATGGTGTGGATGCCGCAGATCAGAGCAAAATCCAATGAAGTCTTCCTTTCTTTCTGGAATTTTATTCTGTCGGATCAGCAGCTGTTAATTCCGTGGCTTCGAGTTGTTCAGGTTCCTCCAATAGGAACACCTGAAGCCACCTGTCACCTCAGCTGACCATGCCAATGGCTCAGGAGAGAGGGAAACTCGTATCTATATATAGCTCCTTTCACAGTCTGGAGAACCTCCCCAAGCCCCTCGCAGCCAATGAAAGGCTTTCTTGGTGTGCAGTCACTGTGGTAACGCAGCAGCCAGGCTCCTTCATTGGCTGTCAAGCACTTTAGGATGCCATGTGGTCAGGAAAGGCGCTAGGTAGATGGGCACGTCTTTCTTTCAATTCCCCTTTCGTTTGAGCACAGCAAGACCCCACAAGCAGCAAAGCGATAACGATGAGATTAACTCTTTTATCAAAAGCCTGGCTACTTGAGGGATACATATTGGCCAGGACATGCGGAGAGAGCTCCCCTTCTCTGCCATGAGTGGCTGCCACTCAGGACCGAGCATCTACATTCAAATTCACCCCCTTCCAAACTATTTGCATCCAGGCAAAACCTTTTGCACTTAGCCTTGGCACAGAGAACTTAAACAGATCGATTTATGTACCAAAGATTCCAGGTAGTGTAAGATAAGATACTGTACATGTCACAATGCTTTAGAGTCAAAGGCTGCCCTTCTATCTTGAGAACTTGTAAATGAATGTAATTTCTGGCTGGGCATCGATTATCTATTTTGTGTTGTACACTATTAATAATGCATTGCAATAGATTACTGCTCGGGTTTTAATGATATTGATTATTACGACAGCCATGAATATTATAACAAGTATGAATCATCAGTACTCGGATCCTTGGCTTCTAACAGCACTTTGAGGAGGGCGGGTGAAGTGAACACATCACTGAAGTAATTATATCTGTCGCATTCTAACCCAACCGGAGTGACGAGCGAGGGAAAGGAAAAGAGATTTACCCATTGCACAACAGCATGAGGGACACTTGCTGTTCCTTTCGGTGCAAATCCCTCAAAATTGGAGGAAGTGGCACAGAAGGTCACAGAACTGTAAGTTCAGGTTCCATTCGGTGCAAATCGAGGGCTGGATTTTTAATGCAGGGAGGGGAACACGGTCCCCAAATGAATCCCGGATCCTGACCCTGCGCCTGAACTGCCAGCACTATCTCTACATGGCTTTGTTAAATGTGAATTGGCCAGGAGGTGAGCTCGGTGCCCAATTAGAGGTGCCAAGTGCTTCTAAGAGGCAACCAGGGAGCTGCCTGCCTGGTGTTTGCAGCAAAGGGTGGAGTAGTGGTACTGTCACTGGACTAGTAATCCATAGGTCTAGGGTAATGTTCTGGGGGACTTGGGTTCAAATCCCACCAAAGCAGCTGGTGGAATTTAAATTCAATTAATAAAACCTGGAATATGAACCTTGACTCAATGATGGTGACCATGGCAATCTATAACACAGGACTACTTGTGTGTCAAACAGCATAAGCAGCAAGTGATAGACAGAGCTAAGTGATCCCAAAGTCAATGGACTAGATCTAAGCTTTGCAGTCCTGCCACATCCAGTTGTGAATGGTGGTGGACAATAAAACAACTCACTTCATGTCACACAAGTTTCAGGCAATGACCATCTCCAACAAGAGAGAATCTAACCATCGCCCCTTGATGTTCAATGGCATTACCATCACTGAATCCCCCACGAGCAACATCCTGGGGTTACCATTGACCAGAAACTGAACTGGACTAGCCATATAAATACTGTGGCTACAAGAGCAGGTCAGAGGCTAGGAATCCTGCGGTGAATAACTCACCTCCTGACTCCCCAAAGCCTGTCCACCATCTATAAGGCACAAGTCAGGGGTGTATTGGAATAGTCCCCACTTGCCTGGATGAGTGCAGCTCTCACAACACTCAAGAAGCTTGATACCATCCAGGACAAAGCAGCCCGCTTTATTGGCACCACATCCACAAACATTCCCTTCCTCTACCACCGACGCACAGTAGCAGCAGTGTGTACGATCTACACGATGCATTGCAGGAATTCACCAAGGTTCCTTCAACAGCACCTTCCAAACCCACAACCACTACTACCTAGAAGGACAAGGGCAGCAGATAGTTGGGAACACCACCACCTGGAGGTTCCCCTCCAAGTCACTCACCATCCTGACTTGGAAATATATCGCCGTTCATTCACTGTCGCTGGGTCAAAATCCTGGAACTCCCTCCCTAACAGCACTGTGGGTGTACCTACACCACATGGACGGCAGCGGTTCAAGAAGGCAGCTCACCACCACCTTCTAAGGGCAAGTAGGGATGGGCAATAAATGCTGGCCCAGCCAGTGAAGACCACGTCCCATAAATTAATTTAAAAATATCATTGATGTAAAAACCCATCTGTTTCATTATTCCCCTTTAGGGAAGGAAATCTGCCATCCTTACCCAGGTCTGACCTATATGTTACTCCAGGCCACTGCAAAGTGGTTGACTCTTAACTGCTCTCTGGAACGGCAATAGCCCTGGTAAGTCACCCAGTTCAAGGGCAATTAGGGAGGGACGACATTGCTGGCCTTGCCAGCGATGCCCACATCCCGTGAAAGAATTGGAAAACCAAATGTCGGGGACTGCTGCTGCCTTGCCAAAGAGAGCAGGCAGCTCCTTGGCGTTGGAAGGAGATGGACAGTGGCCTTACATGGCGAGGTAGGACCAATGCTCGTGCCCACACTGGTTAGCCCCAGAAATATATAAAAACTCCGCTGCAAATAACATGACTGGGGGCCCCTGGTGAAACCAGTGCCTTTGCAGCGTCGGATAACAAGGCTGGTTGAGCTCAGCTGAAAAACCCCTTCGAAAACTCAACTCCGATCTCTTTCAGCTCCTCAGCAAGCTGCCCAAGGAGCTCAAAGGGCTGTTAATCGGCACCCGGCACCTTCCCCATTCCCTCCCACACACCCGCCCCCCCGCCACCCCTTTGGAAATCCGTGGTGTTCCGAAGGTGTCGACAGGATCCAAAGATGCTCCCCAGGACACCCCAGCTTTCAACGCGCTGTGCCCGGACTGCGCCTCTAGTTTAAAACGCCGGCCCAGATTTATTGAGCTAGCCTTTAAAAAAAAAAACATCGTGCTACGAGTCATTCCACCCCCAAAACCAGGCAAGCCCCGAAGGCAAAGTAAACACCATTCGGGCCTTGTGTTCAGTGCATTGGCCTGCAGCCCTTTCGGGAGGCTCTTACGATTAAACTGAATCTTTTGAGCGACACGGACACATTTTCAAAGCTTTTCCTTTTCCCACTGGCTAAGAAACTGACTGTTATACCCCAAATAAAATGAGCAAATATCTCTGTGTTTTTTTTTTAAAGAATTCTTTCAGTTGTTTTAAAACTGCAGGCTTGACAGCCTGAGTAAAGAATCCTTCCTATTTTGTGACGATTCCAATCTCAGCTACATTGCACCCCATTTTATAGTTTATTATATCAAGTAGCGTTCTTTTAAAAGGCCAATTATTTAATCGTTTACGGTAAGTTGTAATATGCGGCCTGATGGTGCTGGGTGGGGGGATGTGGTGGGGTGGTAGTAATGCTGCTGGACTAGTAACCCAGGGCAACATTGCCCCCCCCCCCCACCCGCCCCCTCCAACCCCTGTGGGGGTGGGGGGACTGCGGGAGTGGGCACAAGTGGGCGCACCTCTGATCGCCGCCATTTTACGTGGGCGGGCCAATGAAGGCCTGCCCAGTGTGTCATCCACCAGGAGGCGCTGTGCGCTCCCTGTGCGGGCGGTGGTGGGGGGGGGGGTGGTGGTGGTGGGGGGGCTGGGGAGGAGGGGGGCGGATTCCCTCAGCCGGGAATGAGGCCGCAGATCCCCACCACCACACCCCCCCCACCCCCCACCCGCCCCCCACCCCACCGAGGCAAAGTGCTGCCTCGGGGAGATCGGCTCCGCTTCAAATGTTGAAATAAAAGGCGATAAAATAATTTCCCTGCCTCGTCCCCTCACGTGACACTGTCGCGTGAGCTGGGGCCCGTGGATGAGGTTTCGGGCTCTTTCCGAGACCCGCGCCCGAGTTCCCGATCTGCCCACCGACCCCGGGTCCATCCATCGGGTTAGTTGGTTTTTTTTTAAATGGCTTTCACGGGAAACTGAGGATCGAAATGACGCGGGGTGATGTCGGGATGAACCCCGGCCCCTGCTCGCCGACCGGAAAAATCTGCCCCCCCCCCCCCCACCCCCCCAACCAAGAGACCCAGCTAAGGTTCCGGGGACGTGGGTCGAAATCCCACCTCAGCAGACGGCAGAATTTGAATTCAGTTTATAAATCCGGGATGGGAAGCCAGCCCCAGTGTCGGTAACAGCGTTTGCCGCGATTGTTGTAAAAGCCCTTTAGGAGAGGAAATCTGCTGTCCTTGACTCTTAACTGGGCCTTTGAGGTGGACTCACGTGCCGCTCGTGCTAAAGGCAAGTAGGGGACGGCCAACAAATGTAGGCCTTGACCGCATCCTGTCCCACGATGGGATAATGGCAGGTTTGCCAATGGCCTCAGGTGAAACGTGAGCAGAAGCAGTGCTTCCCAACACGAGCACCTTTACCCCCTAAGCTCGTTCTGCCGAAACAATCTGAAGCATTTCATATGAGATGAAAATTGCCCTCGAAACGCAGTGACCCACCTTCGACCCGTGAGGCCGCACCGGTGGCAACCAGGACACACGACCGGCTGGTGTCTCTCAGGGTTTCGGGGCAGGATTTTGCCCTCGCTGGGTGGGCCCGGCAAGGGGCGGTCGGGAAGACGACCACTGCCCGCGATCGGGGCCCGATTGAGGCCCGCCCAGCGTGAAATGCGAGCGGCAGCGCTGCCTGTGCGGGCGGGGGAGGGGAGCGAGCGCGGGGGTGGGGGGGGGTGGTGGGGGGGGCTGGGGGGTGTACTTCACGCTGAGCTGCCTCGGAGAGAAGAAGAGTTTTAAAAGTGACAAATCAAGATTTTAGAAATGGGACAAAGCATGTCCCTATCCAGCCACAGGAGTAGGGACCCGTTATAAATACATTTTTTTAAAAAACCTTATTGTATTTCTGTTTGATGTTGGAGATCCCATCCCGGCCCGTGGACGAGGTTTCCAAACAAATGCAAAGGCCACTTGGCCGTTTTCACCTGCCCCGCCCACCTTGAGGTTGGACGGGCAGTGAAGGATTGAGGTTAATTATCTTTCGAACGACCCTCATAGACCTTTGACTTGGCGGCAAAGGTGCGCTGCCGATTCCTGCTGACTGAAATATCGCACAGCCGGGCATCGATGTCAGGACTCTCGCCCCGACGTCAGCGCTGGTCATCTTACCCTCGAGTGGGTCTGGCGAGTGCCCGGCCACTGAGGTAAAAATCCCACCCTTGAGGGACGAACGTAAGGGGAGAATCTTCAGATCCTCTTCAAGTCACATGACGGAACCTTTCACACCCAACCGACCAGCAGGGTGGTTCCTCGGTGCGGTAGGTTTCGTGAATGAACGCGTCGATGCCAATGAATCTCCAGATAGTGTGTTTCAAGCTTGAGGTCAGGGGAGGAATAAAGTGGATGTGTGTTCCCCGGAAAGTAAGAGCCTCAATGGGGTAGGATTGAGGGACGTACTTACAAAGCAACAGCGGTTACCCATAACAAATGCACTCAAAGCATCGGGGTTCATTACTAGAGGGGTAGGATTGGAAAGCCAAATGCATGTTGAAGTTACAGAGGGCCTTGGTCAGACCACACAGGGTGCTGCAAACAGCTCTCTCCATATTATATAAGATATAAAACTGCTGCAGAAAGTACAAAGAAAGATTTATAAGGATGACACCAGAAAGGAGGGCATTCAAACATCAGGAAAGATTGAACAGGATAAGGCGCTCCCCTTGGAAAAGAGGGGGCTGAGAGATGACCTGATAGATAACCTCAAGATGACAATGTGGTTGGATAGATTAGACCAAAGGAGGATCTTTCCACTTGTGAGGTATGTTAAATAGTCACTCCTAAATCCACTAGGGAATTCAGGAGAAACGTCTTTATCCACAGGGTGGTTAGAATGTGGAATGCACTATCACAACGAGTGAGTGAGGTAAGTAGCATAGATACATTTAAGAGGAAGTGGAAGAGATAAGCAGCGTGGGAACAGGAATAGAGGATTATGTTGGTAGGTTGCGATGAAACAAGATGGGACAAGTCTTGATTTTAGCATTTCTTACAAGTTGCACGCTTGCTTCCAGTAACATTTTTCCTGTCACATTTTGTTGATTGTTAGAAAGCAGCATCCTCTAACTCCTGACCAATGGGAGACCTGCTAGCCCAGATGAGGGATAAATGACACTTGTTCCCCTTCCCTCTAAAAAACATAACTGGGATGAGATTTTATCAGCTTCATGTACATCCAGTACAATCACTATTGGTGTCAGAGGCTTCACAGAACTGGATGTGTGCAATGGGCTAGAAGGAGAGGGTACTAGTACATCATGTGCAGTGTAAAAATTCACCCTGATTGTATGCAGCCCCTGTAAGTCGTGGAAGCCTGTGTTAGATTCAAGCATTCCTGAATATCATATTGGCAAAAGTCAAGTCTCACAATTTGAGAGTGATCTCAGTGCACATTCAGTTTGTCACCTTCTACTTAGGCTCCAAAAGAGCTTGGCAGAGGAGATGTGCAGCCAAAGTCCCATCAGGGGATGGGAAAGATCCCTTGTGTTTTTTTCGAAGAGGAGCAGGGGAGTGCCCTGGCCAGCGTTACCCCACAAAGCAATATCTCCAGAAAGCTGATTCACTCCAACCGCGGCTATTGAAGTCTTGCTGTGTGAAAATTGACAGCCTTGTTGTTCAGAATAAAAGAGTGTCTACACTTCCACAGTAATTCAATGATGTGAAATGCGGAGGGACACAAAGGAAATTCTGCTCATGCCTCCTTTTCTTTGAACAGGCACATTCCGAACAGGCAAGCTGTTCAATAAAATGAGCCAGGCACCTGAATTTTGAAGCAGTGTGATTATACCAGCAGTTAATGCAGAAATGATCCAGATTAGAAACTATATTCACCTTGCTGCTGTGGATTTCATTCATACCATTGTCAGCTCCTCCCTGCAAAAAACAGGGCGACACCACTGATTATTGATGCTAAACCAGCCATCTTGACTCATCATTGGAACTAGAAAGAAGCAGATTTATTATTGGAGGCTACATTCAATTTCCATTCAAATCCTAACAAATCTTCAGCCTCTCATAGGTAAAGAAGGAAGGCTTGATACTAGTCAAAGAAGAATACAGCAATTCTCCAGGGGACACAGGAGCTTTTTTATTCTAGCTGTGCGCAATTTAGATGATTGCGTTTCCTACCTTACAACAGTGACTGCGTTTCAAAAAAAAAAAAATAATTGGCTGTAAGGTGCGATGAGACATCCTGGACACAGGAGACACACTGAAATAGGGTGTAAACACTGAACCAGAACAGGGCACAATGAACTGGAGCATGGGCTCTGCATCAGGCTGCACACAGAAATACAGAGTACACACTGAAATAGAGCACACACTGAAATAGAGCGCATACTGATACAGAGTACACGTTGAAATAGCGCACACACTGAAATAGAGCGCACACTGACATAGAGGGCACACTGCAATAGAATACACACTGACAGAGAGCACACACTGAAATAGAGCGCACACTGAAATAGAGCACACACTGAAATAGAGGGCACACTGCAATAGAGTACACACTGACATAGAGCACACATTGATACAGAGTATGCACTGAAATAGAGTGCATACTGAAATAGAGCGCACACTAAAATAGAGTGCACACTGTCATAGAAGGCACACTGACATAGAGTACACACTGCAATAGAGCGCACACTGAAATAGAGTGCACACTGAAATTGAGCGCACACTGACATAGAGGGCACACTGACATAGAGGGCACACTGACATAGAGTACACACTGACATAGAGCACACATTAATACAGAGTACGCACTGAAATAGAGCGCATACTGAAATAGAGCGCACACTGAAATAGAGCGCACACTGTCATAGAGGGCACACTGAAATAGAGTACACACTAAAATAGACCGCACACTGACATAGAGTACCTACTGCAATGGGGTACACATTGAAATAGAGTGCACACTGACATAGAGTGCACACTGAAATAGAGCATACACTGACATAGAGTACCCACAGCAATACAGTACACACTGAAATAGAGTGCACACTGATACAGAGTAAGCACTGAAGTAGAGCACACACTGATATAGAGTACACACTGAAATAGAATACACACTGAAATAGAGCGCATACTGAAATAGAGTACACACTGAAATAGAGCACACACTAAATTAGAGCGCACACTGAAATAGAGTGCACACTGACATAGAGTACCTAATGCAATGGAGTACACACTGAAATAGTTTGCACACTGAAATAGAGTGCACACTGAAATAGAGCGCACACTGTCATAGAGGGCACATTGACATAGAGTAC
This sequence comes from Carcharodon carcharias, assembly GCF_017639515.1. Lineage (NCBI taxonomy): Eukaryota > Metazoa > Chordata > Chondrichthyes > Lamniformes > Lamnidae > Carcharodon > Carcharodon carcharias. The sequence goes on from NC_054469.1 coordinate 20,573,733, forward strand.
ACACTGACATAGAGCAATGCTGAAATAGAGCACACACTGAAATAGAGTACACACTGACATAGAGCACACATTGATACAGAGTACGCACTGAAATAGAGCGCATACTGAAATAGAGCGCACACTGAAATAGAGCGCACACTGTCATAGAGGGCACACTGACATAGAGTACACACTGAAAAAAAGCACACACTGAAGTAGAGTGCACACTGAAATAGAGCATACACTGACATAGAGTACCCACAGCAATACAGTACACACTGAAATAGAGCACACACTGATACAGAGTAAGCACTGAAGTAGAGCACACACTGATATAGAGCACACACTGAAATAGAATACACACTGAAATAGAGCGCACACTGAAATAGAGTGCACACTGAAATAGAGCAGACACTGAAATAGAGCACACACTGAAATAGAGCACACACTGCAATAGAGAACACACTGAGATAGAGCACACACTGAAATAGAATACACACTAAAGTAAAGCATACACTAATATAGAGTGCACACTGACATAGAGTACACACTGCAATAGAGTACACACTGACATAGAGCACACACTGAAATAGAGCGCACACTGAAATAGAGCGCACACTGAAATAGAGAGCACACTGCAATAGAGTACACACTGACATAGAGCACACATTGATACAGAGTATGCACTGAAATAGAGTGCATACTGAAATAGAGCGCACACTGAAATGGAGCGCACACTGTCATAGAGGGCACACTGACATAGAGTACACACTGCAATAGAGCGCACACTGAAATAGAGTGCACACCGAAATAGAGCGCACACTGACATCGAGGGCACACTGAAATAGAGTACACACTGACATAGAGCACATGCTGAAATAGAGTACACTGAAATAGAGTGCACACTGAAATAGAGGGCACACTGCAATAGAGTACACACTGACATAGAGCACACATTGATACAGAGTACACACTGAAATAGAGTGCATACTGAAATAGAGCGCATACTGAAATAGAGCGCACACTGTCATAGAGGGTGCACTGACATAGAGTACACACTGACATAGAGTACACACTGACATAGAGCACATGCTGAAATAGAGCACACACTGAAATAGAGTACACACTAAAATAGAGCGCACATTGACATAGAGTGCACACTGAAATAGAGCATACACTGACATAGAGTACCCACAGCAATACAGTACACACTGAAATAGAGCGCACACTGATACAGAGTAAGCACTGAAATAGAATACACACTGAAATAGAGCACACACTGAAATAGAAGGCACACTGCAATAGAGTACCTAATGCAATGGAGTACACACTGAAATAGTTTGCACACTGAAATAGAGTGCACACTGAAATAGAGCAGACACTGAAATACAGCACACACTGAAATAGAGCACACACTGCAATAGAGAACACACTGAGATAGAGCACACACTGAAATAGAGTACACACTGACATAGAGCACACATTGATACAGAGTACGCACTGAAATAGAGCGCATACTGAAATAGAGCGCACACTGAAATAGAGCGCACACTGTCATAGAGGGCACACTGACATAGAGTACACACTGCAATAGAGCGCACACTGAAATAGAGCGCACACTGAAATAGAGTGCACACTGAAATAGACCACACACTGACATAGAGGGCACACTGACATAGAGGGCACATTGACATAGAGTACACACTGACATAGATCACATGCTGAAATAGAGCACACACTGAAATAGAGTACACACTAAAATAGACCGCACACTGACATAGAGTACCTACTGCAATGGAGTACACACTGAAATAGAGTGCACACTGACATAGAGTGCACACTGAAATAGAGCATACACTGACATAGAGTACCCACAGCAATACAGTACACACTAAAATAGAGCGCACACTGATACAGAGTAAGCACTGAAGTAGAGCACACACTGATATAGAGTACACACTGAAATAGAATACACACTGAAATAGAGCGCACAATGAAATAGAGTACACACTGAAATAGAGCACACACTAAAATAGAGTGCACACTGAAATAGAGTGCACACTGACATAGAGTACCTACTGCAATGGAGTACACACTGAAATAGTTTGCACACTGAAATAGAGTGCACACTGAAATAGAGCATACATTGACATAGAGTACCCACTGCAATACAGTACACACTGATATAGAGCACACACTGAAATAGAATACACACTGAAATAGAGCACACACTGAAATAGAGTACACACTGACATAGAGTGCACACTGATACAGAGTATACACTGAAATAGAGCACACACTAAAATAGAGTGCACATTGAAATAGAGTACACACTGACATAGAGTATCTATTGCAATGGAGTACACACTGAAATAGTTTGCACACTGAAATAGAGTGCACACTGAAATAGAGCATACACTGACATAGAGTACCCACTGCAATACAGTACACACTGAAATAGAGCGCACACTGATACAGAGTAAGCACTGAAATAGAGCACACACTGATATAGAGCACACACTGAAATAGAATACACACTGAAATAGAGCACACACTTAAATAGAGTACACGCTGACATAGAGTGCACACTGATACAGAGTACACACTGAAATAGCGCACACACTAAAATAGAGCGCACACTGAAATAGAGTGCACACTGACATAGTGTACCTACTGCAATGGAGTACACACTGAAGTAGAGTACACAATGAAATAGAGCACACACTGAAATAGAGCACACACTGAAATAGAGTACACACTGAAATAGAACAGACACTGAAATAGAGCACACAATGAAATAGAGCACACACTGCAATAGAGAACACACTGAGATAGAGCACACACTGAAATAGAGTACACACTGAAAAAAAGCACACACTGAAGTAGAGTGCACACTGAAATAGAGTACACACTAAAGTAAAGCACACACTAATATAGAGTGCACACTGACATAGAGTAGACACTGACATAGAGCACACACTGAAACAGAGTACACACTGAAATAGAGCATACGCTGAAATGGGGTGCACGCTGAAATAGAGCACATACTGAAATAAACCACACAGTGAAATAGTGTAACCACTGAAATAGTGTGCACACTGAAATAGGGTGCCCACTGAAATAGAATACACACTGATATAGAGTACACACTGAAATGGAGTACACACTGAAATATAGTACACGCTGAAATAGAGCACACACTGAAATAGAGTGCCCACTAATATAGAGCACACACTGAAATAGAGCACACACTGAAATAGAGCATACACTGAAATAGAGGACACTCTCTGAACAAGAGCAAAAATTTTGAACCAGAATGCACACTGAATTAGAGAGAACTGAAACACTGAATTAGTGTCTCAAATAGCATGCATACACTGAAGTAGAATGCACAATTTTTACTAGAGTGCATAGTCTGATCTTGAATTTGAATTCAAGATTCAATGGCATTAGCATTGCTGAATCAGTCACTACCAACATCCTGGTGTTTACTATTAGAGCCCAAACCGTGAATTTGAGTGTACACTCTGGAATTGAGCACACACCTTGAATTACAGCGCACAATCTGAATTAGAGCAAATATTGTGAACATGAGCAGACGCTGAATTAGAGCGCACACTCTGAATTAGAGCACACACTCTGAGCTAGAGTGACCACTCCAGAATTGAGAAGTGTTATTGATCCAAACTGAATTGGGCCAGCAATATTAATGCAGTGGCTACAAGAGCAGGTCAAAGGCTGGCTATTCTGTGGAGGTAACTCACCTCCTGACTCCCCAAAGCCTGTCCACCATCTATAAGGCACAAGTCAGGAGTGTGATGGAGTACTCCCCACTTGCCTGGATGAGTGAAGCTCCCACAACACTCAAGAAGCTCAACACCGTCCAGGACAAAGCAACCTGCTTGATTGGCACCACATCCACAAACATTCACTCCCTCCACCACCGACACACAGTAGCAGCAGTGAGTACCATCTACAAGATGCAGTGCAGGAATTCACCAAGGCTCCTTCAACAGCACATTTGAAAGCAACAATCTCCACCACCTTGAAGGACAAGAACACTAGCACCTGCAAGTTCCATCGCAACACACGCACCACCCTGACTTGGAAATATATCGCCATTCCTTCATTATCACTGGGTCAAAATCCTGGAACTCTCTCCCTAACAGCACTGTGGGTGTACTCACACCACATGGACTGCAGCGGTTCAAGGAGACAGCTCACCACCACCTTCTCAATAAACACCAGCCTAGCCAGTGATGTCCACATTCCTTGAATGAGTAAATTAACAAAAAGTACACCCTGTGACCTAGAGCTTGCACAAGAACTATAACGCACACTCAGAATCAGAACACAAACTCTGAATTAGAGCACACACCCTAAATTAAAGCACATGGTCTGAATTCGAGCATACATTCTGACTTGGAGCACACACCCTGAATTAGAGCACACTCTCTGATCTAGAGCAAACACTTTATCCTGAGCAAAAAATCAGAATTAGAGCACGTATTCTGAATTTTAGAAAATATTGTGAATATGAGAAAGCACTCTGAATTAGAGCCCAAATACTGAACTAGAGCGAACACCCAGAATTGGAGCGCACACTCTATATTGAGCGAAAAATCTGAATTAGAGCACATACTTTGAATTAGAGCAAATATTCTGAATATGAGCACACACTCTGAATTAGAGCACACACTCTGAATTAGTTGCCACACTTTGAAATAGAGCGCATGATCTGCATTGGATTGCACACTCTGAATAAGAGCCCAAACCCTGATCTCGAGCATACACTCTGGAATTGAGCACACACCTTGAATTATAGCACACAATCTGAATTTGAGTTCACATGCTGAACTCGAGCAAACACTCCGGAATTGAGCACACACTCTGAATTGGAGCGCACACTCTGAATTATAGTGCATACTCTGATTTAGAGCCCACATGCTGAACTAGAGTGAATACTCTCGAATTGAGTACACACTCTGAACTAGAGCGAACACTCTGGAATTGAGCACCCATGCTGAATTAGAGCACACACTTTATATTGAGTGAAAAGTCTGAAATAGAGCACACGCTCTGAATTAGAGTACACACTCTGAACTAGAGTGAACACTTTATAATTGAGCACACATGCTGAATTAGATCTCACACTTTATATTGAGTGAAAAATCTGAAAAAGAGCACACACTCTGAATTAGAGCAAGTGCTGTGAAAATGAGCAGACGCTCTGAATTAGGGTGTACGCTTGTACGCTCTGAACTAGAGTGAACATTCTGGAATTAAGTACACACTCTGGATTGGGGTGCACAATGTGAATTATAGAGCATACTTTGAATTGCAGCCCACATGCTGAACTAGAACGAACACTCTTGAATTAGAGGGCACACTCTGATTTAGAGCACATGCTCTGATTTAGAGCACATGCTCTGAATTAGAGCCCACATGCTGAACTAGAGTGAACACTCTGGAATTGAGCACACACTCTGAATTGGAGCACACACTGTGAATTATAGCGCATAGTCTGAATTAGAGCCCACATACTGAACTAGAGAAAACACTCTTGAATTAGAGGGCACACATTGATTCAGAGCAAACACTCTGAATTAGAGTGCACACTGTGAACTAGAGCGAGCACTCTGGAATTGACCACCGGCTTTGAATTGGAGCGCACACTCTGAATTTGAGCACACATCCTGAATTTGAGTGCACACTCTAAATTGGCACCCCCAATCTGAAGTACATTCCACACTGAACTAGAGTGAACAGTCTTGAATTGAACACACACTCTGAATTGGAGTGCGCACTCTGAAATGCAGCCCATATGTAAAACTAGAGAGAACACTCTGAATTAGAGCACACACACTGAATTAGAGCACACACTCTGAATTAGAGTGCATGCTCTGAATTAGAGCACACACCCTGAATTAGAGCACACACTCTGAATTAAAGTACACACCCTGAATTAGAGCACACACTCTGAATTAAAGTACACACTCTGAATTAGAGCACAGAAGCTGAATTTGAGCACACGCTCTGAATGAGAGCGCACACTCTGAATTAGAGTACACACTCTGAATTAGAACCCACACTCCGAATTAGAGCTCACACTCCATGTTAGAGCCCACATTCCAAATTAGAGACCACACTCTAAATTAGTGGCTGCAATTTGAATGAGAGTGCACGATCTACATTGGATTGCACACTCTGAATTAGAGTGCACACTCTGTATTAGAGTGCACGCTCTGTATTAGAGTGCAAGCTCTGTATTAGAGTCAAAACTCTGAACCTGAGTGAACACTCTGGCATTAAGCACACATCTTGATTTAGAGTGCACACTCTGAATTGGAGTGTGCACTCTGAATTAGAGCCCAAACTCTGAACTCAAGCAAAAGCTCTGGAATGGAGCACATACCTGGGATTAGATCCTCACTCTAAATTAGAGATCACACACTGAACTAGAGTGAACACTCTGGAAATGAGCACAAAGTGAACTACAGTCAACTCTTTGAATTGGAGTGCACAACCTGAATTAGAGTCCACACTCTGAACTAGAACGAACACTCTGGAATTGAGAACAACTTTGAATTGGAGCGCGTACACTGAATTATAGCACATAGTCTGAATTATAGCGCATAGTCTGAATTATATCGCATACTCTGAATTATAGCACATAGTCTGAATTATAGCACACAGTCTGAATTATAGCACATAGTCTGAATTATAGCACATGGTCTGAATTAGAGCCCACACTCTGAATTAGAGCACACACACTGAATTAGAGCCCACATTCTGAATTGGGGCGCACACTCTTGTTTAGTAGGCACAGTTTGAATTAGAGTGCATGATCTGCATTGGATTGCACACGCTGAATTGGAGCCCAAACTCTGAACTCGAGCGAACACTCTGGAATTGAGCACAAAGTGAATTAGAGCCGACTATTTGGAGCAGACAAACTGAATTAGCGTCCACACTCTGAACTAGAACGAACACTCTGGAATTAGGCAACGATTTTGAATTGGAGTGCATACTCTGAATTATAGCACATAGTCTGAATTATAGCGCATATTCTGAATTATAGTGCATAGTCTGAATTATAGCACATAGTCTGAATTATAGCGCATACTCTGAATTATAGTGCATAGTCTGAATTAAAGCGCATACTCTGAATTATAGCACATAGTCTGAATTATAGCGCATTGTCTGAATTATAGCGCATAGTCTGAATTATAGCACATACTCTGAATTATGGTGCATACTCTGAATTACAGCACATAGTCTGAATTATAGCACATAGACTGAATCAGAGCGCATACTCTGAATTATAGCACGTAGTCTGAATTTTAGTGCATATTCTGAATTATAGCACATACTCTGAATTATAGCACATACTCTGAATTATAGCACACAGTTGAATTATAGCAAATAGTCTGAATTACAGCACATAGTCTGAATTATAGCACATAGTCTGAATTACAGCACATCGTCTGAATTACAGCACATAGTCTGAATTACAGCACATTGTCTGAATTATAGCACATAGTCTGAATTAGAGCCCACACTCTGAATTAGAGCACACACACTGAATTAGAGCCCACATTCTGAATTGGGGCGCACACTCTAGTTTAGCAGGCACAGTTTGAATTAGAGTGCATGATCTGCATTGGATTGCACGTGCTGAATTGGAGCCCAAACTCTGAACTCGAGCAAACACTCTGGAATTGAGAATGCAAGCTAAATTGGAGCACATTTTCTGGATTATAGAGCATAGTCTGAATTATAGCCCGCATGCGTAACTATAGCGAGCACTCTGGAATTCACGCACAGTCTGAATTATAGCACACACTTTGATGTCGACCCATTCTCTGATCTAGAGTGAACATTTTATTTTGAGCAAAAAATTTGAATTAGCGCTCACACTTTGAATTAGAGTAGACACTTGAATTAGTGCCCACACTCTGAATCACAGACCACAGTCTGAATTACAGCACCCACTCTGAATTAGAGCCCATGTTCTGAATTAGGGACCACACTCTGAATTGGAGACCACACTCTGAATTAGAGCACAAACTCTGAACTCTAGTGAACACTCTGGAATTGGGCACATACCTGGGATTAGAGCCTCACACTGAATTCGAACTCAAACACTGAACTAGAGTGAACACTCTGGAAATGAGCACAAAACGAATTAGAGCCGACTCTCTGAGTCAGAGCGCACACTCTGAATTAGAGCCCACACTGAACTAGAGCGAACGCTCTGGACTAGAGCCACACTCTGAATTAGAGGGCACACTCTGAATTAAAGAACACACACTGAATTAGAGAGCAAATGTGTGAATTAGAGCAAACATTCTGAGCAAGAGCAGACACTGTAATTAGAGAGAACACTCTGAATTAGAGAGCGCACTCTGAATTAGAGCGCACACTCTGAATTAGAGCGCACACTCTGAATTAAAGAACACACACTGTAATTAGAGAGAACACTCTGAATTAGTGGCCACAATTTGAATTTGAACTCACGATCTGCATTGGATTTCACTCTCTGAATTAAAATGAATGCCCTGTATTAGAGCCCACACTCTGAACCCAGGTGAACACTTTGGAATTGAGCACACACACTGAATTCCAGTGCACATTCTGGTTTTGGCTGTTTATTCTGGAGTTGAGCACACACATTTTGAATTAGAGGCCATACTCTGGATTAGAGCCCACACTCCGAATTAGAGCCCATACTCTGGAATTGAGCACCCACGCTGAATTGGAGCGCATTTTCTGAATGATATCGCATAGTCTGAATTAGAGCCCAGATGCTGAAATACAGTGAGCACTCTGGAATTAGCACGCATTCTGAATTATAGCGCATACTCTGATGTAGAGCCCATTCTCTGACCTAGAGCAAATATTTCATATTGAGCAAAAAATCTGAATTAGCACTCATACTCTGAATTAGAGTACATACTCTGAATTAGAGAGCGCACTCTGAATTAGAGAGCACACTCTGAATTAGCGCACACACTCTGAATTAGAGAGCACACTCTGAATTCGAGCACTCACTCTGAATTGGAGCACACATTCTGAATTAGAGCATGCTCTGAATTAGAGAGCACTCTCTGAATTTGAGCACACACTCTGAATTAGGGCACACTCTGAATTTGAGCACACACTCTGAATTAGAGGGCACACTCTGAATTGAAGAACACACACTGAATTAGAGAGCACACTGTGAATTAGAGCAAACATTCTGAGCAAGAGCAGACACTGTAATTAGAGAGAACACTCTGAGTTAGTGGCCACAATTTGAATTTGAGCTCACAATCTGCATTGGATTTCACTCTCTGAATTAAAGTGAATGCCCTGCATTAGAGCCCACACTCTGAACCCAGGTGAACACTTTGGAATTGAGCACACACACTGAATTCCAGTGCACATTCTAGTTTTGGCTGTTTACTCTGGAGTTGAGCGCACACATTTTGAATTAGAGGCCATAATCTGGATTAGAAACCACACTCCAAATTAGAGCCCATACTCTGGAATTGAGCACCCAAGCTGAATTGGAGCGCATTTTCTGAATGATATCGCATAGTCTGAATTAGAGCCCAGATACTGAAAGACAGTGAGCACTCTGGAATTAACGCGCATTCTGAATTATAGCGCACACTCTGATGTAGAGCCCATTCTCTGACCTAGAGCAAATATTTCATATTGAGCAAAAAATCTGAATTAGCACTCACACTCTGAATTAGAGTACATACTCTGAATTAGAGAGCGCACTCTGAATTAGAGAGCACACTCTGATTTAGCGCACACACTCTGAATTAGAGAGTACACTCTGAATTCGAGCACTCACTCTGAATTGGAGCACACCTTCTGAATTAGACCGTGCACTCTGAATTAGAGAGCACTCTCTGAATTCGAGCACACACTCTGAATTAGAGTACACTCTGAATTGGAGAGCACTCTCTGGATTCGAGCACACACTCTGAATTAGAGCACACTCTGAATTAGAGAGCACTCTCTGAATTCGAGCACACACTCTGAATTAGAACACACTTTGAGTTAGAGCACACACTCTGAATTAGAGAGCACTCTCTGAATTCGAGCACTCACTCTGAATTATAGCACACACTCTGAATTAGAGTGCACACTCTGGATTAGTGCACACACTCTGAATTAGTGTGCATACTCTGAATTAGAGCACACATTCTGAATTAGAGCACACAGTCTGATTTAGAGCGCACATTGTGGTTTAGAGCACACACTCTGAATTAGAGCACACACACGGAATTAGAGCACACACTCTGAACTGGGTCGCACACTCTTGTTTAGTAGGCACAGTTTTAATTAGAGTGCATGATCTGCATTGGATTGCACACGCTGATTTGGAGCCCAAACTCAACTCGAGCGAACACTCTGGAATTGAGCACAAAGTGAATTAGAGCCGACTATTTGGAGTGCACAAACTGAATTAGAGTCAACACTCTGAACTAGAACGAACACTCTGGAATTAGGCAACGATTTTGAATTGGAGTGCATACTCTGAATTATAGCGCATACTCTGAATTATAGTGCATAGTCTGAATTATAGCACATAGTCTGAATTATAGTGCATAGTCTGAATTATATCACATAGTCTGAATTATAGTGCATACTCTAAATTATAGCACATAGCCTGATTGTAGAGCATATTCTGAATTATAGGACATAGTCTAAATTATAGCACATAATCTGAATTAGAGCGCACACTCTGAATTATAGCACATAGTCTGAATTTCAGTGCTTAGTCTGTATTATAGTGCATAGTCTGAATTATAGCACATACTCTGAATTATAGCACATGGTCTGAATTATAGCACATAGTCTGAATTATAGCACACAGTCTGAATTATAACACATAGTCTGAATTATAGCACACAGTCCCTGATTTATAGCACATACTCTGAATTATAACACATACTCTGAATTATAGTGCATACTCTGAATTATAGCACATAGTCTGAATTATAGTGCATACTCTGAATTATAGCACATACTCTGAATTATAGTGCATACTCTGAATTATAGCACATAGTCTGAATTATAGTGCAAAGACTGAATTACAGCACATAGTCTGAATTACAGCACATTGTCTGAATTATAGCACATAGTCTGAATTAGAGCCCACACTCTGAATTAGAGCACACACACTGAATTAGAGCACACACTCTGAATTAGAGCACACACACTGAATTAGAGCCCACATTCTGAATTGGGGCGCACACTCTTGTTTAGCAGGCACAGTTTGAATTAGAGTGCATGATCTGCATTGGATTGCACATGCTGAATTGGAGCCCAAACTCTGAACTCGAGCAAACACTCTGGAATTGAGAATGCAAGCTAAATTGGAGCACATTTTCTGGATTATAGAGCATAGTCTGAATTACAGCCCACATGCATAACTATAGCGAGCACTCTGGAATTCACGCAGTCTGAATTATAACACACACTCTGATGTCGACCCATTCTCTGATCTAGAGTGAACATTTTATATTGAGCAAAAAATTTGAATTAGCGCTCACACTTTGAATTAGAGTAGACACTTGAATTAGTGCCCACACTCTGAATCACAGACCACACTCTGAATTATAGCACCCACTCTGAATTAGAGCCCATGCTCTGAATTAGGGACCACATTCTGAATTGGAGACCACACTCTGCATTAGAGCACAAACTCTAAATTAGTGGCTACAATTTGAATTAGAGTGCATGATCAACATTGGATCGCACACTCTGAATTAGACTCCACACTCTGAACCCAAGTGAACACTCTGGAATTGAGCACAAACCTTGATTTAGTGCTCACACTCTGGATTAGAGCAAATATTCCGAGAATGGCCAGACTATCTGAATTAGAGTGCACACTCTGAATTAGTGGCCACAATTTGAATTAGAGCGCACACTCTGCATTGGATTTCACACTCTGAATTAAAGCAAATGCCCTGCATTAGAGCCCACACTCTGAACCCAAGTGAACACTCTGGAATTGATCACACACCTTGAATTAGAGTGCACACTCTGGATTAGAGCACACACACTTTACTAGACCGAACACTCTGGAATTAAGCACACACTCCGAATTAGAGCGCAAACTCTGAACTCTAGTGAACACTCTGGAATTGGGCACATACCTGGGATTAGAGCCTCACACTGAATTCGAACTCAAACACTGAACTAGAGTGAACACTCTGGAAATGAGCACAAAACGAATTAGAGCCGACTCTCTGAGTCAGAGCGCACACTCTGAATTAGAGCCCATACTGAACTAGAGCGAACACTCTGGACTAGAGCCACACTCTGAATTAGAGGGCACATTCTGAATTAAAGAACACACACTGAATTAGAGAGCACACTGTGAATTAGAGCAAACATTCTGAGCAAGAGCAGACACTGTAATTAGAAAGAACACTCTGAATTAGTGGCCACAATTTGAAGTAGAGCTCGCGATCTGCATTGGATTTCACTCTCTGAATTAAAATGAATGCCCTGCATTAGAGCCCACACTCTGAACCCAGGTGAACACTTTGGAATTGAGCACACACACTGAATTCCAGTGCACATTCTGGTTTTGGCTGTTTATTCTGGAGTTGAGCACACACATTTTGAATTAGAGGCCATACTCTGGATTAGAACCCACACTCCGAATTAGAGACCATACTCTGGAATTGAGCACCCATGCTGAATTGGAGCGCATTTTCTGAATGATATTGCATAGTCTGAATTAGAGCCCAGATACTGAAATATAGTGAGCACTCTGGAATTAACGCGCATTCTGAATTATAGCGCACACTCTGATGTAGAGCCCATTCTCTGACCTAGAGCAAATATTTCATATTGAGCAAAAAATCTGAATTAGCACTCACACTCTGAATTAGAGCACATACTCTGAACTAGAGAGCACACTCTGAATTAGACCGTGCACTCTGAATTAGAGAGCACTCTCTAATTCGAGCACTCACTCTGAATTGGAGCGCACACTCTGAATTAGAGCATGCGCTCTGAATTAGACCACACTCTGAATTAGAGCACACACTCTGAATTAGAGAGCACTCTCTGAATTCGAGCACTCACTCTGAATTGGAGCGCACACTCTGAATTAGAGCATGCGCTCTGAATTAGACCACACTCTGAATTAGAGCACACACTCTGAATTAGGGAGCACACACTGAATTAGAGAGCACCCTGTGAATTAGACCACACACTCCAAATTAGAGCAAACATTCTGAACATGTGCAGACACTGTGAATTAGAGAGCATGCTCTGAATTAGTGGCCACAAATTGAATTAGAGCTTACGATCTGCATTGGATTTCACACTCTGAATTAAAGCAAATGCCCTGCAGTAGTGCCCACACTCTGAACCCAAGTGAATACTCTGGAATTGAGCACACACCTTGAATTAGAACACACACTCTGGATTAGAGCGCACACACTTTACTAGATTGAACGCTCTGGAATTGAGCACACACTCTGAATTAGAGCGCATTCTCTGCATTAGAGCCCAAACTCTGTACTCGAGCAAATACTCTGGAATGGAGCACATACCTGGGATTAGAGCCTCACTCTGAATTAGAGCTCGCACACTGGACTAGAATGAACACTCTGGAATTGAGCAGACACTCTGAAATAAACCACATACTCTGAATTGGAGAGCACACTTTGAAGTAGAGTGCACATTCTGATTTAGAGGGCATACTCTGAATTAGAGCCCGCACTCTGAACTCGTGAACACTCTAGCATTGAGCACACACTTTGAATTAGAGCCCGCACTCTGAACTAGAGTAAACACTCTAGAATTGAGCACCCACTCTGAATTAGATCACACACCTGAATTAGAGCGCACAATCTGAATTAGAGCCCATGCTTTGAACTGGACTGAATGCTCTGGAAATGAGCACAAACTGAATTAGAGTGCACACGCTGAATTAAAGTGCACATTCTGAATTAGAAACTACACTCTGAATTGGAGCCCACACTCTGAACTAGAGTGAACACTCTGGAATTGAGCACACACCCTGAATTGTAGTGAACACTCTGAATTAGAGAGAACACTCTGCATTAGAGAAAATATTCTCTAGCAGACACTCTGAATTACAACGCACACTTTGAACTAGAGCAAGCACTCTTGAATTGAGTACACACTCTGAATTGGGGTGAATTACAGTCCATACTTTGAATTATAGCCCACACGCTGAACTAGAGCAAACACCCTTGAATTGAGAACAAACTCTGAAATATAGCGCACACTCTGAATTAGAGCCCACACACTGAACTGGAGTGAACACTTGTGAAATAAGTACACACTGAATTAGAGCACACACTCTGAATTAGAGCAAATATTCTGAATATGAACAAACACTCTGAATTAGAGCGAACACTCTGAAGTAGAGTGATGACTCTGGTATTGAGAACACACTCTGAATTGGGGTGCGCACTCTGAATTATAGCACATACTTTCAATTATAGCCATCATGCTGAACTGAATTAGTGTGCACATTCTGAATCAGAGCCCACAATCTGATTTAAAGTCCACACGCTGAATTAAAGCACACACTCTGAACTAGAGCGGAAACTTTGGAATTGAGTACACACTCTGAAATAGACTGCACACTGTGAGTCAGAGCACACACTCTGAATTATATCGCACACTCTGAATTAGAGCCCACACTCTGAACTAGAGCAAACACTCTTAAATGAGCACAAACTGAATTAGAGTGCATGGTCTGAACTACACCGTAGACTCCGGAATTGAGAACAACTCTGAATTGGGGTGCACACTTTGAATTATAGCACATACTTTGAATTATAGCCATCATGCTGAACTAGAGCGAACAACCTCAAATTGAGCACAAACTCTGAATTAGAGAGCACTCTCTGAATTCGAGCACTCACTCTGAATTAGAGCACACACTCTGAATTAGGGAGCACACACTGAATTAGAGAGCACCCTGTGAATTAGACCACACACTCCAAATTAGAGCAAACATTCTGAACATGTGCAGACACTGTGAATTAGAGAGCATGCTCTGAATTAGTGGCCACAAATTGAATTAGAGCTTACGATCTGCATTGGATTTCACACTCTGAATTAAAGCAAATGCCCTGCAGTAGTGCCCACACTCTGAACCCAAGTGAATACTCTGGAATTGAGCACACACCTTGAATTAGAACACACACTCTGGATTAGAGCGCACACTCTGAATTAGATCCCACACCCTGAACTCAAGTGAACACTCTATAATTGAGCACACACTCTGAATTAGGTCATACACTCTGAATTAGTGTGCACATTCTGAATCAGTGCGCACAATCTGATGTAAAGTCCACACTTTGAATTAGAGCACACGCTCTGAATTATATTGCACACTCTGAATTAGAGCCCCACACCCTGAACTAGAGTGAACACTCTGGAATTGAGAACGCATGTTGAATTGGTGTGCATTTTATGAATTATAGCGCTTAGTCTGAATTACATCCCACATGCTGAACTACAACGAGCACTCTGGAATTCATGCACAGTTTGAATTATAACACCCAGTCTGATGTAGAGCCCATTCTCTGATCTAGAGGGAATATTTTATATTGAGCAAAAAGTCCAAATTAGCACGCACACTCTGAGTTAGAGTACACACTCTGAATTAGAGGCCACACTCTGATGTAGAGCCCACACTCTGAATTAGAGGGCGCTCTCTGAATTAACGCACATGCACTGAATTAGAGAGCACACTGTGAATTAGAGCAAACATTCTGAACATGAGCAGACACTGTCAATTAGAGAGCACACTCTGAATTAGTGGCCACAATTTGAAGTAGAGCTCGCGATCTGCATTGGATTTCACACTCTGAATTAAAGTGAATGCTCTGCATTACAGCCCACACTCTGAACTCAAGTGAACACTCTGGAATTGAGCACAGACACTGAATTGAAGTGCACACTCTGGTTTGGGCTGTATACTCTGGAGTTGAGCACACACATTTTGAATTAGAGCCAATAATCTGGATTAGAACCCACTCTCCGAATTAGAGCCCATACTCTGGAATTGAGCACAGACGCTGAATTGGAGTGCATTTTCTGAATGATATTGCATAGTGTGAATTAGAGCCCAGATACTGAAATACAGTGAGCACTCTGGAATTAACGCGCAGTCTGAATTATAGCACACCCTCTGATGTAGAGCCCATTCTCTGACCTAGAGCAAACATTTCATATTGAGCAAAAAAATCTGAATTAGCACTCACATTCTGAATTAAAGCACATACTCTGAATTAGAGTGTGCACTCTGAATTAGAGAGCACACTCCGAATTCGAACACTTACTCTGAATTAGAGAGCACACTCTGAATTGGAGCACTTACGCTGAATTAGAGCACACACCCTGAATTAGAGCATGCACTCTGAATTAGAGCGTGCACTCTGAGTTAGAGCTCACATTCTGAACTAGAGCCCACACTCTGAATTAGAGAGCACACACTGAATTAGAGAGCACCCTGTGAATTAGACCACATGCTCCGAATTAGAGCAAACATTCTGAACATGAGCAGACACTGTGAATTAGAGAGCATACTCTGAATTAGTGGCCACAAATTGAATTAGAGCTCACGATCTGCATTGGATTTCACACTCTGAATTAAAGCAAATGCCCTGCATTAGAGCCCACACTCTGAACCCAGGTGAACACTTTGGAATTGAGCATACACCTTGAATTAGAATGCACACTATGGATTTGAGCACACACACTTTACTAGAGTGAACACTCTGGAATTGAGCACACACTCTGAATTATAGCACATAGTCTGAATTAGAGCCCACATGCTTAAGTGGAGCAAACACTCTGGAATCCAGCACACACTCTGAATTAGAGCGCATACACTGAATTAGAGCACACACTCTGAATTAGAGCCCAAACTCTGAATGAGAGCCCACATTTTGAATTAGAGACCACACTCTGAATTAGAGCACCAACTCTAAATTAGTGGCTACAATTTGGATGAGAGTGCACAATCAACATTGGATTGCACACTCTGAATTAGAGTCAACACTCTGAACCTGAGTGAGCACTCTGGAATTGAGCACAAACCTTGATTTAGAGCGCACACTCTGGATTAGAACAAACATTACAAATATGGCCAGACATTCTGAATTAGAGTGCACACTCTGAATTAGTGGCCACAATTTGAATTAGAGCGCACACTCTGCACTGGATTTCACACTGAATTAAAGCGCATGCTCTGCAATACAGTCCACACTCTGAACCCGACTGAACACTCTGGAATTGAGCACACACACGTTGAATCAGAGCGAACACTCTGGATTAGAGCACACACTCTGAACTAGAGTGAACCGTCTGGATTACAGCACACACTCTGAACTAGAGTGAACACTCTGAATTAGACCGCATGCTCCATATTGAGTGAAAAATCGGAATTAGAGCAAGCACACTGAATTTGAGCACACACTTTGTTGTTGGGCATGGATTGTTAATTAAGGCACACATTCTAAATTAGAGTCCTCACTCTGAATGAGAGTCCACACTTTGAATTAGAGTCCACACTCTGAATTAGAGTCCACACTCTGAATTAGAGCATGCACTATGAATTAGAACCTGCACTCTGGGCTACAGCACACACTCTGAATTCGAGCATGCATTGTGAATTAGATCACACATTCTAAATTAGAGTTCACACTCAGAATTGGAGCACACATGCTAAATTAGAGCACACAATGATTTAGTGTGCACACTCTGATTCAGAACACATAATCTGAAATAGAGCACATACTCTGAATTACAGCACACACTCTGAATTAGAGTGCACACTCTGGATTAGTGCACACACTCTGAATTTGTGTGCACACTCTGAATTAGAGCACACAAACTGAATTAAAGCACACACTCTGAATTAGAGCGCACACTGTGGATTAGAGCACACACTCTAAATTAGAGCACACACACTGAATTAGAGCCCACATTCTGAATTGGGGCGCACACTCTTGTTTAGTAGGCACAGTTTGAATTAGAGTGCATGATCTGCATTGGATTGCACGTGCTGAATTGGAGCCCAAACTCTGAACTCGAGTGAACACTCTGTATTTGAGCACACACGCTGAACTAGAGCGAACACTCTGGAAATGAGCACAAAGTGAATTAGAGCCGACTACTTGGAGCGCACAAACTGAATTAGAGTCAACACTCTGAACTAGAACGAACACTCTGGAATTAGGCAACAATTTTGAATTGGAATGCATACTCTGAATTATAGCACATAGTCTGAATTATAGCGCATATTCTGAATTATAGCACATAGTCTGATTTATAGCGCATACACTGAATTATAGCACATAGTCTGAATTATAGTGCATAGTCTGAATTACAGCGCATACTCTGAATTATAGCACATAGTCTGAATTATAGCACTTACTCTGAATTATAGCACATAGTCTGAACTATAGCGCATTCTCTGAATTATAGCACATAGTCTGAATTATAGCACATAGTCTGAATTATAGCACTCTGAATTATAGCACAGAGTCTGAATTATAGCGCATAGTCTGAATTATAGCGCATCCTCTGAATTATAGCACATAGCATGAATTATAGTGCATACTCTGAATTATAGCACATAATCTGAATTATAGTGCATAGTCTGAATTATAGCACATAGTCTGAAATTATAGTGCATAGTCTGAATTATAGCACATAGTCTGAATTATAGCACATAGTCTGAATTATAGTGCATTGTCTGAATTATAGCACATAGTCTGAATTATAGCACATAGTCTGAATTAGAGCCCACACTCTGAATGATAGCGCACACTCTGAATTATATTGCACACTCTGAACTACAGCGAACACTCTGGAAATGAGCACAAACTGAATTAGAATCCACAGTTTGAATTAGAGCGGACACTCTAAATTATATTACATAACCTGAATTAAAGCCCACACTCTGAATTGGAGCCCACACTTTGAATTAGAGCGAACACTCTGGAATTGAGAATGCAAGCATAATTGGATCACATTTTCTGGATTATAGAGCATAGTCTGAATTACAGCCCGCATGCATAACTATAGCGAGCACTCTGGAATTCACGCACAGTCTGAATTATAACACACACTCTGATGTCGACCCATTCTCTGAATTAGAGACCACACTTTGAATTAGAGCACAAACTCTAAATTAGTGGCTACAATTGAATTAGAGTGCATGATCAACATTGGATTGCACACTCTGAATTAGACTCCACACTCTGAACCCAAGTGAACACTCTGGAATTGAGCACAAACCTTGATTTAGAGTGCACACTCTGGATTGGAGCAAACATTCCAAAGCTGGCCAGACATTCTGAATTAGAGTGCACACTCTGAATTAGTGGCCACAATTTGAATTAGAGCGCACACTCTGCATTGGATTTCACACTGAATTAAAGCACACACTTTGCATTACAGCCCACACCCTGAACCCGAGTGAACACTCTGGAATTGAGCACACCCCTTGATTTAGAGTGCACGCTCTGGATTAGAGCACACAAACTTTACTAGACCGAACACTGGAATTAAGCACACACTCTGAATTAGAGTGCAAACTCTGAACTCAAGTGAACGCTCTGGAATTGGGCACATACTTGGGATTAGAGCCTCACCCTGAATTCGAGCTCACACACTGAACTAGAGTGAACACTCTGGAAATGAGCACAGAATGAATTAGAGCCGACTCTCTGAGTTAGAGCGCACACTCTGAATTAGAGCCCATACTGATCCAGAGTGAACACTCTGGACTAGAGCCACACTCTGAATTAGAGGGCACACTCTGAATTTAAGCACACACACTGAATTAGAGAGCACACTGTGAATTAGAGCAAACATTCTGAACAAGAGCAGACACTGTGAATTAGAGAGAACACTCTGAATTAGTGGCCACAATTTGAATATAAGCTCACGATTTGCATTGGATTTCACTCTCTGAATTAAAGTGAATGCCTTGCATTCGAGCCCACACTCTGAACCCAGGTGAACACTTTGGAATTGAGCACACACACTGAATTCCAGTGCACATTCTGGTCTGAGTTGAATACTCTGGAGTTGAGCACACACATTTTGAATTAGAGCCCATAATCTGGATTAGAACCCACACTCCGAATTAGAGCCCATACTCTGGAATTGAGCACCCACGCTGAATTGGAGCGCATTTTCTGAATGATATCGCATAGTCTGAATTAGAGCCCAGATACTGAAATACAGTGAGCACTCTGGAATTAACGCGCATTCTGAATTATAGCGCACACTCTGATGTAGAGCCCATTCTCTGACCTAGAGCAAACATTTCATATTGAGCAAAAAATCTGAATTAGCGCTCACACTCTGAATTAGAGCACATACTCTGAATTAGAGTGTGCACTCTGAATTAGAGAGCACACTCTGAATTCGAGCACTTAATCTGAGTTAGAGCACACACTCTGAATTAGAGCATGCACTCTGAATTAGAGAGCACACTCTGAATTAGACCGTGCACTCTGAATTAGAGCTCACATTCTGAACTAGAGCACTCACTCTGAATTAGAGCACACACTCTGAATTAGAGAGCACACACTGAATTAGAGAGCACCCTGTGAATTAGACCGCACACTCCGAATTAGAGCAAACATTCTGAACATGAGCAGACACTGTGAATTAGAGAGCATGCTCTGAATTAGTGGCCACAAATTGAATTAGAGCTCACGATCTGCATTGGATTTCACACTCTGAATTAAAGCAAATGCCCTGCATTAGAGCCCACACTCTGAACCCAAGTGAACACTCTGGAATTGAGCACACATGCTGAATTAGACCCCGCACTCTGAACTCAAGTGAACACTCTAGCATTGAGCACACACTTTGAATTGGAGCCTGCACTCTGAACTAGAGTAAACACTCTAGAATTGAGCACCCACTCTGAATTAGATCACACACCTGAATTAGAGCGCACAATCGGAATTAGAGCCCATGCTTTGAACTGGACTGAATGCTCTGGAAATGAGCACAAACTGAATTAGAGCGCACATTCTGAAATAGAGCCTACACTCTGAATTAAAGTGCACATTCTGAATTAGAGTGCACACTCTGAATTAGAAACCACACTCTGAATAGGAGCCCACACTCTGAACTAGAGTGAACACTCTGGAATGGAGCACACACCCTGAATTGGAGTGAACACTCTGAATTAGAGAGAACACTCTGCATTAGAGAACATATTCTGAATATGAGCAAACATTGAATTACAACACATATTCTGAACTAGAGCAAGCACTCTGGAATTGAGTACACACTCTGAACTGGGGTGCACGCTCTGAATTATAGGGCATACTTTGAATTATAGCCCACATGCTGAACTAGCGCACACAGCCTTGAATTGAGCACAAACTCTGAACTAGAGTGAACACTCGTGAAATAAGTACAAACTGAATTAGAGCACACACTCTGAATTAGAGCAAATATTCTGAATATGATCAGAAACTCGGAATTAGAGCGAACACTCTGAAGTAGAGCGATGACTCTGGAATTGAGAACACACTCTGAATTGGGGTGCACACTCTGAATTATAGGGCATAATTTGAATTATAGCCATTATGCTGAACTAGAGCAAACACGCTTGAATTGAGCACAAACTCTGAATTAGAGTGCACACTCTGAATTGGAGCCCACACTCTGAAGTAGGTTGCACACTCTGGAATTGAGCACACACTCTAAATGAGAGCCCACATGCAGAATTAGAAAGGGAACACTCTGAATTAGAGCCCACAATCTGAATTGGAGTGAACACTCTATAATTGAGCACACACTCTGAATTAGATCACACACTCTGAATTAGAGTGCACACTCTGAATTAGTGGCCACAATTTGAATTAGAGCGCACACTCTGCATTGGATTTCACACTCTGAATTAAAGCACATGCTCTGCATTACAGCCCACACTCTGAACCCGATTGAACACTCTGGAATTGAGCACACACATTGCATTAGAGCACACACTCTGGCTGAGAGCACACACACTTTACGAGAGCAAACACTCTGGATTAGAACACACACTCTGAACTAGAGTGAACACTCTGAACTGGACCGCTTGCTCTATATTGAGTGAAAGATCGGAATTAGAGCAAGCACAGTGAATTTGAGCACACACTTTGTTGTTGGGCATGGATTGTTAATTCAGGCACACATTCTAAATTAGAGTCCTCACTCTGAGTTAGAGTCCTCACTCTGAATTAGTGGCCGTAATTTGTATTAGATCACACATTCTGCATTGGATTTCACACTGAATTAAAGCGCACACTCTGCATTGCAGCCCACACCCTGAACCCAAGTGAACACTCTGGAATTGAACACATGCCTTGAATTAGAGTGCACGCTCTGGATTACAGTACACACACTTTACTAGATCAAATACTCTGGATTTAAGCACACACTCTGAATTAGAGCACAAACTCTGAACTCGAGTAAACACTCTGGAATTGGGCACATGTCTGGGATTAGAGCCTCACTCTGAATTTGAGCTCACACACTGAACTAGAGTGAACGCTCTGGAAATGAGCACAAAACAAATTAGAGCCGAATCTCTGAGTTAGAGCACACACTCTGAATTAGAGCCCACACTGAACTAGAGCGAACACGCTGGACGAGAGGCACACTCTGAATTAGAGCCCACACTTTGAATTAGAGCGATCACTCTGGAATTGAGAACGCATGTTGAATTGGAACGCATTTTCTGAATTATCGCATAGTCTGAATTACATCCCACATGCTGAACTATAGTGAGCACTTTTGAATTCATGCACAGTCTGAATTATAGCGCACACTCTAATGTAGAGCCCATTCTCTGATCTAGTGCGAACATTTTATATTGAGCCAAAAATCCGAATTAGCGCTCACACTCTGAATTACAGTACACACTCTGAATTAGAGGCCACACTCTGAACTAGAATGAAGTCTCTAGAATTGAGCATACACTCTGAATTAGGGGGCACATTCTAAATCAAAGCGCAGAATCTGAATTAGATTCCATACTCTGAATTAGAGCCCACACTCTGAACTAGAGTGAACACTGTGGAAATGAGCACAATCTGAATTAGAGCACACACTCCAAATTAGAGCAAACATTCTGAATATGAACAGACACTCTGAATTAGAGAACACTCTGAACTACAGCGAAGACTCTGGAATTGAGAACACACTCTGAATTGGGGTGCACACTCTGAATTATAAGACCATAAGCCCATAAGACATAGGAGCAGAAATTA
Organism: Carcharodon carcharias; assembly: GCF_017639515.1. Lineage (NCBI taxonomy): Eukaryota > Metazoa > Chordata > Chondrichthyes > Lamniformes > Lamnidae > Carcharodon > Carcharodon carcharias. Next base: position 20,597,012 of record NC_054469.1, read on the forward strand.
GGCCATTCGGCCCTTCGCATCTGCTCCGCCATTCAATCGCGGCTGATAAATTTCTCAACCCCATTCTCCTGCCTTCTCCCCGTAACCTTTGATCCCCATACCAGTCAAGAACCTATCTATCTCGGTCTTAAATACACTCAATGACCTGGCCTCCACAGCCTTCTGTGGCAATGAATTCCATAGATTCACCACCCTCTGGCTAAAGAAGTTTCTCCTCATCTCTGTTCTAAAATGTCTTCCCTTTACTCTGAGGCTGTGCCCTCAGGTCCTAGTCTCTCCTACTAATGGAAACATCTTCCCCACGTCCACTCTATCCAGGCCTTTCAGTATTTTGTAAGTTTCAATCAGAACCCCCCTCATCCTTCTAAACTCCATTGAGTATAGACCCAGAGTCCTCAAACGTTCCTCATATTTTCATTCCTGGGATCATTCTCGTGAACCTCCTCTGGACCCTCTCCAGGGCCAGCACATCCTTCCTGAGATACGGGGCCCAAAATTGCTCACAACATTCTAAATGTGGTCTGACCAGAGCCTTATAAAGCCTCAGCAGCACATCCCTGCTTTTATATTCTAGTCCTCTCGAAATAAATGCCAACATTGCATTTGCCTTCCTAACTACCGACTCAACCTGCAAGTTAACCTAAAGAGAATCCTGGACTAGGACTCCCAAGTCCCTTTGCACTCCAGATTTCTGAATTCTCTCCCCATTTAGAAAATAGTCTATGACTCTATTCTTCCTACCAAAGTGCATGACCTCACACTTCCCCACGTTGTATTCCAACTGCCACTTCTTTGCCCATTCTCCTAACCTGTCCAAATCCTTCTGCAGCCTCCCCACCTCCTCAATACTACCTGTCTCTCCACCTATCTTTGTATCATCTGCAAACTTAGCCAGAATGCCCTCAGTTCCTTCATCTAGATCATTAATGAATAAAGTGAAAAGTTGTGGTCCCAACACTGACCCCTGTGGAACTCCACTAGTCACCAGCCGCCATCCTGAGAAGGACCCCCTTATCCCCACTCTCTGCCTCCTGCCAGACAGCCAATCTTCTATCCATGCTAGTATCTTGCCTCTAACACCATGGGCTCTTATCTTACTGAGCAGCCTCCTGTGCAGCACCTGGTCAAAGGCCTTCTGGAAGTCCAAGTAGATAACATCCATTGGCTCTCCTTTGTCGAACTTACTTGTTACCTCCTCAAAGAATTCTAACAGATTTGTTAGGCATGACCTCCCCTTGATGAAACCATGCTGACTTTGCCCTATTTTACCATGCACTTCCAAGTATTCTGAAATCTCATCCTTAATAATGGACTCTAAAATCTTACCAATGACGGAGGTCAGGCTAATCGGCCTGTAATTTCCCATCTTTTGCCTCACCCCCTTTTTAAACGGGGTGGGGGGGTTACATTAGCGATTTTCCAGTCCTCTGGGACCCTCCCTGACTCCAGAGATTCCTGAAAGATCACCACTAACGCCTCCACTATCTCTTCAGCTCTCTCCTTCAGAACTCTGGGGTGTAATCCCTCTGGCCCAGGTGATTTATCCACCTTCAGACCTTTCAGTTTTCCTAGCATCTTCTCCTTGGTAATGGCCACCATACTCACCTCTGACCCCCGAATCTCTTGAACTTTGGGGATGTTACTCGTGTCTTCCACTGTGAAGACTGATGCAAAGTACCTATTCAGTTCCTCCGCCATTTCTTAGTTCCCCACTACTACTTCTCCAGCGTCATTTTCCAGTGGCCCAATGTCCACTTTTGTCTCTCTCTTACCCTTTATATATCTAAAAAAACTCTTGCAATCTTCTTTTATATTACTGGCTAGTTTACCCTCATATTTAATCTTCTCCCTCCTTATTTCTTTTTTAGTTGTCCTGTTGGTCTTTGTAGGCTTCCCAATGCCCTGGTTTCCCACTGCTCTTCGCCGCATTGTATGCTTTCTCTTTAGCTTTTATGCTGTCCCTGACTTCCCTTGTCAGCCATGGTTGCCTCGTCCTCCCTTTAGTATGCTTCTTCCTAGGGATGAATTTTTGCTGTGTTTTCCAAATTACTCCCAGAAACTCCTGCCATTGCTGTTCCACTGTCTTTCCTGCTAGGCTCATCTCCCAGTCAATTCTGGCCAGCTCCTCCCTCATGCCTCTGGAGTTGCCTTTATTCAACTGTAATATCGTTACATCTGATTCCAGCTTTTTCCTCTCAAATTGCAGGGTAAATTCTATCATATTATGGTCACTTTCTCCTAAGGGCTCCTTCACCTTAAGCTCCCTTATCAAATCTGCCTCATTACACATCACTAAATCTAGAATTGCCTGTTCCCTAGTGGCTCCACCACAAGCTGCTCCAAAAAGCCATCTCGTAGACATTCCACAAATTCCTTTTCTTGGGATCCACTACCAACCTGATTTTCCCAATCTACCTGCATATTGAATTCCCCCATGATCACTGTAACCTTGCCTTTCTTACACGCCTTTTCTATCTCCTGGTGTATCTGTGCCCCACATCCTGACTACTGTTCGGAGGCCTGTACATAACTCCCATTATGGTTTTTTTACCTTTGCGGTTCCTCAACTCTACCCACACAGATTCTACATCATCTGATCCTACGTCATTTCTTGCTATCGATTTAATTGCATTTCTTACTAATAAAGCAACCCCACCCCCTCTGCCAACCTGCCTATCTTTTCGATAGGAAGTATATCCTTGGATATTTAGCGCCCAGTCCTGATCCCCTTGCAGCCATGTCTCCATAATGCCCACCACATCATACCTGCCAATTTCAATCTGCGCCACAAGCTCATTTACCTTATTTCGTATACTGCGTGCATTCAGATACAACACCCTCAGTCCTGTATTTCCTGTCTCCTTTCTTAATGTTGTCCCTTTATCTGATGTGCTTGAAGTTAGATTCCTAGCCCTTTCCAAACACTCTGTCCTATTTTGTGTTCTGGAGACTTCAATAGCCTCTCCTGAGCTCTCCTTTCTTTTCAGTTCTTTCATAATTTTCCATGAAGTTGAATTCACCTCCCCCCCCCACCCCCCCCACACGCTAACCTGCTGCTTTGTTTCCCATTAGTCATACTTCTTGGAGTTTTACCCTTCCCTCCCCTCCACTTTCTAGTTTGAAGTCCTGTTGACCACCCTATTTACTCTTTTCACTAGAACATTGGTCCCAAATCGGTTCAGGTGGAGACCGTCCCAACAGTACTGATCCCTCCTGTTCCAATACTGATGTCAGTGCCCCACGAAATGGAACCCCTCTTTCCCACACCACTCCTTTAGCCACGTGTTTACTTCCCTTATTCTCGCGTCCCTATGTCAATTTGCCCGTGGCTCGTGTAGTAATCCAGAGATTATAACCCTTAAGGACCTGTTCTTTAATTTAGTTCCTGGTTCCTGATAATCCCCAAATAGGCCCTTTTTCCTAGTCTTACCTATTTGTCCCGACGTGGACCACAACAACTGGATCCTCCCCCTCCCTCTCCAATATCCTTTCAAGAGAGATGTCCCTCACCCTGGCACTGGGCAGGCAACATACCATGTGGGACTCTCGATCCTGCTTACAAAGGAAGCTATCAATTCCCCTAATTATAGAATCCCCTACAACTATCATTTGTCTTTTTGCTCCTCCCTCTTGAATGGCCTCCTATGCCATGGTGCCGTGGTCAGCTGGCTCATCCTCCCTACAGCCCTGTTCCTCATCCACACAGGGAGCAAGTACCTCACACCTGTTGGACAAGGTGAAGAGCTGAGGCTCTTCTGTTCCTGAACACAGGATCCCTCTACCTGCCTCACTTGCAGTCACACCCGGCTGACCCTGACCACTGACCGGACTTGAGGTACTTAATCTACTGGGTGTGACCACCTCCTGATACAAAGCGTCCAGGTAACTCTCCCCCTCCTGGATGTGCCACAGCATCTGGAGCTCGGACTCCAGCTCATCAATTCTGAGCTGGAGCTCCTCCAGCAACCAACACTTGCTGAAGATGTGGTCACTGTGGCTCACATCACAATGGGATCTGCCAGCTCCCACATCATACAGCTACAGCACATCACCTGCTCAGCCATCTCGACTTAGATAATTAATTTATTAATTAGCTTTGCAGTGTTTTTTTTCAAATTTGATGCAGATTTCCTACCAACTAATCAAGTCACAGCTTTCCTATGACGTCACTTTTTCAGTTTTGGCTTCAGTTACTCTGTGCCCCGAGGTCACCTCTCCGGTGCTCCTCCCTCCGACTCTGCTCCCTAGAGACAAGGCCATGAATCCCCGAGGTAAGCTAGATTTATGCTCAGCGCTCCGGTTCTCCTCCCTCCGAGTCTGCTCCCAGGATTTACTCACCAATCAGCTGCTTTTTCTTTAAAATCCACTTTCAGAAGAGTGTCCCTCACAAGTCTGGTGCACTCCTGAAGGCACTGCCTCTTCCTCTCTCTCTTTTTTTAGGTTTGAGGAGGAGGAAGGGATGGAAACATTACAGCAATGTAATGTAATTATAGTTATAATTAATTATAATATATTAATTATAATATATGTAATTATAATATATGTAATTATAGTACATACTTTGAATATATATAATATATATAATTATAATATATGTAATTATAGCGCATACTTTGAATTATAGTCATCATGTTGAACTTGAGCTAACACCCTCGAATTGAGCACAAACTCTGAAATAGAGCGCCTACTTTGAACTAGAGCCCACACTCTGAATTAGGGCGCACACTCTGAATTAGGTCGAGCACTCTGAATCAGCGCGCACACTTTGAGTTAGGGCCCAAACTCTGAACTCGAATGAACACTCTGGAATTGGGCATATACCCGTGAACTAGAGTGAACACTCCGGAATTGAGCATGCACTCTGAATTAGAGCCCACACACTGAATTAGAGCACACACTCTGCAATTGAGAACGCATGTTGAATTGGAGTGCGTTTTCTGAATTATAGCACATAGTCTGAATTACAACCCACATGCTGAACTACAACGAGCACTCTGGAATTAACGTGCAGTCTGAATTAGAGCGCACACTCTGAATTGGAGCCCACACACTGAATTAAAGCAGACACTCTGGGCGAGAGCGAACACTCTGGAAATGAGCACACACAGAATTAGAGCACACAATTTGAATTGGAGTCCACACTCTGAATTAGAGAGCACAGTCTGAATTGGAGCCCACACTCCGAATTAAAGCACACACTCTGAATAAGAGCACCCACTCTGAATTAAAGCGTAGACTCTGAAACCGGATGAACACTCTGGAATTGAACACACACCTTGAATTGCAGCACACACTCTGAATTACAGCACACACTCTGAATTAGAGCGCACACACTGAATTAGAGCACACACGCTTTATTAGAGCAAAGACTCTAGAATTGAGCACACACTGTGAATTAGAGTGCACATTCTGAATCAGGGCACATGATCTGATTAGATTCCACACTCTGAATTAGACTTCACACTATAGCACTCACTCTGAATTAGGGCCCACATGATGAACTAGATCGAACACTCACTAATTAAGCACACACTCTGAATATCAGTGCTCTCCGAATTAGACCCCAAACTCTGAGCTAGAGTTAACACTCTGAAATTGAGCACACACTCTGAATTGAAGTGAACACTCTGAATTAGAATGCACTCTATATATATAGAGTGAAAAATCTGAATTAGAGCACACAACCTGAATTATAGCACACACTCTGAACTAGAGCAAACACTCTGGAAATGAGCACACACTGAATTAGAGCACACACCCTGAATTAGAGTGCACAATCTGAATTAGAGCCCGCACTCTGAATTGGAGCCCACACTCTGAATTAGAGTCCACCCTCTGAATTAGAGCCAACATTCTGATTTTGAGCGAACATTCTGGATTCAAAATTGGCTTAGTTGTAGGAGGTAGAGGGTGATGACAGAAGGATGCTTTAGTAACAGGAAGCCAGTGTCCAGTGGCTTACCACAGGCATCTGTGCTGGGTCCCCTATTATTTGTCATTTATATAAACGACATAGATGACTATGTGGGGGGTAGGATTAGTAAATTAGTGGATGACACAAAGATTGGCCGGGTGCTTAATAGTGAGGTGGAGTGTCTTGGGCTACAGGAAAATATAGATGGGATGGTAAAATGGGCAGATAAGTGGCAGATGGAATTTAACCCTGAAAAGTGTGAGGTGATACACTTTGGAAGGAGTAATTTGACAAGGAAGTATTCAATAAACGGCATGACACTAGGAAGTTCTGAGGAACAAAGGGACCTTGGCGTGTGTGTCCATAGATCTCTGAAGGCAGAGGGGCATGTTAGTGAGGTGCTGAAAAAGACATATGGGACACTTGCCTTTATCAATCGAGGCATAGGTTACAAAAGTAGGGAGGTCATGTTGGAGTTGTATAGAATCTTGGTGAGGCCACAGCTGGAGTACTGTGTGCAGTTCTAGTCGCCACATTATAGGAAGGATATGATTGCACTGGAAGGGGTGCAGAGGAGATTCACCAGGATGTTGCCTGGGATGAAACATTTAAGTTATGAACAGAGGTTGGATAGACATGGGTTGTTTTCATTGGAGCAGAGAAGGCTGAGGGGCGACCTGATCGAGGTGTACAAGGTTATGAGGGGCATGGACAGGGTGGATAGGGAGCAGCTGTTCCCCTTAGTTGAAGGGTCAGTCACAAGGGGGCATAAGTTCAAGGTGAGGGGCAGGAGGTTTAGGGGGATGTGAGGAAAAACTTTTTTACCCAGAGGGTGGTGACGGTCTGGAATGCGCTGCCTGGGAGGGTGGCGGAGACGGGTTGCCTCACATCCTTTAAAAAGTACCTGGATGAGCACTTGGCACATCATAACATTCAAGACTATGGGCCAAGTGCTGGTAATTGGGATTAGGTAGGTAGGTAGGTCCAGTGTTTCTCACATGTCTGTGCAGACTCGATGGGCTGAAGGACCTCTTCTGCACCGTGATTCTGTGATTCTGTGGTTTTGTGATTAGAGCCCACATGCTGAACAAGGGCGAACACTCTGGAATAGTCAAAACTCTGAATTAGAGTGCACACTCTGAATTAGAGCTTGCACTCTGAATTAGTGTCCAGACCCTGATTTGGAGCCCACACTGTGAATTAGAGTGAACATTCTGAATTAAAGCAAACACTCTAGAAATGAACATGCACTGAAATACAGCACACACTCTCAAATTGAGCATCCACTCTGAAATGGAGCGCACATTCTGAATAATAACACATTCTCTGAATTAGAACCCACACTGTGAATTAGACCCCACATTCTGAACAAGGGCGAACGGTCTGGGATTGAGCACCCAATTTGAATTAGGGCACACACTCTTAATTGGAGCGCACAATCTGAACCAGAGCGAACACTCTAGAATTGAACACACCCTCTGAATTAGAGCGCAGCCTCTGATTTAGAGCCGTCACTCTGAAATAGAGTTCACACTCTGAATTAGAGCATGCACTCTTAATTAGACTTCACACTCTGAATCTGAGCACACTCTGATTTTAGCGCATACTCTGATTATAGCGCACAGTCTGTATTAGAGCCTACATACTGAACTAGATCGAATACTCTGGAATTAGGCGCACTCTTTGAATTAGAGCATACGCTCTGAATTAGTGCACACACTCAGAATTAAAGTGCACACTCTGAATTAGAGCACACACTGTGAATTAGAGTACACACTCTGAGTTAGGCCACAGAATCTGAATTAGCGCCCACACTCTGAATTAGAGCGCACGCTTTATGTTGAGCAAAAAATCTGAATCAGAGCACACACTCCAAATTTGAGTGCACATGTTGAATTGGAGCACACATCTGAATTAGAGTGCACATTCTGAACTAGAGTGAAGGATCTAGAATTAAGCCCACACTCTAGAGTGCAGAATCTGAATTAGTGTTCACACCCTGAATTAGATGTCCACACTTGGAATTAGAGCACACAATCTAAATTAGAGCCAACACCCTGAATTAAAGATCACACTCTGGATTATAGTGCGCAGTCTGAATTAGAGCCCACATTCTGAACTAGATCGAATACTCTGGAATTGGGCACATACTCTTAATTAGAGCGTACACTCTGAATAAGTGCACACACTCAGAATTAGAGTGCATGCTCTGAATTAGAGCACACACATGGAATTAAAGCCCACACACTGAACTTGAGTGAACACTTTGAAATTGAGCACACATCTTGATTTGGAGTACCCACTCTGAACTGAAGCAAACACTCTGAATTAGAGCCCACACCCTGAGTTAGAGCCCACACCCTGAGTAAGAGCCCACACCCTGAGTTAGAGCCCACACTCTGAGTTAGAGCCCACACTCTGAATTAGCGCCCACACTCTGAATTAGAGCGCATGCTTTATGTTGAGCAAAAAATCTGAATCAGAGCACACACTCCAAATTTGAGTGCACATGTTGAATTGGAGCACACATCTGAATTAGAGTGCACATTCTGAACTAGAGTGAAGGATCTAGAATTAAGCCCACACTCTAGAGTGCAGAATCTGAATTAGTGTTCACACCCTGAATTAGATGTCCACACTTGGAATTAGAGCACACAATCTAAATTAGAGCCAACACCCTGAATTAAAGATCACACTCTGGATTATAGTGCGCAGTCTGAATTAGAGCCCACATTCTGAACTAGATCGAATACTCTGGAATTGGGCACATACTCTTAATTAGAGCGTACACTCTGAATAAGTGCACACACTCAGAATTAGAGTGCATGCTCTGAATTAGAGCACACACATGGAATTAAAGCCCACACACTGAACTTGAGCGAACACTTTGAAATTGAGCACACATCTTGATTTGGAGTACCCACTCTGAACTGAAGCAAACACTCTGAATTAGAGCCCACACCCTGAGTTAGAGCCCACACCCTGAGTAAGAGCCCACACCCTGAGTTAGAGCCCACACTCTGAGTTAGAGCCCACACTCTGAATTAGAGCCCACACTCTGAATGAGAGCCCGCACTCTGAATGAGAGCCCGCACTCTGAGATGGAGCCCGTACTCTGAGTTAGAGCCCATACTCAGAATTAGAGCCCGCACTCTGAGTTAGAGCCCACACTCTGAGTTAGAGCCCACACTCTGAGTTAGAGCCCATACCCTGAGTTAGAGTCCACACTCTGAATGAGAGCCCACACTCTGAGTTAGAGCCCACGCTCTGAGTTAGAGCCCACACTCTGAGTTAGAGCCCATACCCTGAGTTAGAGCCCACACTTGGAATTAGAGCCCACACTCTGAGTTAGAGCACACACTCTGAATTAGAGCCCACACTCTGAATTAGAGCACACACTCTGAGTTAGAGCCCACACTCTGAGTTAGAGCACACATTCTGAGTTAGAGCACACACTCTGATTTAGAGCACACACTCTGAGTTAGAGCACACACTCTGAATTAGAGCATACACTCTGAATTAGAGCGCACACTCGGAATTAAAGCACACATTCTGAATTAGAGCACACACTCTGAATGAGAGCCCGCACTCTGAATGAGAGCCCACACTTTGAATTAGAGCCCACACTCTGAATGAGAGCCCACACTCTGAACTTGAGCAAACACTTTGAAATTGAGCACACATCTTGATTTGGACCACCCGCTCTGAATTGGAGCAAACACTCTGAGTTAGAGCCCACAATCTTAGTTAGAGCCTACACCCTAAGTTAGAGCCCGCACTCTGAATTAGAGCACACACTCTGAGTTAGAGCCCACACTCTGAGTTAGAGCCCACACCCTGAGTTAGAGCCCACACTCTGAGTTACAGCGAACAATCTGAGTTAGAGTCCACATTCAGAATTAGTGCGCGCAATCTGAATTAGAGTCCACATTCAGAATTAGAGCGCACAATCTGAATTTTAGCACACAGACTGAATTAGAGCCTACATGCTGAACCAGATCAAACACTCTGGAATTGGGATGGAGAGGCAAGGTTTGATCAGGGATAGTCAGCGTGGCTATCAGAGGGAGGTCATGCCTAACAAATTTGATTGAATTTTTTGAGGAGGTGACCAGGTGTGTAGATGAGGGTAGTGTAGTTGATGTAGTTTATATGGATTTCAGCAAAGCCTTTGAAAAGGTCCCACATGGGAGACTTATAAAGAAGGCAAAGGCACATGGGATACAGGGTACTTTGATAAGGTGGATTCAAATTTGGCTTAGTTGCAGGAGGCAGAGGGTGATGACAGAAGGCTGCTTTAGTGACCGGAAGCCAGTGTCCAGTGGCGTCCCACAGGGATCTGTGCTCAGTCCCCTATTATTCATCATTTATATAAACGACATAGATGACTATGTGGGGGGTTGGATTAGTAAGTTAGCGGATGACACAAAGATTGGCCGGGTTGAGTGTCTTGGGCTACAAGAAGATACAGATGGGATGGTCAAATGGGCAGATAAGTGGCAGATGGAACCTAACCCTGAAAAGTGTGAGGTGATACACTTTGGAAGGAGTAATTTGACAAGCAAGTATTCAATGAATGGCAGGGCACTAGGAAGTTCTGAGGAACAAAGGGACCTTGGCATGTTCGTCCATAGATCTCTGAAGGAGGAGGGGCATGTTAGTGAGGTCATGACAAAGGCATATGGGACACTTGCCTTTATCAATCGAGGCATAGATTACAAAAGTAGGGAGGTCATGTTGGAGTTGTATAGAACCTTGGTGAGGCCACAGCTGGAGTACTGTGTTCAGTTCTGGTCGCCACATTATAGGAAGGATGCGATTGCACTGGAAGGGGTGCAGAGGAGATTCACCAGGATGTTGCCTGAGATGAAACATTTAAGTTATGAAGAGAGGTTGGATAGACTTGGGTTGTTTTCGTTGGAGCAGAGAAGACTGAGGGGCGACCCAATCGAGGTGTACAAGGTTATGAGGGGCATGGACAGGGTGGATAGGGAGCAGCTGTTCCCCTTAGTTGAAGGGTCAGTCACAAGGGGGCATAAGTTCAAGGTGAGGGGCAGGAGGTTTAGGGGGGATGTGAGGAAAAACTTCTTTACCCAGAGGGTGGTGACGGTCTGGAATGCGCTGCCTGGGAGGGTGGTGGAGGCAGGTTGCCTCACATCCTTTAAAAAGTACCTGGATGAGCACTTGGCACATCATAGCAGTCAAGGCTATGGGCCAAGTGCTGGTAAATGGGATTAGGTAGGTAGGTCAGGTGTTTCTCATGTGTCGGTGCAGACTCGATGGGCTGAAGGGCCTCTTCTGCACTGTGTGATTCTGTGATTCTGTTAGTCTGAGTCTGTGGGCACACACTCTAAATTATATTGCACACTCTGAATTAGAGCCCACCTGCTGAACTAGATTGAACATTTTGGAATTGGGCACACACTCTGATTTAGAGCGCATGCTCTGAATTACAACCCAGACCTTGAATTGGAGTTGACACTGTGCAGTAGAGTGCACACTCAGAATCAGAGGGCACACTCTGAATTAGAGCCAACACTCTGAATTAGAGCCCACACTCTGAATTAGCGCCCACAATCTGAATTGGAGTGCACACTCAGAATCAGAGGGCACACTCTGAATTAGAGACCACACTCTGAATTAGAGCCCACACTCTGAATTAGCGCCCACAATCTGAATTGGAGTGCACACTCTGAATTAGAGTGCGCACTCTGAGTTATAGCGCATAGTCTGAATTAGAGCCCACATGCTGAACTAGATCGAATACTCTGGAATTGGGCTCACACTCTGAACTAGGGCCTAAACTTTGAATTCACACCCAAACAGTGAATTGGAGTGCGCACTCTGAATTAGAGCCAACATGATGAATTCGACCCCACAATCTGAACTAGGGCCAACACTCGAATTTACCACATAGTAGGAATTAGAGCATGCCCTCTGATTTAGAACCGCCACTCTGAAATAGAGGGTATGCTCTGAATTAGAGTCCCCACTCTGAATTAGAGCGTACAATTTGAATTAGAGCCCATGCTCTGATATAGCGCATACTCTGAAATAGAACCCAAACTCTGAGTTCGAGTGCACACTTGGAACTAGAGCACACACACTGAACTAGAACGAACATTCGGGAATTGAGCACACACCTTGAATTGGAAAACACACTCGGATTTAGAGTGCACAGTCCGAGTTAGAGGGCACAGTCTGAATTAGAGTTCACATTCTGAATTAGAGTGCACACTCTGAATTAGTGTTTGCAGACAGAATTAGAGTCCACACTGAATTAGGGTTCACACGCTGAATAGAGTCCACACTCGGAATTAGAGCGCAGACTTTGTATTGAGCAAAAAATCTTAATTAGAGCACACACTCTGAACTTGAGCAAACACACTGAATTAGAGCACACACTCTGAATTAGACCACACACTGAATTGGAGCACACAATCTGAATTAGAGCACACATTCTGAATTATAGCACATACGCTAAATTAGAACCAAAACTCTGAGTTAGAGGGTACGCTCTGAATTATAGTGCACTGTCTGAATTAGTGCCCACACTCTGAATTAGAGCGCACACTTTGTATTGAGCAAAATATCTTAATTAGAGCACACACTCTGAATTTGGGCACACACACTGAATTAGAGTGCACAGTCTGAATTAGAGGGCGCACTCTGAATTAGAGCACACATTCTGAATTACAGCCCACAATCTGAGCTCCTGTAAACACTTTTGAATTGCACACACACTCTCAATTAGAGCGCACCCTCTGATTTCAAGCTGACACTCTGAAATAGAGGACACAGTCTGAATTAGAGTTGGCACTCTGAATTAGAGCGTAGAATCTGAATTAGAAACCACACTCTGAATTAGGGTTTACACTCTGAATTAGAGCACAGAACCTGAATTAGAGAACACATTTTGAATTATAGCGCACACTCTGAGTTAGAGTTCACACTCTGAATTATAGCGCACAATCTGAATTAGGGTTCACACTCTGAGTTAGAGCACAGAATCTGAATTAGAGACCACATTTTGAATTAGAGTTCACACTCTGAATAGAGTCCACACTCGGAATTAGAGCCCACACTTTGTATTGAGCAAAAAATCTTAATTAGAGCACACACTCTGAATTTGAGCACATACACAGAATTAGAGTGCACAGTCTGAATTAGAGGGCACACTCTGAATTAGAGTGCAGAATCTGAACTAGAGCCAACACTCAAGAATTTACCATTTACTCTGAATTAGAGCGCACCCTCTGATTTAGAGCCTACATTGTGAATTAGAGCGCATACTCTGAATTAGAGCCCACACTCTGAACTAGAGCGAACGCCCTGGAATTGACCATACACCATGAATTGGAAATACACACTCTGAATTGGCGTGCACTGTCTGAATTAGCACCCACACTTTGAATTAGAGCGCAGACTTTGTATTGGGCAGAGAATCTTAATTAGAGCACACACTCTGAATTGAAGTGCATACTCTGAAATCGAACCCACATTCTGAATTAGAGTACACATTCTGAATAAGTGCCCATACACTGAACTGGAGCGAACACTCTGGAATTGAGGACACACCTTGAATTGGAGCACACACTCTGAATTAGAGTGCACTGTTAGAATTAGCACCGAGATTTAGAATTAGAGCGCACACTTTGTATTGAGCAGAGAGTCTTAATTAGAGCACATACTTTGAATTGGAGTGCATGCTCTGAATTGAAGGACACACTCTGAATTAGAGGGCACCCTTTGGATTAGAGCACATACTTTGAATTAATGCCCACAATCTGAGCTGGAGTGAACACACTCTCTCAATTAGAGCACACACTCTGATTCAGAGCCGACACTCTGAAATAGAAGGCACACTCGTAATTAGAGTTCACACTCTGAGTTAGAGTGAAGAATCTGAATTAGAGCCCACACTCTGAATTAGAGCGCAGACTCTGAATTAGAGACCATGTTTTGAATTAGAGTTCACACTCTGAATAGAGTCCACACTCGGAATTAGAGCGCAGACTTTGTATTGAGCAAAAAATCTTAATTAGAGCACACACTCTGAATTTGAGCACATACACAGAATTAGAGTGCACAGTCTGAATTAGAGTGCACACTCTGAATTAGAGCGCACAGTACCAAATAGAGCCTGAACTAGATCGAATACTCTGGAATTGGGCACACACTTTGAAGGCCTAAGCTTTGAATTCACGCCCAAAATCTGAATTTGAGTGCACACTCTGAATTAGAGCCAACATTATGAATGATAGCACACACTCTGAATTGGAGCGCACAACCTGAACTAGAGCCAACACACAAGTATTTAACACACATTCTGAATTAGAGCACAGCCTCTGATTCAGAGCCGACACTGTGAAATGGAGGGCACACCCTGAATTAGAGTTCACACTCTGAATTAGAGCATGCACTCCTGATTAGAGCCCACACTCTTCATTAGCGTTCAAACTCTGAATTAGAGTCCACACTCTGATTTAGAGGGCACAATCCGAATTAGAGCCCATATGCTGAATTAGAGTTCACGCTCTAAGTTAGAGCACACACTCTGAAAGACAGGGCATGCTTTGAATTACTCTGAATTAGAGTCCACACTTTGAATTAAAGCGCACAATCGGAATTAGAGCCCTTACTCTGAATTAGAGTTCTCAATCTCAATTAGAGCACACATTCTGAATTATAACGCATACACTGAATTAGAGCCCATGCTCCGAATTAGAGATCACACTCTGAATTAGAGCTCACACTCTGAATTTGAGCGCACAATCTGAATTAGAACCCATACTCTGAATTAGAGTTAACACTTTGAGTTATAGTGCACACTCTGAAATAGAACCCAAACTCTGAATTAGAGTGCACACTCTGAATTAGAGCCCACACACTGAACTAGAGTGAACACTCTGGAATTGAGCACACAGCTTGAATTGGAGCACACACTCCGAATTAGAGCACATTGTCCGAATTAGCGTCCACACTCTGAATTAGAGTGCACACTTTGTATTTAGCAAAAAGTCTTAATTAGAGCACACACTCTGAGTTTGAGCATGCACCCTGAATTAGAGTGCACACTCTGAAGTACAGCCCATATGCTGAACTAGATCGAACACTCTAGAATTGGGCACATACTCTGAATTAGAGAGCAAGTTCCAAATTATAACCCAGACCTTGAATTGGAGTCGACACTGTGAATTTGAGTGCGCACTCAGAATCAGAGGGCACTCTCTGAAATAGAGTGAACACTCTCAATTAGTGCCCACTCTCTGAATTAGAGCCCACACTTTGTATTGAGCAAAAAATCTTAATTAGAGCCTACACTCTGAATTTGAGCACATACACTGAATTAGAGTTCACACTCTGAAATAATGTCCACACTCTGAATTGGAATACACTCTGAATGAGAGCACACTCTCTGAATTAGAGCCCACATGCTGAACTAGATCGAATACTCTGGAATTGGGCACACATGCTGAACTAGGGCCAAACTTTAAATTCATGCCCAAACTCTGAATTGAAGTGCGCACTCTGAATTAGAGCCAACATTCTGAATTATAGCACACACTCTGAATGAGGTCCCAAAATCTGAACAAGATCCAATACTCTAGAATTTAACACTTACTAGGAATTAGAGCTCACCCTCTGATTTAGAGCTGACGCTGTGAAATAGTGGGCACACTCTGAATTAGAGTTCACACTCTGAATTGGAGCGCACAATCTGAATTAGAGCCCATACTCTGAATTAGAGTTCACATTCTGAATTATAGCACATACTCTGAAATAGAATCCAAATTCTGAGCTAGAGTGCACACTCTGAATTAGCGTTCACACTCTGAATTGGAGCGCACAATCTGAATTAGAGCCCATACTCTGAATTAGAGTTCACATTCTGAATTATAGCACATACTCTGAAATAGAATCCAAATTCTGAGCTAGAGTGCACACTCTGAATTAGAGACCACTGAACTAGAGTGAACATTCTGGAACTGAGTACACACCTTGAATTGGAGTACATACTCCGAATTAAAGTGCACTGTCTGAATTAGCGCCGACACTCTGAATTAGAGTGCACACTTGGTATTGAGCAGGAAATCTTAATTAGAGTTCACACTCTGAATTGGAGCGCAGACTCTGAATCATAGCACATACACTGAAATAGAACCCACACTCTGAACTAGAGCGCACATTCTGAATAAGAGACCACACACTGAACTAGAGTGAATGCTCTTGAATTGAGCACACACACTGAATTAGAGCACGCACTCTGAATTTGCGTTCACACGCTGAATTAGAGCGCACACTCTGAATTATAGTGCACTGTCTGAATTAGCCCCAACACTCTGAATTAGGGTGCATATTTTGTATTGAGCAAAGAATCTTAATTGGGGCACACATTCTGAATTTCAGCATACACGCTTAATTACAGTGCACACTCTGAATTAGAACCCACACTCTTAATTAGAGCACACACTCTGAATTTTTGCACACACTCTGAATAAGAGTTCACACTCCTCATTTGAGCGCAGGCTCTGAATTATAGCGCATACACTGAAATAGAACCCACACTCTGAATTATAGTGCACATTCTGAATAAGAGACCACACACTGAACTAGAGTGAACACTCTGGAATTGAGCACACACTTTGAATAAGAGCCCACACTCTGAAATGGAGCATGTACTCTGAATTAGCGCACTCTGAATTGGAGCACATACTCTGAAATGGAGTGCACACTCTGAATTAGAGCCCACACTCTGAACTGGAGCACATGCTCTGAATTAGAGTGCAGACTCTTAATTAGAGGGCACACTCTGACTTAGAGCACACACTGTGTATTAGAACCCACACTCTGAACTAGAGCGCACTGTCTGAAATATAGCGCTGAGTCTGAATTAGAGCCCACATGGTGAATTAGATCGAATACTCTGGAATTGGGCACACACTCCGAACTAGGGCCTAAACTTTGAAATAATGCCCAAACTCTGAATTGGAGAAAGCACCCTGAATTAGAGCCAACGTTCTGAATTATAGCGCACACTCTGAATTAGAGCCCACAATCTGACCTACAGCCATCACTCTAGAATTGAACACACAGCTTGAGTTAGAGTGCATCCTCTGATTTAGAGCCGACACTGTGAAATAGAGGGCACTGTCTAAATTAGAGTGCACAATCTGAATTAGAGCCTAGACGCTGAATTAGAATTCACACTCACGATTAGAGCGCACCCTCTCAATCACAGTGCACAGTCTGAAATAGGACCCACAATCTGAGCAGAATTTTCTGCCTGTCGAGAGGGTGGGCCCAGCCCAATCTCTGATGGGCGGGGAGCTGATCCCCACTGGAGAAGCAGGCCCTGCCTCCATTTTACATGGGCGGGCCAATTAAGGCACACCCTGTGTGACATGTGACGGGAAGCACCATGCACTCCCTGTGCGGGGGTGGGGATTCCCTAAACGTGAGAGTGCGCTCTCTTGCGCATGTGCACGAAAGAGCACACGTCTCCCTGAGGCTAAGTGCTGACACGGGGAGATTGCTAACAGCTCTAAAAACATTTAAAATAGAAAAGAAAAATCCTTAACAGGCCCCCCTCATGTGACAATGTACCATGAGATGGGACATGTTCATAATTTACAGTAAAACTTTAATAAACCTTTTAAATCCCCACATGAAACCTCATCCCGCTCCTGGCCTGCCCGTCAACCATAAGGGTGGACAGGCAGGTCCTTTAATTTTTTATATGATCCTGTCAATGGCCTCAATTGGCCATTGACAGGTTAACGGGCCGATAGCTGATTTTGCTGTGCCCCCACCTTCCTGAAAATTTAAATGGGGCGGGATGACATCAGGGGTTCCTCCCAAAGACATCCCACATCAATTTCCACGTCGGCGAGTGGGCACCTCCCCCTGCTCCCTGAAGGAAAAATTCATCCCTCTAAGTTAGAGTGCACACACTGAACTGGAGTGAACATTCTGGAATTGAGCACACATCTTACATTGGAGCACTCTGAAATGGAGCACACTGTTTGAGTTAGTGCCCACATTCGGAATTAGAGCGCACACTTTGTATTGAGCAAAAAATCTTAATTAGAGCACACACTCTGAATTTGAGCACACACTCTGAATTAGAGCACACAATCTGAGCTACAGAGAACTTTTTGAATTGCACACACCCTCTGATTTAGAGCTGACACTCTGAATTAGATTTCACACTCCGAATTAGTATGCGCCCTCTGAATTAGAGCACACACACTGAAATAGAATTCACACTCTGAATTAGAGTGCAGAACCTGAATTAGAGCAAACAGTTTGAATTATAGCGCACACTCTGAATTCGAGCCCACATGCTGAACTAGATTGAATACTCTGGAATTGGACACACACTCTGAATTAGAGCGCACACTCTGAATTAGAGCCCACATGCTGAACTAGATTGAATACTCTGGAATTGGACACACACTCTGAATTAGAGCGCATGCTCCAAATTACAACCCAGACCTTGAATTGGAGCCAACACTGTGAATTAGAGTGCACACTCAGAATCAGAGGGCACATTCTGAAATAGAGCGCGCACTCTCAATTAGAGTTCACACTCTGAATTGGAGTCCACTCACTTAACTAGAGTGAACACTCAGAAATTGAGCACACACCTTGAATTGAAGCACACACTCTGAATTAGTGCCCACACTCTGAATTAGAGCATACATTCTGAATTGCACAAAAAATTTTAATTAGAGCACACATTCTGAATTAGAGGGCACTCTATGAAATAGAGCACACACTCTGAATTACAGTTCACAATCTGAATTAGAGTTCACAGTCTGATTTAGAGCCAACACTGTGAAATAGATAGCACATTCTGAATTAGAGTTCACAATCTGAATTAGAGCACACACTCTGAATTAGTGTTCACACTCTGAATTAGAGCACACACTCTGAATTAGAGTTCACACTCTCAATTAGAGCCCACACTCTGAATTTGAGCGCACACTCTGAATTAGAATGCACACTCTGAATTTGAGCACACTCTTTGTTTTGAGCAAAAAATCCTAATTAGAGTACACACTCTGAATTTGAGCGCACACTCTGAATTAGAGCACACGCTCTGAGTTATAGTCTATGTCTGAATTAGCACCCACAATCTGAATTAGACTGCACACTCTGAATTAGAACACACGCTCTGCATTTGAGTGCACACTCTGAATTAGAGCTCAAAC
Source organism: Carcharodon carcharias (assembly GCF_017639515.1). Classification (NCBI taxonomy): domain Eukaryota; kingdom Metazoa; phylum Chordata; class Chondrichthyes; order Lamniformes; family Lamnidae; genus Carcharodon; species Carcharodon carcharias. The sequence goes on from NC_054469.1 coordinate 20,616,143, forward strand.
TCTGAATTATAGTGCACGCACTCTGAACTAAGTTGCAGACTTTGTATTGAGCAAAGAATCTTAACTACAGCACACAATCTGAATTTCAGCACACACGCTTATTTAGAGTGCACTGTCTAAATTAGCTTTCACACTCTGAATTTGAGCGCAAACTCTGAATTAGAGTGCACAATCTGAATTAGAGCGCACACTCTGAATTAAAGTGCACGCTCCGAATTCGAACCCAGACCCTGAATTGGAGCCCACATTGTGAATTAGGGTGCACACTCAGAATCAGAGGGCACACTCTCAAATCGAACACACACTCTGAATTAGAGTTCACATTCTGAAATAGAGCACACACTCAGAATTTTAGTGCAGAGTCTAAATTAGATCCCATGTGCTGAACTAGATCGAATACCCTGGAATCGGGCTCAGACGCTGAATTAGAGGGCGCACTCTGAATTGCGAGAAAAATCTTAATTAGATCACACACTCTGAATTTGAGCACACACTCGGAATTATAGCCCACACAGAACTAGATAAAATGCTCTGCAATTGAGCACACATCTTCAATTAGAGCCCACACTCTGAACTGGAGCACACACTCTTAATTAGAGTGTACACTCTAAATTAGGAGCACACTCTGATTTAGAACACACACTCTGAATTAGGGCCCACATTCTGAACCAGAGCGAACACTCAAGAATTGAACACACACTCTGAATTTGAGTGCACACTCTGAATTTAAACACACACTCTGAATTAGAGTGCAGACTCTAAATTAAAGCGCACACTCTGAATTAGAGCCCTAGCCCTGAATTAGAGCCCACACTCTGATTTAGAGCGCACACTCTGAATTGGAACCCAGGCGCTGAATTGAAGCCCACATTGTCAATTAGAGTGCACACTCTGAATCAGAGGGCACATTCTGAAATAGGGCGCATTCTCTGAATTAGACTTCATGCTCTATATTAGAGCCCACACTCTGAATTAGAGCCCACACTCTGAGCTAGAATGAACACTCTAGAATTGAACACACACCCCGAATTTGAGCGTACACTCTGATTTAGAGCGCATACTCTGATTTAAATCCGACACTATGGGCAGAATTTTCTGCCTGTTGGGCAGACTGGCCCGACCCAATCTCCAGCGGGCGGGGATCAGCTCACCACCCGCCGGAGAAGCGGGCCCCACCACCATTTTACTTGCACGGGCCAATTAAGGCCCGCCCAGCATGACATCTGGCTGGAAGCGCTATGCGCACCCTGTGTGGGGGTAAATGGTGGATTCCCTAAAAGCGAGGGTATGCTCTTTTGCGCATGAGCATGAAAGATCGCACATCAGCCTGAGGCTAAGTGCAGCCTCAGGGAGATCGCTGACACTTATAAAAATATGAAAAATAGAAAAAAAATATTCCCTTACATGTCCCCCTCATGTGACAATGTCACGTGAGATGGGACATGTTCATAAATTACACTATGACTTTACTAAACTGTTTAAAACCCTGAATGAAACCTCATCCCGCCCTTGTAAGAGGTTTGATATTTTCTCTAGCTGCCTCCGGGACTCCTGGCTGACCCACCAACATTAAGGTTGGACGGGCTGGTCCTTTAATTGGATAATTGATCCTGTCAATGGCCTCAGTTGGCCATTGACAGGTCGGTGGGCCCACAGCTGATTTTGCTGCACCCCCTCCTTCCTGAAGATTTAAATGGGCTGGAATGATATTGGGGATTCTGCCCAACGTCCTTGAAATATAGAAACAACAGAAACTAGCAGCAGGAGGAAGCCATTCGGCCCTTCGAGCCTGCTCCAGCATTCATTATGATCATGGCTGATCATCCAACTCAATAACTTGCTCTTGCTTTCTCCTCATATCCTTTGATCCCTTTCGCCCCAAAAGCTATATCTATAGAAACCTAGATTTAGACCTGACACTATGGGCAGAATTTTCTGCCTGCATCATTTTACCCACAAAATTCTGCCCCATGAGATAGATGCCACACTCTGAATTAGAGTTCACACTCTGAATTAGAGTTTACACTCTGAATAAGAGTTCACACTCTGAATAAGAGCTCACACTCTGAATGAGAGCCCACACTCTGAATGAGAGCCCACACTCTGAATAAGAGTGCACACTCTGAATTAGAGCCCACACTCTGAATTAGAGCCCACACTCTGAATTAGAGCACACACACTGAATTAGAGTCCACACTCCGAATGAGAGCCCACACTCTGAATGAGAGCCCACACTCTGAATGAGAGCTCACACTCTGAATAAGAGTGCTCACTCTAAATTAGAGCCCACACTCTGAATTACAGCCCACACTCTGAATTAGAGTGCATGCTCCGAATTTGAACCCAGGCCCTGTATTGGTGCCCACATTGTCAATTAGAGTGCACACTCAGAATCAGAGGACACACTCTCAAGTCGAATGCACACTCTGAACGAGAGCGCACAATCCGAGTTAGTGTTCACACTCTGAAGAAGAGCGCATGCTCTGAAGTTTAGTGCAGAGTCTAAATTAGAGCCCGCATGCTCAACTAGATCAAATACTCTGGAATTAGGCAAACACTGAATTAGAGCGCACACTCTGAATTAGAGCGCACACTCTGAATTAGAGTGCACTGCCTGAATTAGAGCCCACATGTTGAACTAATTCGAATACTTTGGAATTGGGCACACACTCTGTATTAGGGCACACACTCTGAATTAGAACGCACGCTCCAAATTCGAATCCAGACCCTGAATTGGGGCCCACATTTAAATTAGAGTGCACATTCAGCATCAGAGGGCACACTCTCAAATCGAACACACACTCTGAATTAGAGTTCACATTCTGAAATAGAGCACACATTCAGAATTTTAGCGCAGAGTCTAAATTAGAGCCCATGTGCTGAACTAGATCGAATACCCTGGAATCGGGCTCAGATGCTGAATTAGAGGGCGCACTCTGAATTGCGAGAAAAATCTTAATTAGATCACACACTCTGAATTTGAGCACACACTCGGAATTATAGCCCACACAGAACTAGAGAAAGCGCTCTGCAATTGAGCACACATCTTCAATTAGAGCCCACACTCTGAACTGGAGCACACACTCTTAATTATAGTGCACACTTTAAATTAGGGGCACACTCTGATTTAGAACACACACTCTGAATTAGGGCCCACATTCTGAACCAGAGCGAACACTCAAGAATTGAACACACACTCTGAATTTGAGCGCACACTCTGAATTTGAACATGCACTCTGAATTAGGGCCCACATTCTGAACCAGAGTGAACACTCAAGAATTGAACACACACTCTGAATTTGAGCACACACTCTGACTTTGAACATGCACTCTGAATTAGGGCCCACATTCTGAACCAGAGCGAACACTCAAGAATTGAACACACTCTCTGAATTTGAGCGCACACTCTGAATTTGAACACGCATTCTGAATTAGAATGCAGACTCTAAGTTAGAGCGCACGCTCTGAATTAAGACCCTAGCCCTGATCAGCTCCCCACCCGCCGGAGAAGTGGGCCCCACCACCATTTTACTTGCACGGGGCAATTAAGGCCCGCCCAGCGTGACATCTGGCTGGAAGCGCTATGCGCACCCTGTGTGGGGGTGGACGGGGGGTTCCCTAAAAGCGAGGGCGTGCTCTTTTGTGCATGAGCATGAAAGAGCGCACATCAGCCTGAGGCTAAGTGCAGCCTCAGGGAGATCGCTGACACTTATAAAAATATGAAAAATAGAAAAAAAAAATTCCCTCACATGTCCCCCTCATGTGACAATGTCACGTGAGATGGGACCTGTTCATAAATTACACTATGACTTTATTAAACTGTTTAAATCCCTGAATGAAACCTCATCCCGCCCTTGTAAGAGGTTTGATATTTTCTCTAGCTGCCTCTGGGACTCCTGGCTGACCCACCAACATTAAGGTTGGACGGGCTGGTCCTTTAATTGGATAATTGATCCTGTCAATGGCCTCAGTTGGCCATTGACAGGTCGGTGGGCCCACAGCTGATTTTGCTGCACCCCCTCCTTCCTGAAGATTTAAATGGGCTGGGATGATATAGGGGATTCTGCCCGACGTCATTGAAATATAGAAACAACAGAAACTAGCAGCAGGAGGAAGCCATTCGGCCCTTCGAGTCTGCTCCAGCATTCATTATGATCATGGCTGATCATCCAACTCAATAACTTGCTCTCGCTTCCTCCTCATATCCTTTGATCCCTTTCGCCCCAAAAGCTATATCTATAGAAACCTAGATTTAGACCCGACACTATGGGCAGAATTTTCTGCCTACATCATTTTACCCACAAAATTCCATGAAATAGATGCCACACTCTGAATTAGAGCCCACACTCTGAATGAGAGCTCACACTCTGAATGAGAGACCACACTCTGAATAAGAGCCCACACTCTGAATTAGAGCCCACACTCTGAATGAGAGCCCACACTCTGAATGAGAGCCCACACACTGAATTAGAGTTCGCACTCAAATTTAGAGCGCACATTCTGAATTAGAGCCCACACTCTGAATAAGAGCCCACACACTGAATTAGAGTTCACACACTGAAGTAGAGCGCACACTCTGAATAAGAGTTCACACTCTGAATAAGAGTGCACACTCTGTGTTAGAGTTCACACTCTGAATTAGAGAACACACTCTAAATTATAGTGCGCTGCCTGAATTGGAGCCCACATGTCGAACTAGTTCGAATACTTTGGAATTGGGCACACACTCTGTATTAGGGTGCACACTCTGAATTAGAGCGCACGCTCTGAAGCTGAATCCAGACCCTGAATTGGGGCCCACATTTAAATTAGAGTGCACATTCAGAATCAGAGGGCACACTCTCAAATCAAATGCACACTCTGAATTAGGGTTCACATTCTGAAGTAGAGCACACGCTCATAATTTTAGCGCAGAGTCTAAATTAGAGCCCCCATGCTGAACTAGATCGAATACCCTGGAATCAGGCTCAGACGCTGAATTAGAGGGCGCACTCTGAATTGCAAAAAAATTCTTAATTAGATCACACACTCTGAATTTGAGCATACACTCGGAATTAGAGCCCACACAGAACTAGAGAAAATGCTCTGCAATTGAGCACACACCTTCAATTAGAGCCCACACTCTGAACTGGAGCACACACTCTTAATTAGAGTGAACACTCTAAAATAGGGGCACACTCTGATTTAGAACACACACTCTGAATTAGAGCCCACATTCAGAACCAGAGCGAACACTCAAGAATTGAGCACACACTGTGATTTTGAGTGCACACTCTGAATTAGAGTGCAGACTCTAAATTAGAAGGCACACTCTGATTTAGAGCACATACTCTGAATTAGAGCCTACAATCTGAATTGGAGTCCACTCTCCGAATTAGAGCCCACACTCTAAGCTAGAATGAACACTCTCTAATTGAACACACACTCTGAACTCGAGCGAACACTCTAGAATTGAACATGCACCCTGAATTTGAGCGCACACTCTGAATTAGAGCGCATAATATGAATTAAAGCCCACACTCTGAATTAGAGTGCACATTCTATATTAGACTGCACAATCTGAATTAGAGTGCACACTCTGAATTAGAACCCAGACCCTGAATTGGTGCCCATGCTGTGAATTAGTGCACACACTCAACATCAGAGGGCACACTCTGAATTACAGCACCCGATCATAATTAGAGTGCACAATCTGAATTAGAGCCAACACTCTGAATTAGAGTCCATATATTTAATTAGAGCCCACACTCTGAAGTATATTGCACATGGAGCCCACATGCATAAATAGAGCAAACAATCTCGAAGTGAGCACATACTCTGAACATACTGTGAATTACCGCGTATACACTGAACTAAAGCAAACACTCTGGAATTCAGAGCACAATCAGAATTAGCGCTCACTCTCTGAATTAGCGCACACACTCTGAATTAAAGTGCATACTGTAAATTAGAGCCCAAACTCTGAATTAGCGTTCACACTCTGAATTAATGCCCACACTCTGATTTATAGTGCATACTTTGTAATCAGTGAAAAATCTTAATTGGAGTGCACACTCTGAATTTGAGGGCGCACTGCGATTTAGAGCACACACTCTGAATTAGAGTGCACACCTGGAATTAGAGGGCACACTCTGAGTTAGCGCTCAAACTCTGAATTGGAGTGCACATTCTGCGTTAGAGCACAAACTCTGAATTATAGCCCACACTCTGAATTAGAGTTCATACTCTGAATTAGTGCACAATGTCTTAATTAGAGCCCACATGCTGAACTATGTTGAATACTCTGGAATTGGGCAAGCACTCTGAATTAGAGCACACACTCTGAATTCAAGTGCACACTCTATTTTGGAGCGCATACTCTAAATTAGAGCCCATGTTGTGAATTAGGGTGCACACTCAGAATCAGAGGGCACACTCTCAAATTGAATGCACAGTCTGAACTGCAGATCACAATCTGAATGAGTGTTGACACTCTGAATTAGAGTTCACACTCTGAATTAGAGTGCACACTCTGAATATTGGCGCAGATTAGAGCCCACATGCTGAACTAAATAGAATAGTGTGGAATTGGAGCACACATTCAAAATTAGAGCATGCACTCTGTATCAGAATCTACACTCAGAATTAGAGTTCACACTCTGAATTAGAGGGCACACTCAGAATTAACGCTTATCTCTGAATTGGAGTGCACACCCTGCATTAGAGCACACAAACTGAATTATAGCCCACAATCTGAATTAGAGCCAACAATCTATAATTGAACACACACTTTGAATTTGAGCGCACACTCTGAATTTGAGCACATACTCTGAATTAGAGCCTACAATCTGAATTGGAGACCACTCTCTGAATTAAAGCCCACACTCTGAGCTAGAATGAACACTCTAGAATTGACCACACACTCTGAACTCGAGCGAACACTCTAGAATTGAACACGCACCCTGAATTTGAGTGTACGCTCTGAATTAGAGCGCATAATCTGAATTAAAGCCCACACTTTGAATTAGAGCGCACACTCTATATTAGAATGCACACTCTGAATTAGAGTGCACGCTCTGAATTAGAACCCAGACCCTGAATTGGTGCCCATGCTGTGAATTAGTGCACACACTCAACATCAGAGGGCACACTCTGAATTAGAGCGCCCAATCATAATTAGAGTGCACAATCTGAATTAGAGCCAACACTGAATTAGAGTCCATATATTTAATTAGAGCCCACACTCTGAAGTATATTGCACATGGAGCCCATATGCATAAATAGAGCAAACAATCTCGAAGTGAGCACACACTCTGAACTAGAGTGCATACTGTGAATTACCGCGCATACACTGAACTAAAGCCCATGTGCTGAACTAAAGCAAATACTCTGGAATTCAGAGCACAGTCAGAATTAGTGTACACTCTCTGAATTAGCACACACACTCTAAATTAAAGTGTATACTGTGAATTAGAGTCCAACCTCTGAATTAGCGTTCACACTCTGAATTAAAGTTCACACTCTGAATTAGTGCCCACACTCTGATTTGGAGTGCACACTTTGTAATTAGTGAAAAATCTTAATTGGAACACACACTCTGAATTTGAGGGCACACTGCGAATTAGAGTGCACACCCTGAATTAGAAGGCACACTCTGAATTAGTGCTCAAACTCTGAATTGGAGTGCACATTCTGTATTAGAGCACAAACTCTGAATTATAGCCCACACTCTGAATTAGATTCACACTCTGAATTAGTGCGCAATGTCTTAATTAGAGCCCACATGCTGAACTATATTGAATACTCTGGAATTGGGCAAGCACTCTGAATTAGAGCACACACTCTGAATTCAAGCGCACACTCTATTTTGGAGCGCATACTCTAAATTAGAGCCCACATTGTGAATTAGGGTGCACACTCAGAATCAGACGGCACACTCTCAAATTGAGCGCACAGTTTGAACTAGAGATCACAATCTGAATGAGTGTTGACACTCTGAATTAGAGTTCACACTCTGAATTAGAACGCATGCTCTGAATATTGGCGCAGATTAGAGCCTACATGCTGAACTAGATTGAATAGTGTGGAATTGGAGCACACATTCAAAATTAGAGCGCGCACTCTGTATCAGAATGTACACTCAGAATTAGAGTACACCCTCTGAATTAGAGGGAACATTCTGAATTAGTGCTCATCTCTGAATTGGAGTGCACACTCTGCATTAGAGCACACAAACTCAATTATAGCCCACAATCTGAGCTAGAGCCAACACTCTATAATTGAAGACTCCCTCTAAATTAGAGCGCACACTCTGAATTAGAGCCAACACCCTGAAATAGAGGGCACACTCTGAATTAGGTATCACTCTCTGAATTAGAGCACACACACTGAATTACAGCCCCCACTCTGAATTAGAGTTCACACTCTGAATTAGTCCTCACTCTTCGTTAGAGTCCACACTCTGAATGAGGGCGAACACTCTAGAATTGAACACTCACTCTGAATTAGAGCGCATGTTCTGCTTTAGAGCGTACACTCTGAATTAGAGTTTACACACTGAATTAGAGCGAACACTCTGGAATTTGGCGCACATCTTGAATTGTAGCTCACACTCTGAATTAGAGTTCACACTCTGAATTAGGGCGCAATGTCTTAATTAGAGCCCACATGCTGAACTACGTTGAATACTCTGGAAATGGGCAAGTACTCTGAATTAGAGCACACACTCTGAATTTGAGCGCACACTCTATTTTGGAGCACACACTCTAAATTAGAGCCCATGTTGTGAATTAGGGTGCACACTCAGAATCAGAGGGCACACTCTCAAATTGAATGCACAGTCTGAACTACAGATCACAATCTGAATGAGTATTGACACTCTGAATTAGAGTTCACACTCTGAATTACAGCGCACACTCTGAATATTGGCGCAGATTAGAGCCCACATGCTGAACTAGATTGAATAGTGTGGAATTGGAGCACACATTCAAAATTAGAGCACGCACTCTGTATCAGAATGTACACTCAGAATTAGAGTGCATACTCTGAATTAGAGGGAACACTCTGAATTAATGCTCATCTCTGAACTGGAGTGCACACCCTGCATTAGAGCTCACAAACTGAATTATAGCCCACAATCTGAACTAGAGCCAACACTCTATAATTGAAGACACACTCTAAATTAAAGCGCACACTCTGAATTAGAGCGAACACTCTGAAGTAGAGGTCACACTCTGAATTAGGTACCACACTCTGAATTAGAGCACACACTCTGAAATAGACCTCACTCTTCATTAGAGTCCACACTCTGAATGAGGGCGAACAGTCTAGAATTGAACACTCTGAATTAGAGCGCATACTCTGCTTTAGAGCATACACTCTGAATTAGAGTTTACACACTGAATTTGTGCGCAGAGTTTTAATTAGAGCACATATGCTGAACTAGGTCGAATACTCTGGAATTTGGCAAACACTCTGAATTAGAGCACACACTCTGAATTAGAGCACACACTCTGAATTGGAGTGCATACTCTGAATTAGAGCCCACACTCTGAATTATATCACACAATCTGAATTAGAGCATGCACTCTGAACTAAAGTGATCACTATACAATTGAAGATACTGAATTCTAGCGCACTCTCTGCTTTAGAGCGCAGACTCTGAATTGGAGCCCACATCGTGACCTAGAGTGCACACTCAGAATCAGAGGGCACACTCTCAGTTCGAGCTCACACTCTGAACTAGGACTCACAATCTGAATGAGAGTTGACACTCTGAATTAGTGTTCACACTCTGAATTGGAGATCACACTCTGAATTAAAGTCCTCACTCTTAATTAGAGCGCACACCCTTGAATTGAACACACACATTGTGCAGGATTTTACAGCCCCGTTTCGGTGAATATGGAGCCTTAAAATGCGGCGAGACATTCTAAACCCCATTCAATTCGGCGGGAACGTAAAATCCTGCTGCCATAAAATTTCACCCTCTGAATTAGAGTTCACACTCTGAATTAGAGCGCACATGCTAAACTAGGTCAAATACTCTAGAATTGGGCACACTCTCTGAATTAGAGTCCACACTCTGAATTAGGGTGCACAGTTTGAATTTGAGTCCACATGATGAACTAGTTCGAATACTCTAGAATTAGGCATACACTCTGTATTGGAGCGCACACTCTGAATTACAGTGCACGCTCCGAATTAAAATCCAGAAGTTGAAATGGAGCCCACATTGTGAATTAGTGTGCTCACTCAGAATCAGAGGGCACACTAATCGAGTGCACATTCTGAACAAGAGCGCGCACACAGAATCAGAGGGCACACTGTGAATTAGAGAGCACTCTCTGAATTATAGCGCACAGTCTGAATTAGAGCCCACATGCTGAACTAGATCGAATACTCTGGTTTTGGACACACAATCTGAATTAGTGCGCACACTCTGAATTGGAACCCAGATCCTGAATTGGAGACCACACTGTTCAGTTTGAGCGCAAACTCTGAACTAGAACTCACAATCTGAATGAGAGTTGACACTCTGAATTAGAGTTCACACTCTGAATTGGAGTTCACACTCTGAATTAAAGTCCCCACTCTTAATTAGAGCGCACACACTTGAATTGAACACACACTTTGCGCAGGATTTTACAGCCCTGTTTCGGTGGGATGGAGCGTTAAAATGCGGCGAGACATTCTAAACCCCATTGACTTCGGCGGGAACGTAAAATCCCGCTGCCATAAAATTTCACCCTCTGAATTAGAGTTCACACTCTGAATTAGAGCGCACATGCTAAACTAGGTCAAATACTTTAGAATTGGGCACACTCTCAGAATTAGAGAGCAAAGTCTGTATTAGAGTGCACATGCTAAACTAGGTCAAATACTCTAGAATTGGGCACACTCTCTGAATTAGAGAGCACACTCTGTATTAGTGCCCAAACTCTGAATTGGACTGCACACTCTGAATCCGAGCCAACATTCTGAATTATAGCACACTCTCTGCATTAGGGCCCACAACCTGAACTAGAGCCAACACTCTAAAATTGAACAGACACTCTGAATTAGAGTGCACACTCTGAATCAGAGCAAACACTTCAATTGAACACACACTCTGAATTAGAGTTCACACTCTGTTTTGGAGCACGCACTCACTATTAGAGCACACCGTCTGAATTAGAGCACACATGCGGAACTAGATTGAATACTCTGGAATTGGGCACACACTCTGAATTAGAGCCTACAATCTGAATTAGTGCTCAACTCTGAATTGGAGCCAAAATTCAGAAGTTTAACACACACTCTGTATTAGAACCCACAATCTGAACTAGAGCGAACACTCTAAAAATGAATACACTCTCAACTAGAGCGCAACCCCTGATTTAGAGCCGACACTCTGAAAGAGGGCCCACGCTGAAATAAATGGCGCAATCTGAAATAGGGGGCCCACTCTGAAATAGAGGGCCCACTCCGAAATTGAGGGCCCACTATGAATTAGAGTACAGACTCTGAATTCGAGCCCGCACTATGAATTAGATTTTGCACCCTGAATTAGAGCACAGCCTCTGAATTAGAGCCCACATGCTGAACTAGATCGAATACTCTGAATTAGAGCACACTCTCTGTATTAGAGGGCACACACCAAATTCAAACCCAGACCCTGAATTGGAGACCACATCGTGAATTAGAGTGCACACTCTGATTCAGAGGGCACACTCTCAAATCGAGCATACACTCTGAACGAGAGCACAGAATCTGAATTAGAGCCTACACTCTGAATTAGAGTTCACAGCCTGATTTAGAGCATACAGTCTGAATTTTAGCCCACTGATTGAATTAGAGCCAACATGCTGAATTAGATTGAGCACTCTGGAATTGGACACACACTCTGAATTAGAGCCCATGCTCCGAATTATAACCCAGATCCTGAATTGGAGTCCACACTGTGAATTAGAGTGCACACTCAGAATCAGAGGGCTCACTCTGAAATAGAGTGAACACTCTGAATTAAAATTCACACTCTGAATCTGAGACCACTCACTGAACTAGAGCAAAAATTCTGGAATTTAGCATACACCTTAAATTAGAACACACACTCTGAATTAGAGCACGCACTCTGAATTAGAGCCCACACTCTGAATTAGAGTCCACACTCTGAATTAGGGTGCACAGTTTGAATTTGAGCCCACATGATGAGCTAGTTCGAATACTCTAGAATTGGGCATACACCCTGTATTGGAGCGCACACTCTGAATTAGAGCGCATGGTCCGAATTCAAATCCAGAAGCTGAATTGGAGCCACATTGTGAATTAGAGTGCACACTCAGAATCAGAGGGCACACTCTAATTGAGTGCACATTCTGAACAAGAGCACACACAGAATCAGAGGGCACACTGTGAATTAGAGCGCACTCTCTGAATTATAGCGTACAGTCTGAATTAGAGCCCACATGCTGAACTAGATTGAATACTCTGGAATTGGACACATAATCTGAATTAGAGCGCGTGCTATAGAATTATTGTTTAAACAATGAATTAGTGCGCAGAGTCTTAATTAGAACCCACATGCTGAACTAAACGAATATTCTGGAATTATCAAACACTCTGAATTAGAGCACACACTCTGAATTAGAGCACACACTCTGAATTGGAGTGCTATGTCTGAATTAGAGCTCACACTCTGAATTATATCACACAATCTGAATTAGAGCATGCACTCTGAACTAAAGTGATCACTATACAATTGAACACAGACTCTGAATTCTAGCGCACTATCTGCTTTAGAGCACACACTCTGAACTGGAGCCCACATTGTGACCTAGAGTGCATGCTCAGAAACAGAGGACACACACACAGTTCGAGCTCAGACTCTGAACTAGAACTCACAATCTGAATGAGAGTTGACACTCTGAATTAGTGTTCACACTCTGAATTGGAGTTCACACTCTGAATTAAAGTCCTCACTCTTAATTAGAGCGCACACCCTTGAATTGAACACACACTTTGCACAGGATTTTACAGCCCCGTTTCGGTGCGGATGGAGCCGTAAAATGCGGAGAGACATTCTAAACCCCAATGACTTCGGAGGGAACGTAAAATCCCGCTGCCATAAAATTTCACCCTCTGAATTACTGTTCACACTCTGAATTAGAGCGCACATGCTTATCTAGGTCAAATACTCTAGAATTGGGCACATTTTCTGAATTAGAGAGTACACTCTGAATTAGTGCCCAAACTCTGAATCGGAGCCAACATTCTGAAGTTTAACACACAATCTGTATTAGAGCCCACAATCTGAACTATAGCGAACACTCTAAAAATGAACACACTCTTAATTAGAGCGCACCCCCTGATTTAGAGCCGACACTCTGAAATAGAGGGCCCATTCTGAAATAGAAGGCCCACTCCGAAATTGAGGGCCCACTATGAATTAGAGTACAGACTCTGAATTCGAGCCCACACTCTGAATTAGATTTTGCACCCTGAATTAGAGCACAGCCTCTGAATTAGAGCCCACATGCTGAACTAGATCGAATACTCTGAATTAGAGCACACTCTCTGTATTAGAGGGCACACACCAAATTCAAACCCAGACCCTGAATTGGAGACCACATCGTGAATTAGAGTGCACACTCTGATTCAGAGGGCACACCCTCAAATTGAGCACACACTCTGAACGAGAGCACAGAATCTGAATTAGAGCCTATACTCTGAATTAGAGTTCACAGCCTGATTTAGAGCATACAGTCTGAATTTTAGCGCAC